>NC_045560.1:120728378-122066711 GCF_009819795.1 Aythya fuligula | reverse complement strand
GACTCAGCACTCAAGACTTGGCCTCACCAGTGCTGTGTAGAGGGGAAGGATCATCTCCCTCAGCCTGTTAACAATTATCTTTGTAACACAGCTCAGGATACTAATGGCCTTTTTTTGCTGCAAGGGTGCATTGGTGGTCTCTGGTCAGTGTATTGTCTACCCCAATGCACTTTGCAAAGCTGCTTTCCAGACAGTCATCCCCCAGCATATACTTGTGCCTGGAGTTATTCTTCCTCATATGCAGGACTTGGCATTTCCTCTTGTTTAATTTCATGTAATTCCTGTCAGCCCATTTCTACAGCCTCTCTAGGACCCTCTAAATAGCATCAAGATCCTCTGGTATTAGCTGTTACTCCCAGTTTTGTCTCCAAACCTGCTGACAGTAAAGTGTGTCCCAGCATTCAGATCATTAATGAAGATGTTAACCAGTACTGGCCCAGTATTGACCCCTGTGGTATACCACTAATGACTGGCCTCCAACTGGGTTTTATGCCACTGATCACAATTCTCTAGGTCTAGCCATTAAGCCAGTTTTCCATTCACTTCACTATTCACCTATCCAACCCATACTTTGTTAGCTTGTCTCTGACGATGTTGCAGAAGACAGTGTCAAAAGCCTTACTAAAGTCACAATACAACACAGTCTTTTTTTGGATGAAGACACCCAAGGCCTTCATTTATTCATTCTTTGTTTCTTAACTCGCCTACCCCATAGCAGAAAATAAAGTTTACCATCTTTTATGCATGATTTTTCATTGCAACATGGATTACAACACAGCTTATTTTGCTAGCACTTTCAGCACAGCCTCGCTGAACCATGGTAATGCAATGTAGTTGGACATGTAGCTTTCAATGCTTAGGAACCACCAACTATTAAAGGTCACTACAACATATTTCCTGTGCTGAATAAGTTACCACAGGCTTATCAAGTCCTTCTCCTGTTGACTTATTGATTTCCATGAACTTTCAAATCAGCTACAAGACCTTGTTCCTTCAAGGTTAAGAACTTGTATCACTGCAAGATGACAACTGTTTTCAGTAACATCTCCTGTGGCACAGCAGAAGGCTAAGGAGACAAAACTCACATTGGCTGGGAATTTGACTGGGAATTTTAGTATGAACTTTCTTCATGCTAAATAATAAGGGAATGTTACTCATTCCTTTATTTTCCTAAAAGAAAGGACACTGCATTGATAGCACCTTCAAGCAAACCGCAACCACAATGTGTAGCTTTTAAGGAACATGACTAAAAATAAAAACATCAGTTACCACAAATAGTAAAATGACTGAATGATAGTGCTGATCCCTTGCTTGATTGGGTGAATAATAAAAAACATGACAAACATCAACCATCTTGGCTACTGGATTTCTGAAGAGAGCTTGAATGTCACCAGTGAGCATGAATTTAAAGAGCGCTGATCATCCAGATGAGCTCAGAGAAAAATGCCTAGTCTTCCCATTGAGAAAGCATAGAACAAAGTATTTCAACCTGTATTCTGAACAGTGGAAACAAAATATTCTTGCTTAACCAGGACTTTGAATAATGAACTGCCTTTTACTACATCTAGAACATAAAAACCTTTTCACAAAAGCAGCAGAGAATAGCAGCCAATAGACTCTGCAAATAACGATCTAACCTTGCAGCTTCTTAGGCCAGGAAAATTTTGTAATGTAGACCAAAAGAAACTGCGCTGATCAAGGCTATCAAAACATCATCCCTCTCTGCAGGCTATTTCTGCCTTTAACCACAGTACACACATACTCTGGGTCTATAACTCCAAATCTCCCTCCTCCTGAGCAAGCATCACTGATTCACTTCTGATCCAATGACACATTACATGCTGCACAGTTATTTAGCTTAAACAGGAAAAGGGAATTCTTCAGTCTTTCTCCCATCTACCTTTGAAAGAGCACTACCAGAAGGGCTATCATCTGGCTAAACAATAACACAGAACCTATATTTGATTACTCATCTGAAATGTGATTGACACCTCCTTAGACTGGATCCAGATATCTCATTTATTTCTACCCTGGAAAATTCACAACTTTTTGATCAAAACCAGGAACAGAAATCTGATGAATGAATTATATAAACAGAACTTCTGTATTCTTTTACAAAACTTGGGTGTTGAAATCCAGGTGTGAGATATTCTAAACTCCTATTTATTGCCTAAGTTTTCGGTAGTAAAATTTCTTAGATGGCTACAGCTCTGTTCTGGCATAAAAGCGCCCAAGTTTTCTGTCACTGTTGAACATCTTGGCATAAGCTGTACACAAGGCTTCTTCCTTACAAATATTCCCACCACAGTCCTAGTCAAATTAACATGTGTTTTTTTTTTTGTTTATTTTTTTTGTTTATTCATTTCTAAACATAGATACTGCTTTACCACACACTATAGACTCTTCATTGGATCCTGATCTTAGACACATGTTTCTCTGTATGATTTGATTCAAAACAGCATCTAGACTAGCAAAAAAGCTATTCAATTTACAATGAGCATAGTCAACTCCCACTTCTGCCCACAGGGCTTCAAACAGATCATTTCCCTGAGTGCGCTGTGATTAGCAGGCTAGAAACTGTGCCACAGTGAAACAGCGACAGCCCCTTATATGTAAAAGTGATATTCAGTATTGAGAACAAGCTGAACATCCCATTTCAAGTCAATACATAATTAAATAACCATCCCCAAATAGACACATTTGTTGATTTTACCCTGGATGCTGTTCCTTACACACTGATTTGGCAACTCCAATTGCTAGAAGCTCACGGTTTCAAAATGCTGAATTATCCTGATAACTATTACTTCCACTTAACCTCTCTGAAACAAACTAGCACCTTAAAAATGTGTGGACCTCTCGGATGGATAGTGTCATCAACTTCACACTATCACTGTTTCCTGTTGGACTCAGCACTCTCACCTTGATGGTTCTCATTGGGCCTTCTAGCTGAAACATTTCAGACAATTAAAGAGTGACTGAGTTGGGGATGGGGAACAAGAAGGCACACCTGGTTAATAACTCTATATTTTTGTAATCCTTCAATAAATTTCTCAGAGTTTTCTGTTTGGTTGAAGATGTACCCTAGATTAAAAATTTGGATTTTGATAATGACTTAGATTCTGAAAGCTAGTGAGCTGGATGTGGTCTCTCAGGCAGCAAAGCACCCAGCTCAAAGGATATTTTTGTCAGTTTGTCTGTACTTGTTTGATCTGTAAGTGATTTCAAAAGAATAATTGTCCACTATATGTAATTAATCTATGCAGACAAATGTGCAATTTATTATTTATTTACAACATTTAAACAATTTTATAAATTGTTCTGTCATTTGAGACAGCTCAGCCCAGGCCTGATCATAATTCCCAGAACTTGATTCAGATGATTCATGAATCATAGTCAGGTTACCAGAAAATACTTACCTATGCTTATGCTTACCAATACAAATACTTTATTATATGCTGCTAGGGGCAAGCTTTTCCTTTTCTGGAGCTGGAGTCTTCAATTAAGCAAGTAACAAAGTCATCAACAAATTGAAGGAAATACAGCGCTCTTGTCATGGTCACCAGTGAAGTAATCTTTCAGACCAGAGTAATCAGCCTTAGCTCTAAGCCTCTAACTGAAACAGTTAACAGTTACAATTATCTCAAGAGGTGATGTTTCTAGATTAAGGGCAAACCTTATGTCAGCTTGTGTCTTTAGACAAAAACACTGTGTGGATACCAGTCTTCTAGATCTGAAACAAGTAACTGAGATCATACCATACCATTTACTACATCAGTAAGAAATTAAATAGAAACGTATTTCATAAAGTGATGAGAAAACACATTGAAAATCTTTCAATATGGTAAAATAGCTGTCATGAGGATATCAGCTACTACTGCATTAGGCTAATGACTGAGAGTCTTTCAGCTCAGTTTCCTTTTATGCAAGTATGTCATAAGAATAACTGTGCAGGCTATAACCTATGCTAAGCATGTTTTTAGGCTTACATATTTGATAAAGGCCTTTTTTTCTACACTCTTCAGCACAATCAATATTGCCATAACTACTTGAACTCCTTCCACAACATTCAAATTATATTGACAATTAATATCACATTCTCCTCTCCTCAACGTCCTGAATCAAGTAAACAAGCCATAGCAGCTAGGTTATAATCATACTTAAAAGGCTTCATCCCTGCACTAATCTCATTTTGAAATACCAAAACTATTTGCTGCTGTTGTTGTTTTCAATATGTAATTTACTTCTCCTAGCATACTACGCTTACTTTTTACACTTGGCTGGCTGAATCAGGCTTAGTCCAATAGCAGTATAGAGTTCTTGAGGTATTCATTCATCTAGGCTGATTTTTGTCTCTCTTTTTTTTTTTATAATTCAGAAAGAATAAAAAATCAACATCCTAAAGACAAACAATTGTCGTAATCAACACACATCTAATGAGTACCTTGTTATTTTTATGTGTGACAAACTAATGAATACATTAAGTGAGAAGAGACCCCGCTGATACAGTTCTCATTCAGATATTCTGAGTCTAAGCAAGAAAAGTCATTGAGTACATGAACACATTTCAGAGCTCAGAAACAAAAGAAGTGCTATCCAACAAGAATTTACAGGCCTCTTTGCTGTCAAACTTACATGCCTCTACCAGCAAGAAGCATCTGTTCTCTGAAAAGACAATGAAGGCTTCATTTAAAAAGAAAGGACAAGTGTCATAATAAAGGTGGGAATCAGAATAATAGTGGATCTCCCTAACAACTGTACAAGAAGTCTAAACCTAGACGGTTCCTATCTGAAACAGGCAAATCCAAGTGGCTGAGTGCAGAGCCCACCCTGACCATTGCTGACCCACCGCATTTCCAGACAGCCCTTAGCACTGTCTGGAGTACCCAGCTGGTCCCAGAGAGATCAGCAACACTTGACACAGCTGCTGTTTCCTACTTCACCCATAACAACGCTGGCACAGAAAACTAAGCTTTATCTTGTCTCTGGTGTGCATCTGCACATTGCGTGAAATCCAGTGCTGATGCCATTTTGTCAATGGAAGACTGATGCCACTTACACAAAGTGCATAAATGATTACACAGGTATTAGTCCCATCAGGAATCAGTGACACAACACACTTGTGAAGCAAGGAGATTTTATGAAGTCTGGTGTTATGCTACAGCAGCACATCAGCTTCGTTCACCTGAGGCCCAGCTCCCCAAGTGACAGTCCCACTGTAGCTGGCAGTTCAGAGTGAGGCTGAGATTTTTTCTGTGACAGAACAGAGCATCCTTATTAAAGGTTTGATCTGAAACCAACAGAGAGACTCCCACTGATTCCAATGTATATTCTATCACACTTTTCTTAACCCCACTGATTGTGCAATACAGTTTTGAGCAATACTCAGTAGAAAATATGTATTATATTTCATAAACTGGAAACCAAACAATCTCTTTCGTTTTTAAAGTAGCTCAATATCTTATAGCACATTCTCACTCCAGCCTTCAGCTGAGCATGTTGGGAAAGCACTTACATTCTAGAGCTGGCCCTCTCAAAACTCTAATACTTGAAATTTCTACTTTCTTGGGAACAGAGAGTTAATTAAAACATTTGTCCAGACAATGATAAGTGACAGTTCAGTGACAGCTACATGTAACAATCAGGCTGAAAAAATCTAAACATGAAATCTGAACATGGGATAAAATCTGAACACAGATACATAACTTCAAGAGGCTAATTCTACATTTTCCTTCACATTCCTGATATCTTATGTATGCAGTGTGTCACTCACATGAAGGGAACTCAAGGAGAAACTAATAACTCATTCAGACAAAAAATAACAGGAAGAGTGGGCTGAGAGGCATACAAGAAAAAAGCCTGTCATGTCTTTCATTCACAGATCTTCAGTATTTCATCTTCTGTGCTAGATTTTCTAGTGCAGAAAATATTTGTATCACTCTTTTCTTTTCCTTTTTGCATATTGTATATCATTACATCAAAGGGACCTGTAAAAAAATGGGCCAAATTTCATATTCAGGCCAGACATACCTTTACTTTTCAAGGCTAGCAAGGTTGAATAGGAATTGCATTGATTGGTTCTTATTAATTTCAATGTATTCCATATAAACAACAAAACTGCATGGCAAAATTCATTTGAAATACTACTTTATTAATTGTTGTCTTTGAATATCCCAGAGTGGATTCATCCCATTTTATATTTTAATTGTAGTTGAGATAAAGAGTGATTGGATTAGATTCAATCTATGTGTAATTGAAATTAATGAATTTGGCTAATGAAATATTTATAGGTGACCTTTCCCTGAATTGATTAAAAAAGACTGTTTTGTTTAAAATATCTTTGATATTTACTGTCTAAGGTTAGATTTAAATTATTCTTTTGCATAAGAAAGCTAAATAGACATCTGTTAATCCTGTAGACTGGCAAAAAAATATTTCAGTTTTCTCCTGACAAATTTAGTGCTTCTTGTCAGGTATCCAAGTGCCATTCCCAAAAGTTAAAAAGTCTTACAGAAAATCATTAATGTACTTGTTTGTATGTGAATAATTTATTCTCATCTTGGTCCACCCACCAGTTCTACTGACATTTAAATGTGATCTAGTCTCAGGCATGTTGTCATTAATATTAAAGCAGTGTGAAACTAGGACACAGGCCTGTGCTGCATTAATGAATTTATCAAATTGAAGTATGTTACCATTGTCAGAATTAGCAATGCAGAAATGCTAATATGATTCTCCATGGACTACAGTAGCATATTCCACTTTGTTAGAGTGCTGGTGTAATGATGACTATTACAAAACCTTAGTTGCAAAATACTGACCTAGCAACTTTGTAAACTTTGAAATAACTGGCATACTTATCTCTACTTAGACAGATGTGAAACTACATTAAATTAAAATCAGATATAAAAATGCATTAAATCTCTCTCAATGTATATTAAAACATGAAGATGATGTAAAATGATAGCATTTACTCAATCAGAATCCTCTGTGTTTTACTTGTGCAATTAGCTCAACGCTGTCTGCAGGACCATTTTTTTAAGAAAGGTGAAAGACACATGGCCTTTAAAAACTTCTCTTTCTTTTCTCCTATTGCCAACAGTTCCATACTACCTGTGATGTGTGAAAGAGGAACAGCATCTGTGAGATACACCACGTCAATCAATCTCCTGCTCACCCATGCATGAGTAAAACCTACTTTGCAGTGTTACATAGTTTGGGGCATTGTACTTCAGGACAGATATGGATCAACAAAAGGAGTTCAAAAGCAAACAGCAAGAATGATCAGATCTACAAAAAATTATTGAAAGATTGAGAAAAATCAGGACTGTTTATCTTTGAGACCAAGGGGAGGCAGGATAAGTCTTCAAATATATAAAAGGCAGTTGTAAAAAAAATGGTAATGTTTTAATCCCCATATCCACTATGAGAACAAAAAAAGAAGGACTGGCTTAAAAAAGCAGCTGGGACAGGCAGACAAGACATGAGGGGAAAATACAACTTCCTAATAGCAAGGATAGTCAGTAAAGGCAGCCTGCACGAAAGCATTGAAAAATTACCACCCTTAGATGTTTTCAGAGCATGCTAAGCAAATATCTATCAAGAATAGAATAAGCCTATTTGGTTTTGCTTCATGCCTAAGATACAGAGTGGATGAAACCTCACAATCCCTCCTTGTCCTATTTTTTATAATTCCATAAACTCAACTGGGTTCTTTTGAAAAACCAAGCATCTCCAGCAGCTTCTTCAAAGACCAACAGTTTTCTTTTCCACAAAGCAGATGAGACCAAAAGTAACACTATCTCTAATCAACACACTTCCCAGTTCAGAGGAGGACACACATTACATCCAGGATTAAAGCATTCAATTATATGTGATACTCGGAGGTTTTACTGAGAAAAATCCTGTACGATTAGCAGTATATCAGTTAAACTTCAGAGAACACACGACAGACAGAAAGGCAAATGGAGAGGTGACGGCTTTGTGCACAGAAGCAGAAAGAAACAATAAAGGCTTTGCCCTGCCAAATATGCTTTCTAAGGACTTAATGTTTACTAGTTTAGGAGGCTCGGTCAGACAGTTAGATGGATTTAATTCTTGGCAAAACATTCTGTGACAATCATTGTGCCAGCTGCAAGTTACAAAGTGCTAAGAAACATGAATATGAAAGAAGGAAGGACAATTTTAAAGCCTTGAACTATCCATTTATATACCTCCTGCAGTGTTTATCTCTTAATTTTCTTCTTTTATGACTTTGATGTGCAGATAATCACTGGTCCTAATACCTCTAAATACAACACACTTTAAAACTGCACATTGTAATAGGGGAACTCAAATAAACAATTTTTGGCTAGTCAGTAGAGATATAAAGAGAATCATAGAATGATTTGGGCTGGAAGGGACCTTAAAGATCATCCAGTTCCAGTCCCCCTGCCAAGGGCAGGGACACTTCCCAGTAGACCAGGTTGCTCAAAGCCCCATCCAATCTGGCCTTGAACACTTCCAGGGATGGGGCATCTACAGTTTCTCGGGGCAACCTGTGCCCCATCACCTACATAGTGAAAAATGTCTTCCTAATATCTTATATTAAACCTACCCTCCTTTAGTTTAAAACCATTACTCCTTGTCCTATCACTACATTTCCTGACAACGAGTCCCTCCCTAGATTTCCTGTAGGCTCCCTTTTGGTACTGGAAGGCTGCTCTAAGGCCTTTCCAACCTTGTAAACTGCACATTCTGGGAGCCCTAAGATCCTTGTCAGGAAGGGACTTCGGAGCTTCCTGCCCCAAAGCCACAGATGAATCTACAAGACCCCTTCTGGGAGCTCAGGCCAGATCCCAGCCTTCCTGTTCATATGAAGCAAGCTAGAAGTCTTGAAATCACTGACTCTGAGACACTGCATTTAGCATAGCTTTCTGGAAATGGGAAAAGCCAGAAGGTTTTCATGCTGTGTTTTGCTGAAAGTTTATAAAAGCATGTAAATATTTGGGCTCCAATAAACTGTTGTCTTTGAAGATTAATAATATGTCAAAAACTTCCTGCCCATCTGTAAACATGGCTAATCTTCAGAGCAGAACCTAAGTGGCCACTTGTAGACTTGGCCACTTGTTCAATAATCAAAATACAAATGATAAACACAAACATTATAATTTTCTAATATTATGTTTCTTTCCATCTACAGAGACACATTACAGCAGTCACAGGACACACAGAATAGCATCTATAAAGTAAATTAGGATACAGCAGAGCATTACACACCCACTGATTTAGCTTAACTTTTAGCTTTCTGCAGCTAACCAATATTTTTTAATCCATCGTTATTATGCAGAGACAATACAGTAATGATAACTTTATTAAGCATTACATCTGTGTTCCCTGTGTTTGAACAAACACTGGCTGTCTACATAATGCTTAAGCGTTCTCTTTTTCCATCTCTTCTGTAAATTCACTGCCTGGAAATTCTGTACCCATCAGTGCAGCCATGGTGACATTCTCATTCATGAGACTGTCCATGAACTCTCAAGACATTTTGCACTGTATTGGGTTTACATGGACAGGGTTTGGGAGCAGGGAGGGCTGCAGGAGTGGCCTCTATGAGCAGAGCCCAACAGCTGCCCCATGATCAGAGCCAGCTCCAGACGGCTCCAAAAGGGAGGGACCCACTGCTGGCCAGAGCCGAGTCAGGGAACAATGCTGGTTGGGCCTCTGGGAGACCAGAGCTAAGGAAGGGAAAAGAAAAAAAAAAAAATAAATACTGATGCTCAGCAAAAGCTGGAAGAGAGGAGTGAGAAATGTGAGAGCAGTGGCCCTGCAGCCCCCAAGTCAGTGCAGCAGGAGGCCAGGAGGTGCTCCAGGCAGGCAGCAGCAGTTCCCCTGCAGCCTGTGGAGAGGCCCCTGGTGGAGCAGGTGGAGGTGGCCTGGAGGAGGATGTGGCCCATGGAGAGCCCCTGCAGGAGCAGGCCCCAGGCCAGAGCTGCAGCTCGTGGAGAGGAGCCCACACAGGAACAAGAGGTCTGGGGAGAGCTGCCACCCACCTGTGGGGGTCCTATGCTGAAGCATTTTTCTCCTGGGGGATGGACCCCGTGGTACGGAGCTGTGTGGGAGCACTTCTGGAAGAGCTGCTGCATGTGGGCAGCCCCCGCAGGCTCAGTTGAGGAAGGACGGCATCCCATGGGAGGGACCCCGCATGGGGCAGGGGCAGAGAGGGACCATGAAGAAGCAGCAGAGACGAAGTGTCAGGGACTGACCGCAGTCCCCACACCAGTGACATTTGGGGTGGAAGAGGATGAATGGGGGGAAGGTGGTTTTAGATTTTTTTGTTTGTTTCTCACTGTTCTAGATGATTAGTAATAGGTAAATTTTATTAATCTGCCTATGCTGAGTCTGTTTTGCCTGTGATGGTAATTGGTGATTTTCCTGTCCTTATGTCAACCAATGAGATATTTTTCATCATATTTTCAACCCTTTTTTATGAGGAGCAAGAGTGAGACAGCACTGTGGTGGAGTTTTAGCTGCCTAGCAAAGCAAAACTACCACAGGCACTTACCCATAATTCTTTGCAATCCACATCAAAGAGAAATAAAACCAATTACCATGCGGTTTTATTATTATTTTATTAATTAACTATATACTGGAATATACGCAGGGTTGAAGATATTAGACATAGACAAGAAATGGAAGGGAGCTGAATGCTAATCTGTTCAGTGACTACTTGGACCAGTTTGACTTCCAAAGTTGCTAAGCGGCCTAAGCTCACAGTGACTTCAGGTGGAATTTCAAATGCTCCACACTTCTAGATGTCTTTAAGCTCTCTGTCCTTATTTTTCCATTTTGCAAAACACAAATAGTCACTTTTTCAAATAATGTTGTGGTTTCTAATCAAATGCACTACACAACTACACAGCATTACTTTTAGCTTTAAGAAAGGAGATTGTATAGCAATATGATCATCATGTTTATTTTTTTCAGAGAAGCATAATGTTCCCAGTCAGAAAATTATTTTATTTCAAATGTCACATTTTCTTTATCAATTCTGAACCTGTAAGAAGAAGGTGTCAAAGTTTGGAAATTTCCTTTGCAAATCACACCTAATTAACTTTCTAATTACCTTACCTCTTTCTAATGAACCCTTATTTCATTAAGTCCACTCTGGTACTAATGTATACCTGAAAGGCCCAGCTCTGACACACTTCTGTCTCCATGTATAGAAGACTGGATTTCAGCTGAGCTAAACAGATAAAGTGACAATATTGTACCTTCCCAGATGGCTTGTAAAGACGGGATTTACAAAAGTGGGAAACAAAGCAGTAGATGAGCGAAAACATGTCTGAAAATAAATAGCACAATGTTGTAGGTAAACTGAGCTTTTGAGTTCCTTAGCATTTGTGTATGCACATATACACACACAGATAAAGCACATGAATAATATCACTTAAGCTTAAATATTTACCAAGAGCCAAATTCTTCATTACCAATGTCCATGCCAAATGTTTTAACAAAAGCACGTTGGCATGTCTACAGAGTCATTCCATCAAGAGCACCTGAAATAAGGCAGCTCCACAGCCACATTGAAATCTTTCCTCAGAAGTGAAATACCCTGACAACTGTAAGAGGTGAATTTCATTAAATATATACATATATATACATGTCTTCTTTCTTCTGCAGGGTTCTACAAGGGCCTGCATGAAGGTGGCATACCGTGCCATGCTAAAAGTGAGCTCTATACGTCAAAGCATCACATGGCCCTTCTTCTTGTATGCTAGAACATCCTTTCTGCAGTTAGAAAATTCTTCTAGGACAAAAGGAAAATGTTAGGACTTCTGCTTCAAGAGATGACTATCTCCTAACAGCAACTCAATGTGGCATATTTGGTTCAGAGATGAATTTGTGTGAAAATCTGTAACATTCAAGAGAACATGTTCAGTGTTGTGAAAATGCAGAAACTTTTTCATCAATAAATATCTCTTAAAAGAGAAATGAAAACAGGAGACACAGATGACAGAGTTCTGACTTGTTAAATGCAAGGAAGATTGACAAAGGAAGGCAGATATGAGGCAATAAGACTTTGAGGATTGCGCCAGCTTGATAGCTTGATGATTTCATAGTGATAGAGAATTATATAGCAGTGGTGAAGATACGTTTAAATTCAATTTCTTGCCTTGAACAAATTATTTGGTTGTTAAAACAGCAGATACTTAGCACATAGTTTCTTTAATTGTTATGGAGTCCACTGAAATATTGGTTTCATTTCAGTGACAGCTGTGAATTTTGTGGCCACCAATATTAATATTTTTCAGATGAAAAGGCAATATGAAATGGTAATTTGTTTTATTCCTGATAAACATGAAACATCCTGAAACAAAAGTGTCTTATGGCAAAACAGCTTCTAGGACATGTCTATGGACCTTATTGATTTCTCATTTACATAAATGGGGAAAAAAATCTCATTCTTTCTGGAGTTTTGGAGCAAGCAGTCAATATGATTGCTCCAGCTGTACTTCAAAGAGCCTTTATACACACATTTCAGTATGTTTATAAAATAAATATAAGAGGACTGAAAGTATTTCTTCTCATTTTCATTTCTATATTTTAGCATGCATGTCTGTTTCCCTATAAAACAATTTGCAGGTATAGAACCAGTATCATTTCTATTGCTCTATTTCTCCATTTAAAATGTAATTCCCATAGAATTATTGTGGAAAATACAGAACAAAAGCAAAATGCAATTTTACAAGATCTTAATCCAATGACTTTCATTAACACAGACAGACTTGAGAGCTATTTCTACCACTGACTGCTGTTTAACATCATGGAGTTAATTAGGTCAAACCAATAATCAATGCATCACCATCTACACTGTTAACACCAACGGTCTGTGGTTTGTTATAGAAGGCAATATACATGATTTAAAATGAAAGCATTTCTCTGCATTAGGAAGGAATATTCTGGTGATTCAAAAGGAGTCAAGGGGTACTGCAGATGTATTCAAAGAATGCTTTAACATAAGTTTAGTTAGTACTAATCACACCTATAAACTTGTTTGGCACCCTTGCCTAGTTTCCAGATAGTATTACTGCTGTCATTCAAATGGTTCGTGCACTTAACTTGAGCTGTTAAGATTTAAGAACTGGTCTAGAATATCTCAAAAGGTTCAGGTAAAGTGCTTTTTAATTTAAGTGACAGGTTGGAATGATTTAAGTCCAAAATCCATATTCTGATCTCCATTATACTAGTGTAAATCCACAATAACACTGTCAGCCAATTTATTTCAGACTCATTCTTGCTTAACTGTGATGAGAATCTGGTCTTCTAGGTTGAGTTCAGTCAAAAATCAGACACGGAGCTTTGCATATTTTTTTGTTACTAAAGGATTAAACTATGTCAGACTTTTACAATTTAGTGTCTGTTTCAGATTGCCGACTTAGAAAATGATATAAAAATATTCAGTGTCTACCTAGCGTTCTTTCACTGCAATTCAAAGTATCGGTACTATTCATATGAAAAGTTTAATTGAAGTCCTTGGAATGCAGAAGAGAGATAGAGTTACTGACATCAGTATGTAAAGCTTAGCCATGACAAGGTGTAACAGAAATAGGAAGGCTGTCTACTGTCATAAATGAAGAAGGTAAATGAGCTAAGACTCCAAAATACTTATTAATAAGGATTAGGACATGCAGCAAAGTGTAATCTTTTCACTGTGGGTCCAGCATGCTCCCTGCTGTGCTGCAGATGTTCCATCAGCATTTCAACACAAACAGTGGCCACTAGGATTCAGTAGCACAGTGTAGTGCAGTCTAATAAGCATATTTGTCATTTATTCAGCAGCTAATGGGTTAAAAACTCTTAATACCCCTGAGCTCCACCATTTGTTTCAGAGAAGAAAAAAAAAAAAAAAAAACATATAAATGAAGCATCAACACTCTACATCTTCCTGCCTGATGAATTTTCTCATTTGCCAAAGCATCAGTCTATTCAAATAGCACTAAGAACTGCGATCACACTATTTCATTTTGCTCATTTCTACCAAATACAGCATGCATTCAGCTGTTTCTTTTTTTTTTTTTTGTGGTTTTTTTTTGCCTCTACAATCTCTTCCACAGCTTTCATCCTAGCAAACATCTGTGTGCATCTTGATGCAAACACAACTCACCTATTACGCCTTACCTACTAGTTCAAGAAACCGACACCACTGAATAGAAAATCAATTTTTTCAAAGTTAACTAGCAATATATATTCTACAGTATATTGTTACAAAGGATGATTATACAATTCCTATTTAATTTTAATCTGTTTAAAGATGACAAGTGTACATGAATTATAATAAAGACCAAACAGGAAGGCTATTATAAAAAATTTGGACTACAGCATTCACTTTGACAAACAGATGCAACATTTTGACCGCTAATCACCCTGGGCTTTTTCATCTGTGTCCACGCAAGTTTAGTGCTGACCTATTAATTTTAATCACTTGTCAGACTCTCATTTAATGGTTCGATGAATATAATGCACTAGTGCTTTTTTTTTCATAAAGAGGTTTGGTAAGCAAAATCACTTTTTAAACTTAATATAGCAACATTTTTTTTCTGTAAATATTATACACATTTCAACTTTTTATTTATTAATAAAAGCTTATCTGAATTATTTCTAAACTAAGTTTTAGGCCTTTCAACAGACCTACAAATATACTACCTGCTCCTGACCTTGCCATATGTGAATTCACATTCACTCTTCAAGACGCCTAACCTAAATGAGAGTAAGGAGCCTAATCCTGTAAGATACTGAGTTTTTTTTAAGAGACAATGAAGCCATTATTTTTCAACCTCTTACCAGCTTACTCAAATTGCACTTTCTCTTTTTAGAAGCCATTCATTCTCCTCAAGGACCAAGTTATTTGTTTCCAGAAAGTATGATGGTGCTAGAACTATAATTAATGCTACAGTTCTTTCAGCACCAAACTTTAATTTGCTTCATAACTCCCAATGAAAAGAAAAACATATTTATTTTCAGACAACCAATTTTGTGTCCTTGCAAAATAAAGTGTATTTATAAGGCAATTCCTAATTAATCCTTTTTGTATTTGGACAGTTCATACACATTTTTCTTCTACCTGAACTATGATTCCACTGCACATTCCCCCTTCACTGAAAGTGAGAAATTCAAAAAATTAAATCAGAAGCTGAACTATTACTGTACTTATATAGAATAAAATGAAATGAAATGAACTTTAACATCAACTCCATGATAAAAAATGCCATTCCTTGGCCATTTTATAACTACTCCAGAAGATGATGAACAGACACTTAGAATAGAGCAGCTCTAAAGTCAGCATCCCCTTTTTACAGGAAATTCTGACATTTTAAAGAATGTTTCATTCTTGTTAAGCTCAAAGGGGAACTTTCATCTTTTTCTCAAGTAGAATAAAGATCCAGATTCTCAGGTTCACCTAAACACAACTACAAATCCAGAAATTGTAACTCAAGTCTACATGATCAAGCCCTTCCTCTTTGTTAAGGTAGCCAAGAGTCTGAAAGCTCCCTAGGTTTCCATACTCTTGAATTGGAAATGTTAAAACCATCAATTTAAGTAGACCTTCTTTGTGACTCCAGACCACCTGTTAAGAAGCTTTGATTCAACCAGAATCTTGCTAGAAGGCAGGAGCCAAGATCCACCTGATGCCTAGCTTTGCACTGGAACCCTCACATCTCTGACCTCATAGTACCTCCAATAGAAGGGACTGCAAAAGAAACATGTCCTGATGACAGCTTCACGAGGCAGCCCTTAGGATCCTAGACTGCAAACAAAACCTCTGGAGCTGCAGATCCAAAGTGAAATTTACCCTTCTGAGATATCATCCCTAGTTGTTAACAGCTAAAAGACAAGTTTTTCCTGATTTGCAGAAATTATTATAAGGTATCATTCAGTCCATAGAAGTTCCTGGACGGGTAACCTTGAAGAGCTTGTCCCAGCCACAGAGTGGATACAGAACAGAAATGAGGATGCAATTTGATGCATGCAGCATCACTGATTTATTTCCATGTATGTCAGAGCCAGACTCTAAATTCAGTAGAAACTAGATGAATACATCTTTGAGCCTAGTTGATGTGGGCACTTACACACTGACAGAGGACTTGGACTGTCTCGGCTACTGAGCAGCTGTAAGATGATAGCATGTTTTAATCACTTTTACAGCAGCTGGAGAGGAGCCAGCAATCTACAGATAAAGGGCTACAAGTTACTTAATGTTCCCATTAAATATGTCTTATTGTTAGCAGTACTGAAGATTAATGACTAAAATGAAAGTGAAAAGATAACACTGGTAGGTGACAGTTTTACTTAATCAAAGAGCCTCTGGGGCCTGTAGAACTGCATCAGGGTCACAGGGATTTATTTTCTTCCTAGGGTATTTAGACAGATTTGTTTTCCAATGCTGGTGAAGAGACTCCCCATATTTACACTATACAAAAACTATACAGTAGACAAGGGCAAAGGTCTCATAGCAATAGCTCTAGCTAGTGACTGGCTTTCAGTCTCTGCTCCTCACAAGCGTCCTTTCTGGTTTTGGACTATTTGCTGAGGCAACTCAGGTACTAAACTTAGCTAAAAATAAGGGAAGACCATAGTCTACCTCTGCAAGCAATGGCAACTAGTACATACATTTACATTTAATTTACATTTAGGCTCCTCACACCTTAAATGTAAGTAATTGTACCATACAGAGGTCTCTAATTATCCATTGACCAAAAGGCAAGATTTTCTCACTGAAGCACTCCAGCTAGATGCTTAAATTAGACTGGATTAAGATTTAGGATGTAGCTCAGTGGAGCACCAAGCAGAGCCAAGAACTCAGGTCTCAGAGCAATATAAATCCATTAGCTGAGAGTCTGACACTTCACAGTCTGTAAAATGGGAGTAACTGTATTTCCTTCTTTCACAGTGCTATGAAACTGCCTATTTAAAACATTAAAATACTCAGTCCATGAAGATAAGGCACTTCAGATCACTAAGTATTATGGAAGAATGTTACAGCAAATATCCATGAGTTTAAAAGTATTTGAATTAAAGGATATTGTTGAAAGTACACTTCATCTAAAGTTTTCAAGGTAACCATTTCTTCTTACACCTTCCGTTGTACCCAGGTGAGAGAATCCCAGGATCTAGTATTTGTAAACAATAAGAAATTTCTAATGGAAAGAAGTATCTACCCTGGAAAAATAAAACATTAGAAAATTTAGTCACTTGAAAAATGACTTAGTTGAGGTTTGTGAGAAGAAAATAGTTGGTATTTGTGAGGCGCTGATTATGCAGATAAGTGCTCTTGAGTATTTCTATAAGGAAATTAATAACCACGTATTCAAAAGAATGGAATGCTACCTACATAAGGCCTGTATTAGCAGGTTGCCCTCTATTACAAAGTTGTTGACTATCTGCACATCTATTGAATCCTTTGTCTCTTAGCTAAATGTAATCGGATGTGAAGGACATGAGCCCATACTATGGGTCACTGCCTGAATTTCCACAAGCCACAAGGTGGAGAAAACTATTGAAAATCAGTGGCAGTAGATGCTACTTCCTGCTATAAAAACTATGAGACACTACATAAATAGGCACTTGGTTCTGAGTCTTAGCAAAAACATTCACAGGGAACTCAAAAATCCCTTACAAATGAAATATTTTTTCTCAGTATTCAAGCATATGTAATTTAGCTTAACTAACTATATAGTATGGTTCCTTTGACAGTATTATTGTATATACTGTGACAGATTAAAACTACTTGTATTGATTTCAGAGACAGTCAAGTAGATCACTCAAATTGCTATGTCAAAAACTGTAATAATCATTCAAAATGAAAAGCAAGAGTTTAGCAAGTGCCCCTCTTTTTCTTTTATCTTAGAAGAATAATATAGGAAAAAAGATATTTTCAGATATTTTCCAACGGGCATCTAATATTTAATGCATCTGCTTTTTTGAGTAAACATAAAGCATTCACAGTGAACTGAAAATATGTCATTTAAAGAAAAATGCACTTACTAATTTGGAAAAGTTATACCTATTCATGATCTAGCTCTATATTCTGAAGGTATTTTTAAGTCTAGAAAATTATTCTAGTGGTTGAATAGCTGCTATAGTTGAAGGAAGCTTCATAACTGGAGCATGTTACACTTGGGAAAAGTTCCTTGATTAGCAAAGCTAGCTGTTAAATGGAAAAAAAAAATTACATTGATTATGGTCATGAGTCCAAGACAAGCTTAATTAAAATCAATGGAGAATTTTAAAGAAAAGAAAAAAAAGAGAGAGAGAGAGAGAGAGCAACAGTGTTCTCTCTTAATTATGTTACAGAAATTTTCTCTAAGTGATACCTGTCTCAAGTCACTACAACTAAAGCAACCTACAGATTTCAGCCTATAAATATTATTCCACGTTATTTGCCCTGAAGCTTAAGTAAGAGATGGTCCTTTCTCATTTTTCTTCTCTCTCTTTCACCAAAACTGACAGCACTGCTCAGCTTTTCTTTTTTCTTTTCTTTTTTCTTTTCTTTTCTTTTCTTTTCTTTTCTTTTCTTTTCTTTTCTTTTCTTTTCTTTTCTTTTCTTTTCTTTTCTTTTCTTTTCTTTTCTTTTCTTTTCTTTTCTTTTCTTTTCTTTTCTTTTCTCTTTTCTTTTCTTTCTCCCATCTACCACTTCTCTTGAGGCATTTATGAAGTGCCCCTTGCAGTGGTTTTTGTTTGTTTGTTTGTTTGTTTATTTATTTGTTTTGAGGTTTCTACTTTAATTTTGTTCAAAACACACAAGTAGAAATTAACACTGATGTAAAAATTCACACAGTTCATTAAAAATCAGTGACTAAGATTCAAAGCCTGTTGGGATTCCTTACCCAGTGTCCAGCATAGTCTGGATGCTTAAGAAGAACACAGTCTAAAATTTTACTGGGACTTGTAATAAGGTAGTAGGTAATACAGCTGAACTCAATTTTAAAATGATAAATTGGTCACCTATTCTCAAAAGAAGCACTATTTGACATTAATGAGACAATCCCTGTGACTCTACTGAACAACAAAACTACATGCTGCTATTCTGATGACACATTCCCTGTTTTTACTTTATGAACACAAATTACTACTCACACATGCTAGCAGTGAAGCTGTGGTCAGACTAGTGCTAATAAGTTGGCAGTCATCCCTGATCCAATACTGTTCATCAGATGGTGCTCTTTAACAGATTCCCACTGGTGTTACAAAAAGCTCTAAGCAGCAATAAAGATGGTACTTCATCCTGTTAAAAGGCTTCACTTGAAGTTACATTTACCTCCGAGTCTGTGGTACCTATAGCTATGGAAAGGAACAGAGGCAATTTGCCTCTGATAACATCTTCTTTTCCTGGTTTGTTTTCTTTGTGTAGAAAACAGCATATAAGAAAATCCACAGCTAATAAAAGTTCAGAAGTTCTCTTCTAGAATCAGGAAATGTAACGAAAACATTCAAGTCACATTAGAATATTACAAAAACAAGGGTTTGCCAACTAACAACATCACTGCTCAACCCATGTAATTTTTAAAAATTAAGAAGTCACAAATCTTAAGCTGATTTCACACAAATGCTCAGCCCAGTGTACATGATAACAGCTATGCTAGGACACTTCCCAACTAGGATCATTACATGTATCATAACAGGCCATTTATTAAAACAGCAAGCCATGCACAACTATATTTACTACACTGACATCTTCATGTAATGGGGTGAAATATCTATACAGCCTTTTATTTATTTATTTTTTTTTTCTGCTTTCAGGCCCTCAAAATTTAAATGGCTTAGGAACTAAACGGTGTAAAGATCAGAAAAGTCTTATACATTGGGTAATCTTATTGGAAACAACAATGGTAACAATAATTTTAATGGTAACTCAAAAAGAAAACAGAACAAAACAAAAACTATGTTTCCAATAAATATTCATAGATTCATACATCTGTGCTGCTCAAAGCCAGAGACAAATAGAGTCTTAATTTGCTTTTTACAAAGTCAATTATAAAACCTCAGTTTGGGAGGAAGTAACTCTTAATATGAAAATCAGTTCTCAGTACTTTACAGATTCTGTGGGCTTTTTCCAACATACAGTACAATAGAATTTCTACTTTACATGGTGAAATCTGTTTGAATACACACGTGGTGTTTATTCACATCATTCTTCTTTTCTTAAAGACACCTGGAAGTAAATAGAATCAAAGATATCACACATCTCCTTTAAAACTATGTTTTTCTTTTGTTCTCCTTATTTATTTATTTATTCTAGAATAATCTAAATTTGGGAGACTCCTGAACACAGCTGAGATTTAAAAAAAAAAACCAAACAAGGAAAAGCAATTTTCATCTTTAAATGCCAGTGTACACACACAATACAAGAGGAAAATGCCAGGGTCTTGCTGTACATATGAAATCTATTGGGATTTTCATTTAAACCTTCCATAGTCTTCTATTTACTCTGAAAAAGACATTAAAGGCTTGAACTTGTTCAGTGTTCAATAAATCAAAAAATAAAAATACACCTATCTAACACTAGAAACAGTTAGCAATATCCTAATAAAATTGTGTTTCATTAAAAACAATCTAAACGAATTAAAAGTGCTTCATGGATTCACCATAAGGTAAATCCTTGATAAGCTTTCACTGGTAACTGTCTGTCTGGAAGGCTCTCATGGCAGCAGTAGAGCTGAATCACAGTATATTGGTAGATGCCCACCACAAGTCTGTGCAATGATGAGGTCTTGGAATTGCAGCTGTGGGGGAAGTCCTTCCATAATGCTGTTCATGATGGGAACTGAACACCTTCAGCCTTGTCAGGTCACAGACCTTGGGATCCCACCTCCTGTTACGTAGCAGAAACCCCATGAAATCAGTGGGAGCAGGTGGGAGGCCCAGAACTGCCACCTCATCAATTCACAATAGTTTACATTCTCTAATTCCATGATGCCAGAGCATAAAATGGGAAAAACTAAAGAAAAAAAAAAAAAAAAAAAAAAAAAGTAAAACTGAATAAAAGACACAAACATCTCTTCAACTCAGACATCTCTGTAACATGAATCATGAGTAATCATTAATATATTAGGTTTTGTACTGTCAGAAGCCTGTGTTCAAAACATCATAGTTCTGTCTTTTTTTATTTTTAAAATGTTTTGTTTAAAAGAAAACACACCTGTCCCTGATCTTCCAACTTCTGAAGGTTATCAGAAAATGAAGAATAATGAAAAGAATTTGTTTATCATGACACTTGTAACAATGCTGGCACAAGGAGTACTTTCAAGAAAGTCGGTGTTTACAGGATTCCTAGGTAAGTTTTCAGGCCAACAATTAAACTTCCATATTTTAGCATGTTAAGATAAACTAAAGCACTTTTTTTTTTTTTTTTTTTTCCCAGACTCCTTCTCATGAATGATCTAGAACCACAGAATCACAGAATGGTTTGGGTTGGAAGGAACCTTAAAGATCACCCAGTTCCGACCCCCCTGCCATAGGCAGGGACACCTCCCACTAGACTAGATCGCCCAAAGCCCCATCCAGTCTGGCATTGAACACTTCCATGGATGGGGCATCCACAACTTCTCTGGGCAACCTGTGCCACTGTCTCACCATCCTCTGCATGAAGAATTTCTTACTAATACCTAATCTAAATCTCCCCTCTTTCAGTTTAAAACCATTACTTCTTGTTCTATCACTGCACAGAGACAAAGAGTCTCTCCCCAGCTTTCTTGCAGGCCCCTTGCAGGTGCTGGAAGGCTGCTGTAAGGTCTCCCCAGAGCCTTCTTTTCCCCAGGCTGAACAACCCCAACTCCCTCAGCCTGTCTTCATAGAAATGCTCCAGCCCCTTGATCATCCTCATGGCCCTCCTCTGGACTTGTTCTAATATGTCCATGTCCTTGTGCTGGAGACCCCAGAGATGAACACAGCACTCCAGATGGGGTCTCACAAAAGCAGAGCAGATGGGAACAATCACCTCCTTCAACCTCCTGGCCACACTTCTTTTGATGCAGCCCAGGATATGGTTGTCTTTTGGGCTACAAATGCACATTGCCAGCTCATGCTGAACTTCTCATCAACCAACACACCCAGATCTTTCTTCTGAGAGCTGCTCTCAATCCATTTTCTGCCCAGCCTGTATTCATGCTTGAGATTCATGAGCTCATGCTTCAGTTCATGTTGAACTTCTCATCAACCAACACCCCCAGATCTTTCTCCTGAGAGCTGCTCTCAATCCATTCTCTGCGCAGCCTGTATTCATGCTTGAGATTGCCACAGCCCAGATGCAGGACCTTGCACTTGAATTTGCTGAACATCATGAGGTTCACACTGGCCCACCTCTCTAGCCTGTCAAGACCCCTCTGGATGTCATCCTTTCCCTCCAGTATGTTGAACACACACAGCTTGCTGTCATCAGCATACTTGATGAGGGTGCTGCGCACTCGACCCCGCTGACCATGTCACCAACAGTGTTAAACAGTGCTAGTTTACCGACAACTACAATGTGATAAGGAAAATTAGGTACATTTCAGAGTTCTGCTTGCTTCTCCTATGGCCCAGTGAGAACACTGCCAAAAGTCAGTCATCTGTAGACAAGGTGACACAAAGACACTCAGATCTCAAAGACAATTCTGATTGCCTCAATGGATAGCTTATCCAATATTCTTATTACCGAACTTAAATAGCTGAAATTAAATAGATGAAATGAAAACTAATGGTAAGCTGTAATGAATTTAACAAAAATGTTGAACTCTTCAGGATTCCCACCAACACAATAACTCAAAATCAGAGAAAACTCAAATTAAATGTTTAATAGCTGACTGATTTAACCTCGATTACATCCTGTAATGGCATAATGAAGGAAAGAAGACATAATATAAAAGCACTAAAGATCACAAAGGACAGCGGGAGTCCTTAATACAAAGAAACCAAGCAATAGAAAGAGAAGTATAGGAATCTCTGAGACAAAGAAAATGGGTATTTGAAACAATCTTTTGAACAGAGAAAGAGCAAGATAGAGTGCCAATACTTCCCTTGAAGGCCTTGAAAACAATGAAATACCAGGCTCTGGAAATTATTTTATTTTCTTATGTTAAAGGATAAAAAATAAATTTAATTAGTTAGTAAAATGCAATTTTATTCCATTTGGAGTCATTTTCCAATACATTAACTTTCTCATTAGAATTCAGTTTTGTTTTGCTAAACAAAAGGAACCACTTCAATCCCTGTGGCAGGAAGAATCATCTAGAAGATGAGTTGTGCCCCAAATTACTGCAAATAACTGAACACAAGTTCTACACACTAACACCACACAGAAGTACTTGGGGAGACAAGCCCAGACTGACTGAGCAGGCAGCCAGCATAATGAGCAGCAACAAGTCAATAAAAAAAAAAAAAAAAAAAAAAAAAAGGATTTGGAACTATCTTAGGAAGGAAGATAACTAAGTTAGCAAGGAAGACTTGCCAGTACATGTTTGGTCCAGTCTTTAGTCTTTTTTCCCTCCTCTTCTTCAGTATTATCCCTTGATATTGCTCATTCTTGCCAAGGTCACCTTACACAAGCATCACAGGAAGTGATTAAATATAGCACTCTGTTCTAATTAATTTTGCAATTGATATAGATATATTGTTCCATCAGTGTGAAGAGTCAACTATCTGTACGCAGCTTAAACATATATAAACAAAACTATTTCACTTCACTTTATCTGCCTCTAATTGAAATGGCTACACTAACAAAAATAATCTTTCTATACAGGGTTTTGATGAACTGCATACGGTTTGTGTTACATTAGTGCAATTGCCACAGTTGCGTTCCACTTAAATTATTAGAAATTCAGGTCAGGGACAGTACAGTACATCTTTCTTCACCTCAGTACATCTTTCTTCAGTTTTTAATACAATAGGACTATGACCTGATAAAGCATTGTAATACTACTAAAACAGAAACATATTTGAAAGACAAATAACTATGAAAAAATAGGGACTACTAGGGTAATGTTGATCTGTGTCAATATGTGAGGCAAAACGAGAGGTCAATTACTGGTGTGACTTCTAAAACTCATGGTCTTTGCTCTTCTTGGCCTAAGCAGCCATTTCAGCTAGGAGATACCATAACTTTGTTCAGTCATGGACATATAAAAAAAATGTTCTCCCTGTTCACTGCCTGTGAAGAAATACAAAACCTCACTCACAAAATAAGTTTTCTGTCTCTAAAGACCACAGCAGTGACTGTTTGCAGTGGCTGAGTCACCAAACTGCTGATCGGTCATTATAGACTCTTAACAATCTCATCAATAACTTCATGCAGTGCTCAAAGGAAAAGGATTTTGGGCTTTTAAGGCAAGTCATTGCCTCTGATCTTGATTTTTTACAGGTCTCAGTCTATGAAGTGAGTTATAGTTGTCTAAAGTTCTCATCTATAAAGAAAAAAAATCATACAAAACCAACTGATATATCAAAACTTCAATAAATAAATAAGAACATTCAAAACAAAACAAGACAAAATATAAAGAAAAAGGCCTTTGGACATACTATCTCTAGTTTCAAACCAAAACAAGCTTCAAGCTAAACATAATTTGGGAACTATTGCAGTGAGTTTAACTTAATTATGTTAATCGTTTAGATAACTGATAGTGAGAAGAGTATGGCTGGCATCTGTGGAGCAGAGCACATTTAGCAAGGAGACAGATGAAAAGCTTGTTTGTCCCTGTGGGGCAGAGGAAAGGAGAGAGGCAATTACCAGCTGCAGAACACAGGACCGCTTCTGATGGGAGGAGGGCATGGGGAAACTTCCATGTGCCAAATCAATGTTTCTACTAGGTCCATGAATTTTAGGTTTGCCTTTTGAAGGTATTTTATACATTTTATGGGAAATGAGGCTTAAGGTGTCTGCTGATAATGTAGCTATGTACCACCTACCATACTCCAAAAGCACTATAGGGGTTATCAGTCTGGCCTGGGCTGTAGAACTCCAGAACACTCTGTTAGGGCCTGGTCAATGTGAACACGGCATTAATTCCTTCTGCTCTTTTTAGCCTGGCCTTTATTTTTAGCCTGGCTTGAGGGTGCTTGAGGAAAAAAATAATCATAATTGGGCCCCAGGTTCTGTGTGAAAATAAGAACCACTGGACTAAACATCAACAAGTGTGATCAGCTTTAGTCTGCCATTAACTCTTGCATCCTGTTGACTTAAACAAATAATTAAGTGCTCAGTTCATATCCAAGTGGTCTAGTAATTCCAGATTTTTGTTCAGGTAAAGAGGGAGGAAAATCTTATTAAGAGCTTCTGCTGTACTACTGTGATTCATGGTCTAGGATTTTGTTTAATACTGTCCTTCAGCATTGAGGTGCTGTGAGGGAGTTTTTCAATATACTGCCCCAGGGCCATATCCTTTTTTTCTAGGTCCCTCTCCCCTTTCCTCCAGTGCCTCTGATTAAATCAGGGATTGGTACTCTACCCTCCTGAAACTGTTCTGGCTAAAGAAAATCGCCCTGTATCATCTCTGTGGTTTTACTCCTCTGTTAACAGACAGATGCATGCTCTACTACTTTTTATAGTGCTGTTTATTGTTTGTCTTTCCTGCTTTATGAAGCGTTTTTTAATAAGTATTTTTAATACTTAGCGTTTTTTAATAAGTTAAAGCATTAGATTCTTCTGGAGCTTCTGGTTCCTATTTATTTTATTTTAAAAAAAATGATGAAAATCTCACATTTTCTTTTCACCATTGAAAAATTTTCAACTGCATAACCACATCTGGAATAGGCTACCTCAGAGGTATATGGCATTTTCTTGAATGAGACTCGTACATGATTCTAGACATTTTCTAGTTCATTTTTTTTTTTTTTAATGCCTTTTTCTGTTCTGGATTTTAACTGTTCAAGAAGTGTAGAAAGGGCCTTTAGAAATGAATCTATGCCAGATCTGAATACAGAATTGACTGTCAAAGAAAAACTTCACGTGTTGTTAGGACTTGCATGACAGCTAATATCAGTCATACCATATAAACTCTGAATGCATTGGCATCCAGGTGTCCTTATCTACCCACATGCACAGGACAGTGGAATGTGTGTGCATCTTTCAGATGTTCACTATAGGCAATACTTCGACGTGTACTTTTGCATCATTCTCTTGTTCCTGCTTGCCATCACTGGAGGGCTGTTTGCACCTTAAGTGACTTACACCTCACAGCTTTTTCTTTTTACAGTACTTTTCAGAGGTCACTAATCTTTGAGCTAAGAATCAAGAGCCTTTGAGAAAGACACAATTCTATTATGTGGACTATAAAAACAATCAGTGATGGTAGATATTGTAGCGTGTTGTTCAGTTATTGTCAGGAGTTAACAAGTGCCACCACTATCAAGAGAACACAATGCAAGCTCCTGAAAAGGCTTTTCTCATCTAGGTTGGGCTCAGTGTTTGAGGTATTTTTTTGATTTGGTTTGGTTTGGTTTGTTTTTTTAATAATACTGAAAAATTCACAGGCTGCCTGATATGAAACAGTTTTTAAATTACAATTTTTATAATTTCTATGTATATACATATAGATACAGCTCTGGTATCTCTGTCTAAATGTATTTATTTAGAGCATTAAAACAGACAAATTCATTTGAAATCAATGTCCCGATTGTATGAAACAACAACTATTGAAGATTTGAATCTTTCACTCTTTAAATGGTTCTCTTCAATTTGAAGGGAATTTTCTTGCCCATATGTTTTAAGAAGTCTCAAGAGTTTCCTGCCACTCTAATGACATCCGCTTCTAAATTAGATAAAAACCACAACAAAACATTATGCAGGCTGTTCCCTCATTCTAGACATTCCCTGAATCGTCTCCACAATTTCTTGCTTGTTTCAAGTCAGAGCCCTTAGAAAGCACTTTAGCCTGCAACTTGGTATTAGCAGGTACACTAACTGTATATTTGGTATTTATAGGTGAAATTTATTCCCACACAGTCAACACCAGGTCAGCCCTGAAGGCAGTATGCACCAGTTAAATTGCAAGTGGATAGGAAGGAACTATTCATTTAAGGTGATAGAGGAATCTTTCAGAAGCCACTTACCAAGATTCTGGCTGCAGCAGTATCCTATTTCCCATGACTTTGCTTATTAGCTGCATAAGGGCAGCAAAAATGTTAAATCTACAGCAGAATATACCTAAACCTGTAACCTTTGCAACTTGCCAATAACCCTCATTTTACAGTTCAAAGGGCAAAATAACTTTAGGAACTTTCAGAAAGCAGCAAATTCTGCCCATTTTTTCCTTTGACAGCAGAGATATTCTTTGTTTTTGACCCCTGAGACTCTTACAGAGGTGGAGAATAATGTAAGAGTGCTGTGGAGTCTGAGATTGTCTTTCACTTCAGTTGTCAGTTCAGTGAGATGGAAGCAGTGTTACATAGATAGAGCTAATTAATTCAATTCAGTTTTTTGGAAGGCACTCACTTTGTATATAAAACTGTATTATAGGTGCTTTTCAGGGATTATATTTGCCTAAGAAGGGCTCTTCATCTTATGGCATGACTTCTTCAAAGGCTGATAACTAATACACTGTTAAATAAAGGCTGTATTTTCAAATTTTAAAGAAAAGATTCAGCCTTCAGAGTTATACTAACAATGCATGCCTTAGCACTGCACTAAAAATACTCTTTGTAAGCAAACTCCTCATGATGCTGAGCATGACGCCAAAGCTCTCCTTGACTTTGGTATGGATTAGAATTCACTCTGCATATGATGGGAGAATTTGTATATTCTGCAACACTGCTGTCATTGGTATTTAGACGACATTACTACTTTGCTTTGTTACAAAATATAGTGTGTGATCTAAATAAATATCTCTGCGTGCTTAGTCTGTTAATGATGCAGAAGAAATGGAGTCAATTAGATTTTCTCCCGTGAAAACTATATACTGGTGCTTTGTGGATTATCTGAGACAAGGTTATGCATAACAGTCTGGTGAACAGGCTAAACAAACCATTTCTAGCATGTGGTTTTCTTACAAACTCACACATTATAGGTGTTGTGCCACATCATTGATCAGCTAAACTGCATGGTCTGAGGGAAGGTGTTACTTAAAAGATCAATAAGGAAAATAAAAATCTCCTCTCGACATCTTCTAGGAGCAGAGAGGACAAACTCTCCTAGTATTTCAGAACAGAAATCAAAAAGGCAGAAAATAAGAGGTCATCTATAAAAGAAACAAATTCCAGAGCTAGTGGCAAGAACAAGGGAAACAATTTTCACTATGTAGGTAGCATAAAGGTCTCTTTAAAACAGGCCAAGTTGGCTGTGCAGACTGAGGAAGAGAGAGGATGCTCCAGACCAAAAAGCCTAGAATATACTAATTTTTCAAACCCTAACAACCAGTAGTAAACAAAGATTTCTGTTGCAAAGGGTTCTTTTTCACCTATTTCTGTAACATTGAAAACAACTTCTGGAGAAGATGCAAGAGAAACAGAAGCATCCTGTCCTGCTATCATCAGTTCTTTATGAAAGGACATCTCCTGACCCAACTCAGTACTTTCCAGCCCAAACCTATCACATGCCAGAGTAAGACAGGCAACTATCTGACTCTTCCAACAACCACCAATAACTTCTTTTCTGAATTCTCTCTATTTTCAAATAAATAACTCCAGTGAGTAAAAAGAAAGTAAAATGACAGTAAAGTAAATGACAGTGAAATGACAACTAAATGTTAAGAGGGCAAATAACTCCTTTTATTCTGATACTCCTTCTTTGTCATAACCAAGACCAATCTGGTGGCTTTCTATGATGGAGTGACTGCTTCAGTTGACAAAGGAAGACCGACCAATGTCATCTACCTGGACTTCTGCAAGGCCTTTGATATGGTCCCACATGACATCCTGGTCTCCAGATTGAAGAGAGATGGATTTGATGGATGTACCATTCAGTGGATAAGGAGTTGGCTTGAAGGTCTCACCCAGAGTGACAGTCAATTGCTCTATGTCCAGGTGGAGGCCAGTGACAAGTGGTATACCTCAGAGGTCTGTCCTGGCACCGGTACTGTTTAATATTTTTATCAGTGATATAGACAGTGGGATTGAGTGCACCCTCAGCAAGTTTGCAGATGACACCAAGCTGAGTGGTGTAGTTGATACAACAGAAAGAAGGGATTCCATCCAAAGGGACCTGGACAAGCTTGAGAAGTAGGCCCATGTGAACCTAATGAGGTTCAACAAGTCCAAGTGCAAGGTGCTGCAGCTGGGTTGGGGAAAGCCTGGAAATGAACACAGACTGAGAGAAGAACTCACTGAGAGCAGCTCTGCAGAGAAGGACTTGGGCATTCTGGTGAATGAAAAGCTTGACACAAGCCAGCAGGTCGTGCTTGCAGTCCAGAAGGGAAACTGCATCCTGGGCTGCATCAACAGAGGGGTGGCCAGCATGTGGAGGGAGGTGGTTGTGCCCCTCTGCTCTGCCCTTGTGAGGCCCCACCTGGAGTGCTGCGTCCAGGTTGGGGCCCCCAGCACAAGAAGGATGTGGGACTATTAGAACAGGTCCAGAGGAGGGCCACAAAGATGATCAAGGGGCTGGAGCACCTCTCCTAAAAAGAAAGTCTGAAAGAGCAGGGGATGTTCAGCCTGGAGAAGAGAAGGCTCTGGGGTGACCTCATTGTGGCCTTTCAATATTTAAAGGGGACTTATAAAAAAGATGGAGAGCGACTTTTTGCTCAATCAGATAATGACAGGACAAAGGGGAATGGTTTTAAACTGAAAGAGGGGAGATTTAGATTAGAGATTAGGAAGAAATTTTTCACTCAGACGGTGGTGAGGCACAGGCATGGGTTGCCCACAGAGGTTGCGGATGCCCCATCCCTGGAGGTGTTCAAGACAAGTTAGATGAAGCCTTGAGCAACCTGATCTAGTGGGAGGTGTCCCTGCCTATGGAAGGGGGGTTGGAACTGGATGATCTTTGGTTGGAACTGGATGATCTCCCAACCCAAGCCATTCTGTGATTCTATGACAAGGCTCATTACAGGAGGCTGGGCAGAAGGAGCAAATTGTGCAAAGTAGTAAAGAAACCAGTAAGAATGGAGAAAGGATGGGTAAGAGAAGGAGGCTCGGCTAAAACTGCAAAGAAAGGACAAATTAGAGAGAAATAGCATGTATCTTGTCAAAGCTCACTGCAAGTAGTGTAATGATCACCAATAACACATTTCCATTCACAGTACTTCCATGGGAATCTGACTGATAGTCCTTAGAAGTACTGTCTATTTATCCTCACTTGATATCAGAAAGATACAGTAGAAAAGAGAAGGGAAACAGTAAAGGTTTATGCCAGGGTCAGGGGACTGCAATATGTTGTGTCTCTGTAGGTGAGAGGTGCCAATGAAAACTGATGGAGTAAGAAGCTATATTTGTCTCTGATCTCCTGCAGATGCTACGCTACCAGAAGAAATTGAAAATGAGGTATTAGCTGTGCTCAGACACCTGTCTTAAACTTCACTCGAAAGCAATTCCACAGGGAAGGCTTCATAAAAAGCTTCACTGCCCCCATAACTTAGAAATGATCTGAGAGATGGCTTGGAGAGATATTTGTGACTTTCCTATTCTGGGCACCCTCCCACTCCTCATTGCACTTACACCTCTCTAACAACCCTTCAGTGCAAATACTTTCTAAAGCCTTTCATTTTTAGGGGAGAATCCTTAAAGAGTCCTTTTTTTTTTCCTGTTCAGGTGCCTGGGTAACTGGGCTAGAGGAACAGAGCAATTCCCCCACATGCTCCTGCCAGCCTCCCAAATCAGGCCATAGCGAAGCCTATAAGCAGGGTTCCCTCTAACACAGCATCCCTGGGCTGCAGCTTTGAAGTGGAAGAACAATTTGCTGCACTGCAGTTTTACAAACAACAGCTGCCTGGGGACCATGATCTGGTCAATAGAGATGAGCTCTCAATGTTGCCCATGATTTCATTCACCAAAGCTGAAAAGCAAACAGGAGAAGCTGAGTGGCTTTACAGCAACACAAACCATTTTGCTTTGGGTCACTAGATTGCAATGACACAAGACAGTGAGAGCCCAGTGCATCTTCTACCTGGTAGCTGTTTGATGATCTGATACTCATGTAACAGTGTTTGCTTTATTCTTGATAATGAAAGAAAATCTATCTCGCACCTGGCAGTCCTGATGGAAATCACATTGGAGAAAGCAGAAATTAAACAGAAGCTGAAGGTCAAAACTACATTTTCACTGTTAAAGATGATCTTTCTGTAATCAGCACTGGGAGGTAAGGAGTGCAGGGAAAGCATATATGCTCTGAGAAAACCTGTGCAGGTACAGCCCTTTTGTGTAGCCTCAAAAAATCAAGTTTGATAATTACGATTCCTTTTACCATCAAGAGAACTATATAAGCAGGAAAACAACAACAACAACAAAAAAGAAATGTTTACTGCAGTTTAACTGGCATAAGCTGACTTAACTCCATTTAAAAGAAAAGGGTTTTGCCAGCTCACATTAGCTACCTGTCTACGTCTTATCTACACCCTCTGAGAGCATCTTTGTTTTTCCCTCACTCAGTTTAAGATACATTCAACTTTATCTATCCTACTTAAGAAAACAGTATTCCTCTGAAAGCAATTCAGAAATAAATGCAAAGGAAAGGTCTGTTGGTGGGCTAAAATCTGCACACATCATTACTACCAATTACATGCACGGTGATCTATAGTTATAAACTGCATTAGGGATGCATTGAGAGGAAACTGGAACAACATAAATAATAGCTCTAGAGAGCAATAGTGCATGATAACATACACGCAGGAACCTGGTGAAGAGATGAAGTTAAATGCTAAGTTATATCCCATTAAAATTTGACCAACTTTTGCAAATATTTAAGGAGGGAAAAAACACTTTCTAAAAGTTTCCATGAAATAAAAAATAAAAAAGATTCATTTCACCTTTACCTTTTTCCTCCCTTCATAAAAAAAAAAAAAATTTGTGCACCCAATGTAAAGAAGAGCAAAGCTTTAATTCCAATCAAATCTTTAACATCTTGGGATCTCTCACGTCCCAAGTGAGCACTTTGTCATCTCATTAATTCAATGTGAGCAGTCTTAGCCTTTCATTTGCATGAGAAATTGCAGCTTCTGTTCAGTAGTAAACCATAGTTTTAGCAATGCATCTTTCTCACTCAGAAGCCATGTTGTGAAAGTCCTAACCAGCATTAATTATTTCCCATTTTTGAATGAGGACCAAGACAGTGTAGATTCTTCACACTACAGAGTGACCCTGGCCTAGACAATGACTTAGAAGGTAAAAATTTTATGCATCATGAGTAGAATTCATCCTCATCTAAGATCTAAGATCTAAGGCCATAAAGTGCGTAATAGCAGAAAACAGAAATATGGTATTCAGTTAAAGAACTTGTTGACCTTAGAAATGCACCATTAAAATTACCTACATATACATTATATATATATATACATATATATATATGTATAAAATTACCACACAAAACTGGACAAGCTGAAGCACTTTTGTTCTAAAGTGACTCCATACTCTGTTGCAGGCAAAATGTTAATTTGGGGTTACCCAGGACTAGAAACTTCTTGCAAAAGCTGGAGTTTCTGATTCCAAGAACAAGTAAGGACCAGAAAGGGTCAACTTCCCAGACAGAAGTTTCAGACTTCTCAGTCTGTAAATTGCTTTGCTTCCTATTTCTAGGCCTAGACTCACTGGCTTCTTCTCAGGTCAGCAAATTTGAAAATGGCCCATTGTGCAGGACCCTGCAAATTGACACATTTTATCCATCAGATGCTGATCCACAAAGATGGAGATGGAATAAAGCAACTGCACAACTTTCAGTAGTGTTCTGCACAGCGGTCCCTTACAGTATGTACTAATAACAGTATATGCAAAGTCCATTTAGTGGCATCCATACAAGATACAGCTTGATCTTTTTTTTTAAAAACTAACATGGTACACTGACCTGCTCCTTCTACCTGTAGTCTCTTCAGATACTGTACTCTTTACAGTGGAAAGGAACAAAACTGCCAGATGTGTAGCAATAGTTACGCATATTTCAACAGGCATTGCTGTTTCAATTCATAATTTTGTAGAGGCGACATTTGAATCACTCCTACTGCTCAGGGAGCAGTTTACTTAAGACTTCGTCCAAATACACCCTGATATAGGATCGAAGGGTGCATAGCTGATAATTACCAAATCCTCCTCTTCCTCTGGCTCTTTCCTCTTTACTTTCTCCTACTTCTCTCTTCCTTCAAGACAAGCTGTTTGTGATTGGATTTTGTATACCTCTGCCATCATAGCTGAGCTAAAGTCAGGGTGGAAGGAAATTCAAGCTACAGCACTTACTGACTGCAATTCAATCTGATTTATCAGACAGGACTGTTGAAACAGCTCTTGGAACACAGCAGCTCTTGGCTCAGTCCTCATGTATTTTACAGAAATATCCGTATAACAAATTGACTTGCTGCGTTTCCTGATATGACAACTCATTCAATCAAATCCTTCAGACAAAGACGTCTGGAAAGAGAAACGTAGTACATCAAATAGTGCATTCCACATAACACGTACAATAATGTCTGCAAATAGGTTTACAAGCACGCACCTTTACAGCCTGATACTGCCACAGTGGAGGAGAAAATAAAAAATATCAGATATTAAATAAGTAAGTATGCACAGCTAGTGCCTCACAGTCCAAACTATTTTCCTAGCGGGGAAGATTATGTTAATTTCCTGTACAGGTCGAAGAGGCCTAGTGATCATGTGTTATTGGCTACAAGTCTTATGATCAGGAAGCACTTTTCTTGCCAATCTAGGTAATACATTTTTAATTTGCAACCTCATTTGCAAAGGCAAGGCAGTAATGCCAGATGTTAAGAAAGTTATTATCAGTACAAAAGAAATCTATCAGTTTTGTAGGAGACTCTTTGCACAGTTATTCCCCTAAACACAGGCACACATCTGCTACGACTATACCTTAGGTGTGTCCCTTCACTGAAGCTTGGACAGAGTGCCAGAAGGTGCCTCTCATTTCTGGGTCCAATGAAACACAAGCTAAAGTTTACTGTTGATTTATTTTCAATTTGTTGGGATCTATGTCTGATCAATTGTACATGATCTATTTAGGTTTTAAGCTCTCTCTGTATAACTTCTGGCATACATTGGAGTTGTGATTGTAATAAACACTAATGCTGAACAAACAAAATATTAGCACATGTGTTGGCTGATTCATTTCTCTGTACCTCAATTATACAATAAATGTTTGTTAAAATTATTCTGTACAAGGGAAAGAAATTTCTGTTTTAAGTGCACTTTTAATCAGACAGACTGTCTTTATGGCTTGAAATTATTTGCAAAGAAAAAAAAAAATCTTTACTGAGCAGCAGAAGCCTGCATTTGAACAGCAACAATACTGAAGTCTCAACAAAAACTTGCATGCACATTGGTATAAAGAACATACACAGGAACAAAGGACTTTATACATATACAGGAACAAGGCACCGCAGAACAAAGCCCTTATCTTTACAGACCCTCAAAAAATGATAAGCAACATGCTGTGATTTAGTCAAACGTAGTGGACTTAGAAAAAGAGATTCACTCATGGAAATCCTGTGGCTTCTGTATGCAGGACATTTTGTGGCTAGGACACCATTACAGCATTAAAAGCCGAGAGCCTTTGGGAAAACAAATAGTCACATCTATTGAAAATAAAAAAACAACTACCAAATGACTCAGGAATGGTTTCTACTGAGGTCACATTAAATACCACAGGGGTCAAGACAAAATGAAAATAATGAATTCTCTATGTAGTCTTTTTCCTAAGTGTACTTCTTGTAAATACCATTATAAACCAGGCAGGGTCACAAGCCTCCCGCTGTGGCAAGGGAAGACCACTCAGAGCCTGAGCCCGCACCCAGGATCTTCCTTGTAAATGCACCCAAGCAGCACAATGCCTCTCTCTTCCAAAGGCATCAGTGCTCAAATATAAGAGGACAAATTTTAAGGTCACAATGTAGAAAGTATTAAGCACCCTTAGTATTTCAGAAAACAAACTTCGTACTCATCCAAAAGATAAGTTAAAATAATGTCAGTGAAATCATGCGTGAATGTCTGGTACATTGTACATGTTGTTTAGATATACACTGCCAGATTGTTCAGACTAGATTTAATTCAAGCTTCTAGGCAGCATTTTTCAGCAGACAAGGCTGTGAAAACAACCTGTGGAACTATGATATGAGCTGTATTTAAAATAAAGCTGTGAACGCATAAATAAGGAAAACACCGCTGGTGGCACAACTTAAGGTTTGCTAGGCGGATTACCAGAAATTCAACTTCTTACAGATGCTCAGCAATCATTGATGGCAAGTGCCTGCATTTCAATCCCCATCACAGATACTAAGAGTATCAGGCTGACTGTCACAGCTCCTGAAAGAACTGTGCCTTTTACCATCTGTTCTTTGCGCGTACTTGGATTTTGATTCCTCAGTCCCATTCTAGAGTCAAAAATGTCCTTTAGCACAAGATGTAGGATAAGGAAAAGGAGGTCATTTCTAGTGTTTAAATACATGAGGTAAGTTTAGAGTTGGGCTTTGCAGAGTCCAGTCACTGATAGTGCACTCTCCTGCATCTGCCCTCCTGGTGTTGTCTACCTTGCATAAGCTTCTAGTGAGGATGGGCACATGATTCGGCCTTAATGAAGCAGTAACAAATGAAGTGATCTTCAGTAAAATGCACTTCTCATGGTTGTTTGCATACTCTGAAAATGATTTGGGGACAAGAAAGGATTTTCTTTTCTTCTTATTATTATTAAAAGCTCTTGCATTTCACCTTTAAGGCATTATTGCAAATTTAATCTTGTTAATTGGCTTCTCATATGGTAATCATTTTACACCACATTAAGTAATGTTCTAATTTGTTTTAATGCCCTCACTTAATGTGAATAAAAAGCAACATATATAGAAATTATTAACTCATTTACATATTCAGTATACATGCTGGTCTTCTGGTTTTATATTGGAAGGGTGTAGGAAGGGTGTCAGAACATAGTAGGAATATACACATGGGAGGGAATGAGGCAAGCAGTACAATAAACTGTCAAACTGAGAAGAATGAAGGTGAGACACCAATCCAGCAGGCATCAATTCTACATTGTTATGTACATCACTGAATGCTTTTTGCTGCTTCAATTGGGCTGAAAAAAAGCAAGATAGAAGTTAGAACCTGATTAAACACACCACTGAATGTATCGGGAATGACAGATTCAATGAATGTGTTTCTTTCTATTTAGACAGAGGAGTCATCTTTAGTTTGTGTGTGCAAGCAGTAAAGAATTGGGAATGGTGAAAAGTAAAAGTCACGGCTGCTTCCTGTACAGTAACCTTTTCTGTGGAGCTAAGTTACCTGCGAAATCCATGCAGCACAGAAGCAGAGGATATTCTCTCCCTAATGTATTTCTTCTCTTTTTAGGGATTTGACTCCATGCTTGGATCCGTTATAGACCATTAAAACAAAAGTTAAGAATAAAAAAGGAGTACAGCAGCCATGTCATGAATATTCAAAGCTCCCAGTGAAACCTCAGACCTAGAACTTTTTTTCCAAATGTTCCTAGAACATTTTCCAAAAAACAGCTTAGACCTTTATAACTAATATACTCCTATAAACACCATAGTAACAAGAATATTTGTCCTTATATGTCCTACTGTTGCACACTAAAGCATATTAATGACTGGAAACTGAGCGGTGTAAATTGAACTCACAGCTGTTTGCATTCTTGTTGGTGGCTCTCAATATTCCCAGAGCAACCATTTGGAAAACTATTACTTTTCTGTCACTTTCTACTCTCCTCCAGAAGGTCTAATGAAGTACATAGGTCAACTTTCTGCCTTTGTCTTTGAAAGAAGAGCTAATATCTTTTCATGATCTGATCAGACTCTCATTATTGTACTGAAACAGTTAAACACTTCATGATACTAGATTTCGCGAGAATTATGTACATCTGTGCATCTGTGAGGACACAAAAATACTATGGGTGGACTGAGATAAGCTATAGAGAATTTTAAAAAAATGAATGAGATTTGTGATTTTCTCCTAAATTTGCAAATTCAAACGTAGATATATTAAAAGAATAAAAAACGTTGCAAACAATACTGTTAAGATTAGAATATTCCTATTTTTTCTCCTTTTACATTAATCCAACACTAGGATTAAAAATTTAAGGCGCAACTGTACAGTGAGCTCCCTGTCTCCTTGTAAAGATTGTTGCATAACTGTGATCTTAAGCCCTTTAAACCAGACAGCTGTCCTGGTTTCAGTTAGAACAGGGTTAATTTTCTTCCTAGTAGCTGGTAGAATGCTGTGTTTTGGCTTAGGATGAGAAGAGTGTGGATACCATGCTGATATTTTAATTGTTGCAGAGCAGTGATTACACCAAGCCAAGGACATTTCAGCTTCTCACTCTGTCCTGCCAGTGGGCAGGCTGGGGGTGAAGCAAGACCTGGGAGGTGACAGACCCAGAACAGCTGACCCAAACTAGCCAAAGGGGTATTCCATACCATCTGACATCATGCTAAACAATATATAGGGATGGCTAGCAAGGGCAAGGAGGGCCAGACTGCTCGGGGTTAGGCTGGGCATCGGTCAGTGGGTGATGAGCAATTGTATTGTGCATCACTTGTTTCATACACATTATTAGTCTTAGTACTATTATCATCATTATTGTTATTATTATTGTTATTATTATTTTTCTGTCTTAATAAACTGTCTTTATCTCAACTCACAGGCTTCACTTTCCTGTTTCTCTCCCCCATCCCAGTGAGGGAGGGGGGAGGGTGAGCGAACGGCTGTGTGGTGTTTAGCTGCTGGCTGGGTTAAACCAACAGCAGCTAAAACAAAGTTCCCATCATTATTTTAAATCATGTATGCTGATTAGACTGGCCAAAACTCAAAGACTTGTGAGTACTGGCAACTTCTGTTGGGTTCTCTGTATAAGAGAATTATTATCAGCATAACCGGCAATGTCAAATACTGTATCATCCCTTACTGACCAAATAGAACCTGCGCATTTGATTTAATATTTTACAGTCAAAATGGAAATACTTATTGACAGATACAAACATAGATATAGATAAAGAATACAGATAGATATAAATTCATAAGCACCGCCAAATTTCTGCAGTGTCTGCACAACCTCTTTCCATGCTGCCAGTGACCTTCAGATGCTCCTAAAAGTTTTTGAACAAATAACTTCAACAACAGATATCTCAATGAAAATATTTTTTAAAAATCACAGATAAGGATATTTTGTTCCATGAATTGTAAAGTACTTAGTACGAACCTAAGCATGGTGGTCTAGGCTGACCAGGAGGGCAATCAAATTGTATCACCAAAAGCTGATAATTAAATTAATACCTGAATAAGTGAAATGTAAAAAAAAAAAAAAAGAAAAAAAAAAAAAAAAAAGAAAAAAAAAAAAAAAGGCTGAGAAACGTAAGGAAAATATGAAACTGGAAAAAGAGAAGAAAAAAAGTTACAACATCCAGATTAGCTCCATGTTCTTCCCCTTCTTCACGGATATAAACAGGAGGATAAAGGTGAAATCTTTTAAGAATTTTTGTTTTCATTTACAACAACAGCAAAGCCTTCCATTTCAATAAGAGCCAAAAATATATTTCAAAATATTTTTTTTTCAAAAAATATCTAATGGCAAATGCTCTTCCAATTTTTTATTCTTTTTAGTAGTTGTTGTAAGTAGTATAAGACAGCAGAACTGAAATCTGAACTGAAATGTTTGCATGACATTTGACTCTTTACTCCATCCTGGTTTTACATTTGACACCAACCTGTCAAAGCAGGCTACCTTTCAGCTCCTGAAGATAAGACTTTTCTGTTCTTGTTTGTCCTGAAAGCAGTTTTCCTCTTTCTCCCAGTTGTGGATAACCACATGTACCACACATTCAACCAACAACATTTTGGGACACCTACAGTCATTTTCCCCTATTAACTCAATAGTTACTTATCACCCCATTCCCACTGATAGCTTGTTCTCAACTGACAGCTTGTTCTCAGCTGCATAACATTGAAAAGGTTAACAATTATACAATGAAAACTGGTTCCACTTGGTAAGAGAAGGGTTTGCATTAGCTTCACTGACTTCCCCTCTTCCCTCAAGACATATCTGTCAATTGTTTTCCCATTACAAATCCTTTCATTCAACCACAATGCATATGCAGCTGTGTAGTACTAGTGCAAATAATGTTTTCCATCATGTAAAGGAGCAGAAAGCACAATATTTAAATTCTTCTTGTTTCTGTTTTCATGGACATTCTGGTAGCAGGTATTCTAATTTGCCCTGTGCAGAGAAAGAGGGGAACAACTTCTCTCTTGCATGAAACTCTCAATGATACAAGTGAGAATTTTTTTACTGCCTTCACAGTTGAATGAACCTGTTAAGTTTAAGGTTAAGGTAACAGTAGTTAACAGTGAATCTCCTTGGAATCCTTTAACCATGATGCCAACCAATGCACAGATCACTGCAGAGTCTGGAAACTAGACCCTAACAAACAAAGCACACAAGTCTTATAGCATAGGTCCAAAAAACACTTAACTTTTCTGTTAAGTACACTCTACAAGTGTAACAGATACTCAAATAGGGACCACACTTTTTCATTCCTTTCATGTCATACCTATCACTAACCTGTAAAAGCAATGGCCCTTGGAAGAAAATATTGTAGACAAAGACAGCTTATGCATGGCCTATTTCCCTAGTGTGGGAATTTGCAGCAACTGAAATTAAAAAAATACCCAGAGGGGACCTGCTTCTAAATACTGAACAGTTTGACATTGGAAGCAATTCTTCTTTTCCTCTGCATCATGATATCCCTAGGGCTGAAGGACCCTCTCTTCTCAGCAAGCTGCTATTTTCACAACAGGTGAGTGTCAGTTTCCATTTCTTCTCAAAAATCGCAAAAAAAACATTGCCACAAAAGAGAATTTGTCATCCTTTCCCCTTCCCATAGTGAGTTTCAAAATAGTCCTTTAAAAAATATGCAAATTTTAAGCACCACTGGAGACATGTTAATAGTCAGGAAAATTTACTAGAGACTGTTGCCAGGTGGATTTATTGGAGGTGTTTGCAGAAAAACCCTTTCTCGACTTTTTCCAAAATGCCAGGCTATTCTTATAACTCGTATTTCTAAGGATTTCCTGATCTGAGATACTGGCAAGGTTTGATTTGCAGGGGATAAGTGTCCAAAGTTCCAAAAACTCAAGCCTGATACAGACAGCACACAAATTGTTCTGAATTTTTTGTTGCTAAATTTTGAAATTTCTGTAACTTTCTTGCCTTTGTTACTATTGCCAGAGGCAGGTCCATGCAGTACAACACTAAGATGTACACTTCACATGAATGCATTGTTAAAATCACTTTTCTTTTTCACCCTATGGCAAAGTACAAAAAGACAATTAATTACCAAAAAGCCTAATGTACCTAGATGTGAGGAGATGCTACTACCAAAAGTAATGTCTCACATGCTTACACATTTTAGCACCATATGGAGGATTTCAGCTCCTTTTAACTGAAGTAGAAGAACATAAATCTATTTATGCCTATAGATTTAATGTATAATGGAAAAGAACCTCTACTTTTGGCTTACAAAGCATTTTGCATCTTATCAGCTACCATTAAAATGCATTAAATAGCTCAAATAATGATGCACAATTGACCTGCATGGTGCCTCAGCATTTCTAATCATCTCCAATTTTTGTCTAAATATGAAACAGTCTAATTATCAAACTACTAACTTCAGGTCTTTGGAGTATTAAAAAGAAAAAAAAAAAAAAAAGAAAAAAAGCAGCATGTTAATTAGTTCCAACAATACGCTTTGTGAACATTAGAAAGTTCAGAGTGATATTAACATTAGAGTATGTGTTATGGTTCACCTAAGCTTGGAAGTTATTTTGCACTATAATCTTCCATTTAGACCCATTGGGAATGGCTAGGCTACAAATTGTACATCCATGCACTTTTGTTGTATCTGCTTCATGTACTTCTCTTCCATCACAACCACACACATCTGTGGTATTTCCAAATAAATATAATTTTTTTCGGCATAAATGCTAACAGCAAACCTCAGCACAGCAAGTGCAAATTATGGAGTTTTGATTATAATTGGGGTCATCCTTAATGTATCTTCCCTTTGCATTTGTAATTTGGATCAGATTCCCATAACCCCTCTCCTGTTATGCCTTTACTCATAAGAAGCGAGAGTCACCATCATTTTTAAACTGCTGTTGAGCAGTACAGTCCAAGCTCCAAACGCCACACTCCTGATGGACTTCAACACAAGGAACACAAGAAAGCAGTGACAGAGCTGCTTTGCAAGGTGGCTCTTGCAGTAAGGAGGGTGATCGGGGACTCTGCACCTCTGTTGGTGGTTCTGCTGCTGCACAGCACTTCCACAATTCTGATCAAATCCCTTTGCTTTGCGGTAGACAAGGGTCATGACAGAAATATGAAAGAGGTAACCTCATCAGATAATTCTTCATGTATTTTCGCATCCTATTGACTCTCGACAACTGGAACAAAAGACAGCAAGAAAGTCCTAAACTTCAGCATGAGCAGCTGAAACTACAGCTATTTTGCAACCAGTGTGCGATGACACCATGTACACAGATTCAGGAAGAGCTGGAATCACAAAAAAGGCACTACATAGAAGATGTGAAAGCAGATGAGCAAGCCCAGATCTGAAGAACAACAGTTAATAAAAGAAATGCTAATATCATCGAAAGCAACATCTCAGTTTTGAAATGGGATGTATCTACTTCTACCTTAAAGGACAATTTCTTCCAAGTCTGAGTGTTTGTTTCCAAAAATGTAAAATTTAAAAAAAAAAAGTATAAATAAAAATAAATAAATAAACAAAAGATTCATCTTCAACTTCACTGCACTTTTTTATTATTTTTTTTGATGTAGAGTAACTTGGCTACTCTACCTGCGGTACTTTTAAGCAGGTTTCTTTTTTACTCTTTTAAAGTTAAAAGTTTACTTTTAAGCATATCCTTCAGATGTGAAGGAGACACGAATAATAACAACTTTTTTTTTTTTTTTTTTTTTTTTTTTAATTAGGTGAATTTTGTACTGGTCGTAGGGCTAGAACAGAATTATCAATCTCTAATAAATTGACTAATGAGGCATATACTGTGACACTGCTTACTGTTTTAGGACATCCTATAGGCTGCCTTTGGCTTTGTGAGGGTAGCACTGGAGAATGAAGATGAAAAATTACTCTCCTGACTTTTCTTATACTTGTAATTCAAGTAATCTGTGACTATCCTAAACTGACTGGCCTATTTGTGTTTGGAAGTGATGGTGATAAAAAGCTAGGAAGTTTTGAAAATCACTAGCTTTCTTATATAAAATATATAAATACCACTTCAACAAAAGGGCAGAAAGGAGAACAGTAAGTAATGAAACTGAGACATTTTTAGCAAAAAGAGTCTCATTTGGAAGTGCAAAGTGCATTTTCTGCTTCTAGAATGTGGTGGACTGGTGATTTGAGTGAGTGAGTAATGATGGCAGTGAAAGGCTGGAAATCTGGTAAACTTCATAGGCAGATACATAACTATCACCTTACCGAACACTCAGCAGTTCTCTTGCCATAAATAAACAAATGGCACAGATGAAAATAAGTGATCCCACAGACAATGCCATATAGTTTAATTACTGAATTTATCATATATGCCAATCAGGGAATACAGAAGAGTTACCTGAAAAGTCCTGGGAAAAGCCCTGCTGCTCAGACAATCAAGCAACATAGACAATGAGAAATGATCATGCTCACCATTCACAGATGGCACTACACATGCAAATACAAACACAAATACCTCGTGTTAATGTCACAAAAGAAAGCTGACTATAGCATCTGCTGAATAGCCAATAAATGTTAAATATCTCATTCTCACTCATGGCCAAACAGGTATCTGAACCTAGGATTACAGGAATAACTCAGTCCTGAAGGTTTCAAGCATCTATCTCCTCATGCTGAGCATCTTAAACATTAACTGGTTACACCAAAAATTTGATGAGCGTTAATAACAAAGTCCATAAAAATGAAGTCTCCTCAGCAGAGTTTAGATGGCAACCCTGAAGTGAAGAATCAATGCTGTCTTCTGCAGAAAAGGTCAACACCGCAGGTCTGCTCTTCAGTAACTTCCCTAGGAAAAGGAAGGATTGATGATTTCTTCTTACTCTTCTTAAATCAGAAGTCATCTAAGCAGGGAAGGGAAACTATACCAGGTGCTGTGCAACAAATTGAAAAAATGAACTCTCATCAAAAGCAGAAGTCTATACATGGAAACTGAAAGGAACTGAGTACACATAAAAGAGATCTGAAGTGTAAATATAATGGATAAGCTGTTCTTGATCTGCTGGCAAACTGTTCATTAAAAGAAAAAACTCTACATAAAACTGTCCATAACAAATAATTTAGCCCTCCCCTGGATTAATATGGTTTTGATTCCTATCACCAAGGTTGCACTGAAATAATTTGGGTCAAACGCCTGCCAAGTTCTTGGTATTGAAAACCATTTTCTAATTCAGCTAACATAGATTTACTGTGATTGCCAGATAGTTTGTCACCTTTTTTTTTTAAAAAAAAGTCACCTTCAATGTCACAGATAAGGCATTCTGATTTTCTTGACTAACCAATAGTTCCCAGTGGCATTACCTATACAGAAATTAAAGCTGGAAAAAATACCAGAGACCAAGAGTTGAAGCAATTCTAAGTGGAAAATGAAATATCATTAAAGGGATTCTCATCCTTTGTAAATCTTTGTCATTTTTCTAGGCTGAGATAACTATTTAATGCTATCATTACACATATAATAGAATCATAGAATCATTTACGTTGGAAAATATTTCTAAGATCATCAAGTCCAACCGTTAACCTAGCACTACCACTAAACCATGTCCCTAAACACCACATCTACATGTCTTTTCAACACCTCCAGGGAAGGTGACTCACCTACTTCCCTGGGCAACCTGTTCCAATGCCTCACAACCTGTTCAGTGAAGAAACTGTTCCCTATACCCAACTTACACCTCCCCTGGCAGAACTTCAGACCACTTCCTCTTCTATTACATGTTGCCCGGGAGAAGGGATGATGCCCCACCCCAGTAGAATGTCCTTTGACGTAGTTGTAGAGAGAATCTAGTTGTAGAAAGTCATAGAGAGAATATATGTCCACCAGTACCAGAATGCAGAGAAACTCCATGCAAATTCCAGTGGGATTTTTCTAACATAGATAAAACAAAAATGATTCAGAAAAAAACATATCTAACACTAAGTGACACTGTTCTTGACAGACCACAGAAAACATGTGTGCTCTTATATCCTCATTTTTTAATGTTTCAACTAAAAGGAACAGTGAATGAATCTGGAGTGCAAACCTAAAAATATATCCACACAGATCATATTTAGTTCTCCATTAGGGGAAAAAGCAGATTTATATTCCTATATGTGAATTCAAACAGAATTCACATAGATGATTGTGGAAAAGGTAATACACTATTAATAACAGCCAAGCTGCCAAGAATGCTAATTTGAGACAGTTTTCTCAAAGTATGGTTTTCTCTATGCTTGTAAAGAATGATTGTAAAGACTCCTTTGGCCACTTTTAACTGCCATAGGAGTAAATTCCTAGAAGGTCTAGGATAGTTCAAGCTAAGAACTCAGACATCACAAGGTTGTTGAATACCCTCTGGGAATTATTACTAGGAGGGCAGATATGCTAGTTCAGTAAAAAGTATGTGACAGGAAAGGAAACAATTGCAGAAGTAAAACTAACAGGATTTTTGAAAGACAAAATGCTCTATTCTTGCCTTGGACAGGTGTATTCTCTTTTGCAATGACACGTGATCTATGGAGTACACTTATTTGACTTTCAGAGAGGCACGGATCAGGCTCTGTAGTCTCATTCAACTCACTGCTGAAGCTTAAGTGAGGTCTCTCATCCATTTTCTAACACTGCTTGTGGCTTCCCCTGACACCTCGACAGAAACTTCCCAGTGGATAAAGTTGGGGCAGGGGGGAGGTGATCCTCCAGCCTGGGCTTTCCAAACAGCCTGCTGTAGGACAACTGTTACCCTGCAACAACTATTGACTCCTATAACGTATTCTTTTCATGGTCTATGACAAAAGACGTAGGTGGGCAATGCCACACTGGCTGTGGCTGCTGTGACAACCCCTCTTTCATCTGGCTCATCAATGAAAGAGGAGCCGAGTAACACTGTGCCACCAGGTCATGAAAATCAAAAACTCAGGACTTTCTTTGTCCTGAAGCCTCCCCAACCCAGCACTGGCGAGGAGCCGTGTGCCTGCCCACATGTGAGAGAGAGATTCAGACTGCTTTTGTGGAGTGTAGAAGAATAAGCTGCATTACAAAAGAACGAGCATCAGGACTGCACAGACAGCTTGTGCTCAGGAGAGGTTTTTTCTCCTCCACTGTGGATTTCACCAACAGCACGGCCTTTCGGGCCTCCACAGTACAGCCTAGCTGCACAGCCACCTCCATCAGACCAGCAATAACTAAGCTTATACTGTATTTGCTACATTTACAAGTAAAATTCTTAATATTCCCAAACAGCTGCAGTTTGTTTTCTTGTTGATAGTACCAAAAATAACGTGAGCAGAAAAACAAGTTCATCCTATAGCTAAAAAACAAGCATAACTATTATGTTGCTCACTTGGCCAGCAAACGTGAAAGGAATAGTGAAACTGCATAGGAACAACGCTCTCCTCATCTCCTGTTGATTGGCAGCTTTTGCTTGCTTGTTCACCAGACAAAAAAGAGGATGGTCATGCTGTCCTTGTTTATCTACAGGGGGAATCGGTGCAAATGCATGAATGTTGCCTTGTACCCTTCAGGAGGTGTTCTTGAATCTGAATGTCAGCTGAAACTTCATAAGAAGAAACAAGGAATGATCTGAATTGGAAAAAAATTGGAGGACTGGGGTTTGTTTAACCTTCTCCCAATTTATATGAAGACCTTGCTGAAGGCAATTGTTGGCAATTTAATTCAGGAATATCTTGAGATCAAATGCTTCTATTTACTGTGTAATTCACTCAAAGCATTTGTTCTTGCTTATCAGCAAAGATGTAGATCTTGAGGATCCTGTGGATTCTTTGATATTTGCAAAGAATCAAGCATGTGTCTGAAATTCTGTGTATTGTTTCAAAATATATCAATTGCTGTAACAACAAATCTCACAAACTTTGACCTGCTTATATCATTAGTCCACTATAGCTACAACAGAGAATGAAAGGTGGTATTACAGCTATCATTAGGTCTCAGAATTACCAGATCTAACTGAGACCTTGAGACTTTGAGTCCTTCTGAAACATACTTGGGCCCACAGACTGTATTTCACTCTGGGAAAGTACTAGGAATTAGATTTTTAATAACATACTTCCACAGAAATTTGTTGAGTTGCTCTCATTTATACCAGTATTGGTTTTGGTTTCAAGAACATTTTTTCCTGCTAATTTTATCTTAATTCAGAATTAGGACTCATGCATTGTTGCTTCCTCAGATCTCCAGGTTCTGAAACAATTTTGCTGCTTGCTTATGGTTTGTTTTGTTATGTTTTGTTGTTGTTTTTTTTTTAATGACTGTTTTAAACACTTATGCTTATTTAGAAATAAAGGAAAACAATGTCTGAAACTATAGGTTCATTAAGCAAACAAGCCATAACTGTACACAGCTCGGAAGATAAACTGTCTTACCTTTCACGGGGCTTGAAAACACTATGGAAGATAATGCTGAGCTTACTGAGATGTAATTTAAAAAACTCCAGCAATATAATAATAATAGGTTTGGCTACTGGCTCTGTTTCCCAGCTACAGTGCATTGAATGTCATTTTACTGTTCCAATAAATTCAGGCTCATAGGTACAACTGGTAAGCATAAGAATGGAATAAACTGGTATAACAGATGGATCGATAAACAATACAAAGATGTAACAAGCATTCAATGTGTTGAGGATGGAAACAACCTGAAAAATCCTTGTTAATTGTTTTGAAATTTAAACATTCAGAAATGAGTCTGAATTAATAGTTATTTACTGTGTGCTGCAACAAGTATTCTGTTAAATTCCTGTTTCTGTTAAATCTGTTAAATTTCTGTTAAATTTCTGTTAAATGAGTTACCGCTAGGACTTATTTAGCAAAAGAAAGAAAACATTTGCAATCACAGAGGTTGTTCCTATGTCAGATGTAAACTTATAACAAGACCATTAGTGCTGTGCTTTAAAGACAAACTGAACGTTTCCTGGGATTTTCTAATTCCTGTGAAAGAACAAAACACAGCAAGAAATTGCCTTGTGTACCATCACTGCTGATACAGTAGGGAGGGATTGTCAAGAGGCTGATGTTTTCACCACTCATTTAACTTCAAATAAACATTTCCGAATGAAATGCTTTCCATGGTGCATTCCAATTCATTTTCAGGATAGCTAAGGCTGTTAGAAGAATTACCTTCAGTTACAATTCCTGTAGCCAACACAAGGCACCTAAAGCCACAACCACTGGAGCTCCGCTGGCACTACGCTGGCAGCAGTGGGGTCCTGGTGCTCATCACACGGTGCATCTTCAAAGCTTCTGCTGCTGAGTGAACAGGCACTTCACAATGGTTATAAACCAGCTCTGCTATGCTGCTGTCTAGCCTGGGATTTTAAGCCTCCACAGAGACTTCCCTGGCACAGTAAGAATTTGCTGCTGTTCTTCAGATGAGGGCAAAATCAGATCCTAGAGAAATTCAAAGAAAAATAAACCAACCAGCTGGCTCCATCAGAACAGGGCACACAGCTCTTCACTACAGATGCACTGCTCCTGAAATAGATGCTCTTACTCAAAAATCAAACCCCGAGTAAAAGTAGGTATCAAATGGATGCATACACATGCTGAGAGCCCCAGCCATTACTGCTGCTTTATTTCTGTACAGCCAGAAGTGAGACCAGAATGGTAGGAAACTAGAAATGCACAACATTACCCAAGAAGCAAGTCCTTGGTCCTGGATTTGACAGCAACATGTTACAGGAGCAGTGTCTTCTTTTATTATTATATGGCTGATTCAAGACCAGGGTTATGTCTCATACAGCGGGACAACAGTGATGTACACTTCACAGCCATTGTGCAAGGGATTTCTTATGTCCTGCAGTGCCAATCACAAAGCCAAGGCTCCTCCTGTTTCCCACCTTTTCACCAGCTCTTCCTCACACATGCACACTGGGAATGCAACCACACCACAGAGGCTGCTCTGCTCCTTCCCCAGAGGTGATAGGCTCTAGCCTGTCTAGAGGGCCAGGATCTAGCCCACAATTTGCCCAGAAGATTGGTTACACTCCTGGTCCTTTTCTCGACCATGCTGGCTTTATTGTAGGTGATGGAATGATTTGGGCCATAAAAGGTCTTTTCCATGTAATTTCAGTACTTCACAAGCCAGAATTTTATATTCTGCTGTGAATTTGAATGAGAGAACTGAACTTTGTTCCTTTTTTTTTTTTTTTTTTTTTTTTTTTCCCCAAAAATAATTGAAACATCACAGATTTGAAAAGTAGGGAAAGCAAAGCAGACAAAGTACCACAGCAATATTTATTTATTTATTTATTTATTTATTTTTCAGAGAACCCAACTGCTTGTTAATTTTCTGGACTCTTCATCTTATTATGTATGTCAAACCTGTAAAGGAAAAGCCAATCTTTGCACTATTTGTGTGCATAATGTTTAATAAAGTGGGAGCCTGATTTGCAAGAGCACCTAAATATCACTAAAGAAATAAAAATAATATTACTAACAATAATATATCTTCTCCATGACACTGGCATAAAACATAGCTCTTTACTATGGGGAACCTACACAAAGAAAATAAGAAAAGTGGCCTGGTGCCTCCATTATGGCTAAGTACTTTTCTCAGTCAGAAGCATAATCTGTGAACTAGGTAATTATTTCAGGAAGGTCTTTTTTTCCACCCATTTGTTCAGTGAGTGAACAATGTTGAAATAAGTAGGTTTGAAATTAATTATTTTTCTCAGGAGCCCCAGCAGGATTCAGTGGGAGGTCTGTTGCAGTGATTTTATTCACTGCTTTCAGGATTTGTGATCAGAATTTACTATTGAGAATTACCAAAAAAGAGCAGCATAGGCTACCTTTCACAGTTTTCTTAAACAAAAGAAGTGGACCATGTGCAAATTTTGGGCACAAAAGAAAGGAATGACACACAGCTGAGAAATGCATCCCTGGATTTCTCTTTTTCTTGAGGCTGAGGAGAAAGAACTGCCTGCTCTTTGACATCCACAGAATCACGACCTGCAGTAGGAAGATTTTTGAGCATTTCTGTTGTATTTTTCAATGCAGGAAAAGTTGAATGTGGAAATGGTAAAAATGTATGGATGGCTTTATTCTCCTTATGCAATGCAAGGATGTCAGCAAGTGCAGTTTCTCGTTTCTAGCAGGCACATATACTGCCTATATAGCCCCTTCCATAAAAGTTACCCTATATAATCTATAGTATAGATATAACTAATTATTCTGAAAACATAAATAGATTCACTGAGTGTCCTAGCTCTAGAGCTAACCTTGATTCCCATTTCTTCCAGGGTCTTTGGCAGATTCTGTAGCACCAGGTTTGCAGACTGTTTCTAGTTCCACGAGACTTTCGGAACATAGATTGTCAGCTGTCTTCAGGAGACATTACAAAAAGCAGCAAAGCAATAGCTACAGGTATTCACGTAAATTAATTCAATATAGCGATTGCAATTTTCTCAGTCTTTTCTATCTGACTGAAATATAGTATCCATTCAGTGATCTGCTACACCTCTGGTGAAGCACCATCCCTGCACCTTAACTTGTTGCTCCACCTTTCCATTCGTCTGACAGGAGAATGAAAATGATCGATTGAAAAATCAATCAACAACCAATAAAACAAGTCTCCTGGTTGTAAATATCAGTGGCAGCACAGGACACTACTCAGCTCACACAAGAAGTCACACTAGAAATGTAATTGAGAGCATGAACCAAGTAACAACATATGATAATAAAATAACAAGGAATTGTACGCGAGTGAGACTAATTTAGCATAAAGGGGAAATGTACAAAGTTTCATAGCCTAACATCAGCCATCCTCTATAAAACACAAGTTTATCTTTGTTGTTGTCGTTGTTGTTAAATTCTGCCATGTATTTTTACTTATCTTAGGATATGCATACTTTCGCATTACTGAGGGCCAGCAATGTATCAGAAGCCTTTTTATATAAATCACATGAAGCAATCAGACTTGCCTTCATTTTTCATTCAGAGACAGCATATAAAATTTAGGTTCCATCATGGCATACTCTACACTAGCTTTTCTATAGTATCTTGAAGAGCTATGGGAGCATTAGAATAAAAACGTAGGTTTTTAACAAGCCTAAAGGTACTGAATGATTTTGTGCATTCTCATAACAGTCAAATGCATTCACAGTGACCAAAGCTTTTGACAAAGCTGATGCAGAAAGGCTTTAATATACTGTAGAAAGTCTGTTAGCAGCTGTTGTTTTATTATTATTATTATTTGAAGTACTGTAGATAGAAAACTTCTTTTTTAGTTAACACAGCTTTTCCTATCTATGAGATTCACTGGTGAGATATAATTTTTCACCCTTGAGCTGTTAATAATTAACAGGAATTCTCATTAAATTGCTGATATACACACCCTTAGGCATTTACTTTCCTAAGCAGAAAGAAACTCCTCTTACAACATACTTATGAACAAACCAACCAAAATACTACTTAAGTGTCATTTGTGTTTCAGCAACAACGTAGATGAACAACAATTTATTTTTTTCTGAACTTTCCAAATGAGGCATGTAAAATTAGTATTAAATATCCTGTGTTTATAAATCTACGATTTGACTTCAGTTAATGACTTATCAAGAGAGAATAAAACTTTGTGTTCAGAAAGCGGAAATTTATTAATGACTTCTTTCACTAAGAAAATTTATCATCAGCATCCTAAAGACATTGGAAGACCTAAGGATACAGGTTTATGTTTTTGCCCAAGGGTTGTATTACCCTAGATTTTAAAATAAATACAAGCAGTAGGTATTTTACCATTAGATGTAGCACTTGGCCATGGAAAAGGATCCTGAATATTTTGATAGCCCACATTCTCAAAGAACGTGTGAATCCAAATCAAAGGATCTTTTTAAAACAGTAAAAGTTGTATAAGCTCCTCTGAGCAGTGAAACAGAACTTGAATTGCGGGCTTGATAAATAGAATTTCTTGAAGTATAGTTTATCTTCTACATATGCTTTATTGCTACTTATTTTAAAATCAAAACAACATGCGTTTCCTAGGCAAATGCCACATCACAACAGCAGAAAGACTATGCTTTTGTGCCAGGTTTTTCATGAATGTGTGAAGAAAAATGTTATTACAAACTAAGAAAGAAGCACAGGATTCTACTTTATTAAATACCAACATTATGCTGTTCACTATTTAGAGAGAACAGATGTACAGCTACTTCCTTTAAATACATTATGCCAAAATAACTCCTTGATAATTATAAAAATACCTAATTTCCAAAGCATATTATAACTTATTGAATGGTAAATTATCAGAAATATAACTGCTTTATTTATACTGCATTGAGAAATACTGTTTTACACCTAGTTAAGAGAAAAACAAAGCTATTTGATATAGGTTAAAGACCTACAACATCCACAAGGTTCTTGCAAGGACCTCCCTTCAAATTAGCACTGAACATGCAAATGCATTTATATCTACAGATGTAGCCATGAGCTATTGCCAGATACACACAACATTTAGAAATAAGGCTTTATCTAATAAAGCATAGTTGCAGTCTAGAGCTAGAAGAATCTGGGGAGCTCTAAGGAGATGTTCATTTACCCTTCCCATTTGCCAGATACAAGAAGGCTCCAGACTCACCTCATCTGAATTTGTAGTAAATTTGCTTTCAGTAGAAATTCATGTTAGTATGGAGGCAGATGATCAGTGTTTGGCCTGATGTTTAGCTAAGTGAAGAGAAACTGTGGAGATGACATGAGAAATTGCTGGATGGTAACCAATAACAGAGTGAGAAATGGCCAAATTTCACTGAGAAATGGAGAAGAGTACTGACAAGCTCTGAGGTAGGCAGCATTTCAAGGTCAAGAGCACCTAGGTGGCCATTTTAGTAATATGTTACCAATAAGGGTGAGAAGACCTAGGTAATTGTATCAGAAATGTCAAATTTGGCTATGCGCATAGTTAAAGTTAGACTAACCAGGAAAAAATCATTCATAATGAGTCATTTATTTGGGAAGGAGGCAAGGGCAGGGACAAGGAGAGATAGAAGTGGGTGGCGGGAAAGAACACACATGGGAGAATGGAGAGAAAAGGAGATAAAAAGGCCAATCCAAATATAAGCTAACTGCAGGTTAGTACACTTGCGTAGCCAAACCCTGAACAACATCAGCAGTCTATTCTAACATTTTATTAAGCTCCTCTTAGCTGTTTTCTCTGTAAGTATGCTCAGATGTGCTTTCTGTTCTGTGTATGAGAACATGTGTGAGGTGCTAGCAAACTTAAAGCTGGACTAGCCAACAAGCAGGATAAGAGCTGCCTGAAAATCCGTGGTCTGGAAAGTCTGAGAGCAGGCTATTCTCAGGACCCACAGGTCTGGAGACATCTATCTGTGTGTGTGCATGGATGGATGTGTGAGCATGAGATGTACTAGCAAGCTGAGAGCCTGACTGGCTGGAAGAGAAGAGCAGGATCAATCAGATCATTCCTGCTGCAGAAATATATATATATATAATATATATATGCATGTGGTTCTGACCAAGCACTGTCCTTCTCTTTGTGTTACATTGCCAGTGGCTGGCTGTGTCTGTGCAGCACACGTGTGTACACACTGGGAATCCACGCTCAGAATTCCTACCACCTACCAAGGAACATGGGACAACAACAACCTGGATATAGTGGTTTGAACCAGAAAAATCCCGTGAGTCCCAAAGTCCATCTGATTAAACTTCTCAACAGCTCTGAATGATGGCAGAAGAATTATCCCAAGGATTATTCTACAGTGAATTTTCACAGGATGTCTTACCAAAACCAAGAGACAACATACTGTACTCAGCTATTTCTCATGTTACATTTATTCCTAACCAAGAATAGGATGGGAGGTATTTTGTGATATACAGCTAAACAGCAGAGGTGTGTTATATCTTTTGCTCCCTGAAATTTAAAAACAGAAAACTACATACAAAGCTAAAGATAAGATATATCTTTCTGTAGAGACTAAGCATGGGAGGAAGCAGTGGCTGCCTACTTTAATACATCCCAGCTTGCAACCACTCTTTTTTCATTTTCTTCACATCTTTCTAACTTCAGCTTTAAAAACACCAAAAACACCATAGCCAAATAACTGTCTTACTCTGTGAGACATAAAGATGTATCTCCCATTTTTAGCCTGTGCACCCAGAGGTGGACCTAAAACCTAAAAGAAACAAAGACTATATTGTTTTCAAGAACATATCTCTGTAACATAAATTTCTCACTGACTTTCTCTTCTCAGCTCTCTGACCTTGCATTCACATACCCCCCTTTTGTTTGGCTTGCCACTCATTCATTTTGGTGTCTGTACATCTCTCCCCAATTAGGAAGGTCATCCTTTTGCTTTCTCTGCCTCATTTGTCTGTAATTCAATCGTCTCCTCCTTTCTCAGCCACAAAGTCAATTTCTCTGCTTAAATCACACCTTAAAAGCTTGTATTTTATTTGTTGTTTAAAATCTGCTTCCTTTTGAACCATTTTGTGATACTCTGTGTGAAATTCACTAGATGATATAAATTATCTTCTGTTTCATTTGCTGGAGCGCAAAAATAAGTTAGAGTTTCAAGTAATCATACAAATGTGTATCATTAAACATTGCACTTAAAACAAAAATCATTTAATTAGAATATTCTCTTCCTCAGAATTGCAGTGCTGAATGCACAATAGTAATTGAGACAGAATGCAAAATTAAAGTATTTCAATCAATACAGACACATAGACAATAAGCTGCAGGCAATAGGGTAGCCTATCACATCCCATCTATTATTCCAAAGTTGTATGCTTTTTTTTTTTTTTTTTTTTTTTTTTTTTATGTTACCTTCCCTGAAGCTTGATGTCTTTCAATTACAAGCTGCACAGAGTCTTCTCCAAAGTGGCTGTAAAGTTGTACTTGCATTTTCTAGGATGCAAATATATGAAGGGGAAAAAAATTTAATCATTTGAATATTATCACCTTGATAGTTCTCTATTTAGAAATACGGAGTTAAATTGGAAGAAATAAGGTTTGAATTATAAGAGCAAATATTCCATCATGCACTACATGCTAGTTTATTCAAAATCTTACTTGTATACACTTTATATTAAAGAAATCAGGTATTCAATGAATGTTTCTGTATTCACTTTTGTTTTCAAATCTCTTTGCATTTGTTAAACCAGAAATTGATATAGAAACACTGAAGGAGACTTTACGGGTCGTCACATCGAGCCTGTTGCTACCTTTTTTCTAACTGCTCATACATATTTTTAGCAAATGATGAAAAAATGTCTTTGTCTTCCTCAGCTATTTGCAAGAGAGTAGCTCTATGCTTAGATCAGTAAATCCCAATACCAGTCCCTAAATATAAGGTCTTGCATTTTGCATTGTCCAATTTCTATCCATTTCTCTCCATTCAGCCACCCTATCATCATTTTGACACCTCCTAGCTTCATTCACCAGCAAATTTCACAAGCGCTATTTCTTCTGCAAGATCATCATTGCAGATGCTCAGACGCTTCCAAAACCAGTCCTTGAAGCACCTGACCAGTATCCTTGCTCCAGATCAACAGTTCCATACTCAAGAAAAGCCGCCATCCCCTCTTCCCTTACTGCCTATTGAACCCACTGTACTCAGACTGATCACCATGATCTGCTTTTTAAAGAAACATTTCCTGTGTGAAATCATATCAAATGCAATCCATGCAGATTAAGCCAGCACATGTTCCTGGTCTAGAAATCAGTTTTCCTGTTAAAGAAATATTTGCTCTAATCTGTCTTTGTTAAACCTAGGTGGCATCTTCTCCCAGTTTCCATTTATCTTCATGGCAGTTGACAGCTACACTTTCCCAAATGAAGAATTATTATGTATTATTATTATTACATTCATCTCATTGCAAATTATCATACAACTCCTGTCAATGAACCTTTAACTGCCATCAGGAAAGCTTTCTCACATACTCAGTTAGCTGCTGAAGTATTTATAAAATGGTTGCCATTTTACTTCACCTATGTATATTTAAGGCTGAAAATGTCTGTTTCAGTTAATGGACTTTAGAAAAATCAGGGACTATTTTTCTCGTGTGAAGCAGCCAATGCTCCAAAAGAATCAAATAATTGTCATGTCAGAAGCTTAAGTTTAAGCCTTAAGAAGCTATTCATCAATCCTGAATTTTGTCATGTCAACAGAAACATTTCAGCTAACACCTTAATAAAGTCAATGACACCTGGCCTGTGCAGAGCTCCACAAACTTTAGGCTTTAGTTATGAGGTGAATAGCTTAAGTTACACTACTACTTCACTACAAAACAGAATGAAATGCAACTCAGTAACTTTCCAATAATTAGCCATGGCAAACACCTTAATCAGTATGCCCATACTGCCTTGTATGATTTATCCTGAGCTAAGGAGTTGCATATTTTGGACTGTGATTGTCAACGCTGCCTAATAGTCCTAGCGTTAGAAAATGGGCTTTTCTCAATAACAAAAGGCAAAAGGCATTCTGTCATATTATTCTCTATTCCTTTCCTTTTTTAACTGTAGGACCATTTCCTTATTTTTTTTAAAGAGTAGTCCTAAAAAATAAGATTAAAAAAAACAACAACAACAACAACAACAAAAAACACCAATTACAGCACACATTCCATGTTTTTATACTTTTTAAAATCATTATTCCATCTTGTGAATGTCCAGGACTGATGCAGAATAATCTATATATGCAGATTGTCTCCAAATAATCTGAAGGAGAATTCAAGTTTGGAAACTGGACACTAATTTATTGTTTACTCTTCACAATTTTTTCAAATTAACAAATATCCAAGTCAGAACTCAATTAAAAATTACTGTATCAACTTTATTTTTCAGACGCTATTTTTCAACTTGCTTGTTGAGCTTTTTATAAAGCATACATTTATTTATTTCATTGAAGAAGCACCTAGAAAATAGAGGTTCCCTCACTGAAGGCATACCAAAGCCATTAGAAGTGACACTGCACCTTTTCCAACAACTTTACTGAGACAACATACAACGTGTTTATAGAAGTAATTGGTGGGAAATGGAAGATGCCAGTAGAAAAGACGAGGTGTATGGCACAGCCACAAGGCAGTGCAATTAGTGCCAACTTAAATCGACTGTCTTCTCTACCACGCGTATGGAATACATGGAACAGCAAAATGTCATTGCATTTGTGCAGTTCCCATCCAAACGGGAGAGAATTAATAACACAAGAGAGCAAAAGGTTAGTCATCTGCAGCCGTTCTGTTTTACTAAATTATGGCCCCATGCTTTCTAAACATGTTAAACTACAAATCCTGAAAAAGAGCCACAGTTTTGGAGCAATATTATCCGCAATTAAATAGCATGATCCCTGCAGCAAAAGGCTCGCTTGGGTATTTTGAAATATAGCAAGTTCCTTTCAAATACCTAATTTATTTTTTGTGCAAAACATATTAAAAAAACATGAAGTAGAGGTGGGGTAGGCTGGAAATTAGACCTGCAGATACAGGCTATATTTCAAGACTCTTGTGATAACCTTAGTAAATTAAAAGGGAAAAGATCAACTCACACTAGCAAGTATGTCCAGTTTTATTGTGCTGATACAGAGATAATTCAGCAGTTCTACACATCTCATTTTAATTGTCACAGAGTTAGTCACCAAAGATTACAGCTGCTTTCAAAGGAAAAGTTAAATCAACAACTGGAGAAAATGTATTTGAGTGCATTTTTCCAACAAATGCTAATTCACTTTCATTATAAAACTTTGGCCTATGGCATCCTTAAAGTGCATCAAAACTATGTAGATGTAGAAATCCATCTACCTGAAATCATGAATTCCAGTTTATGACCTTGCTGGAACAGCTTCCCTTAAGTACTTGCTGTGCCTTTCACTTCATCTTTCCCTGAAAGAACCATCAGCAAGTGATTGATCCTGTCCTAGTAGCACAACCTTGTCCTAGGAACACAACTGAGACTATCTGCCCAGGGCTATTGCTCTTCTAATAACTCTAGCTCACTGTAGATTGGAGGATGGAGAAGTTGAAGAAAAAAGTGTGAGTGCTACAAACACTGGGTCTGATTGGAACAAGCAGGGCTGAGTCGAGGAGGGGGTCACAGTGTGTGGAAGAAAGTCGTGGGTCCAATACAACAGCCCAGTGAGTATCCACAGAGAACAAGCAGGGATGAAACTCTAATGAAGATTTTATAATGGTCCTCTCTGAATGACCTGATTTCAGGAATTTTATTTATTCTTATAATTCTCTAAGAAAGTAAATGCAGTGTAAAAGTGACAGATTGCAATGTTCTTAAAAAGAGAAGCACTCAATGGCACCAGTGGAAACCACAATTACAAGCAAGACTACAATGCATAACAAATTCCCAGGGAGAAAAAAAAAATATGTCCATCGATGTATTGGCATATCCATCACCATTTTACTTTACAGGTTCTTGTCCTGACAGACACTGAGTATGCTGTCCCTCTAAATCAAGTCCATAAATACAACCACAATGTGTGACCTTGTTCATGTATCCATGAAAAGCTCCATTAACTTGCTTAAAAAAAAAAAAAAAAAAAAAAAAAACACAACTCAGTGGGGTGAACTCATCTGTGTTTCCTTGATGAATGGTACCAAATCAGAATCAGAAAAACACAGAAAACTATTATGTAAGGAGGTGATTACTGAATCTGTTTCCTCAATCTGTGGATTTGTGGCTATACACACATGTAAATATCGGAGGCTTTCAAACATCCGCAGGTAGCTGTCTTTTATGCGACACGGCAGGCATAGAAGGTAGCAGTAGGAAAAATGTTATTTTTGTGCCACAAGTGCTCTTCTGTCATTCTGCTGGCACATGCTATGGGACAAGTGTCTGCAAATTGTGACACAGGAACTGCACGCATAATCAAAACCTCTTCATTAACACAGGTATCAATATAGGTAAAGGTGAATTCCAAAATGTCAGACTTAAGTAAGCAATGGAAATAACTGTATAATAAAGTGAGTTCAAAGCATAAATGGATGACGTTTCAGTTCAAGTTTGTTAATATACTCATGTGTCCTTATAGTTGTTTTTTTTTCCTACTCCTTGTGAAAAGCATGCAAGTGAGAATTTTAAATAAACATGTTACAAAACAAGTGTTCCAGTGTTCCAGTTACCCCACAGACTTTTTTCCTCACTTTCAGAAGCAGATGTGTCTGTTTGCTTAGCTGTTCTATTTGGTAGCATTTGTAGAAACAGAAAAAGAACTACCAACAGTGAAGAAATTCCAGCAGTTTTTAAATAATCTTTAAGGAAAAGAATCAACTTTCTTATTTAAGAAGCAGATACATTTCAGGGAAATATCAATGCTGTAGTACAAATTATTACTGTTAATTTTGAAAAAAAATTTGCCACAGTGATAGTGTTACTAGTAAACAGAGTCACAATGTAAGCAGCAACCAGCTGAAAGAAAGAGAGATCTTTCTTTACATACAGCAGGCTTTTTAAACTTCTAAATGATCTTTCCTCTGAGCCTCCAACCTAGCAAAAACCTGCATCCTCCCTGACTTCACAGATTCTGCCACACCCTACTTATGCAGATTTCTTTTGGTAGGAATATAAATACGCAGCAATGTTCTAATTGTGGGGCAATTGCAAAATCATGCAATTTATTTTTCTGCTTTTTAGAATGGCAATCTGCTTTTCAGAAACAACCTTTCCATCTGGTTCTCCATACATTCTTTGCTAAGACTGGAAATCAAGAATGCATTTGCAGTAGTTATTCCTGCCATGAATGAAAAGAAAGATTAAACTTTCAAGAAAGATAGAGCTATGTCTAATTGTCTTCAAAGTTATAGACTTGCAGAACTAAGTTCAAGAATGGGTGACTACAAGGACAAATAGCTGATAACTTAATTACCTTTTATGACAAGGTTGCCCACCTACTTGACCAAGGGAAGGCAGTTGATGTAATCTTCTTGGATTTCAGAAAGCTTTTGATACTTTTTGTTTCTTTGTTTGTTTTTGATACAGTTTTGATACTGAAGGCAAGACATATGAGGAGAAGTTGAGGCCCCTTGGTTTGCTCAGCCCAGAACAGAGCAGGCTGAGGGAAGGCCTCATGGCAGCCTGCAGCTCCCTCACAAGCAGGCGCTGAGCTCTGCTCTCTGGGGACAGTGACAGGACCCGAGGGAATGGCATGGAGCTGGGACAGAGGAGGGTCAGGCTGGGAAGGTCCTGCACCCAGAGTGTGCTCAGGAACCGGAACAGGCTGCACAGGGCAGTGGTCACAGCAACCAAGCCTGACAGAGTTCAAGGACAATGCTCTCAGACACATGGTCTGGTTTTTGGGTGGTCCTGTGTGGAGCCAGGAGTTGAACTCAATGAGCATCATGTATCCCTTATTCATATGCTGTGATTCTGTGATAAAAGTAACACTTTTCAGTGGAGAGTGATTATCTGATGGAGCAGATGAAAAGGAACAGTTTAGGAATTTGTCCCAAGAAAGAAATGGAAACAAAGGCTTTAGAACACCGTTGTTATACTAAGTTGCTAAGGAAAACCCTTAAATTGGAGGCTTAGTGTGTGAAAACGTAAAAGTTATTCATAATGCCTACATATACCTTCATTGCATGCTCTCATTACTCAGTGAAACTCCAGGAGGGATACTTTATGCCATGCTGTAGATGTGATCTGTATATGTGTGTTCATTCCAGACTACACAGCAAAGAAAAAGAAACTATGGCTTATTAGCAGCTGACAGCATAAGACAAACTGACTTAGCCTGAGACTCACAAATACTATTCTGCTACTTGTTCACTTAATTTTTTTTCAAACTACTGAGAAGACATTTTCACTACTCCATGTTTTTCACCATTTATTCCAGACAGAATTCTGTCTAAAACAGACTCTTCTCTTTCTGGAGAAAAAAAAAAAAAAAAAAAAAAAAAGTGGTGGAGCATTGGAGAGGGGTGTAGACTGGCAAACAGTTTTTCAACACAAGTTTTTTTTTTTTTTTTTTTTTTCCCAGAAAATGCTCCATATTACATCTTCCCTAATTTTAATGAAATTTGACTATAGTGCAGGTAGTCAACAGAGAAAGTGACTTACTAGCGACTGTGCCTCAGAGAGCTGCCATTCCTCCTTTCTGTATGTAAAATGGGAAAAACAACCCATACCAGCATTGACATATTGTGCTTGCTTCCTTTCTGTACCAGTAGGGTACATTGCCTAAAGATCAGTTGCTATCATATGAGACAGTGTTGCATCTTCCATTTGCTTCCATTTCAGAAGCAAATTTCCACTTTATTTTAGACAGCATACTCAAACTCACTTGTGGTTTGTCTAATTTTGTTTCTACTAACATTATCATTTAGTTCATACAAGTCCATGCTTTAGTTATTACATACATTACAAAATATAATATTAAAATAATGGAACTGAAGTTTAAATATTGCCTCATGAGGAAGGAATACAGGGATTGCTAAAATAAAATCTATATGAAATCTGTAATAGGTTATTCCACAGTTCACTAATTATCATTTTTCCATGAATAAACTCGTATAGGAATGATGAGCTTTTTTTTTCTTGCTAGGGGATTCTGAGGTACCATGAGGTAACCCTACTGGAAGAAAAACTCCTTTTAGCAGACATGATACTAGATCAGTATCAGTACTACGTCAGACACTAGACGAGATTTCGGTTCTGAGTACATTGTCTCTAGGTCTTTCCAAAGAAAATCCCTATATAACAAAATTTTATTTTGGATAGGATCTGGTTATAAAGTTAGAAACTGGTTTGTTTTGGACAGGCACATCAAAGAGAAAGCCACCACCACAAACTTAGGTAATTTTTTTAAGCAATTGCTGGGATTCCCTTGATGAGAGGGGAGTATAGAGGAAGAAGGAAGCAGTCTAATGTGGGGCTGCAAAACTCAATTTGTATACAGCATTTTAACTAATCTTAAGGGAATGCTTCAGGTCATCAGCCCTGAACTGCTTTGTGGTAATACAGAACTGACTGATAAAGGTAAAATGATTTTTCCATGGTTTTGATTTATTGTTATCTAAACTGAAAACAAGAAACTTTAGTTAACAGTTAGATAAATGAACCTCACTTAGATCAAAACACATGGCTGTGCTAATTAGCAACTAAGCAAACAACAGCATGAAAAATGGTAACCCTTAATTACAGCCTCAAGTGTACTGCTGGGCATTTAGTATTGTCTGTTTATCCAAAACGAACAATAAGTAGCTTGCCACATGTTTCTCATGTCTCAGAGGACTAATTAAAAGTGGCCATCCCTGGTCCTAACCACCTGAGTACTGATTAGATCTCCCTGGGTAAACATTGCTTCCAGCCTTTGGCCACCAGCACTTTCCCTGTGACCCTGTTTCTTTTGTGTACCAGCTCGCTATTAAATTTCTCCTGCTAATTCAGCTGAGCGGTGATGAATTGCTGCTGTCCTGCCTATTTTAGCAAAACAGTAACTTAGTACTGTAACTGAGGTACCAATGACAGTAAGCACTGTTCACAGTAGTTTCTAAGCTCCTGGTGGGGAGCTCGACTGCCTTCGTGTTTGGCTACTGCAGCCAACTGCACACTCTGCGTGCCAGGCAAGAAGCACAGTCTCCAAAATGTTTCCTAATGGGTCATGCCTCCAGTTTGACCTCCCAAACAATCCTGCCAATGAAGTGCCTCCTTTGAGAGGGGCTGGCATCCGAGAAGTTAACCCATTAATAAGAAACCATAAGAGTACTAGAACCCTTAATAATTAAGTACCTTAAGAGTGCTAGTTCTAGAAAGCAAAATGACACAGATCATCATCGAGACAGAAGAGAAAAAGAACAAGCTGGATTGTTAAAACTATCTAATTGTGTGGACATAAAGAATTTGGATCCAAGGCATCTCAAATTACTCCTTCCAGTGCACTTTACTTTGCATGTATTTATAATGAATCTCTTAGGATTTCATGACACTGAGTTCCACTCACTCTTCCCTAAGCCTGAATTAACAAGTTTAAATGATTTGTTATCTGCAAATGTTCCAGTAACTGCTTGTCTTGCCTTTCTACCATCCTACTGGCAAAAGTTCTAGCAGCATGTCATCCAGAGAAGGAATCCACTGTTACTATCTGTCTGTATTAAATACAATTTTTACAGCCTAAATCTTGTAGATTAGACAGAGTATTAATAGTGACTATTTCGTCCTGATCTTAATGATAGTGCACAATAACCAGGATACCTAAATCATATTTTAATAATTCCACATGAAGGCAAAAAAGTTAAAAAAAAAAAAAAAAATCAATTTAATTATCTTGTAGAAATGTACAAATAAAATACATGGCAAAGGAAAAACAAAAAGTTATTTTTCATGTGTGTATACTTAGTGTCCACAACACAGGCATAGTCAGAATCTCCTGCCTGAGAGGATGTGTTTTTCTTTGAGGGACACAAAATCTGGACAACAGTGGAAATCTAACTCAGCACTTTGTACAACAGAAGACAAGGTCTTAAAGATAGTATTGAAAGGCTTTTTTTTTTTTTTTTTTTTTTTTTTTTCCCAGTGAGCTAGAATGCAGTTGATTCAGAATGCAGTATACACAGTTGATGAAAGCTGTGACTTCCAAGAAAGCAGCCAGTCCACTTAAATCTCACAGAGTGGTTAGCTTCAGCACACCAGTTGTAATGGATGCTTTTCATTTGGACCTTGGTAAGATACGTTTAACTGCTATGTTTCAAAACCAAGAAGATGTCTTTCTGTGTGTGTAATTTGTGGGGTAAACAAGCACAGAAACCAAAACCACATATGCTCAACCAGTGTGGATTCATATGAAGGAAGACCTTCATATTGTGAAGAAACCTGACAGGTGAGAGTAGGCATTTTCTTGGAGGAGGCTAGCATGGAGCCATGAATAATAAAATAACTGCTGCACTGAAGGAATCCTCTCCTCTATTTCAGCAGTGGAACCTTATGAAGAACTGTGTGTAGAAAGCCTAACTTCAAAAGCAGTACCAATATTCTTTTTATAAGAATAGAAGGGTTTATGAAATGTCTGTTTAGGAACTCAAGCTGCTTCCCCTTCCATGCAGAAACAATTAAGGAGAGAGAGGATGGGAGAGGAGAAAGCTGAAAAGCCACGTTAAGAGACTTCATTATGAGACTTTTTATGGAGAATGACACATGGAAAACAAAAGACAGAACAGGAAAACAAAAAGGTGTTTCTACATGCACACCACACTGACATGAAGCCCAGAGCAGTTAAAATACATTCATCTTCACTGTATAAAGTCCCATAGATGAGACGATGTGTTTTCGTTATGTGGATTGTAACATGTATCACTTATAAACTGTTGTACCATTTATACATACTTAACTACAAAGACAAAATCCTATGACAAAACATGAGCTTTGCAATTAAATCACTTCAACACATGATATTGTGTTCCTGTAAAATGCCGCGAGGTTATTGTTCTTCTGAGTATTGTTACAATAAAAGAGCCCACAGTTAATGTACCACAAATTAGCAGTATCAAACAGCTCTACTGAATAAAAGATGCAGACATATCGGAAGACAGACAGCAATATGACTGGGATATTAAAATATGCCATCAATAAGCAAGTTCAGAGAAATACTGATAGCTGTCTAGAGGGAAAACAGAGTTCTGAGGCCAAGGCAACCGTGTTTGTAAGGACTAATGATAAAATAAAGTTCATTTGTATTGAAGTAAATTGGAAAGGACAGTAATCCAGGAGATCGGTGTTTCAGATCTAAACTCATGCCTTGGAGAGCACTGTACGTTGACGATATGAGAATCAGTCTCCCTGGTATGCTGAATGGGTTGAGTGGTGGCAGAGGACCTCAGTTCACGTCACCTGGGCCTGTCACGCCCCAGTAGGAGGCACTCAGCTAATCCATCACGAACCCATTTACTGTAAAACAGATTGCTTGACAGCTCCTCAGCCTCATTGCCCCATCACACTAAAAACCTCTGCCTGACAGAAATATTGAGTCAATTAAAGGAGATGGCCTGCTCCTTTAATACAATAGAAATAACAATAACAATAGAAATGTGTTTTTCTTCTAACAGTTCTCTATTGGGTCTAAATAAACTGAAAATGTTTCAGAGAAGGTGACCATACTTGCATGGGCCCTCCCATTGCCAACATATTTTTTGTAAAAGCAAATTGTCCTTCTAGAGCACTCAGGAAACAAGGCTGTCATTTTCAAAACTCCAAACAATTTGTAATTAATTATGCTTAGACCTTACATGCCTTTTCTTGTATACTGAAATCAAATCAAGTAGCTACATAATGATTCATATAGAATGGTAACATACAAAATAAAAATATACTTTGATACTCTGAGCTGCTTTGCTAAGTAAATGATCAATTATTTATTGCACACTGAAATTCCATAACATATTTTGAAGTATTATCCAGGTCTATACTTAATTTAGTTTCATATAAATTAAAGGAGAGTGACTTTGAATTAAAGAAAATGCACACAGCAAGAGAAGTAACAAGACTAAAAAATATTCTGAAAAAGTGTGCTCAGTTTTACAATTCAATTCCTTATGTGATGCTCCCACCTCCTTGTATATATTTTCTATCAATATTTGAGAGATCAGGTTTATTACTCCGAGTAGTCACATGAAATGAAGATTTCCCCTGTATCTGCAGAAACAGAATTCTAAATTGACCTGACCACATATTACCAGTAGAAATGCTTACTCTCCCCATTTTGTTACATATGGAGTATTCTCCAACTATTTGGTGAATTAAGTACTTACAGCAATAAAAAATAAGTGTCAGTGACAGTCTTCACTGATACATAACCGGTGTCTAAATCAGGTAGCTGTGAGCAAACTGTCCATTTTTCCAGAAGTATTGATCAGTTCTTGATCACACTTTTGTGCCTTCAACTTATGATCCTCTGAAAGGGGAAGACCAAGATTAAGAACTCTTGATTCTCTTGAAAAAAAAAAAAAAGAAAAGAAAAGAAAAAAAAAAAGGCTGGTTTGGGGCTAAAGTCCAGCCCAGACTTCTGGAAGTGTCCATGATCATCCTTCCAAGAGATAATTGTCCATGTTACTAAACACTGCTCAGAAAATGGTGGCTGTGTTAAAGTGAACAGCAAGGATGTGATACTGTTCCTGGATGAAATTATTTTGTTTTTACAATACTGAAAATAAATAAATAAATAAATAAAGCCTATTTATAGTCCTGAAAAATATCCTCTGTATCATACAAATCATGTGCATTCAGTAACATCAGTTTTGCTTCTGCACCAGCCCATTCATGGGTTTGACTGGAGTGGTATTTATACATATAAATATATATCCCATGTACTTAAACCAGTACATAAGCGCTCTGTATATCTTTAATCTTCAAATTCTAATTTATTTCAACTAGTTTTTGCACTATGAAACAAAAGTATAAATAGTGTGTTTATACTTCAGAAAACTGAAGTGCTGTCTTTCCTAAGATTTCATGGATATCTCATTTACGGAAAGCATCCTTCCAACCTGAAGCACCAATTCCCTTCATATATTTTACAACATGACATATTATTTACTATAAATTTAAGAAGCTTCTATTCATACATAACGTTCAGCCAAAAATGTCCATTAACTTTCTAACATATAGAAAAAATGCTTATTTAAAAGTTGCAAAACTGCAAAAATTAAAATGGAAATAGTATTTTTTTCTCTATAGGCTTCTTTCACGTTCCAAACAATCATAAACTGCTTTTAACACAAAATAAACTTTTGGCTAACCGTGAAAATGAACTGGACTTTTTCTAATCTAATTTTCTGTCTCCCAAGGAAATGGGGATAAACACATTTTGTGACAGGATTTGTTCCTACCACACTACTTACATTTACTCTGTATGCACTGCAAATCTTGAGATCAAAAGACAGAGTGATGGGGGAAAACTGTTCTTAGTCTGTGCACCAAAGCTGCAAATGTGTTAAAATTCTCATCTTTCATGTTTTCAAGGTATTTTCAGTAAATGGCTCTTTACTGTAGTCTTCACGAAGGAACTTAACCTCTGATAACGATGGACTTTAAAACAAGAAATAGTATTGTATTTATTGCATAAGAACCTGTTTACTGCTTTTACTGCTATTTTTTTACCTATTTTTTTTTACCTATATACTGCTTTTAAAAGTCCTGATATCTACTATACTTACAAACAATTCTCAAATTATTTATCTTTTTATCCTCATAAAAGGAAAAAGCACTTGCTATTATTTGACTTTGTTACTTTTACATAATGTAGAGATAGAAGAAATAATACTAATGTTTTGAGTAGTGTCCTCTCATGAGAATTAATACAAACCTATTCTTAATGAAACTTTTAGATATTCAGACTTGTAATGCCAACTGATGTTCTTCATCTTTAGCAAATTTACTTCTCCCCAATCCCCTTTCTTTTTCTAAAGGAAAAGTTACTCTATTCATACTTAGGAAAGGAGTTGGCATGAAAAATGGGCAAAACCTTTCTTTGCCTTGCTGACAGTTCCAATAAATATATACATGCATTATTATTGCAGATCGATACAAAAACAAATTTGCTCCATTTTTTAGTGAATGAAAAAAAAAAGAATGGTTTGCTTTTTGACTATTTTTAACTTCATTCAAAGGATAGATAATTTCAAAACAAATGGATGGATTAAGTGGCTTTAGACATCATTCACATTCATATCTTAATATAGGTTAATAATGTCTCATGTACTATGCACTTAATAATGAGGACACTAAGTGAGCCTGCTTGACTTGCCCAGAAAAGTTCAGTTGGCCAGAGTTAGAACTTTCACATGCCAACACTTTTCAAAAGAGTTTCTTCTTTATCATTTACCGTTATGTTGCAGTTTTCATGGGCCACTAAATTCCTCACTGTAGTGGGGAATAGTTTTTAAAGTCACTAGAAAGTTATGATGTTTCCTTCTGAAGTGTTAAATGACCTGTTTCAATGTTTGAATTTTCATGTTTATTGTTATTTCAGACTAAACTACCCCATGAATTTGACCAAACCTATGCATCTCCTACCTATGCTTAAAAATACATATGCATATATATGCATACACCCAACTCAGAGTGTAAAAAATCATTGATTAATGTTCATAAGCTGCTACAAAGATAATAAAATGCATCCTACATTTTCAAACACATCACTGTTGTAATCCACTGGACAAATCAATTGTCTTCTAAATTGTTTCCACATGCTGTAATCAGAGTAGATTTTATTAGCCAGTATCAACTTCCTGGATTCATGTCTTGGTGACTTCCTATACCTCTCTGAGAAAACAAACAAAAGTTTCAATTTACAGTGCATGTTTAACTGTTCCATCTTTGTACAACTATTTAACAGGAGATTCTGCATCTTTATATTTTCTGACTTTGTTTTTGCTCTGGGGTCATTAACAGCTTGCTCAGATTTCGTTCTCTTCTTTTTGCTTTTGCATTTTTTTAAGTGTATCTTGAATAATTAAAAGCACAGCAATGTGCATTTCAGCTCAGTGAAAAGCTGCATATCAAAAGCGTGATGTCCATGTCACCTCTAATCCTCTCAAGGCTCTTTGCAGATCAGACAGATGACAATTCATCTAAATAGAAGTCAATCCTCAAAAGGTTAAAGGCACCTGGGCTAGAAAGACTGTAATGATTCCCTGAGAGTATCATAATAATCAATAGCCCTTGTTTTGAAAAACATCAGTAGTATACTTCACATAAACCAGGAATTAAGCCAGACAATAATACACACTGGGACAGCTTCAAGTCGATGCACTGAAAAGGCATGAAAAAAAAAATGTTTCTGTTGTTTTTCAATTACCAAAAATATATGGATATCCACATGTAAACATGTTAAATCATGTAGCAAAGAAGAAGAAAATTTTGTACTCCTAGCTCAGATGTGCATTCTTAACAGATGGCATGTACGGACAACAAAGGTGCCATGAATGACAAAGCAGATAGTCCAAGAGCTGCTGCAGAAAACCGGGCTATTTAATTCTGCTTTGATGTAAATCTGCTTTGATTTTTATGACTTACTTTATCCAGCCCATAATTATTGCAAGCATATGACAAGAAACACGGCTGGAAATGAGCAAAGAATTGTTGGCCCTGCTCTCAGCAATCACTTTGGTATGAAAGTAACTTGACATGGAATTTGCTTATGTATATAAAGCATATAAGTAATTACTGAGATAAGTATGCCAGGGGCCTCAGTAAAACAGCTTACATGGTATTTTAAGGATCAAGAACTAAGAAGTGTATTTGTTGTACAAGTATGGCTGTATGGAAGGTATGGATATGTGGAAAGACACAATTCCTCAATTACTGACACTAGGCAGACATATATCCTAGTGAGTAGGAAGTAAATTATGGCTTATACTGGGTTTTCTTAAGTCCAGGTGAGATTTTAATGGGATGATGCTAGGATGTTGGGTGTTACAAAAAAGCACTCCAGAAATGACAGGAAAAGCATAGGGAAAAGCACAGAGTTATCAGAGGACAGAAGCCAGAAGTACTGGAGAGGGTCCCAAGGTAAGTTTAGTTATATAGAGAAGCAAAAACGCCCAGTTCTTTCCTCAGATCTGAACTACGTTTCCTTTGGGTCAGGTTTGCGCTGCCATTTCATTGCTTTTGCAGCTTATCTGTTGATAAAGATTTTTCCTGTGAGCACTGTGGAAATATTTAAAGACATAACTGATTTGCTGATATCATTTAATTAATTCCATGAGCTGAGTGTTACACTTCATATAGGCCTTGTGATCCTATGATCCCCTAAAGATCCACTGCCTTCAAAGAAAACATCTTAAGAATACCAAACCAGCTGGATCAGCAACTTTAATATTATAATCTAAATGTGTTGCAGGGTTTTGGATGCCTAAGTCTGAATCTGATCAACTCTGTACAGCCATTAACTACTCCTAACCACAGCTGCTTCCTTAGGTCTCTCTCAGCACTTTAAAATGTAACTTCCTGCTGAAAAATGGGAAACGTGCTTGACGTCTAGTTCATGCTGAAACCACTTAGGATCTGGAAAACAAGAAGGGGATCCAAACATCCTAATCTGGACACTGAGTTGGAGGTTAACGCAGAAGTTTTCACGCTTTAAGTCACTTTTTCAGAGTGGCATCAATCAATCCCTAGATGTTAGAGACATCCAGGGGAGTTCCCTGCTCCCTCTCCAAAACAGTGAGAACACTTGCCCAGGTTGTGGGAGACAGGCTTAATTTATTTTCTTCAGCATAAGATTCAAACCCATGACTCTAAACACTAGGTTGTGATCTAACCTGTCTGACTGTGTGTTTGCATGAATGGAAAAGAGGAGGATAGGAAAGTGGGGATACCTATTTCATTCGCAGTTTGCATTGGGCAGAGAAGAAAGAACACAAACCCATGTTTCAGAGCTTAACAGACCACCAGTGGTTCAAGCTCTTCTCCAAGCTGATTGCTGCATTTTGAACAGTTGCTGCAATGCAAAAGCAGCACTGAAGCCACATCCAGAAACCCTTCTAGTGCTAACAACCTCATTCAAAAGTGACAGGATAACCTACTTCTCTGAAACTCTTGGTATCTCTCTGGCACAGCAAAAGCCTCAGTGCAAAGTGACCACTTTAGCGAGTGTGAGGAAAACCTTCCCAAAGAGCCTGTGGCCATACTGCCCATGGCCACCCACTGCCTCAGCAACCTGGGGAGCTCAGACAGTGGTTAACAGGAAAAGGAAAGGACAATGTTGTCATCACACTAGTACGACCTGATCATCCAGTTGGAAAATAGAGATAATCCTGTGTGATTTAGGCAACTAATCATATAGCTCTGATACCTATAAAGGTACCTATAAAAATAATTACGACTCATTTCCAAACAGCCAAGAGCCTGAAATAGATAGACATAAATTGCGAATCCTGAATAATGAATAGATATGTAAAAAGCAAGATCTCCACAAGCAGAATTTGCCTCCATCCACTGGAAGAAAGTATGTCTAATGAGTAATGTCACCAGATCTACTGCAAACAGCAGGCATCTTCCACACTGCTTACGTTAAACTCCCAGTGGGTAAGGTAAATGACATAAGTTATGCTTGAAGTTAGCACTCCCCCATTACAACAGAAAAAAAAAGATCAAAACCTTGCTATTAATCACAACTTTGCTCTTAAGCAGAACCATACCATTACTTCAAGATAGGTTTTCAGTAAGTAATAAAGTACTAACAGGATAATTGTAGCGGAATGGCAAATGAAATCCATTCTTGCTCACATTTGTTCCACTTCTCTGCACTGATAGTAAAAATACATAAAATCAGAAACTGACAACATCCATAGGAAGTGCTTTAAAAAGAAAAAGAAAAAAAAAAAAAGAAAAGCCACTAGCAGATACCATTCTTTCTCATGCATCATCAATTACATTCTGCCCAAGTCATAGTCAGCTGGTAAGAAGCAATAAAAAACTGAAATTGGATAATCACAGAAGACTGAGGGGATGTAAACACAAGCCTAAAAATAACTCATCCCTGTAAATACTCCCCTTACTCGCCTTCTTTTCCATGTTTTGGACATTGTTTTGACTGAGAACCCATATTTCTGTTGCGTTAGTCAATGACTGGATATTCACCCCAAAACATTTCTAATTTCAGCAACCCAGGAGTCTAGAAATATTCACACATGTTCCAGAGCCTAAAGGTTGGTCTGCGAGTCTACAATCTGTTAATATATTGACTTCCCAAAAAGTTTTCCAGGTGGCTAATTTGAAGCATGTATACGCTCTATACTGAACTTGCAGCCCCATACTCAAATCCATCTACCTTACTAGGTTTTAGCAAGAGATCAGCTCAAGAGAAGAGGCCAGTCCTCCATTAGAACAAGCAGGATGACACCAGATGTGGAGAGACTCTTCCACATGGGAATCTGCGTGCAATAACATGGTGGTTTTACGAGCATCTCTATCCAGGGCAGCTGAATCTTCTCGCCCATCACTTCATAGTAAGGAGGTTAAAATTCAACCTCTTTATGGAAGTATATCTCACAAGCACAGCACATGAAAAACACTGCGCGTCAATAAAACTTATCATATAAGAGAAAAATCATGTTTTGGTTATTATTAGTTCAGAATATTTGTCTTTCCAATGATTTTAAATCTTGCAGATCAATCACTATTTCATGGAAAAATGTATGTATGTCTGAGGCCAGAAAGCAATGGAATGTGGCATTTATCATGCAAATAATATTTTTTTAAAAAAGCATAAAAGCACCAACATTCACCTGTTAATTGAAACATACTTACTATCAAGTGTGATGGTGACTGCCGTGAGCTCTTAACTAACATTATCACTGTTACTGAAGACAATAAGCATTACTGTAACTGTTTTTGAATCTGACCCTGTGAGCTTTATACAAATATTAATAGCTTTTCAAAATACATTTGCCTTTTAAAAATTGCAATATGTACAGAGCCTACATTAACTTTCTATATTGCCCACATCTTTGCAGTCCATTTGACACTACTGCAAATCATCAGGAACAAATTCATTCTGAACATGCCAGCTAATACCTAGATGACATCAAGTGATGGTAAGAGCCCAAAAGTAAATAAATGCATACAAATTCATGTATTTGTATTTGCATGCATACATTTGGCAGAAAAGAACAAGAAACAAAAGAGATAACAGAAAATTTATCTTATTCACTTGATTAAAATCAACTTTGGTGAGAAATACCGCTAAAATTATTTCTACTGATTGAAATGTGTTTATGAAGCAATTCATATAATATCATCCCAAATTCAGAGTACTTCTGCTCAAAGAAGAGAGAGCTCCTGTAGAATATTAAAATGATAACCGACTGCTAACTCCATTATATATTCAATTCAAACAATTAGAAAACATGGAGAATTGGCTTCTGATTTTCAATTTAAAAACTAAAAAAAGTTATAGTGAAAGAAAGATTTTTTTTTTTTTTTGTAAGAGAGTATCTAATCCTTCTTAGAACTACCTGGACTGTACACATCACTTCAAATTACCAAGTAAATGTCTTACATGACTTGACTATAACATTGAAACAGAAACATAATAATTAATATGCAAAATACCAGATCCATATTAATGAAATTAGTAGGAGAAGATACCACTTGTCACCATAAGGACCACTCAAATTCTTTTTCCAGTGAGCAGAATTTGGCCATTATATTGCACAGTTGGATCTTCACATGCAGATGTGCAGCACTGGTCCCATGACACAGCTACAGATCAGATGTTACATTTGTGAGGACAGAATTCACAAACTAAAAAACATTATAAGACCTACTAAATTCAGCTCCAACACCTTTCATATTTTCCATTTTTTACCAATTACATTGAATCTACTCCTGGTAGATCTACTTATATTTCTGAATCCTTCTGGATTACTGCCGTGAAGGTGATTATTCAAGCGCAATGCATGACACCTGCTTCCTCCCATCCTATGGCACAAGTAACTTGCCTGTTTGTCTTCGAGAAGAAGGCACTAAACAAGAAATATCCAAACTATCTGTGTAGTCTTGGATAAACCGGCTTTGTAACAAACAAATCATTACTGGAACTATCTGCAATTTTACACCTATCATAAACACTCCCTGGAAAACAGTTCTCAAAAAATAGTTTGCATGTCCCTAACATAACCAGAAAAAAAAAAAAGCTTATGAACTAATGGGTTTTGGAGAATGCTTTAGGACAAACTATTTACAAAGAACATTTTCAGCTTCATAAATGCACTCCACATACTGTTTCCAGCCTTTGTTTATTCATAATTCCTAGTAATAATCTTCTAATACTACTTTTCTCTAACACCTGGCCATGCTGGATATTTCACTAAAATGTAGTGTATAGCTAAAATAAACTATGTGAACAGCCCACTACTGATAATAGAGTTCATCTTTACTTTTAGTATGAACATTTTTGCTGTTAGAACTGTGCTAGCAGTGTTTGGAGAGCTGGCATCAGGAAATTTTCTACAAAATAATTGGGAATATATATATACATGTATATTTAAACACATATACATGGTCCTTTATACACAAGCACACAAACAAGCAAAGTGAGGGGAAAGTTTTTTCTTGTCATTGTTATTTTGTTTTGAACATACTCAGCATAGTTTTGAATAATATGAAAAATCTGCACCCATCATGGTAACACTGTATACCTTACATCCTCTTTACAAAGGACACAATCCTTTATTTTTTTTTAAAAAGGGGGGAGGGGAGGAGAGACATCAGACTACCTACCAATGCGATGGGAAAAAGCTGGGAAAATTTGGTCAGTGTGGATTTTAAAGAGATAACGGAGAAACCACTGTCTTCACATATCTCAAAGCAGCACCTACTAATAAGTACAGGTATTTCACCTGTGCTGGAAAAACTACCGGTCCTGCCCCCAGAGGGAACAAAACCTTAGATATATCATCTGCATATCTGTCAGCTTGAATGACTCCTGGAGTCAACTGAAGCCTGAAAATATTCTCACAAGTTCCTGCCACATTTAAAACATACTTTCTGAACATCTATTTGGCAAGAGTTAGCACAAATTTTGTATTTAGAGAAAGGCAGTAGACAGAACAGCCAAGTCAAGGGTTTATGGAAAGAAGAAAAGCTATCTGTTTTAGCATTTAGCTGTCATGAGTTATTTCATGAGATATATGAAACCTAGTAAATCACATTCCCATCAGAAAGAAACTATATCCAATACTGACTAAAACACATCCCCTTGCTAGTGCTGTAACCAAGGAGTCTGACCTTCCGCATTACATTTAATGGGAGACAGAAAGAATAAGAGCCACATACAGTAGAGAATAATCTATGAAACCTCTTAAAAATAAATATTTGCAAGTCCTAAAGAAAACATTATGAAATAAGAGCTGTATGAAAAATTGTTTATGAGCTCAAATGCACAAACATTGTCTTTTTACATATAAGTATAAATTAATCTCTTTGCACACACACAAAAAAGGAAGACTATATAAGTATATATATCACACAACATAGAAGTCCAACAATTACTTGCTTTTTATTTCCATCTATAAATTTGAAAATGCAGTTGCCAGCTTTTTTGGTGCCTACTGTAATTTTCCTCCAGACAATTTATGGTAAGATTAATAGATTCAGTATGATGTACTTTCACTATTTAGCCCTTATGCTGCATCCACAACTTGCATATCATACAGTCACAGAATGGTTTGGGTTGGAAGGGACCTTAAAGATCACTCAGCAGCAATCCCCCTGCCATGGGCAGGGACAACTCCCACCAGACCAAGCTGCCCAAAGCCCCATCCAGCCTGGCCTTGAACACCTCCAGGCATGGGACGTCCACAGCTTCTCCGGGCAACCTGTACCAGTGCCACACCACCAAGAATTTCTTCCTTATGATTAATCTCCCCTCTTTTAGTTTAAAACCATTACTCTTTGTCCTATCACTATGATCCCTGACAAAGAGCCGCTCCCTAGCTTTCCTGCGGGCCCCTGTAGGTACTGGAAGGCCACCATGAGGTCACTCTGGAGCCTTCTCTTCTCCAGGCTGAACAATCCCAACTCCCTCAGCCTGTCTTCATAGGAGAGGTGCTCCAGTCCTTTGTTCATCCTCATGACCCTCCCATGGACTCACTCTAACAGGTCCATGTCCTTTTTGTGCTGGGGTACCCAAAGCTGAACACAGCACTCCAGGTGGGGCCTCACAAGGGCAGAGCAGAGGGGGACAATCACCTTCCTTGACCTGCTAGCCATGCTTCTTTTGATGCAGCCCAGGATACAGTTGCTTTTTGGGTTGTAAGTACACATTCATTGCCAGCTCACGTTGAACTTCTAAAGAACCACAACTTCCTCTGGACTTGTTCTAATATGAGTAACAATCCTTTTCAATGAAAATAAATAAATAAATAAATCATGTCAGGAAAACAAAACAAAAATCTATTTTACAAAAGAAAAAAAAAAAAAAGGACCCTGATAAAATTCATAAGGATCAAGTGCTCATAACTTAAAGCCCTGTCTTAGATATACTGATGTATCCATTTAACATCAGCAGCATGAATCTATTGAATTTTGTGTCTTTCAGTCTGCATGAAATAACAAATACAAGTTTGTCTTTCAGTATGGGAATCTTTTCCCTACACTTATATTCCAAATGCTGGACCTACACAGAATTAATAGCAGCTTATCCATGGACCACTAAAATTCATATCTGAACTCTCCATTCATAATTACCAAGGCCACTGTTCACAGGCTTATGCTTAAGCATACGCTATCTGTTAGGGAATTATTGGGGAGAGTTGCAGTAGCACAGTCCAAATGTTCCACACAAATAACAAACTGATCAAAAGTCCTACAGTGGAAGACTTTTTTATTAAAAAATATCGATTCCACAATAATAAAACTGTTCCATAAAAATCCTTTAACCGTTCAAGCGCTATCAGAAACAAAAAAGATTGGCTTTCTGTAAGCACAGACCTTCCAATGTTGTTGCTTTTCTGGATTTGCTGAGCAATTCCTGGGAATCCAGGACCAATTTCTTCAGAAAATGGCAGTACCAAGGGCCAACTGCATGGTGAGGTAGGCAGAAGAAAGCAATGGGAAAAATGCTTGCGTTTACACATAATGCACACACCACACTTTAACAGCTTCAGTGACATTCACCTAAATTATTTCCTTATTTTCCTGCTCCAGGTATGTATATGTTGGTATTTTTTACAGCAATGGCTGAAGCTTCTTTCTTACAACTGCTGGAGCACAGACACACTTCTGCATAAATTGCAACTTTCACATTAGGTGAAAATTTGAGTATTCAGTTAGAAATATTCTGCATAACATTCAAACAAACTGAATTTGACAGTGCTTTTTGAGGCTTCTTTGCAATTTTTGTGAAGCTTTGTCTTTTCTCTTCTACATGCTCTTCTCCTGTACTGTACCTGTCATGACACATTAAGACTACAGATTCACATCATATGACAACAGAGGAAAGCATGTCACTTTACTCAAAGCAGAAGTCATCTAGACTTCCACAGAGGAGACTGAAGCTACTTCAAGAGGTATCAACTCTTACTGAGGCAACATGATAGAATTTCTAAATACAAAGGGAATGTGTTCTGCCACAAAATTCTCACTGAAGGTATTTTTGATACTGAAAAATAAGCTTTTCTTTTGTTTCAGGTAAAACAATACCATCATATAGCAAAGGAATATGCCAGATTTCCTGTAGGGCAATGGCATCAATAGTTTTGTAGTTTGCACTGAACAGAAGATGAAAAATATTGACAGATCTGTTATCAGTAGCTACCAAAACTCATGCTGCTTTGCTATCTGTTAAAACATCTGGCTGAATAATGAACTACCATTAATATGGAAGTTCTCCCACTGGGAACACATTTTATTGACTGTTAGATATAGCTGACCACTACGGCAGCTTTTTCTTAAAGCAGTGTGTTAATGGAGACACTCCCCAAGACAATGCATACAATGTGATCTTTACTTTTGTTGATACCAGACATATTATCAAACCACATGCCTTATACATTTCTGTATTTCATAGCCTGTAATCTGCACAATGTACAAAAAATTATTAATTTGATTACAGATGTGCCTCAGCGTTCCAGCCCCTTGGTGCTGCACAAACTAAGTTGTCCTTCTTGTGAAGAGTTTAAGATATTAATGGTAAATTGTCAGTTATCTGAAACTGGGGTCTTTGAACTCCACTGACTGAACAGAATGATCTAAATTAAAAAGATAATTTAAGAAAAAAAAAAAAAGTGCAATCATTTGTTCCTTTGATCATTTATCTTTATAATTTTTTCTTCACCAACCAGGAAAGCATCAGGTTCCCATAAGAACCTCTGATGCCAAAGAAGCCAAAGCTCCAAGTGTATTTGACCTGGTGCTTGAAATGGGCTGTTTCACTGTTTGCTTTTCAGGTCCACAGGGACTGGATGCTGGGTGACATGCTGACCCTAGAGCCATTAACAAGATGTTGGTCTTTTTTATTTGTTTGTAAAGAACAGAGTGCACCCTGAAAAAGACAAAGTAATGATAATAATTAAAAGTAAGCTCTTACTGGAAACACATTTTGAAACTCTAGCGAACTTAAAGCCTTCAAAGAACCACAAACAGTAGGAGGCAATATCAAAACATTATGCTCAATATGCAGAAAAAAAATCCTGCTGCCCCCTGTAGATTGCCATGCTGCAGATACAACATGGTTTTCAAACTGATTATCTATGCAAGTCAAATTCTCAGAAACAGGATGAGGAGTTAGAGGAAAAAAAGGCCTATGAAAATGTTAAACCTGGTAGTGCCAGGATTTTCTCATGGAACTTACAGCAGATCTGTAAGTCTTATGAAATTCCACCCCCATCCATATCATAATGGTATCTTAACAGCAATGCTTCTGGCTAAATCCCATCAAGGGGAATACCTCTCTTGAAAATGACTGTAGGACATACCCCCTTGTGGCTTACTTAGCAGACATTCACAGAGTCACCAAGAAGACATTCGTTATTAATTATGAGGTTTCCAAAACATTTATTTAGCAGGCTAAAATGAGGACCAAGGAAATAAATGTATGACATAGGAGATTAAGCTTCCACTCCAATCGTCTTTTTCAAATATGTACGCTTTTCCACTATAAAATTGCACATTAACCACTTCATTGTTCCTCTAAAAACTCTTTCAGCTTCCTCATATATTAAATTACTGGTGGGCTGCTAAGGTGGAGCTGCTAAATAACTTCACTGTAAAACCTATTTGTATTCACAAAGCCACCTTTACCAACCTTAAAAAAAAAAAAAAAAAAGGACATTGGGGAAGTTTTCCCTTTTTGAAAATCTGGCAGAAATATTGAAACAAGTACATAGCTTTGGTCCAAAGGGTAAGTTTTTATTGTGTGATTAAATCTATGTGACATTATTCACATTATATTACTCACATGATGTTATACTCACATAAGACTAGGACATTTTGTTTTTACTGCATGAATGATTTTTTTTTTTCATATATGAATAGGTTGGAATAAAACTTATTGGTTTCCAAAAGTTTTACACTTTACATAACATTTGCATCTGGGCATAATTATAAAATCAGAATAATTTAGGTAGGAATAGATATGTGGAAGTCATCTGGTTTGGTCACTGCTCCATCCTCCCTCACTCCATACACACAAAGCAGCATCAACTTTGAAGTTGATTCAACTTCAGAATTAAATCAAGCTGTCCAGAGTCACAACCAGATCTGAATATCTGCAAGGATGTGACAGTGTACTGCTGTCTGGGTGCATATTGCAAGTTGGCAGCAGTTCCAGTGCTTCTGTGGTAAATGTGAAACTGCTGCTTTACTTTAGACACAGCACTCAACAGCACCTAATATTCCGTGGACTCGGAAAACCTGGCCATAGGGTGACACACAGCTTTATCACAGGAAGCTCAACTGATTCACTGAAATGCTACAGTTGTCCAAATTTTGTTCTTTGGGGAATACGCAATGGATGGTGCTGCAAAACTGCTTGATGTTCTAACTAAATGTTCCCAAATGGCTTCTCCTTTAAAAAGAGGACACGATCAAATTACTCTAGACAAGTACACAAGTCCCCAAAATCAGAAAAGCAAAAGTACAAAATGATTAACTATGTAACAGACGTATTGACTACGGGAGATAACAGAGCTCCATCAGAACATCTGATGTTTGGAGTATTTTTTTTCCATTAAGGAAGAAGTAGGTCCAATATTCGCTGTAAAATAAAGTATAATGAGAAGACAGCTGAATGGCTGAATTGCTTTTTTTGCTTAAGTCTTCACTTAAAAGGGCCAAATATGATCCAGCTCATGGTAGAAGATGATAAATAATATTTTCAAATTGGCTGGGCTATATGAAGTGCACTCTAAAACATATAAAGAACTTGACGAATACATTTTATTACTGTTAGTTTTCTCAGAGATAACACAATGATAACTGATGAGAAGACGGAGAAAAGGAAAAGTATAATCCCTATCCTTAAAAATATAGTAAATTACGGATTAGTGAGTTTTATTTGTACCTGTGTTTTCTGGAAATTTAATATAGCCAACAGTTTCTAAGATGCTAGGCAATGAAAAAGAAATTATTATCAACCTACATGGATCTGTTGAGAACAAACTTTGTGAAATCAACCTGATTTTTTCTGTGGAAAACTTGCTTGGAAGGGAAAAAATGGATCATATATTTTCATCTTTAAAGAGATTTTTGATAGTTTTCCATTTTATAACCTTAAAATAATCTAAGAAAGTAAGTGAAAATGTCATGAAGATGAAGAAAGTAAGAAGAAGAAATGAAGAAAGTAAGTGATAACGTCATGAGATGCAAAACTGGCTAAATAACTGTATTGTAAGAATTTTGACCAATGGTTCACTGACAGATGAATTAACTTGGCTTTTGCTGGAGGGTTTATCCTCGGCCACAGGGCAAATTATCTTACAGATTTATAAATGACTTGTCTGCTAGATTAAAACATATACTAGCTAGGTTTATGGACAATGTGAAGACAGGAAAGATTGTAGTCACGTTAGAAGGCAAGATAGTATTCAAAATGATTTTGATGAAATGGCAAAATGGTCTAAAAGGAAGAATGTAATTCAGCATAGTAAGAAGATTTGGGAACCACATTTCAAGAGCAATGTGGGCCAACTGGCAAAAATGCAGAGGACAGCAGTGAAACAATCAGAAAACAAGGAAGCATAACCTTCCTCCAAAGCAGAATTTGAACAGTTTAGTCTGAAGAAAACTGTGGGAAGAGGTAATTATGATAACCAAATACATCAAGGGCTACTGTTGAGACAGGAGCTGCACATGAAAAAGGAAAATAAATGGAAAATGGATTGCTGTAAAAATTTAACATACACCAAGACTGCATCTAACAGTAGTGTGAATGAGGGTACAGATAGAAATGTCATGTGTCCAGATTGCTCTAACAAGAGATGAAAAACCAGGCTGTACCATTCCTAAGTAAATGTGTGTCTGGGCAAGGCATGGACATGTTTTCTAGTTGTAAGGAAACTTAGGCAGTAGAATAACAGGACTTCCATAACTGGATGGGTTTTGTTTTATGAATAGCTTAGACAAAGCTATGGCTGATGCTGCCCTGAGGCATCAGTAATGGTTTACTTGATAGTTCCTCTAACCTGAATTTTTATGATTCATTACAAAAAAATACCTGCTCAGTAAATTGTTTTGGGTAGTCTAAGGCATTATCCTTGGGTAGTCTAAGGTTATCCTTGTACATTCTATTGAATAGCAACACAATAGCATGCACGTGGAAGAAAACCAGAGTAATATCCAAAACTGAGAAAATATGTTTCTAAGTCACTGCCAGACATTAAGCAGAAATGGGCTTTTTATCAACTTTGTGATAAACTGCAAGCTCTCCAGACTTAAGAAATAGAAGCAGAGAACCTGATCACAGCAGACTTACTTATTTTATTTAGAATCTGAGCTACAAGAAGGGCCACTGCAATCAGTAAGACTATCAGAAGTCAGATGATGCTTTAAAAGTATAATGCTGGAATGATAAGGTCAAGAGAAAAGAGACCCTCACATGCAAAATATACCTTGTATTCATTCTCTTTTCCTCTCATTACTCTCCCTCCCATCCTGTCAGCTGTTTATTTTCTTCTATTATTAAAATCCTTGATAAATATTTTTTAAAACAACATAATACATATGTAAAACAAACATTGGACCTCATTCATAATAAACAAAAGGCCTTTTTGATGTACACAATTTTCTGCTTCCAATTAATGAGATTCTCACACTTTAAAACATTATTTTAATTCATTATTTTAAAAGGTAAAAGGGTTGCCTCCTAACTTTGCAGGGAATAGTAGTAGCACAGACAGCAAGTACTTAGGAGATTTTTTTTAGCTTGAGCGCATTTCCTTTTGGCCACTTCTGAAATCAGGGTCAGAAGCAGCCACAAGAGATCAGACCTAGAAGTCTGGGACGGGGAGCAGAAGAACCCTTCCACAGTTCAGGTGGAAACAGTTAGAGACCTGCTGCTCCACCTGGACTGTCACAAGTCCATAGGGCTAGATAGGATCCACTCAAGGGTGCTGAGGGAGCTGGTGCATGTGACTGTTGTGCCACTTTCCATCATCTATCTGTGGTCTTGGTCATCCAGAGAGGTCCTGGATGACTGGAGACTTGCTAATGTGACACCTGCCTATAAGAAGGGTCGGAAGGAGGAAATAGGGAACTACAGGCCTGTCAGCCTGACCTAGGTACCAGAAAAGGTGATGGAACAGGTTATCTAGAATGCAATCACACAGCATGTACGGGACAACCGGGGTATCAGGCCCAGCCAGCATGGGTTCATGAAAGGCAAGTCCTGCCTGACCAACCTTATCTCCTTCTATGACTGAGTGACCCACCTGCTGACATAGTCTACCTAGTCTTCTGTAAGACCTTTGACACAGTTTCCCGTAGTATTCTCCTGGAGAAGATAGCAGCCCATGGCTTGGACAGGTACACTCTGCTGGGTTAAAAACTGGCTGGACAGCTGGGTCCAGAGAGTGGTGGTGAATGGAGTGAAATCCAGCTGGCGACCGGTCACCAAGGATGTTCCCTAGGGGTCAGTGTTGGGGCCCATCCTCTTTAATATCTTTATTGATGACTTGGATGAGGAAATTGAATGCAGCCTCAGCAAGTTTTCAGATGACACCAAACTGGGGGGAAGTGCTGATCTGCTGAAGTGTAGGAAGACCCTGCAGAGGGACCTGGACAGGTTGGGTTGAAGGGCAGAGAACAATGGGATGAGGTCCAACATGGCTAAGTGCAAGGTCCTGCACTTTGGCCACAACCTCCCCTTGGCCAGTGCTACAAGCTTGGGGGGGAGTAGCTGGAAAGCTATGCAGAGGATCTAGGGGTGCTGACTGATGCTTGCCCGAACATGAGCTGGCAGTGCGTCCAGGTGGCCAAGAAGGCCAACGGCATCCTGGCTTGTATCAGGAATAGTGTTGCCAGCAGGACCAGGGAGGTGATCGTCCCCCTGTACTCTGCTCTGGTGAGGCTGCATCTTGAGTACTATGTTCAGGTTTGGGCCCCTCGCTACAAGAAGGACACGGAGGCCCTGGAACATGTCCATAGAAGGGCTACGAAGCTGGTGAAGGGCCTGGAACACAAGTCCTGTGAGGAGCAGCTGAGGGAACTGAGGTTGGTTAGTCTGGAGAAGAGGAGGCTCAAGGGAGACCTTATTGCTCTCTACAACTACCTGAAAGGTACTTGCAGTTAATTAGTGATGGCCTCAAGTAGTGCCTGGGGAGGTTTAGATTGGAAATGAGGAGACATTTCTTCTCAGAAAGAGCAGTCAGGCATTGGAACAGGTTGACCAAGGAGGTGGTGGCGTCACCGCCCCTGGGGGTGTTCAAGGAAAGGTTGGAAGTGGTGCTTAGGGACATGGTTTAGTGGGTGACGTTGGTGGCAGGGTGATGGTTGGACCAGATGATCTTGGAGGTCTTTTCCAACCTTAATGATTCTATGATCTGCCTCCAGACAGAATCAACTGTATAAACAGTACATTCTTGATCAAATACTCTTGTAAATGAAACTATGATTTCTCTGAGAAATGTATTGTTTTCATAAATAAATAAATAAGCAGGTTTTAGCCCATATTTTTTACAAGCAAAAGTAATTTCCAACTGAGGCAGGGCATGCAAAAACATGCACCATCTAAACCAGAATAATAATTTTTTAAATATTTTTTTTTAAACCAGAATAAGTCTTTTCCCATAAAATTAAATCAGGATATTTCTCTTATTTTTCAAAAGAAGGACAATCAAGCTAAAGCTTTCTTCACCTGAATAAATGAAAAAGTGCAACTGTATCTGAAAACACCATTAAAACTGTTCAGGTTTTGTCTTTCTTGATGATAATCCCAACTGCCTCAGTTCTTACCACTCCCTGAGATAAGAACTGAAATGATGTATATTTCAAAATTCTTGACTTATGTTCATAGAAAAGTGCCTGTTTATTACAGTTTCTCAGTTTCTTCTGGTATTTTAGCACATTGCTGTAAAATGCTTTGGTTCCAGCCCTGAGTTGCAGGTTTGGCTCACAGCTCTTCCTCTCTTGTGAAAGGTTAAGATTGCATCTATAATATGCCTCTCCTGACACCTTTGGAAAGATTTTTAGACAACGATTCCAGAAACAAATGAGTTTCTACCCCGTCAAGTAAAAGTACTAAATGTAAAGAATTTTGTTAATATAATGTTACAGTTGAGATTTTCAGTCAGGCACAGTCTAGGAAATTATACCTCTCACAATAATTCTAATAAAGTATACTTAAGTGTCTGGAGAAAAAAAAAAAAAAAAAAAAAAAAAAGAGGGAAAACACAAACAGCATTGCAGAAAACTACATTTGAAATCAATGAGATCTCTGTTCCTCTGATTTCCAACAGATATTGGTTGTTATTCTTGTCTCAAGCCCATCCCATGCCTCTTGATGTATGTAACCACCATCCACTGTCAATGGGTCTTGCCTTGAAAGGGGTACAACGGTCATCTGAGCAGCTGATTTGCTTGTCCTCTAGACAATCATTAACCATAGGCTCCTTCCTTCCTTTCTTTCTTCCTTTCTTCTCTCCCTCTCACGCACATAAAAATGATGAACATATCTGTGCTTTTGTTGGCCATATCTTTGACCCTTACCAATACCCCTTCAAAAAGAGACATAAAAACCTGTTCTGGAAAGACTAGGTATTACAGGAGTATTCTGAGTCTTCTCTGCAGCAATAGCTTTCCACTAAAAAAAAAAATAATAATAATAATAAAAAAAAACAACTGTGAGGGTCCTGCTGCATCCTGCTGCATTTAGGATCTTTACACTTTTCAAAGTTGGAAAAGGATGGAGGAGGCAGAGGAGGTAGAGAGACAAACCCCCTAATTAAGGTAGGTGGCAGAAGCAGCTACTAAAATACACTTACTTCAGACCAGTGACACCATTATCAACTCAAACTCTATTGAGAATTTAATAAAATCTGGGGAAAATATTTGAAAACATGATTGTGTGAAGGACACTTACCACCAAGCATTCATCTGTCATCTCTTAAAACTGATATTCAGCAAATATAAATGACCATCACTCCATTTACATTAATGGGTTTACAGAAGCTAGAGAGCCAGAGAAAGTGAGTTTTGAATGATCTAATAATAGAAAAAGCAGGTGATGATAAATTCAGCTGTATCATCACCATACACCGTGTTGCTCATAAATAAACAAGAGTGGCACAACCAAACTTTACCAAGGAAAAAATCTATCCTCATGCTGTGAAAAAGTATGAACGCTTCAAGCTCAAGTCTCATTTTTCTGAGAGTTTGAAAGCACCAGACAAGAAAGGCTTTCAAAAAGACAAATGGTGATCATGTGCTTAAGACATGAGTCTGGGATTCATGAGTCTGGGTTTTTTTCCTGTCTCTGTCCCAACTTCCCTATGGCCTCATGCAAGGTCTTCTACTCGCAGCACTAGCAGTAAAAGGTTACAAACCCACTTTTGAGTGTAGCTGTAAGAAACAGCTCAAGGATCCCAGAAGATTAATAATAGTCTTCAAAAAGGACAGAAAAAAAAAAAAAAAAAAAAAAAAAAAAAAAAAAAAGATCAACTAAGCAGGAAGGGTTAAAATTAAATGTCTGTTTTAGCTTTATGACTGGCAGGGTAAGAAAGAATCTTTAAATTAACAAAGCAAAACTGGTGTACATAAAATTAGTCCCACATCAGCTAAATAATAATGTGGAGGTTTATTCCACCAATGGCTTCTGTGTAGAGTTTTACAAAACAAAACCTCAGAAATCAAAATAGCAAGAGATTTCCATGGGAACTCTGGAAAGCATAAGGCAATTTCCAGCCCAGTTCAGAGCATCCACCCCCCTCTGCTGAGCTTCAGCCACAGAGGGAAGAAGACAAAAACAGTCAAGATGAAACCAACTATCAGCAGCAGGATATTAACCCAGCAGTCTTAAGACTCTGCTGGATATACTTCTCTTCTATCCTTATATTCCTCTCAATTCTTACCTTTCACCTAATCCTAAAACCCCAGTACAGATGTATTATGGATTAAGACGGTCTGTTCCATTCTGCTGCCCAAGAATTACCAACAGAAGAGAAAAACCTGATTGAGCTGAACAACTCATGTTCTCACCAAAAGAATAAGCTGGAATTCAACAAAGCAATAACTATGGACCCAGTCTGTTCACCTAACATATCTCTTTTCTGTAGCTGCTTCACATCCAGAGAATGTCAATGAACTATATGCTTTCACATGTTGTTAACTCACCATGTTTTTCTGCTGGTTTGTCCTGACCCAGCTGCCATGTTGGGGTGAATATCCCTGATTATATCAAAGAACCATAGGATGGTTTGGGTTGGATGGGACCTTAAAGTAGTTCCAACTTGTGTGCCACAGGCAGGGACACCTCCAAAGCTCTATCTAGTATGGAAGGTATCCCTGCCATGGCAGGGGCGTTAGAACTAGATGGTCCAAAATCTCTGCACAAAGACCCTATTACCTACCATCCCTATCTTCCCACATCAGAAGGGATTGAGGCATGAAATCCAAAAATGAACCTATGGACTGTGTATACCAGCTGCATTCCTGATCTGGTCAGTGGGGTGACTCCAGCTTGTACTAAAGAACTTAGTTTCAACATAGTGCTGGAGAACTAAATTGGGTTTCTTTGCTCACAGGAATTTTAGAATAGTTTTAAATAAATAAATTTGGTGCAACTGTCAGGTTTCAATATACTTAGAGGTTTGTTTGTTTGTTTTTCTCCTTCCCTCTTCTGTATGCTAATCCGTAATTTTCCATGCTCTGATTTGGTTGGTTTAATCATCCTGATGGGGGATCTAAATCAGTGGAGTCCAAACTTTGCTTAGGGTTGTTCAGTGATGAGAACACCTTAACAATTTTGACCCTCTGGTAATGAGTCCTCAGTCAGAATTACCATGAAATACCTCAATGTCAATAGCTAAAAAACTCAGATACTATATCTTTAGAGAGACACAGAGTATCTGTCTAACAGTGTTAATTTTACTGAGGTACATATCTCTTCCAGACTGGATCTGATTGCTTTGCCTGTAATCCAGCCAAGCCCAGACCAGCTTCAGTCCAGAAGTTCTGGGGATGCATTAGCCCAGCACTGTGCCAGAACTCCATTATTCTCAGCAGGCTTATTAACCAGGACACCACACCATGCTAACTCCATTGTTCCCAGATGTGAACTGGCTTACCTCCCACCATCTTAAAGCAGCATGATCTGTAACTTAAAAGTTCTTTGAATTCTGTATATCTGCGAAAGAATGACCAGTGACAACAGCCAGAGAAAGGCTCACCTTGCCATACAGCTAACATTTCTACTGCAAAATTATAACTGCATATAAATATGCATTCAAATAGGACAAAGGGAGATATTTTATAAAGACTATGTATGAGGCTTGAAGACATAATTATATAATAAAATGACCTCAAAATCTGAGGTATTTTCTTGCTTATCCAGAAATCAGCATATATTAGCTTCTGACATTTGAAAGGCTTTTGTTCCCAACTAATAAAATGAGAGTAGAACAGACCTTGAAAGCATCTTAAAGTAATGGAAGATTTAATAAGAAAATGGATAATAAGATACTTTTAGTCTAGCAAAAAATGCCATCATGTTAATAATAGATGTCCAGCACTACTCAGCATGATGTAGGGGATCTGTGAAATGTTACAAAGCTAAGTCTCACGCTAGTGAAATGCTGGCTGGTAACACTGACAGAGTCAGTACGTGTGAAAGAAATCTTCCCTGGAGGATATCCAGTGGGTATATCCTCACCCACAACACTTTTAGATTATGAAAGTGTACTAATTTTTGCAGGCTTCCTAATGGTTCAATGACTTCATCTAATGGCACCTTCTAATAGTGCCTGCACTTACAGAGCCCAGTCAGTGGCACAGCTGCCTCGGTTATATCTCGATCCCCCAAGGTAGCGATGCTCGAGTGGAAGGCAGTCAGCATCCCTAACTCCTGCTGCTCTCAGAGGTTACTCACTCCTGCAAAGGAGGTGCTCCACATTTGGCACAGCCAGACTGGCAGGCCTCTGATAATTTGTGTACCATAAAGACAGAGATTATCCTTTAAACTCCAATATAATATATTGCTTTGTTTTTAAATGAAGGGAATTATTAGCAAATGGACTGCTTTGAGAATTACTCTTCTGCCTAGATAGTTGGGATCTACTGTTAGTCATGCTTTTATCATTTAGATTAAAAGGTACATGTAAAAAATCAAAAGTTTACCACCCAAGAGATTAGGATGTCTTCTTCCTATGATGATATATATGGTATAATATCTTAGCCAACTCCAGTTAGCAAAAATTAAATTAAGCAGATGGGTTGACAAAAGTAACATACCAATAAAAGAATTCACAGTTCTTTTTGTACAAATTAAACAGTGCTTCTATTTAACAGCAAAAAGAAAACAAACCTTTTCCCTTCCTCAAAATTGTCCTTTCCCTTTATGCAGTTGGTCAGTTTCAGCATTTAGGGAACATTTACTTATTTTCCTGTTCTCCAGAATACCCTAGGAGCCTGACTCCCTTCTTTTTTTTCAGAGCCTGTGTCCAGAAGTGACACTGTAAGGGGGAAATCCCCAGCTAAGCATGCAGCCAGTACAGTTACAGGTATCTGCAAGTCTCATTCTGCAGCAGAGAATTCCAGTTGATCATGTCAGGACTCAAATCCGTCAACACCTGAAAATAATCTTTCCAAAAGAGAATTTGTAGTTAGTACATTCCTCCTTAAACAGAAAGATATTTTTGCCTTTGCAGTGACTTTACCACCCCTAAATCACTTTGCAAACAGTATGCAATTAAAAAATAATGTAATCTCCAACTATGCCCCCACCCAAATATAGAGAACTTGCCTATCAAACTGTTAATACACTCATAGTCACTTGTGGCCAATACAGAAAAGGAAGTATGGTAATTGTGTGCAGAAACATGAGCAAACACCAAGCAGAAAAAATGGACCAGAATTGGGACTCCAGAGACTCTCTGTAGTGCCTAAAGAAAATCATTTAATATTTGCATGCTTCCTTTTCCAAGTGCACTACCTGTTTTGGTTTATAAGCACTTTAGGCAAGGTGTATCTCAGACACACATCATAGTCTATAGACAACCTTAGCTGCACTCTGCTTCTTGTGATTTTTAAAAGCACTAACCCAGTACTGGATCTGGGGCATTAAATACTCAGCTTCTCAACAGATGAGTAAGCAGGGTGAAACCCTAGCAGTAATGGAGCACTCCAGCATGTCTGGCACATGTACAAGATGCAGATCAGCCTAGAAACCCAACTACAGCCTAGAAATCTCACAGAAAACTAAGAGATTCACGTGACCAAGAATTTCACAGGTCAGGTATCCTAAGGCAACCAAATATGTAGGAAAGCAAAATAACACATAATGAAATTATTATCAAGGGAAAGGCCAGAATCTCCATTGCTAGTAAGACCTTGGATTAACCTTGACAGTCTTCTGGCCACAAGGCTCTGCAGAAACAGTTCATCAGCTTTCAATGCAAATAAGTATCTCTAAACTCTAAAGCCTGGAACCTTTCATGGCTATAAAAATGCAATGAAACTACTTCATATCACTCTTTCACAGAGTCATAGAATGGTTTGGTTTGGAAGGAACCTTAAAGATTACCTAGTTCCAACTTCTCCATACTCTTTATAAGTGATGCAAGCTTGTTAAATTATGACTAAAAGAGGTCACAGGTAACTTTGTTCTCCAGACATCATGAAATATATATAAAAAAAAAAACTCCCTTATAAAAAGATATAAATAAAAGCCAGGGTATGTAGAAAAATTCATCAGAGCAGGGTTCATACAGGTTTAGTGCCTGTCCCACACTTGTCCCACAATGAACAAGGAGCACGCAGCTGTGTTAAATGACTCAGTGACCTCCTGGTGTGGCTGTTCTTGTTCTTGTTAAGAAGGCTTCAGGCACCCTGCATTAGTGCTGTGCATGAAGACCCCACATCTCAGCTACATGAGTGATATTGTGAAAGAATCATCTGTGTGCTCAACTGATTACAGGTGCACAGACTAACAGGTGTAACTTGTAACAATTAAAATCTAAACATACTTGACTACAGCTACTTAACTAATGAAAAAAATACATGTAGAGAAACGAAGGGCTTCATCACTTTAATTCAACTTAAATCAACTTTGGCACTTTGTGGTTACTTCTGGTACCACTCAGTCAGCTTTGGCTTTCATCAAACCACTATGATTAAATTATACATTAGTAATACAACCTAAAGCCATTCATGGCATCCAAAATACTTCAATACACTTAAACTCATTCGTGACATTTGAGTGAAGTTTGGTTTAGGCTACTGTCATCCATACATCTGATTTGTCATCATGAACTCAGACTTGGAAGAACTTCTTCTATTCCCTTCCAACACCCCTGTTGAAAGTCCTCTGACAACAGCATTACAGTAAATTATACTACTAGCTCATTTATCATGTATCACTCATTAACCACTCTTCACACTGCCTTCTCCTCTAAACTAAGCAGACCTTTTTTTTAATGTTGTGCAACCAGCACGATGCAAAGAACCACAGCTAACTGTGGATAAGACTAAACAAAATTCTATTCCTGTCGTACAGATATAAATCAATCAGATAACAACCCTGTCCTTGGTTTTCCTACAAAGGAAGAGAAATGGACCACAGTACTATACATTCATTTCTGTACATCTTTGATTTTTTTTTTCTTACGCTGGAAGAGAAGTTGAAGAAATATGTATGCGGATCCTTGGACAGGAGACTTATCCTTGTTTATGGAAGTGCTCTACTCAGCAGCACTGATTACTTTGTTTTAACCAAGCAATTCTACCTGCCATTTGTAAGAGCAAACATTTTTGCCATTTATCACAGTTCACTAGAATGACACTATTTTAGCCAAGGGTGTGATAATGGGACAGTGCAACCACAGAAGTGAAGAATACTTTCAGGAAGGAAGAGCCTTAAACCAGATGTTCACTGGATCAATTTACAGCTACAATTAAATTTTAAGTTTTACTGATTTGGGATTAGGGCGAACCGGGTCTGAATCCTACTTTAATAAAGCAGATGAAGATCAGAACTTGGAACTTGTTCTGAAATACTTGGGAGGAGAGATGGGAACAAATCATCTGGCTCAGGAAAAAAGGGCTCTCAGACAGAATGGAAATAGCATATAATTTCACAGCTAAGCACTGGAGCCAAGAATTTTATGTTGATGAGAACAGAAACAGTTTATCAGAAGAAAGATGAAGCTGAGCACCGATCAGCAACTGGTGCCAACTGGAATCAACTGGAAACAGTGGGAAACACCTAAAATTGCTTCCAAATGTGGAGATATTTTTATTTTTTTTTAAGATTCCTGAATGCACATGTTAGTGGATACATTGAAATGGGCACCTTAAAAACGTACAGCTGACTGACTAATATCTGACTTAATCTTCAGCAGCTCAAGGGATCTTCGTGAGGAGACCATCTCTTCAGTTCTCTGAGTAGAGTAGCTCCATCTGTGTTAGAGGGCAGAAAGGCTTTTGAGGTTTCTGTGATGTAAATTATTCACACAATCTGTAGGAGCAGCAAGGTTTCTATTCCAGTTAAAATCTAAACACACTTACCTTGACGATGTCTACTTAATTCATGGAAAAAAAAAAAAATAGAGAAATGAAATACTATTTTCTCTGTGCAGAAAGACATGGTAGGCTTTTAGCTGCGGGGAAAAAAAAAAAAAAAAAAAAAAAAAAGCTCACAAGCAGAGGCAAAACTACATATTTTTTGTAATGTTATTCCTACATTATCATGCCTTATAGTTTCCAGCTTGAAAATGTTTCAGCTTTTTATTCCTTGATTATGGAGACTAAACTTCCTAAATAAGTTTTCTCTACACACTCTATTTTAACAGAATCCCATTTCTGAAATACATTTAGACATATTATAAACTCCTTCCAATCCATCTAAAAATCTGTCTAATTGTTTTGTTGGTGGTAGTTTTTTGTTGTTGTTGTTGTTTGTTTGTTTTATGTTGTTTCTTTTGTAGGGATGTACAAGGCTTGTATTCTATTGGAATTTATATGCCTACTCATTTCTACAGAGGCTCATGCAGAGCTTCAGCTGCACCCTCACAAGCTCCAGGACTTTGCTTACATGAGATTGCAGGGACTGCTGACAGGACAGTGAATCTGCATTGTTCCCAGAACAGTACCAAATCTTCAAGGCTCCACCAAAGGAAGAAACTAAAGTCGGGTGAGAAAAACTGCAATTCTAATCTCTCTAATAAATATCATCATAATACAGTTGTGCTTCTTTGTCTTTTTATTCAGAAGATCTGACACGAGCAATAAAATACAACAGTTGAGAGGTTGGCCTATTATCAGCAACACGTTAGATAAGATAAAGATTATTTTCTCAAGATCTCTCTTTCAGTGAAACCTTAGAGAGGAACTCCTCCTACACACACAGTTAACTTTCATCTGTGCACTGAAGAGGGCTCCTATGTCTCACCTTTTTTACACTGATCTAAACGTACCTTTCTACAATTCATCTCATGCTCGCACATAATCTCCCTCACTATAAACGTGTATCAGGATCTTTCTGTTCATAGGTCACCTTCCTTTACTTTATCTGTAGCTTCTTTGGTGTGTGTCAAAACCCTCCTTAGGGAAATTCCATTTGACTAAAACGTATGTTCTTTATATATATTTATACTCACTCTCTGCTAAAACTTCGGTCCTGATGAAATAAAAAACCTCATTCGCCTTTGGAGAGATCTATGGAAGAACCAACTGTGATTGTTCAAGAGTCGCACTCAACATAAGTAATTCTTTGCCAATTATCTTTCTTTTGCATTTCACAAAATTTTCCATTTCTCTATTTCTTGATGTTAATTTCTGTAAGAGATATTTGTCTGGCAAACCCCACTTGTTTGATTAAGTAGAAAACTTTTCTTTTTTCTTTCTTTTCACTGTAACACTGGCATTTGCTAGTTGGAAGGGTTTTCTGCTGCTTTTGCTTGAACCTATTATTACGAAGAGCCTATATGTAAAAGAATGACTTTCAGGGACTTTAATGAGAGCTGGAGGGCATTCAGCAACTCATAAGAACAAGTCCCAAATCACCACAGCATTAAAAAATCCATCTGAGCTGGGATTACATGCAAGGTATGGCAGTGTTTGAAGAAAGACCAGATGATAAGGAAGTATAGTAAAAAATAAAAAGACTAAAAGACTAAAATAAAATCTTTTACTACCTTTTTATTACCAGGGTCTTAAGCACTCTGTATGTTCCTGAGATCAGAGAACAGTGATTAAATCCAGCTTACCACTGTCTTTTACGGACCTGCCAAAGGCACAGATCCTTAGCAAGATCGCAAAGATTTCACTGGTCACACACAGGGAAAAAAAAGCCCATGACATGCTAAAACCTGTGATAGTGCTGCTGGCACTACTCTGTCAGGGAATTGTGGATCTCGCCGAGCGTAGCATCTGAAACCTGGTGGCATACCCTTTAGGAAGATGCACATTAACTGCTCTTGATAGATGAGGAGAAAACTCTCTCATCTTAGATGAATCTAAGTAGCTTCAAGATTTAAAGTGAGACATTTTCCATTCCCTACTACTGAATTTTATTTTCAAGACAAAACGTACTAAATAAAAAGCAAGAAATATTCTTCTTATGAAAAAGATGAAATTCACACAAAATCAATGTGATTTTTTCAAACATTATTTTTCATTTTTTTTTAATGTGACTCATAAAGGTTACAAATGCCTCCCTATGACACCATCCCTAGTGAAGATATCATTTTCAGCATGAGGAAAGGCAGTGCAAACTTCATCACTCTGTCCTGCTAGCAGCACTGAAAAGATGACCTGAAGAAAACACGGGCAAAGAGATTGTTATGGTCTTCACAATACCATGCCCACCTCCTTGATCCTCCTAGTAAAACATAAAAGGTAGAAATCCGGACTAATATGGAGATGTTTTTATATTGACACCTTGTCAAGACTGCTAACATTTCATACAAGCTATAATGACTGCTGCCCTCATCTAACTTGCAGTGCATTTCAAAACGTGACCTAGAGGTGAAAAACTCTGTATCATATTATCACCCTCTTGAACTACACAGTCACTTATTACTGCTTCTCATCTAGACCCAAATACATGCAGTTCAGTTCCCCATACCGATGAAAATAACAGGCACTCTGCCCCCAAAATGTTTTCCATTTCCCCCCAGTCTTGCTTAGCAAATAATTACAGGACAGAATGAATAAAATATATATTTGCTTCATTACAAATGAGCTCAAAAAATCTGGCATACTATATTGTATGACAGAAATACTCTTTCTCAAATTACAAATGACAAGGCCATCATAGGTACTTGTTATTTAATTTAACACCTTAGTTTGGTGTTCAGAGATACAACTGCATAGGCCATTTCAAGCCTATTTCCACAGTATTACACTCACAACAAATTAAGAAGATAGTTCCCTCAAAACAACCTAAATTACTGTGTATCTCAAATACCCTCCTAATAAAGAATTGAAGGTCCTTATTCTTTATGCTTTTGTAAAACGGCATAGTCATAAGGTAACCTAAGTTGAAAGAGATCTCTGAATGTTACCTGGTAAAACTCTTACTCGTGGCACGGCCCAGTTCAACATCACATACACTTCAAAGTCAGATTAGTTTTTTCAGAGCTATATTCATCTGGGTTTTAAAACTATTTAAGAGCAGAGATTCATCAGCTTGCCTGAAAGCATGATCCAACATATGGCTGCTCTTACTATCATTTTTTTTCCCCACTAACATTTAAGCAGAACTTCTCCCTAGCAGCACTAGGTGAATTGCCTCTCCCCCTTCCATTGTGCACACCTAAGAAGATCTTACCAATATTTGCAGAGAACACATGAATTGATGCTGAGCCTACTCAAGGGAACTACAAAACTTCCACACACTTTCCTTGTGCAATATCAGAGCCAGTCATCTGTGCAACTGGTTTGATTCTCTCTTTGGTCACCTAATCAAGAAAATTATTTTATTTATGTGCAAAAGTAACAGAATCACAGAATTTCTAGGTTGGAAGAGACCTCAAGATCATCGAGTCCAACCTCTGACCTAACGCTAGCAGTCCCCACTAAACCATATCCCTAAGCTCTACATCTAAACGTCTTTTGAAGACTTCCAGGGATGGTGACTCCACCACTTCCCTGGGCAGCCTGTTCCAATGCCTCACAACCCTTTCAGTGAAGAAGTTCTTCCTAACATCTAACCTAAAACTCCCCTGGCTCAACTTAAGCCCATTCCCCCTCGTCCTGTCACCAGGCACATGGGAGAACAGACCAACCCCCACCTCGCTACAGCCTCCCTTGAGGTACCTATAGAGAGCGATAAGGTCGCCCCTGAGCCTCCTCTTCTCCAGGCTGAACAAGCCCAGCTCCCTCAGCCGCTCCTCGTAGGACTTGTTCTCCAGGCCCCTCACCAGCTTCGTCGCCCTTCTCTGCACCCGCTCAAGCACCTCGATGTCCTTCTTGTAGTGAGGGGCCCAAAACTGAACACAGTACTCGAGGTGCAGCCTCACCAGAGCTGAGTACAGGGGGACGATCACCTCCCTAGCCCTGCTGGTCGCACTGTTCCTGATACAAGCCAGGATGCCGTTGGCCTTCTTGGCCACCTGAGCACACTGCTGGCTCATATTCAGCCGACTATCCACCATCACTCCCAGGTCCTTCTCTGCCTGGCAGCTCTCCAACCATTCATCTCCCAGCCTATAGCTCTGCTTGGGGTTATTGCGCCCCAGGTGCAGGACCCGGCACTTGGCCTTGTTAAACTTCATGCAGTTGACCTCAGCCCATCGGTGCAGCCTATCCAGATCCTCCTGCAGAGCTTTCCTACCCTCAAGCAGATCGACACATGCACGTAGCTTGGTGTCATCTGTGAACTTACTGAGGGTGCACTCAATGCCCTCGTCCAGATCATCGATGAAGATATTAAAGAGGACTGGCCCCAGCACCGAGCCCTGGGGGACGCCACTAGTGACTGGCCTCCAACTGGACTTGGCTCCATTCACCACGACTCTTTGGGCCCGGCTATCCAGCCAGTTTCTAACCCAACGAAGCGTGCGCCAGTCCAAGCCTAGGGCAGCCAGTTTCTTGAGGAGAATGCTGTGGGAGACGGTGTCAAAAGCCTTGCTGAAGTCAAGGTAGACCACATCCACAGCCTTTCCCTCATCCACCAAGCGCGTCACTTTGTCATAGAAGGAGATCAGGTTCGTCAAGCAGGACCTGCCTTTCATAAACCCATGCTGACTGGGCCTGATCGCCTGCTTGCCCTGCAAGTGCTGCGTGATGACTCTCAGGAGGATCTGCTCCATGAGCTTCCCTGGCACTGAGGTCAAACTGACAGGATATCACAAAGGAAGTAAGATGCAAACCTTTTACTTGAAAAACTAAAGAATAGTGATTTTATTGCTTATTTGTCAACTTACCAGATTGGCCCCAAAACTAAAAGGACCCACTTTACACCTCCAAGATGCATGAAAGGTATATAAATATTGGAAAACATGTTCTAATGTTCTAGTCTTACAAGTTTCTATTTCAGATCCAAACCTCACAAGACCAGCAAGGTTTAAACACCACCCATTCAACTGCTGGTGCAGTCAATCTCATGAAATCTCTAGGCATAAACCTCCTCTGTGCTCAAGTTCTGCAAGTCCTACCCAAACCCCATTTGGATCCAACAATGCCACCCTTCTAAATTTTAATGATTTTCAGAACTGCTATCTTTGCTTCCCAGACCCCAAAATTTTGGCAGAATGTAGCAGATCTTGAAATAGAAGATCCGCTGCATCTTCCAATACTCTTAAAATAAATATTTCCAAAACTTCCTGTTCTTATAGACAGAAAGGATAGCTGCATAACTCGATTTTCAGTGAATCAAATGCCATTATTGTGGTTAAAATCTTGACTCGTTAACTTCATCACTGTACAAAATATTCTGTATATTTCTATATGACAGAAGACTGTCAGTCACTGTCAGAGCAACAAGGGATGGTAGAAAAATAGCCTGCTGTGGTGAATAAAGCCTAAACCAAAGAAACAGTCACATAGCTTAAGAGATTCACCTAGTTCAAAATTTTCAGATAGCCCTGCAAAGTCAAGGTTTCTCAAGCTCTGAATTCCCAACTTCAGAACACCAAACTGACAGAAGTATTGCTTGTCATTCAGGGAGGAGGGGATTTCCCTACTGAGGCTGAATTTCTGGTGTATGGAGTGGCTAAAAAAAAATATCTTCTAACAATTTTGTAAAATAAACCAAAACCAAAGCAAAAAACACTTATTGGTGGTTGTTACTCTTTTGTTTCTGATAATAGAGCTCCTCAGAAGGATATTATCTCACTGTTTTTGGATTTCAACTTGTAAAGACGAAACTCAAGCAGTTGTGCTGGATGCAGCATATTACTTCTAATTTAACATTAAGTGCATTCACACATCCACAGCACAAGTGCATCAGCCTCTCAGGCACAGCTACTAGGAACAGTTACATGATTTGGGGGTGTCATCTGAGTCACCTGAGCAAAACACCACTCCCCCAACAGTATGTGAAGCATCCTGCTAACAGCATATTGTTCAGGGCTGAAATCCTAAGTCCCCTCCATCTCTGTTAGGACAACGTGCGCTCCCTCATCCTTTACCAGTGGACAGATGCTTCATCTGCTGATCAATGGGCCAGTGATTCTGTTACCAACATAAAAAAGATGCCACAATTTACCGGTTCAAAGATTTTACTTTCTCAAATTTATCAAACCTCTTGAACCCCTGAGCTGTTAAGTGAAATAACTGTGATCTGTCAGTTCTAACATACAAGCACGGACAGGCAAAATCATAACATTTTCAGAAGGTACATTAGCAGAACTTAAAGTTTCCACCTTAATAAAACATTTTTGAATGAGATTAAAATCTATGCATGGCAAATACCACTTCCCCACATAACTACTGAAATTCCACTATGTATAATAATAAATGGGGAAACATTACCTTTTAGTTTAATGGATACAGCCTCAACCCACAAAGTAAGAATTTACAAGCGTCAGTATAATTAATGTTAATGGCAATCACAAACATAAACCTTCTGAATATTAAGAATTTGTTAACATGACCAAGTGCACTCACCAGGCAGTCACTTGGTCAAACCATTAATACACAGAAGCTTTTTATTACCTATGTGGTCTGTTGGCACAAAAACTGTTTGGAACGCAACAGGTTAAACAGAGAATAGACTCCTTTATGCCAACAATTAGGAAAAACATACACTTTTAAATCTGAATCTATATAATGAACACAGTGCAGCAAAGCCCAAGGAAAAACAAATGAAATGCGATTTTCAAAGCAAGGAAGCTTCCTTAGCACCTTCCATTTATCTTCCCCTCACTGCTCTGAAAATCTCATTCATGACCTCTGTTGTGTACAGTTGTTTGTGTTTGCATATCTGTGTACTTCTAGGTACCAAAAACTTCCACTTTCTGTAAAATGAAATTACCCTGCAATGGTAGTTACTCAGAAACACATTTTCAGAGCAGCATGAAGGTTTCCACAGTGTGACACATATTAACATCAATTGGATTCACACAGCTAAATCTCTCTGCAATTCTTTGCCAATTTACCCCTTCCAGAATTTAATATTTTTTGAACTTGCTTTATTTTCCAAACATTTTCCTGTTACAGTATTTTATGGCATGATGGCTACTCTAACACAGGCACCATCTCTGGCAGCTGCTTTAATTTTCTAGTACAAGGGAGGCCAACATCTCTGACTTCTGATGGCACTAGTAAGACTTATGGCTGTAATCCAAAGGGCTCATATATCCTTATGATATATTTTTCAGACATATACATAGCTCCTAATAATCCTAATGACAGATTTATGTGCCAAACGATATGCACACACTTCTGAGTTCTTAGCTTGACAACTTTGGAAACGGCATATGCTTCACTCGGGAAGAGCAAGATATTGACAGAGATCACGGGGTTTAAATGCATGGGGGGGACAGGGAGAACACAGTACTGTTCTCCTTCCACAAAATTCCCTTGGCTTCCAGAAGGAAGAATCAACCTGCAGAGGTGCAAGGCAACTGTTCAGGAAACCCTGTGGTTAACAGCTTTTCCTGCAGTGATGCCACCCAGCCCACCCTCTCTGTGATTATTTCCAGAATCCTGTACCACACACAATGATAGGGATTCACTTTGATGAACACGAAGAATGAGATTATCATTAAATGATGTAAAATGAACTACAGAATGTCCTTGGGATTAGTGGATTCAATATTAAAATGTATTTACTATAAAATGGAAAAGCTGTCAGTCAGAAATAGACATTTTCATGAATCAAAACACAATTGAAAACTGGTGTTATTGTCATTCCACATCAAAGTCCCCCAACAGACAAAGAGCATTGAAAATCACAAACAAATCTTCTTGAAGTTTACACACTTTAATGCATTATTGTTAGAGAACGAGTATTTTATACACTGTCATGCAACAACCATTGTTTGTTTTATTCCAGCAATATGCAGAGTAGGCAAAAGTTAGAGAAGAAGCCAGTTTCAAAGAATCACAAAGCTGTGCTGCAAGGCCACTGCATACTGTGTATTTCTTTCAAACAAGAAGCAAACCTTTGGTGTGAACACGTTTCCAGGAATTTGGCTTTTCACTTCACCTCATTTTATATCAAAGAGAGCCTACACAGTATCTGTATGCTACTGAAGGTGTTGCCAACTGTATTCTATAAGATCTGTCTTCCTCAGGTGACATCTAAAGGTTAATCCTAAGGTTCAGGCAGAACTGCTCACAGACCCTTTTCTGACATGACTAGAATATGACTAGGAGGAACAATTTTAAAATATATGCCCAGCTTTATCTTTTCCTAAAGTTTTTACTCTAGTTGTATAAATCACCTGTACTTTTGAAATGCTAGAAATTAGCACAGGTATTTTGCTGTTACAGTACTTCATCTAAACGTTGTCCACACGCATCTTTCACCTCTCCATAACCGGATGCAAGGTAAAATAAATCTCGCCTAATGACAGTAATGTCTGGGATGTAGTTCTGTTGTGCATGCTTTATACCCGTGACCTCTGAGATGTTAGAAAAAGATCTAAAACCGCCCGTGGTGACAACTTCTACAGGCACAAATTGAACACTACCACCACTGAAATCACGGAAAGCGCCTGAGTTCACGTGTACCAGATTACACCTTGGATGTAAAACATGACTTCTTTTTTTAAATAAAGCAAAAGCATTTTGCCAGACAGGCATTTATCAGTGCCTAAAAGATATGGATATGACAACCATGGAACATTACTATAAAACAGGTAAGTACAGCAGAAAAAGCTCCATATTAAAGTCATTTCTGAAAGTTGTGAGATCATCTGATAGGTCTTTTATAAAACAGGAATCTTTTTCTGAAAGATTTTATATGCATTTCTCTGCGGATTATGGTGGCTATTCACACTTTACTTCAATTTTTATAGCCTCCAAGTAATTCTACAGCATAGTAAATACAGTTATTATAACCTTCGTAACCGGTAGAGGGATATATTTGAAGAAAAAGGGGCTGTTTCTCCTCCCACACGCACTGAAGTAAATCAGGAGCAATTCTCCTGCAGTCAATGGGAGAGTATCTGTGAAACTGACGCAAAACAAGAAAAAAAACAAAGCCAGAAACGTACAAGCAAAGCTCTCCTAACCCTATGGGCACAAATTGCAGGTCTCCTCTGCCTTCTGGTGAGGCTGAACCATTGATGCATCTATCCCACACTTTGCTCCATCCCGTGAAAGGGAATCTCAGCAGGGTCCAGACTCGCACTGAGCACAATGGAGGTAGGTACAGCAGCTCGGGCAGGCTGAGAGCCTGGCATAAAGCCCTGAGAATGAATGAGGATTGTCAAGTGAAGTGATTGTACGCGTTGCATTTCAGCACGTTGCCCCTGAAACACAGGGCGTTTCTGAGCGCTGTAACAGGAAACTAGGAAGATTAGAAAACGATTTAGGGGAAAAATAAAAATAAATAAATAAATAAATAAAAAACAGTAGACGCATCCCACTTTTTTTCTTTACAGACACAAGGACCAGCACTCGTCTTAGGGAAAGATCATGTGGCAAAACGATGACTCTGAGTCACTAGAAAAGAGAAAATCTTTTAAAACACTCTCGGGACCAGGGACGAACTGTTAAGGGAAGAGCACTATTTTATCATTCAGCTAACGAGCCCGAGGAAGGATGATCACCGCTCGGTGCGGTTTCGCCTTGACAACTCTTTCTCCCCGAAACAGATACGCCAACTTCGGTAAACAAAGAGCAGAAGACGCATTATCCTCCCTCCCGCCTCGGGAATATTTAACGAGAAGAAAAGGAAACCCGGGAAAGTCGCGGACGGGCGGATTTCGCCCTTCGGGAGAAGAAAAAGGGAGACGGGCAGAGGATGGCGACGGCGTCCCCGAGCACCCCCACACGGCCGGGGGGGAGGCTCCCCGGGGGGACACCGCCAAACTTCGGGGGTCGCGGGGCGAGGAGCGGGGCCGTCCCCCTCGCCGTGCCCTGTGGAGCCGTGCCCCGGAGCTCACTCACCAGCTGCAGCGAGCAGAGGAAGATGAGCGTGCAGCGCCCCGTGCAGCAGCCCATGGTGGCAGCCGGCGAGCCGCCGCCGCTCCTCGCTCGTCCCTCCCGAGTCGGTGCGGCCCCGGAGGCGAAGCCTTGCAGGAGGGGGTCACCGCATCCGGACAGCGCTGCCGCGGCCCCCTCCCCTCCCCTCCACCTTCTTTCTCTCCCTCCCCTGCTTCTGTGCAAGGGGCGGCGGAGGGCAGCGCGGCCCCGCGGAGGAGCAGCCGGCGGCGGGGGGCTCTGCCCGGCTGCGGGGAAGGGGCAGGGGCCGGGGGTGGGCGTGTGCGGGGCGGGGAGGGAAGGGAGAAGAAGGGAGGGGAGGTGTGGGCGTGATGGTGGGGATGGGAGCGGTGGAGGGCGGGCGAGGGGAGCTGAGGGTGTGGGGACGGGGCAGCAAGGAGCAAGGAGCGGGGCGCTTGTTGCGAGCGCCCGGGGAAAGTTCAAGGGACTCGGGCGGCTGAGGCGGGGCCCGCAGGAGGGGCGAGGCTGAGGCACCGGTGCCCCGGCCCCTTCCCTCGTCCCGCGGTGCCCGGGTGTGTCAGGGGCTACTTTGGGGACCCCCTGCCCGGGCTAGGAGCCCGGGTGGCTTCCTGCCCTCCTCGGTCTCCCCCTGAGGCGGCGCCGTTGTGCCAGGGGCTGGCGGTGCCCGGCTGAGGGGCTCGGCTCCCTGGGGGCTTCTCTGTTGGAGAATAAATAAATCTGTAAATAAATCTTTTCTGAGAAGGAAAAAGGAACATTTTCTGCAAAGAAATCCCCTGTGCGAGGAGAGGGGTGAATAAACCACAGCTCTGCGGGGGCCTGCCGTGGGCAGCTGAGGAGAGTGGGGTCTGTGGAGGTACCGCAGTCCCCACATCTACCTAAACACTTTGGCCACAGATGAGTGTTGTTTGTGGGGGGTAAAATAGATTAAAAATGCCCATGCTGTCTTAAAAACGTTTTTACACATGGATAATATGTTAACTACCCTGCCTTTTTCTCTCCAACAAAGTATGGATAAATCAAATGACTTCTTAGAGGCATTAAGGCGTTTACCAGAAAATGCTTTCCTACAGCCTGTTAGTAGCTGCTGTTCCGTGATACGTGAGCTTCTGCCAAAGAACACTGAAGCCTGCCCAGAGAAACAAAAACTATCTTATGTAAGGCATTTATACAAGGTATCTGGCTGCTATCTCTATGAAATGTACAGTGTTGTATCCATAAATTATGTAGAACTTTTGAGTTATGCATAATGGTAGTGACAGTCAAATAATTACAAAATTACCCCAAAGTCCTATTGTGTCATACTACATTTGGAAAGCTGCTTTTTATGCATTTTAAGTAGGAAAGCATTTGTATAGTTTTATATATCAAACTGAAAGAAAAAAAAGGAAGTCAGACAAATAAGAACCAAGTTCTGCTCACCCAGGATATATATTTGGTTATCTACGTGAAGAGTAGAAAATAAACCCCACGTTGCACAATATACGAAACTTGAATAAAACAGCCTGATGGCTTTTGAGATAAAATTCTTTCCAGAGCTAAACTTCAGTAAAGTTACATGTTCTGGGAACGTATATTTTGAAGGACGAGTATTTGAAGGTATGCAAGTAAATTGAAAAGGTGATAGTCGCCAAAAATATAATGTGCCAGCTGAAACTGGTAACATTTATGGATAATTGATTTTCTATACAGAGGGCTTAGAGTAGGATCTCTGGACTTCTTTGAAGTAGTTATTAGACCAGAAGTTTTTAGTTAAACAGAGACTAACCATAAGAATTTTTGGGTGGGTAGGAACCAGATAAAGGAAGTGACAAGAGCTGCTGCTGAATGGATTTTACTTGTACTCACCTTAGTCAGCCCCTGCTTGTATGTCAGTGGGATGAAGTCCATAACTCTTCCCCTCTCTCTCCCCAGGGGGAGTACTCTTCTGGGAAGTAGGTACATCTTTACCTTTCCTTTTCGAAAGAAAGCAGATATCTTCCAGTACTATTGTAGTAGCTGATGTTAACTCATGTTTTTGTTATGGCAGAGCTGCCTGAAGACCTGGGTAAGATACGCAAGTCACTCTTCACCAATCTGTTGTTTTATCAGCCCGCAGAACCATGTGGGTATCACTATTTTAGCAACAATCAGTGTTCAAACTGTCTTCCAGATAATGAGAGAAGAAAATTATAAGAAAATTTCTTTTCAAAAAAAAAGAGAGAGAGAGAGAGAGAGAAAAAGCCAGTAGAGGTTATTTTTGTATAGACAGTTTAACTCGCCTATTTTCACAATTTCTAATCTCTGTGTGTTACTGAACTTGAATTCCAGAACTGATAACTTTCAGAGCATGTAAAAGTAAGTCCCAGAAATGAAATCTAAAGAGTGTGTGGGGGGAAACAAAACTTCTCCAAACCACCTATATCCTTGCCTAACCTTGTAAAAGATGGTAATTCCCATCCTTCCTGAGAGACATTTCACTGAGATCTACTAATCTCTAACGTGTTGTTTGCCTGCTCTTGTTCCTGAAGAATTTTGCAATCTCTGTCACCTAGCTATCCAAAACTGATCCTGAGATTAAAAGGTCAATTTTCTAAAGCAGATTTTTCTTGAGTATAAGCTTCCACAAACAAAAAACTGTTATCTGGTCAGGGAAGCATTAAAAATGCTAATTAACAAGCAAATGCTGTAGAACATGACTTCCACATGAGTACAAGTATCTAAGCTGTATATTGCCATATAGCTAAAAGCACTAGGCATAAACAGGAGAATGTCAGTCAAAAGGAGCTTAAAAATGAAGTATGATTACAGGAAGGCATAGGATTCTAAAAACTTATAAGAGAATGCAATATAAAAGTAATATATACAAAGCAAAGAGGAAGGGCTGTATTTTATAGAACTGTCTACCCATGAAGTCCGTAGAGGAGCTGATAGTCAAACTGTAGAAACTCATTTCCAGCTTCATAATTAGAGAGCCCTAATATAGCGCTGTGCATGCCAAGTAGGTAAAAAAAATAAAAAAATTAAAAAAAAAAATGGTGTAAGCACTAGAAAGCCCTGTGGACTAGCTTAATGCCTAACAAGATGTGCTGTATGGATGCAAATTTACTTCACTTGAAAAGAAAACTTGTAGTCAAAAGTTTGATGATACATTTATGTAGATATGGCCATACCCTGATAGAATTGTATGATTCCATATGCTAAAACTGTAATTGTAGGCCTTCAGAGCTTTGGCTTTTAATCTCACCATATTCAAAGCAGAAAAACAAAGATGTTTACTTTTATAGAAAATAGCCTTATAAATATCTGTAAGAGATATTACAACTTTGTAGTAGGGACTTTTATTTCCTCTACATTTATTCCTTGATTCTGATATCCTTCAGAATCAAGTATCCAGAAAATTTTATCTTTAAATAAGTAAAACCATCAGAAAAAGATGTAAACTTGAACGGACAAAATAAAATTCATAACTTTTGACCGTCCTCGTAGCTCTTCAACTGTGTATGCCATTCATCCAATTGTTTTAATCGTCTGCCTGTACTAGATTATTTCTCAACCTGCATCAAATTGGTTTTATCCTTGATGTAGGCTTTAGAAGATGCATTTTGTTGACTATGTTGGTTGGACAACAAGAACAACCAGTCAACAGAAGAAACACTTCCCTTATAGCTTGACTTTGCCATCTTTGATGATGATGAATATTATTCAGAGGAAATTATTGATAAAAATGAATAAGATTTTCAGAGGGTAACCCTAATCCTGGAAAGATTTATGTAATTACCTAATTTCAAACACAGAGTCACCCTACATACTGTGCAGAAGCTAGGTAAGTATATTAGTACTTAGTAAGTTAGTAAGTGCTTAGGTAGTAACATTAGTTAGTAAGTCTGCAGCCTCAGAGTTAAGAACAGATTCTCATGGCCTCACATTTCACTTTTAATTTTGGTTTATAATGCAGAAAGACTGGAAATTAGAAGCTTTGTAATTAGGTTTTAAGCTTTTCCATAATGACGAAGGATACAGGGAGCAAAATACACTTCCATACAGCTATCGACAGGTCACACTTTCGGCAGGCATGCATTGTAATAGGTAGAGAAACATTCCCCTGCGTATTCCCCAAGCAGTCTTGAAATACCTCAAGCAAACTAGAAAACCCATGAAATTTAATATACCTTTAAAGACAAATGAGTGTTTCAAGATATTATCAGTGTTTTTCGTAAATCCTATTTTCAATTTTATCCTTCTGAAGGAAGATATACAATCTAATTTTTCATTTCGGTGTTAACACCTGCTGCTAGGAAACTGTATTCTTCGTTAAAGCATAAGTACTTTATGGAATGGAAATCTACGTTCATTGTGAATGATTGTTATTATCATTCCAACAATAATGTTTGAAATGATCAGGCCCGGTGAGGGGAAGCAGGGTCAGACATAGCCTTGGGATACTGAGGAGATGGAGCTGGAGGCAAGCCCTGCTGCAGCATCACTGGGGCAGGAGCTGGCAGTCCCAGGGGGCTGCCGTGAGGTCCTGGGGCCTGAGCAGGGTGGAGGGAGCCTTGGGGGTGCACAGGGCTGGCAGTGCCTCTTGGCCATTACAGTGTGAAAGGAATTTTGAAAACAGTGCTTTAAGTACACAGGGTGGCTCCTTTTAACTTATCCTGGTTTGACAGCAGTAACTGTCCAGTTAGGCTTTGTTTTTTTTTTTTGTTTTGTTTTGTTTTGTTTTTTTTTTGGTTGGTTGGTTACTTTGGTTGTGCGTGTGCATGTGTGTAATGCATGCTATACCCATGTCACTATAACCAAGAACAGCCAGACTAAAGGTGAAGCAACTGTCACTTATATTAACTGCAGAAACAAAAGGCTGACAAGCTTTTGTTGTTGTTTGCAGGTCAATAAGTGATTCATTCTGAACCATCCAGTGTAAATAAACATTTACAATCACCAGTTTTAGCATGGAAAACTTGAGTGGAGGTACAGTAACAAAATGTGCTGTAAAAATACACAGCCATTAAAAGATGGCTATTTACACAAAGGATAAAGGATATTTACACAATAAATGAAGTTTTTTCTACCCTCAGAACATTTTCTTGGTTACAAAAATTTAAGTTTGGGTGAAGCATATCCATAGATGGATGCAGAATATACACAGAGTATTTTTACTGACACTTCCCAACAAAAATAAACAGAAACTGCTAATGTAATGGAGAATGTGCATTTTTCCCCTCTGAAACCATGAACAGCTGATCAGGTGTCCAGCTGCAGACTGTGAAAACAAACATTTGCAATTATCAGTATATTTATTCATCATTGTTCAAAAATCTTTCAGCTCTCTCATTGTGTATATGTGGAAAATTATGGGGGATTTTCCTTCAAAATGCAAAGCTGAATTTATATAATCTGAAATGGAGTACAGAATGGATTGCTTTCCTTGGCTTGCTGAGGCTCTTGCATTAGGTTTTTAAAAGATGGCACTGATACCTGCTGTTATTCACAACCTAGGGTAGTCTGAAATATTACTGTGACACTTACTGCACTCGTGCTCTGCTCAGCTTTTGTGACCTGGTGAATGAGATTTTGGATCTGGGCATCAGTGATAAGGCCTCACAGGTCACAGCACAGGTTTTGCCACAACGGAAAATATGGGCGGTATCTCCTGTTCTCGATACGTTCTGAACTCCCGCTGAAATCAATGGGAGTATGGGCAAGCACTGAACACATTACCAAGGCCTGAATAGGCTGAGATGACAGGTTGTTCCACGTGATTGTTTTAAAGTTTCTGTTGTCAGCTTTAGTAGAGGCAATATTTTTCTCTGAGTAATTCACACTCATTTTCTGGCTATTTTCAGACATTAAATGTCAGCTTTTCATAGGAAAGGCAAAACTGACTTGTCCGCTTGATGCCAAATAACAAAATTGACCTAAATTACAGTTATTATATTTGTAGTTTAAAACACATTCTTTTGTTATGTCTACGAAGCTGAAATATTTTAACTCAAGTTTTCTTTTTCCACAGTGTGAAAGGTTGCCTTTTGGATAAAGCCTGTGAACAGCATCCATTCAGGCCATGAATTTTGGTTCAGGGAAACTAAATTCTGATTTTTTAAACCTCTTGAGCCAGTTGTACCCCTTAAAAGAATGCCTAAGGAACTAGATCTGCATTTGACACAAACTACCCTAACTCCATTACTCTCAGGTGAAATGCAGTGATATACTCAAATGACTACATAAAGCTGCCTTAACATTACACAAACCATACTCATGGTAAACACCTCACGTCTTTTTCTGCAAAGCCATCATACAAGATTCTGGGAGCAATGAACTCCTGCTTATATAATTTAATTGGTGTTTTCTTTTTTTTATAAAAGTATTTTTTTGCCATGTTAATTTTTTCCTTTCAGTATGCTTATAGTATAAACAATAACATTCCAGGAAGCAATTGTCTCTCCTTTCAATTTCTCCTCAAAGAGAGCAAATTTCTGCTTGCTAAATCAACCTGATTTACTAATTAACATCTGGATCTTATGTGCACGCTATGCACACACACAATAATTCCACAATTATATTATATTAGCTATTTAAGGGCTCATCTAATTTTACTCTATACATAATCCTTGAAAATGAGATTTGCATAAAGTAATTTAAAATAGACAGGGCAAACTAGAAGTATATAATTATGTGTCGCTCTGAAATAAATACATTTTCAGTTTTCAATTTCCATAACTGAGTTCATTGGAACATAATTTAGACTATGAATATCTGAATTAATAACAAAATGACGGTATTCTACTGTCCTGTATGTACTTGCATGGAATTTACAGACAGGGTCTCCTTTGTTATACTTACTGGGCTACCTGCGGGGACAGTAAACCTTAATAACATTGAAATGATCTTTCTCTAGGAGCTGCAGGAGAGGAGGAGGCCATTCAAGGCTATTAAACAACCAACTTAAAAGTTATTGTCAAGATCTCTACCACTTTCAATGTGGGAAACAGGCTCCTAACCTTGGTTCTCTAAATTTGATGCTTGTACTAAGCTGACATCTACAACGTACATGTAAATATTGTCCAAACATTCAACCTCTTTTTTGGACTCACCATTAGTCTGAGAGCTGCCTATGACATTATTTTTGGAGTTCAGAATTTATGACTACGTGCTAATGATTCACACATAGTGAGGTAAATCCACTCACTCTTTGTTTATCAGTTTCCTGCATGGTGTAGATATATTTCTGTAACCTAGCAATTCTTTTATAGATTTAGGATTGCCAGTGGGTAAGCATGCTGTTCATACATACTGGTAACACATATTACTAAACATAAGGATTTTATCCTGTTTGCTAATGTTGTATAAGCCCAACGCCAGGGGGCTAGTGACTACACTGGAAATTTTGTTTACATGAATAAAAATAAATCAAATCTTCTCCACAATAAAGTAGAGCTGTTAAATGCATAAGAATAACAGTAATAGATCAGTTGAATGGAAGCTGAATGAGTTCCAGAATCTGACAGCACACACTCTGACTGTTAAACATAATCATCTGTACTATATACTGATCAAGAAGGCAGTACTGATGCATTTTCAGCTTGGGTGACCAGTACTGTCTGAGGAGTTGGGTAACTGGTTACTTTAATACTAATAAAAGTCACACTTTTTGCATTTGTTTGACATTCCTGAAAGTTACAGGGCTGTGCTTAAAGTTAAGTATGTTGTTGGAAATTTTCTCTACCACACTAAGCTCTTTACTTGTTTTAAGGACACTCTTAAATATATATATATATATATATATATATATATATATATCTCAGTCCCAGCAATCAGTGAGGAATATATCAGACAGTATTTTGATGATGCCTTTATGCTGGGAATTAGGAGGACTCCAGCCAACAAAGGAATGAGATTCTAGAGCATCTTTCCCAAAGGGCTATTGGGAAAAGACCATTAAGTCAATTAGTTTTGAAATGCAGTTGACAAATTAATGAAGGGAAGTGGATGACGCATAACCACGTGCAGTACTGGGACTCTATGGGGTACCAGGAAGACCCTTTGAGTTATAGAAAGCCATCAAAAATTCTTACGTTAAGGCAGTATCACAAGGGAAGGGAAGATGTGTCAGAGGCAGAAATCCATTGTGTCACCAGGGATAATTTTACACAGACTGCAGACAGCATAGCTGCCGCTAAGCATCCTGTCCTAAGTTAGGCAGTCCTCCAGGATGCTCAGAAGAAAATGAAATCAACTTTAGTGAACTTACTTGAATGTTCCTGTGAACAAATAACAAATAATGGCTGACTCATACTTGAGAAAAATGGCCAGAGCAAGCAATTCAGGAGCAGTGCATAAACTCCAGTATAGCTACATAAAGAACTCACTGAGTAACACTGAATAATAGGCCAGCACATAAAAATCAGACTGTTTGCAGATAAATTTCAATAGGGAAAAGGGAAAAAAAAAATGCTAAATTCCCTGAATAAATGTTTTACTGCAAATAATTTTCCCACCTCTAATGAAGAGAGTTTGCTCTCGCAGCAGACAGAATAGGGCTGTGATGATGGATGATATCTTGGTCACTTAAAGCTGTAAGGACATTCTCTTCAATAACTGATTTTCACCCACCACCAAAATGAAAATTGTCATTTTCTCTAAATCATTTAAGATTACAGGAAGTGTACAGCGCAAACAGAAGCTGGGTCATGCAGGGAAGACAGGAGCAAGCCATCAGCTAAGGGGGCCTCCTTTTGAGTCCTGGGCAGCGCAGGAGGGAGTGGTGCGAGCCTCCCCCATCCCTGCCCCCATCACTGCTGCAGCTGCAGCTCTGCCTAAGCCCTTAAGTGTAATTCCAATTTGACAGCTTGCATGGGTGTGAATACATTTAAGTAAAAAAGAAACCCTGCCAACCTCAGATGAATTAAACAACTGTGGCACACGCTAGGCCAGACTCTCTAATGCACTGCACCAAATTTGCAGTGCTGGGGCTGTTAACTGGAGCCCCAGATTATTTTTAATACCATAGTTAACAAAGCTATCTACAGATGCAGTGACTGCTCTAGATGTTAAAATGTTTAAGTGCTTTTGTCTGTGATTGCTCTTTGCAATGGATTTTCGTATAATGCTTTAAAAACGGTAATGAGAACCATGTTTTCAATTGCATTTCTAGTATCAGATTCTGCTGTTTAAGAACATTTTCTGATATGTCTTGGTATATTTATATAAAACTTAAAGGCAGAGTCTGTGTTTTGCTAACTAATCCCTGTTTGGCTCAATTAATATCTCAGGGTTTCCATGGTAAACACAAAAGCTAACCTTCAGAAAAGTTTTTGTGTCATTTTAAATGGCTCGTGATTTTGCTTTTTTATCCATTTGCCTATGTAAGGGAAAAAGAAGGGGTTAAAACTTGGGAACAAATAACAATTTGTATAATGTTTCTGCCAAAGCCAATGGAACCAGAAATATCTGTGTCTGTCACTTGTTTGCTGAATCAAATATTTCAGAAGAAATGTAACAGGTTTATATTTTCAAATGTCACTATTCAATAGAAAATGTCATCTTTTCAGCAGGAACATGGAACTTAACAATATCATAATGAAACTGCAGTGAACTTCTGGGTATGAATGTGACCTACCTGTGGTTCATTCTTCATTCCTCTGAAGGGTTTTGTTAGCCCCAAGGAACAGAAAGGTAATGTGAGCCAGGCTGGGGACACACAATGACTCATCACAGGCAGCTCTGCTGCTCTTTTGCTGAGGGAACCCTTGTGGTTCAAATGGTATAGTAAATACCGAGATCCGAAATAAGTGTATGATTTAAGATGAAATGTTTGCTCTTATGTAAACGTGTTACCAGGTTTGATCAGCTTCTTTTTTTCTAGCAGAAAATGTATCATTAAGAAGGTGGTAAGAGAGGAGCAGCTGTGTAAAAAAATAAATAAATAAAAAATAAAATCTTTTCATTCAACAAGTTCTGCTGCATTTGGTGAGGTGCTCTGCTCGTTAGTCTTTCTTTTGGATGGGGCTTTGAAGCAAAGTACCTAAAGTCTGGATGGCAGAATTGTGCAACTGTTTTTCATGTCTGTACATCCACCTGCTCCCTGATGCCAGTAATATCATTCTTTTGATCAGGTGCATCTCCGGGAGCCAAAAAAAGGGAGCAGTCCTTGCATTTTTTGAGTATGCGCTTGCAAGGAAACCACTAACACTGCATAAGCAAAAATTGTTCATACACATATTTTAAAAAAGCTTACACTGTGTTTATTCCTTTGAAAAGAAAATTCAATGAAAAGTGTGTTTTCTTTGTTAGGTATGATCAAGGAACATGTTTCCATTGTTGAACATGGATATAAACTTCATACTCCAGCTTAAGCTTTAGATGACAATGGCTACTTTTATTGAACACTTTTAACTAAAAGTGAGGTTTGGGAGATAGGGACCACTAAGAACAGAATAATAGCATCTTTTTTAAGGGCATTTGAAAACATTATCACATTTATACCACATCTTTATGAAAAGTGCAAGCCAAGAATAGCAGCCGTACCCTTTGTCTGCCTCTAAATACAAACTGCTGCCTTCCCAGTTGCTCCCTTCGTTTGGCTGACAAAGGTGCTCTCATAGCTGAACAACAGACCAATTTGAATGAATCTGGAGTGAAACTAATGATTACTATTTTTTTCTCTCGAGTTAAGTTTGAAGGGAACCCATTCTCCCATTTAGTTCATTGCTTGGCAATGCCAACGCTTTAGCTGGCAGCAGGCGGGGAGCAACATCCCAAGAGCAAGCGTTTGGGAACACAGAAAGGGCAGGGCTGTTCTTTCTGGCAGCAGCGCTGTATGCTGCTTGCAGAATTGCATTGTTTAAACATCCCATCCGAACTCTGTTAGCTTATTTCTGCTTATGCTAACACAACCAAAGCAGATCAAGCTACCCTGAGTGGGAGGCTCAGACAAGGCAATCACAAACTGCACTGTTACAGAGACTGGAGTGTTCATTAGTAGTGAGGTCTCAAGTAGTAAATTGGCAGTTTAAAAGCCAATCGTGGTGCAATCAGTAGTGCAGCTTTTGTGAAGAGGTGTGGAGACCAAGTCCAGATTTGTGCTGCAGCTGGTTAGCACTGCGTGGCTGACACAAAGCAACTCTGAAGCTGGGGCAGCCAATTAATGCAGAGAACCCGCATAGCGTGTCTTATGCCACTGCTCTCCTGGCAGCTGGTATTTGTCTCCTGCAGTCAGACCATGCCTAGATGTGACTGTCTTAACTGTCCCAGGGGCCCTTATTTGTTGGTACAATCCCGAGTTGGTATATCTCATTTAAAATTGCCATAAGAGCAGAGTTGGAGGGCGCGCACGCATTTCCAGGCTGCTCCTCTGAGTGAGCTGTGCTGTTTGGATGCTTGATTTTTCTTGTTTCACAAATATGCCCACTAACAAAGGAAACTAAGATAAATACTTTTCAGTGAAATAAAATGATCCCCTTTATTGTTTACTTATATTCGAGCACTTGCTAAGTGATAGCTTAAAACATGTAACTAATGGAAATGAGAAATGGTTTGTGATTTGGAATACACAAAGCACTTGATAGCTATCTGAGCATGTCACAGTGCACAAAAAGTTCACTTCCTAGGGCTCTCTGGGCAGGGCAAGCCACATAGCTTGTTATGGAGGCATTTCAAGAACACAATTATGCTGTTTTCCATGAACATACAGTACCTATCACATGATCAAAAAGTCACCCCTGTTATGTGAGAGATGCTTTTTCGGTCAAGAGGATGGAAACTGCGTGATTGGCATTCTGCATGTTATCACTCAGGGGATGAGATGTGAATTCACCTCAGACAGCTCCCTGGTGGGAAGCGCATCATGTTGATGAGAGCAACACTGCTGTGGTGACACAAGGGAAGGGTCATGGGGTGCGAGAGATTGCAGCCTCTGGGATTCACTGATGGACTCCCAGGACGGTGCACTGACCTGCAGCCTGCTCACACCGATGGGTTTTCAGGAAAGGGAGGAGGCTTGAGACTGGGAAACTATTCTCACTGCTTTTGCAGCTGTGGGTGACCAGCCCCAGGGAATAGTAAGAATTTATAATACAGGATGCCCTTATTGTTTTAATTACCTGTGCATTTATTTAGGTCCCTGATGTTAAAAGGATATTTCTTGCACCTGGCAGCAGCTAAACACTCTGACCTGGAGATCATGAGGATGCAGCGTGTCACCAATCCAAAGAGCTGAGCAGCAGTCTTTACACTTGAAAATCATATTATTGAACTCACATTCTGTCAAAAGGGTTTACAAGAGGTGTGTTCTATATTTTGCTCATACTGCTGGTGATTCTGAGTTCATGAAATACACAGAAAGTTCAAGGTGCTCTTGCTGAAATCAACATGCTGCAGGGAATGATGAAACTGAAAAGCTTTTCTTTATCCCTCTTCCAGACTTAGAACCAACTTCTGCACTAAAAAAGAAGAAATGTGCAGTTCCCTTTGCTCATACAAATTTTGATCATATCTGTGCACACAAGAAGACTTGGAAAAATATTCCAGACTTTTAACTCTTGATTTCCTCAAATCTGTATTTGCAGGAAAAAATAAAAATAAACAAATAAATAAATAAAAATAAGGCTATGGACCCAGATTTATCCAGAAATTATTTATATTTAACATTTACCAGTGGCCTTATGTAGCATTCTTTTTTACATGTTTCTATTCCTTCAGCTTTCCTACTCATCTGTCAGAAACAATTAAATCTCTGGATTTTTCATTGTTTGAAATAACTGGTTGCATTACCATCTGGAAACAATACATTTTAAGTGCATAATCACGGGTGTTTGAAATCCCAGGAACCCAACTTTATATGCACAGGACTCGGAGGCAGCGTGCTCAAAAATGTATTGTCAGCTGTGTGATGTACAGCTAAGAGGAAAGGAAAAATGATTCCCAGCCTCTTCTCTGCTGTCTTCTCTCCGCTGGCCTCGGTAAGCTAAGGTCAGGTTTGCCTGCAGAGCAAATGAGAACATTTTAGATTGCTCCTATTTGCGTTGAGTTTTAATGATTGCAGCGGGCCAAGGGACACCAGCTGAGCTGTGGCCTGTCAACGCCTCTTCCTTCTTAGAGTTCAGTTCCAGTACGAGGCTGGAAAATCAACTTTGTGATCCATTTCCAGGAAGCGTAAAGAAATGAAGCACATTACCTGGTAGGACTGCTGAGGATAGCCATTCACTGCATATAAGTGCATGGTGGAAAATGCTTTGAGACTCTGAAACAGAAGCTGAATTTCTACAAAACCACAACTAAGAGCTGTAACAGTCAACTGGTCCTTATTTATACACAAGGGGAGAGGAGAAATTCACAGCCTTATGCACTTCTCAAGATAGCAGCTGTCTCCGTGCCATCTAACTGCCAAAGCTTTTCACCTGACTGATCTGATAGCACGGTGGACTGCTGTTCAAACTAATAACCAACTCCTTGAGAGCCCTCTGGTAGCAGGCAGTGTGCTGTGTTTGTGTCTCTGTAGGAGATTGTAGTCAGGTAAGAAGCATGGGGAGAAAAGAACCCCAGGAGGTGGATTGGGTACTGCACAAAGTGGTTGACGGCAAAATTTTAAAAAGAAAAAAAGGGGTTGTTATTCTGCAAACCAGACCTCTGCAGCCACAGTGGACCAAGCCCTCAGATGGATGTGCAGCCTGACCTGACTGTACAGCCAGTCCCTCATTTAAGAAGCATCAGGAAGAGAAAGTTGTCATTTGTGTGCATTACAGTTGTGTGTTACAAAGCTCCCAGGCAGTTTCAAGATACAGTGAGCTAGGTACTGACCATACATACATCTAAAAACTCTTTTTGCCTCAAACTTTTTTTTCTATCTTACAGGCATGCCAAAATACTGATAAATGTCAGCACCCCTAGCAAACTTGCCTCTATGTGAAAACCGTGGCAGTTTTCACAGAAGAAAAGACTCTTAGGGTGGATCTAATTGAGAATAACAAAATGGCCTAATGGGTTTTAGCCAGGGAAGGTTTCTGCCACTTCTTCACACAGACAAGATGCAGTGAATAAAGGAGGAAAAAGGTATTTTGTCAGTTAGTAACCACTGAGACTCCACATGCACGAATATCCCTGCGTGGCCAGAATATACGTTTCAGAGATTCCAAATCCTCTTTTTCTGTATTTGGAGCTTTGCAAACCCCATTTAGGCTTCTGGAGTCCCTTTCCTATACGGTTCAGAGTTGACATCCAATTGCCTTTCCTTTCTACTCCTAGATATGAAAAGGAATAAATCAGACCTTGGTAGGTACATCCTACTATCAGATTTTTTAACAGATTCAGTACTAGTTGGCTGAGGAGAAAAGCTCAAACCTCTGACCTGTATGACCAGTAAATACCTTCTTGATTAAAAGTGCTTTTCTTAATCAACAAGTTAAAATCCACATGACCAAGTTTACATCTGTGAAATTTATTTCTCCATTGCCAAATCAGTGTGTTTCAGGACAATAAATCATGTCTCTTCCGTGCATTTTTGTAATGCAGATATCATTTTTATTTGAATGACAGCATGAAATGTGCTTGCAAAAATCAATACATCAAATTTCCTAAAACCCACAAGTGGAATAGCACTTGGAACAGGTAACCCCCCCACACCTAAATTCTGCACTACCAGCAGCCATGTAAACGTGTAAAACGTGACAGGGGGAGGACAGCTTATTGAAGAATAGCGTGAGTGACAAGAAGACCTTGACATAGCTAATGGAAAGGCACTAACATATAGCATCAAAAAAAAAAAAAAAAAAAAAAAAAAAAAAAAAAAAGACAATGTAGCTCAAACCATCTTACAATAAGAAATTCCTGTTCCAACTGAAAAGAGCACAGCATAGTCCCAAGCATCTCCAGTAAGTACTAACTGGTTGTATGCTCCTGTGCACTGAGGAAGAGCACTTACAGCTCCCCAGGACTCAGCATGTTGTACTGTGTGAAAACTGGTGCCCTGCACTGCACAAAGCATAGTGAAGACCACAGAATCACAGAATTGTCTAGGTTGGAAGAGACCTCAAGATCATCGAGTCCAACCTCTGACCTAACACTAACAAGTCCTCCACTAAACCATATCGCTAAGTTTAACATCTAAACGTCTTTTAAAGACCTCCAGGGATGGTGACTCCACCACTTCCCTGGGCAGCCTGTTCCAATGCCTAACAACCCTTTTGGTAAAGAAGTTCTTCCTAACATCCAACCTAAAACTCCCCTGGCACAACTTTAGCCCGTTCCCCCTCGTCCTGTCACCAGGCACGTGGGAGAACAGACCAACCCCCACCTCGCTACAGCCTCCTTTAAGGTACCTGTAGAGAGCAATAAGGTCACCCCAGAGCCTCCTTTTCTCCAGGCTGAACAAGCCCAGCTCCCTCAGCCGCTCCTCGTAGGACTTGTTCTCCAGACCCCTCACCAGCTTCATCGCCCTTCTCTGGACTCGCTCAAACACCTCGATGTCCTTCTTGTAGCGAGGGGCCCAAAACTGAACACAGTACTCGAGGTGCGGCCTCACCAGAGCCGAGTACAGGGGGACAATCACTTCCCTAGCCCTGCTGGCCACAAACCAGGATGCCGTTGGCCTTCTTGGCCACCTGAGCACACTGCTGGCTCATATTCAGCCGCCTATCCACCATCACTCCCAGGTCCTTCTCCACCAGGCAGCTTTCCAGCCTGTAGCTCTGCTTGGGGTTATTGCACCCCAGGTGCGGGACCTGGCACTTGGCCTTGTTGAAGATGCTACTAAAAGTTGTACACAATTCCAGATGTTTTTAAACATTTTAAAATATATGTCGTACGTTTTCTTAAATAAAGAAACTTCAAAGAAAAGCAGGCTTTTCTGATGTGGGAGAGATGGTCAAACTGAACAAATGTGTTTCCTTTTCTCTTTTGAATAAAATAAATGGCATTTATTGGCTCGTGATATACTGACTGAGGCACACACAGGAAAGAATGCGATTAAATAGCTTTTCATTTGGTGCATTGTTTATGTATTCAGCCCTGATGATAATGTTCCCAAAGACAATCAATCATTGATTTTAATTTACTTTATTGTGTTAAAGAAAAGAGTGAATTAAATGTAGAATTTGTTTAGCCTTCTTCTTGCATTCTGTAATAATCCAGATGGAGCGTATACATTTTCTATTTAGTGGCACTAGCATGATTAAGAAATAAGACTTAACGAGCACTGCATTTTTAGGGCTCATTAATAAAAGTTGGAGATAGAAAAGATCTATCGGTCACCAAGTTTCTCTCTTCACTGTGTTTGAGGGTTTACTATGTAGTCAATAATGATACATTATTATTCATTTATATAGAATTGAGAGGGACCTTAACTGAGGGGCATTTGCTAACTATAAACTCAGTGAGATCTTTCTGCCCCTAACTGGCTCAGTCTAAGTCCCTGTGCATGACACATACTGGGTCTGCTGCAGAAGGATGAAGAGAGATGACAGTCGAGGAGACCAAAGCAAGAATAATTCAGGGAAGAAGCAGGTTTGACAGAAGGAAGAAATATACTTGAAGGAGGAAAAAACATAATGCTGCAACAAGAAATAGGAGACTGGCTTAAAAACAAAGCAATATACAACAGAAGGCACACAGAGAAGAGCAAAGGGTCTGGGGAAGGAATCATAGTGACTCAGCTGGGTTATTAATTTGTTGCAATGCAAGGGTGATAAATTACACCAAGCTCTAGACTTGAATGTTGCATAGCTAGAAACAGACAACTGCAGTTGTGGTACAGGTACAGGCATTTCCTGGGACTGCATTTTGGAAAACAAACAAACAAACGAAAAACCCTAATAGGCATTTTATGTATCTTAAAAATAGTTCTCAATACACTAGATAAAGGGGGATATTCCAGAAAACCCCCCATATATGACTTGATTTCAAAGGGGAATAAATAATCTCTGTGGCTAACCCATCTCTCTTCTCTCCTTAAGACAAAAAAGTCACAGCCAGAAACATCGTGCAGTAGCATAATAATAGTGCATAGTGAAGGGCAACACAAAACAGACAAGCAAGGAAGGGCTGTAAATTGCACCTAGGCTGCAATACGTTTTTGTTTTTAATGATTAAATGAATTCACGTTACCTGTTTTATGTATCTCCACCTTTACCCCACAGCATTCATACTGTCAAGCCCTTAAAGTGTCCATCACTTTGGTCCTTTTAAGCTTGGTGTGATCCTGTTTTATAGAGACAGTCTTGAATAATGTTGATGGATAACAATGATAGTATCACTTTTTATAGCAATGAAAATGGAGCATTCAAATTAGAAAGGCAATTTTTATATCCCATATAGCTTTGCATTTACCTACAAGTACTCTTTGCTTGATGTATTTCAATGAACTTGATCCTACTGCCTCCTCTTAAATATAAATAAAACTACTTAGTTCTACAGTTGCTATTTTTTATAGTGCTTCCCTGTGGCACATTTAGCAGGGGTATCAGTGTTCAGAATGGTTTGCCTCTGGCAACTACACCTGGAAACCAGGCTGCCTGCAAGCCTGGAGCCACAGGACTGCAGTGCTGAGGGTGCGTATCAGTGACTACTCTAAAAGGGGTTGCTTCCCATGTCAATTGTGTATGGTAAAAATGAAAGTTTAAAAGTTGCACAAAATTGTTATTTTCCTATTCAGGAAGGAGACACATAGCTGCTTCATAGTCAGGCTTGAACTTCCACCAGAAATCCATGCCTGGAATTACATTTTTAGTCAAAAAACCATACAACTTCAGTCACACTGCAATGTCTGCCATCAGCACAAGTTGGTAAGTTGGCTGGTTTGGATTTTTAACAGGAGCAGAACCACTCCAGGTCACATTCCTGTCTTTTGTGGAGCCCAGGACATCCTTAGGAGACCCCAAACTGGTGACACGTAAGCGTGTATGGCCAGATGAGGGATGCTGCCTGCTGCACGGGCTCTGTAGCTCCCCTGTCACTTCTGCCGGGAAGAGGCAAGGATACATTCTGCCTTGGTGGGTGCATCCCTTCCTAAAGGTTTCTGTTAATGGCTCCACATTACAGCATCCTAATCCATTGCAGATTGTATGGGGAGCCAGAAAAAAAAAATATATATACATATATATATAAAATAATAATAATAATAATTTTAAAAAAAAAAGCAATGAGAAGTTCTAAACTTGTGAGAAGGAGACAGAAATACATCCAGCAGGTCTTCAAGCCTAGAAATGCTGGGCATGGGCATGGCAGGGGACAGGTCATGGTGTGCTCTAGCAGTTGTTATACCCTGTCTCCTGAAATCACTAAACCCCAAATTAATAAACATTCCTTAGTTTACTACAATAATAAGAAGGGGCCCCTATCCCATATCAGAGGTCCATGATGCTAGGTGATACAGAAACACATTTAGTTAAACGTTGTGAAGACTCGTGTCAGCAAACAAGGAGGAATTGCTTCACTTACAGCTCTTCAGATTTGCCAAGCCCTGTTTAGATAGAAACTGAGGCAGTGTGAGGGAGTAACCAAACAATATTTCCTGGCAAAAATTAGTAGTGTCTCTTATAAAGAATACCAACATGAAATAGGAAAACAAGCCTGTATTCATTAAATTAATGCAGTGATCTAAGTCCCACGAATTTAAACATTCAAAACATTTTTGTATGAACCCTGGAAAATCTTGTTTATAGAGATCATTAATAAATTAACAATTTTAATCTTTGCTTAATTAGGTTCTTAACTTCTCCCCATTGCAAACCATTTTTAGTCTCAGGAAAATGATTTTCCTTACAGCATTTTCAATTCCTCTTTTTATTCCTTTTTTCTTTTCTTTAAGTAGTTTTCAACAGCTTCCTTAAAAGCTAGTTATTTACTTATTCAGTTCCCTTTCCCCTTTGCACATGATGCATCTTGAGTAATGGTTCACTGTTTTCTCTTGGGCAGGTAACAAAATCCTTCCATAGATTATGGGAGCAATGAAAATCATGATGAGCTGCAGTAACCGTGTGATAGTTATTGTCCCGTGTTTGATGGCAGAATTTCAGTACATATTGGCTCTGAAGCTGGCAGCTGATGGGAAAATTATTTCCATTTAGGTACACGTACCAGTATTTAACTAGCAAAAAATAAAAATAAAAATAAAAATAAAAATCTATTGATAGGTTCTGTTCTTAAATAGCAAGGAGAAACATTTTGCATTTCTATACCCTCATACATGTCAGGAAAAAAAAAAAGGGGGGGGGGGGGAGGAGTGGAAGTGCAGAGAAAAAAATCAGGCTGGGGATGGGACACAGTAGTGTTGGAGGAATGTAGAAGACTTCATGAGACCAGAAAAAGGTGTTCTGTTTGTTGCTGGTAGTAGCACTGAGCCATAACAGTGCTGGTTTATTAGTATCAGCCCTGCCGATTTAGAGAGCTGGTAGTATTTGCTGTATGTAGTCCTTGGTACCTTTCAAGGTGAATTGAAAAATGAGAGTGAAGAGAGATGAGACAGGGAGAGGGAAAGAGAAATGTTACAGCTGGTGGTGAAGCAGCTGTGACAAGAGGGTATACAGTGCTCTAACTTACTGTCCTTACCTCGTAGGCAAGCCTTCATTCTTACTCTTCTTGCTTGTTCTTTGTAGTTATACTTGGTTACAAGTGGAAATTACAAAAGAAGTTGCGAATACCCCCTGCCATAGTGCCTGATACAATAAATAATATAATTATTTAGCCTACAACAGTAGCTAAAAATATCATCTGTAAATCAGGACCCTGCTATGCTACCTACTGTACCGACACACGGTAAAGCTAAATCCTTCTCCCAGTGTGTTTGCACTTGGGATAGAATAGAAAACGCTTCTTCATGAGCTCTTTCTTGCAAACCAGGCATAATTTTTAAGCTGTCTAGGAAAATAAACCAGCTTTCCTGTCATTTGGCCAGCCTTCAGGTGTGAAGTGCACATGTCAATAACAGCACATTTGCATCATGGGTTTTGTCTTCACTGGGAAACTGAAAAAGAAACTTGGGCATCTGGTACAGTGTGGCAGATTGTCACAACACCACAGGACAGAGTGGTGGTAGTGAAAACAAGATGTTGTGCTGGCTGTCTGAACAGGTCTGTCTTCTCCTTTCATAGCCAGAAGAGGTCCTGGGGATTGTCTAGGCTATTGTCTGCTAATCCAATGGATCCTAAACTGAAAATTTTGTATGGCACTATCTACTTAATATTCACTCATAGCAATGAGGACAAAAGCTGTAATATATTCTCAGAAAGTCCAGTATTATTTTTTTTCCGCTTCACTAGGAATCTGTATTCAAAATATTGTCTTGATGTCACAAAGCCAGTGCTGCATTTTTAAAGCAAGTACAAAGAGATGCCATAAAAGCTCTTCAGCATTTACTAAAATCTTCTTCCTGATCGCCTGACCCCTCAAAAACCCAGAAGGATTAAAAAGTTCAACAAGGGAACCTACAAGAGTAGGATGGCATTCAGCTGACATTACTTCCAAACAAGGAAAATAGAAAATAGCAAACTCTGTCATGTTAAATGCAAAAATGCTATAAGGCAGGGCAATAAAATTCAGACAACAACTCTCAAAAGCTTTAAGACTAATAATAAATCTTGTTCAAATACACAAGAAAGAGGAAGCTGGCCAGACAAGCTGTAAAGCTAAGAGGTGATGAAGGCAAAACAGAGCTCACAATGATAAGGCCAGGGCAGAAAAGATGACTTTGCATCCATCTTTGGCGTGTAGGTGCCTTCAATAGTTAGGAGCTCAGGCAGAATCCCACAATGAAACACGGTAGCATCACAGTATTGTCTCAAATTGAAGTGTCAATAGAAAAAGTTTTTGGTCAGAGTGACATGATGAAGAGTAACAAACCTCCAGGACTGGTGCTAGAGGAACTCAATTATGAAGCAGCTGAAATAAGCATTGCAGGGCATAACCTCTCACTTAAAATTGCCTCAGTGTCAGCAAATGTGATGTGTTTCCAGAAGGTATCCAGGGAACATCAGAGGAATAATACTGTACTGCGCAAAGTGCTGTAGCACTTCACAGAATAAATGGGCATCTGGATAAACACTGAAAAACTTTCAGTAATACCTAGGAACCCTGCTCAAAGACCAAGACCCCATTATGCCACTCAACATAAAAGCGCAGAGCAAACAGATTGCTTCTAGCCCAAACTACAAGCAGGAAAAGTATACACAGAGTGCTAGAGGAGATATAGTAACACAAATAGACTTTTGCAGGCCTTTTAGTTGGGTTTCTGAATGGTTATCTTGTGGCTTATAAATTAAGTGTCTAACTTCAGCAGGCCAAAACAGAAAAGTCAGAGGAAGAAGAATCAAAGAGACAGGCATTGGCAAGAGGATTCTTCAACTTCAGGAAATGGAGCTCACTACAGGACATGGTCAGACTGGTTCAAATAAGCATGGGGTGCAGATATGAGACTGAAAATAGTCGAGCGTGTGCAGGCACAGAGTAGAAAGCTAGATACATCTGTTTGCCTTATTTTTACTAAAGTAATTTTATCCTGGTGATTCAGTGCCCCAGGCAGCATTCCTCTGGCTCTGAACTTACATTCATACTGAGGTTCCCATCTGTAGATGTGAGGGCCTCATTTCATTGCAACTTACCTTTGAGTCCTCAGTAGGATTTAGCATTCACCACATGTTAGGGTTTCTTAATATTTTAAAACCTGTTAAAAATTAATATTAAGATTCCTTCCCTTCTGTTAGGTTTAAAAACATTACATTATTTATGTAGTATTGCGATACTGCAATCACATTATTTTCAGTGCATTTTTTGATTGTACTCAAGACAACTTTGGTACTCAAGACCCAGTTCACTGCATACAGGTAGGAGTCAATACTATGACACATTCAGGAGGAGCTGATGCGAAAAGGGAAATAATGCTTCAAAAACCTCTCCTAGTTGTGTGAAGGAGTCAAGGGCAGGTATGTAACTGGTGGATGTAACTACTTGGATCTCCAGAAGACATTCATAAAGATCCCTTTGAAGAGCTTCTCAAGAACTAAGGTGCCTTGGGATAAGAGGAAAGGTCTTCATAAAACTGACTGACTGACTAAAGGAAACAGCAAATGGGTAATTGTCAAAAAAGAGAGGAGTCACCAGTGAAGACCCCACAGGGGACCTATGCTCAAGCTTATGCCATTTTCTGTATTCATAAATGATTATGACTATCAAAGTGGAAAAGTTTTAAATCATTCACAGAAGGAAAAATGAGGGCTGACTAAGAGGAGTTGCAGAAGGACTTTGCAACACTGTACAATAAAATGCCAAATGAAATTCAATAAAGACAAATGGGAAGTAATGCCAAGAAAAAAAAATCTAACTTTATAAAGCAAAGGAGAAGCTCTCAGCTAGCTATTACCACTCAGGAATGGAATCTCAGAGTTATAATAAATAGTTCTATAAAAATGTCAGCTCAGTGCCTCACAGTGGTAAAAACAAAAACAAGCAAAAATGACCAATTGTTTGGAAAGAAATAGGAAAGAAAACAGAAAGACGTAGTGAGACACTGATACGGGAGGTAGTAATTCCAGTTCCAAGGACAGGTGAACAGACCTGGAAAAGTGGCATCATTGTGATGATGAAAATTAAGTAATGGTTGTCACACAAGGAATAATTAAATCAACATGGATTCCTCAAACAGGAAAGAAAATAAAACTGAGGGGAATATGATTTAGATTTATAAACTCATAAGAGATATAGGCAAGGTCCCTCCCCATGCCCTTTTGGACATTATGCCTGGTTGAATTTTTTATTAGAGGACATTGTGGATTCCAAGAGTTTCCATGGTTTCAGAAAGATCACACTAGCTTGTGGAAGAAAAATACGTGAAGCACAAAGATACGCCTCTGAGTCAGAACATCCTTGTGAACCACATTGGAGGCTGGGAATGAATTACTACTTAAATAAAATAAAATTTAAAAAAAAAAAAAAAAAAAAAAGCAGTATCAATCACCAATGCAAAACTAAGGAATACAATATTTGTCAGATACAATATTCAGCTCAAGCCATATATAAATTTACTGTATTCAACCATGCATGTAAATTGATAGCATAGGAATTTACTTGTTGACATCCTAATTCAAACTAATGTTATTTCTGTAAAGCAATTTTAGTTTTGAAGTTGCTTCTAACAGAGCTCCGTGTTAGTGCAGAACGATAAATTTGAATCAATACAACTAATTGAAGCTAAACTCACCAGAGAATAGGTAGGTATTTAACAGTGTGAAAACTGGAATTAGAGGTATAGTCATTCTCTAAATGCATTAGAAAAAAACAAGTCTACAATATATGTCACAAGAACTGTTTTCAAAGAAAACTTAAGCATTCAGTACTGTTCAAAGTAAAGACAAGTTGGGCTGACATTCATATACTGCATGTAAACATATGTACTTGGACAACTGCCTAAGAGCTGAATGTGTGTTCAGTTTTGCTCTACCTGTGACATCTACTGCTCTTGTACTAGCCAGGGAACTAAACCTAATTAAGTAGCTGAAAACACAAAACTGCATCCTGTCAATCCATTAGCAGGCACTTGCAAAGATGTTGTGAGTAAACTACCCTATCAGGTCTGGAGATGGCCCCTCCAGCTGAAGAACATCTCTGTCACTGTTAAACTTACATGTTTACATTGCACCCGATAGCAAAATAAACACAGAATTTCAGTCCCATGTCTGTTAGTGACTGAACTCATAGTTGTGTATGCTCCAGCTCAGAAGTGGAGTATCTCTGAATGGCTTTTAAACCCTAAATGAGAAAAAGCTGTAGACATAAGAATGGGTAGAGAAAGGGGGAAAACCAAAGGCTGGAGAAGTGTTGACTTGGTGCACATCAATAGTATCATGGCAAGAGAGGTGCACTGCTGCTGGCTTTGCCGTGCTTCCTTCCAGGGAGGTTCTGGGTACTCCCAAAGGGGGGTCACCCAAAGTGCCACAGGGGCACAGCAGAGGGTATGAGGACAAAGCATTCCCTTGGTTTATCTACTGGCATTCCACATGCATCAGCGTGGATGATCCCAAGATCGCAGGACAGATTACATCCATTTTGGCCTCAAGGCAACAAAGTAGACATGTTGATAGGGCAGTGTAGGTGTAGCTACTGATGATCTTATATTCAGAAGAAATATTCTACAGAGCTGCCATCTTCAAAACCTGTCTCCCTTTTTTCTTTCAGAAGCATCATTAATATAAGATTACAACAACACATAATACAAAGTTGGGTCTGTCTTTGAAATGCTTGTATTCATGTTACCTATGCAATCTGATTGGTTTGCAAAAATCTTGCCAGAGCACAACCAGACAAAAAAAATTTGTGAGGCATCCACAGATTTCTGTTTAATATGTGGAGAAGTGGCATCTGTAAGCCTCTGAAATGCCAGGCTTCAAGGTCAAAGCAACAGAACAGCTACACACAGCACAGTTCCAGCAAAGAAGCACTGTATTGCCAGCCAAAAAGTAACAGGTACAAACACGATTAGCATACATCCTAAGCATCCTAAGGAAAGTCAACGGAGGCATTTGTGGAAGAATTATAATCAGAGAAAATGTAACTCCAAAAAGCAAAGCATTGCCTTTTAAGTAAATAAGTCTCATGTCAAAGTGAGGCAATGCCAAAATGATCAGTCAGAGGAGATGAGTGGGGGCAGGAGGTGGCAGCTTGCCATCCGGCAGTAGGGTTACATAAAAGTGTTGCTCTGTGCTTTGGGTTTTCTACAGGGTTTTTATGGGCACTTATGTGTCTAATTAAAAAAGATTGTGAAAGACACCAAAATGGGAACACTCTTCCAGGCAAGCTTAAGTAGGGGAGGAGAAATAATAAAAAAAGAAAAGGAGATTGCAGTTGATGTCTTCTTAAGCCACAATCCTGGGAATCTGAAATGGATGCAATCTGTCCTTTTGTTTCTATATTTCCTTTTCATTGATGGCAACTCTGCCAAATCACAGGAGAAAGTTAATGGCAAAAAAGATCATCTGTTTCTTCCAACTGGTTTGTTGAGTACTTTAAAAATTGGCAGTCTGGAAACATTTCAAGGCAGAAGGGAAAATATTCATGTACCCACACATCAAAGTGTTTCTAAAGACTGAGCATACATAGTTCTGAACACTTCTCAGGTGATCAAAACAGAAATGCATTTCTAAAATGCTGCTTACAATATAACAGGCAGTAAGCTATGGACTACAAAAATGGTTGTTCAAACTGAAGCATTGACTGACTTCAGAACTAAATGAGAAGCAAAAAGGGTCCTCTGGGGGGGACAGAGAGAAGAATGAAATATTAGATTGAGAAATTAATGAGACTATAAGCAGCAGAAAGAAATTCTGATGACAGAAGGGTGATAGTAGGAAACAGCTATGGAAGAAGGAGAAGGGGAAGGGGAAGGAGAAGGAGAAGGAGAAGGAGAAGGAGAAGGAGAAGGAGAAGGAGAAGGAGAAGGAGAAGGAGAAGGAGAAGGAGAAGGAGAAGGAGAAGGAGAAGGAGAAGGAGAAGGAGAAGGAGAAGGAGAAGGAGAAGGAGAAGGAGAAGGAGAAGATTATCAAATAACAATTTTCAAAAGATCATTTTTGTTGTTTTAAACTGAAGGCATTGCAAGGTACTTGCAGATGGAATTAAATCATCTTTGGGAAAAATGTTTAAGTAAGGATAATTCGCTCTTATTTTTGGCTTTGCATTCTAATCAAAAAAAATGACCCACAAATTAATTTGAGTATTAAATTTTCATCCAGGGTTGAAAACTTACTAACCATTAAATTTCCGTGTATTTGGAATATTGTGCCTTGTCTGCATTTTGCATGCTTCTTGTTATGTTCCACATTGAGGTAAATCTCATCCAAATATTGTTTTAGGGAGACAATAGTCTTGGTTTCATAGTTAGCAGTGAATTAAAATTTAATGCATTCTGAGAATGTTCTTTTTACCTTTATTTGTTCTGTTTTCCATTTCCAACATAAAGCTGTAAGTTATGGTCCCACAGCAGTATCTAGTGACCTGTACACACAGACATCCTTTTGGAGCCCTCACCTTCCTGGCAACATGAGTGTGTCCATGCAAAGGCACCACACACTCTTCAGGCCTTTACAGACCTGTTAGAGAATGGGGAACATGCAGAATGATGTGGATGTGCTAACTTTGCCAAACTGTCCTGCCCTTGACAGTGCAAATCAGTCTGCCGTGAAACAGAGCATTATGTAAACCAATATCTATAGGTCTGTTGTTTGCAGACACCCAGGGAAACAGACATGATAAAATTGTGTTTACTATCAGATTACTCTCTTCACATCGTGGGAATACTCTTGAAGTGTGATAGCAGGCATAAGCTTGGCTGACCCCGTGTGCTACATGACAGCCATGAACCCTTTGCATTGCTCCTGAGCATTTTGTGAAGACACTTTGATGCATGGCCTCACCATGCTAACATTGAGTTTCAGCATGTACGAAGTGAAACAAGCAGCAAGGACCTGGAGCATCAGCCACCCCCACTATAAAGGACATAGAACCATGCTGGTGCATCAAGAAACCCACAGAGAAACCAAGTTCAATCAGCTCTGCTGAGAGCCACATCGGACCATACTGTGTTTAGCTTCCATTACCTTCTGCACTGCTGACTTAAACTGTTGGTAAACATTGTTTTATGAACTCAAGAGTTGCTCCCAGGTGCTGCACCTTAGCCTACCTTCAATTTTGCTGCCTTCCTTCTAAAATAAACAGGATTTAAACACATAAAAACAAACAAACAAACAAACAAAAATTAACAGTCTAAAAGCAGGCAGAGTATCAGCAGATAGAGGCTGGCTGTGTTTACCAACTCTGCTTGGGCTTTGCACTCTAATCTGGCTGCAGTAACGATGCTCAGAGTATCACACAATTTCTTAGCGCTTTTGTATAGGCAAGAGTGGGTACCAGAAGCAGCACAAGGAAAATGTTACAGCTAATGCACTACTAATGAAGAAGAAAGGCTCTAGAGTGAAATACAGAAATGGATCCAAGCCAAACATTTTGAATCCAAATTGCTCCAAATGTTATTGTTCAGACTCAGTGGTTTGAGAAGCATTTGCCCCTAGGTGGCTACTAGAAGGAAACCAAGTCATCAGGATGAAACTGTCCTGTGATGAATTTTTTGCAGCTGCTGCCCAGGGGGTACACAGTGCTCAGACACGTGGAAGAAACAGACTGAACAAGGAAGCAAGATCTTGGACATACACACCACTTTGTTTCCTTCAATGAGGTTCTTCTTTTTCCAAAGGAATACGATTAGATGTATAATAAAGATCCTCCTCTTTGTCCCAGTAGGACTTCAGTAGGACTCCAGCACATTTCAGAGGATTAGAAATTTGGGATGGGAAGGACCACTGGTGAACGGCCTGAATAATTGTGATGGTCAATGAAGGCACAGTAGGGCACTACAGGTGTGTTGGAGCTACAAATTCATCTGACATATCCTAAAGCACAAAGTGGTCTGCAGACCTTAAATTGAAACAGTCTTAGATCCATAATACTATTTGGTGTATTTGGTTTTTGTTCTTCATTCATATTAGGAAATAGCATAAGGCATGACAATTACCAGGCACCGGATATCCCATCTTATATTCTGCACTATCATCTCTGTCACAATTTCCTCCAGCTGAGATTTAGTTTGAAGCATCCAGATGGCCTGCAGGAACTGCTGTCCCCACCCACCAAGGGCAGTGTCATCTGCTAAAGAGGAAAGCCACATCATTTTTTACTGCCCATCTCACTGCTGATGGATCTGCACTGGAAAAAAATAAAAGCCGATCCCCCTCCCTGTCCCAAAAGCACTGAGAAGCCTATGTAGTGACACCAGCAAAAGAAGCAGTGTCAGTACTAATGGTGCCCTCAGGCTCTCCCAGAGCCTTTGTGTCATTCTTTACTTCAGGCTGCATTTAAGCATTACACAGCTTCCTACGTTATCTGAAGCAGAACATGGTGACCATGCCACAGCTTACAATAGATGCATTACCAAAAAGCATGCAAATAAGCTGATTATGTACATTCATTTTGTGTCATGCATGGAGAGGGACAAAACTCGACAGTGAACATTTTCTTTTTACTTTAATATTATTGAGACGTGGAGTGATTCTTAAGCATTATCCTTCAATGCCTGGGATGTAAAGCACTATAAACCAGTGCTCTGTCTAGGTGTGAGTCTGTGTAAACCAGTGGTAGACAACTAACACACATGGGCAGAACCAGGCTCCAGAATGGCCTGGGCCATTTCTGTGCAAAATTATCTTAATTTCTATTATACATACAACCCAGGTTTGGTCTATTGGGCATAACAGCAAACCTGGGTCCTAGAACATGAAACCTGCAACTACTTCATGCATGTTACTGCGAAGGCTTTGTCCATTGAACTGGCCTGTTTATTTAATCTGTGCCCGGGTGAACACAATTCACATACTGAATTTATGCCAACTGACACGAGACCTAGACAAGCATCAAGAATTTCAGATGTCTTCAACCTGACATCGAACATTTTTCACCATCAACAGCTCCACTGCTCCCTTCATTTATCAGTGGTGAAAAAAAAAAAAAAAAAAAAAAAGAGAGAAAAAAAAAAAGTATCAGAGCCCCACAATATAGATAAATAGCCCCATAGTAGATCTATGAGCATCATTTCCCTCCCTCTATCTGTCTAACCTTAGGAGGAAGAACATAGAATGTAGCCCTGTCCAACTGTTATTCTTACCATCAAGATAGATGTGTGAGAAAATGTAAAAGACCTTTCTTTGTGATGCCTAAGACCGTAAAATTCAGGAAGATGCGGGTGACTTTTGGAAATAGTACTGTCCATTGCCTTTTAACCCTCTTATGCTATCTATCCCACATGTGCACAGCTAGCCTTCTGAGTTTAAGGAATTTCCATGCTGGTTCACTGTCCCTGCTGTAAGACAAGAAAAAATCAGGCTCTAAAATTGTCAGATCCTACTTCCTCTGCAGCATTTAAAATGAAACAATCTTTCACTCTCTCAGTCCTTGTAAACAAGTTTTATAGTGCTTTCAACTTCAGTCTATTGCAGGTTGCTGGAGAATTGTGAGTGTTTAGGATTTAAACCCTTTTCTCAGTGTATCAGGCTGAAAGAACAAATAAAGGCTTTATCTCTAAAAGCTTTCAGAACTTCCAAAACAAAGTTCTTGCATTTATCAGCATGAGCTGGCATAAGTCACCTGGTGAACAAATTGCTTGCTCAAAAAGGAAAAGCTCAAATGAAAAATAAATGAGAAGTTTTAAATTTCTCTGTTGCATCTCTCATTCCATCTATTTCTTCTGTTCATAACTACAAACACTACAAGCCCAGACCTCTCTCTTTTCATGTTGGCATTAAGTGTGTAACCAAAGTCCACTGGATTCAGTGAACAGGCTTCTTAACTTTAGCAAGCTTTGGATTAGACCTTAAATAAATAGCAATATACAGAGAAGCTTCAGGCTAAACATTTGGAAGCTTTGAACTGTGTTACTCTCTGAACTCTGAGGAAAGCTGTGCTATATTGTACAATAATCTTTTATGTTACCACTGGGCTGTTTCCTCCACGTCTTACATCAGGCTCCTACACATATACACATGAATGCCATCAGAGAAGTGTCGCCATGAAACCCAGTGCAAAGGAAAGAGGCAGGGACTGTAGCTTCACGGAGGGGTTTAATGGCAGTGCATGAGGAATGGGCTAACAAACACTTCCCAGTTAAACTCCAGGAAGCCATTCATTGCTTTTTAGAGCATGCAAATCTGGACAGGATCCATCCTGTTGAATGTTTCGAGAACTACTCGTTCATGCTTTTATTTATGTAGCTGGAATACTCTACTTGAAAACATAAAATGAACTCCATATCCAAATCTTGGAAAAGTCTGAGCAACATTTGGAAGCAAATGTCATTTCCCTTAGTTAACTCTTTGTACACTGAATGGAGACAAATCCAAGGTGGTGCCAAACTGCATTTTGTGTCCATTTCTTGCAATTCTACAAAGAGTAAAACAACGTACGCCTCAAGGGCACAAACCCAACTGCGCCTAAATCAATGGAATAACTCCTGCTGACTTCAAGAGTCCGGAGTGAGAGTAGGACATTCGGGGAAGAGCATAGTCTCACTTACTGGCAGAGGGTTTTGTTTCATCCCAGAAACAGAAACATTCTTAGTGTGACACCTAGTGTTGACAACAAATACCGTACAGACCTATCAAACGCAACAGATCAAGAACACAAAGAAGTTAACTGCACTGAAAACTCAAGTAACGAAAATTATTAAAAATATATATATATTTTTTGAATATGAACTAATACCTAAAATACAGAAAAATAGTGGGAAAAGTTTACTTGTTTTAATAAATCCTTTAAAATACATACTGGTTGGCCTCACTCTTTAAATCAAACTCTGACCTGATTATATCTGTTGTCTACTCAATGCATTTAGCTCTCTGGACTCTGCTTATGATAGCACCTACCACAAGAAGGACCAGTTTTGCAGAATAATTAGGTGTCATTTTAAGGTGCAACCCATTTCTGCTGGCTTGAAAGGGAACAAAAGAAATGAGATGTAGACTTCAGAGGCAGACACACTGACTCATGTTATTGCTGCATTTGTGTGTTTTTAGATCCTCATGAAACAAATTCAAAAGATGTGTAATGACAACACAAGGATTATGAGATGACATTCAAAATGTTAAATTCACTTCAAAATCATTTTAGTAGTACCACAAGAAACGTGTGGGAAAATACCTATTAATAATTTTTCAAGTCAGCAATTCAGGAATGTAATTAATTCTAAACAGTAATTACAATTGATTATTAATCAAGGTCTGGCACATCTAGCCCTACATATACTATAAATATGATTTGTTACCATAATTATGCTGACAGGTACTCTTTTTGCTTTACTCTCCCTGCTTGATCTCTGAGTTCTACTTTACTGACGTTCAGACTCAGAGAATAACACCATTTTGATGTGGACTCATCACTGTTGGGGTTTTATGACCAGTGATGACCAAATTTCAGTAAATGCAGGCCAAATGCAAAGGAAGTATAGGGTGTATGAATGTATTTTTTTTTTTTTTTGCAAACCAAAGGCTAATCTGAAAGTCAGGCTTCTAGAAACTGACTGAAGGCCAGAGTTCTTGACTTAGCAAACTGCAAATGTTTATTCTAAGGAACAAGCTTCTACATTTTCCTGTGAACAGGAATTACATTTTGTATAAGCACAATGACGTTCCCTGAGATCTTCTGGAAATGCCTTTGAGGTACTCACTCTAGAGATATTTAGAGCACAGTCAGTAGTTTAGCAAATCATTACAAAATACAAGTAGGGAAAACACTGACACAATGTCAGTGTTTGTTTTTTTTTTACAGAACCTCAACTGTCTTCAAAAACAGGAACTTTCCAGAACTATGTTTTTATTTTTATAGAATAAACTTTCCCACAAAAGACAATTACAAGGCAAGTCCCTGCATACCTATACATATCATCTCAATTGCTAAACAACTCCATGGAAAGCTCTTATGGCAGTGAAATTCTTCCCATTAATAAAAGCTGTATTGATAAAGGTAGCTGTACACAGTCTCACTGCTGTGATTTTATTGATTTGAACATTTCATTTTATGAAGAAATAGAGTTAGACTTCAGCAAAACCAGCAACCCCATACAATACCACTGCAAGCGTCATATAAAGGGCAAGTAAAAAAGCAAAAGGTACATACATTATAAATATATATATCTATAATTGTTTATTTCATTTTATCTGTCATTGTCAGGTCATTATTTCCTGATAAACTGGCTAATTTCTTATAGGAATCGTGATTTAAAAAGGCCTGGAGGAACAGGTTCAAAGAAGCTCTTCTAGATACAAAAGTCAAAGCCATTATTAAAATATCCCAGTGCAAATGAGCCTGTGGACATAAAATCTATCTGCCCAATATTTGATGGTGACGATATTAAAAAGAGTGAGAAGAAAAGAAAATCTTATGTCCTGCAGGTGCCTGGAGATCACCTCTCTTGAACTAGGGTAAACATATCACAGCACAAAGATCCTCCTCTTGTTCCTCGGGATGAAAAATGTTTACACCATCCACTGCTGCCAAGCTGCAGAGAGTTCACCAAAATAATAAAACAGCCACAGAATCTATCACTTTTCAGTGAACCTCAACTTGGTAGTGTTACATGATCATTAGACTTAATGGGTCTTTTCCAATCTAAATGACTCTATGATTCAAGGTTGTGCTGGTAGCACATCCCAGATCTCTTATTTCCAAGGGCTGAACAGAACACCAAGTTCTGGGAGGGGTGTTGGGTAGCTTCACAAATAATGCTGATCTCACAGTCTAGACATACTATTATCAAGGTGTGGATGTGAAAACTCTTGCCTCCTTCAGAGATTCCTCATTACTCAATGCTAGGAAGGATGGGAAGCCTGTAAAGCAGGGGCATAAGGAGACTTTGCTCCCCATGGGTTTTACTTCAGGAGGCTATGATTACAACCCAAACCTTTTATTTAGCCAGAAAAGAAACACACATATTCAGGTGTGGAAATAGAATTTTTAAGGCTATTTTCAATGGTAGTGACTTTGAAAAAGGCAGAATAAGATTAGAGCCAAAAAGTACTTTGAAAATGTTAACAATAGAAACTAGTAATTGTGCTGAGCTCTAAAAAAAAAATTTTATTAGTTTTAAACTTATATTTGCATGAGAGATGCTCAGCAAAAATTAATTATCTCAATTTATTAGGGAACTGTTGGTAATCAATAAGGTGTATGCTTCCTATTTGTAACATATTTAATGCCCACTGCATGGGCAATGTAGAGCACATTTGCTCTTTAATTATGGTTAGGACAGATTTATTCTGCTGCATCATTGAATAATCAGTCATCTGTTACCTTCATGAGTTTGAGAGATTTCTATTGCTACTAATGAAATCACAGGGAAAAAAAATGCAAAAACTTTTTTTTTTTCCTATATAAATTTGTTACATGTATAAACATTATGAACTAATGTTTAATGATAAATGAATTCTGACTTGAAAATAACTATTTAACTATTTAAATAGGTATCTTCCAACAGAAAGTACAGCAGATGAAATTTCTGAATGCTAGGATGCAAACATATAGCACAAAAAATATTAAATTTCACTTCAAAATCTGCTCCACAATATATAGTATTTTAACACAGAACACTTATTTTAATGGGCTTCTTGCTGGGGAAAATGAGGAGATTCCCAAAAGAAGGGACCAAGTCATGGAAATTCTAAGTATTAGGGATGTGAAAGAAGAAGTTATTTAGAACCTATACATTCACTGATAATGTGTAACTACATATGTTTTTTTTTGGTATATACAATGATACACATTGAAGATTTTATTCATGACCTCAGTCTAACACAAGCTGAAATACTTTCTCATTAAAATCAATGCCAAAGCTCCAAATGTGTAAAAATGCTGCATAAGGTCCCTAAATCAAATGCTTAGCATTTAGACTACATTTGTATTTCAGTGCTTAAGTGTTCTTCAGAGAAGCATGGGTAGATAATTTTTCAGCTGAGTTACATATAAATAAAATTCCTAACATTCCTCTTGACATAAACATTTCCAGATATTTCTCTTCTCCAAACCTGATACTCACCATAAATGATTTCGTCCCTTCCCAAACCATATTTTTTTCAGTTAATTTTCTTTAAAACAAAACCAGTTAGCCAGTCCTATTGGTGTTCTAAACTGGATTCAGTTTGACTTCTGAAAAATATAGTGGTTGTTTTCAAAAATGTTTAAAGAACAACTTTCAGGAGCAAAAAAAAAAATAAGGCAGAGATGAGAAATAAAATTTTGTCCAGATCACTGCAGGTAACTTGGTGAAAGGGAGACAGAACCTCGAAAGCTCATGTGTGTACTTCTTAAAAGAAAGACCTTGATGATCTGAAAGTATTAAATTACTTTAATACTGCTCTCATGCATTCATATTTTCTGTTTGTAATACAAGGACAATGTCATCACCCATGACCCAATATATCTTCCTAGTGAAATTTTGCATTTGTGAGACTCTGCATCCCAAAGATTGTGAAGAGTCAAATGCTGGTTTTATTTGCATTGTTGAAATTATGAAATTACCCATCTTCCCCCAAGGATGGGTCAGAATCTGCCCCTTTCTGGGTTGCTGGCTAGAAGTTTGGTTGTGCATATTGCAACAAGCTATTTTAAAAAATCCACTTAGATACAGGTGTCAATTTTTTATCTGGGCAGGATTTAGAAGCGTCCTGCCCCAATAATAATCCCAGGACAATGTACCTGAAGTATCTGCATTACTCTACATGCAGTAGATTTTGCTCTGCTCACCAAAAACGCCATCCAGTGTTTGCTGTGTGGCCTGCCAATGACTGCTTCTCTGCAGTTTGTCCTTTCCATCACTTCTACAGCTTCTTTCTTTGCAGTAAAGATGTGCAAGTCATGTGGGGCTCTCATAAAAGGTCATATAGCAGCCACAGAGGGAGCAAAATTGTCCCTATATCTCATATATCTGTGAAAGGACTGCCCACAGTTTATACCACAGTAACTCACTGTTGGTAACTTGGGATTTTCAAGCTATTACTGAACATACCACGCTTGCCCCACTTTTGTACAATCCAAAATGTCTCTTAACATTGTGTCAGAAGCATGGGGAAGGAAAGTCCTCCTCAAACTTGTGTCAAGGCTGGAGCCAGCCACCTGTCCTTCACCGAAAAAATCACTCATGAAAGAAAAATTAAATGGATGTTGATTGAGAGTTCTCTTAAGCTAATGGTGCGATCAGACGTTAGTGTGACTAATGGTAATGGGTTCTCTTGATGAATTATGTGGTAACAGTGCTCCAGCTGCTTTGGCTTCACAGAAACCAGTCAGATGGCTGAAAATCACTTTTCTGATCTTTCTGGAATTAATCTCTGTTGAATTAAATAACAAAGGAAAATTATGAACAGTTCTGAATCTACCGGTGGGGGTTGTTGCCATGTCTGTGTTACGGTATTAAAGTACACTTGTAGTCACCTTGGCTCTTTAGAAATCAAGTATCACTCACAAAATTCTAAAGACTTGGGCTTACTTGTCAAGGTTTGGTAGTAAGGGGGCAGCAGGGGTGGCCTCTGTGAGCAGAGCCCAGCAGCTGCCCCATGGCAGATCAGAGCCAGCTCCAGCCGGCTCCAAAAGGGAGCTGCTGCTGGCCAGAGCTGAGCCAGGGACCAATGCTGATTGGACCTCTGGGAGAGTAGATCTAAGGAATGGAAAAAAACTGCTACACAACAGCAGACTTACACTTGAAAAAAAGGCCCGATACGTCCATCCTCATTCAGAAAAAGGCACGACCTAACATAAAAGTTGTGTCATGAATATGTCATCTAAAAATAACTATTTCCTAACCCTCTTTGCACTTATCAGCAGTGTAAATGTTACAGAATAAAACCAGCAGTGTTGTTAAATGACACTGCAATTAAGTGTACAACTAAATGGACAACTAAATGGACTGGTTTCCTTTTGTTCTTCTTCATGAAGTTTGTTTTCTTACTCTGGGTCATACACCGGGAAATTACTAAGGAAAAACTAACCTGTCATAGCTGAACAGTCTTTCTTTTCAGATCAGGATTTTCATTGTTTTTGCATAGATGAAAGTGCCAGAATAATATAAGGGAAGGAAGAGTTAGGTCTGTCACACAGTGTCTGTGTTAGACCAACTCTCTGGGACATTTTCTCAGGAGAACAGCTCAAATGCTGTGAGTCAAATGCAGACTGCCAGGGAAACCAGAGAGATTTTTAGGGTGAGCCACAGTACCTGGCAGTCAGCTAAAATCCTCTAGCAGACTGGCACGTTTTCCCTGCTGCTTCACTGAAAAAGAAAGGATAAAAGAGCCAATGCTATTTCAAATGCTGAAAGTTGAAATCTAGTGTAGAAGAATATTTTCCCCATGCTTCAAACTATGAAATACATATGGACACAGAATATATTTCTTCTACATCTTAAATGTACGCAGCTCTGTGCTGCCGCAAAGAAGCACTAGGACTGTCCTCGTTAGGTAGTTTAAAACTATACTGGAAATCTCTACACTACACTGTAGTCACTTCTCTGTGTGTAATAAAAACATGACATGATAAGGATTGGAGAATGGTATTAAACTTCCTTTATGCTTTTCTTCTCCTTTTTTCCAAGTATTGATGGAAAAAGAGAGACTTTTCAGTCAGGGAGACTGATGAGCAGAATGAAACACCTCCCCTGCTGTGCTTACCCTTTCTCTTTCCCACAGCAGCCCTGAACAAGGGGAATCCAAATATCAATTCAAACCAAATTAAATCTATAACTGGCTATACAAGTCACATCTAGTGAGCAGAAATCTGGGCCTTGTATTTGTCCAAAAGAAAAAGAAAATTACGGGATTTTATTCTATCAGTTTTTAGGAGCTGAGTTTGGGAGAATGTCTGTACTTCACTAAATACCTATACAGTTATTTCCCACCTTTCAGGGCCATCATTTGGGTCAAGCCCATAACATTTTTCAGTGTCCTATTTAGCTAGCTAGCTGCCAAGATGCTTCCACAATCAGACCTTCATCTTTAGCTGTTTTCCACTGAACAGGACCAACTCCAGGATCCTAAGATACACCTTGATACTCACCAAGATTCTTTCAGGAATGCATTGATACTGACTCACCTCATTTACATTTACCACCTCGCTTTGAACATGTTGACAGTTCCCAGGACTGGTAAACAAGACTATTCCCTATCAGAATGGCAAACAGAATATGTAAATGGCTTTCCTGGTGCTACAGCATAAAGTTAACTCTTTCCTGATGATCAGAACAGGATTCAGTGCTGACTGACTCATTTCTTTAGGTATTTTATGCACCATGTTTAATGCAAGCCATACTTTAATAAAAATGAAAAATGACCATAAGGTATTCTATTAATATCACATCTGAGATTAATGTGATGGCAGCCAGACAGCTTGGAAAGGGCAGGGGAGATGGGTATGAGTCCCTGATACTGATTTAAAGGATCTTCCCTTCTCCCAGGCATTATTCTACCCTATGGAAAAAGCCATCAAGAGGATTTCTTTACCATGAATCGGAAGGAGTCCAGCCCCCTGCCAAGCTGAGAGAATGGGGTGGAGAAGACAAGGACTGGAGTTCTGTATTCTTAAGGGTGCCCTTTCTGTCTTTACCTCAAAGCTAACAAAATTTTCAAACTTAAAATTAGTCCCTGAATTTTCATGAGAGAGAGGCACATGTTTTTGCTAACCAACAGCAATTTTCATTCCTATGTGTAAAGGCTGAAATGTTCACTTAGAGCCCTGAGCAGAACCCAAAGTCAGGGGAATGGAGGATGCTCAACTGCAGAGCCCTCTGGCAGCAGGTCACAGTAGCTTGTGTGCTGAAAAATTGGTGTTTGAAAAACCATCTCAGGCCAGATTTAGAAAGCAACAGAATGTAGTAAATGCTTCTATTGATTTTGCATTATTAAATCCTGAAAAATAACCGAGCTTTGCATGATATCTAATTTACTTGATTTAGTACGTTAATAATTCTGTCCCTGAGACAGAAATGAAAACTGCAGTGATTCTTCACTCCGGAATTAGATGTCTACAGAGGGATTCATTTTTTCAGATTATGTAAATTATTCAAGAATGCTAAAAAGCACTATTTTTAAACTGTTAAACTGCTTCAACATTTCTACTGATATGAACTGTTCATCCCTTGGGGACTATTATTTTAGGGTCCTGACAAAAACCTGGTAGGAGCCAGTGGAGTCTTAATGATGGCAAGGCTTGGACTGGGGCCATAATATGCCTTAAAAGAGACAGGTCTTAATGATGCATATTGAAACTGGAAGATCAGATGTGCAGTTTGGGACACTGAAGACCAACTGGGCATTATATTGCAAGCATTTGGCATCCACATTAAAATATAACCGAGGTCATAAAATCCAAAACTTTGAAAAGCCTTTTATTAACTATGTCTCTGTAGTGCTGATTTGTCAGGACTGAAGATGACAGTCAAGGACCCTGTCCTTAAGACTGTAATGTGATTTTCTGTCATGTAGTGTGTCTACAGGCATATTATAGCTTTGATTTTTAACTTAATTTTTTTTTTTTTAATTGTTTAAATTTACATAGCCTGCAAAATCATCTAGCTTCATTCAGAAGACAAATACTATACTATAACATAAAATGAATACTACCACGGAATTGATCACCTTTATTTTGAATCCAATGTTCAGAAACTACATCCTCAGAATTTTAACCTGACATTTCTTTTAAGAAGTCCCACTTCTAGAACCCTGCAGAATTTTTATTTTCTGTCACAAGTCTATTTTGAACAGAATGGAACTGGGCTCCTTACATGAATGCTCAACTCTTCCTTCATGTCGTGCTTCACTACTGACCTCTAATGAGCAGTAAGCATATTGCCTGAATTCCTTACCCCTTTATAGAGAAATGTAATATTATTAGTGAAATGCAAGACTAACATAACTTTTCTTTCTCATATGGGTTTATATTTTCAGAGTAAGTAGGAATGCTTGCAAGACTCACTGTATTGGATTCCTAGGTCATTTTTCCTAAAAAGCTTTTTTTCAGAGGAACATCTCATACAACTGAGAGATGGTATTTTTTAATGACCGTGAACTGATAAAATTTCAAAGACACTAGCAGATTAAAGTTAAATTTGCAAACATAGGAGTTTTGGAAAACTGGAGTGCTCCTAGAATCAGGTTTGTAAACCTCATGTGAATACAGAGAAACGTGTGTTTGTGAGAAGAAGCTTTGTAGTATATTATAAAAATAGATCACCATTGAAATAGTCTTACACATATATCCATTGGTATGCACTTGACTGGTCAGGAATTTTGTTCCTGAGACATATTGCATACTGTGTCAAGCACATGACATTCAAACCATGTTATATTTTCAAAGTATTATTTTTTAAATAGACTTCAGATGACTAATGTAATTTCAGTTTTAATATTCATTTATTTTAAATGCATCTATTAATGGTTTAGCTGTTTATCCCTTGTCCTATTTCATAAAAGCTATTATTGCATAATTTAGCAGCCTTGTAATAGGGTCTAGGTTAACAGCTCTCATAAGTACAGACCTTCTGTCTTCAAGAAGTCTATTAAGGTTATCACATTTTTCGCTATGCAACTATCTTCGTGCAATATTGAAAGAACCTCCATTTAAGGCCAAGAATAAAACAGAGATCTTTCCATGTCCAAACAACTTTATAAACCCAGTGACTGACAATGTTGTTATATTGTGGACATCCCTCCCAGGCTCCCACATCCAGAGTGCCAGGAAGCAGGAGAATTTCCCAAATCTACCACCTCGTAGAATCAGTCTGATACAATTTTTCTATTTTTCATGGCTGAAAAATTTGATCCCCAGACAGACTACAATATACATAAAAATTACTACAAGCTATTTCCTAAATTGCTGCCTTCATCTGTGACAATAATGACATTATAGGATTTAAAAAAAAAAAAAAAAAGAGAGAGAGAGAGAGTAGAGAAAGTCTTAAGCATTTTAACTTACAACAAAAGTTCAAAGGAAGATATAATGTCTCCCAAAACATATTGGTAATAATTAGTAGAGCAAGAACCCATTTTGAAGAAGGGGAAGGGGAGTACCAGTGCCAGTAAAGGACGGGGTCAGTTGAGCACTAAGAACTTTGAAAGGAAATATTGCAAAATGTGGCTAGAGCTGCACCCGCCTCAGAGGACTGTGGCCACAGTCCCCCTGAATGAGCAACACACAATGAGCTTGACCAAAACCAGATGCTGTGCTAAAAGCCATTTCACAATAGCTAGTGCAGAGCGGCTCTGTATGCCCTTTTCTGAAATATCTGAACACTGAACTGGAGAACGTCCTTTTATCCTGGAGTAAAGTCTGGATGGGGTATTTCTTAAGCAATTTTAAACTTATGTACAGATTGAGGATGGGTAAAGGTCATGGGAGAAGCAACATGTTACTCATACCACTGGCACAAGGACAAATCCCTATACAAAAAGAGCTCTCTGCCCACAATATCACGGAGGACAGACGCTAGAAATATTTGAATCACTCGCAACAGGAGACAGAAGCACCCATTTCCCTTGCTGGTGAGAGGCAGGAAGACCTGGAGAATGAATGCTTTCAAATGAGCGCTGCAGTGTTCTGCACTGCCACATCACCAAAACCTCACACAGTGTTTGCTTCTTCCCCAGGATGGTGGGAAGCTCTAACACAGACACTGAACCTGGGCAGGAACAGAGATGCGGTTATGTTTCTGAAGTCACCTTTGGGAGCCACCAAATCTGCAGCCTCCCTGTGCTCAATGGGAGCTTGAACTGGCAACGAGAGATTCCTCAAGCTGAATATTACAGTCAGGCCAAACCCTCCTTGGAGGAACTCCAGGAAGCTTTCTAACCCTTGCTTTGGAATAGTTTGGACAGAAAACAAATGAGTGGTATTATGGAATTTTGGTTGCACATAAGTAACTTCTGAAAATTATTTTTTGCTCTTCCCTAGAGGCAAAATCCACATTCATAGCAGAAAACTGGCATGGCTATAACTAATTTCAAAATATTCAATCTCAGGTTTGAAAAATTAACACAACAGAAATGTTTGGTATGTGCAACATATCTAATAATTAGGATACAAATAGGATAATATGTTCTAATACATGTTTGAAAATAATGCAACTCTTCCTTTACTACAAATAACACCTCTATATAAAGATATAACTCACATTAGATTTTTTTTTGTCATTTCTTTTTAAATAGACCATGAAAAACAAAACAGCTATTTCCCCTTTAGTTTTTAGACACTGTTAAATAGCAGTATAATGTATTTTTTATGTATTTCTCCAGAGCTCCACACTTTGTCAGCAGGAAAGGAAAATATTTATGTTAACCAGTCCTAAAGGCATTCATATTAATTTATCAAAAAAGCTCTTGATTAATATTCTTGAGCAAAATACTTTTCCCTTTCCAACATAAATAACATTTGGCGTCTTCTCTCATTAAAAGAAAAGTAAGCAGTGCAATGTAGGTGTCCTGAAATGTAAACACTTATTCAGAAAGAAGTGTGCCTTATTTGTTGCCATAGAATCAAAAGACAAACTAATTCCCTAGGCAATGAATCAGCTCTCAGTGAGATGCTGAGTAGATGACTCAACTATCAGACTATCAACAACCTCCTCTATAGTGGGGTAGTGTATCAGTCCCTAGAGAGGCTGATGCAAAACCCTCTGCTTTCAGATTGCAACAGATAACAGTCTGTTTCTATTTCTAAGGTATGAAATCTGGCTCTTTGGTTCACTCTCTTCCATGTGGTAGTCCCTAGTTCAAATAGCAAAACATTGCCCAAAAGGACAACCATTGCATAAAACAGAAATAATTCTGGAAATATTGCTTCAGGAAGAGTTGAGTTAATGTTTTATTCACTCTAGTGGGTGAACACTCTTGGGATCAAACGAAAATGTGCAACATCCTCAAGGTTTCAGAAAGAGAAGCAATCACACAGACTGACAAATATCCTCCTCTATTGGAGACTCTCCACTGACAGTCTATGGAGGCAGGCAACTCTACTTATCCTCATCTCAGGTAAAACCTTCTGCCTTCTGTCAAGAGTCTGCTTCTGATCTTTGAAAGCAAGCATCCTAGGTCACCAAAAGTAGGCAAAATAAGTCTAAGCCTCCTCTTTTTTTTTTTTTTTTTTTTCCATAAACTCCAGTAATTCCAAGAATATTTTCTATTTTTCTTAAGAGAACCATAGAGATCATTCATAAGCAGGAATCTGAACTTAGCAGTGCAACATCTTTAGCAACACCAGAAGTCCTCAGGACTCTGCTGCAGGTCCAGTTGTGAACAGCAGGAGTTGAGCATCTGAGGTTCTGAATCTCAGTGACGAGATGACTTGGCCACTCCTAGCAAAAAAAAAAACATGGCCAAAATCTGACCTGATGAAAAACTGAACCTTCTCTATTAAACACTCATTCACCCCATCTCAAACTTCCTTCATTGCAAAAGCTTTACCAACAGCCACAAAGAAAGAGTATGTAACACAAAAGTTCGGTATATGTTAATATATTCATCCCATTATTTTATTTTGTCTCCCTTAATGTAATGTTACAGCACAGGGGTAATTTCTTGACAGATGAATTACATAAACATTGATTTTTAAAATTTTATTTCTCTCATTAAATTGCACTTATCCAATTACCCATTAAAGAGGTTTGCAGTATGAATGCACATTTCTCACACAGCATTCCAAAGCAATCAACTGGAAAATGATGCCTTGCCAAAATGGCACATTTGCCTATCTGATAATAGAGGTGGAAGACAAAAAGAAAAGGGGCGGGGAGAGAAGGGGGAACTAGTTAAAACCAGCTTTTATCACTGTTTCAGAACCCAGTGAGGTCTCCTCAACCCAGCTTTTTAAGAAAACAAAAAACAAAAAACAAACAACAAAAAAAAAAAAAAAAAAAAAAACAGACAAAAAAAAGAAAACAAACAAACAAACAAAAAACAACAACATATTTTTATCAAATACTAGTAAGTTGCAAGCCCCAAGAACTCCATTTATTGTCCAAAAATTACCAAAGGAGCTCTAAAGAACAGAACAAGCAGAGCTCATCTGGAGCTTACTCAAAGCACATCGAAAACAAACTCCCAACCCACGCTGTGCTGATGGGTGCAGACAGTCCTAAACCAGCTCTGGCTGTGCTGAACATGATCTGGGGCAAGCACGCCACACAGAAGCCCAAGATTGACGAGCCTGCTCCAGGCCACAGAGCAGCAAAGCTGCATTAGTGCAGCTCAGCGCCCAAGGTATTGTGCAGCAGCAAGAGTCAGAGCTCATTAGCTCAGGAACTGTGCTAAGCTCATTTATATACACACTGTCGTCAAAGCTGAACTGCTAAGCTTGCGAAATGCTGAACTCTACTTGTTGGCCAGTGGGCTGCATCTCTACGCTTTATGCCATTTCCCCGTCCCCCAGTCCCCTCTGGTCCCAGCCAAGGTCTGAGGAAGCACAAAACGACTCCCAGAGCTAAGCATCGTATAGATAGTTACACCTCAAAAGAATTTGACTCTATATTCCAATACATGTAGCAGTCCTGATTAAAAGCTTTCTACTCATGCAAAGACATATGACTACATATGACTACAACACTACCTGCTACTGATATATGTTCTCAAAAAATTAAATATTTTAAATACAAATTGTTTGTATTGAGTGCGTTGTGTTGGCTGAGTGTGCAGAGATATATTTGAGTACTATTGCATGGATCTTCTGCGATGAGCACCTTTTATGGATTTTTCACTTTCCCTTGTGTATCTGCTTTATTTAGGCACAAAAGCACAGGTCGCTCTTCAGCGCCTTGTTACACCAACAGGCAGCTAGGAAGCATTATTGTTTACAACAGCCTTCTGAGCACTGCCTAGAGACTGCTTTTACAGGTCTGAGCAGTCCCATATCCCCATGTTGCTGCAATAACACTCTTTCTGCAGCTACCCTTTGGTCATATAGGTGCTACGGTCACACAACACTTCAGAAGGTCTATCCTAACCCAGTCCTGTGGGGATTACATGTTCTCTGCAACACTACTGTGTCATGTCCTACACAGCGATCTGCTCTGTGTGCTGTTAACAAAAGACATAAGGGGAAGAAACATAAGACATAAGGGGAAGAAACATAAGATACATCAGAAACTCAGAGAAGGCCAGTGATGAAATGATTATGTCAAAGATTGTATTGCTGTAATCCTTGTGCAGGACAGATTACACAACTTTTCCCAGAAATTCATTCATCTATCCCTGTAGCACAAAGGCAATTAAAAATCCAAAGATACTTAGGTGAGTTAATGATGCAATATATAAACATAGTTAATACAAGCATTGGAACAATAAAGATGAGGTGCAGTCTGCTAAGGCATCTCTCCTAAAAGAAAAATTACTGGAGTCCCCACAGAGAATCATGCTACTGGACCGAGAAATTAAATCATCTCTCTGCTCCTCCTTAGTCACAGGCACTGAGAATCTTTGGGAACAGGGATCCAGCTGTTAAGAATGCCTCTGGTGACTTCATCTAGGTTGGGGGTCAACCACTGCTGTTGGATGCAGAGCCATCTGAAGTGGGCCAGCCTCAGTCTAAAAGCAACGTAGTCTCTCTCCAGCACTTTTAAAGCCTACCAGCTTGAGTCAGCTGAAGGATCTTTGCACTCCATGGCCAATTAAGTTTCCTCCTTTTCCCAATCATATCTTGCATTACAGTTTTCTACGTTATATTGTCTGTTATTCACATTTACTACATTTCTGTCTTATTCAGCCTTCGGAAAACTGAGAGCTGGAAGTACTTGGGGAAAAGAGGAGTGAGGAAAGAAGGTACAAAATCATATTTCTATTAAATGTACAAATTTATGAGCCATACAGTCAATAAAAGGAGCAAAATGTACTGTATAACAGAAGTATGGCCATAACAGCATTCCTAATGCTATCTGCTTTACTGAGCTACAATTTAGTTACTAAAGAATTGCACCCACAGGCCCACAGAGTTATCTCAGGTTGGCTCTTTTTTCACATCTGTTTCAGTCCAGCAACGTATGTATCATACAGCTCTGCTCCAGTGTGCTTTAATGCAAGTAATATCAGCGACATGAACTCCGACACTGCTTTCTGGTGTGTGGTGTTCAGGTTTGTATCATCCCTCTGCGTAAAAAGCTACACTTTAGACTACCCTTGGTTCAATTCAGCTTGGTATTACCATTGGGTAACTATAATTCATCTTCTTGATCCTGACAATAACTGCAGTGACTGCCACTAGTTCACTCTGGCTCCATGCCCCATGTCCAGATCCACAGGATTCCTTGAACCAAATCAGATCCTCCAGAACCATAGACCACAGTTCCTCTCTTGAAGACAAAGAAATTAGAACAAGAGGACTACTAGACTGCTGCCACTGGGTTGTTCTTGTTTCATTTCTAGAAATTATATAAAAATTTCAGCTGTAAGGGACCTTTAGAGTTCATTCTGTCAAACATAGGTATCATTCCTAATTCAGAACTCCCTGCCTGTTAAGTCTGGATGACTCTCTAACCCCAAAACAAAGGATAACATTATTATTTATACATAATACCCTTTAGTACAAAATATTAACCTAGCCAGAATACCTACACCAGAAAAAAAAAAAAAAAGGAAAAAAAAAAAAAAACAATAATAAAACAGTACTGTGTGGAACTAAAAATAAGTAAGACAGTAATTTATGTAAATTGTTAGACACAGTAGGTTGTTCTCCTTCGCCTTTGGAGCCAAACAGCTAATCCTCTCTTCCAGCTCTGATGTTTCTGTCCAGAAGGATTTAACTTATTAATATTACAAGCTTATTGAAAGCATTTAGAGTCCTCTTAGTTATTTCAGCTTAATATAAGTAAATGATCAGAAGAAGTAAAGACCAAAAATAAAGGCAGTGGAATACCAAGATTTTCCAACAATACAGAATAATGGACATTAGAATACTTTAGCAGGGGGAAAAAATTACATTTCCAGAAAATTAAGAAGTTCCTAAAGAAAACAAGCTCCTGCTTTGTGGATTTAGAAGTAATGATTCACCCTTCAAACTAAAGGACACCCAATTTAACATAACAGGGATTTATTTTATAATAGCATCATTACATTTTGTACAGCATGAGTATACCACATACAGACTGCAAGATTTTTTAAGGAGCTGGATGATGAGTTGGCAACTCACAAGCACTCACTGCTGAGCCAGCGTAGGGTAATAGGAGCACTCCAGGGTCCCATGTCAGGGCATAACCTGATCACCTACAAAGATTAGAAAGGAATGCTACCCATGTGTAGACCTGAGCAGCTGGCTCTGTATGTCACAGATTTTGAAGCTTCTTTTTTAACCTCTTCCTTGAGCAGAAGTTTACCACCACTTCTAGATTAGGTACACAGCAGATCCAGTTTAGTATACCAAACCCTATTCTCTTAACTTCTTACTAGTATATGCTTTTTTGAAGTGCTTGAGGGAGAAAACAGTCCTATTATACACTTAAATATGCAGCTGTATTCCAAGGTCATTTCCTTTACATTGCATGTTTTGCTACTAATTTATTTTCACCATCCGCCAGACACCATAAATGAGCATGTTATACAAAATAAAAATGCTTAGCTTTGCACTCAGGCAAATGAGCTTAGCATCATAAAGTTAGTGAAATACATAAAAAATATAAGACTTTCTTGATTATAATTTGCTGTGTATATATTTGTTATATAATTTATTTGGATTTTACTTACTAGATTGCATGATTTAAAGGCCACCCTCCAGTACTGTAGATATCATTGATAAACTTTTAAAAGCTACCCACAACATAAACTAGGTAATAAATCCTCCTTTGACTGAATCAGGTAATTCAGTAACAACATAAAGTAAATAGACTCCGACTTGCCATAGCTTCCATATTGCCACTGCCAAACCCCACTAAACATCCAATTTCTGGCAGTCATGGGGGTGAGCAAAAGGGCTAGTTTTGCAATCAGGCCAGGATGCTCTGATGTTTCACTGATCTTGGAAGGACAAATAGAAAATACCTCACACGTTACTTTATTTTCTTATTTCAATGCTTTAAGCCCAGCTCCTCATTTAGCAGCATAGTCTACAACAGGATAGTAGTTCTGCAAAGTCAAACTCTACATTCACTGAACAGGCAAATAAAAGGTGGCTGATAGACTTTAAGTGTAGGGTTTTCAGTTGTTGGTTGTGGGGTTTTGTTTTGTGTGGGGGAGGGGGTGAGGAGGTTGTTTTTTGACAGTTAATCTGTATCAGCTAGGGATCAGCCAGATAGGCTAACTGACAAGTGAGGCTGATTCACTGAAACTCTATTAGCCCACCTCGGTCTGCTTATCTAGCAGAAGAGTAACTGTGCATTGTAATAACAGAAAATCTTGTTAAAACTGTGTACTCTCACAACAGTAAAATTCTTGTTAAAACTCATGCTAGAGGGCTGGGGAAGATTGAAGAAGAAGCCTGGAGTGGTCCAGGTTAAAGGAGAAAGTGAAGGTGGAATCAGAGACTTGTTTTCTAAATGCTGGGAACCATGAGGTACCTGATCACTGAAGGTGAGGTTTAAGGTGATGTTAGCTATGTCTTAAGAGATCATTCCTTCACTACAGGACCCTGGGATGATGCAGAGCTAGAAGCGGGCAGACCCATCTGAAAGAAGACACTTCAGGCATGCAAAAGAGTACATGTATTTTTGGTTTGACTTGACCTCTGTGCAGCTTCTCCCCATGGGTCAGGAAAATGGTCTTTCAGGTGGAGATGATGCAAGCATAATTTCTCTCCTCTCACAAATAAAGCTTCAAAGACTTACCTGCCTTCACAGAGGCTGAGATCATGAGCTCTTCCTTATGGGATTCCCTCAACCCATCCTGTCAGTGTATTACAGTCACACTGCTCTGTCCTTTTCTTTCATTCTTAGCAATTCAGATGGAAATGGCAGCCTACTGTAAAGAAGAGAAATAGCCCCATCTGGTCTATACTTGGGTACTACAGGTGGGGAACATACATGAACAGATTCAAAACATGGACTCAGCTCTGTTTGTGAGGCTATCCACCACCTGTAAACTGCTCTAATCTGTGAGATGAAATTATGATGAAAAACAACACTGACTTCTGGAGGAGGCAGAAAAACACCCATCTTACCTTTTTGTCGCAGCAATACCCTCTAGCCAGGTCGCTGACAGGCCTGACGGATCTATTTGGCTAATAGAACATTAACTGCCTATTCGTCGTTTTGGCTTAGCTAAGCACAGTGCCATCAATCTAGCTTTCTAGTCAGCCTCACCGAACATAAGCATGTCAGATGCTAATTCTTTCAATGGCCTCCACACTCCCTTTAATGTCCCAATATTTTATGTTTTCAAACAACCATTTCTCCCCTCAAGATTCCATTGGATACAGTATGTTTGCTCACATCACCCTGATCCGGGGTGCAAGTGTGTTTTACCTCTTTTCCTTGTTCTTATCACCCATCCTCCCTCTGCAGAGTTAAGTTCTTGGAGTTAGGACCTCTTTGCTACGGTGTATTCTTCTGGTATCTTCCACATGATGCCCATTTTTCAAGTTACTCTAAGTAGTATAAAAATGCAATTAATGACAATTATAACCACTTAGTAATAAAAATTTGGATGTTATATGGTTTTGAGCAGGTAAATTTTCATTTGGATCACATTCAACCCCCTAACTACAAAAAATAATATGCCTTAATTCAATTCATATTGCTTTTCCTGGCCTACTCTTTCACTTCATCCTCATCTTCTGCTCCATCCCAAAATCCAAACATGTTTCCAACAATAAAGTATATTGTTCCAATTGTACCAGTGTGCACAGTATTTAGGGTTCATAGGCTGTTTTTCTAAATTAACATTCAAGCTGTTTTATTACCCAGTCATGAGTAAAGCAAACAGGTTTTTGAAATAAGATACCTCCTTTCCAACATTAGACTGAACACTTGACTAGTTCAGTTAATGTGTTGTGATAGGTGTTGTAGGTTCATATTACCATCTTCCTCTACATCTGTATTTAAGTCTCACCGTGCAGTGTAATTGGATCTTCACAGCACCACCTTCCACCTATTGCCAACAGATAATGGCACAATCTGTAAAACAGCTTATTATAAAGAATGCAATGGCCTGATAAAATCAGAAATATAACGCATGAGTCCACAAACTGAAGTACATGGAAATTTTTTCTGCTAACAAATAGTGAGGTTGCATTAAAGAAACACAGAAGAACTTTGAGGAAACATTATAATAAGAATTGTATGTTTTCACACTAAAGGAAAATGTAATGATAGTTTTCTCATACGACTCTACAGGACAGTAAACTCCAAAACAGCTAAAATAACTAGAAGGCTACAGACCTCTGGCCAGAGACTTCACAGGTGTAAACCAGGAAGGTTTCACCAGCTACAGCTGGTATGATCCAGTGCTAGATGCCACAATCTCAGAGCCATGACAGGAACTACACTTACAAATTTACATGTAGGAAAAAGAGAATCAACAGCACAGGACTCCGTCACTGCCATTACTCCACTGAACTGCTGCTCACTGGTATTTCTGTAGCAGCTAAGACCAACAGGAACTATACAAACTCACAAAAAGATGGGCTCCCCTCAAAAGAGCTCACACCATAAGACACCAGAGAGGAAGGAACACATATATCCTGTCAAAGAGTATAGGAAACAGGACCATCCCCTTGATTACAGTCCTCATCATGGGTTGTTTTGTGGGCAAACGGCTTTTAAGATGGGATGTACATAGGAAATGACAGCATGGAAGAAAGTACTCCAGTGCTTATTGTAAAAGTTAACATATGGGCAAAGTCAGCATCCTAACCAACAAGAAGCAGTCTGTTTTAATCCTGAGATGGAAAGGCAGGTATCAGACAAATGAAAGGCATATGCCAGCCTGTGGAGCTGGAACCCACTCATGCTTTGAATGCCAGTCTTTTTTCTTGACTGCATCATATACACAACTTGGCACCCTGTCTCCATTCCACACAAAGAAGGAGAGGGAAGTTGAAGGTTCTTGAAAATGAGCTAGCTTTAGTAGGAATAATGTTGGTAGATTCTGCCTGAAATCTTTTTTTTATTTTTTTGAACTTGCCACTTCAAAAGTCAGTCTTCCTGGATTTAGTCTTAATCCTGACCAGACTGACTAATATGATGAAAAGAGGAGCAGTGTTGAAGTTCACAGCCACAAGAATTACTAATAGGGAATGACAAACCTTCAATACAACTGATTTTATGTATCTGCAAAGCAGAAAACTTTTCATCACAGATGTTGGTGTACTTTCCCTGCAAAGCGAAGTTTCTCCTCATAATCTACAGGAAACACAATCATGACCACCACACCTACAAGATACCCAGCTTGTAAGGTGAATTATTACCACGTGCTCCCCAGAGGAAAGTGTTTGCTCGTATCTGCCAGGTGGAACCAACAACTGGCAGCTCGATGCCCCATGAAAGCCTTCTGCAAATAGCTTCTTAACAAATATACCCCACCTGGTTTCCTGCTTCCATGCCATTCAAACCAAATATCTCTGACTCCCATACCCCACCTTGGTTGTATTTTGGACTTAGCTTTTGTTCCCTCCCAGTTGACATTGATATATTTTATCACAGCAAATATTAATTACATGCATTTTGTCAAAGACATTGCTTCCTGTTGTTTGAAGCTTTCAACAGGGACAATGTCCTCTCTGGAAATATTATTATACTGAATAACATTTTTATGGGATTATTATTTTTTTCACATTTGCTTTTGCTGTGTCTTACCAAGCAAAAGCAACCACACTTTTCTATGTCACAGAATTTATTCTTCGGATTACTAAATATATATTCCTGTACCTCTCATTAAGGGGGACAAGATTATTGTATCATATTTATTATCGTACTGAAAGTTTAGTACAGCCAAGTGTTTTCTTGAGTTAGGTTGCACCTAAAAAAGAATTAGCTTGCCTAATAACTGCAACAATCTCTGTTTCAGTTTGAAAAGGTTGGCAAGAAATTGGGTTTTAGTTGTCAGTAAGTACAACCAGGTATAAATTCTATCAGTCCAGTACAATTTTTTTCCCAGAAGGCTCTGAAACAAATATAATGAAATACAAAGAGAACTAAACCAAACAAACACACACACACAACCACCACCACTGAACACCTAAGGTTTATTTAAACAAGAGTTAAAAAAAATCATTCTTTAAAGTGTTCTACTCCAATAAGGCAGAAAGAGATACCTGTGGGAAATTGAAGCAGAGGTACTGGAAGCATACAGGTAGTAGAAAATGCTTTTTACAGGACATTTAAAAACCCTACAACTGTAAAAAGAAGTATTTAAATAACCTATTTCCGTTTTGTACATGCTAACCAAAACATTAAAAAAAAAAAAAAAAAAAAAAGTTCATTATCTAGCTTAAAGGAGGAATCAAAATACAGTGAGTTTTAGGCCAACTGCACTTAGATATGTCCATGTCCGTGTCCATCAAGCTCCAAAGATTAATGGATACCACAGGAGGAATATTTCAACTCTGAAATTCACTTGCATAATGAATATAGGGTTGTGAGTGTGCCAAGATTGTATGTTTATATCACAATTTGTCAACTGCCATATATATATCACTGAAAAATGAAATAGGCTTAATTAAAGTTTACTTAGCAAAAATAACAACTTTAAGTTACATTTTTTTCACCTTGTAAAATGAAGGAATCGGTGAGGGTTCTGGAAAGGCTAGCCCTATCTGTTATATCTAAGAATTTGTCTCCATACTGAGAGGTCTCATTTTTCTCTTCTTGTGTTTACCCTCACCCTGGGCAGAAGAAGTAGCTTCCAGAAGCTTGGAAGATCACTCTCAGCGTGTATGAGTTTGTGTTGTAGGACGTGCCACCAGAACGATTTGCAAAGACATGAGCATGAGTGAGATCTGGCATTTGGCCAGTTCTGGTTTACCAAAGTGTGTAATTCTGACGGGAATATAACTCATCCTATTTGCTGCCTTGATCCCATAGTACTGCCAGGCTTCAGCTGGCTGCAAGGGATCTGTGAGCAAGTGCTCCGTGCTGAAAAGGCCCCACACAGGGAAAGCTCTACATGTTATAGGTTTTTAACAATAGCAGCCGTTGTTTACCTATTTCCTGCAGGTGCTTTCAGTTTTTCAATTATTTTGAATACAGTTAAGTCAAGCTTATCTACTTTATTTCTGGAATAATGAAGTATGTAAAAGCTTCAGAAGGCTGCAGTACATTGTATATGTTAAATAAACCTGAGCAGTATTTATTTATAACTGAAGATACAAAGTTCATTAGAGAGGATGTGGTTCTTTAATTTGCCAGCAGGTTGACTAATCGGCAAGTATGTGCTGGCCGGCCATGCCAGAACATGCCAGCCTTAAAGCTCTGTACAAACCAGACAGCACACCTTATGTGAATGTCCCATGGGAACCGTCACAACACTCATCAGGAGATGGGAAGCCATTGAAGCAGGGGTTGGAGAGGGGTTTGGGAAACAAAGGAAAAAAATCTCCAGGAAATAAGGCATCCTGTATTCTACTGCTCCTCAGACTATTTGTTTTGTTTTCCAATCTGCCACATTCACGAGATTATTATATTAGAAAATGTCAAGGTAAAGCAAAACTAGTTCAGATGTGGCATTTGGGGTAGGCAGTTACAGATGATGGCTGATAAGAATTTGATAAGAATACTCCGGGTTGATTCTGGAAAGCTGCTAAGTCACTCCCAGTACAGCACAGTCCAGCAGGACTGACTATTTATTAAGTGCACTGCTATTTCTGCTCATATCTGCACTTCCTCTGAGTTTAAGAACATCCTAATTTGTGATGAACACACAAACACGCAAAACACCAATTTTGATTCTTTGATGCCATCATTGATAAAAATGTTAAGCCTCTGGAAAAGAGCAGGCAGTACACTGGCAGTAAGGTACCTTCTGCTTGTTTTCCCTACTGGATTCAGTAATAGGTATGATAACAAGTGCTGGTAATGGCCAACTAAGCCTCATTCTCCTGCTGCCATTCTAATGAGGATTTTATTTCTATAAATAATGTTTGAAATAATATCAGTGCTGACTTGTCCTAGTCTTCACCTGCAGCCAACCTGTGATTTGCATTAACATAGATTTATTGCTTGCACACAATCCATCTGAAAATGTACTACTTCCAGTTTAAGGATTATTCATGTCTGGTTTTGGATTGTTCATGTGAGGATAAATATCAGGAGTAACGGTTTACAGGCACCTTTTACCCTATTCTTCTGGGCCTCTCGTGCTATAAGAGACAAAACCACACATTCCTGCACTGATTCAAAGTGACACGACAAAAGGCCTACCTTAAATTTTAGTAAATCTTCACAGTTTACTCCCAATCTAATTGACAAATGCAAAACCTGAGAAGTTTGCTCCATTCTCAGCTGCAGTTATACTCACAAGGATCAATGTAGATGAATCAACCCAGCAAAATCCACGGGAAGACCCTCAGAAACCAACCAATACTGTAATATATTCCAGACTATCCAACTACTGCCCCAAAGGCCACATTCTGTTTGCATTACTCATTGTGGGGTCAACACAAATCTGCTAAGGGCAAGAGCAGTCTTTTGACTTAGACTTTAGGAAGGTCTACATTTTGCCTTACCAGTTTTAAAACAAACTTCCCTTCAACTTCAGATCTGCCCAAACTAGACACACTTCACCTGGCTCAACTTCTTATATTCTGGGTAATTATACCCTTCTGAATTGCTCTCCAACAAATAGCCACTTTCCATTAGTCACTGACACCGACTATTTGGAAAATGCTCTAAGGTTATATAAGAATGTACAAATCTATGAAGAAGTGTCTACCACCATAAAAAAAAAATAAAAATAAAAATAAAAATAAAAAATAAAAATAAAAATAAAAATAAAAATAAAAATAAAAATAAAAATAAAAATAAAAATAAAAATAAAAATAAAAATAAAAATAAAAATAAAAATAAAAATAAAAATAAGAGAGAGAGAGAATTCCTCCTTTAGAATAACCAACTCAAATACACCTTTCTTTTCTGCAGGTTTTATTGTCTATAAGCAGCACACCATGACAATCAGTGCAGTTGTTTGGGTTTGGGTAACTAAGACTCTCTATCTTTTCTTTCGTGAGGGTGACCTCTTCCCAAAACATCTCTCTTTGTTTTTCTGTAAGTGGTTAGTGAATTCTGGTAGACAAATGCAGACAGCTGGACGTTGATTCTGCGTACTGCCTGCAACTCCTTTAGAAAACAGAAAGGTGATCAGCAATTCTAGTCTCAACCTGATAATGCAGAAAACCAACAGCAAAAGCTGTGCATCACCCTCTTTAAGTTCATCCAAGACATATTTTCAAACACAGTCTACTGGTGGAAACACCTCCTCCAATTTACTAGCAAGGTGCTTAGTTCACTTACTGTCCTGGAAAAAAAAAATCATCTGGCCAATTAAAAACCTTAAAATTCTAAATGACAACGTCTTTTATTGAAAGTCTTAGGCTATATCAATGAGTTTTTAATGTATTAATTTTTAAAACCTTCTGAGAATTCCCTGTCTAGAGAATCCCTTAGCTGTTAATATTGCAATGCATTGTCATGCATGCACTTTTCCCTTAACGATCAATTGAAACTTACTTATTTATGAGAAACGTACATAATCCAGTGAGCAGCTATAATTCAGTTGCACGATCAACATCTGAATAAAATAGCTCAGGAGCACCAACATAACAAGATATCTAAGCTTTCATTTATTCTCTTTTACACTTTTTTCATCAAAGACGTGTAATGGCCTAGTAGAAGTATAACAGATGACTTTGTGATATGTTCCGGGATTTTGATAAGAATCTGATAGAAGTTATGAATGGAAATAAATCTATCAATAGAACACAACTTAAAATCAGAAAACCATAGCAACAAATTTATCACAGGTGATGGTGAATTTAAAATATTTGTGTATAAGAGGTAAAAAATATAGGGCTAAATTCTCGGTTGCTTTAAGCGCGTTACTAATTTTGTTCGTATTAGTAATGCCTCTCTTATTCAGCAACTCTTCTCCCTGCTACGGACAGACTGTATATTTATGCTTTTAGAAATTAGGAAACTAGAAACAGAATCCTCTTCTGCAATTATTTCATTGTTGCTTCTACTTATCACTTTGGATGTATTTCTTTCTGTCAAACAGCAGAGTCACCATGCTGTTGAATGAATCAGGCCAGCCAAATAGCACTGACTGCATTAATGCAGAAATATTTATATAAAAAGCACAGTAAAAACAATACCATGATTTCTGTTACGCAGTATAATTTAGTTTATCTGAAGTCTGAACTAGCAGTCAATCAGGACATTTTGGACTTGTGACAAATGTGATTATTGCCAACAGGGTTGTTGTTATTTATTTATTTTATTTTGTGTTTTAAATGAGCCTGATCCAAGTGGAAAGACTCCAACTGACTGCAGTGGGTTCTGTCTCATACTTCTTGCCTTTATTATGGAACTTCTGGTTTTATTTCTTTTTTCTGGTTTCTTTTTTTCTAGCAAATTGTTTTACCTTTGCTTTACAAACTTGTTCCTTCCTCACTGTTGTATTCTTTCCGTGTCTTGTTTCTTTTCCCTTACAAATACAATGATATTTATCTTCTTGGGCATTACTGCATTGTTATAATGTACCAAATATTTAGCTTTAAAAGAAAGGAGCAGGTTGAAAACAGAGACAAGCCAGACCCATGTGCATCCACATATACACATTCAGTTTGCTGTTCTCTTCATTATCTTTTCTAAAATTACATTTAAAATTTTTGCTTTAATTTTCATTAAATTGCCGTTCAAAAGTGATTGTCCTGTCTTTTCATGCAACAATCACCCCAGCAAATTTAAATAAAATGAAGCATTTCTATCTCAAATATAAATCACACCAAGCTGTCCCAAGCATCTTCGCCAGTACAAATGGATCACAGAGCCTGTACCTGAACTACCTTTGAGTGATCCCACAGTAGGGAAACCAGCCTTAATGTTTTTTGCCATCTTGATCTGAAAAGCTGTTGATTCCACAACCACGCCTGACGATCAGGCTTTAACTATGTGAACAGACAGGAAAACAAGAGAAAGTTTCTCCAATATCCCCTCTTACCTAACTTTTCTTTCTTTCTTTTTTTTTTTTTTTTTTTTTTATGTCTAGTTATCAGTAGGCTGGAAGGAAAAAATCTTCCTGATGCTTCAGGAAATCAAGACAGACCTTTGAACTACATGATGATACAGAAGGCTAATGATCAGCATAAAGGTACAATATTGTTTTAGGCATTTGCATTTGCCTGTGTGTGTTTTAATTCTGCAAGAGAGTCTGCTTGGACAGAAGAGCACAAGCACTGAATACACCAAATATTAAATGCTGGCAGCTGTGTACGAATGAAAACAAGCAGGAATTTTACAGTCCATTTACAGTCAAAAGTTTGTTTCACAGTAAATCATTAACAATCTCCTCCTAAGTGTCACTGTTCACCTGGTTGCTTAAATGCTCTGAATCTCTCTTCTCTTATCAAACTGCCACAAACTGCTGTAGCACAGCTTCAGGAAGCTGTATCCCACATCAACCACAAGCAGCCAGTTCTTCTTACTTGATGGTAACTACTACGTGGGAGTATATAGTCACACAGGCAGTTATTTCCTGTTAATTACATATTTTTCAGTGAATGCAGCTACAAATCATCAGTTTCTGATTGCTCTCCTTCAAATGATTTATTCCTCACATTGTACCTTCCGATCTGTTGAAATGTTCATAATTCACCCTGTTAGCGTTTCTGTGACAAATTGCATGTGTTTGTGAGTTATGTCTGCTCCTCCCTAGCAACTTATGAACTCGTTTGCCAGCTTCAGCCTTACTAGACAAGTATATGTCAGGAATATTAAGTCCTTACACTGCGTGAAAAATAAGATTGTGGCAGACTAAAGTTAGAAAGTGAGGAATAGACTTTATTAGTTCTGGTATTCACAGGTTTAGTTTCTTTTAACATTTACTGGCTGAAGTACCTGCACTGACGTTCCTGGTAGTGGACTATGTGTTTAAGTTCAGATCTCATGAAAAATTACTGATTAATGCTCTTCAGTAAATAATTATTGCTGGTTAGGTCCATCACATTTCTCGGTTCAAAAAGCAGCGCCAACCCTTGCTTCAGGCAAAGCCTCCTCCCTATACCCTCATTTGCAAAGGCTCTGATTTCACAAACCACTTATTTTAACCCGAAGCACCGCATTTACAGTCAGGACTCAAAGCCGGGTTTTGCTTTTATTTCAGATGTGATTTATTGTCATACTAAACCGCTATCTCAGCGAGTTTCAATCCCAAACTCTCAGATACGAGAATTTCTGTGGAAAAAAGGCTCATTTTGCCACAGGTTACTTGAAACATTTCAGAGCTGGCATGAGAAGGCAGCTGTGTACATCACGTAGGCCGAACTGTGAGGCGCTACCTGAGAGGCTTAACGAGCTTTTTGCCATAACTCGGGCGTTTAACGGACACCGGGGTCCGCTACCGAGGCTCGAACAAAGCACAAGGCAGCACCACCTCTGCCCCCTTCCTCCCCACACCGAGGCCGTGCAGAAAGCCCCAAAACCAGCATCTTTAGGGCAGGACAGGGCTGGAATGGGCAGCGCACGATTACCCCCAGCGCCGGGGCCGCCGCCATGCCGCGGCCCCTCAGCGCCTCCCGCCCCCTCCCCTCGCGAAGCCTCGCGAGAGGCGCCCGCCCGCTTCCATGTTGCCACGTTCAAAGCCGCCGGCAGCGGCGAGCGCGGCGGACACGCGCGCACCCCGCACTCCGCCGCCCCTCCCCTCCTTTTCCCCTCCCAGCCAATGGGCGCCGGGCCTTGCCGCGCCTCCTTCCGCTGCGAGCTCCCCCATTGGCTGCCTGCCGGCGGGGGGGCGGGGCTAGGCGCCGTGCCGCGGGGGGCCGCGGGGCGCTGCCTCAGGCAGGGAGGAGGGGGCGGTGGCTCCGGACTCCTCCTGCCGCCGCTCCGCGACGCCTGCCTACCCGCCATGGCCTCCCGCAGGAGCTCCAGGGGAACCGGCGGCACCCCCAGCCCCGGCCCCAGGCGAGGTGAGCGGGGGTGGGGACGAGGATCCGGGGCTCACGGGGGCAGCCCGGTAACGCACACACCGCGTGTCGGTGGTTTGGGCAGGGCAGAGCATCCCCGTGTGGGTGTCGGGGCGCTGCCGGGGTCCCTGCGCGGCCACACGGGGCTGCGAGCCAAGGACGCGACCCCATGGGAGGCTGCGGGTCAGCAGAGCCCCGGGATGGAGCGTGGTGGTGGCGCTCAGGTAGCGCCTGCAGCAGTAATAAAGGGCGAGCCAGGTGGGGTTAGCTTGCCCATCCTGTAAAATGGTTGAAAAAGGTTACAACCACGAGCAGCTTAAGTGAAAACGAGGTGGTATCGCAGGGCTCGCTGGGGTGGGTGGTTGTGGTTTTAACCCTTTTTCAGCTTGTGGCGTATGTGGCAGACTGATCCGCTTCCCTGGGCTGTGCTTCCCCGCTGGCCATCCCCCAGCGCTAAGCGAGCTGAAACCAGAGGCAGCGGCAATGTGTTAAGCACGTGCATCCCGTCCGTGTGTAATTTATTCACGCTGCAAAGATTCAAGCGGCCCTGCTGCTGTTTTCAATATCACTTTCAAGGTTGGTCAACGTTTTTAAAATAGCTTTATCAGGAAATTAAATCTCTTAAGTGTAAAAGCGTTCTGTGGGTTTTTATTTTCAGCCTGTGTAAAGTCGCATTTTTTTGTATTAAAAGCTCTGTGGTTTGTGCAATTCAATTGCATGGCCCCTCTGTATTTACTGTTATCTACCAGGGGGTGAAGAACTACGAGTAATGTGTTAGGCTCTCTCCTGAGATGTAGCCTCTTTAATTCAGACACGTGGCTTGCTAGTTTAACTCCTAGTTAAATCTCTTGGACAAGTGTAGAAGTCATGGCGTGGAGCTGGTGCCGTTTTCGTAGCTGTAGCTGCAGCAAGAAGTACGGGATGATGACTGACCCCTGTGTGAATACAGGAAGAGCTGGAGGTGTGGGATCTTCACAGCAGCCGGTGAGCATCCCACAGCTGGGGGATGTGAAAGCGAGAGGAGGAAATAATTTTGAGGTGTGAGGCATGGAAAAACCTCAGCTTTGAGGCAGCTTCTGGTTGCCCTGTAGTATATTCACTCCTGCAGCAGTTCATGGGAGAGGTCTTGGCCTCTTGCCAAGGCATTGCTCATAGTTCTGAAACCACGAACTTCATGGTGCATCTCACGGTTGCTGTGCTGAAGGCAGTGCCTGAATCTGAACACAGCAGCCTGCTTTTAGGTTTCCCCATTGACAAACATTCACAGCAATCTGACAGGTAATGTCTGATACAGTACTAGCTGTAGTGTTTCTGTAACTGATTCCAGTTGCATTGAAATACCAGAAGTGCAACCGAATGTTCTTAAGAAATAGAACTCTACCCCTTACCTTCAAAAGTCATATACTAAAAACTGTCCAGCTCTATGTCAGTCCTAACAAGAACAGAAAAAATCTATTTGCTTTTAAGCTTTCTACTCCTATTTGTGGGATTTTCTTTGAGAAAAGAAATTTTCCAGAGTTGTATGTACCAATGATTGTATTTGGAGAATGGAAGCAAAAAAACAGGTGAAAATCTGACAGTATGGGGATACTAGAGGGAAACGTGTTTGTTATTATCTCTGCTGGACAGTTATCTTCCTCTCATTAAATTACAGAATTCACTGTTCAAACTATGGCCTCTCAAAAGGAAGAAAATCAGTTTTAAACAGCTAAATGAAGTAACAAATAGTTGCTGAAATATTGTTTAAAGCTTCATTAGGTGAGGAACAATTTTGGTATAGGAACAAATGCGTATCACCTGGTCGTGAATTAACTGCCTCAGATTTCATGAGGCAGGAAACTTGGAAATGTCTGGGGCATTAGCACATGGTTATGGAGAGGCCTTCCAGCAAGACTGAGGATCAGCAATGTAACTACTTCTAAAATACAGACAGATGGAAAAAGTCTTCATGACTATAAGCCACATTTATCTGTGGAAGTAAGAGTACTGATGATAAGGCATCTGATTTCATGGGGCAATGTCGGTGTCTTTTATAGTATGCAAGCAAGTATTTAAATGTAATTCTCACTGATGATAGAGTTGTGCATGCTTGCTGTCTGTTTTCTTTCTAGTTGTAGCTGTGTTTGAATGGAGGGAGGTTTGTTTGACGTTAAAACTGAAAGTGCAATTTCTGATGTGTCACTTCTGCAATGCTGGTTTATATAATGGTGTAATACGAATTTTATATTCTGTACCTGTTTAGGCGGTTTGTGAAATATGTTTACATGCAATAGACCTGCTCAGTGCTTGAACAGAAACATGACCCATATATATCCACACCCTTTTTTTAATTCCTTTACTTTCTTTTCAGATAGCATCCAGACATTTCCTAGCCTTAGTTACTTTGCCACTGCTTTAGTAGTATTAAGCTTCTCTAGTGGCTGCTTAGAGCAGTCTCTGAAAGAAGGTGGGAAAATATTCCCTGTGGCAGTTGTGATTAAAAACTGAAAGCATCCCTCTAGCTCGTGCCATTTCAATTTTGGCAGCTGGCAGCCAAAATGTAAGAAGTCTATGCTCTCTGTAAAAGTTATTTAAGAAATTTAGTGTGAGAGCTGCAGGAGACCTTAAATGGGAGAGTAGTTCTCCAGTAAGCTAGGCACTGTACAGAAACCACATTTCCGACCCAAGGCATTATCTCTGTCTGCAGACAGCTGTATTTTTTTTATACATGTTACAAAACAGATTCCTACCTTGGCTAGTTCTGAGGCTGTTACACAGCTTTAAGTCAAAGAACTCCACTGTTACTTCAATAGAGTGCCTTTAATCTCCTAACAGTGATGGAGATGACCTTCTGACATTGAGATGACCTTCTGACATACCCTACTTTCCTTTGCAAGATCTCAGAAGATGTTTGATTTCACTTTCTCCTGGTTTAACCATGTAGTTCTTTAATATCTCCAAATGCAAACACATTTAAATCCTTTCATTCATCTTTTGGACCTACTGAGATCCAAAAGTTCATTAATGTAGTCCTTTCATTATTTTCTCTTTTTTTTTTTTTCAGCTTTCTGTAAATTTACTTTTTTTGTATGCATTCAGGTTGACCTGATATCCTTATCCAAGTGCAATTTTATGCTTATATTCTTTTCTTTTATTTTTTTTTTTAGTTAACAATATCACTTTTGTAAAGGTACATGAACTTTCACATTTCATTTCATCTCTACTGTAAAGACTGTTTTGTAAGTGTACTTTCTCCGTGTGAGACTTTTCCTTAGCTTATTAATTTATCTAAAGAGCAGAGAGAGTTCATCAGCTAAACAGGTCACGTTTGTTTTTTTCCTGATTTTCTGGTCAAGTTCTTTCAATGACTGTTTTGACCATCGAACTTCGTATAATTTCTTCTGATGCTTTGAGTGGGTTTGTTTATGCAACACTGTCATCTCTGGGGTCCATCTCTATGAAACTTTCAATAGGCTATTAGCTCTTGAAAGGTATGGTGACTGACTACCAAAGTCACTTTATATTGAAAAACAATCTGTTTGAGCACAGTCAGTTTGCTTTTATGACTCGTTTGCCCATATTGCCTGTTTTTTGAATTTCTTTACTTTGCTTTCACTAAATAAAGTATTACTCCAGGTTTTAAAATTGATACCTCAGTGTACCAGGAGTGACATGAAAACAAATACAGCCTGGCACTTTTCCTGCACCAGTGCTTTTTCTTCATGAGAGTTTTCTTCCTGAGTACTGGAGATACCTCACTGCCTCCCTGTGGTGCTGCCATGTGGTAAAGGCCTTCTGCCCCTTTTGATCCAGTGTAGATGGAAATCTCAGTCTTGCTCTGTTATCTAATATATCCACCTGTAAGTCACTGTGGGTCAAGAGATATTATTCACTGTTTTGCAAACATGGAGGAGCTTTGTGGTTTATGTCTGTAACGATGTCTGTGTTTGTATTTCTTTCGCTTTCTCAGTATTCACTTAAGAGTTTAAATGATATATATATGAGAGGTAATCTTTTCAATAGCCTTTTGGGGACAGAGCTTCTTTAAAATGCTAGGTAGAGAATTAAAGTGCCACCAGTAATCTCAGGGAGATGGGAAGTTGGAGTGTATTTTCTGTTTTCAGTAGTCACTGAGAATGCATCTGCAAACTCCCCATCAGAGCCAGTAATGAGATGAGGCTGACACTTCAGGGATTTAGATCATACTAGGGGATCAAGGAGTTAAATCTTCTTACAGAGTTCACGCTCAGCTTAATCTAGACTGAGGTTGCTTTGCAGCCTTCCTCACTTCTGTTTTTTGAGTGTGGGTCCTCATACCTGGCTGCAGAGCTGTGAGGTACTAGGGCAACCACAACAGGGAACTGCTCAGGCTGAAAGCTGAGCTCTTTTTTCCCCAGACTGGCTCAATGCACAGCTCTACGGGAGGGAGTTTGGGTGGAAGGGAAGAGATGACGGTGAGTGGGTGAAGTCAAATTTGCAGTTTCGTGTTTGTCATCGTGGAGCCACGATGTGGAAGGTGGACAGTTGGGTTAGGTATGCTGAAGTGGTGGCTGGATGTTTAAGGGCTGCAGTAAAGACAGCTAGATTTACCAGCAATAAAAAGCCTGTGTGTTAAGATCATCTCTAATTACAAGGTGTGTTAAGAGATGAAATTTCAATATTGCTGTTTTTCAAACCTGGAAGAGCCTTTTCTGATTACCTGGAGGGTGGGGATTCCTTTTCAGCTGGACCTTTCTGAATCACTTCGAAACCTGTGGAGTGTTCCTGTGCTAATTCTTGTATTGAATTCTTCATTGTAGAGAACTTGTGCAGTGAAGTTCTGATTTACCCTGAGTGGTTTTTCCCTGCTGAAGATCACAACCTGGTAATCTGTGTGATAGCCTGCGGCTGTCTTTTTCCTAACTGCATCCTACAGACTAGCTCTTTGCATGGAAAAGTTTTGAGATATGCTTTGAAGTGCAAATCATAACTCAGTTATGTCTTTAAAACACTCTGGAAATGAAGTATGCAGGGGTGTGTGTGTGTATATATATATGTATATATATATGCGTATATATATACACACACACACACTGAGTTTAAACACTGTGGTACGTGTGTGGTTCGGCTGTGTTAAACCTCTTAAATTAAAGAAGTTTTGCTACATCCTTCACATGTGATTGCACTATTACTATGCATGTACTTACCCAGTGTAACAAATGCTGTTTGGAGACTTATAGTATAAAATATTTAAAAACAAGGATTTTGATAACTACTGAGTATTTTCTTTGTAATTTTATTTCCTGAGGTTCTGGCTAATTGATAATAAACAATTACTTACTAATGTAATGTTTCTCACTTTATTCCTTTCCTTTTTACAGTAGTGTGTGTGCAGTTCTGTTTTGTTTGGGTTTTTGATATTACTAAAGAAAGTCCAGACAGCAAGTTTTTGTTGTTGTTTTGTTTCTTGTTTCCTCCAAGAGCAGAAAACTCTGCGCATAGCAGAGTTATAGGTACTTGCTTGGCAGCTAGAGGTTTATGTGGTTATATTTGAAACTCCTTCAAACCATGAGAAAAATTGAAAGCTGATCTCATTTCTGATTCTTTCAGAAATCTTTTCTCATCTGATTTCTTTCCTTTGTGGCTTAATTGGGACTAGCTACTAAAACAAGTTCATATGACCCACATTACAGGACAGGAAAATGGAACGAGGGGGAAAAAAAAGTAAAATTATGCCAGTATGCTATATACAAAGTTGAGAATTTTCAACTTTATGTAACAGAAACTTTTTAAAAGGTCACCACCTGCAGCATTTTTATATTCTGAGCCAAAATACTTCCTGTATTTTCTTCACGTTACCTCACCTGAACTCTGCTCTGCCCTAAATACAACCAAATATTTAATTAACCTAGTAATTGTGGAGGGATATTGGCAACATTAGATTATTCAAATACAACCTACGAAGACTTAGAATTATACAATCTACCTATCCAGATTTTCTACAGAAGAGAGAACTGATTGATCAAGTAGCGGGTATTAAAACCTAATTCTGCTTTTGGTTGTGCAGATAACAATTTTGTTTCCTTGTCACTGTTTTAAATACAGCTCAGTTATGTTGATCTTGGATTGAAACAGACTAATATTTCTTTCTAAGTTTTATATTCTTAACCTTGAATTCCTTGGCTTCATGTTTAAGATATGAAAGATAGGATTTTGGAGGTTAGCTTGAAAGATAGGGAAACAGTTAAATGAGTCTGAAAACTAAGGTTGAATCAAGTACATTTGCAAGAGCAAAGTTGTAAATTCATTTTTGGACATAAAATATTGTTTGTATACATGTAGAAACAAAACTTGAGAAAAATCACTGAAGTGTTTTTGAAAAATACTGTAGTGTGGGATGGTCTACTTTTCTATTCAAGTTACTTAGATTAGGTAAATAGATAACAGAAAAGTTTTTTTTGTCTCTTACACTGTTGTGTTTTTTTTTTTTGTTTTTTTTTTTTGTCCATTGGAATTGTCCTCTTTAAGATCAACTCCATAATTGCTATTACAGTAAAAACAAATAAATCCTGCTTATCCTTAACTGTTATTTCATGTCTATTTTTTTTTGTCTTCTCATATCCTTCCAGTTTATGCTAGTATGGATGCCCTGTCTTTCATTAGCTGCATGCATTTCGCCATTGTATACAGGCCAAAAATAGAGCACTCAGCTAATGGATGAATACCTCTCTACTTTTAAATTTCTATAACAATACCTTCCTCGTGCACGCAGATGTGAAAGTGTAAATATTTAGCATCCCCAAAGGCATCCTGTGCCATCTGCTTCTGGTAGGTATGGTTTACCTACCGAAAAATTTCTTTTTCATATCAACAGTGGTGTTAGTTTTGATAATGCTGAGTGTTGTGTCCTCCCTTATATCTAAATGGAAGATAAAAAAAAAAATAATAATAAAGAAAATAAAATGAAAAAAAAAGAAAATAAAATGCATTTGATTGAAGCATATTTCTAGATAATCGGACTGCAGATCTGATTCTGTGTAGAACAGGGAAGTTTCTTACTTCAGTGCAATGCTTTGGGAATTGGAGCTCTCACTTGGGATAGGGCAGAAAAACATTTAATTCAATTTTCTTCCTTGAGGAAGTTTTGGTTGAGTTTAAGTGCTGCAGCTGCTTGTTTATGGGATATGCTTGAACAGCAGTGAGAGTGTATATGTATAAACTCTTCTAGTTGAAACTGTTCCAATCCAATGTGAAACAGTGTTTCAGCCTGCTGAGAGTGAACTTGACTGTAGGTCAGCTTGGTCCAAAGTTGTCTGTCTTACCTGGAAAGGAGGGGAGAAACTGGGGTTCAGTTTTTGTTACACACAGCTTCTCTCCTACAGATTTTTGTTCTCATTGCTTAAAAATTTGACTAGAAGAATGAGCAGCTTCATCGTGAAGGACTAAAAGTTTTGTCCTTGTATTCTCGGGCACACTAAAAAACCGTGTTTTGTGCCTCAACTCCCTGACATCCTGCCTAAGTGCTGCGTTCCAGTGATGCTGCAATGGCAATGCCTCTAGGCAAGGGAGGAGCCTTCCTGCAGTCCAGTGGGTGCCCTACAGAAAGAACTCTGATGCTAGAGGTTTCTACACGCTTTTTGATGCTTTTGATGCTTTTTTTCTTAAATTAGGCTACCATCAGTATCTCTGATCAGTCTTAGTTGTTGAGTCTCCAATTTGACTTAGTAATCCTATTCTTTTCTTTGAATGTTCATTCAGTTGGTTAGTTTACTGTAACAAATCTTGTAGGGACTGAAAAATAAGGAATTTAAAGTTTTATATGAGGATTGATCAAATGCATAAAAGTTCCTCATACACTTCAGCAAAAATCTGGAAAGTGGGTGCCAGAGGAACAAAATTATTTTTCATTTGACTAATTTATTATTTCAACTTTAAGTCCTGGTCTTTGTGTTTTCTTTGAATCATACCATTTTCTGTTCAATCTGGTTCTCTTTTTGTAACTAGTAGGTTTCTGATTTAGTTCATTAAATAGGCCTTTGATAACATGCACAAGTATCTGCAATCACGTAGACGAGGATATATTACGTGCAGAGCAGAGATAAAGATAATCAGAGAAAAACATGTTTTTCCAAGGTTGCAGTGCTGAAGATTTCTCAGATACCAGAAATATATCTTTTTTTTTTTTTTTTTTTTATTACGAAGAGTTTATATTGCATTTATTAAAAGCATTAGAAGTAACCACAGACAAAACACCAACCCTCTCACCATTTCTGAAATACATTTTGTAAAAGAACATCAAAAGCTCAGATTTGTCCATTAAAAATGTATTACTACCACCCTAGGTACACTGAATAAAACTTTAAGATTAAAATCAATTTTACTTAAGTATAGCACTTGTAATTGTTATGTATTGCACTCTAAGTCTGTGAAGTTCAAAATGTATGCTCATTGAGTCTAGATCTTAAAATACATTCACGAAAAATTATATGGTGTGTATATACATATGTCTATATATTTGAATGTATGTATGCATACAGAAATACATGAGGTATCTCTCAGTAATGAGACATAAAAATATTTAATATGAAGGGTGAGAATAATATCAACAGACAGTGCTGTAAACTTCCTTTTTTTTTTTTTTTTTTACTCAAAATACTTGGACCCCACCTTTAAAAAAAAAAAAAAAAAAAAAGTGAAAACTGCAAAATAATTGCCATTTTATTGTTGAAAATGGTTTGCAATAGTTGTTTTTATCTGTTAATCTTATTTGATAAGGTCGTTTGGCAAAAATGTCAAACAGTACTCAGCCATGCAGTTATTTTCTATATATTCATTGCTACTGATTCATCTCTGTTAGTGGTAGGGTAGTTTACTGTAGTTTACTTTAGATTTTTATTTCTCTCGCTTTTTAGTATTGCTCTTTATTATTATTATTTTTTTTAAACCAAGATTATATTAAATTTTGCATATCATCTGACATAACTTTTACTTCTGCGAAGCTACATTTGGATATATTTTTCTGCTGAGGTTAGCACTTAGCTCTTTATCTAGTTTTTGGTAACCACTTTCTGATACGCAGCCTTCTCTTCATGTGCAAGAAGTCTGTGCTGTTAACCCAGCTGATCCCAATCTCAAATTTTGTTTTAAATATTCAATTATCTTTTTTCTTGGATAATACTAAGCAAAATTGCATTAATTTGTGTGTTTATAACTGTTTAAAACTACACTATTTAGAAATGTGTAAACTATATTAACTAGTAAGTGTTAATGTATGTTGTTCATCATGAGTCTGATTAGTTCAGGTGTGCTGCCTTTCGGTCCTTCTTCCTTTTGATGAGTCTGAAGAGTTTCCCAAGTTTAGCTGTAGCCTCCTTTTCAGGAAGGAATATTTTTGCCGTTCAGGGAATACCCGTTCTTGTAATCAGTTTAAATGTCACAAGGTAAAGCTGCGGATACTTTGCTAAAGGTCAACATATGCATGTTAATGTGTTTGTTCAGATCAGGAGTGCACACTTGAAATTAATTTCTAGACAGTCTTCGCACTCTCTGCTGTTATTCATTGTGCAGCTGTCCCAGAATATACTTGATTTCATTTTGAAGGAAATGAGACAAAGGTGTGCTGCAACTGCTTATCAGTGATCAACCAGATTAGATCTAGTTCCCCAGGGCTCTAAGGGCCAGTTCTCTTTATTGTTTTCATATATGGATGTAGGACTTGAAGGTATATTAAGTTTGTGTATTACACTAACTTGGGAGGAGCTGCTGACTCTGTAAAGGGTAGAGAGGTCTTAACAAATTAAAGAGCTGGGCAGTCACCATAAATATGAAGTTTAACAAGAGCTAGTGTTGGATTCTGCACTGGGACGGGGCAACCCTGGCTCTGCGTACAGACTGGGGGATGAGAGGCTGGAGAGCAGCCCCACAGAAAGGGACCTGGGGTGTCTGGTTGTTGGTGAGCTGAACATCAGCCAGCAGTGTGCCCTGGCAGTCAAAAGGGACAACCGTATCCTGGGATGCATCGGGCACAGCACTGCCAGCTGGTCGAGGGAAGGGATTGTCACTGTGTGCAGTTTTGGGTGCTACAGCACAAAATGGACATAAAACTATCAGTGAACACCCAAAGGGTGGCTACAAAGGGTCTAGAGGGGAAGGTGCATGAGTAGCAGCTGAGGTCCCTTGGTTTGTTCAGCGCAGAGCAGGCTGAGGGGAGGCCTCATGGCGGCCTGCAGCTCCCTCACAGGGGAGCGGAGGGGCAGGTGCTGAGCTCTGCTCTCTGGGGACAGTGACAGGACCTGAGGGCACGGCGTGGAGCTGGGACAGGGGAGGGTCAGGCTGGGGGTTAGGGAAAGGTTCTGCACCCAGAGGGTGGTCGGGCACTGGGACAGCTTCCCCAGGGCAGGGGTCACAGCACTGAGCTGCTGGAGTTCAAGAAGTGTTTGGACAACGCTCTCAGGCACATGGTGTGATTTTGGGGTGGTCCTGTAGGAGCCAAGAGTTGGACTCGATGATCCTTGTGGGTCCCTTCCAACTCAGGATATTCTATGACTCTAGTTCTGAAGTAACACCCCCTCCCCCCCCCAAAAAAAAAAAAAAAAATATATATATATATATATGATGTGGACTTCAGAGTTGTATGTTCTGTAGATCCATTTGTAATGAAATACAGTATCTGTAAATGCACATACAACCTAGTTGAAGCCTAATCTAAAACCTATCAAAACATTGTTTTATATGCAATATACTATAATAGAACTTAATAGCTTATTAAGAGGAATCATTTTGATTTCAACATTTATTGAGAGAATTTTTCCCCTTTGTTTAATTTTTTCTCCTATTTTATTATAACTCCATTGTGCATCATATATGTTGCTGTAACATAGTTGTCAGAAGGTCTTTCTTAAAGCACCTGTTCTTTTGTATTCGCGTGGCTTTAAAAAAAGTTAAGATATGCTGGTTATAGAATCAACTACATGTACTTTACATCCCTTTGGAAACTCACTTGAGAGTTATTTCTCACCTTTGTTCTCTCTTAAGCTACTTGGAGTTGCATTTGGGGATTAGTTAGTTGCTGGATCTCAAAAACCCAGGAGGTATATGATGTTTTTCCAAGTACCTGTAACCCTTTACATATTTTTAAACAAGGGTGAAGGAGGAAGGGCAAAATGCTAGGTACTAACGCTTTCATCAGGACTACTGTTAATGAGAGATGAGTTGGTTTCTCCTCCTCAAAAGGAGCTGCATTTGGTTTGAAATGCAGTAGGGGGGGGAAAAATAGTTTGCTAAAATAGCAAAGGTAAATATGTTGAATAGTGTATTAGTGGTTTTTTTTTGTTTGTTTGTTTGTTTTCCCTCCTCTTCTTTTCTGGCCCTTAGGAAGAAAACAGTATGCTGGTCGTTAATTTTTTGTTAGCTTTAAATTGTGAAGGTAGGGTGCATGTTGTCAGAATTTCAGAGTTCATTAATCCTTTTTGGGAAGGGGGAACAAAGGAAAATCAACACTTCAGCTGCTTTTAACAAATAATACAATAGAAATTTTGCCTGTTTTACCTTCCCCTGCGTTGCACTACAAGGAAACAGGCTTTGCTGTGGCAAAGTTGTCAGTATCCCTTCTTTGGGTCTGCCAGAAGCAATATGAGGTGCAGTAGGGGAATCGTTCTGATCTGAAAATTCTTTAGCAAGAATGTGCCTAGTTGATTTCAAGTAACTGTTAGACAACTCAAAGCTATCTTTGAGAAATTGGCTGTCTTTTAAAGTGGTTAGCAAGTTTCAAATGATCAGGGAAGCCTGCTAGAGGATTGCCAACATGGAGAAAGTTTCTTGGGTGAGGGCCAGCTTAACAAATGCAAGCAGGCAAGCTTTGTGTCCAGACTTGTGTTTCAGCTTGTGCTGGTGGATTTAACGCCTTTAGAACTCGGGCACTGAGGCAGCACATACTGGAGCAAAAGTGCTATGGTACCACGTGTTTGGTTTCATTCGCTGCTATGCGTGACGTTTAGGGATTAAGGGGAGGGGAAAGGATCAACTACCCAGGATGCTCCGTTAAGAGGAGTAAGTGAATTTGATTGTCGTCAGAACTAGATTGCCATATGAGTTCTGAAAAGTGTTTGGCTCATGAAGATAACTGCTCTAAAAATAGATTTTTGGAGGAGAGTTTTCACTTAGGTCCAGTTTCGGGTTCCAGCTGAGCTAGCTTTAAGCAACTTGTTTGCTCCTGTTGCAAGACTACAGTGAAGATAAATCACTTCTTATTCTACCTTCAGCATTACTTTTTGGAGATACCGACACGCTCATTTTGTCTGGAAATCAAACGCTAATGTTATGGCTGATGACACAGGTACAATCCTAACCTTTTTGTGAGCAAACAAAAAAATGCATGGTTGTAAATACTGGCTATGTTCACTTCTGTAATTGGCAAAATAAGTAGCTTGCTGTGGTATCTTGGTGTTTTCTAGTCACTTTGCTGTTAGAGTCTGTTACAGACTGCCTCTGTTTTTGATTAAATGTTTTCTGAAGTAGAGATATCTCATGGGTTTCTGGCAGATGCTTAATTATAATTTAGTTTTTGCATGAGTAGAACACACAGTAATATGTAAGAGACACTGGTTTGTATGCAAATATGACTTGAGTTATTTTTGAAGTATGCCAAATTGCAAAGTGTCTTGCTAAGCTAAAGTAAAGAGATTTTTTTTTTTTAAATGTGGCTTTGTTGTTGTTATCTAAGCAGGACTCTTAATTTGGATGAGTGAGGTATAGGACTTTTAAAAATTTGCTGGTGAGGCGTGCAGCACAATTTAAGACTTTATGTCTGCATAAAGCCATCTGGTGGTGTAAGCAAAAGCTTACCAGATATGGAAGGTGACCTACTTTTGACATGGCTGGCAGCACATGCAGGGAAAGGACTTGAATTTAGAATTAGCGGTCTGGAATGTGTTCTCAGCCAGAGGCAGTCTTCTGTAATGGCTCGCAATTTTTTGGTCTGTGTGTGTTTGGCTGTTGGAGATTACATGAATTTTGTTACATAACTTCCATTTAAATTAGCATTACCTGGTAAAGCTGCTGTGGCTGAATTCTTAGCAGAATTAGTCAAGAATTTTGGAAATAAAATGCCTGTAAGGTAGGAAGGCGCAGCATAAAAATGCGTTTTTGTGACTTGAGAAAGATGTTTTTATAACAGCATCTGTTTAAGGGATTTTCACGGAACAATGTGATAGCCATTTTCATGGAGATAGAAAAAGAGAAAAGAAAAAGAACAATTACACTTAATTACTTAAACTGCCTTTTTTTTTTTTTTTTTTTTTCCATTTTCCTATTCCTCTCTTCTATTAAATAAAACCCATTTCTCCATAGGCAAATAGCAGGAAAGTACAGAACAAGTAAAGTAAGAAAGATAAATAAGTATGACATACAGTAAAATGCTCCTTTCTTTTTGCCTCTAGTTTGCTCTAGAAGAAAGTTGTAACCTGGAATAATTTAAAATGTTTTTGGCTAGTGGTCCCTTTTTAAATATATGTATGTGTCCATTGACTTCACTGGAACACAGGTGTAACAAAGTTCTGCTATTACACAGTTGATTTTTGAATATTAAAATTTCCAGTTCAAGGGTGGTTTAAGCAATTTTCATATACAGTTGATAAAATTATGAATGCATTATCACGTGCTGCTTGCTTCTGCGTGCATTTTCAAGGTGCTTGTACATCTTTCTTACATGAGACAAGTACATAACTTATCATAACTTTGTGTACATATAATTAGGGTACTGTATATTAGCAAGTGAGACATGCCTGGGATGAAGCTAAGTTGTCAGTTTGTGAATACTATTTGTGGTCTATACAAAGGAAATTTTGTTAGTATAGAAAGTAAACTAAATATTTGGTATTTGATCTTTATAATAGTAGTAATAACAAAATATTTTTAAAAATTAAATGCTGCACCAGTAAGGGCTGAAGTGAGCCAGCTATCTTTTATTGCTTTGAACTTGGTACATAGCACAATAAATGTAATAAAAGGTTAGTTCATTACAGCTATGAACCTGGTGAAAAGCAAGGTCTGAAAGTCCTTCTATATGATATCTGATGCAGATATAGGGAAATAAGCCACTAGTTTCTCATTATTTATCTCTAAAAAGCCACTCCCTTTTATTGTAAGGAGGAATCCTGGTAATACTTAGGTGTTCAGGGTATTTTAGTCTTTTTCCATGATCAGTGTTGACAAACGTTTTTTGGCAATTAGTATGATAAAGTTAACTCCCTATTTTATTATAGTTACAGTATTTTTGAAGAATGCAAGAAATAGTTTTACTTTAATAAATAGCTTGAACTATTGGTTTTCAACTGCTTTTTTGTCCCTTTGAAATGAGCCACCACTCAAAAGTTAGATAACTTTTCTAAATTAACCAAATGTAAATTATGTTCATCATTAAAATCATTATGTTCATCATTAAAATACTACATTTTAATGCTCCAGTGATTTTGAAGTGCATGTACATGTACATGTATGTGGTCAAGATCAAAATAGTTACTGTTTGCTTCTAATTTTATTGTTTTAATTTTGGAAAGGCTAGCAAGGGAAATATTGAGAATATTTTCTTGTTTGAGTCACTGCTATCATTTAGTATATTTTTAAAGATATATCTTGTATTTGATTTTTTTTTTTTTTTTTTTTTTTTCATATAAGGTCATTATTTTAAATGAAATTTCTCTATTTGAACGTAAAATTTCAGTTATATGCATCCTAAGCATTATGTGAAGTTTTAAGAACTTATTTTTGAAAACATTAAGAGTAACAGTGAATTTTGAGCTTCAGATTAATCACTTCTTAAAAAAAAAACTGTTGACTTAGTACAACAACTAATACTTACTTTTCTGGATTTGAGCTCTCAGCCTTCTGTCTCTGTACCTGAAACTGGATATTTTTTTTTTTTGTTCTTGCTCAGTTTCTTTTAACATTTTTACTTACATTTATGCTTGCTTGAGAGCATTTCTTTTTGTATCTATAATAAGATATTTGGTCATCATTGTCTGCAGAGTGAAAAACAATATTTTTAATATGGTTGATGGGCAGAGTTCAGGGAGACTTTTGTTTTCTTTGAAGAGTCAGTAAATCATGACAGCTGTCAGTTTGCAACTTGGGCATGGATTGCTGGACCCTGTTTGCCCTAGCCGTGGGACTGAATGTGGCTGAATGGGCAAAGGTGGTGCTTGAAGGGAATGAATCAGGGCTGGTCAACATGGAACTACAGCTGAGTGCCTTGCAGCAGTAAATTTCAGCAAGCAGAGGAATAGACCATGAGCTCTGGTGAAGAGCAGCAGACATCTGTTTGGATGCACATTTGCTCCATCTTTACCTAAACTGATCCTAAATTGGACCAAGCAATTTGTCTTCTGTACTGGTGGTGTGCATTTGAATGCCTCTGCCCCTACAGCTAGGTTGGCCCAGTGGTCTGTTTAGAACTACCACGTCTTTTATGTACACTGACTCCTGTTTGTGCTATTAGAGACAAGTCTGTGGTTTGCATTCAGTCCTTGTCATACTTTTACTTGCACGTTCCGCAGGTCACGAAGTTGTAAAGTACTCAATAGTAGTGAATCTCCAAACACTTCTAAGAAGCATGGGAGATGTTTTTAGTTACTAGAGTGCCTGATCTTGAAGTTTTACATTCAATATGGTTTAGATTTTAGATTCTTATGCTATTTGAATTTTCACGTTCATTTCATGAACTCTGTCAGTACTAACTAGCTTTGAAAGTCTTCATTGCTTTAGAAGAAATACTTTTGCTTAGAAGTGTTACTGCTGATTGGATTGCCCTCTGGTGGCAGTTTGAGAAGGCTTGGCACAAATGCCAAACATCTCAAAAATGTTAAGCTTTGTGTAAATATACACCAAAGGGGTAGAAGGAGGGGATTTCTAACTAAGCTGTTAAACACACTACCTGTGTTTTTTTTTTTTGTTTGTTTGTTTGTTTTTTTGTTTCTTATAGAGGCTTTACCACTTAGATAACCGTTAAGCTTTCCACTGGAATTCACAGTGATATGACACCTACAAGTCATAAGAAACCCACAAGATTTATAATTATATGCTTAATCATAATTTTTTAACTTGTATACAAATCCATTTGTTTTTAATTTGTTTGCCTTATTTTAACAGAGACTAAGCATGGAGGAAGCAAGAATGGAAAGAAAGAAGGCCTCTCTGGAAGCTCATTTTTCACTTGGTTTATGGTAATTGCTTTGCTGGGAGTTTGGACGTCAGTAGCAGTTGTCTGGTTTGAACTTGTAGATTATGAAGAAGTACTAGGTAAGAATTTTAAATCATAAAAGACCTTTCAAACATACTGTAACGTGCCGTAAATAGATGCCATTTTGCATTTCAGAGAGGAAACCAACTATTACGCATCATGTGAGTGCTACAGAGCAGTGCTTCACTAGCTAGCTGAATTGATTACTGCGGTGTTTGCAAGTGATCTACATAAGAATACACAATGTAATTCAGAAAGTACATTTTAATTCTGAACTCTATTCTGATGTTAAGATGGGATTCTCATAAGACTGAAGGAGGTTATTGAAATACTTGATGCATTTAAGAATTGAAGAAAACTTCAAGGATAAATCTTCATCTTTTTGTAACGTATACAGCAATTCAATTGGAACTTCAGCTTAAGATGCCTTGTTCCAATTTAAGCTTTCTAAACTTGCAGTAGAGGGTTGTTTGAAAGTAGGTGGCTAATATTGTTACTGTTCCTTTCATGGACTGTTGGCTATAGTGTCGGGACAATCAGTTGTCATCTTGTGAATGTGCTGTTGAATGACCTCAGCTTTAAGCTTGTAACAGTGCAAATTGTATCTCAATATGACAATAAGATAGTGTTGTTTATATAGTATCCAAGGATGGCAATTAATGTTTCAACTTTCAAGATGTATGACTATAGGTAGACCTTATGTTGTAGGTTTCGAAGTGCACTTCTACAACTGGTGATTTTACAGGCTTTACAGCTTTACGAGTCTGTTGGTACATCATTTTTGATCTGGACTAATTTTAAGAGAAGCTTCTAGTTTGAAATTTAATTAGGTGTAGTGATGCAAATAATGGTTTCTATATTTTTACCATGCATGCAGCCAAAGCAAAGGATTTCCGTTATAACTTGTCAGAGGTACTACAAGGTAGGATATTAGAGAAATAAGCTTGCTTTTCTGTCCCTTGGCTAGAAATTGTTTTAATTCTTAATTTTTAAAAAAATACTGTTCTCCTATAATGCCATGATAGTCGTTTTTCATCTTCCTAATTCTTTGCCCTGTTTTTGAATATGATACTGTTCTTTTTATTTTTAGTATACTTACAGTATATTTATTCTACTTATTGTGCTTAACCTTAAGTAAATAAAGATCTTTTCTAATTGGTAGCTTTGGTGCAATGGTAATGACCTTATTTTTGCGTAGTCTAGACCTATTGCTGAATTTTTTTCTTTCACAAAACTGTTCAATAATTTTCTAAGTATCATATTAAGAACTATATTTCATTTAATGTACTTGCACTCATGTTCTGCCTTCATTTAGAGAGGGACAAATTTAATAATAAGCTGGCAAACTGTAAGGAATAAGAGTTCTGCAAAAAGTGTACAGAGTTTCTATCCTATTTGAAGTTAAGCTTGAATTTTATTAGAGCTAATTAGCTCTCTACTCACCTGGTGATCCCAAGACACTTATAATCGTGGATACCATAATCCTATGCTAAAAATTCTTTTTGAAGAGAAACTGGATTCTCCTCTTGATTATATTTAAGGCTGGTAGAGCTGCAGTTACCAGAGTAAAAGTGAGATGTCTGTTCTTAGTCACATGTAAAAAGGTGGACAAAATTTTGTCTGCACTGAATGTAATACAGTTGTTGATAGTTAGGAATGTTCTTTCTTTGTCCAGGAAGTATGTTGCTTTCCTTCTATTATCTTAGCACTGAAAATAAAATTGTGGGTGTATCTTAATTCTGAGAATTTAGAATTGCAAGAAGCATATAATCTGAAAATAAATGGTGGTTATTTGATTAACTTTTGTTTTAATATTTTGTTTCTATTCTTAAACGTGGTGACTGTTAAATTTGCTTTTGAGCAAAGCATATTGAGTTAAATTGCATCACTGAATTATGTATTTGTTTTAAACCTGTGAGCACTGAATTAAAAGCATGCAAAAAGACCAAGTATTCAGTCTGAAGTCTATGAAATGAAGAAAGGGAGTAAAAATATTTGTAGTATTTTCCAGGAAACTTAAAATGTGGTTAAGGCAAGACTAAATAATCAAAAACGATATTGTATCAGTCTAGTGTTGACCATCAGCCATTATGCACTAAAAATGTGTTGGAAACAAGCTGCTGAATGCCAAATTCTCTCTTCTTCCTCTCTGTTTTTAGGCAAGCTTGGGATATACGATGCTGATGGAGATGGAGATTTTGATGTGGAAGATGCTAAAGTATTGCTAGGCAAGTACAAACACAGGACGAATAATCAGAATAATCAGTATAATTTAGTTGTAATATTCATGTTCCATTTTTGTTTATAATCAAAACAATTTTGTTTTTTCCTCATTGAATAATTTAAAATTATTTAATTGTGATGTCTTATTTCTCATCCAAGTTGTAGGACTTATAGCACTAAAAGTGGAAAGCACATGATTACTTGTAGGATGGTTTTGAAGTTATCAGTTGTTGCAAGATCATTGTGATTATTAATAAATTAATCAGAGGCAGGGCTTAAGATGCTTTAAGAGTTGAAACATTGTTCATGTAAACATGTTAAGCCAGGTCCATTTTAAAATGAGTTCTAACAAGCCTTTGTTATGTGACTGCAACTATTTGTTTAGTGTATTTTGTACTGTCTTCCCTCTATTCTGAGTTCTCCAAAAGTCTGTTTGTTTTCTTTGCCCTTTCAAAAGCTAAATGGCATTAAACACTTGTTTTAAGCACTTTCCCTTGTATTTTGGGAGAAAGTCTTTCAGCTCGCTAGGTTTCTTCAAAAGGAAGCTGTAATTGCCAGACCTACTTTGTGATTGTGCTAGAAGATGTAGGTAAAATAGCACTACCATCTACATATTCACAGACAAGCATTGGATAGATACCTCTAAAAGTGATACTGGGAAGTTTATTTAACTGATTGGTAGAAATATAAACCTGTTCTGATTACAGAAACCTAGCAAGTTAAATAAAAAATGACCAACACCTCCTCCCCCCCCCCCCCCCCCCCCCCCAAAAAAAAAAAAAAAAAAAAAAAAAACAAGCAACTCTGGCAGAGTTAATAGTTTGAGCAGAGGGGAAGCTGGAATATCTCAAACTGGTCAAACTTATTAATAGTATAGTGTGGCATGCTATTGGGAAGTCCTACTCGATAAAAATCAGTTTCTTGTCAGTTTATTTTTTTCTCTACTTGTGTTTGAAGAAATAAGTAAGTGTCTTTTAGGGGTGGCATTTTTTTAATCCCATCACAGTTAAAGAAAACCCATGTAATAAAAATTACTGAACCTGTTTGTAGTGGTGTGAATGTGAGAGGCACTCCAGAGATCTCCAGTTCTCTGAGGGTCTTCAGAGATAGAATTTGTGTATTAAATAGTGAATAAGATAACATTTTGCATCATTGTAATCCTAATCTTTCTCTGTCTGTTATGTAGTGTGTGGAAAGTGGATATCAATTTCTGTGGGTCAGATTAGTTTCATTCAGACTGCCAAGGTGGTCACCAGAAACATGCTGCTGCTTTGTTAAATCTGTTTTATGCAACATGATATAGCTGGGAATTCTGCCCGTACATGACAGCGTTTCTATTATAAGCTTGCCTTATCATGCATTTAAACTTCATACTTCAAGTGTGACACTAGAAGGTCACATATCAAAAGTTATTTTTTATTACTTTTGAAAACTGCCTTAGAAATGAGATTTCATCTTATTTACATTTAAGAGTATTTTCAGCAGCACAAATGAAATTGTAAGTTTTATAAAGTTACTGAACATAGATGCAGATTATAAGTATAAAAATGTTTTCTAATAACTGACATAATACCAATTGAAGCTCTTAGGAACTTACTATGCTTGTTGGTGTTTAAAATATACTTTAAAAAAATGAACAGCAGTATTATTTATGCAGACTAAATTATTTTATTGATACAGAATCTGAAAGACTAGATTCCCTCTTGAGGAATTTGTGTTCCAGAAATGAGTCTTTGAAGTTAGTAAAGAAGACACAGTAAGCCTATATTCAACTGCATTAGGGTAACTTTCTACATATCGAATGCATGGCTCCTTTATATTTTTATTTGTGGGGCTTTTGTTAGTACATATGCTATGCTTGAAGACTTGTGACACAGAGGAAAATCCCAGGAAGTCACAACAAGTTGGTTTCTCTGTTGACTTAAAAAACAACAAAAACAAACAAACAAACAAAAAACAAAACAAAACAAAAAAACGATATTACTGTGTGTATACTTCTAGGAAGTCATATGCTTTTTAATTTTCTGGTCTTTAGCTATTGCCAAACCACTGTGTATATTAAAATCTCTGGCACCTGCAGTGGTTTACTGTTGTATGCTTCTATAACTTTGTTATACAAAATTTCAGTTCACATTTTTAATGACTAATGTATTTTGAAGTTCATTTAATTTTTGAGAAATATTTATAACATAAATTTATGTTTCAAAAATTGTTTTAGTAGCTGATACTTAGTTTTCTGTAGTACTTGGACATACCTAAGTAGAAAGATTAAAATGTGTGATTTTATTTCTTGTATGTATAAGTTACAGGGACAATTATTTTGATTTTTATGAAATCAAAGAAGGTTTTACGACTCTTAATACTTTTGTTCAAGTATTTGTGGATTTTGAAAACTGTAGAAAGTGTGTTCTTCCACCTCTCCTCCTGCCCCCATTCTGTAGCAAAAGAAATAAGAAGAAAAAACAACTGAAAATCCAGTCAGCCAAACTCAAATATTTGTTGAGTTAGTTTCGTATTCATTTTTTAAAACTTACCTGGGGTTGAAATGTGAAGGAACCTACAGGCATTATGGAAAAAAAAAAAAACAAAACACTATTGAAGTTAGTCTACAGTTATCTCGCAGGTTCTTCCTGTTTCACAGGTATTTGTAAGGATCTATTTACTGATTTCCTTTTGGTGACTGCAAGAGAGGTTTCTTAATCTGCTCCTTTGAAGGCTTCTGTTATCAATAATTCTCTTCCCACTTTTTGTCTACCTCACTTTGATTGTTCTTTGAAAGAAATAATCCTCTTAACTAGGAAGGATAAAATAGTCTTTCAAACTTCTAAAAACTTTGGTTTTGCTGATAAGGAGGAGTGTCATATCTCTGTATTCACTTTAGCTCAGTGTAGAGAAACAGTGGTTTTACCACTTTATATATAACCAAATATATATGTATGTATATATATATAGGGAACACCTGTGTCTGTCTGAATCCTCAGAGCTATTTTTAATACCTCACTTCTTTTTAACAAGCAACAATCTCCTGAGAAATTCTACTTAAATAACTGCAGTAGTTAGTACAATTTTTTTGCACTGCAGTTGCAGAAAATGGAAAGGGGGGGGGGGGGGGGGGGGGGGGAGAGAGAACTAACCTGGTGTATCAGTGAACAGTCAAAGGCAAGTATGAGCATCTACAAACCATTTCTTCCAGCTTGCCTACATGTATAGTAAAAGTGATAATAATAAAAAATACGTATGTACTTGCAAGCAATCATACAAAGATTGATTGAACATTCAGAAAATGTGATGAGATAGTAGAAATTCAGAGGTTTTTGTTTATACGTGGTTCATTTATTCAGGATAATTTTCATACTCTTTTCTATTTTTTATTATGTTCTGTTGTAGCACATTCAAATTTTGAAGTCTTGCATATGCTCACTCTCCTAGAATAGGTGTTTGCAGGAGCAGACAGACTTTCTCTCTCTTGATAAATAAATGATAAATATAAATAAATGTTAATGATAAATATAAATAAATGATAAATAAAACCTGCAAGTGGTTGCATTAACATTGTTGAATAAAGATTTTGATTTCTCAGATATGTGTTTGACTTGATTGGCAACGTATAGACTTCTCCTGAAATAAAGCAATTGTTTCCTATAAGTCACTGAATTGGCATGTTATGGCCTTATAGGGGAGTGTTGTGTTTTTTTGTCACCAGTTTCAGGTGGTATCTACCATGTTTGTGTTTGTTTATGAATTTTATTTTAAAAAGTAGTTATTCTCACTTATATAGGAATGAAAAATGTAGGCAATCCCTGCTGTGCCAGAAGTTGGGCATCATAAAAGGCAAAAATAGGTTGAATATGGATTACTGGTACTTTTTTATTTCAACTTTTTCTAGGAAAGAAAAAAGAATATATGAAATAGTGTTATTTTCTATAGCTCAGACTAAAGTTTTGTTTTTCTTTTATATTTAAAGGTCATTATATGCATCTTGGATAGGTTTTGTAAAAAGTTATAAAGAAAGGGTTTTGGTTTCATTTATGTTGTTGTTGGGGTGTTCTTGTTTTTTTTTTTTTTTTCCCAAAAGGAATGTAAGATCCCTCACAGTTTCTGTGGTTCTCCTTGGTGTCCTACTAATCATTTTCAAAGAAAATATACTGGTATACGCCACGTTGTATTTCACAAATTTAATTGTCCGAGAGCCGCCTTCTTGATTTAGGACAAGAGTAGGAGCTGCTTTATGGTTATTCACATGTTTACAGAAATGCTACCTGAAATCTATGTGGTTTTGTTTTTCTTTTTGATGACAGATTCCAAAAAAATAGAGCTATACAAATATTTTGTAATTTAGTGTTTATAACTTTTGATTTTACTTTTTTTAGATACAAGTTTTTATTCTTAAATTGAAATGTCATTCTTCAGTATATATATCTTGGTTAATTGGGTTTGTGTCATTTGGTCCAAGGTTTGAAAACAAATTAGAATGATGACTGACTGTTTTACATAAAGTTAAGTCTATAAAATTTAATCTTTATAGAACTAAGCCATGGAAGAAGTTGGAGAGGGATATTTATAAAACCTTGATTGCTTCCTGGATTCAGTCTGTCGTTTTTAAGCTGTTTGGGCTATCCAGTGAAAAATTAAAGAGAATGGCTGGTCACTCAAGTAGAGGTTCTGGACATCCAGGTACAAGGATGTGGAACATCAAAGACTTGGAAGTTTCCTCAGAATTATCATTGATACTTTCACTGTGCTGTAAGAAAAATACGCTGAAATGTTAAATGTCTGCCGTAAACTTCTTTATCTTGAATGTTTCATTAACCTGCACCTAATCTTGCTTTGTAGTCTGCACGTGCAACATGTTCACTTAATTTTATGTCTCAACAATCTGTCTTCTCCCCTAGTCCGCTTTTCTGCTCTATCTTCCAACACAAACGAAGGTTTGTTCTGGTTAGAAATAGGGAAAGTTCTTCTCTGTCCTGCTTTAAAGCTTTCTAATTACTGGTGTTTATCATTGCTTGATCATTCTGTTGTACTTTTCCCTGAATGGAAAAGTTGAAATGTTCTAATTTAGTTACTGCAAAACAGTAGGTTTTAATTAAAAACAAACATTAACCCTGCTTTTGTTTGTATTTCAAATGACAGTTAGATTGGTGTGTCTTGTAGCTCAAGATAGCAAGTCTTGGTCTTAAATATCAGAAATGACAAGCTTGCTTTTCACTGCTCTGCTCATCTCTACTGTAGACATCTTGAGTCTACTTTAGATTTTCTATGTAGCAATTCATAAGGATTACAAAAAAAAAATCTCCCTTTATACTGGGTACTTCCTTGTTTTTATCTAGCTTTCTGTTTTTCTGTATGTCCTCAAATTTGGAATTAATTCCTGAGGATTGAGGATATCACGTTGAATGTAGGTCATAGAAAAAACAATTGAGAAGCATGTTCAGAAAAAAAAAAAGGCACCAAAGAAAAAACTAAAAAACATGCCCCCCATCCCTAACAATCAGTCCTTACTTCTAAGCAAAATCAAAATTGTGCCTGACGGAGTAAATATAATGCTTAATAATATGTCTGTGACAAGATTGTTTCCTTTTAAATATTTTTCTCAGTTACCTATTGCAAACCTCTGAGGTTTGAACATAATGTTTTTAAAAAGTAAAGGCAAATTAGATGATATTAAGTAGTGTAGGATTCATGTCTTACTGTTTTAAAAACTTTCTTAAAGTAAATATTACAGTAAGAAAACTGAATATAGACAAATTTGTTTTTAAGATTAAGAACAGTAGCAAAGCTGCCTTCAGTTTTAAGATTTTCGCATAATATTGTGCATGTTTATTGTCCAAATTGTACTTTGAAAGATTATACTTTCCTAACATCTTTCTATTTCCTAATTAGCTCTTCTATAAAGACTGCTGTCTGTGACATGAGTTGTCTTTCACAGATCCTCCTTTTACAGTTTCCTCTTTCCACCTAACTGCTGTCCTTTTTTTCTCTCTTTCCTCTATTCTTGTGTAGGCCTGACCAAAGATGGCAGTAATGAAAATATTGATTCCCTTGAGGAAGTCCTTAATATTTTAGCAGAGGAAAGCTCTGATTGGTTTTATGGCTTTCTCTCATTTCTCTATGATGTATTGACTCCTTTTGAAATACTAGAAGAAGAAGAGAGCGAAGCTGCAGATGATGTTGATGGTACGTCACAGAATGAAGGGGTTCAGGGAAAAAAGACTTGTGTTATTTTGGATTTACAGAACCAATGACCGAAAGACTAATTAGATTGGCTTTCAAAAATGTCCATGAAATCATCAGTCTTAATATGACAGGAATTTCTGGCATTGAGGAAAATGGACACTATAAATATTGAACTAAAATCAGCCATGCAACGTAGATTTGATAGTTGAAAGCCTTTCAGCGACTTTTCCATTTTTGTGACAGGAAGACAAATACTACGCAGTTGTGTAAATATGTAGAATAAAACGTGTCTGCAGTTGTGTAGTTGGCTTGTGTATGTGCTTTAATTTGTGCACTTTGTGCACAAAACTTACAAAACTAAGTGTAATAACCTCTACTGTTAACGCTGTAACATTTGTCTTTATACAAAACGTTAACTGAAGCATTTTGTAACTGCTTTGATTGTAAAGTATTCTGGCATGACTGCATTATGTAAATACATATTTATATGTTAATCCTTAATGTGGACATAACAATGATAATTCTCTTGTGAAATATAATTTTAATAAATAATTTTATGATTCACTGATTTCTCAGATAGATACTTTTTACTTGTTTTATTAAAAGCACTTTATCTAAAAGTGCTGAAAAACTTTACCGAGATTAATTCTAAGCTAGCTAATGTCTGTTGCATTCAGAAGATATGTCATTATATGGTCTTATTCCCCCCTGATTTGTCTGTTTTCAAGCTAAATTTTCATTATTTTTTTCAATAACAATCACAATCACACTGCAAAGGTTATTCTGGATTTGATTTTCTTTTAAGGTGGGCCTTTTGTGGAAGTGGTAAGCTGTGATTGTATGTTTCATATGTAATGCTGAATATATTAAAGATTAGAAATTAGAATGTAATGTCTTCTATTCCTTGCAAAGTTCAAGAACTAAACACAATTTTTTACCCTTTTCTATGAAACTTTTGATAGTGGTTCAAAAAATATTGTACGAGTGTACAATAAAGGTGCATGAGTTCCATCTGCTATCATAAAGCTACTGGTATAGAAAGGGTAATTTGTAACTGTATTCTGCAATTTTCATCAAGTCCTAAAAGGTGAAACTGTGCTGTAATTTTAATACAGGAATAGTGTACTTACAGTATTATTAATAATATATTAAATTGCTTATAGAGATGCCTGCTATGTTTATGCTTGTATCGGTTCCCCACATAAAGTTTATGCTCAAATTGTAACTGTATTGGATGCAAGGTGAAATTTCAACCTCTTTTTAAATCAAATTAATTTCCACTTGCTTCAGCATGGCAATTTTAAAGCTATTTACCATGTGTTTCAAAATTTAACATTATAATTAAACCACCCAGCTATAAGAATGTTCTCAATCTTTAAAAAAGTTATAAATAGAAAATGTTAGTGTTAAGCAAGTTGTTTAAAAAAAACAAACAAACAAAACACTTCTTTTAAAGTGAAGTCTGCCACTTAAGATTTACATACAAGTAGAGCCATAAGAACATAAACTATTTTATTTGGAATATTTGTGGATTACAATATCAGAAAGTTAATAATGCATATTTTTAGTCTTTGCTATGGGATATACGAAGCATTATGCAAAGAAAAAAATGATACTTTATGAAAATTGGGTATCATGGAATTCATACCAAATAGTTAAAATACACGTTGATAATCTGATGAAGTTTCACGTGAAATAGAGAGAGAGAGTACTTGAACTGTGAAAAAAGTTGCAAACACTGAAATAGGGCATAGTTATAACAGTATACAATTACTTAATGTCAACTTGAGCGTAATGAGATGAAATGCAGGTGGAGTTCTGAGTTAGTACGGAAGTTCCTTGTTGATTCTATTAAATGTGTGGAAAAAGATGAACAGTAGATGAATTCTAGGGTGTTTAGTTTCCAGAATGTAGGTTTTTCAGAAGTCTTAGCTCTTGCTTGTGCTAGTTCCTGCTGAATAAACAATAAACACTCGTGATGGGCATTGCTTCAGGACTCGTCAAAGCCCTCCTGGAGTTTAAGATAAAGACTTTTGATCTTAATGAATCACATATAATTATTGTTACTGCAAGCATCACTTGTCCAGTAGGAATGGTAGTAAGATACAGATGAGTCTTCAATTATACCGGCACTTTCAAAATAAATAAACAAAAGCAGTAAGAATTGTCGTAAGATAGAAGTGGACCAGTAAGAGTGGTAATAAGATTTAGATGAGTCTTCAATTATACCAGACAGCAATTTTCAAAATAAATAAACAAAAGCAATTTACCAGCCAAAAAGTTAAGCTGAATATAATATACAAATAGCCAAGGAAAAAATGACTATATCTCAACAGTTGCTTCTAAGTCAACAGCATGTGTTTGATATTAGTTGAGGAAGTTGAAATGTTAATTTTGTTGTTTGCTTTGGGGTGACTATCAGTGATACAAAATACAGTCAGTAAATTAATGTTTGAACTGAAATCCAAAGAACTTAAAGTGCTTAAGAATTAAAATTTAAAAAGCAAAGCTGCTGCTTTGTACCTACAGTTTTTAAGACCTTTAAAATAAGAGTAAAAGGAAATAAATGTTTTCATGAGGAAAGTATAATGTGTAATATAATAACAGGACATTGCTAATTTTCACAGCTACTTAAGAATGAAAATTTAGTAATTTACGTAAAATTGAAAACATTTTTCATTAGCCACTTTCATGTTCCTTGTAGATCACTTAAATTAGATTTTACAAAACTACGCAAGGAAATACGTGACTAAAGTTAGTCTTAGTTTTATCACCGTTTTGAGAAGTACGTGGGATGCTTTGTGTTGCTCTTTTCTAGTGTTTGTAAATGTTTGATATTTTAACTGCCAGTCTTCAGCAGAGGTTTACATGTTTTGAACAAAATACTGCACTAACCTTAGTAGCATAAGCTGTTGTTGCTCGCTTTAATGTGATACTAATGTAAATAAATTATAGGGACTAAAAAAAACTTAGTACCCTTAAGTCTGAAATAACTGAGAACTTAAAGGTTTGAACCCTGGATTTCTGTGACCACCTTCAACAATATTTAATTTAAAAATAAGAGGGTAATTTACATGGGGTAAAATAAAACAACAAAAACAAAAACCACACAGTGCATGTAAAGGAACTTAGAATCGCATAGAATAAGCAGGAAAATGTTGCGTATCTCTTGAAATAATGACAGCAACTTTTGCCAATACTTTTTTTCTCAAAAATGAGCTTTTTGAGAACTTGTTCAATTTTTTGTTTCAAGGTTGGTGAATGCTGTTTATCACCTGTAGGTTTTATAGTACACTAGTCTTGTGTTACTAGTGTCTCCAGTGACTGGCCTTAGAAGAAATTAAATTTTTATGAGAGTTACTCATGAGTTACAGTTGTGTGGAGGGGTAGAAGAATGCATTGAAACATTAGGAGGATTTTCATTTCAATTCATAATAGTTAATAGATAGGAAAAGAAAACACCTGTATTGTAAACATGATTTGATTCAAATTTGACAACATTTGAAAGCTGTTGTGTGCAGTTCAACTGTTATGGACAGATGTATACTATTTTCCTCATTGAATTGCAAGTTAAGCAGCTCTCATAATGATGAAACAGAAGCATGAAATAAATACTCTTATTTCATATAGTCAGGTAGGATAAATTCTTCAAGTTGAAGTTAATAAAGACAAAAAACTTGTCTGTTGGTTTCTTATGTCTTATCATACAAGATGCAAGATACATTCATGTTTGTGACAGAAAAGAAACTGCTTTCTGTCCTTTGTGTCTGATTTGGACATCTAAAATTGGGCGGAATGGCATTTTAAAGTAACTTACTGAGAACTGATTGTTCTGTTTTAATTTCTTGCGCCAGTTGTGGGAATTAAAAAGCTGGTTTGTATTTGGGAAGGTTACAGGCTTTCGTATGCCTGGCATTCTGCATACAGTTAATGAATTAAAAAAAAAATAAATCAATTTAAGGTAAGTATGTGCTAGCCTTCTTGTCAGCAAGCTGTTTGGTTTGGCAGAAGAACTTGTATACACCATGTAGTATATTATAAATACTACAGGCATTTGCAGGTGCGTATTCAAACAATAATAGCTTTTTTTGACTAGCAGTTCTTCTGGAGACAGTAAATAAAAGAAGGACTAAAAAGCAGTCTGATAACAGTTCTGCCTTACAGATTTTTTTATTACTTTTTGAGTTCTGCAATTTTAACATCTCTTGATAATTTTCTGTGTGCTAAGGGAGGCTTTGTGTACAAAAAAAAAAATCTATTGTGTAATAAAATTAAATTTTATTTCTGTTTTCACATTTGATGGGACCTTATGAGTTAAGGGAAGAGTCAGAATGCAAGCTGTAATGGATAAAGCTTGATGCTTTCTGTTCCATTGCCTAGGCTTTGCACAAATTGCAGTAGGGTAGCACATTACAGTTTCATAGCTGTTTAGTGCTGACTTTGACAATATACTTTCTGTGGTGAATGTGACATAGCCTCTTTTTCAAATGTAAGATGACATTCAACTTTAAATCAGCCTACAGTTGCTGCATGATGCTGCAGGTTTAAACTTTTTTGCAGGTAGATATGGTGAAATTTGTTTTATAGGAATCTGTACTTCAAAGCCTTTTGCATAAAAATGTTATTAAAGTTTTCAGTATTACTAAATGCCTAATATAACTTGCATATACAAGAAGTAACTTACGGTTTCTCATGTGGAATTTGTTCTGGAAAATTTTTATGAGGAAAGAAAAGTTTCCCCTTTTTTCCTCAGCAGGGTTTTGTTGCGGAATTAGAATGCTTTGTAATATTTTAAGTTTTAAAAAATCAGTGAAAACATTAATTTATCTATTGTTAACTATTATGTAAAAATATCCACTTCAACAAGAATGCTTACGTTGTAGCATGACTTCTTAAAATATGTATTTGGAAAATACTGGAAATCTATCCAAATATGTTAACTTTGAAGTCTACTTTTTATATGTTGATTCAAATAGTAGCAACTGTTGCATTCTTTTATAAATGCTTATAAATGTTTCTATTTATATTGTCAACACAGGACCTTTATAATGTAGGATTAATTGGAAAAAAGAGGAACTTGAATAGTAACTCAAAAAAAAAACACAACACAATACCACATATTAAAATTATGACACAGAAGAATGGTCCATAAGTTCGGTTAAGTTGTTCTTAAAATTCTGCACGCTGGTTTGTGTGCCTGGAGAATGTAAGAGAATCCATCTCTGCTAATGATTTTACTTAAGTGCCAGAATTTTTCACATGGTTCCTGGAATCACATTGCTGACTTGGAAAAGCTAAGTGTTTTGCATCCATTTCTTGCTTCAGGCTGTTTGTTTCACAAATGAGATTTACCTGTGCTGTAGTGATTCAGATGGAAATGAAGATTTATGACTTACTATTTTTACGTTATATTAAAATGTAGAACAATAAAGTTCAAAATATTGTAAGAATATCCATATTATGTTAAAATATGCAATTTGCATAGTTATGGAAGGCATTATTAGTTTGCTGACAGTCTTAACGCTATTCATTGTATAAAAAGCGTATTTAAACAAATTACAGTATTTTACAAGAGTATTCTACTGAGTATTTTACAAATTAAATATCAATAATTGCTGAACAGGATATTTTGTAATCTGCTTTCCAACATAATGCATATACTTTTATTTAAAAATAATTTGAAGTATCTGTATGATATTTTTGTGTATATCAGGCTTAGTAATTTTTTCCCTGTCAAGACATACTTGTAAGATGGTTATTATCCTGAAAAATGCAAGAACACTTTAACTGTGCAAATAGGGGAGGGTCTGGGCTTTAAATAAGGCTTTGTGCTGCTTAGCTGAGCAGCTCTTATTATTTTCACTAATGTTGCTGTGTAAGAATGTGGGAGTCTATTCTTCCTTCCATATGAGAAAATTGTTTTATTATTGTTACACGTGCTTATTGCTTAGAGTTAATAAGGTTGAATAACTTTTTTTTTTTTTAATTAGAATGCTGTACTTCAGCAATGATGGTCATCTGTGAGGCAAGAGCTCAACAAGACTTTCATATTATTCATATGCTTTATGGGATTTAAATCTTAATCCACGTCAGGATGATAATCCAGTCTCTTTAATGGTTTTAGAAAGATACAGCCACTAATTGCTTTATATTTTGGAGAAGGCTTTTGCACTGTTCATGCCTCTCCTGTGTGCTTTGTGCCTAGTTCCACAAGATGTTGAATGACCTCAATTTCTGTTAATGGTAATGGCAAAAGAAAGCAGTCAGCTTCTTGCAGCATCTGCCTTTGACTGGAGAGTAAGGTTTATTTTCTAATAAAAGTCTTAACAGTCTTAAATAGTCTTAAATAAAGCAGCAAGTATTTTGATGGAAGGAAAATGGCAAATGCATTTTTGAATTTGAGCAATACGTTGCCATATTGCAAAAGACGCATTTTGCCTGGGCATGTATTTTCATTCGATAAAGTGGATCCAGACCACTACAACTAGAAATGAAAATAAAACTGAACATATATAATCTGACCTCCTTTACTCTATACATTCCAGAGTTTCCATTTTAATTGTGAATTTTATTTTAATCAGTTTTGTGTAACAAATTGTAAGAAAAAAAATCTATTTATTTAAGGTACAGTACATATGTGCTTGAAGATATCTTGAGTTAATGTGTTTATTAAATATGTGTAAAAACTGCATAGAAATACAGGTTTAGTGGGTCTGAGAGAGAACTGGCACAATACCTAGCATAGAAATCAGCTGGGATATTGGTCATAATTACATGGCGCTATGCTGTGTGGAGAGAACTGAGCTAGCTTGGAGAAGTTATGAAGCATCTTTAGTAGCGTGCATATGGTGACGTGGTACTTTGCTTGAGCTAATTAGCCTTACATCTACAACCTTGGTACTGAAGATGATTTATTCTTAATGAGGTAACATTAGATATCTCTCCATAGCATTGTGGTTTGCTATGTACAGGTAACTTTTTATATAGCAAATTTATTTTTTTTGTCAATTTGAACATCACAGATTTGTATGTAACCTATTTCCATTTTGCAACAAATCAGGTGAGGAGCCAGGAGGGGTAGCCAAGAAAAAAACTAAAGTCAAAGGTACTTTAAAATTATTTTGTGTGGAACTTTCTGCAGATAATGATGTCTGAAGTGCATGCACGTTGCAAACACAGATTGCAGGTTATAATGTTTACTAATACTAGCTTTGTTGGCTGTGTTGTCTAATGGTGCAGCAAACAATTATCCTTCCCATTTTTCGGTAACTTTTTTTAACCATTTATTGTCATTTAATGGCAGTGCTTTCCAAACCAGAGATTTTTATTTTTTATTTTTTTCTGTAACAGTTGTCTTGTTTGGATTATAAGTATTCTGTTTGGGTCACTGCCAAATCCTCTGTTGTTTTTCATGAATTTATGATACTATCTATACTTTTACTTTATTGTAATTGGACTTGATTACATTAATTTCAGCTTATGATTATATTTAAATAGTCTACATTTTTTCTTATGGGAGGAGAAATTTAGGTAAAGTTCAAAAACTCCCTTTAGTAAGATATGCAGGATCAGTTGCAGTGATGATCTTCATAAATTTTCAAAAAGCTTAAAGTTGCAACCAATTTAAAGCATATATTTATTCATAATTACATTGCTGTGTGACCAAGACATAAAAACCGAAAGGTATTCAGTGCAACAAAGAGACAAAAAGCAAATTAACCTGAGCAAAACACCAAACTACTAGATGTACTTCAGGTGCTTAACTTAGCTTAACTCGGAGGTGCTGAGTTACCTTGCCACAGCATGGTGCTATACAAAGAATGCAGTCTCTTTGTTGCATTAAAGACATTAGACTTCTATGTGTTTTTTTGTGTTTCTATCAGTATATAAGAAATGCAGGTTGCATATAATATAAAGTCTCATTAGAAACAAAGTGCTGGGGGAAGCTATCATGCTTGTATGAATGTGACTTTCTTAGTGTTTTTGCATGCAAGTTGCAGTTTGTAGCATTTGTTCCACATTGTGCTTGCTATGACTTTTTTGACTTTTTTGGCAAATTTTGTGTTTTTCCAAGAACTTAATAAATGTCATTTAACAACTCCTTCATGTGTTTTGAATTATTTTTCTAAGGTGTTTGATATGAGAATGAAGAAATGCGATAATTTCCAAATGCTTTATGCCAGAAAACAGTTGGAAGGAAATGTGTTTTTCCTTTTAGAGTGAGCCGTGTCATTGTTCACTGTATAGAAAATATTACACAGGTGTTATACAGGCAGGCAGTTGTTTCAAGAGAAATATCATTTTCCTGCTTTCTACTTCGACTCTTTCTCTGAAAAACCTGAATAAAAAATTAAAAATATTATATAAAAAAAATCAAATATAGATAAACTATTTTATATATATAAAATCTTTATTTCTTTTTCAAACAATCTGGGAGTATTACTACTTATACTAAAAATATATATATTTAATGGATTTAATTCTAAATTTTGTTGAACATTAAAAATTCTTTATTCTGGGGAATGCTGCAGGTACTGACAACGGTTTTCAAAACTGAGTCAACTGGAAGTCAATATGGAACTTCCTAGTTTCAAGAAGAATGCTGTTTTGACTATTCTGAAGCATTATCTAGATACGGTGTCTCAGCTGGATATCTGATTTAGTTAAAATAGAGAAAATAAGCACAAGAGATACAACTCCAAAAGAGTAAAAAACCAACAACAACAAATATTGCTATTAACACCATATATGGAAAAGAAAAATGTACAAATTGATTACCATTTAGTTTGATTTCAATGAATATAGTGAAATGAAATTGAACATCTATTTTGAAGTTGATTTGATTCACCAGGACATTATTTCTTTTTAACTATTTTGTACTTGTATCTTAGTTTTGTGAAATCTATTCTTAAAATATAAGTCTTGGACTAATCTGAAGCAATAATGTAAGGAAAATGATATTCTATACTTTTCTGTTGTTATAACAACTTCATTTATTATCTTAGGAAGTTGATAAAATTTGTGGAAAAAAAAATTATCTTTTGGTCTTGACATTTCTAGACCCTACAATGTTCATACCATTGTCAGATTCAAAATATGTAGTGATTTTCAGGCTCACAGACAAAGCTGTTTTTAGCATTCTACAGAAGCTGGTTAACAGAAAGGTACTGGAGGCATGTTTTTTCCTAGATTAATGCTTCATGTGAATGCTATTATATTAAGCTGAGGTTGTCTGGCTGCATGGTGTGAGGTCAGAGGTCAAAACTAATTTGTTTAAATTGCTTAAATCTTAAAAATATGTACATATATAAAAGTTTAAATTTGCATCTAACAAGCATTAAGCGTGAGGATGATCAAAGCTTTTAAATAGTCACTCATAAAATACATTCTTTGATCTAAGAATGGTTCTCTTACTGAACATTTCCTCTTTTTTAACTGAAAAAAAAAAAAAAAAGTAAAAGAAGCAATTAAAGAACCACTCAAGAAATTAAAGGAGAAGCAGGAATCCAAGAAGGAGGAAACGAAAGATGAGGAAGAAAAAAAGAAAGCCAGGAAAGGAAAAGATGCTGCTGATCGAAAGGACAAGAAACCTGTTGATACGAATAAATTAAAGAGAGAGTCTGACAAGGTTAAAAGAGACAGAGGAAAGGAAAAGGAAAAAAGCCTAGACAAAAATGTAAAATCCAAGGAGACGACAAAAAAATCAGCTGGTGAAAAGGATGGTACTGTTCAGGTGGGAAAGGACAAAGAAGCAAAAAAGGTAGTTAAAAATCCATCCAAAAATTCTGAAAGCTCTGTAAAGACAGACAAGAAAGAAAAGAAGTAAACTGAGTTCTGATTGTGCTAATTAGGAACAGACTGAAGAATGAGAATTGCGATGTATTTATAGAGTGTGGTAAATATGGCAATAAGAAAGAAACTAAGGCTTTTTGGAAATGTGTGAACAAAAGTTATATATTTTTTGAAAACTGTTAAGCATGTACTGGCATTATAAACACAACAAAAAAATGTCTGCTGTGAAACTCAAATATGTACATATGTTAATATGCCGGACTGAAATTGTAATGTTGTATATCAAATGAAAGTTTAAAAGCAATATTAAGAGGATTATCTGGACACAGAGAGGAGCATTAACTGAATATATTGTCATAGGAACTTAACAGATAAGTGTGAATTATTACTTTGCTAAACTTAATTTCTTGAAGTGGACTGAGAAGACTGCTTTATACCCAGACAGTCAAACCAACTTCTGTGTTGTGTTAATTTATGAGACGTGTATTAGAACAAGTTTTGGTTGAGCCTGTGACAATATATTCTGCTGTTCATTTGTTCTTTCTTTATTACTGTTAGGTCTGAAAACTTGATTAATTGTCATTTTTCAGTTTACCCAACTTTTCCAAGTTTCTGGTAATGAATGCTTAAGAAAATTGGGCCACTTGTTTCTTTTCTGATGGGTGCTGTTGGATTCCATTTGCATTTCAAGAAGAATGATTTGCTGCTATTATTGTGTTCTGGTTGAAGTTAGAGAACAGTTTGTGTTTTTTGGTTTGCAACTATTAATTTCTTCCAACAGCATTTACTAAGTATGTGATACTTCTGTAAGCAAGCTTCTATTTTAGCACTAAAGAATGATTTGTCCAGCAGTCTCAATAGTTACAAAACAAAGTTACAAAACATTTATTGAGGCATATATTTCAGTATTTTGTTGAATCTATACTTGCTTACAAATTTATGTAAGGAAAGGAGTATTTTCTAATTTTACTAGGTAAATAATGGTGTTTAGTATGCTGAAATAATAATTCTACAATAAAATTACATAAGATTCAGAACAATTTGTAATGAAATTGAAGATTTCTTATTGTAATACTGAATTACTGTTCTAAAGAAAACAAAACTAAATAGAGAAGATGATCATGGGTATGTGCATATGGTGTGAGATTAAATTCCTGGAGGTTAATTCCTATATTCTTTTCTTTGTTCTGCTTAAATTTTCTATATAACTGTTGGCAATACACTTATGTCAGGCAGTTGATATAGCATACATGTCTATAAGATACTTGGATCCCTAGAGGTACAAAATGCAAACAGACTTTTTTTAAATTAAAAAAAAAATTGTTCAGATGAAAGCTGTAGAAAATAAGAGTAACTTAAGATTCCAGCTGTTATAATTGACAGAGTTGATATACTGTGCTATGTTGTAAACATTCGTATGTGTGAAGAAGGAAGGAAAAGGGGCGTGTGTTGTGAACATTATAGTGCTTAGTGAAATCTTGACAAAATGATTTAATAAATGCACTTCTATAATGAGTGTTTTTTTAGGTCTCAGTCATGATGGTTACGATAAGTCATCTGTGCTTTATTAGGTGTTAATACACGTTTGATGGAGGAGTATTCAGATCACACTTCTCGAGAATAGTGGCACAGTACTAAATGCACATCACTTTTATTTTCTTCCCTAATATGACAGTCTAGGAGTGAAATTTAGAATGAGTTACCTAATTACTAGATCTTCGTATCCATGAGCCAAGATATGACCAAATTTATCTGGTTCTAAATAAGTTTCTTTTTCAAAGAGCATTTTGTTTGAGTAGTACTTCAGGCTATACAGATAGCTACACAGTAAAAGTTTTTTGTTTTTTTTTTTTTCCTCAGATACCTTTCATGCTTTTGTATATCTCACTGAAATATTGTTGTTCAATTTAACATGGCAAGTTAAGATGTAAATTCAAAAAGTTCAACACAAGTAAAAATTGAGCCTAACTTCATTCTGAGAAAAAGATCAGAGAAAACAGTATCTTGTAAAACATAAATGGCTGTTACATACTAAACAGGACCGAACAGGAATCAGTGATAACGCACAGTTCATATAAAGCATACATACAGATATACATAAAGCATGAAAACAAAGTTGAAAAACGTGCGAGCAAAAATGAAGAGATATTCTCACTAGTCCTTTCTTTCCTTTTATACACCCTAAATGCCAGTTGGTTGTGAAATGTCTTTTTAGTACCAAATTCATTCATCACTGAAGTTGTCTGAATTTGGACACGTGAGTTGTTGGAAGATATGAGAATGTATTTGAAAAGCTGTATGTATAAAGGAAGTAAATAGCATTTGTGGAAGTAGGGTGTCTGTTTCTGGTCTTCCAGATTCTGAAGTCTGGAACAGTGGCTAAAATGAGGAACTGCTTTTTTCTTTATAGCTAAAGATGATTGTAAAAGGGAGGAAGTAACTTGGGAGGAAGTAACTTTAAAGTAGCCTTTAATATTACTGCAGTAATATTTTGAATTTTTTTATGACATGGCAGAAAGTTGGTTAAAAAACGGGTATAAATTCTGGTGTCAACAACAGGAGGCTGTAAGACTCTTAATCATAGTGCTCTTAGATACAGCTTAACTACTGTAACAGTCAATTACATAATTACATTTAGACAATTTTAGATATGTAAAAAAAAAAAAAAAAAAAAAGTAGTAGTAGGATTGTTTCTTTTAATTCTTTTTCTGTTTGTTTTTTGTTTTCCTGTTCACATTGTATAGGATAATGGAATAAATACATATGCTTCTTATGGTGCAAGATAAGGTCTTACTAGTTTACGCAAAGTTGTTTGGAGACATACCAATCCAGTTTGTACAGACATATATTTGACTCCAGTAGAGACCTGACAATAATATTTTTAAAACTGATTTTAAATATAATACTTATATTGTTCCACATAAAGTTATTTTTACAAGAGCATTAGCAGCGGAAGAGTGTTCATTATTGTGTAGCCTCTGCTTTTAAAAATAATATTATATTGAGTTCTGTGCATACAAGTCTTGATAAACTAGTTTGTTTGGGGTGGTGTGTGTCTGAGTTTATTTAAGAAAGTAGTTTTATCTTAATTGACCTTGGAACTCAAAATGCAAATCCAGGAAAAACGATCATAGGAGAATTCAGTTTTGAAGGGACATTAAGAGGTCCTTAGTCTGATATTCCTGCTCAAAAACAGGATCAGCTCAGAGATAAGACCAGGCTGTTCGGGGTGTTGCCCAGTGTGGTACTTAAAACCTCCACGATGTGAATGCAGTGTGCAGCCTGCTGAGTTGACTGTCCTCATGGGGGCAAAAAGTTTTTCATTAGATCTAGTCTGAACTTTTCTTGCTTGAATTCTTCCTAAACAATGGTTGAGTGGATGATTAGGCTAATACCAGTACATTCTTTCTTGGGGGTATAATCTCTTAAGACGTGGCATAATCTTTCCAGCTTTTCAGTGTACTTCTTGTGACTAGGACAGTAAGTCATGATTAATGACCTGCTCAATCCTGAACAGGTGTTTGCCTAAGAAGGATACGAATCGTCTTTCTCTCTTTCTCTCTTATCTTGGTATTGGTCCTTGCTATTATTGTTTTTTTCCTCTCTCCATGGCCTTCTGGTTTAGAAAAACTCAGTGGCATAGATAGTAAACAACTTAGTGGTGAAACTCCATCTGCAATAATTTAGGTGTCAGAAGAAATTACCCAATTTTGAGGAGACTACAGTTTTCTTTATAAGATCTTCTAGGATTTAACTTAAGAAAACATATTATAAGCAGTGTACATTTGAAATTGGTTATTCATAAAATAGAAAAGTGATTACGTGAAACACTTTTTCCCAAAGAGAAAAATAGTAAGAAAAACCTGCTGCCTGATTATCTTCTGTAAACTGAATGGAACTTGAGAATAGCACAGTAATTTTTTCAGTTACAATGAATTAAAGGCAGATGCTTAAATTTGTGTCCAGTTTTTCCCCATTGTGTGTCTGTCTTCAAAACATATGCTTGATTGTTATCTCAGTACACTTTAGTCTTTGTGTTTATCAGGACAGTCCTGTAGTTATAATTGATTCTTTGAAGAAGAATTATTAATTTTAACTTCACTTGTCACTGATATATTTGAAACAACTTTCTTAATTTATATTTGAATCAAATCAGAAAAGCCTAAAGTTAACTTTATAACTGAAAAATGCAGGCCTAAAAGAAAGATCTGTCCCAGAACAGTCAACATCACCAGAATCTGAGGAGACCATTCAGCCTGATGAACAGTCATTTGTCAAATCAGGTAAGGTTTCTCATAAAACAAAAAAGAAATGAGACATGATATTTCATTTGAATTATAATGCTGTTTCTCAGCATGCAACTTCATTTTGTTATTTCTTTGGGTAGACTTTGGGTAGAATATTAAATCTTTTATCACTTTGTGTTTATACACTATAACATTTAACTGGAGTGGCTGTTAATAGCTTTATATAAATCACCGACCATGAAAAGTTTATAGACGGCACTCTTGTCAGTTCTCATGGAACTATATCACAGCAGACTAACTGTCTGCAGGTGTACGGTTGTGGTTTTGATACATAAGCAGCAGTATATAGTCAGCAGCCATTCCTTCTAAATATTACTTTTATGTCGTAGTTTGAGTAGTAGAACTTTTCTCAGTTTCTGAAGTTATCTGATAATAGGGAAGTCTTTTTTTTTTTTTTTTCAATTCTAGTAATTTTGCATTTCTGTATTTTAAGTTAAACAAAAAAAAAATCATTTGATAAGCTTATTGGAATGTTCACTTTTCTACTAAAATTGTAGTATATAAAAAAATCAGTAAGTATAGATTTTAGTTCTGAAAAAAATAATGTTAAAATACACTTTAAAAATTCCTAAAATTTATTGGGTTCAAGAGGAATTCAAGAGAAAATATTTTTATGTGCCAGCTTTCAGATAAACAATTTGCATTTTAATATTACTCAAAACATATTTTTCCAGTTCATGGAAGAGGCTTATCTTATTTGGTGTTTATGTGTACCAGACACAATAACCCACAAATGTGTAGGGTATGGCTAATAAAATGGAATATAGAATTTGTTTTAAAAAACTTGAATTACTTAAGTTATTATAACGTGTATTTTGTAATTTCCTTTTCATTTTTCATAACTTTTTTTTACATACATTTTGGTACTTCATTTGAAAATGCAAGTGTTGTCTTTTTTTGCCAGTTTCTCAATGTTAATTTCAGGACATTTATATGAAGGCAATTTGTAGTACAAATTCCCATTATGTCCTGGGCTTGTGTTTTAAATGATGATCACTTGTCCCTGAAATCAATTTGGGATTTATTCTGCTAAGAATTGCCAGGAGGAGACCTTGCTATTGTAATGTTAGTTTTTATTTTTCCTATTTCTAAAACGAATAAGACCCTTCTTCTGTAAATGACATTCTGTTGTCAAAAATGACAAGTTAGTGCTGTGATCTAAATTGTAGGAAAGTAATGAAGGAAAGTATCAGTAAAGTAACTACTCCAAAGAGAATTTGTGGTTTGGATAGGTACCTGAAATTATTAATGTTACTGCCACTAAGAAAAAGTTATTTACAGAAAATCCACTGTAGATAAATTCTTCTGATTGGTCTTCAGAATGATTTAATGTAATGATGCAAAATGTTCTGTGTTGGACAGTAAACAAAACCAAATTGGATTTATAATTACATGAGTTGCAGAGATTCACCAAGTAATTTCCAGAGAACTTCATGGAATGGAGTAAAGATTTTATGGAGACTACCAGACACTGCAAGCCTTGAGCTAGTGTTTAGATTTTTGCGCTTACCTTCAATGCAATTTGTAATCTTTTTAGAGCACAAGAATGTTGATGATGTAGAATTGGAAGAGGAAATTCAACCTGTTCTTCATGAAGCTGTCCATTCTGAGCCTGGTAATGCATTAACACTTAAAAATCACTGAAGAATTTCTAAATTTTGACATAGGCAAGACAAATCTCAGTCTGTTTTTGGTATGCACTCAAAGTACTTTTGCCTGCACAATACATTTTAAGCAAATACTTTGTAATTTCCAAGAAATACTTGAAAAATTCAAATCCCCAGTCTGTGGCTCTCTTTTTTTTTTTTTTTTTTTTTTTTCCTTTTTAGAGGTGTTTGGCAGTAGTAGCTCAGATCAGTTGACAAGAACTTCCTAAAAACACTCTGTAAAGTGCAAGAATTGTTAAACAGGATTTTTGCTGTATTTCTCTTAATGACTAACGAAGGCATTCAGTGCAGATACTTTGGGTTCATACTACGGTAAGGGTGAGACAAGTCACTTGTCCCCTTCTCTGCTGGGGAGTAGTTGAAAAATATGATAGGTGTCTTGAAAGCTGAGTATTTGCTTGTAGCAGAATTTACCAATGATTGTGTATTCTCTAACAATCTGTATCCTCAATTAGGAGAGGGACATGAAGATGTAGATGAAAGTGTAAATGAACAGTGGCAAGAGAAGGAAGAAACACATGGAGAAACTTTTGAAGCTCCTGCAACAGATGACTTGCTCAGAGAATTAGAGAATGAAGTGACAGAGGACTATGAGACACCAGACTCATTTCAGAAAGGTATCTGAATGACTAAATGTTTAAAATCAAATGTTGACAAAAATGTGAACAGACAAATAGAAACCCTTCTTGTTTAAAAAAGCGATTCTTTAATTTCTGCTTGCCATAGAAACTTAGCAAGTGTCAACTACTGCAAGCACTATTTAGCAAATATTTTTTTTAATCAAAATGGGATAATAAAACGCCACAAGTTGTGGAATCCAGCTGACTGTAAATTATATACTTACTGCAGTGTGGCTTTCAAACAACTGAGTTAATCTGGGTTCTAGCTACATATTTCTCCCCAAAACAGAGGGGCTCAAATCATATCTACGGAATGTGCTTCTGGACTTTCTAGATTTTTTTAACTAAATTTTTAAGAGTTTAGCTTTTGTAGACAGACTTATTCTCAATATACTTCTAATACAGCTCTTCAAGAGAATGTTATAAGTGAACAATGTTATATGAATATATTCTATTTTCCTTACATTTAGACTTTCACAGAGATGAGTTTTCCAACAGCAGACTTGAATCTGGGAAAAAAATTTCTTCAGGGACAGTCATCTTTTTTGAGCAAATGTGTTTCAAGTATATGTATTCTCAGTTTTACATATATAAATTTTATTCTTTTGAATATTTCTTGCATTAGAATAAATTTGCTTAGAATTTCTGCTTAGAAATTTGTCTATTCTTATATAACATTCTTTTATAGCATTTGCAGTGCCATGCTGTACTTTTTTTTTTAAAAAAAGAAAGCTTAAATTTTTAATTTATGCTTATTTCTCAATTTCTCAGATGCTGATCCTGTAGATCTTGGAGCAACACAGCCTGAAACATTTGAAGTTCCAGGTATAATTTTATTTCTCCAAACTCAGCAATATTAGTTTTACACTGACAATGATATAAAAAAGCAAAACAGAAAAAGCTAAACTAGTATAGTAGTATACCATTTTGAAAATGTTTATTCACTAAACGTCTTTTCCTGTCTTGGATATATTTACTCTGAGATGAACGCATCATAATTGATATGGCAAATAGTTCTTAAAAGAGTAGGGGATGGTATGTGTGGAAACTTTGCCTTCGGGTAGTGCAAAAATTTAATTTGTACTTTGAGTTTCTGGCTATTGCATGTGTTTGCAATCTGGGCAGGCGAGAGTTATGTGGTTGTACCGTCTAAGAAACTGAGAATAAGGTTTTATTGCTCTTATTCCTGTCTTCTATTCTACGGTGCTGAGGTTCTTCTAGCCTATATTTTTGTCAGTAGTCTGGATCTTGTGTTTTCACATAGAACCTCACATCTTTCAGAAGCAGACAGTTTTAACCTCTCCTTCAGGACTATTTAATATTTTATGGCCAATTATGCTATCAGAGTCAGTCAGCTCCAAGGACTTAATATGGAACTATCCTTGTAGTGTCTTCCTAGGATACACCCTTAATTCATCTTCAAAGCTTTAGGAAATTTTGCATGCAAGTACATCCAGTTAGCGTCTAGCCATCTTCATCCTTCTTTGATACTTTACAGAATGGTGTTGGCTTATTTTAACCATTAGTCCTGAAACTGAGAAACATGAGATGGATATTACATTTTCCCTGCTGTCTGGGAAGTGTTTTTATCTGTCTACTAATAATGCTTCTTTATAGTACAGGCAGCCTCTTCCATTGATATCAGACCTGGATTTCAGTTTGGACTAAGCATTGAGCCAAAGATAATAGTCCAGTTCTGGACTTTTTTTAATGCCAAATATGACAACAAAATATTTTTATATGATACAGAAAAAAAAGAAAAAGAAGAAAAAAAAAAAACACAAAAAATTTATTCCTACCCTTGTTGGGAAGTTTCTGCTTTCCAGCTACCGATTTGGAATCAATTCTGCTATACAAAGTAAAAGGATAAGTTATTTTATCTTCAGTACCATGTGTTGTCTGATGTGTCATACTGACTATAGAAATAACATCTCAAAGAGTTGTAGTCAGAGATTTAGCAATGCAATGGGGAAAAAAAAAAAAAAAAAAGAAAAAAAAAATTGTTCAATTTCTATGATGCCAGAATTGAGTATTTCTCAAGGTTTGTTTTCTGGCTCTTATTGGCAGTGGTTGTCCTCTGTAGACCAGCACCAACACAGGAACTATTGGAGCACTGGAACAGGAGGAACTATTGTAGAACTAAAATAGAACTAAAGGAACTATTTTAGAACTTTTAGGATGCAGGAAGATATTTTTGATTCATATTAGAGCTATTAAAAATGTTCATGCAGACTTACAGCTCTCATGTACCTAGTTTTCATACCAAGGGTATGAAAAGGGAGGGAGAGTAATCCAGCTCCTTCCACTAGACTGCTATGTGTTTAGTTGCAAATGTCATTTAATAGTTTTCAATTGAAGAGTTGCATTTAGCTATTGAAAGACACATTCAAGAAAGTTAAAAAACAATGCAATATTAAATATGTGTATATATTCATATTTACTTTACAGTTTCATATGATTATGATATGGATGTAGAGAGGACAGTAAGCGATCCAGAAGCTCCAGGTTTGTAAATTTTGTTTGTAATTTTTTTGTAAATTTTATTAACTTTAGATTGTAATATAATCACTTGTGCTTTTTAAAACAGGCTTCAAAGTAGTATATCATATTCACTGTTAAGTCAGTTTTCTATTCAAACGTTTTTTTCAAGCAGTGTCAAATAAACCTGATTTTTACAGTATTGATTTTGCAGCTATGTTACTGTTACAGTTGTGAATAGAACATGCCACAAATACTTGCACAACTATTTACTGGAGTAGTTCTCCAGCCTAATCAACAGGTTGTCAAAGACTTACTCTATTCATAATTCTAGGCCTAAATGCAAATATGCCTAAACTCATTATATTGTGATGTAGCTCCTGAATGTGCTTGACAATCTGTCAATTTCAAATAAAATGTTATATTAATTCAAGTATGCCTAGTTCTCTTATTCTTGAGGTAAATAATATGTAACCTTTTAACTTTTCCTGTGTGTGAAAACTTTATTAGAACTTAAAATATTATATAATTTTATTTAAGGTGACACTGAACTAATGTTAGAAGATGCTGTCGAACATTATGCAGGTACAATGCAAAGTCTTCTTATAGAACTTTCATTGAATTTTGTCTTCAAACAAGTCCCTCTGCTCTCCTCTCCCCCCTCCCCCCCCCCCCCCAAATGGAGGTCGTATACAGTATCAGTTTCATAAGTATATTGGTTTATAAGTTATTACATCTTTATTTACTTACATTCTGAAATAATGCAAAGAACTACATGAATATTACTTCTTCGTAATGTGAGCCAAGTGGAAAGAAAAATATTTTGAGGGTTAAATATCTAGGAGTGTGTGTGTATTTTAAAATGCATAGAGATGCCTCTGTGGATAAAAACAAAACAAAACAAAAACAGCTTGGATTTGCTAAGGACTTTGAAGATAGTGTGTATAAATGTCAGGGAAAATGTCATATCTATAGGGAAAAAAAAAGGCATTACAAAATACAGTTGTGGAAAATTTTGCTGTATATAAAAACGATTTGAGAGTTTTCATTATGAATTGTAGGTCATTTGTTGATGTTTTCATGACTTGTACAAGACGACCCTAATGATAGTGATGAATGTTTAAGTCTACTTTGTGATGCCAGAAAATCTTTTTTTTTTTTTCCACCAAATCTCTAAAAAATCTTAGGTTTAAATGAACTCTTAGTTTATTAACTGTAATACACTATAGATTTGAGTATTTTTCCTGAATAAGCTTGATGCTTCATTATTTGTGTGCAAGTATTATCTTTAAAATTATATGGATTCTAATACTGAATTTTTCCCCTTTTAAACAGAGGATAGAGTTCATGGGGATTATGATGAAGAACATGGTATGAGAACTGTTACATCTAGTGAAATGACAATATCATGACCCTTATTTTATCACCATATTGTTCTGAAAGTCTTTAAGTACTATGAAAGTGAAATTGTTTTGTCCTAAATTTTTCCGTGCTGTCACATTATTTTGTAACTTATGTGATAAGGGGTTTTTGATGATCAAATGCCCTGTGCGTGTGAGCAATCGATCAGTCTTTAATGCTGGAACAATTGTAGAGTATACATATAGGTTACATGCCCATACCAGTCCCCTTTATCATGCTTTGTGCCTACGTGGCATAAAAAGCAGACTGTCCATTTTGAGCAAATGCAAGTTCACGAATGTACACTAGACAGCATTATAGTAGCTGTAGTACCTAGTTTTCATCCCTGTTGTCTCCTGGCCCATCTTCCTTTGCACCTTTCAACCCTTCTCATGAAAACACACTTTTAGTTGGATGGAAGATGAAACATTTGCTCTTTTCCTGGAGAAGGGAGTTTCTAGCACCTGTATTCTAAAGCCAAAGATGGGATGGAAGCCATCACGGAGATGAGAAGTTCTTCTTCTCAAACATAAAGCTAATGTTTTTGACGTTAGCTCTAAGAACAGCAGAAGTTCCTGGGTGCTGAAAGAGCTGGCGGATGTCATCGCGGAACCTCTATCAATTATTTTTCAACGATCCTGGGAATTTGGAGAGGTCCCGGTAGACTGGAAGCTGGCAAATGTTGTGCCAATTTTCAAGAAGGGTCAGAAAGAAGACCCTAGCAATTACAGGCCTGTCATTCTCACGTCAGTGCCTGGTAAAATCATGGAGAAGTTGGTTCTCGGACTTATTGAGGCGCACCTGGGGGACAAAGCAGTCATTGGTCCCAGCCAGCATGGGTTTGTGAAGGGTAGGTCCTGCCTAACTAACCTGATTTCCTTTTATGATAAGATCACCCGTATGGTGGACCAAGGGAAACCAGCTGATGTGATTTTTTTGGACTTCAGCAAGGCTTTTGACACGGTTTCCCATAGGATCCTACTGGACAAAATGTCCACCATACAGCTAAATAAAAACATCATACGATGGGTGAGCAATTGGCTAACGGGCAGGGCCCAAAGGGTTATGGTAAATGGGGCTGTGTCAGGCTGGCGGACGGTCACCAGTGGGGTCCCTCAAGGCTCCATTTTAGGGCCGGTACTTTTCAATATTTTTATAAATGATCTGGATGTAGGAATAGAGGGTATTTTGAGCAAGTTTGCTGATGACACCAAACTTGGAGGAGTTGTGGACTCAAATGAGGGCGTAAAGGCCTTGCAGAGGGATCTGGACAGGTTGGAGAGCTGGGCGATCACCAACCGCATGAAGTTCAATAAGAGCAAGTGCCGGGTCCTGCACCTGGGACGGGGAAACCCTGGCTGCATGTACAGACTGGGCGATGAGACGCTGGAGAGCAGCCTAGAAGAGAGGGATCTGGGGGTCGTGGTAGACAGCAAGTTGAATATGAGCCAGCAGTGTGCCCTGGCAGCCAGGAGGGCCAATCGTGTCCTGGGGTGCATCAAGCACGGCATCGCTAGTAGGTCAAGGGAGGTGATTGTCCCGCTCTACTCTGCGCTGGTGCGGCCTCACCTCGAGTACTGTGTGCAGTTCTGGGCACCACAGTATAAAAAGGACATGAAACTGTTGGAAAGTGTCCAGAGGAGGGCTACGAAGATGGTGAAAGGCCTTGAGGGGAAGACGTACGAGGAACGGCTGAGGTCACTGGGCCTGTTCAGCCTGGAGAAGAGGAGGCTGAGGGGAGACCTCATCACAGTCTACAACTTCCTCGTAAGGGGGTGTCGAGAGGCAGGAGACCTTTTCTCCATTAACACTAGTGACAGGACCCGCGGGAACGGGGTTAAGCTGAGGCAGGGGAAATTTAGGCTGGACGTCAGGAGGGGGTTCTTCACAGAGAGGGTGGTTGCACACTGGAACAGGCTCCCCAGGGAAGTGGTCACTGCACCGAGCCTGTCTGAATTTAAGAAGAGATTGGACTGTGAACTTAGGCACATGGTCTGAACTTTTGGGTAGACCTGTGCGGTGTCAAGAGTTGGACTTGATGATCCTTAAGGGTCCCTTCCAACTCAGGAATTCTATGAGTTGGAATCCTTCCAACTCAGGATTCTATGATTCTAAGTTCAGTTCCACAAGAAGAATCATTTTAAAGCTTCAGATGCAAATGTCAGAGAAATTAGCTGAAGTGTATGCTTCTCTATCCTAGAGTCAAGGCATCTTCTCAGTATCTGTCAGATGTGTTTCTCCTCTTGTGGCAAACACTCTGACTGTATTTTCTCCATTCTTGATGCTCCCATGAATTCACAGAAAGTTGAGAGGGCACTGCCGAAATGATTGTTAGCCAGAGCAGTTCAGTTTCTTTTCTGACTCTTTCTTTGTATGACTTAGCTCTTAATTAAGATCATAGAACCTCTCTAATAGGATCACAGCTCATATACTCACTTCTGCTTTGCATGGCATTGAGACAAACTGGAGGCCTATTGTACGCTGCAGTCGCTTTGTGTGTGTGTCTAGCATATGGAAAGGAATGGTCTCTTCATATCTTCTATAGATATTACTAACATTAACAATTCCTTAGCTGAAATGTTTGTATATTTTTGCCCACAGTAAAGTGTGTAAATAAATCAATCGTCTAATTATTGTGCACAACTTTCAATATTTTGATAAGTTTTTTATGTAGTTTGTAGCAATGAAACTAGAGAAAGAAAACAAGTTTTAGTTTTTGATTAGAAAGAAAGAATTTTGGATTAGTATTTGAAAGTATATTGTAAGAATATTTTTAAAGGGATGGAGGGGGATCCAAGTGATTATTATTACCTTTTAAGATAAAATTTAAGTTTATACTCCCACTTTAAACTTAAGTGGGAGTATAGGTGAATTATAATGTACAGAATGATAGCTTTATTGTTGTCATTATTTTCAATATTTCATTTGTGTGCATAGGAATGCTGAAATTTCAGCATTATGTTCATGTTTGATATGTTTTATATGTAGAATTCCCCCTATGGGTACCAGCGAGGGTTCATATATCTAAGCATGCTCCAGAAGTAGAGGAAACCTTTGAGAGCTTTGCGTTTGTCAAAAGAGAAATGAATTAGATGCCTAACAAATAAATTATTCTTAGGATACTTCATGAAAAACAACCACACTTTTTTTTTTTCTTTTCAGAACCAAAACATGAAGAGGAGACTGAGACTCAAGATACAGGTATAGTCTATAGGTGCATGTATGTACACACAAGTGTACATTTACATATATGTATATCGGGCGTATTGGAAAGTCCTTTTTATTTCATATGTAGTTAAAGTGAAACATCTCTATAATAAGTATTATTGGAGTATAATTTTTAAAATCAGAGAAATATTTTAGTAAACTTAGCACAAAGGCCGTTATTTAAATGGCAAGGTGAATTTATATTGGAATATAAGATCTGTGTAATCTTCAATCACAGTGTAATACCAGTTATGGGAAATGTTCATTACAGCATCTATAGTTATCAAGCCAGAGTTCTGACTACGAATTAAGACTCTTCTTAATATTACCATCCTCAAAGATTCATCTTTAAATCTTGAGATTGCATTACTGAGACAAAATGGGGCATGTGAGGGTTTCTGCTGGTCTTTGGAACACAGTCATTTGGCCTAGGCACTCAGCCTGCTTGCCATGAGCCTGGCTCATAACTAGTGCCTACTTCCAGAAGTTCAAAAAAATGTATCTTGCAGGAAACAAATTCAGATTTTACAGGTTCCAATACTAGTGCTACTTTGGTGTGGATGCTTTTTGCTGTTGCTGTTTTCTAATTAGCTAAACCACTTAAAATAATTCTAGTCTTTGGTCCGCTCTTTATCTTCAAATACCAGATAAGCGAATAAAAAAGACACAAGTGCTTAATTTAGAATGAATTCAAGAAATGCTGTAGCGTAGATAAATCGGAAGTATCTATTACCTGTATAATCATAAGCTGAAGCGGACAGCTAATGAGTTGAAAGATGCCAAATTCAATTACAATAAAAATAAAAATATTTAATTTTTCCATGGAAGCCTCAGTTTAAGTTGAATTTACTCATCTTTCAGGAAGGAAATGTGTTTATTTTTTTCAAGTTACTGTGATTTAATCCAAATGATTAAGTAAGTAATTAATGTTTAGAGGGTATGATTTGTGAAATACCTACTAATACAGTAGTTCTGTAGTGAAACAGGAAAGAAAATTTAAAGTATCTATTTTTTCCCTCAAAATTAGTAAAAGTTCATGTTTGCTTTTTGCAATTTTCTATTCACAGTTGAGCGTGTCTGTGTGCTCGCTTTGTTCTTTGGTGTTGTATGCAAGTTTCATCAATTTAGAACTTGGCTTCATTATTACTCTGAGTTGAATGTTGTTTTTTTTTTTTTTTTTTTTTAGCTGTTAAGGACTTTCCTGAGGAAGTACATGAAGCTGCAGAGCAAGGTATATTTTGTTATTGTGATCTTAGGGTTTTGGTGAAAGATGCTGAAGCTGACGAAGAAGGGGAGAAGGAAAAAAACACCTAATTACATACTTTTATCTTTTTATACTTACAGATGAAATTATTGAAGATCTGGAAATTGATAAAAAGATGTCAGGTATGAGCTCTTATAAATAGAGAAGGAAAACACTTTGTAAGTCTATTTAAATCTGTTAATGTAATTTTATATAGAGAGAAAAATATTGCAGGAAAGTGTACTGCATGAAGTACTTAAAGCTTCAATTTGTGGAATAGAGTATGTTAATTTCCCAGATGACTGCTCAAAAAGATTAAGTTGTGAATTTTTGTTTGTTGTGCTGGTGCCAGGGAATTTCAGATGAATACCAAATCAGATGTAATTTGAAGATTAGCTTCAAGAATTTAAAGTATCATTAAGCAAGATTTTTTTCAAACATGACCTTAATTCAGTCAGCTAGAGCTAAGTGATCTAAACAGTTTATTCTTAGCACAGTTTATAGGGTTTGATGCTACGTTTTATTCAAATTTTCTATTTGAAAAATTCGTTATAAAATTTGTTTACAAAAATGACCATTGCAACAAAAATCACTTTTGGAGGGGAGTAATAGAAGTCATTAAGAGTGAAGAGCTATTTTTTTAATATGAAATGCATTCAGTTGCCTTTGTTCTACAGTTAAAAAGTTCTGCAGTTTAACTCCTTGTTTGATACTAATGGGGCTGGGTGGTTCATGAGGAATAAAAGCAAAATTGAGAACACACTATGTGTAACTTAAATCATTTATTTTCTTTGCAACAGTAGAAAGTAAACATACAGAAGATAACCTGGCCACTGAAACAGAGGAATCAGGTTTGTATTTCATGTATTGCGCATGAATTTGCTACTTATTTGCGAAGGGAAAAAAAAAATAGTACTGTAGACAGGAATTCTACAATAAAAATGCATTTATATCTTTTTCTGCAGTGCTTTTTCCTTTAAGGACAAACATAACTGTGTTGTTAGAAACTACCCTGTTCTCTTTTGCTTTGCTGTGCTTTTTTAATGCCAAAATTTTAAAAGCTTACATAGCACAGCTCAATTTTAGAAGTTGAGAGTGCTCCAGCTCAGAATAACTTACAGCAATAATAGTGATCATAATACTAGGTCATAAGAAGCTGAAGATTTCCTTGCTCTGCTGTGTGTTCCATACTCTGGAAAAAGAGCATATATATATAAGAAGCAAAGTGGAATGTTACCCTAGCTTTGAGCAGTGTACATTACAGGATTCCTGAGTCAGAGCATATTTCAATTTTTCTCTTAAGTGTTCCTTACCGTCTACAGTGAGTGAACCAGGCTCCCCCTATTCATGAATAAGCAGCTATGTGCAACCTTCAGTCTATTAGCAGCAATAGCAATTGGTGACATTTCTCATGTAAATGTACATCCTGGATTAAAAAGAACTGAATTTTCAAGTAAAATATTTCACAGTTATAGATAGGAACATTATAACTTCCTAAGTATGGTCATGTTTTGTAAGCCCATATTCTAATAGCATACGAAAGTGGGAGGAGATTTATACTTTGAATAGTACAATTTCATAAGTTTGAAGTTTGATTTTTGAAACATTGCAGTACTGCAAATTAAGTGCTTGCCTCCCTAGGTATTAATCTTTCCCCTGGAAAAATTTAGCTGAGGAAAATTTGCATCCCACTTCAGCAAAAGTAGTATTACAGAGCAGGCTTGATAGGTTACAGTTATGAACATATGAGAAAATATGCAGCTTTTTGTACATATTTAGAGAACCAGTTTCAGTTGTTTGTGCACTTCTCATTTACAGAAATCCCTGTTCAAACTGAGGATTATTCAAATGATAATCCAGTGGGTAAGTTAATCTTAAGTGTTCTTTTAAAAATATATATATTAAAAATATATATATACATATATATATATATATATATATATATATTAATTATAGCTACGTGGTAAGTTCTACAAACCATTTTTGGAGAGGTGTGAAGGGTTGTCATTATTGTCATTTGAAGTTGTTTCCCATTTTTGAAGCAATAATTTTTTATCTTGTACTGCATAAATGTTAGTGATGGCTATTGAATTGTATGGAAGTATTCCATATAAATCTGTGAGTAGTTTTAATTTAAAACTTAATTTTAAATAATTTCAGAGTGAGTTGGATACTTTATCTGCGAAGGTAAAAATAAATGTTTCGGGTCTAAAAATTATGTGCATGCTTCCTTTCTAGGGTAACTGGTCATGGGTGGTGATATTAGTGTTACTTGTCTGTGTATCAGTCAGATCTATTGGAGTTAGACTAGCACATTTTATGCACTGGTCTGTAAACAAGATTGTTTTGTCATGTTATCGCATTTTTTTTTGACATAGCTGATTTTACAAACAGTAGCACTTCCAGCTTTTCCATTGGCTGCATGACAATAGTATTTACCATTTTTAGAGTAGCTACCTAATGAATCCGTGTCTCTGACAGGGGAGTTTATACATTTAAAGACTGTATATTAGATTAGGTCTGCTTTTTTTTTTTTTAGAGTTTGGTATTACAAGTCGTTTGTTTGCTCTTCATAACAATACAGTAGGGGTATTATCTCTCAGTAGGAAATGACAGCAATTGCAATCCAGGAGCCCTGGGTGCTGTTTGTTTAGATCTCGTTAGCCTGGATGCCTGTATAGCATGCTTGTTGGGCAAAGGTTTTCAATCACCTTTGCGCATTGATTAATCCTTGCGATATGCAGAAGCTCTGAAGTGGTGTCGTACCTTCACAGTAATTCTATGCGACTTTTCTTTCCTTGTGGCTAAGTAAACGTGTATTTAATGTTTAGACATGCCAGAAGTAGCCTGAGAAGTGAAAAACACAGGACATCTGTGTGATGTCCCAGTACAGATTATTTCATGTTTTAATTTACATGTTGAACCTTAACTGAGGTGATCTGAAATACTTCTATCCATACATAAGTGCTTTTTCTGAGAGAGGGCTTCAAACTACGTATGAAGGGGAACGGGGGAAATAAAGCTCAATAGAGATAAGCCTGGGGAAGCAATCCCAGGGTTGAGGGTGAGGGCAATGACTCAAGTGCATCTACACCAATGCACATAGCACGCGCACACAACAAACAGGAGGAGCTGGCAGCCATTTGTGCAGCAGGCGAACTATGACCAAGCCATCATCACTCAAACATGGTGGGACCATTCCCACGACTGGAGTGCTGCAATGGATGGCTACAAGCTCCTTTTCAGAAGGGACAGGCAACTGAGGAAGGGTGGTGGTGTGACTCTCTATATTAGAGAGTGCTGGGATGCTATTGAGATTGGGGTTGAGAATGAAAAGGTAGAGTCCCAGTGGATAAAGATCAGGGGGTTGGCCAACAAGGCAGACATCCTGGTGGGGGTCTGTTATAGACTGCCAAAGCAGGATGAAGAGACGGATGAGGTGTTCTATAAGCAGCTGGTGGAAGTCACTCAATCACCAGTGCTTATTCTCATGGGTGACTTTAAATTCCCAGACATATGCTGAAAATACAATACAGCCCTGAGGAAGCAGTCTAGGAGGTTCCCAGAGAGTGTGGAAGACAGCTTCCTGACTCAGGTGGTTAGTGAGCCTACCAGAGGGGATGCTCCACTAGACCTGCTGTTCACAAACAGAGGACTGGTGGGAGATGTGGTGGCAGGGAGATGTTTTGGGCAGAGTGACCGTGACATGGTAGAGTTCTCTGTTCTTGGTGAAGTCAGGAGTGGGGTCAGTAAAACTGTTACTCTGGACTTGCGGAGGGCAGACTTTGAATTGTTCAGGACATTGGTAGGAAGGGTCCCTTGGGGGTCAGTCCTCAGGGGCAGAGGGTCCAGAAAGGCTGGGTGGAAACAGAGACCTGCTGCTCCACCTGGACTGTCACAAGTCCATGGGGACAGATGGGAGCCACTTGAGGGTGCTGAGAGAGTGAGGCACTGGAACAGGCTGCCCAGGGAAGTGGTGGAGTCACCATCCCTGGAAGTCTTCAAAAGACGCTTAGATGTAGAGCTTAGGGATATGGTTTAGTGGAGGGCTGTTAGTGTTAGGTTGGAGGTTGGACTCGATGACCTTGAGGTCTCTTCCAACCTAGAAATTCTGTGATTCTGTGATGTGATGTGGGCCTCTTTCTTCCATCATCAATCAGTGGTCTTGGTCATCCAGAGAGGTTCTGGATGACTGGAGACTTTCTAACGTGACACCCATAAGAAAGGTCATAAGAAGGACCCAGGAAAGCACAGGCCTGTCCCCCTGACCTTGGTGCCAGGAAAGGTGATGGAACAGCTTGTCTTGAATGCAGCCACACGGCATATGCGGGACAACCAAGGGAAACAGGCTCAGCCAGCATGGGTTCATGAAAGGCAAGTCCTGCCTGACCAACCCCATCTCCTTCCATGACTGGGTGACTGCCTGGTGGATGAGGGAAAGGCTGTTGACATAGTCTACCTAGACTTCAGCAAGGCCTTTGACACGGTCTCCCACAGTATTCTCCTGGAGAAGCTGGTAGCCCACAGCTTGGACAGGTACACTCTTTGCTGGGTTAAAAACTGTACGGACAGTCAGGCCCAGAGAGTGGTGGTGAATGGAGTGAAAGTCAGCTGGCGACCTGTCACCAGTGGTGTTACCCAGGGATCGGTGCTGGGGTCCATCCTCTTTAATATCTTTATTGATGACTTGGATGAGGGAATTGAGTGCAGCCTCAGTAAGTTTGCAGACAACACCAAGCTGGGGGGAAGTGTTGATCCGCTGAAGCGTAGGAAGGCCCTGCAGAGTAACCTGGACAAGTTGGGTTGAAGGGCAGAGGCCAGTGGGATGAGGTTCAACATGGCTAAGTGCTCGGTCCTGCACTTTGTTCACAACAACCCCATGCAACACTACAGGCTGGGGGGAGAGTGGCTGGAAAGCTGTACAGAGAAAAAAGTTCTGGAGGTGTTGGTTGATGCACTCCTGAACGTGAGCCAGCAGGGTGGCCAAGAAGGCTGATGGTATCCCGGCTTGTGTCAGGAATGATTCTATGATTCTCTGATTGTGTATTGAAACATTTAAAGTTGTAAGCATTCATGAATAGATAACTAATAAAAAACTAATAAAAATATTCAGTTTCCTAATTAGTATAAAATGTTTTAAACAAAAGTTATAGACAGTGTAAGAATAAGTAGTTGTTACTTTTGACAACATTGGTGAGAAGTTCAGTGAAGATAGTATTCATTCAGTTGGTTTGTTGTCCTTCTGCTTGGAACTGTAGAACAAGAAAAGATAAGTCTGTTTTCTTGCAGAAAATGTTGCTGCCTAACAAAAAGGCTTTTATGAGACTACTGGAATCTTTCAGCAGTAGAAAATTCTACGGCATAGCATCAGTTATATGAGGATATAGAGATGATATTGACTTAGACATACTATTTTGGAACCAAATTCAAACTCTAGGTATCAACTTGAAATCTTTGATTTTTTTCATGGACCATGTTTCTGTCAGTGTTTGTGCTGTAATTTATGACTCAATTTTGCAGCAGTAAGTGCATTTCCTACCTTCACAAAACAATAATATTAATAATCTTACATGTATTACACAGTAGTGGATGGTTTTACAAATATTCCATTTGTGCAGCTTCCCTTAGTTCTAAATAGACTTCTGAATGTAATAGTGGAGTTGAACCTAGTTGGCCACTCTCCTTTTCATTTACCAGGGTACAGAATCCTTACTGGTTTCAAACCCCGTTAGGATCAAAAATAACTTGTTTTACTATGAAATACCGTATATTTCTTGTCCCTTTGAATTTCTGTTTAGATTCTTTTTTTCCTTCGTGTTCAAATTAGTGCAATGCACTTTTTAAATCACAGATAAGTGTTCAAGGGAAACATAGCTTTATCCTGATGTATATTTTCAAAATAGATAATAATAGCAGCACTGGAAGAAGTGAATGTTTTCTTTTTCCTCACGGAAAAAAAGTGAAGGAATTGATCGAAACCTATTTAGTTACTCAATGTGAGTAACTATTAGATGCATTAGATGATGCTTGTGATTTTTCCTTTATGAAGCAGAAAATGAAAATAATGTGATCAGAACAAAATCTGCTATAGTATACAAGAATACTGAAAGAGATGAAGTATTTTGTGTAGTTATGTAAGAACCGCTTTGAAGGCAGAAGAGTTATCAACCAGTTGTGTATCACATTTTATAAAAAGCTTATCAGCACAATGTAGGACTCAAATTATATAGCATCTCTAACAATTGAGAAATGAAGCAGCATATGCATAAAAAAATTCTAACTAGGAATGCAATCATTACAATTATGGAATTTTCCTATTGTAAAGTATGTTTTCCTGCCTTCTTTAGATGAGAAAGACTGGAGGAAACATTATTCTCATAGTATTTTTCTCTTGGAGGATGAAATTCGTATTTACTAGAAAGTCAAAAATTTTTATATATTTTTTTGATACAGGATTCAGTATGTTTTTCTTGTTGTCAGAATTCCTTTCTCATGTGATTTGATTTCATCAGTTACTCTAATTATTTCCTGTTAATTCAGCAATAATAATATTAAAGTTGATTGTACTAGAGACAATTAAGTACTCTCTTATGAATGAAGAGTACCAATATACACATATGCTCTCTGCAAATATGTGAAAGATATGTATATATAACTCTTCGTAATGAACATAGCTTCTGGTGTTTTAAAGATACTTAGAAAGGTCTCTATAGACCCCTTATTCTCAGTTAATATAAATACATGCAACTTCATTTGGTGCACAGTGGTACCAGTTTGTATCGGGTTAGAAACACTGTTTGATTTTTATCTGAAACGCAGGAGCTTACTTGTTCTGGAAAGAATACAGGAGGTAGTTCAGAAGATGAATTTAGTTGTAAGATGCATTCTCACATCTTCAGTGGAAAGAAATTGAGTTAGGGATTTAAATGTGCTGGTGTGCAAGTGAAAAGTTATTTATTTATTTATTTAATTAATTTTTTACTCCAGGGAATAGCACCCAAAAAAAATGTAATGGTAGGCAACTGCATCTTTACATATCTGTATGTGCTGTTTTCCAATTCCCCAAGTTTACTTCTAAAATTATTACTGGTATTACTTGTCAACAGTAGACTAGTTTAACTGCAATTTGTATTTACAAACTAATATACTCGAATGGTATAATACGCTAGCTTTTGAAATATTGCTGATATAGAATTTTTGATAAATCCCATTTTACATTGGCATGTAAATTGCAGTGGTTGTGATAGCATAGTATTTGTTGGGATATATTCAAAGGGAGACATATTACATTTTTGGGGGGATATTTTACTCTTCCTTTTTTATCCCTCTTCTGTATGTTCAAATTTAAAATATGTTTTTTTCCCTTTTGTCTTGTACCCTTGATACTTTCATAACCCTGCATTAGCCCAACTTGCTGAAATCCATTATGTGTAGAGTAGTTTTCACTTCACAACTTTGACCCTTCCTTGTTCCCTGCATTCCCTGGCTCCCCTTTTCCATTGTACCTGTCCTTGATATTAAAAAGGGGATTAAAAAAAAAATGCATTTGTAAAGGAAATCTGGGCCACCTCGCAAGGTAAATGAAGTGCCATATGCTCAAGAAAGAGTACATAAATTATTGTGTAGATAATATTTGAAACTACGTTTCCCACCTTCTATGGCAACTTTGTGTATATTCATTATGATAACTCCTAGAAATTAGAGCTTTCTTAAAAGTCTAATACAAAGTTGCATTTTTTAGCTGTTAAGATGATTAATTTTGTTTTAGTGTAAGTTGTGTTTTGGTTGGTCCTTTAATATAGATTTCCCCTTATTTTTTCAGATACTTAAAGCTTCAAAAGAAAGTCCCTACATCAGGAGGACCAGCCCTAACCATACGCTACAAAGGGGAGAGCAGATGGTTGTAATAGATCTTACGATATAATTACTGAGCAGTTCAGGGTTTGGGGAGCAAACACTAAGATATTGTAAATGGGTTGTAGCCAACTGTCATTTTAGTAAGCTTTTTTTTAACACTTGGATGTTTAATTTACATTCTTGTCTGATTTTATTTTTTTTTTTGTGGGGGGTCAAGTTTAGTGAATTCATTAGTTTTATTTTTCTTCTGTGTTCATGACAGAGTTAAGACTTTGAACTACATTTCATATGTGCTGTTCAAACAATTGTTAATATTCTATTTATAAAGTAGCAGCAAGTACATTTTTTCAGATTTTAATATATATCTTTTGTTGTGGATTCATACAGTGTGTACAGAGCAGTTTGATGAAGCATAATATTATGAATTTTTAAATGTTTTATAACTGCTGGTATAGCATACAGACTAAACGCATTTTATTGGAAACACTAATCAGGCACACTATGCTGTGAAGTTTTTGACTTGTATCTCTTTGCACTGACATTATGTCAACAGATACACTACATGATTTTCAGGTGATTGAAAATAGTCTAACAATATACAAACTGTGTATGTTTAATTCACAGTAGTAAAAGGGCAGATTACTAAATTACATATTTTTTTCAGAAATCTTTAGTGGGTGCATTAAAACTTTTTATTTATGTACATTTGGTTTTGAAGCAATATTTTCTAGAAACTACACAATAGCCCAGCAGGGAGTCAGTGTAAATTGAAACAAAGCAGAATCACCAGAATCAGGTTGATTTCAGGAAAATTATCATACTTATCCTAGCAATATAATGATTTTTAAAGCTGGATTTAGGAAACTATTCAGTGAACTACTAAAAAAAAAAAGTTAAATTTGCATAAATACTGAATTTGTAAATCTAAATAAATAAATTCAACCTTAGGAAAATTAGGGTATAAAAATTTAAACCTACAATTGTAAATGCTCTTGTAAACGGTACACAACTGAGTGATTTAGAATTTTAATTCTAGAGGTGTACTCTTTACCTGTTCCATGCTGCTGTTCCACAATTACAAAGACACACTTTATTCTTTGGCATTTTGCATGTGCTCCTTTTTGGCTCAGGAATAATTGCTGTGTTTTTTTTTTTAAAAAAAAAAAAAAAAAAAAAAGCTAAGTCTAATGTGAGAGCTTGGAAAAAACAAATGTTTAAAATCAATTTGTAACGCTAACAGCAGTTGCCTTTTGGTTGACAGGGAGATTTTAAACTTCTGTAACACGTGAACTGAAGTCAGGTTTTCAGTTGGGTTTTCAGTTGCTTACAGTTCTAGATAAAGGGACATCATATACTCTGACTTCTTTTGTTTGGGACTTCAGTAAGACTCCACATAAATGAGTGGTACATATGATTAATAAATATAGAAGATGTTAAAAGTGGCCTCTTTAGACTTTCAAGAAAGCAATAATACTCTTAGACTGTGATGTGGTTTGGGATGGGATATACTCATAAATTTACCTGTGATTGTGAATTGCAGAGCAATAATTTTTACAAAGCCATATTTTGTGATGAAGCTTGGGAATAATTGTAGAACGGTGAATGGAGGACTTTTTATATAACAGTGGCAGCCTACTTGTAGACTAACAGGACTGTGAGAGTATATTATGCTGTGATCAAATTCCAAGTATTTTGTAACTGGGTATGTGATTTTTATGTGCTTCATGTTTACAAAAATATGCCAGGCTGGGCAAGGTCAAGAGGACTATTAAAGAAAATATGTATATTTCATCTGTTTTAATGTTTGGCTGCAATAAAACACAGAAGAATATCTATGTCTTTCTAGTGTCATTATTTTTTCCAAAGTGCGGTATACTAACTATGTGGGATAAATATTTGCCTCAGATACTAACTAATCTTATTAATTTCCAAGTTAATTATTTGAATTTTTAAAAATATAATTGAAAATAATTGAAAGTAAAATTTACAAAGAGGAGGAAATCTAGTAAGCAGAAGTAATTTTTATTTTAGGTGGTAATATGTGATAGGAATGTGCATTACTCTAAATTGTCTTTTATTATTGTGTTGTGTGTCTTTTGGAATATTAGCAACTGTGCAACTAATTTGGTCTCAGTTTTGCTCACTACATGTAATTTATATTTGTAACTTAAAATGGATGAGAAATTACTGTGACATCCTAGATGTATCTTGCCTTTGTTAAAGACACCTACTTTTCACAGAAGCTATTCTATTTTATGGTCCATAATCTAAATTAAAAGTCTAAGAAATGTGTTGTGTTTATTCAGTTCTGTGCTTCAAAAGAAGCTTCCCTGAATTTTTAAGACCTCAAATAGTTTTGTATTTTCATATTGAAATACACTTGAATATAGAACTGTAATTATTAAAAAATAAAAAAATAAAATAAGTCCCCAACATAATATCTTCATATTTTCCACATTGCTACATTCCTCCTTGTCATATCTCAATGAATGTATAAAATCTTGGATCCAGTTGTTTTTTTGGAAATCACAAGAAGAAATACCAATAAGGAAAGCAAAACTTGAATAAAAGCAGGATACTGAAATACCATTTTAATATTGAAAATTTACTACAATTTTAAGTGACTTTTCATGTTCTCAGTAATAGAAAATGTATCATATCATAATCCAGATATTTCTAAGTGAAGAAAATTGTTAAGATTGGCTTTTGGAAAGATATTGAAAATTTTCATTTATTTACTGAATGTCATTATGTAGTTTCTAGTGCTTGAAAAATTACGTATGTGTAAATACCACTATATTATACAGTTAGTTATTCTGTTGATTGGGTTATATGTAATTTCTATGAGATATGAAATAGATTTTGGCTGTGACTTGGGTTATTGTTTCACATTCATTCACAAAAATCTAGGCTTACTGCAATGTGAAAAATAAATCGATTCTATATAGTAGAAACTTTCTTGGGAATACCTGGCACATGTTACACTATGATAGCAGCTCTAATCTAGAGAGGCTGTTTAAAACAGCGTTGTCTGTATATTTTATCTAGATCTGTTTTGATCAAAACAGAGAATTTGAGTTAAGGATGAGAGTGACTTGAAGAGCTACCAATAAATTTTCAGTTTGGGCTATGACTCGTTTAAGTTGATAACTAAATAGTCTGGAAAGTAACTATTATATCCCTGTCTTTGAGATGAAGCACATTTTTAAATCTTTATCAGAAATGGAGTAATTGAAATGATTTGCACCATCAAAGTAAGGCAGAGATCAATGTGGAGAGAACAAAGCAATATGCGTTGTAGCTGATGCTGAAGCAAATTCTTAGTTCAGCATGGTAAGAACTGAGGAAAACAAGATCTTCAGAACTAACAAGTTCAAGTTGTATTTAATTTCAAAAGCAGCTACTTAGAAGGAGAATCTGGAGTACAAAAAGATGAATGGAGAGGCTGTATTGAAACCGATGGCAGTTAATTTAGCAGAATATATACTGGAAGAAATCTAGGAGAATTTGGAGAAATGATCCTGATGCATAAATATAGACAGCAATATATAATGTGCGAGCTTCAGTAATAAAGTGGTCCAGAAATGGGAGACAGGAGTAAGTTTTAGAGTGATAAACTCATACCTTGTTCTTGCTGTGATATAACAGAAGTTGCAGAAATAATGGAAATGTCAGAGATGGGCAGGAGAGAGTCACTGAGTGACCCAGGAAACTGGGTGGTTAAGTAGCATGATCTATCATGGTTTATTATCCTGTAATGTGTTTATGCTACTTGTTTTGAGTTTATAAAATAATAGCAATATGAATACTATTCTCTCTAATCTGGAGCTGTGTTATTGCTCTTTTTAAAAAACAATATTTCTGATGCCATACTGACAAATGGATACATCTCATTCCTTGCTGTGTGTGTAAAAAAAAAAAAACATTTTTTTAGCAAGTCCTGAACAATGCTTTCATTACTATCCTATTAGAGTAATAATATCCTCCCAATTATTTCATAGTATGTAACTCACTTTTTTTTTCATTTTCTTTCAATTTAATTGACTATCTGGATTTCATGATGTAATTGAAGAGGCGAATGACTTTCAAAGTCACCCTATTTAATTTCTTGTATCAAATGAAGTTAATCCTCATTATGCCTTGTGCTGAATGTAAAATTAAGGTGTACTGTATGCACATCCAGGAGCAGCAGTAGTCTGCCTGTAGTAAAGAGGTGGACAGGAATTTCCTTGAAGACAGGAGGAAGAAATAAAAAGCTAACTCTTTTTTAAGTATTATAGAGTATATTAGGATTAAAACGTGGTAGGAGTACAGTAAAAGAAGAAAAGAAAAACTTGTTTCTGAATGTACCTTCTAGATGCGTGATTTTGATACAAGTATTTGTATGTTTTTTGCTACAGTAGTGCTTAGTTAACATTTGCTCGCGCATTCAGCTGTTCACAAAACATTTGGTTTATTTTAAATGTTAAAAAGTAAGTCAAGAATTTCCAAGTGCTGAAGTCATTTCTGAATAAGGCTTACATTCCCGATTTGTATGAATGTTTTTTACTTTTTAATCAAATGTGTGTATATATATATATATATATATATATATATATATATATAAAGATAGTATTTCCATATTCCAAGGAGTTTTTAATTAATGAACTACTTTTTTTTTATTTTTTTTTTTTTTTTTACAAAATAGCTTGTATTGCAGTGTGTTTCACTTAAATTTTCCAACTAGCTAAAGGGGAAAGTTTATGTGACAGAAATAATTATGCAATGTGTGAAGCATCTGCAGAGAAAGACCTTCTATGTAACCATAGTTCAGACAGTAAACTATGCTTGCTTTTAAAATAAAATTAAAGAAGAAACAAGTCCAGTTAGCACAATCATATTTTGAGTCTAAACTGTAATTTTTTTTTAACTTTCTTATCCTAAACTGTTAACATAAATTCACTTCAATGGAATTATATTTTTAATATTCTAGGAAAAGGTGAAAAAGAGACTGAACAAGACAAAACAGAAAAAGGTAAGTAAATCTAAAAGTAACATTCTACACTTCTGGAATTTGTGTTTTCTGGGAGAACTGATTTAAATTAGGTTAAATAGTAGTGAAACTTAAATAGTAAATGTGCAGTGTGCAACTGTTTTTGTAAATAGTCAAAAACTTGACAGTAAATCATTCCTCTCTTACACAGTTGCAGGCTGCTGTTAAAAACTTCAGCTGTTTCAGAACTAAAAGGCTTCAATGTCGTGCTCCCTGTGTGATGTTTCAGGGGTCGTAGCGTCACCACACAGTTCGGACATCTCGAGGATCTCAGGGTGAGAGGCAGCTGGGGCTGTCAGAACCTGTAAGCCCTGTGAGCTGCCCTCAGCTGGGAGCAGGATAGCAAGGCTTGTGCAGCACCTGGCGAACCTCATGTGGCCTGAGGGGAGTAGAGGCAACCTGTGGATAACAACACTTAATAGCTCCAGTGTATTGGAATGTAACTTGAGTTTTACCTGTGTTACTGGTTGATAAATTGTAGGTCTAAACAGATGCAGCTGTGGTGTTAGGGAAGTTATATCCATCCTCACTCACAAAACACTGTCTGGGAGAACTTGTAGGTGCTTTATAAAAACAGCAGGTAGCACTGAAATCAATCTGCTTCAGTGATACCCAGTATGGGTTAGGTAAGAACATCCAGAGGCAAGTTTGGTGGAAAAGTGAGTGGTGCTGAGTACTGAGAGTCTTGTCTTCCTACGTTGACGTTGGTGTTGGCCCTGTGCATTCCCTATCACTGCTTTGCAGAGCCTGTGTCATTCAGATCAAGTTTTGTATCTCTCCCTTGCTGTATCATTGCAACTGATCACAGATAAAAACCTCAGCATCTGTGTATGCGTCCTTTTCACTCGGGAAGACCTAGTGCCTGCTGTAGGTAGCTCCTCTTTTACTTCTAGGGGGAGGTAAAGGGTGTCAGTGACTGCTGGTGTCCTTTTTCATCCTCCTCTTGCTCCTTTTCATCCTCCTCTTGCTCTGACTGCTCTTGGCTTGGACTGGCGCACGCTTCGTTGGGTTAGAAACCGGCTGGATAGCCGGGCCCAAAGAGTCACGGTGAATGGAGTCAAATCCAGTTAGAGGCCGGTCACTAGTGGTGTTCCCCAGGGCTCGGTGCTGGGGCCGGTCCTCTTTAATATCTTCATCGATGATCTGGACGAGGGCATCGAGTGCACCCTCAGTAAGTTCGCAGATGACACCAAGTTAGGTGCGTGCATCAATCTGCTAGAGGGTAGGAAGGCTCTGCAGGAGGATCTGCATGAAGTTCAACAAGGCCAAGTGCCAGGTCCTGCACCTGGGGCACAATAACCCCAAGCAGAGCTACATGCTGGGAGAGGAATGGTTGGAAAGCTGCCTGGCAGAGAAGGACCTGGGAGTGATGGTGGATAGTCGGCTGTATATGAGTCAGCAGTGTGGCCAAGAAGGCCAACAGCATCCTGGCTTGCATCAGAAGCAGTGTGGCCAGCAGGTCTAGGGAAGTGATTATCCCTCTGTACTCGGCTCTGGTGAGGCTGCACCTCGAGTACTGTGTTCAGTTTTGGGCCCCTTGCTACAAGAAGGACATCGAGGTGCTTGAGTGAGTCCAGAGAAGGGCGACAAAGCTGGTGAGAGGTCTGGAGAACAAGTCCTATGAGGAGCGGTTGAGGGAGCTGGGTTTGTTCAGCCTGGAGAAAAGGAGGCTCAGGAGTGACCTTATTGCTCTCTACAGGTACCTTAAAGGAGGCTGTAGCGAGGTGGGGGTTGGTCTGTTTTCCCACATGCCTGGTGACAGGATGAGGGGGAATGGGCTAAAGTTGTGCCAGGGGAGTTTTAGGTTGGACGTTAGGAAGAACTTCTTTACCGAAAGGGTTGTGAGGCATTGGAATGGGCTGCCCAGGGAAGTGGTGGAGTCACCATCCCTGGAGGTCTTTAAAAGACGTTTAGATGTAGAGCTTAGGGATATGGTTTAGTGGGGACTGTTAGTGTTAGGTCAGAGGTTGGACTTGATGATCTTGAGGTCTCTTCCAACCTAGAAATTCTGTGATTCTTTTTCGTTCTTCTTTCTCACTTTTTCTCAGTGTCCATTATATTTGTGTACTTAGGAATACTACTTCTGTGTTCTTTTGATGGTGTGTTTTGTGTATTTGTGTTTTAAATACAGACTTCTGGCAAGCCATATAAACATTATATTGAAATATTAAATATGCTGAATGCAAGCATTGCATTTGAAAAAGAAACATACCATCAGCTGGTTTATTTGTGAAGCCATGCTGTTATATCCCCATTTCCAATTACAGAAGGCTAGGTTTGGTGGCAGGACATACCTTACCACAATTGATAGTAGGAAAAAAAAAAAAAAAAAAATTGTGCTAGCTTCATTGAGCTGCTTGAACAGTAGAATAATTAGACAAGTAATAGCTGTCCCTTATGAGTGAGAAGCATTCACAAGTAAAAAATATTATTTTTTTGGGGGGGGGAGGGGGAAGCGGGGACATTATAATTTTTAGTTTGCTTGTTTGCTTTCTTAATAGGAGTAAGAACAGAACAGGTATCAAATTTAATCACATTTGCATTGTTTAAACACACTTGTAAAAGTTGTTGAAATACAGTGGTTCCTCTACAGACACAACAGCTTGAAAGACAGGTAGCAACTTTTTAAATAGATTTTTCTCACTTAGTACCCTTTAGAGCAGACAAAACCAAGATATCTTTTTGCTATTGGTCTGTTAGGACTTTAGTTTGTTATCTATCTGCCAAAGTAGATTTTCTGAAGGCAAGCAACATTACACATCCAAGGAAAAAGTTTGGTTCTGCACTACTGAATTGCAGAAACATGAATATGGTGTAGTTACTTAATATCTTTTAAAAATGTATATTGTGAGAGCTGATACTTTTACATAAGTATGTCTGACAAGAAAGAAAAATCCATTATCCAGAATAAGGAATTCATACTTATTTGTTGCTATCTTAGAGATAAATGTTTGTTTTTTCTAGGCTTTCTTCCAGCAGAACATAATAGATATTTAAAATCAACTTTGCCTTCTAATTTCTGTGTTAACTGAAGCTCCTCTGGAAACTCCTCTAAAGAAACAAGCAGCCAGCCAAACCAAAACTCGTATGTAGTGTACTATTACTTTCAGTTATCTCTGTTATGTACATAAGAATATCATCAGACTTTATATTTTGTCAAGGAATTGAAAGGGCTGGTGCATCTGAAAAATAATTCTTTAAAACATTTCACAGGTAGTACAACTCAGGGCATATATACCATATCTTACCATATCTTATGATATCTTATCTCAGGGCACATATACCAAATATACCATATCTTTCCATGTGATGTCTTTTTAGTTGTATTTGATCACATAGGCTGGCAAAAATTAAAAATTAAGAAGGAGCTTCAATGTTCTGCTTTGGCTTGTATTGGCATGTATTGATAACATGGATATCAAAACTGGAACAGTTGTTTACTGTGGTGAATCTGTTTCTTTCATACACTGAACATCAGTATATGTAATTATAAATATAATTTTCACTTTTCAAAACTAATGAAACATAAAAGTGAAAATAAATGCCATCTGGTTGGAGCACCAAGCTGTGTTACATCAGGGACAGAGCATACATAAACGAGGCTTAAGACAATGTCATTCCACAAGCAGCCCTGCAAGTGTCATTCTGATACCAAGGTTAATAGTCCGTTCAGTTTACTCTAGGTTAAACCTTTGAACAGGATAAGTAGGATTCCACTGATACCAGTAGAAATCTCACCTGTATGACTTGTAGGGTATAAGGAGCTATTCTTCTTGCTAAATGTAGGTTTTTGCTGTAGAGTAAGATGAATTATACCATAAACTCCATTAACAACCTTAGCCATAGCTTCACTGGCTGTACATTTAATACACACATTTAACTCACCTCCAGCATGGTCACTTCAGGCTAGGTAAGCTGAGTTCCATACGAGCAAGCTCTGTTTTTAAGGGAGCTCTATTTATTTACCTAGATATTTAATTATAGTCTACATTAAATATAAGCTGTTGGCAGGATGTTGCATTTGATAGAAATGCAGTTCTCAAAGTCCAAAAGTGCTGCAAACACTATGTTGAACTAAATTTATAAGACACTAGAATATGAGTGTGTACTTTTGTATGGAAAATCAATAACAAATAAATAAAGTCTGGTCTTGTCAAAGGGATGCTTGATTCTAGCCTGTGAATGAAGCCAAAAGACTTTATGGTGAAAGGAAGAAGAGAATAGTGAAAACACATGCCAAAAATAAAATTATCATTCTGCAATTGTTCCTTATGATCAACATTAAGTAACCGACAGTAATTTCAGACAGAAGACCCTGTAGAATACTTTTTACTGCAAGGGATATTGTTCTAGAATAACTGCAGCTAAAGATTTATTATAGTCATTAGATTTCATGGCTTTATTAGTCCCTAAAATGCCTCATTTTTTTTAATGGTCTGATTGCTTCCCCAGATAAGTTGATTACAGAGGTTTTTCCTGTTCTACTAGCACAGTTTAGAGAGATCTTTTAACTATTGTAGTGCTACTGTCTTTAAATTGTTGAGATGCATTTACTGGGTTTTATACCTTCCAAGTTTTCCTTTATAGAAGCCCATAAAAGAAGGGGATCGCTTTTGCTATCTGTAACTCACCTAATGAGCTTCCCAAGCAACTGAGCAATGGCAGAAGTTTTTCATCATCATCAAATTCTCATTCCAGTGCCCACTGAGAGACAGCACAACTGCAAAACTAATTTGTCTAATGACATAGGACAAACATGAGGAAGGAAGACAACTGTGTAAGCAAATTTTGAATTTTAGGTAAAAGCAATGGGCCTACTAATATAGGTATATTTTTCAGCCCATAACTGAAACTTCGTAACTCGGACTGGGAAGATAGGAATATCTGGGGGGAGAGGACAGTTATTAGTAAAACAGAATGTCACAAAAATCATCGAAAAACTTCGGCAGGGCGTGACATCAGCAGGGTGTGATGATTAATCATTTCCTTGTAAAATGCCCATTCACGAGTTGCCAGTAGAGTTATTACAAAATATATGTTACAGCAGGGATAGGAGTTTGTTTAGGAAAGAAAACCTTACCACCTCTGGAAATTGCTTTCTTAGATTTTGAAAATTTAAGATTGTGAACTGCTATAAGTAGCCTTTGCTACAAATGACTGTGTGACTGCATCATGTGGAGAGGTTTTAATTTCAGATTATATTTAGCATTGGCATCCCCCACATATCTGCTTTTGTCAATCTGGGAAAGAAATAAGTAGCTATCATTATACAGTTATAACTATACAGGTTGTAATTTTTTTATTTAAAAGTTGTAAGTAAAACTTAGCTACTTGTGTAGGTAAAACATACCATCTATGCAGCAGGACTATTCTGGTGCAGTTTTCAATTGCAAAACTGGGGACAGTGTGCCCTCAAAGTGGGAGTGAAAACCATCATTTATCTTGAGTCTTTAGGCCTTAAGAAGGTATTTAACTACAAGCAGAGTCCTAGCTGCTTTCTGTTTTGTGTGCCAACAGTAGCAGATGCAACATGGAGGAAGCCACTGGGAATTCCCCTTGAACGTTACAATGACAATAGTAAAATAATAAATCCAATGACAGCAACTGAAATCCACTTGACGGGGTTTGTTAAATAGGAAGCAGAGTCTATCTGTCGTCGTATTTGCTACCTACATCCCCGGAGAAATTGTGACTTTGTCTCACTATTTCTAAGGAACTAGAAATTTAATTAGAAGACATGTTTAAGAAGAAATGTTAGTAAGGACACTCTTACTCACAGAGAAAGCTACTCTCTCTCTCCATTGACTGAATCCTACAGCATCCATTTCCAAACGTCAGGGCAAGACAGTTTAGCCTATGTGGAAGACTCCCTTTTTCTCCCATATCTAAGTTACAACAACCAAGGTGTCAGTAACCTTTTCCAGTGTTCAGGATAGGTCCCAGGCACCAAGCTTCAGTGAAGCAGATAAGCCTGCCCTACCACTTTAACCCTTTCCCTAGGCTCTGAACAAAAGAAAGCAAGCAGTGAAAGGGAATTAGTGCTGAGAGCAAAAGATGGAAGAAGGGAAAGGGGCAGCAATAATGAATGGAATAGAGTGAGCTAGTCTCAGGTGAGATTTCTTCCCAGCCACTGTTTTACATCAGCTAACAAGCTCACTACTACTGTTTGTAGTGTTCTGTTCCTTGACACATCTATCTTTTTATAATTATCTAATTTTATTCTGAAATATCTCATCCTGACCTTTTTTTAGAAGGTACAAGGGTGAGAGATGATTTAAGTATTTGAATGTAGCATGCTGTTTTTTTTAAAGTAGAGATAACCACTAATTATTCCGGGACTTTTAATAGCAGCATGATATTATCTCCCACTTACTTGCAGTATCTTTTCTCAGGATCAAAACTCAGATCATGCTCAGAATAAGTCAGTAAGGTCAGAACAATTCATGTTACATGTTATGCTAGAAGTAAGTCATCCTTTAAATGATCTTTTCAGAAAACAACTAGTTGAAGTCTTTATAGTGTGGGCAGTTAGAATTCCACTTAAAAGGAACTTGCTCTGTTAAAATGCCACATGCACAGTATACCTTCAGGATTTAAAAAGAAAAAAAAAAGTTATATTAAATATGAAAGGTGATGATGATGATAATTTTCAATATTTTTGTCCAATTCTGGCAAATAAAGTATCAATTGTTTTGAGATGTCAGGCTGATCTCTAACCAATCAGGTCAGCAGTGTTCACTTTTTTAGGAGAACGAGGGTTTCCTTAGCGCAACTAATTGCTTTGTTATTCAGGCAAAAGTGTGAAATGGAAAGCTGACTTACCTTCCTCTTTGTGGAGCCTAGAAAGGATTCATTTAATCCATTACAAAAGTATTTATTTCTGATATATTTCTACCAGTTTTATATTTCTTTGGACATAGGGCCAGATGTAATCTTTTTTTTTTTTTGTCATGTACTAGTCATCACTTTTCCCATATGTTATTCCATGTTACTTCCTGTAATTATATTGGTTTGTATGCACTTACCATGCTGACATAATTAAAATACCTGGCATTTTATGCCAATTTCAAACCTTGTGTTCTGCTCAGTTATACAGAACCATGCACTCATTTAAAGACGTCTGTCTAGAAATTCTAGAAAAGCTTCATTCTTTGATTGCTGTTTCTTCAGGAAAAACTTTGGATTAAATATTGTAAAGGAATAAGAAATTATACTTCCATTGCAAGTCTGTATATTGGGTTTACGTGGCAAGATTTTGGTAGTGGGGGGCTGCAGAAGTGGCCTTTGTGAGAGGAGTCCAGACGCTGCCCCGTGTTAGATATGTGCTCCAGGCACGTGGCAGCAGTTCCCCTGTGGTCTGTGGAGAGGCCCCTGCAGCCCATGGGTCCCACATGGAGCAGATCTCCATGCTGTAGCCCATGGGGGAGCCCCCGGTGGAGCAGGTGGATGTGACCTGGAGGAGGCTGCAGCCCATGGAGAGCCCCTGCAGGAGTAGGCCCAGGGCCGCAGCCCCCATTCCCCTGCACTGGTTGGGAGGAGGAGGTGGAAAAGGGTGCTTGGGGGGAAGATGTTTTTGGTTTGCTTTTAGTTTCTCACTTCTCTGTCTTGTTAGCAATAGGTAATAAATTACATTAATCTCCCTATGCTGAGTCTGTTTCACCTGTGATGATATTTGTTGAGCAATCTTCCTGTCCTTATCTCAACCCTTGAAACCTTTCCATCCTATTTTCTCCCCCTTTCCCTTGGAGGAGGGGGACTGAGAGCAGTCACTGTGGAGCTCAGCTGAGTAGATCCACTACATTCTGTGAATAAAATCAAAGTTGCAAAATGGTATGTCTGATGCTATTTGTCTGGACAATTGCGGAAGAGGAAAAGATTAATCTGCTTCAGATGAAGGCTTACCGAACTTGATATTTTTAATGTTATTGCTTTTTGTTTTGTTTTTCCCAGAGACAGTTGATAATAGCACCTGTAATTGAGATTGCTTTCCATCACAAGGCACTGTTCTTAATCATTAAAAGCTTTTCTGAAGTTTTATCATTGAGATGCAGTTTTCCATCCAGAAAACTCATTTTGGAAATGCCTTTCTAAAAATTAATTTTGGAAAATTTCAAGGAAACGATTCAGTAGCCTAACAAGACGATTTTTTTTCATCAAAAGATCAAAGTTTCTTTGATCTTTTTTTCTGATTGTTTAAATGAAAAAAAGTATACTGCAGAAGGTGTATGTTTTCTTTCCCCAAGAGTGTTTAGTATTAACTAAAAGTACTAGTTCAAATATACACATGCCATCAATGAAGATACGTTTGATTTTGGTCACTAAATTTCATTATCCTAGTCCATTTGCTGCTACACCTACACCCGTCTCAAAGTGAAGGACATATTCCAGTCCAGGTATTTAGACCTGAGCAGGTTTTCCTGTGATACTATTCCTTCTGAGCATTGAAGCTTTCTGTGAGGTCAGGTATTTAAATGAATGAATGAATCATTTCCTGATTCTTTCATTGTTCACACTACTGACTTCCAAAGTGTGGAGAACAGATAGGATGGGCTTCAGTTCCAAATTAGGACACACGTGTACAGATGGTGGCTAAACTGTGTTATATGTAATGGTCATCTACATGTATGCAGTCAGTGGAGCCTTCAGCTAACTACATAGTAGGTATTTACATTATGCTGAACTCGTTTTTCAGGCTCTATTAACTATAATGACAAGGTTTTTACAGGTTCTACTACACAGAGAAACCTAAATTTAGTTGCCTAAACTTGAAGCTGTCACTGCGTTGGTGACATCATCAAGTAATAACTAAAGGAATGAAGTTTTAGCGAGAGTACAAAGAGTTATGCCATCAGGTACTGCTGCGGAGCTTGTATTGCTTCTTGCTCAGGATGTAAATTATAGATATAATCACAGTGCTGTAATACGTGTAGAAACAGGTGAAGTGTTTCTTGCAAAGGGTCACTTGTGTTCTAGTAGCACCTTTTGGTGTGGGGCACATGCGACATTATGTGACAGGAGAGAGGCTTTGTCACTTACATACATCGTTCCTTGGGTCATTCTTCTGGCTCCTTATAGCCTTAATAATTTTTCTGAAGTATGCAGCTGAGACAGAACAACAGTAGGTTGGTTGGTCGGTAACAGCAATCTGAGGCAACAGAGTTTAGGGGAAAAGACACTTGAAGAGCATGAGCAACGTGTTCTTGCTTGCACAAATGTAAAAAGTTGCTCCCTGCCTTTACCCTAGATGACTAAACAAAGTATCTTTGAACAATTCTTTGAAAGTAAGTGATTTGATCTCCTTTAATCATTTAGTTACCTTTTCTTTATTTTTCTCTTGCTGACTTGTGGTCTTAGAGAAGTGCATTATTTTTTGTCCTGGTTTTAGTTAGGACAGAGTTAATTTTCTTCCTAGTAGCTAGCTGGTAGAATGTTTTGGCTTAGGATGAGAAGAGTGTTTCTGTGTCCTTTGTAGAAAAAGGCTGCGACTGCTTTTGCTGATGACAAAGAGCCATTCAATTTAAAACATAAGCCATATCATATATTTTTAGCTTTCATATGCCAAAATCGGTACATAAAATAGCTATTTCTTTATCATTCGTTTGATAACATTGTAAATTATTATGTTTATCACTTCCAAAATATTTTCCATCTAATTTTTGTTTGTTTTTTTTTTTTGTTTTGTTTTGTTTTGCTTCTTTCCCTTGCCTTAATACAGAAGGGAAATAATCAGATTGCTTGTCATCACTGGCCATAGTTTATTCTCTATTAGGAAGAATTCATTGTGATTTCTTGTGAGGCTTCTTCCTGTCTTGCTGGTTTAACAGTGGAAACTCCTTTCTCTGAGGGAGACCTGAGCAATCGTATGACAGCAATCCTAGGTAGAAAGTGTATCCTTGCATCCAAGGCCATTACTGAAAATCCTCGGTATTATTCTTGCAAGACCATAGTATGATATATAAAAGAATTATTACCACTTCATTGCTCAAACAAATTTGGACTATCAATCACCCTAGCAGTTGTGTGATTGTGGGTTTCTTCATATATATGGTGAAATGTGTAAGTCATGGGGAAAATAACTACTTTTTTTTTTTCCTATGAAAACAGATAAGTTTATTTCTTTGTAACAATGGATTTAATATATTGGGTCACATCTGCTAAAAGTTTATTACATTAGAAGGAGGCGATGTATAATTTATTAAAATACCCCTGTAGGGAGATAGCAGGCTATCTGTTTAATATAGAGGAATGCTTGATGGTTATACTGAAAGCTCCCAGGTGAATCCTTTAACATAGGAGTAGAATGGGTAGATGAAAATATTTGCTTGTTATATAATGTTTGTTGTGTTATACTAGTGCCTAGCAGCTGAATAATATTTATGTTAACAGCTCCATTCCAGCTTTTCACATTGATCTCCTGCTGGTTTAGAGTCGATGTAAAATTGTACTGAAAATGGGAAAATAATGCTTCTTGGTAATGGAGGGTGACAAAAAGATTCTTCCAATGTGTCACTAAAATCGGACATTAGGGGAAAGATGTCTTACTTCTGTTGCAAGAGACTTGTAAGAGTTTACACTCACTTTGTCTCATCTCCTTGTAAACTGAGGCATTGTGGAAATAACTGTCCTACAGGCAGTTAGTTTCTCAGTGAGTGGGAGAGCTTCTTTCCATTGCCTCACAGGAACCTCACTTTTACCATGTTTATGTTTGAGAAAGACCAAATGACTGTGTGTCTTTCCATGAATGCTGAAAGTTAAAAAGCTGACAAACAGCTGTCCTCTCTTACTGAATGCACAATTTCTGTGCAATGGTCTAGTTTTAGATAAAAGATTTTGATTCATGCCATGGGAATTGGCTTTTTAATGTTGTTTTGCATTATTTCTTGTATGTACAGCCTCATACTTAGAGAACAGGAACTGAATGTTTGGTTGTGATGTCCAGCTGGAAGCTCCCTAGACTGTATAGTCAGGGGAACTGGCATGTCTCAGTTTTCCTGCTAACAACAGATCGCAGTTTCACTTGGGTTGGTTGAGTTCAAAGATGCTAAAAAGCCCTTAGGGAGGCTTGCTTTTATTGGCTTTTGGGGCTGGTACTCCCAGGTTCACTCACAGATACTTTTGAGAAAGCCACGCAATAAGCAATGGTTGAATGAGCAATAGTTTCTCATTTCAGTAAAATGAGGTGGAACGTTTTTAGATATTTTTTTTTCTGGCCTAATGATATCATCAGCAACTTCTGATCATACCTGTTAGTCACTCTGTGCTCAAGGTCCTGGGGTGGAAGAATCCTTGTTCTCATGATGAGAGCTGCTTCTGTGAGTTCTGGGGGAATCAAGGGGTATGAGTACTTGAAACAAAATAATGTCATGCTCCTTGGTTGTTGTTATCTTTAGCTGCATGAAAATGCAATAAATCCATCACTTTTCTTTCAAGTGGTTAATATTAAAGTAAGAAATAGCAGCCACAGTCTAAAATGCATTTCTACTACATTGTGGAATGAACAGAAGACATGAAAATCATCTGTATTATCTCAATTGATAGTACTATACTAAACAACAGTGCATTTCATTCAGTGTTCATCTATGTTCACTAGCACAGAGTTCTTATATACACATTTCAGTGTGCATTTGGAAGGTACTTTCCAGAAACTTTGTTTGGAAAAAGAAAAAGAGTAAAGTAAAATCTCTCCAGTCAATTTGATTCCATAATAACTGCATTCCTTAAGTACATTATTCTGTGCCTTAGTAGAAATGCTCAATTTCAAAGTCTTTGAGTACAATGAAATGCTGAAGTGTTTAGGGGAGGAAAATAAGTGCTTTAAGGCATGCTATTTGATGGTTTATTCTGAAAAAGGAGTAAATTCCTGTACTTCATTTTTTCTTTCTTACCTTCTTGGTAGCTAATGCCTTGTAAATTTACAGTCGCTTCTATTATAACAAGGATCAACAAGGGTAAAACAATGCTAATGCAGTGCTGCTTTAGCACCTTTCCTTTATAGATCCTAAAACATTTTATCTTTAAAGCTTCGTACAAACTTTGTGGGTAAATGAAATTCAGTAGGATTACTTCAATATTGCTTTTTTTTTTTTTTTTTTCATCTGCCTCTGAAAAGCAGAAGTATCTGAACTATTGTGCAGCGTTGGTATGCACAAATATAGAGGTAATGCAAGAAAAACTCTTTCAATGCAAAATTGTAACTTACCTGCAAACTGAGCTCAGTGCTGAGCATGACAGTGAAAGTCTTACATAAAAAGAACCAAAGGTGGTCATCACAGTTTTTTTTGAAGTCATACAGAAGCAGTTCAGCCTCGTGAGTCTCTCTAATGCTTAGGATGGGCTAGTATTGGTTTAGCATTAACGAAAGCCTTAATCTTTGTCCGAGTTTTTTTGTGTAGATGAAACGATTTGTCTGTTTAAAGCTCAGCGTAGGATCAGTCTTGTAGAGGAAGTGTCATTTACTGAATCATGAGCACAGCTTCCAGCAGCATGTGGCTGTTCTTCTCATCCCTGAGCAGTGCACCTGAAGATGTAGGAAGAAGAATCAAACATGTCTAGTTATAATACTTTGTAGTGAATGTCCAAAATACTTGCATTACAGCAGTTTTGTGATGTTAATTTGTATGGTGTTTGGTTTCAGTTTCACATGTACCAGTTATGACATTCCCTGTTTAAACTCTTACGAAGATAATAAATTACATCTTTTCATGCAATTAATAACACTTTTCAGAGAGGAGAAAAAAGCATAATTTAAACAGAAATACGTGCTACTAATTACAAATATTCAAAAACTAGTAGTTACTTGTGTTAGAGAATACTTCCCTTGTGTCAGGAAAAAAAATATTTTTAATGAAGTACAAAAGCAAAGTTTCACTATAGCAAATGGGAAGAAAAGTGGTTATCTGCTGTCATATCCTTTATAGGTATACCTACATTTTTCTTACATCTAGTATACTTTAATGCAACCAACCAGACGTTAAGTGCGAGCTTTGCTGAAGTAAATAGCTGCTTAAATTGACACGATTTACTTCAATTTGCTTCAAATGCAATTTACTTTACACAATTTTCTTCAGGATTGGTTTGCCACATACTGCTATGGTTCTGCTAATGTGGAATAGCTTGATGAGCTATGGAAAACTGATCATTTGAAGAGGTCTTGATCAACCATTTCAGCATTGAACTAGTTTTCAGCAGTAGGTTGGACTGCTTGACTTTTTGTGTTGCTTCTGTCCTGAGTAATTCTGATTTCTGTCAACTATTTTAATTGCTTTAATTGTTTTAGTTGCAGTAATAGATAAATATATATATATATATATATGCAAAACTTAAGAAATGATTATCATGTTATTTTTTGTAACACCATACAAATGTGGAAAAATAACATAGTTCTCTCTGTTCTTCCATGTCGAACAACCATTTGGAAAAAATCTTGACTGTATAAGATGACAAATACTTATTCAAAAACTTGGCTGCAAAGTTATTCAGTCTGAATGACTGATGATTACTTTTTCATACAGGATTTTGTGATTGTAATAAGTAAGAAATCAATTTCTTTTCAGTGTGTTTTGAAACTGCCTCATTTGAAGACATGCACTTTTTCCAGTACTAATCTCTAGTTAAAGCTACTCCAAATAATTGCTGTGAAATACGAAAGAAGTAATGAACTGTGTATTTTTAAATTTCTTCTAGCTAAAAAGAAAAAGAAGCCAAAGCTCTTGAACAAGTTTGATAAGACCATTAAAGCTGAACTAGACGCTGCAGAAAAATTACGTAAGAAAGTAAGTTTTGAATGTTTTATTCAGGCTGTAAATAGTGAATATAAATTAATAAAAGTTAGCTTAGAAAAATGGAGAATTACTTTTAGATTACTTTTTGTGAAATTAACTTTTAAAAATTAAGTGTTTAGTGCATGTTTGTGCTCCACGTTTAACTTCTGTTGGATAGTTTTCTTTTTTAAATTGTATTTGTCTATTCATGTGTTTGCACTCACTTCTTTGATTATATGAATTCAACAAAAGTGATTAAATTAATCATGTGGAACAGGGCTAGATCTGTCCTATTGCCTTCCATTTCAGTACTGAACTGTACTATTATCAGAGTACTTAGATAACATAAGCATGTTAATATGGATCTTTCAGTATGAATTCATGTGCTTCATGAGTATTAGGTGAAATCTTTGTATGTGTTGTTTCTGCTGGAGTTCCCACATGCATCCTAGCAGTGTCTCTGCTGCCGTACAGAAGCATAGAGCATGAAGCAGATGTTCCTGCTTCTCACCAATGGCAGTAAGACCTTAACATTAGTCAATCGATTTTGGTAGTTTTAAATTTTATAACTTGACAATGAAAAATAAAAAAAGTAAAACGTGGAGAACAACTACAGGCCTTAGTTCTATCCTGAATTTGAGATGACGGAACAATGAGAAACTCCACTTATAGCACAGTACATTTAAAAAAAAAAAAAAAAAAAAAAAAGGCATCTTAATCACTGCAGATGTAAGATGATTCTTGATTTTTCAGAAGACTGACTGCAGATTTTGATTTGCTTTGCCATCCATGCAGCCCCTGTGGGGCTGTAACTCTATGGTGGGGCTACTATTCAGAGGGAACTAGCCTCAGGCTGCTTCTGCTGCTGCTCTTCACTGAGAACCTTGTTTACATGTTGGAATACGGAAATGAAAAGCATTTACATGCTTATTGTTACTTAGACAATTAGTTGACCAAAGACATGACAGAAAATTCTGGTGAGCCTATGGTATCAGTCAGCTGAGTGTTTTCCTGTCTTTGCCTCATGGTGAGATGCAAACAATCACGCTTTGTCTTGTATGTAGCAGGATACATTTAATAACAAATCAGATGTATGTACTATTTGAAGATAGCAGGACAGTTGTGTATAATAATCCACTCATATTTATAAAGCTGTAAGATTTGGATGCGGCAGCAAGATCCAATGCCAAATTTTGCCGGCAGTTGCTCTTTAACAGTGCAGCTGGTTCTTCTCAACTTCCATCGTTGCTTGCTAGTCAGCACCATTCGTGAGAATGGTTGCAGACTTTGTGTGGGACAGGGAAGAGATACAGAGCATATGTGAAGTCCTGAGGGACATACTTGCTCAAAACATTCAGCGGAAACATCCATACACTATAGATGAATCTATCCCATTTCCCATAGAACCACAGTTACAAAACAGCTGGTCATATGAGGTATGCAAAGATGAAATTGCTACCTATGTATAGAACTTTCTTTTTATTCTGTATGTTAAATTCAATTTGGATTCTGTTATTATCCATATAATTTTTATGTTTTAGTATAGATAATTATTGTCTTCTCAACATCCTTTGCAGTCAGCAAAGTGAGTAAAGCAAAACAAAAATTACTCGCTTTGACCATGGTAACTGAATATTATTGCTTTGGAAGTAATGGCAGTGATTTGTTTTAAACAAGGCAATCCCAACAAAAATGTGAGTGAAAACTGTTGATCCTTAGTCTTTATTTGTTTATTTATTTATTTATTTCATTTGGAGAAACTAATTTGTTATTAGGCTATGCATCCTACAACATTTTAATTAGATATAAATGCTGATAAAACTCTCTACCTTCCAGGGAAAAATTGAAGAAGCTCTAAAGGCCTTTGAAGCACTGGTGAATCAATATCCAGAAAGTCCTCGAGCAAGATATGGAAAAGCACAGGTACATAAATAAAGAAATTATAAGCCATAAATGTTTTAAAAACAAGCAAACATTAACTTTTTTTAACAATAGAGCTCTAGACCCCAGGCTTTGTTTATAATTTCATGGACATTTCCTAAGGAAAAAAAAATTACATGATCAGTCAAATTGCATCTGTTTCAGTACTCTGTCCTTCCCCAGTTCCTTCAGAAAGTTTTGTTTAACTTTAATGGGAAGTATAATCAATAACACAAAAATAAGATACATTCTATAAATGTCATGATAACTGGTGAATGGTAAGAGATAAATACCAGCTAATGCCCCACTGCAGGAACAACAGGAACAACAGGCATAACTTTGTTGTCAACAGTCCAAACAGCTCTGGACTAAGTGCTGCTTTTTCATTAATGGGAATAGTGAAGGGGATTTGAAGTTATTATAGAGCATGTTAAAGGATATATAAAGGATAAAGAACAGAAGTTTGTAGGCAAGGAGGCTAAATTAGCTTTTTCTTGTGGAGGAAGTTCTGTTTCATGTTCTGCCATCGTATGTGTCCCCCTCGCCTCAAACAACATCTTAAAAACAAAATAACAGCAAAAACAAAAAACATTATAAAATAAGCTCTGTATTCATAGTATATTTTTTTGAGCCACTCTGGGATGGATGTCTTATTGGAGAATAATCATATTTTCATAAATAGCAGGATAATCCCAATGGAATACATGTAATAAAAGACTGCTTGAACACGTTAATCAAGATGAGCTAAGTGAAACCCTCACAGTTGAAGGGAATTGTGCTGTTACACAATTAATGAGGCACTCGAACTTCAGTCACAACCAGTTTTCATTTGGTTAATAATAATCAAGCTAAAACCAAGCCACAATAATCCAAAGAAACTGTTACACAAGCACTTGATACACAGTAGACCAAATACTTAAATACTCTATGAGGGATCTGCTAAGCTATTTACCTGTTTAGTAGGAGACAATTTAGGTTTGTACATGTGTGGCAGCTTCATCCTGATGGCTAGCTAATCTCCACCACAATGCTCTCTCACTCCACCTCCTCAAATGAACAGGGAGAGAAAACATGATGAAAAAGGGCTCATGAGTTGAAGTAATGTCAGGGAGATCGCACACTAAGTACCATCACAGGCTAAACAGACTCAGCATAGGGAGATGAATATAGTTTGTTGCCTATTGCTAACAGGCTAGAACAGTGAGAAACTAAAAGTAAGCTAAAGGTACCTTGCCCCCACCCACCCTCTTCGACATCCTCTGCCTGAGCAGCACCTGGGAATGGGGCTGCGGTCAGTCCCTGACGGTGTGTGTCTGCCTCGCCTTCATGGTACCTCTCTGTCCCTGCTCCACGTGTGGTCCCTCCCACGGGATGCCCACCTTCCCAAACTCAGCCTGTGGGGGCTGCCCACAGGCAGCAGCTCTTCAAGAACTACTCCAAATTTGGGTCTGTAACATGAGGTCCAACCTTCAGAAACAGATTGCCCCAGCATGGGTTCCTCAAAGGCAGCAGCTCCCGCCACATCCACCTGCTCCACCGGGGGCTCCTCCACGGGCTGCAGCGTGGAGATCTGCTCCATGTGGGACCCATGGGCTGCAGGGGGACAGCCTGCTCCACCAGGGGCCTCTCCACAGGCTGCAGGGGAACTGCTGCTGCCTGCCTGGAGCACCTCCTAACCTCCTGCTGCACTGACCTTGGGGGCTGCAGGGCTGCTCCTCACTCTGTCAATTGCTGTTGTTCGGTGATTTTTTTTTTCCCTTTACTTAGATTTGCCCTCCCAGAGGCCCAGCCAGCATTGCTCCCTGGCTCAGCTCTGGCCAGTGGCAGGTACCTTTTGGAGCCGTCTGGGGCTGGCTCTGATCTGAAATGGGACAGCTGCTGGGCGCTGCTCACAGAGGCCACCCCTGCAGCCCCCCTGCTACCAAAACCTTGCCACACAAACTCAATACAATATATAATGGACTTAACTCTGTTTTTACTTTTATTAGTTTATATTTTTATGACTCATATCTAAGAGAATATATTTTCAGTCTCTTTACTGAAAGTCTTTTTACTGACTACTTGTATTGACATGACCAATGTCAATCTTTATGAATTCAGTATGTGTAAGATGAAGCTGTTCGACAAGAATGAGAAAATTATGGGCTTCACTGACAGATGGATTATTCTTAGGATTTACATCGTAACAGTGTTACTTTTAAATGGGTATTTATACTGATGCAACACATCAAATTTCTCTCTCATTACTACCTAAAGGTATAACTGCAGGGAAGTATAACAGTAAAGTCCAGGAATTTACCACTTGTATGTACTTCCCCTTTCCTGTGAACCATGAGCCAATGTTATATGCTAATTTTATTGATTCTAATTATAATAAGGCACGAGGATTCATTTTTCTCCATGTTTTAATAACTGTAAAAGGCAACTGTTTTTCCCCCAAAACTGCAAAGGATTGCATAATTAGAAGTGTTCTTCAAAACTTTGAGTAGTTTCTAATTTGATTTCTGGACCTACACTTAGGCCAGATGGAAAATATTCTGCAGAAATAGTTAATATCTTTAGGGCTGAAAAGAACAATAGATAGATCTTAAGTCTCTTAGTGATTTACAACATCTATAGTGGTGAATTTAATCAGATTTTACAGTGACAATTTTTGCCTCTTCCTTATTTATCTTTTACTATTCTTTACCCTGCAATTCTCTCTCAAAAAAAAAAAAAAAGGAAAATCAAATTTCCTACTGAATATACATCAGAAAAATAAGTAACCTCAAAAAAAAAAAAAAAGGAAGAGTTTATCTGTGAAACCAACTGATCAACTGTTGGCTGTGTAACAATATTGTTTAATATTGTTCATATTCAGTTTCAAAATAGCTTGAGGGGAATAAAAAAGTAGTGGATGAAGTTCAAAAAGATTCCAGATATTACCTACTTATTAGACTTAATGCAGTTGAAGTTGTTTAAATAATGTGATTGATACAACAATGAATTGACAAGTAAGAATTTCTATTCTTTTTCTATTTACAGTTTGAGATATAGTCTCATTTTTTTCAATTGTGGAAACAAATTATAAAAATGACATTCCACAGGTGAAATCAGTAGTAGCTCTATTTGACATCACTGAAGCTGTAATTTCACAGTAGAAATCTGATATATCTTCTGGCCTGCTCCTGAACTTGATAAACAAATTTAAGTTCTGAAAGAGTTATGTGGTAGATATTATATCAACATATGCAAGAGTAAAGCCAATTCCTAGTTGTTTGTTCTAAGAAAAAGTGTAAATGACTTTATGTAAGAATGTATGAGAAAGCTTGTTGGTGTGTTTTTCTGTGTACTGCTGTCAGCACAAGACTTAGTATAGAAATAATCTGTAGGCAGCAAATTACATTTCTTCCATATAATTGAAACAGATTGCTTCATTTATTTTCAAAAGCAGAAATTGTGACTTCTGCAAATATTAACCAAAAATGAGTGTGAATGTAAACACAAGGCATGATGCTGTATGTTTTAGGTGCAAATTTTCTTATGCTTTTAATCAGTTTGCAGGAAACAAGAATCAGCAGTGCTTCTAATTTACTTTATCACAAAGCTCAACCAAATGAGTTTTCCATTGTTATGTCAAAAGTTGTATAGATTAAATAGAATTTTAAAATGATTACCATAACCTAACAATTGCATAGTTTGTGTTTAAAGTTAAATTATTCTAAAAACAAGAGATTATTATATGTTCTAATAATAGTTTTGTGATTCTCTCTAGTCTGAAGATGACTTAGCTGAGAAAATGAGAAGTAATGAGATACTGCAAAAAGCCATCAACACCTATGATGAGGTGGTTAGTCTGCCAAATGTCCCTTCAGATCTGATAAAACTGAGCCTGAAACGAGAAGCTGACAGGCAGCAATTTCTTGGTAAGATATGAGGATGGTGTAAAAATTGTGGAAGTTCTGTGAGCAAGACTTTCAGAAGATCACTAAGGACTTAAAAGTGCTAATTCCATTAAACTTTCAGTAGTTGTGTTTCTAATCTCCTAAATGTTTATGAAAAATCTTTAAAAATTTGCTAGTGTACAGCTTGTATGACAGCAGTGTCTGTAGACAGCAGTGCGCTAGTTGTCATGTAAACCTATGATGGGAGATGGTTAAATATATATATATATATATATATATATATATATATATATATCTTGACAGAGAAAGAAGGAAATGTTCTTTTTCTACTGAAGCAGAGGAAAATCACAGGGAAATTGATGACATACACAAAGTGAACATACCCAGGATAAACTTACAGTAACCATAGAGAAAAACAGAATTAAATTGAGGGATAATGTTTTAATTTATGAGGTTTTCCTTCTGTTGACAGTTTAGGAAACCTTCCCACGTCTCATATTTACATTGCAGTTTCCTGTAAAGAAAAATAGGAAAACTTGGTCCTGGTGATCACACAAGTGTTTTATCACAATATCACTGATAAAAGCTCCAAAATACAAAACTTTCAATGAATTTGTGTCAGAGACAAAGGAATGAATGTCCAGCATGACATCTTGAATGCCACTTTCTAATGTTTTTGAGTGTGTTTGTTTTGAATGTCCAGCCATAGATTGAAAAGCCACATTTTAAGAAGTGGTTAATACCCAGTAAAAATGAGCTAGATTTGAGGTGTGTTTGTCAGGGAGTGAAAATCTGAAGTTGGAACTCTAAAAATGAGGTAATGAAATATAATGAATCCATCTGAAACTTTAGATCTCAGTTCTGTGATGTGCAAGAAGTGCTGATCAGAACATAAAGCACAGCAGATTTCAGCAGGAGAAGAGTTCTGTTCCTATGTACTGCCTTTTAATATTGACTTAGATTGATTTTGTTGTTCAGTAATACCTCATCTGGGAAGCTGATGAATCATGTATTTAATTTTAAACATGTAAATCATGATTAATTTCAGTGTAATTGTCACTTATCATTTTTAAAATGTGTTTAATTACTTAAGTTAATTAAGACTAAGTTTGTTTTGATATGTTTACCTGGTTTTGTTGAGCACTTTGACATCTACATATGAAAGAGCAGCCAAAGCTTAAATAATGTTGTTACAGCTACACTGTGAACTGTTCTCCACTAGAGGCTACCATAACACTGCAGGATACACATTCTGAGTGGTTATGTACAGTATTCCTTGTATGACTACACCCCATGTGACAGCCAAGCAGATGAATATATTCCTATCTGCATAAGTCTTTTCTCAAGTTCTGCCTTGTGATCTCTTGTGAAAATGAAACACCTGGCACTGGTTTATGTTTTTCTAGATGTTGTGCATCTTACTACTGTTACTCATAACCATAGCTGTAATGAAGTCTTGTTCAATTAAATTAGGTCGCATGAGAAGTTCCCTGGTTACTCTACAGAAATTAGTTCATCTGTTTCCCAGTGATACGTCATTCAAGAATGACCTTGGTGTTGGTTACCTCTTGATAGGAGACAACAGCAATGCCAAGAAAGTTTATGAAGAGGTGAGCTTCCATTTTAGCAGAGGAAAAAAATGATTTACATTCATACGTTTCTTTTAAAGGTTGCCTGCTTTTAACTTCTTTAGTTGTGAAACATTTTACAGGAACTACAGGAACACCATCTTTATCCATGTGAATAAAGTGTTTGAGTACTCTCATAGCCACATGATACATAGCTATTTCAGGATCGTAGGCAACCTAAATGTTTTTTTTTTTTCCTTTTCTTTTTTTGTTGTTGTTTCCTTTCATGATATTTATAATGTGGCTGGTTTGTTGGATTTATATTGCTGTCCTCCATACCGTGGAAAAAAGTTCACTGCCAGGAAGCGTTAAAACCCCATTACCATCTGGAAACTCTCAAACTAGATGCAGAACTTGATGTAACTGGTAGAACAAAAGCTATCAGAACCTGATCAGAGATGATCTTGTTGATGTTGGCACACTTGTTCCAATGTTTGTTTAGTACAGGAGCAGTTCTGTAATTGAGTGGTTACATAGACTGAGGACAAGTCAGCATGATTAGTACCACCTCCTGAGAATAAAGGCCCAGTTTTCAGTTCCCCACATCTGGAAGTCTGAGGGGATTCTTATCTCAGATGGTTTCTCAAAGGGAAGTAGGACATTTAGCTGCATGGTTGGAAGCAGGAGCCAAACCCTAATAATACCATTTTTTCTCAAGTTCATCTGACAGTTGCAGGTGTTTCCAGAATACTGTTTGCTTTATTTTGGCTACTTTGTCGGTCCCTGTGTAGTGCACTTCTGCATAATAATTTTGGCCTGCTGTCAAAATTTTTCTGAGGATTGGAAATGTTGTCTTCTAAAGATTGATTATATTAACAAAACCTGCTTCTCAAACTGCAAGGAACGTAAAAAACAAACAAACAAAACTGCTTTGGGGAAAGGTTTTCCTTTGCAATTTTTCGGTATTTTGCTGCAAACAATGTAGATGTTAGAATTTCTTAAAATCAATAATCAGGATTTTTTATAATTGGAAGAAGGTAATGAGTTTGCTGTATAACTGATATTGAGTTTGGTATACTTCAGAAAAAGTGTATGCTGTTCTGATTAAGAATAGATATGCGAAATAAGAACTGGTCTGGTTCCAATATATTGTTTTACTTGCTTCATAGATTTTGTCCAGTATAATTATGCTGTGTTACAGTTCATTAGCCAATGAAATAGATCACAGTGATGTTCTGCCCTTGTAGAAGAGCAACAAATAAGTATTTTTTAAAAGGATTTGGATGTAACCTCTTTAGAAATTGTGCAGATTTTATCCATATTCTGACTTTTCCTCAGAATGAATTCTAACACATTAATGTGTTTTTTTTTCCTTTGTTGTAATTAGAGATAAATTTACATGAAGAATTTTGTGAAAGGAAATATGGCCAAGGAAACGGGCAGAATCTCATGTGCAACTGCTTTTATTCTTGGTTATACCAAAAGCTTAAGTGATTTTGGGCAGATTGCTCAGGGACCATATGGTCTGCTCTTGAGTGCTTCACTCAGCTGTTGCAATGCTTAATTAGAAAGTGATTGACATATGGTTTGGAGCTCCTACCATAGGTGCCGAGGCCCTGTGCCTAGTCAATAAAGTGTCAGTAAACTACGAAAAGTTGTTCTGCTGGCCTCCAGGAGACATCTTCCTCTTCTCATGATTTTTTAAAAACCTGGGAAACTTTTTTAGTGTGATTTAGCCCTTCTTCTCACTAGCATAGAACAAAGTAGTCATTTGATAGGAAACAGAAGACAGCACAGACAAGAGCTTAAACCCAGTGCTGCAGAGTAGATGCCTCCAGTATTTAAGAATCCTCAGTTCTGTTTTCCACTGTAAGGATATTAATGCACTTTATTCAAGTATTTTTTAACGCAAAGGACATGGCCATTTAGGAAGAGAGAGCAGAGCACAGGACCCATCCTGAAGAGAAAATACCTCATGTTCAACTATAGGCTCTGCTTGTTGCTGATTCTAATTCCTTTCTTTGTTGTTGTCTAACTTTTGTACGTGGTACTTGGGAACTTGCCTGAGGAGCAAAAAGAGCAGTTGGACACTTCTCTGTGCAGGAGGATCTAGCCTCCAGATTTCCCATTTGCAGTGAGTCTGCTAGATTCTCCTGTAATAGGTATTGATGTCTTTGTTTGCTTCGTGCCGTAACATTTTGGTCTAAATTCAGTGTTGTCTGTATGTTATGCATGGGTTAACAATGGCTTTAAACTGAAAGAGGGGAGAATTAGATTAGAGATTAGGAGGAGACTCTTCACTCAGAGGATGGTGAGGCACTGGAACAGGTTGCCCAGAGGAGCTGTGGATGCCCCGTCCCTGGAGGTGTTCATGACCAGATTGGATGAGGCCCTGGGCAATCTGATCTAGTGGGTGGCATTCCTGCCTATGGCAGAGGGTCTGCAGTTAAATGATCTTTAAGGTCCCTCCCAACCCAAACCATTCCAAGATTGATAACTGGCTAGACTCTTCACAGGCACTCTGTTTTACTTTGGGATTACATCACTGTTTCAAACCAGACTAACTAGCTGACGTTATCTCTAAGAAATGCAATAGATGAATAGATGCCCAAGGAATCCTAATGAATGAAAACTTTCTTCTTTACATTTAATAGCCAGCTTGGTTATTTTATTTTTATTTTTGTATAGCCAGATTTAAATACTGGGAACCAATTAAATCATTTTAAAATTGTTTTACCCACTTTGTTTATCTTTGCAGCTGAAGTGTTATGATTTTTTTTATTTCAAAAGTCTTTTCTTTCTCTTAGCTTTAGAAGTGAAGTATATAAAATGCTGAACTTCAAATCAAGAGAGTTGTGTACTTACAGCTGTAGTATAGTATAATTTAACTGATACAAAATACTTTTTTAGTATGCCTTTGCCAGACTTTCTGCTGAACAGCAAATGGAAAATGGTTTCCAACTGGTGAGGATTTCAATTTTGCCAAGTATTAACATATTTTCTTTTTGAACATTATGCTTAGAGATATGAAAACATTATGTTAACAGTAGTCCTCATAGATTTTAGCGCTATTTTTGTTTTCAGAGATCTACAGATTATGATAAAACACTGTGGGAAAGAACTTTGTTAGAAGACTATGTGAAGTGACCTTAGCACTTTTTTTTTGCCTGCTCTTCTGAGCATTGCTGCATTGAAGATGCATGGCTGCGAGACCTCAGTGCAGCAGTGTATAGACACACATAAGACAGCTCTGAATGAACTATCTCAGGTACCAGAAGAAAAATATCTACACAAACACAGTACTCTGCCATGGCTAATTAGCCATTGATAGCCCCAGAGGTTAATTTCTATATTCATGATTAATATTTAATGGGCAATGAGCATTTTAGTAAAACTTATTTTTAAACATAATTAATATTGCATGCAGCAACAGCAACAGAGTAATACAATTTACATTAAATACTTCCAGTGTAATTTCTGCTGATTGTTTCTCTTCAGTTCTCTTTAGGGGCTCTGAATGTAGATCTTGCCTTAATGCGACTCGGCATGGTTTAAATGAACTGTAATATAGAAAATTCTATTCTGTCTTAATTAATCAGATAGCTTTATCCTATAGTTAAAGGAAATGTAATGAAATTATATGGTTAATAAATATTTCTGTCAGTCATTTTTATTTCACCCTGCAGGTACGGATTTGTGGATCAAAATGATTCTACACAAAATACTTTAGTCAAAATGTATAAGATTCATACGGTGGTATCATATTAGTGGTCAAGCTCATCCTTATGATGAATCGCCAAGTTCATTTTTTGCTAATAAAGTACTGTATTATAGACTTCAGATTCTCAAAGTGATTGTTCCTTCATAGTAGCTTATTTTCAGGGGGGGGAGGGGAGGGAGAAGTGAAATACTGCTATTTTTAACTCACAGCATTTATACCAACATAGCGATGATCTTGTTTTTGCTCAGATGTAGTCTGTGTGTAATAAGGTTTGAGAAAGCAGAGAATTTTGCCCAGAGGACTTGTTATGGGTTTGCTTGTAATTATTTTGATTGAAGAATTAGGTTAGACAGTGACTAGAAAAGGCAGAGGGGAATGGCTGTAATGTATGCAGACATTTTATGCATGGCATAAGTTTGGTAGCTTCAGAAATGAATTTAGACAGGAAAAATTGCTCCTGTCCCTTGTTTTTTATTTAGTAACTGTGCTAGACACTCAGCAGGTATCAGCCCCTGAATGACCTCCACTCGTTCCCAGGCACTTGTGCTGATCCCCACAAATTGAAGATCTCTCCTGATTAAACCGTCCATCCTTATTTTGAGGAGAGAGGAGGTTTAGGAACAGATCTTGACCATGTAATTGACATCACATGGAGCTACAAATTATACTGAATATGTATATATGTTTTATTTATATATATATATATATATATATATATATATATATATGCACGCATACACACACACCATAAAAATGTGGAACTGGAAAGTAGATCAAGACATTCTGTAATTTCCCCCTTGGTTGAGGCAGACCAGGTGAACTTAAATTATCCCGTTACTGTTGGGAGTATGTTTCAGAACACAGTCCAGCCAGCTACACACTTCCTTTCCCTGAAACACACTCCCACACAGCGATCCTTTCCTACAGCTTTCCATGTACTCAGAAATCTTTCTTTTACACAGTCTCTGTGAAATTCCCATCTGTGCCTAACTAACATCAGATTTCTTATTTGCTCATGGGTTTGCCTTTTCTGCAAAGTTATCTAATTTAGTTTGTATCTCAGATATTATCTAAATGTTGACCTAGACATTCAGGGTGCAAAATCTTTTAGCTTAACTGAACGCAGTAAGTGTTGGTTAAAGAATGCAGCACACAACTATAGAAGAATAATTTACCCATCACCTTCTGGAAAAGTGAAAGTACACTGAATCACTTGAGGATTCAATCACTTGAATCACTATTCGACCTTACATTACCTTCTGATAGTTTTGTCTTGGCCAAGAAAATTTAAGCTCTTCCAAAAGAGTGATTCAGTTTACTGTCGTGCTGAGAATTGCCTTTACATTCCCAGGGTCTGAACAGTCACATCTCGCGATACAAGCATTATTTCACAGTATTTCTAAATAGTAGCTACTGTGCTTCTCAGCATCATGTATTCTCTGTTGCCAAGACTAGTTTGCCACCAACATAAACCTGTCTAATTTTAAACTATTTCAGGTATGTTGCTACACTATGCTTCCAATGAATGTGCTGTAGACGTGTTCAAAGAGCAACTGCCTTCTTTTACATTAGGCAAACCTGGGATCTAAGTGTTAATTAATGGTGTTGATTCTATAACTTAGTATGCTCTAACTCAAGAGAGGAGGTAGAGAAGTAAGGACAATAAGAAAATAATACAATTCAGAGGTTCCAGTTGGATTAATTTTATTTATGAGACTTCAAAGTTTGTCTTGTAATAGGTTATTCTGGAGAAAGACATAAGCAGAAAAGTAGAAGTACAGGCAAGCCAAGAATTTATCTGAGTGTCCTTGTGGAAGCAAATTTCACTGCATCACTAAATAGTAGTATGTACACAGGTTTGTTAATTTTTATAGATTCTTGCATGAGTATTTAATTAATTTGCACTCAAACAGGTTCTACGACTGGCTCCAAATGATGGCTTTGCCAAAGTACATTATGGCTTCATCCTGAAGGCAGAAAACAAGATAGCAGAGAGCATACCCTATCTAAAGGTATTTTTCTTCCCTCATTTAAAGTAGATCTTTTACCAGCAGAAAAACATAATCAGAATATATAAAATGTGCCAAGCTAGAAGCATTCTAATTACAAATTCCAGTTTAAGCTAAGCATTGGTGTTGTATTGCTCTATCACTGCCAACAAATTGGAACAAACTTGAATACTGATATTTTTCAATTCATAAATATCAAGTAATAAAATATTAGTCAGATAACCTGAATCACACAACTATGATTCTCAAATTCTTTTGAGGCTAGCAGTATGCTGTAAAGGTAAGGTTCTTGAAAGATCCAGAGAGGGCATGTATATGTTTGAGTGTTTGGAGAGAAATACTACAAATAAAAGCTTAATTTAAAATATCCATGTTTCTAAAATGCTTGTGTATGTGTCTGGGGGGAAGTATCAGTCTTTGAATACACCTCTCTCTTGGAGTGAATGGGGGATTTGGCAAACTGATAGAATTTCTCAGTGGCTTTTTACTTGTATGTTGTATCCATTCAACCTAAGTTCCTAGTTACCATGGTAGTTATATTTTATAGCCAATTTCATAGCCTGTCTCTTGCATAGAGTTGATAAACTATATATGGTGACCAAGTAAACACTGTTGGAAGTCCTATTAAAATTCTTTTAAACTTATTCTTTTACATATGTATTATTACAATTGTTACTATTAGTTTTATTATTATTATTATTTTAGGAAGGACTGGAGTCTGGTGACCCTGGCACAGATGATGGACGCTTTTACTTTCATCTGGGAGATGCCTTGCAGAGAATAGGAGACAAAGAGGTACACATTTAATATGGTCTTAATAAGTCTAAATTTCTGGTGGACTGCAGAATCCAGAAAAACTTTTGAGCATGGGCCCAATGTCAAAAAGTCAATAGTCCCTTTGAAATAACAATCCAGCGTGTATGTGTAGAGGTCAAGATAAGCAACAGCGAAACAGCAAACCACCACCAGCAATAATAAAACCTTCCATTTGCATGATGACACAATCTCTTAGCATTCCTTATTTTTCCATAGAATTAACCAGAACTATTGAAGTTTACATGGAGTTGTTAGTACCAAGGGATGGAGAAAAACACACACACAGAACAGAAATTCACTGAATGAATTTTTACAGTCTGTTTTATGCTCCTACCACTTTTTGACAAAGATTTTTCCACTGGAATCAAAATGCAGTGACTTAAATATATCACTACATAGAATTTCTCTCCTAACTCTGATAAGTGTTCTTTAAACATTCTCTTTTTCCCAAAGTGATCATGAGCACCAATATCTGTGATACAAAAAGACCATAAAAGGACTGAATGTGTGGGCTGAGTTAATGGACTTGTGCAAACATTGAATCCATAAACAGATCAGAAAAGTAGAAATCTGTTCAGCAGATATTTTGCCCAATACAAATACATGCTACTGGAAACCATAAGCTTTTCTAATTTATTAACTGAGGAAAGCCAAATCTGAATGTGTGAAATAGTGCTGCTGTTATAGTCGAGAAGCAAGAAACTGTTGCTGGTAATGAGCTACACTATGGGCATAAATTTAATAAAAATAACAACAAAACAACAACAAAAAAACACCCTTGTGCATAGGTGAAAAACGTGAAAAGAATAAAAATGTATAGTGGAAAGAGATATGAAAATTGTTGCTCAACTTGTTTTCTGGTACTACATATGAAATACTGGTAGGTAAAATACTGTAAAGAATCACAGAACAGTTGAGGTTTGAAGGGACTTCCTGAGATCATTTAGTCCCAACACCCATCTCAAGCAGGGTCACCTAGTATCTTGGACCAGTAAACAGGCTGTTCTCCAATATCAAATCAGACAAAGGGACTTTCATAAAGCCTATGTATGTGTTCTTTCTTGAGCCTAGTTTATCAAATTATTTTCATATATATAGAATGTGGAACTTTTATTACACTTTAAACAGATTATATGTCTAGAATATTGAAATGGAGAAATATCTGAATTCTAAGTTAAATCACCTTCTTTGAAATTACAGTAAAATATTCTTCCAGTGAAGTTTTTTGATTTTAAAAGTTATTTTTCAAGTGAGAATTAGGTGGCCTCATTTTATTTATTTATTTATTTTTTACACACACAGAGTCTGCTTTACCTGTCTGTCTTTCTCCCCTTCACCCCTACCCCACCCTGAATCATTGTCTGTCCTTCTCTTAACAGAAAACCAAAAAGGTTTACTTAATACTTCCATAACATATTCTGGGTTGAATGATTAAGCCTAGAGCATCCCATTACAGAATTTGACTAAAGATACCACACAGATGTAATTAACATACATCAGCCCAATCCCTGGGATAATTGTATGTTAATGTTTATGGACTTAATGGTCACATCTTCTGTAGAAGAAGCTTTAATCAATGGCAAATGAACTTCTTGGTATAGCAGAGACTGCTCAATTTATCTGTGGAAAGTTGAAACTTTACTTTGTATTTTTTTAACTGACCTTCATAGACTTACTGAACTTCAAGATTTAATCAAGGAGACTGATCGATATTTAAGCAACATGTAAAATTGCTATCACTGAAGGTTTGCTGAAGGTAAACATTCATCTATCAGAGCTAAATTAGGACTTATGAATGTGGTCTTGGTAAGTTGTAGGGAAACAGCATTGAGTATATAATCTTTCCAGCTATAATTTGGTCAAGTGCCAAATTGATTAAAACAACAAAATACGTTGTAGAAGGTATTGCAGAACAAAGTGTTGTTCACAGAGAATGTATGAATTGAATGCTTATCAGAAAATTTATTTCCTGGCAAAGATATACTCTTGTACAGGACAGTGGTCATTATTTAGTCTTTTCCACTGCCAAGATCTGCATGTGAAGAGAAAGGTTATTTTATGGAAACTCAGGACTGGAAAGGATGGGTGGGATAATCGTACCCCATGCTGTCAAAGGCAATCTCATAGAACAATTCTTCAAATAAATAAGGATTAATAATATTATATATAATGATTATAGCTGATGGATCTTAAAGAACAGCAACATTCGTACTTATCTGTCAGTGGCTGAAACAAGCAATTCACCCCCCTTCTCTTTTGAGCTAACTCCAAACACAGCAAATAAATTCATACAGTGAGCATGAACAATCTATTGTTACCCTATTGCTATTACAACTTATGTCTTGAGGAACGTACACTATATAAATAATAAGGCTTCCATTTCAGAGGCTTAACCAAGATAAGATCAGGCTTTATAGATATACTGTGCATTACTCAAAGGTAATATGTAATTTTTTTTTACCAATACATTTTAAGAAGCTTATTTAGAGAAAAAGTTGAAAGCTTCTATATTGTCTGGTGTTATTCTGTTTATCCACGGTGCTTTTCCTTACTTCAGATAAATAGAGTAAAACAACATTCTACTGCAGCCTTTCCTTCATACTTCAATAGAGTCATAAATATTAGAGTCCCCCATTTTTTTAAAGCTTGAAGAAAATCTAGACTCTCAAAAAGAAATAATCTATGGTAACAGCATAAAAGGTTATGCAAATATTTGAAAACAAAAATACCCTAATTTATTTCTTACCTTTTATCTGAAAGGAAAGATCTATAGGTAAATGTATAAGATGACACTTGAGGGTTTTTTTTAGAAATAATCCGTTATAGGAAGAATTTTCAGTAGTTTTTGTTTACTTTATGGTATGTAAATACTAAGTAAGTCATAGTAAGACAGAGTGTTCTCATGACAGCTTGTATCTAAAAAATATTTTGGTTTTACTTCTACTTTACTGGCTTCAAGGTGGGCATAAATAATACGCAGATATGAATGTCTTCTCCTAGAATAGGCTTATTTGTTTGTACATTTTACTTTCCATTAACACACATACATGAGGCGATTCTTCTTAAAAGTTAATATTGTGCTTTTTGCTTTAGAAAGCCTTTAATAGTTTTTTACCCTTTGCATCAATGTGGGCAGATGAATAGGCAACTGGCATTTGCTCTTGAATTAGAATAGGAGAAGGGACTCTGAAATGCAAGGAATAAGTAGTCATGCAGTGAAACTACCATACAATTGTTTCAATTGTTTAGTCCAGATTTGCAAGCTCCTGTTGGAAAGAAAAGTGTAGAGTTTGGTTTTGTGCATGTGTGTTTTGTTTGTTTATTGTTTTGCTTTATTTTGAGAACTTGGCAAGGAGCTGGGTACAGCCAGGGAAAGAATAATAATGTGTGGGAGAGTACGAACTGGAAGTACAAGGTTGATATTATAGGCTGTCTAATGTGGAGTGAGACAATAAATATCAGATTAGGTGAAGAAGTAGGAGAGCTTGGTATGAGTTTGGATGTGTGACACTTTGCTGAAGGAGATTTGGAAAGGAAAGGTGTGAGTTTCAAGTTGTATAGCTAGAGAGGGACTCCGGATGATTCCAGGTAATAAGGTTTTTGAATGATTTCTGTTTAGAATGGAGATTGCTGCCTGCTTCTCTCCTTCTGTTTTGAATTTCTTGTCCTATCTCCCTGCTTAGCTGACCTGGCATATAGTTTTTTTATCTTTTGTATTTTTATTTTTGCATTTCCTTTTTTTTTTAAAAAAAAAAAAAAAAAAGGCAATGCTGGATGGGAAGGAGATATTTGTAGCTTCCTCTGTTCATGGACCAGCGTTACTCTTGTTTGACCTCTTCTTTCCAAGCATCTTATTTGCTTTCTTTGCAGAACCTGCTTTTGCAGCTGGTATTGAATGGTAAAGCAAGTTGTGGAAAGGGAGAGTAAGATAAACTAAGGCCTGGCATTGAGCGTCAGTATGCTTTTACTACATGAACTAAGGGGGAAATAAGCAAAATGAGTAGCATCAGCTCAGTTCTGGTATGAGAACAAATATTTAAAGAAAACTCAGAAGTATATATGTAATCATGTAACAAAGTCAGCATTGTTTTCATCACTACAACATCCCTGTTGGTAGTGGAAGGGAGCCATTTAATTTTTATTAAGTTATTAAATTAAATCTTTAATTTGTAGGTAAAAGTGAAGCATAGAGAAATCAGGGCTGACCAAGAAGACAAACAATTGTATCTCCCAAGTCCAAGGAGAACGCCTAAGTTACTGACCAATATTTAGTGTGAACAACTGTGAGATTATCCTGTTTTGCTAACGTTGAACCAAATAGCTGTGGCTGACTTTGATGTATTTTAGGATTGTTGATTTTCATTTTTTTCCCCCTTAAAGGAAATTGTTATTACTGTACATTAGAAGAATACCTCCAGCATCCAAATAGATAGCCTATTACCAAAGGAGCCTAAGTTTTTATATGTCATGTTAACAGCTGATATGAATTTGTTTGATAATAAATGCAATCTCCTAGGCATACAAGTGGTATGAACTTGGATATCAAAGAGGTCATTTTGCATCAGTCTGGCAGCGCTCCCTCTACAACGTTAAGGGACTGAAAGCTCAGCCTTGGTGGACAGCGAGGGAAACTGGTTATACTGAACTGGTGAAGGTAAGGGAGTTTGTTTCTGTTTACTTCAATTTATTTTCTTTTTTAATAACAACTGTAATCTAAGGTGCAAAGCAGAGAAAATACTCATAAGATCTGAATTGTTGCCTGTGAGTACCGGACACCAGTCTTGGACTGAGTGCTAGTTTTAACTAAGATACTATAAAGTGAGCTTAGATGTTTTAATAATTGATGATGGGGACATTTACTAAATACAAAATTTACATGGTAGACTACTGCAATGTTTTAAATGCAAAATAAGGTCAAACTGCTAATGGCTGGGACAACCATTGTGAATTTTTTGCTTAGTCAGAAAAAGCTGTGTTCTCTGTCCCTTATATAATACTTGGTGACTTCCTTGGGATCTCTTAATTGCATAAAATAAACAAGTGTAAACTTGTCTCCCAGTGATGGATTCAGTAAAAGATAATGGCATAAAAAAAAACTTTAATGAACTAAAATTCTAATTGATACAAAACATATAGTTTATTTACTATTCATAGTAATAATTTATATTTTCAAAATTGCATGTTTTTAAACCTTAAGCAAATCTTTCATAATTCTAAAATAATAACAGTAATAATTTTTTAAAAGGGGGAAGAGGTACCCATTTTGCATATGCTTTGAATATTACTGTGGTTTAGCAAAATTCTGCACAAATAATTTAAAAACATAAATGCTTGTTTGAAGAGACAGTTTCACTCAGTGAAACTTGTTTCGTTATGCTTAGTTACATAACATGTTAGAAACCTGCTGTGAAAGAATTATAATTTTTAAAGAAATTTAAAAGGTTTCCTCCTGGTTATGGTGATGGCAGTATAAGTAAGGTTAGGAAACTTAGATTAAAGAGTAATCACTCAACTGTAATCTCACTCTTGGGAAAAAAAAAAAAAAAAAAAAAAATTTGTAGAGTAGCATGTGGCAAAATTTGAAACCTGCATGTGTTCGACTCATTCATGAGGTATGTGTAAAAATAGATACTTCCTGACATAAAGGAGGTGGAGGGACTTGGAGCCTCTTGTACTGTTTCCAAACAAAATGAAAAGAATGCATATCATATCAATAATGTTTTAAAGGTGTCTGCGGTGATGTTTTAGTGTCTCTTACATGTAGACCATCCAAATTTCTAAATCACATAGGTAAAGGTGTGTGCTATTGGTGGGAAGGGACAGTCAGCTTTGAAGGATGAAAAAAATGAATTTCCTATTATAAAATGGTCAGGGATCCACCTTGAAATAATTTTTCTCACATGTGTGGGATCATATGTAGCGGACTTGGTTTGGATCAGCATTCTGCACATCTCCTAGAAGAACATTTTAGATGAACCATGTAGTTAGTTAGAAGTTCACCCTGATCTCCAAAGCACAACTGCCTCCCATAGGTGCTGCTTTAGTATTTGTTATTCAATATACCAAAATAAGAATATAACTGGAACTGCTGTGTTTGAAGCTTTTTTACTCTGTTGTACTAAGAGTTTTTGTGGTAATTTTTATGTGTTTTATTAGTAAGGTCATCAAGTCTGACTGCTGATTTATTTACTTATGTATCTCAGTTTGGGGAAGGCAATGAGTTTTACATTCTTCAAGATACCTTTCAAAGCTGAAAGTATAAATCCAAACTGTTAAATTACCAGAAAAATAGATATATATTTGCATTGTTGTGTTTCCCCCATAACTCAAAAAGTACTTGAATTTGTGCAGGAGAGCAGGCTCAGTTCTAACACTGATAAACACTTGCAAGTGCAAATTTGAAGTAGCATTCTACACAAAGTAGAAACAATCTTTGAAGACATTTGTTTTATTGATTTCTGAAACATTCAAGCTTCTGTATGTGCTTTAGTTATTAAGAAAGAAAAATAAAAATTCTACGTTCCACACAGCAAAAAATAACCAGCAATTATTTCTTGCTACTTCATCTCTTTACATTCCTCTTCCATTCGTGCAGAAAGTGTGGAAAATGCTTCCAAATCCAAATGATGGAAGTTGATATTGAAAATTTCTCCATGAAGTTCAAAACATTGGAGGCCTGGACCCCCTCTCCCTGTGTTTCACCATTTGTTGTTGAATATGAACAAACTCCTTTCAATGTCTCAGTAGCTTAACAATGATAATGGAGGATTTACTTGTGGCTAGCTGAGGCAATGCTAAAGGTTCTCTGCCATCCTCTGACAGCTCTGTCTTTGCTCATTCTGTTCACCAGCACAGCTGTAGTCAGTAATGTTAGAGCACAGACCTGGCTTGATTATGTTATAAAGAATGAGAATGTCTCAATAACACTTAAAAGGAGGTGTATGATGGTGGTAAATCCTGGTTAGTGCTACTATGCTGGCAGCAGTAGATCTCTCTAGCTGCCCGTTAATGCTTAATTTTTTTTTTGTGTTGTGTTATTACGTTATTTTTGTAGTTTCCTTGAAAAAATAGGAAGGAGGGCCTGATTTCTCAGGGAACAGAAACTATAAACCTTTAAATCAGGAAATGTATCAAGTGATTCATGTAGAAATGTTCTGCTAATTTTCAGATCTATGGTAGTTCAGGACTTTGGAGAGTCCAGAAACTCTTGTTTGAGCTCAGCTAAAAGGAAACCTGGCTTTTATCTTAGAAAACCTATCCTCCTCCCTTGGGGCAATTAGCTTTCTTCTGCAAGTGTTACAAAGTCATTGCATCATCTCTGGTATCTTTTATGGAACCTTGGTAGAGCACTCTTTTGTATTCTGGTACTCAGTTAATAAATGAATAAATAAAAGCGGTACAATGCTATTGGATCCTAGACACTTTTCACCAGGCTGAAATGCATAGGAAATGACCTAGGTAAATTTGTCCTTTATTTATGTTGTGTCTTTTGGTTTTGGAAATGACCCAGAGGATGCTTTGCCAACAGCATACTACAGTGAATAGCTTATCGATTAAAGTAGATTTTATGCCATCAATTTTCATTGATTGTTTATATTTTATTAGTTAAAAATTTCAAGTGCAGCAAGAAAAGCACAGAAAGAGAATGAAAGTACTGGCAACAGCACAATCCATAATGTTTTCTGTAGACTGACAGCTAAGGCTCAATTGTTTGGCTACTAAAATCTAAACGTTCATATTTGATGGCAAAAATTAACTAAACCGTGCATTTAAAGTGTGGCTGGATGCCTTAAGGGAGCCTAAAAGAGCAGAGATAATGCTTATGCATCCTGATGATTAAGCACTGTGAGTGACCAGATCAGTGCAAGGACTGTGTTTTGGATGGCTTTAAATACTGACCCTTGCCCAGAGGTGTTGGAGGTCCCCAGCTAACACACCGTAACTATCATGAATACTTTCTTATTCCGTATGGGTAACAAAGTGAAATGGAGTGGAGACACCACCACGATTTTATTTTATAGCCCAGTGGATTGAAATGCACATGTGGTCAGTAGTTATGCCTCACATGAGGGGTAGTAAACTCTTAATCTCTGTCTGTGGCATTTATGACCATACCTTGAAAAGAGTTTGACAGTGCAGAATAAGGATTTTTTAATATAATACAGTCACACATAAAAATAAACCAATATTAAGAAATCCCTATTTAAATACAATAATTTCTTTGCCAATAAAATCTACACTATGACCAGATGTAAAGTAACTGTAAACTTACATTATTGTTAGGAACTGTGTTTAAAAAGCCATATGGAGGTTTATGGGAATCAGCTGGTAGGAAACAAGTACATATGCTCCAAGTGCTGCTTGCCACCTGATTCTTCACTTAAAATCAAGATATTGCACCAAACACAATATGAATCTGTTGCAGCCTGAGGCTTGCATCCCTACATATTATGCAGCATGAGCATATTTAGTGTTTTTTTTTTCTGTAGATGCTAGCTCTTGGTTCTGTAGCCTGAAGTCCACATCCTGGACTTAGCCACTGTGTTTTAATGGTTTTATCCATTCTTGCCCTTCAGTGTTGGCCTAAGATTCTGTAAAATCAGGGATATCAAGGCTGAGCTGTGTTTCAACTCCTGTAACTCTCCCCTTCCTTTCTACATAGGAGTTGCCTATGGCTCATAGTAACGCATAGTGTTACAGATGGGGGTCCAGTTTCTCACAAGTACAGAGACGTTATTGATTTCAGTGGCAGTTATATCTAAAACCGTTTAAGAGCTGGCTCAAAATCAATGATATGTATTCAAATTGCTTTGTATCCAATGTACTCGGGAAGGAGCTTTAAAAGGCAAGGACAAACACACAACTTTGCAGGTTGACTTTCAGCCTGTCACTTGAGGAAAATTAGAGGTGACAAAGCTGCCATTATGTGCATCTCTGTGCACCACCAGTGCTCTTCATGCATCTTTTTGTCTGTGTGGGTGAAAGCTCCTTCTTACCTTTTTATTTTTCAGAAGAAGGGTTAGGAGTTTGAGGAAACAGAGAAGCACTTGTAATGTCTTTTAAAGTTTTCCAATTTTGTTGATCTGTATCACTTTAAATTGAAACCTATATAAATGCAAGTTTTTCATTTCTTTCTCTTCTGCAGCCAGTACAAATTCAGGTATGCAAGCTGGTATTTCCTTGTGTAGAAATGATAGTGCTGAATCAGTACCAGCTCTGTTCCCCTGTTCATCTATGATTAGATGGAAAATTTCAGTCTGTTTTGTACCCTGCATTTCAGAAAAAAAAAAAATCAGTTTTAGGAAGATATTTTTGAAAATGTTTCTACTTAATGTTAATTGTTAAGGAGTGTTAAGGAAACCCGTCAATGGGAGAGAAGAGGGTAAATGAAGTAGGAAAAACGAGTGGTTTTCCCCTTTGCTGATGGATGAGAGAGCGCAATTTGCTAGGAAGAAAAAGAGTACTGAAATAACACCAGCACAATCCTAATTTTGATAGATCTTAGCATTTTTAGGCTTGCTGTACTGGGAGATGGTCACTGTATTACATGGCTGTTTCCAGAACCTTTTATGATATATCAATGTACCACCTACTTTGCAGGATCAGCTTGTCTTTTAATTGAAAGAAACTGAAGTGGAAAATGTAACTGTTTAGTTTAAGTGGTGAAAGCTAATAACCATATGGCTGAAAAGGGGCAGTCATATTACCTTGTCTGACCTGTGTTACAAAGATTTCAGAGTTTTACTCATCTTTACACATCATACAAAGAAGCGATGTGGGAACACACCTTAGCCTATTTCCAGTTTCAAATTGATTGAAAATGTCTTACAGAAATGCTTTGTTCAAGAGCACAAAGGAAAAATGAAAACTATTCACCAAAAATAAGGTTTAGTGAGTAACATAAGCAGCTGGGAAATGGAAGTCACATCATTATTATCCAGATCCATTGTTACACAGTGGGTTTTTCATTTATCTTCCTGTAACATTAAGATGACTTATTACTGGTAGAATACAAGAATTTACCAGATTTCTACAAGCAGAACATCCTAAGGCAGCAGAACAAAAATCTTAACTCTACAGTCTTGTGGGTTTGGTATGTATGAAGTACACGGCAGCTTACACATTTTTAATGGTTGTATCCATAAATTGTCACTTGACATTTCAAGTCATATTTGATCTCTTCCAATAGCATCAGAATGTGCAAGAGAATCTTTGCAAACCTTTCTGAAGGTTTAAATCATAACTGTCAACTTGAGTAGCATGTTTGCATTTGTCCTCTTTGAACTAGGATGTTCTGTCAACACTTGGAGTTTCAGGTTATGTGAGTGGTTTTCTAGTCTCAAGAGTGCTTCCAGGTAGCATGTGCTGTGTTTAAGAAGATCAATACTCTTCTTAGCTTGCAACATAAAATTATCTGTTAAAGAGCCCTTAGGCTAATCAAAAAGAAAGTTAAAGTGAGGCCTAATCTGCAAGAGGCTGGGGATTACTGAAATTTTACAATACAGTTGTAACTGAATCTGAAGAATACTGTGAAAGTTGGTTTTCCTGCCTTAACTTGTCATAAGGGAATTGACATAAGGAAACTTGATAATGATGAACTCTTCTTTTTTTTTTTTTTTTTTTTTTTAAATTAAAAAAAAGTTAATGGCGGGGAAAAAAAAATAAGATACTAAAGCAAAATGCAGTAAGTTCTCAGTGAACTAACATGGCTCTCACAACAGTCCTTAGAAAAAAATTGGAAGCTTATTCGGGATGAGGGTCTTGCTGTGATGGATAAGAAAAAAAGCCTCTTCTTGCCCGAGGATGAGAATCTGCGAGAAAAGGGAGACTGGAGTCAGTTTACTTTATGGCAACAAGGTAAAACATTTTGTATTTCTCTTTCTCCACTTACCCCAGTTTCACTTTCTCACATTAATATAGCATAATAAGGAGTATCAACACAGTTTTTCTGGAATAGTTTTTTTAATCACTGTACCTGTTATTCAAGTCTGCGGAAGAAATGATCTGATAAAATAGTGTCTGAGACCCCAGCAACAGTGAACAGGAATTCTTTATTCTAAACCATGTAGCCCATGAGCATTTCTAAGAATCCCTTGAGGGTAATACTCATTTCCTGGCAAGGCTGCCAAAATTTTGCATGGTAATGCATGTGCAGATCAGCCTGAGGGAAGACAGGAAAGCAGGAGAAGAAATATTCTCAATATTGTGTTGCCAGCTAGGTGAGATCCATCATTCAGAAATGGTATGGGCAAATAGGATGTGAGCTTTAATAAGCCTGCTGTTCTGTCTCTGAGCTTTGCAGTGGGAGACTCGATTACTGGAGTGACCTGAACTTATTAAAAGACTTTACATGTGAAAGAGTGTTGTAAGATAAAATATTAAAAGCCAAGGTGTATAAAAAATATAATCAGATGTTGAAATGGTATCAGAATGGTAGCATTTTTTGTCTTTTTAATGATTATACTTTAATGATCTACTTAATCATTAATAAAAGTATAATCATATTTTTAGAATCACGTTTAAAATGGTAGAAAGCCTGCTTCTCACAAATAATTCAAAAGCAAAGAAATGGCAGGCTACTTTGATATTACAATATGTAAGCACTTGCTGTTGCATAATTTGTAAAATGTGTATGATATTATTTACCTCTTTTGGTGTCAGCTCTTTGACAGCTTTGTTGCTGTTCTGCAACATAGAAAACAAGGGACTGTTTGTTCATTGCACTTATGAATGCTCAATCTCTTATTTTCACCAGGAAGAAAAAACGAGAATGCTTGCAAAGGTGTTCCGAAAACGTGTGCTTTGTTGGAAAGATTCCCAGAAGCTACAGGCTGCCGAAGAGGGCAGGTACCTGGCAAACTTCTTCATTTTTGCAAATCCCTAAAGCTGTGAGAAGGTGATGTTAAGAAATGTGTACAGAGGAATGTATGACCTTGATATATACAATGATGGCTCAGACACACAATGAAGTTGATACTGTAATAGCCTTCAGCAAATACGAGATAAAATATATTAGCTGAAGCGCTTCTATGGAATTTTAGTAAAACCATTTTCCCTTGTGATCACAGGGAGCTCATGTTGGGTAAGTAGTTATTTACCATGGGTCAACTGATAGTAATAACTTACCTAAACCTAGTCTTACGTGACTTAAGAGGTCATCACAGTCAGTATGGCTAACTCCAAGAAAACTGACGCACCACAGCTGAAAATGGATCTATGCCAGAGAGAAGAGTTACTGTTTTCTTCATCTTTTTTGTCATTCCAGTATGCCAGGGTAAAACTTGTCAGAGTTTTACTTTACAACCATACTATAACCTGTCTGTGATTAAGGAATATTTAAATATTTGTATTGTACTTGAATACAGCACATATATGTATGTGAGACTCATAGAAGTTTCTAGACTGATCTGTGTGGGTAGATAGCATACATGGCAGTAATCATTCCACATTTCACGTATTATTAGGGTTATAAAAGTATTTTCTGTGGGGTATGAATAACTTTTCTGCATAGCCAGCAGTACCAGTTATTTGGGTTGCTTTAGGGTCTGACTGGGCAATCAAGCTAATGTATCTCACCGTAGCAGAGGCAACAGAATAGAGCATCTGTGTTCACCACAGCCACTGGAGCTTATCACTTGCTTTTATAAGGAATTGCTGGTAAGATGAAACCTCAGATGGTGGGAACAGCTAAGACATTAGATACACATTCTCTTATGCTCATTTTGTTGGAGAGCTAGAAATGTCTTAAAATGCAAGATTTATCAAAGCTACCTTGTCCTATCCTGAAATGCAGATTTCTCAGTTGAAAAGGTGCTTCTCACCACTGTCATACGATATTCATCCTTCTTGTTCATTGTGTTGTAGAATCACAGAAAGGGATCTCTGGAAATCTTCTAGTCTACCCCCCTTCTCAAAGTATGGTAAACCGGAGCACAGGACACTGTCTCGTCAGGTTTTTAAATGTCTGAGGATCAAGACTGTACAACCTCTCTGGGCAACCTGCTCAAGTGTTCAATCACCCTTACAATAAAAATGTGTTTTTTCTTACTTTTAAATGGAATTTCCCATATTCCTAAATCTGTGTACATTGCCTCTTTGCCTTTCATTGGATACCACTGAGAAGGGTCTGGCCACATCTTCACTCAGGTATTTATATATATTGATAAGACACCCACTGAGCCTTCTCTTTAGGCTGAGCAGTCCCATCTCTCTCAGCCTCCCCTCATATGTCAGGTGTTCCTGTTCCTTAATCATCTTTGCGGCCCTTCACTAGATTTGCTCCAGGATGTCCATGTTTCTCATGTAGTAGGTAGCCCAGAACTGGACACTCAAGATGTCTCACCAGTTCTGAGGGAAGGATCACCTCCCTCAAACTGCTGGCAGGGCTCGGCCTAATACAGCACTAAGACTTTTGTTATCTTCCTCTGTTGCAAGAACATGTTGCTGGCTCACGTCCAAACTGTTCTCTGCAAGGACCCTGAACTCTTTTTCTGTGCAATTGTTTTCCGGGCAGTTCTATAGCTTGTAGTACTGCATGGGGTTACTCTTCCCCAATGCAGGACTTTTCATTTCTCTTTATTGAATATCATGAGATTCCTGTTTGCTCCTGTTTCCGTCTTGCCAAGGTCCCTATGAATGGCAGCAGAAAACATTTGGTTTATCAACCCTTTCTCCTCAATTTTCTGTCCTTGTCAAGGGATGCACTCTGTTCCATCATCCAGGTCATTAGTGAAGCTATTAAACAGTGTTGGACACAGTATTGAGCCTTGGGGTATACCTCTGGTGAGTTGGAATTTGTGTTTTGATCACAAATCCTTGAACCTGGCTGAACTGCCAGTTTTCCATCCCCTTCGCTGTCAGCTTACCTAGTTTCTACTTCATCAGTTTGTCGACAAGGATGTTATTCTACAGACAGTGTCAAAAGCCTTACAAAAGTTGAAATAAACAATACCCACCAATTTTCCCCTCGTCCATCAAGCTAGGCATCTCACTGTAGAAAGCTCGTTAAGCATGGTTTCCCATTCATAAATCCATGCTGACTGCTCCCAATCACTTTCTTTTCCTCCAAGTGTTTGGAAACTGCTTCCAGGATTATTTACTGTCACTGAGATGAAACCGACTGCCCTGTAGTTCTTCAGATCATCCTTGTTTTCTGCCTTGAAGACAGGAACAACATTTGCTTTCTTCCAGTCCTCAGGAACCTAACCAGGTTGCCTGACATTTCAGAGGCTGTGCGTGGACTCATGACATCAGTAAGCTCCTTTACCACTCCTGGGTAAAATCCATCAGGGTCAATGGAACAATTTGTTGAGTTTGTCTAAATGTTTCCTAACCTGTGGGTAAGTCTTTGCTCCAGGCTTCTTTGCTGTTCTGTGGTGCCTGGGATTTCCAAAGGTCAGTCTTACCAGTAAAAACTGAGGCAAAAAAGCCTCATTGCAGCACTCCAGTCATGAGAGTGGTCCCACCACGTTTCTGTGATGGCAACCAAGTCGTAGCCTGCCTGCCGCACGATGGCTTCTAGCTCCTCCTGTTTGTTACCCATGCTGTGTGCATTAATGTAGATGCACTTCAGTTGGGCCATTGCCTTCTCTCCCAACCTTGCCATTGTTCCCCCTGGCACAGCTCTAACAAGCCTTGTTTTGGCCCCGTCCCCTTTCTTACCTAGTTTAAAGCCCTCTCAATGAGCCCTGCCAGCTCCTGGCCTAGGATCCGTTTTCCCCTTAGAGATAGAGACCTGTCTGAGGCCATCAGGCCAGGTGCCGAGTAAAGTGCCCCATGGTCAAAAAAAAAAAAAAACACAAAATTTCTGTGTTGGCACCAGCCTCTGAGCCACGTGTTTATCAGGTGGGCTTTCCATGTCCTCTCTGTACCCCTCCCTGCCACCGTACAGATAGATGAAAACACCTGTACTCCCGCTCCATCCACTAACCACCCCAGTCCCCTAAAGTCCCGTTTGATAGTCTTCAGGTTTCTCTCTTCAATGTCATCACTGCCAGTCTGGACTATGAAAAGAGGATAATAGTCAGAGGGGCAAACCAGGTTGGGAAGCTTTCTGGCAATGTCCCTGACCCTGGCCCCAGGGAGGCAGCAGGCTTCCCTACAGGTAGGGTCAGGCCAACAAATAGGTCCCTCTGTTCCCCTGAGAAAGGAGCCGCCCACAACAATCACCCTTCTTTCTGTCCTGGTGGAGGCAGTCCTGAGGCATGGAGTCGACTTCCTCGCCCTAGGCATCCTCCTGGGTAGACTTTCTCCCTCTTCCTCAGCTACTGGTCTCTCAGGCTCCAGGGCCTCAAACCTGTTGCGTAAGGGCACCTGGGAAGGTGGGGCCGGTGGGGGGGGCATTGCCTGCGATGTCGACCAGGGACCTGTTTCCATTTCTCCTCAACTCCGAGGTCCTCTCCCTCTGCCCAACAGCAACAGGGCAGGGGGTCCACCCCCATCTGGGGTGTCTCACCCCGGCACCTGTCCTTCAAGCCCTGCAGAGAGTCGCTCCACCAGTCTATCTCCCACTCACTCCCTGATATCCCTCAACCTCTTGACCTCCTCCTTGAGTTCTGCCACAAGGTGGTCCAGGTCGTCCACCTGCTCGCACCTCACGCACACAGTCTCTGTGCCCCCCCCGCAGGTGTTAGCAACAGGCTTAGGCACTCCCTGCACCCAGAGATCTGAACTGCTGCAGTTTTGAGTGGGCAGTCGGTCTGGGTGTGTACAGACTTCCTGGAGAGCGCACTGTGCCTGGTGTACACCATTGCAGCTGAGCTAGCGGTAGACCGCCATTAGAGAAGGTGTTCGTATGGGTGGGGGGAACGCTCTGCCCTGCCTGCGTGAACTGCCGGGTCCTGGTGGCTCCCTCAAGTGGGCTCGATGCCGGAAAAAATAGCCCTGCCTGTCTGCTCCCCTGCTCCACTGCAGAATGCGGCTGCCCCAGAGCCGATCGCCTCGGCAAGATGAGAGGGGACACCAGGTAACGCAGGACTTGTGCCTCCTGTGGTCCATCCTTTTAAATAAGTGTGTCTGAAAATCTTTCCATTTCATCCAGTTCTGATTATTTTAACCAAATTAAAAGTGTGCACACAAACACACACCACAAGACTTGCCTTTTTGTAGTATCGAACACCTTCAGGATGTAAAATCATGCGATTGTTGCTGAGGCTAACAAAATGTGACATTGCACTTTTGATTGGTCGTCGTGGATGAGATGTAATGAAATCCTAAATGTGTAGCAGTATGCTTGTGAAAATGGCTTTGTTGAAGTCGTCCTCTCTCTCTCCTTGCAGATCAAGTATTCTGTAATGCATCCAGGGACTCATGTATGGCCCCACACAGGGCCCACCAATTGTCGGCTAAGGATGCATTTGGGCTTGGTGATACCTAAAGAAGGCTGCAGAATTCGGTGTGCCCAAGAAAACAGGTATTTCACCCTCCCTCCTTCTCCCTTCATTCATTTTCCCCTACCTTTCTCAACCCTGAGAAGTTGTGGTGCTGCATGTAGTAAAAAGAAGGAAAAGAAAAAAAGATGCTTCACTGATCAGGAGGTGCTATGTATTTCATTAAACAGGCAACCTACACCCTCACTCCTGCTACAAACATATAAATGTCAGTTGTCAAACAATGCCAGAAGGATCTTTGGAAACAAAGCTGCTCTTTTCTGCTATAGTGTGGAAATAACATTGTTTTTAGTCTATGAAATGTCTGTGTTTACATTTACAATGTCAATCTAATAAACTTGCCAACAGAGGTTTGTTTTATTTTGTTTTATTTTGTTTTATTTTGTTTTATTTTGTTTTATTTTGTTTTATTTTGTTTTATTTTGTTTTATTTTGTTTTATTTTGTTTTATTTTGTTTTATTTTGTTTTATTTTGTTTTATTTTGTTTTATTTTGTTTTATTTTGTTTTATTTTGTTTTATTTTGTTTTATTTTGTTTTATTTTGTTTTATTTTGTTTTATTTTGTTTTATTTTGTTTTATTTTGTTTTATTTTATATTTTATTTTTTGCCTTAGAATTCTTCACTTAGTCAGCAAAAGCTGAGACTAAGCTATAGCTGCCTTTTCACCTCTGTGACCAAATACTACTGTATTTCTGCAGAAGTATTGTTCCTAGCTGAAACATTTGTTCTAATTCAATACAACTCAATTAAAAATATTCCAACTGAAGTTGATTTAAAGGTTGATTTACATCTATAAAGTGTTTGGCACAACGAGTTACACAGGTAGCAAGTTTATTCAGAGTACATTTTGAGTAAGAATTCTTGTCCCTTTAGGCAGAAATTTATGCTGACTTGGAAACCAGTTTTGTCTCTGTTTTGCGGGAAGAAAAAAAAAAAACAAAAACAAGAAGGAAGAAGAAAAAGCAATGGCTTAGATGTTACAATCAGAGCATATACTCCCCTGGGAAATATGAGAAAATCCTAAACTTAAGTTAGGATTGGGTTAGGTTTTTACATGATATTATTAAACACAGGAAAATATAGTATTAACTATATTACTTTTTTATTCGAAGACTTACCTTCCTGAGACTTACATGGATTTCTAATAATGGTTAATATTTATGTATCTCTATATATCTACCTTGAAGATTTTGTCTTGTCTGTAGCATGAGTGCAACAAGTGTTAATTTTGAAATATTTTCATAGTACTAATGTACAGCTATATTTGATATTGAGAAATCCACTCATGCCTGCATGACTGTAATATATAGCAAAGTTGTTTTTTTCCCCAACGTCTGAAAATAACTACAACAAGAATTTTTTAGAATTTCTGAGGATACAAGTATCCATCTGTTAAAAATGTCGCTATAGATGTGTTAGGGCTCCTACCAACATAACGTTGACTGTGACAGACTATTAAATAAGGTATAAAACATACACTACCTAGGTTGTGACACACGTGTTTATTTCCAGCATTCCAATTCAATATCCAAAACAAGTTTAAAATACAATTTGGGATGAAGTTAGAGGTAGATAATGGGCTTAGAGTACTAATAGGGAGATGTGGGGTATTTTCACTGCAGGACACTATAATGAATTCAGATTTGTGGGGGCTGAAAGGCATTACCATTAGGTGGCTGTTCAGTAGCCTGTGTGAACAGAGTGGTGGTTTTTATTTATTTCTAAGAGACCAGGTATCCACAGCTCACCACTCATTAGGCTGGCCACCCTTCCTTATCTTAATATGAACAGCAGGGATAGTGGTTTGGAAAATGAATGTAACTACACCCCCCTGGTAGCAACAGCCCCTCAGCATCAGGGATGTGGCAGGGCAGAGTGGAAAAACGTATGTTGCTGCTGGTATGCTGCAGACAGCACTTCAGTGTCTAGGCTTCTGAATCTGGCTCATTCTTATGCATCAGACTCGCTCATTTGAAATGTAAAACTTGCACTCAAGAGCTGACTACAGCCTGTTTTGGAATGTGTTAGCTTTAGTTGATTTTGGCAAGAGCTATATATTCATAGTCAAAGACAGAATTTCTTCACTGAAAACATTGAAAAGGTATGTTCACTAATCATGAGAAGGGTGGGTTTGTTAACATCCCTTTCTCCATGAAAGAGGTGGGAGAACTACTGTGGAAAGAAATGATGTCAGGAGAAAAACATATCTTTAGCATTTTCTGTTCCTCCTCTCCTGCTGGTTCAGAGCAGTAGGAAGCTAGTGGTTTCTAACTTGAGCTGGCTCAGGCATGAAGGTTAGTGTATCAGGGGTCAGTGCTTCGATGCTTTCCTTTTCTGGCTTCCTGTCCTGCTACTGCTACAAGATACAGAAATACTGAGAATGTTGTGCCCAGTTACCTCTGTGCCACCCAGTGTAGGTGTTTAGAGGGGAAATACTACTCTTCAGCTCATCCTTTGATGTACACGCTTTACTATTATACACAATTTACTATTTATTAGCTTTGTCTAATACTGAATTTTACTCCATCACTTGCACAGGAGTCTTTATGTTGCTGCTAGGAGATTGTGCACCTCATGTTACTCAGCACAGCTATAGTAATTTTAGCTCGTTGGGCCATTCTGAAGTCCCAGCTCTGTAAAGTACAGGGTACAGTGCACAAAAATGGGAGGTAAAAAATATCTAGTTATCGAAATCAAACATCTCTGTCGGGCATGGTAATCATGTTTTGAAACAAAGCTGCAGAATTACAACCTTAAGCAGAAGTCAGTCCACGATCTCACCTGTGACAGGTGAAATAACAGCTGTGCAGGTGACATAAAGCCCTAACCCAGAGTGGTTCAGCACCAGACAAGAATAATATCCTCCCTGTGGTCCCACTGTGAAGTGTTTCTCACACCATGAAGGCATCTGGAAAATATTTATTTGCATACTAATGGTGTTTTTTGTAATCTATCCAAAAGGGGCTAATAGTTCTGTCAACTTTATGACTTCTTCTTTGTTGTGCAAAACAGCCCGACCCAGTATGATGCAAATGATAGATCCGTGCTTTTAACCTCTGAAGCTATTTCATCTGGATGCTTGGAGTTTTTATTGTCCTTTACTGAGCTACACTTTCAGGCTATTTAGTGCAGTCCTGTTCAGGCTTGATTTAATTTAGAGGGTGAAAAAAAAAAGGCCTGATTCTTTGCCACATTACAGCATTGACTGGAATAATACCAATGTAATTCTAGTGCAGTAGCAGAGATTTGGGGCCTGTATGACATAGAACATTTTTGTTTATTGGAAAGATGATTTGGTACCAGAAAAAAAAAACACATGATTATATTTGAAACCTGTAAAAGGCTTGTTATGTGGGCCTTCGTGTCTGATGTCCACATGCAAGACAGTGTGAATTTTTCACTGTTATGCTGGTTGTCCAGTGTTTTAAATATGGTCAGATGATCATTTCTATCTCAATTTCCATTTCACTTCAGAACATTACAGCACAGCCTCATCAATGTTGTTTTTTGCTTTTGTTGAGTTAAATGTTCAAAATACATAGATGATTTAGGACTCTGAATCTCATTTTCACCCTGATTTTGGGGGAGAAAAAATAAAGAAAATCTCCATGATTCACATGTATGGGCTAAGCAATATATTTCCATCTTTGATTATGATTGGCTTTGCTTCTTTCTCAGCACTACTGTTTGCAGTTCCTAATTCCTTTTAAGGACATCAATCCTCATGGACTGCTTTGCTTCCCAAGGGATCTTGTTGAAAAACTTTATTATGTAGTCATTGCAGAGTGACTTTAGAAGGTAACATTGGCTGTTATTGACTTGACTGACTGTTACACCATCTCGGGTGAGACTGGATGAATAATCAGACTCGTGCTTCTGTCTTGTTGCAATGCAAAATAAATTTGCTTTGCTTATGCCACTGCTTGACTTTATGATAGACAAACCATGCAACACACAACCAGCTGCTGTGTCTAAGTGCAGAAGAAGTCTGAGATCAGAGGGACAATGACAAATGGCTAGCACAGTGACATTTTACAGTGTGGTGACAGTAACGCTAATGTTCACTGATCATATGCTGATTTTTTTTCAGTACTGAGTGCAGTTAACCAGGCACTAAACCTCTTCTCAAAATTATGAATCCAGATCTCAACAGGCTAGAGAAGTGGGCCAACTGAAACTACACGAAGTCCAACACAGGCAAATGCAAAGTACTGGAACTGATAATAGATTAACACTTCGCAACAGTATAGGATACATGATGACTGGATAGAGAGCAGCTTTGCAGAAAATGACTGAAGGTCCTAGAGGACAAGCAACATGTGCTGTCATTTTGATGAAGCAGTTTGAGGGGAGCAATTTTTTCCCTCTCTTCTGAACACAAGATATGGTAGCTGCAGTTCTGTGTCCAGCCTGGGGGCTCTTCAGCACAAGGAAGTCACTGATAAACTAAAAGGACTCCTGTGGAGGTTGAAAAAGAAAAAGCTGATTAGGTTTAAAAAAGCTGACATTATAAAAAAGTTGACATGCTCCAGTCCTCTACTGAGTGGACTCAAAGAATTTGGAGTCTGAAAAAGAGAAGGCTAAAGGAGAGCCTGGTTACTGTTTTCAGCTAACAGTGGGAAACCATGCACAAGACAGACTCTTTTTGGAGGTTTGTAGATATAGAATGAGACATTAATAATGGCATGAAGGTGTGGCAGGGGAGGGTCAGGCTGGGTGTTAAGAAAAGGTTCTTCACCGAGAGGGTGGTCAGGCACTGGGACAGGCTCCCCAGAGCAGTGGTCACAGCACTGAACCTGTCAGAGTTCAAGGATTATTTGGACAATGCTCTCAGACACACGGTCTGATTTTTGGGTGGTCCTGTGTAGAGGCAGCAGTTGGACTCCATGATCTTTGTGGGCCCTTTCTAAATCAGGATATTCTATGATTCTCTGAGACAACGGACACAAAGAAATAAATGTTCATTTATTAGGCTGGTGAAACACTAGAAGAGATGATGGAATGGTTATCACTGTAGATACTCAAAAATCCAGTAGATAATAACCTGAGATATCTCATCTAGCCTCAAAGTTAGATCCAACTTTGCAGTAAGACTTGCTCTCAGCAGAAGCTTGGAACAGATAATCTTCTGAGGTTTCTTCTGACCTTAATTATTTCATGATTTTATATTTCATAAAGCTGAAAGGAGTACTGATTCTTTCAACCATTAATATTCCACCATTAATATTAATTTTCTTTCTTTTTTTTTTTTTTTTTTTCAAACAATGGAGTTTCTCAAAAATAAGCCAGTTTGAATAAATTATGTTTCTCTTTTTGTGCCTAACAGAAGTGCAGATCTTGGAAAGATTTTGCTGTTAAAACTTGGCTTTTCCACGTAGCAATGAATGCTCACCCAGAGTGGTTAGGTCCCCTTCAGTGACCTCCTCTGCCTTAGCATTACTTGGCAAGCAGAAGAGGATTAAATTATGTGGCCTCATCCTTTCAGTTCAGCTTCAAAAGTATAACCTGACCTAGCATACGCTATGTCATTGCAACCTTCCCCTGATGAAAAATCTGTAGGCTCTGTGCTTTGAATGGATTTATGGGACAAGACTGATAACACCCTTGATATTATAAAGCAGGATCAGGGCTTAAGTCTGTTGTTCTGATTTTCAGAAAAAGCAGACTGATGTAGCATAATTTATTTTCAAAACATATTGCTCATCATACCGCCAGTTTCCATTACTCATTATGTGTATATCTGATTAGAAAAGTGGAGAAGTTGATTATTGTACCAGTACCTCTAAGCTTGATGAATGTTCCCAGGTTATTGGACTAAGCTCATTAAAATTAAATAAATAACAAATATTGCAAATGTCTGAATATGTATGTGGGCACATATGGGCATAACTATGCAGAGGAAGAGAAAACAATCCCTCAATAATATGAAGCTTCATTAGACTGATCTTTCTCTACTTTTATGTCAATTAAGACTCAGATGCTCTTATTTATATCTTAATAATCTTAATTATATCTTGCCTATAAAAACTGCCATGGCACTTCAAATACTACACTAACGCATGTTCTCTTTTTGTGTTGCAGAACCTGGGAAGAAGGGAAAGTTCTTATTTTTGATGACTCTTTTGAGCATGAAGTGTGGCAGGATGCTGAAAATTATCGCCTGATATTCATTGTTGATGTGTGGCACCCTGAGTTATCAGCACAACAGAGACGCACCCTTCCTGCTATTTAAGGGGTTACTTCTGATGTGAAGAGCATAGGAGAGAGGACCCTTCAGAGTATGCAAATAGAAGCATGCGGGATTAATTTATCCTGCATATGAGGAATACCAGTATTATAAGGGTTAGAAAAGATGATAATGGCATTTTACAATTACAGAGGACTTGAGTTTAAAAAAAAAAAAAAAAGGCAAGCCATGTTTTTATTTGTTTGTTTTTTCTTTTTTTTTTTTTTTTTCCACACTGATACAGCACTGATATGTATTGTTTTTCTGGCTGCAAGTCTGAAAATACAAATCTTGTCAGCCAAAGAGCAATAGGTTGGGTTTTTCAAGCTGAGGAATGTGCAGATGTTTTTGCCATGCTGTACTATGCATACAAAACCAATCAGTTACCTGGCTGGCCATGTTCAGGCCCAAGATTGGCTATACTACATCCAGAAAATGCTTCCCATGTTTCTATCTGGGTAGCAGCATGTGTATTATTTATAGACGTATGCATACAATCAACTTTGAAAATCATGTGCAGTTGCAATGTTAACTGCTTTAGGTGTAAAACATGTCCCTATGTTATCAACTGTAGATAATGTGAATGGGTTATGTGTGTTTTGTATTTTTTCTACCTATTTTTCTAGCATAATTATGAACAAATTTTTAATTAACCACTATTTTTAAAAATAATGTATATTCAAAGTGCATCTCTAGCTATAAGCAGAAGGAAAACACTGTATATGAACAAATTTCATTTTTGCCAACTGTGGCCTTTGCATTTCCAGGGAAGCAAGAGAATAGAAACTTGCATAATCAGCTTCTTAGTGTTGTTCTTCTAAAACAAAATAGTTCTTTTAGCAGGTGACCTTCAATTTTGTAATGTGATTCTGGAAGATGTTGAGCAGATATGACATCTGTAGACTTGGATGTTAAAGTGCTCAACAGTTCTTAAGATTATGTGGTGAGCTGCTGTTCTTCCTATTGTTATAAAAGCTTGTGTTGTGATAACTGTTTTCTACCCAGCAAGAGTCTGAGGCACCTCCTTCCACGGGCTCCTTTCAGGTTGGATGGTCTTTCAGCAGAAAAATATCTATGAAGAATTCCTTGAGGTTGGAGCAGATGGACAAAGTCCTTCAAGGTTTTCTGCCAGAATGTAAAGCAAAGAGCTTCAGGTTAACTTGTATTAACTTCTGCTGCCAGCATCCTACAGAGTGCTTGAATGATCCTTTAATTGAGCTTATGGTATTCTCTTTGTCTTGAAACGCATGATGTAATACTGAAGCAGTCTTATCACAATGCCATTTACAACGTACTCTGTATTTGCCATACAGAATTTACTATATGGTGAAAAGGCCTTATTTTCAAGAGAGAAATCTTTGTGGATGTTTAGAGCAATCTGCTGATTTTTACATCTCTGCTATTTCATGGGAGATGGAGGGTGCAGGACCCTCCACTGTTAACTTCTGAGAACACTAAAAGGGAAGACAGACCAGAGGTTGCACTGATGTTTATGACTGGCTGTTATCAACTGACCTGCAAAACCAGTGGGGTGTGGATAGGTGTGCTAGGATGCTCAGCTCTCATCAAGCTTGTTAAGAGCAGTGGCATCTCTAGCATGGGTTGTGAGAGACAGGTACTATGCAAGGAGACATTAACGTTACTTAGTCTTCACAACTTTGGCTTCGTTGTCCAAAGGATACTGAACAGTTGTCTTATTTCTTTAATGTTCGGTAGTTTTGTACTGCAGAGACAACGTCATGGTACCTAAGTATTACAGGCACTACAGCACATATGGCATGATCAGAATGCAACATTTGCTAAGCAAAATACAGGTTTGCATTTCCGTCAATTGAATGTTTTTCAGACTTGTATTTTATTAAGTAATTAAATCTTGTAATGCCGCATAACACATGGTGATTGCACCATAATTTGTTGTAACCAGTTTCTGGAGGTGTGCACTTTAATTTCTTTTTTGACTATTAAAAATAAATAAAACATACTGATACTCCTCTGATCAAGAGTAAGTTTTAGGCAGCAATATCAATTAGGCTTTAATGTGTTTTCCAAATCAACAATAACACAGAGTACCATCTACAAGAAGGTAACAGTTCTCAATTAATCATCATGAAAGCTGAAAAGATTTGTTTCACGCTTTAAAACATACAGAAATACTTTTGGAGAGCTTTAGGAGAATCATGTACAAAACTTGAAATAATGTACCCATTATATCAAGGGGCCATAGTAAAATAAAATTAAAAAATTAAGTCAGGCTTTTTTTGTATCTCTGTACAGTGATAACGCAGTACAAATTATAAACTATTTTGTAATTCTGTAAAATAAAGAAATAGTTTGTAAAGGAGGAATCAAGAACTGTTTAAACTAAAACTAGTGGCTTAGGAGTATTTTAATACTGCATTTTAGTTTCTATAGCTTGGAATAAACACTAAAGCAATGCTAAAAAGTTTAGAGCTTTATTTATAAAAATTCACTCTGTCCTTCAGATTGTTTCATCGTTCCTTTGAAGTCTCTTACGTTATATTTTTAGGTTGCAATCAACAAATAGATCAAAGTAATCTACCCAAAATTTGTGTGTGCCAAAGTAGCACTCTTCATTAAATTTTGTAATGACATATTGGCCATTTGCAATCTTAAGTGCCTTGAATGTGACAAGGTGTATTGTGAATTGCTGCTGCAATGCTAAAGTGATTCGACTATCTGCCTACCTGTCAAGGAGCTGAGAGCATCTCTTTTTGTTAGATACATTTATTGAATCAAGTACATAAATGGTGAGGATATATATAGCAAAACATGGAAATCAGGCAGCGAATAAGTGGCATATTATTTTATGTATTCCTCTTTGCCATCCAGTATTTCATGTTGAAAAAGCTTTTACACATTGAAAATGCCAATGGATGAAGTGAATGGAAATGCTTTTTAAATGGAGAGCCATTGCAAATTAAACATTTTGTTCTTTAGATGTATTTACAGAGGGAAGTGCCAGAGCAGGGCATTATAGCCTCCTATTTGTAAGGTAGTATGTACTTGTCACAATGTTAAGAGGTGGATTCCTTCCCGCCTGTAGCTACCTTGCTTGCAAGCACAGAGTCTGTATAAGATCCTACAGTTACATATGATGCCCTATATATCTATATTTATTTATTCATGTCACAGTCAAAAAGTAAATAATTCTGACCTTCAATAATTAATCTTCAAGGGCTAGATTTCAGTGATATTTGCAGTTCTTGGGCAAAACATTTCCCACTTGAAAAAACAGTAATGGGTCATCACAAAGATTCAATAGCAGTGGTGGTAAGTTTCTCTTAACAGAGAAAAAATGCAAACCAAAGTGTAGTTCTTCATTAATGCTGCAGTATAGTAGTCAATGTCTGTCTCATTTATTTTTGTTTGTTTTACTTTACGCTTTAAGCAAGTTCTCTGTGACAAATCCCAATGTCTGTGTATCTTCATGATGGGGGGGAGGAGAGCAATTTTCTACTAGGTTGTTATGCCAGGGAAGGGGGAATGGAAGAAATTCCAAAGATAAATGGGCTCAATCGTCTTATTTAATGTTCCTGCATGCCTGAGAGCGTCTGCTTCTTTTTCTGATTCCTGTGTTGCCTTGCTAGGAACATTCACTGCCTTAAAGATGTGCTGCTATGGAGGCCAGGCTTTGTATCAGTAACACACTTCTGCAGAAGTTTATTGTGAATGAGGCTATTCTGTACGTACACAAGCAGGTAAATCCCAGGTGTGTTAACAGAGTCTGTCAATGTCCTTTCTGCTTGTGCAGGCTTAAAATGTTGTAAATGAAGGCAGCATTTATTTGCTCCATTTGTTAATGATGACCATGTCCAGTTGAACTAGACCATCACTTTCAGTGTAGTGTTTATGAATGAATTCAGTGGATGTTCCAGAGTTGTATGAAAAGCTCTTGTGCTGCCTATTATCATCTCATTTTATCTATATACGGTTTACACTATTATTTTTGATATGTTGGTGCCAACCACGTGTTCTAGTAATTGTCAATGCATGGCAATTAAATTGAAGACAAAGGTGTGTACAGTGGTTGTAACTGTTTTAGGAAATAAAGTCACTGCACATGCAACTTGATAACGATTTTTCTTTTATTTCTTTAATCTGGTTTCCATTTCAGTGAAGGGATGGGACTCTTTTTTTGCAGGTAGAGCAAAGAGAGAGATAACAAACTGATCTTTGGCATTTCAGTTCTTCTGTTTGTCCACATTTCTTTCTAGGAGATGCTTGCTCTGAATAATTAATTTAAAGTTTTTCTTTCTCATTTAACCATGGCCCGCAACTGCAATCAGCATACCCTTCTGGCTACACCTTTCACCGGCTGCAGGAGGGAAGGGGGTAAATGGCTCTGCAGAGCTTTCATTTGTCGTTGTGACCTAAATGAAAAAATCTGGATTGAGCCATTAATCACTGGTGAATGTGTCCAATGGGTCTCCCTAGTACGCCCCTTGCGCACGCACACACACACACGCACACACATCTAATAGGCTCCGGAGTTGCCTGTGGAAAAACACATCGTTAAAATTAAATAATTGCATTCCAAATTGTCTGTCTGCTGCCCACACAGCTCCTTCCACTTAGCTGACAGCTTTATAAGGGCTTCAGAAGTTAAGAATAATTTTTGCTAGATATGAAATAAGTGACCCCCTATAAGCAGTATGGATGAGGCAATCACAAAGTGTCATGTTGAATGGCATTATGCTGGCATTGATTTTTTTTTTTTTTTTTTAATGCTAAATCCTTCTGTAGAATTCGAGCACGCTATAGATGCTGCTATTTCTGCCCTCTGAACCACTTTAAACTGCTAATTTCAGCACAGACTTTAAATTTAAGATGCCTTGCTTTAAAACATGTTTAACCTTGGTTTCTATAAAACTGAGCATCCCTGCCGGCGGCTTCAGGAAAACTTCTACTGACACTCCCTGCTATCTTTGAAAGGAGAATGCAGTCCCACCACTTCCATTATTTTAATGCCACAAGACCAAAAGAAAAAAGAAAAACAAGTTCTTTACATATGGACAGACCCCTGCTGTGTCTTCTTTTACATCCTGTGTCAATAGAAATTTTGTTCAGCTTTGGCCCTGCAGACAGACAGATGGCTGGTGGCAGTTATTACTTGGGCAAGAAACATGAAGGAGTTGTTCTCAAGCAAAACGCGTGCACATGTGTGAGTGTGTATCGTGTGCTCTGGTTTCTGGTATGGTGGAAGTCTGTGAATGTTTCCATGACTGGCGAGTAGGAGCTCAGTCCAGGGCCAGCAGCGGCTGGGTGTTCTCGCTTTCCCCCAGGTCCTCGTGTTTCAGCGTGCCGGCTTCCACCACCGACTGGGACCTGAAAGCAAGAACAGGCACATGCCAGTGAGGGCTGCTGCAGAACAATTACTGGGATCCTTTTGCTTCATTTTGTGATTTTTGCTCCTGTTCATTTTCACCTTTATCACCTTTTATTTATTTATTCTGGTCTATATAAACTATTTGAGACACATTCTTTTAAATATGAATAGGGAAGTGACTCCTTATTTATTTCAAATGCATTCAAAATATTTAGTGCATAGCTACTATGTTGAATCCATAAAAAAAATAATTAAATCCATTAAAGGTCTGATCCTGAGAAACCATGGGATCTGTTAGCACTTAATGTCCTCCTAGGCAACATAGCTTCTGCTACTGCTTACTGGATTACTTTGCACGAAAAAAATAATGTATACAAGTGCTTGCAGGAATGAGTCTCAGCTCATGCTTGTGACAGGCCTGGTGACTGGCAAGTAGATAAATCACATTTTACTGATGGAGGTGCCTAAGGGACAGAACTTCCCTGAGTTATCCAAGACCAATGAAGAAACCAGACTTAATGTGACATCAAGGGAGCTTCTGCTGTGCTGCCCATTCCTGCCATTTATCTTTATCTCCTTGTCTACACCCTTGAAGGAGAACCTTGTTCAGGGATAGTCCATTTTAAATTCATTTCTGTCTTCAAGGTGGGAAACATAGCTTGTCCTTTGCTTTTAATGGGCAAAAAGAAGCAGAATAAATGAGTAAGAAAGTGAAGTATTGGGATTTCTGGCAGTGACAAAAGCTGAATGGGTTTAGCTTAATGGGAAAATTCAAGAGGATTTCATTTTCTGAGGTCTGTGTGCTCCAGTGTTTGCCCACTGAGCTATGATGGGAGAAACTGATGAGTGTGTTACAGAGATTCATTATCCTCCGTTTCCTATGTTTTGGGCTAGGAGTTGCCTCTCCGTGTGGAGCTGGAAATGAGTTTTAGAGTAAAATCACTTTCTGTACAGAGAACTTTTAAAAGGGAACTTTTTCAAAGGTAGCAGGAGCAAGCATTTGCATGTTGCATGATATCATTTTAAAGAGCCAGTTTTCTCATGGATACCTTTTAGAGTTAGGGGTAACTCTCATTACCTGCAGGATACGTTTGTAGTACCCAGTTGCTCATTATGGTAAACTCAGTTTAGGCCTTAGCTGTTTTATGCAATTAGAAATCTCTTCTCTTTTGATAAGAATCACTAATAAATTGCATCCTGTGGTACTGCAGCGCTTGATCAAGACTCAATAGTGTGACTGTGAATAACTTGTAAGATTATTTTCTTATTCATATGCCTGAAGCTTTCATTAAAGCATAATAAAATTTTTTCATTAAAAAAAAAAAAAATCTCCAGAGAGAAATAACAAAAACTGGATGCTCAATGGGAAGATTTTATGCCAAATTTTTCAAAACAAGTGTTTGCCCAAATGTTTTCACTGTGTATTTTTTACAGTAATGTGACATGTATAATGTTTATGACTGCATTTTAATATAGAAAAGCAGCTGATTCAAGAGATTATGCAAAATGGCAATTTACATATTTCTAGTATGTGGCAGCAAGAACTGTGCATGTGACTTTGATACAGAATGGATTCAAATCACAAGTTTTTTGTTCTCTTTTCTGGAGTATCAAGTTAAATTATTATTAAATAGTACCTAATTAATACTTGTTGCCAATGTTTTGTTTGTGGCTGATCTACTGCCCTAAAATGAGTATAAAAAGTTACATATTTTTGCAGCGTTTTCCAGCATACAGTGGAAAGTTTCTGCCCTGAGTCAAACACAAAAAAAAATCTCTCAAATCTACCTTGCATGACCACTTCTGGTTATCTCTGCTCTCAACTCATTACACACAAAAAAATATTGCATCTGTACCAGCAAGATACCAGTTTCCTCCTTGCACTGGTGCTTGGATGTGTGCCAGCTTGGGAGCAATGCAATTCCAAGCTCTGTATGTAGGTCCCAAACTGCTCCTTTTCACACAAGAGCCACACTAGCTGGAGCATTTAGCCAATGCCTTGCAGCCCACCTGACCCACGCATTCAAGACACTGAATGATTCAAGTGCTATGCTCAGCCCTTCAATATGAAGAGGAATCCAACTGAGGCATTAGTATATGCCAAACTCTGAAACAGAAGAAATGCCTCTTTTTCTCTAGAAGCTGCTTAGCCCCATGTCTTAAAATAAGCCATTCAGACATCTCTCTGAAGTGCATGGTAATGACTGAAACAATCATCACTATTTTCTAAATCACCACAGCCTACTGTTGTGTTTAGATTTCCATTTTCCAAATGCATCAGTTTTTCATTTGCTGAAAAAATGTTTTGCTATAACTTCAATTTTAGGAAGAAAGAAATAAAATTACTCAATTCTCAACAAGATTCCAAACTACTTTTTAAAATGTCCTTTAGTTCTGGTGAATATTAACAGTACAGATACTCAGAAAAACATTTTGGCAATATGCATCAATGCAGCTCACAATCTAACGTAATAACTTGGTGTGAGAGAGATGGTTTACTGGTCTATATACCATCCTCAAATATATGTTCTATAACTATACTCAATGATAAAGAAATATGATTCATAATAGGCCAGTGATGCATAAAGCATTTTCAATTGACGAGTAATTACATTTTGCTGTGGAGATTAAGACAAATACTTTTTGAATAAATGTCCCCTATGTTTGTTTCATATTGCTTTTGTGTATCTAACATATGCCTTCAGGCCAAGGAACAAAGCAGTGGGCTATGTTTGTGCAAGTTTGCACAGCTCTTAGGGATTTTTGTATGTGGGCTCTAGTATTAAAGCTAGGACTTCTCTTTCAGAAGTACTCCTGCCCACTTTAACTGCATTACTATTTTTTTCCTCACTGCTGTAATTAAATAATTTATGGAAACAAAGCCTCCGTGTCCTTGTGCATAGTGGAATCCCACAAACAAAAGATCCTTGTGTTCTTCATACTCCAGTAGGTCAGGTAACTTTCACAGGCTGTGACCATAGGCTGTGACCTGATGTATTCAGCCACACCAGGGACGTTCCTATAGGGGTTGCCTCGCTCAAATCTAACCTTCCACAATGTCTTCCAGTCTGCATCTTTCAGGCCAGTTGGCATTACACGATTTAGACTTTGAGTTGAGATCATATTAAAGCTCAGGAGTCATGCACTTTTAACTAAGTGAGTTGTTTTTTTTTTTTCCTTTTGATTTTAATCACATCTTTTGTGTAGTACTTCAATAGGGACACTCAAAGACAGCATAGAGTCCCACTGTCTTAAGGGCCTCATATAATTCATGTGTTACCTACATTCAAGCCCCTGTTATGAAGCATTTTTGTCTGTTGACATCAGATGGAACAGCTTCCATGATTTCTCAGGCAATGTTTCCTAAGTCTTGTAGCAACCTCACACTATATTAAGTTTAATACTCACCTGAAATGTGGCATGAGTGCTGCAACTTTAGAATTATAAATGAATATATCTGAATTGAAGACTTTTCGTCTTTCCTTCTTTCTCAACTAAATCGTCCCAACAACCAGCCTGGATAATGCTTGGGATCTGGTTGAGTTAAAATTTAACACAAGAAGACAACTGTTTGTATCACATAGACAAGAGTCCTGGCCTGGCAGACCCTCTGCCCATCTTTAACACAATACATGCTGGAGACTTAGCTCCTGTTAAAATAGAACATAATTACCGTGGATGGGGAACTAAGTCTGAGGTAATTAATCACCACAAATAATTAATTGCCACAAAATTTCCTAGCCCAGTTTCACAGCCTAGCTAGCCTTCCTTGGGAGAGAAAAATTGAAATGGAAGCAGAAACAAATTCTCACTTCTGAAGCATAGATATCATCTGAGTGTGCTCCATTTAAAATGTCAATCAAAACCACCATGGTGTTTTTACTGTTCAGCAAGAATATTTGGAAGTCTGGAAAATCAACATTATCCAGCTGTTTTTCCAGCAGGTCAACCATATATTTTAAATGACAGCACTGCATGTTGGTATGTACCTCCATATCTAAGACAGCAGATGGCTTTATGCGTGTGGTCGTTTCAATGCAACTACCTCAAATTTAGTCAAAAAAAAAAAAAAGCATAAAAAGACTGGATCAAGCTTTCTCGTTGCATTTGTTTCAGAAGGCTCTTGTCAGAGTACAGATGGAGCGAATCAATTCGCAACGATTGACGTCTGCTGGGTATTGCTTTTGTTTCCTATAAAAAAATAAAATCCTAAAACCCTGCACTGAGCTAATAATAATTGTCAGTGCATCGTTAGTTACTCACTGTAAAAGATAGCCTTCAGTTCTCTGATCCCTCATATTTTGTGCTTTCCATCACAGTAACACGGATGTGCTGCAGCCCACAGGAGCAAGGACATCCTACATTTGTGCTAGGCTTCGTTTGGAGGCTTTTGTAGAGGAAGAAGGAGGGTGGCATTCTTTTTCCCCAAGTGCAGGAGGCTTCAAACTCTCAGCATGACATACTGCAGCTGATCAATCAGATCATGTTGTGTGACTCTATTCATCTACCTCTCACCTCCCATCTGCTCACTTCCCTCTAATTCCCTTCCCATTTCACCAGCACCTCAGGGCTGTTCATCTCCCAATTATTCATTCCCTTTTCAGAACATAAGAAGGAGAAAACACTTAAAAATAAAAAATCACACCTAAGAATTTTCATATTGACAATGTCTGAGGGGTATTTCTTTCTCTGCCTTCCTCCCTCCCCATCAGACTGCAGAGGAGGGCCCAGCACCCCAGAGTATGCCTTGCAATGCACCACAAGGACTTGTCTTTATTAGGTGGGAAAAATTAATTTTCCCCACCATTACAGAAACAACGCAGGTGTGCAGACATAAAGGATTATAAAAGGTACTTTGTCAGCACTGAAAGCACTTAAAAATGAAATGCGTGGGGAAGGAAGACTTCTTGGAAGATGTGTGTGCTCCCACAGGTGGTACAGACTTAATCTTGCTCACAGCCCCATGCTTCGCCCTCAAGACAACAAAGCCGGGAGTCAATGTGTGTCACATACCTTGGAATTAGGGGGCCACTCCTTGGTCTTTCTTCATCTATCAGTATGGAAGTGCCTGATATAACCTAATCGTAAGCACTTCTGACTTCCTGTGTCAAGATCTTGCCCCAGCCACATGCTAAGTCCAGGGTAGGGAAATGTGTGGGTAGGAGTTTGTCTTCTCCATCTTTTCTCTGCTACATGACCCTTTCTCACTTTTTCTGTTTGTTTGTTTTCCTCATATAAAAGGAATCAGACCACCTGGTTCAGACATGAGCTCCTTATTCCTTAAGACCCCAAAGTACAACTTGTCACACACAGGAAAAGGTGGACCTGGTAGTGAGGCCTAATAAAGACAACGGGACAGCAGTAGTCAGCACCAATTTACAGCAGATTCAGCAAGAGCTGCCAAAAATACATGGAATATGATAGCCAAGCAAAAGAAATTTGACCAAATAATGAAGAAAATGTGCTCCTCACACTTTATGAATATTACACGCAAACCTCTCATGCTTTTCCTGTGCATCCCCAACCCCTTGCATACAAAACATGCTTCCTCGCCCAACAGTTTCTAGTGCTTTTACCCCCACCTCATGTTTCCGCCTGACTTTTCCTCCCACATCAGTGACCCCAGATGCCAGTATCCCAACCAGGTTTGCCACCAGATCTTAGTCTCTGCACTTCTGTGTACCAGCACCATGGAGGACGCAGTGCTGAGAGCACCTACTCCCACCCAGGCCAAGCCTCTCAAGTTTCATGTCCATAGTGAGAACACCACTGCAGAATGAAAGCGGCCTTGCTGAGGTGCTTTTTAGGCTGGAAAGCTGAGCACTGCAACAGAGGGAAAAGCCAAAATGTGGGCTGTGGGAGCAGCAGTCACTCAGCTAGGCATGTGGGGGTAATGCAACCATCTTGTTGTGACCCTGCTCCAGGAGCGTGTACTGTGCTTTCTCAGAGGGCTCTGTCCTCACTCAGTGCCCACGTAGACAGTGCAGAGCTAAGACAGCTATTTATTTTGCTTTCTTCTAGAGGTTCAGTGTGTGGCTCCATGACATATTTGCTGTCTATTATTCAAGCCCTGCTCTGAAGATAGACTTTGTTAATTACCTCCTGAGCTTTTCCATGGAGTTCATCAACACAGCACTTGTGTGCCTCTTAAATGCTAATTCGTTTACTGCCATAGCACTGCAGTAAGGATTCTTTTAGTTTCCATTTCGCATGTGGAGGGCTTAAGTGAGTGAGATCAGGGTCCATGTGTTCCTCTAACACAGGGCACCTGTTTCCCAGTGCTGGCAGTCTGGTTTTCCACAGCACTTTAAGTGTCCAAAGCACACATCTCATTGACTGCAGTTGCAGGTTAGCACCAAGTACTTCTGGAAATTAGACCCCCAAGTCTATAGCTTGGCAGACTGGAAATCAGCAGTGTGTAATCTCACCATCTGTGCAAGGTTTGGTTTAAACAACTTGCCAAGCCGATGCAGGGGTTTGTGGAGAGTGAGTGAACAGCACCCACTGCTCCAGGACTGTGCCAAAGGACCACTCCTGGTCTTGGGAGGCCTCCCCCTGCGCATCCCCATTTTCTTGCCCACCATGGGTGCTTCCAAATCTGGCTGCCTCCAGTCCTCTATGCCTACCTCATCTTTCAGTCTGCCATCCCAGTGACCCCAGTTCTCAGCTGGGTTCACTGCTGAATCTTCATCTCTCAAGTTCTGCTGCCAGCAGCAGGGATGATGCAGCCTTGCAAACACAGGGTGCAGCCTGCTGACACCCAGCTGCATGTCTTGCTGCAGACAAAGTTGTGATTACAATCAAAGATCATAATTATAAAAGCCCTCTGTACCCCCTGTCCTGGACATGAGATGCACATTGTGGGCATTGAACCATCAAGCCAAGCTGAATAAGTTTATTTATTCTGGGAGGCCAAGCTAAAGCATGAGGCAATCCTTGGGGTCATTAAATGCTGAAATTAAATATGTTTCTACAGAGCATGTGTGAATTGCTTTTTCAAAGGCTTGTAACTTAGCCAGATGTAGGTGGATTTTCACAGGGCAGCAAAAGATATAAGCAGTGTAAAACCATTTGTTTTATTAAGTGTCGTGTCTCTAATCTAAACTACTAAACTTTAGGTAAATTTATAACCAGCTGAAGGCATAATTTACAATGCAATATTTTAGGCAGCCTGAACAGCAGTGGTTCTGCTGTTCCCACCTCCAGCCTGTGTTTGCACACCCTTATACTTTTCAGTGGCAACTGAGTGCTGCAAACAGATGAAAACCAAATTGTTGATGCCCTTGGGGTACAGCTGATTGCCTACCCTGTCCCAGGGAGTGCCCAGTACCTGTCTCTCCTGTCCTCGGGTTAGCTGTGGCTTCACCATTCTGACCTTCTGATCAGCCTCTGTCACTCCTGGCTCATGGTGGTATTTGGCACCGTTGCTCCTGCAGCTTCCTATGGCCAGCTAACATCCCACATCCACCAGCTCCCTTCCACTTCTTTCTGATGAATTAGCTGAAATCTTGTCAAAAGCTATAAAGCTGTTCAGCAGCTAATAATCTATGTTGCTAGATAGTGCATTCATTATGTGATATGCATGTCCCTGGGACACCCGCTTTACTATTAAGACATGACTCATTCATAATCTGCCTGTGGAGGAAGCATTTCCATAAAAGCATGCAGAAATTCTCTGTTGTTTGAAATAATTCATACTAAAACAGTGAATATAGATCTTGCACCATAGTTCATGTATATTGTAAGCAAATGTACTTGAACTGAAATCTTACATGGAGAATTTCCCCTTTTCCCCAGCAAACATGGAGCAGTCTGTCTCATCTACAAGCAGAGCAACCCAGGTGCCATCCATGGGCAGTGAGAAGCTTTCACACATTTTCATATGGATTTTTATTTGCTGGTATTTTACTGCTTCTGCAGTAAATTGGCGCTGACTGTGAACCAGCATAAACCATGACCCATAAAAGGAGAAACATATGGCGAAGGCACATTAAGGTCACACCAAGGATAACAACTAGAAAGGTCTGCCTTGCACTGCCCAGCTGGGCATACGGAGGAACCCTGTCTGAATAAATAAAAACCTTACATAAGTCACCCCCATAGATGGCCCCTTTTGGATCTAAAAATGTTCCAGCCAGCTTTAGTGTGTACCAGTGGTGGGACCCCTCTTCCTGGGAGCAGGGTCCTGGTTCTAAGAATGAACAATTAGTTTCAGCCAAAAGATTATTTGAAAATCTGTTCTTTTGAACCCCTCCCCCCACACACATCAGGAGGCAATAACAACAAACTTTAATCTGTACTTTAAAATCCTTTCACTCTAATCTAGGGCATAAAAATCCACAACATTGTGGGGTAGAGCAATCCAATAGTTGTTTTAGCTGCATTTTGAAAATGCCTGTTACAGGGTCTTTTGATGAACCACAAGGCACTTCACTGAATCTGTAGGTTCTCAAGTTTCTACTTCATGGCAGGAAAAGTTAACAGTGCCTTGAAGCATAAATCATATAAATAACCATATATTTAATAATTAACGTGCTTGATTCTTGAGAAGTTTTACCCTACGTCTCAATTTCCTTAGTCTCTACTGAGATTGACTTGGTACGCGTAATATTCTTGCAGTCCAAGCTATCCTAAAAATAATTGTTAACTCCAAATTTGATTAAATATATCCTTAATTAAACTTGGATCAAATAGATTTGATTAAGCGGCACAGGTTGTTTGTTTGGAATATATGGGTAGCTGTTAGGTGAGATTTCCTTTCTCTGCAGGGCAATTTTAAATTGCACTAGGATTTCAGACCTGTTTGCACTGGCAGCAAATTAAAAGGGAGCACTCTTTGGATACCTGGGGGAACAGAGCAGGGACAGTCAGCTCCCAGACTGTGCTTGGTGACTGTGTGACAGAGCACGGTCTTCATCTCTGGGACCTAAAATTAAGTTCAGGGATCAAAAAGTGACCCAGATGCAGCTGAAGAGAGGCAGACCTTGCACAGAAAAGAAAGGGAAGCAACATGCTGCTGCAGGTTCCTTTCTTCTGCAGAACCCAGCTGTAACAGCAGGGTAATACTTGGGGAAAAAAATGAAATTCTTCAAAAAATTGAGTTCTTTAATATCACCCCCAGTCAATCAATCTCTGCAATTGGGAATGCACGCTCACTGTGGTTAGGTGCCCACGTAGATAGAGGCATGCTTTTACCACTTGGGCTGGCCAAAAGGATATGACCTATTGGCATAGTGATATGTTGAGAGGTCTTTACGTCCTTAACTGTTAGCCTTAACCACCCACACTAACTATCCATTAAGCTGCTCACACAGATAAAACCTCCAGCTGTTCCTCAAACCAACAGCTCATCAACAGAAGCCAGCATGGGCACTGCAGACAAATGCTCTGCTTTGGTGTTAGCTCCCTGGTGACTACATGAGCTCAAGGCTCCTTTCTGACCATCAGGGCTCACATGAGGTGTGGCCACAGCTGGAAGGGAGGTGATTTTCTTCCCCAGGCTCTGAATTTTCACACCGTTTACATTGCTCTCAAACCCCATGCTAGCTAGTGGCAGGCTCACTGTGTGGATACTGAGATGGTCCAAGGCAGAGAAGCATCTATTGCCATTGCTGCTCCCGTGTGAAAGGGTTGTGGCACAGCTCTGTCTGAACTGATTTTGCTACTACTGTACTAATACTAGTTTGCACATTTATTACTTTGCCCATTTCAAACTCAAACTTCATTGAGCTGAATCTTAACAAACAGATATATTCTGAATGGATTTTGTTATTGTTGCCTTTTTTTTTTTTTTTTTTTTTTTTCCCATCTGCTCATACTGTACTAGGATTCTGGGACTTTTCTCAGGGTGTGAGATAATTTCTGCAGATGGGAGTGCGATTTCCACCGTTTTGATTTTTCCCCAGTGGAGCTTCATGTTCAGAGCTTTCCCACTGGTGGGAAAAAAATGACAATTGCACTGGTTTTGATTAAAGATTTTCCATATTACAAAAACTTCTCAAACCACACAATTTTCAAGACCATGTTGCTAGCTAGAGTCAGTAGCAGTTTTTTTTCTAGGAGGTTCTTCAGGGCTTTCACTGTCTACAAAGACTCCATTCTCTGAAGCAATGAAAGACTTTTTTAAGAACAAATCTTGTGCAATTTTGAGTCACAGGGAGAAAATACACTTGCCTGTGGTTTGAGAGAAAGTAACATTCCCATCTCATTGCTGCTAAAAGGAGCAGACACTGGACACTAATGAGACTTTGAGGGGGCAAATCCAGTCTCCTGTGACCTCTGACAACCACTTCACATGAGATCTTTAGCTCATGCATTAGCTAGGTTGTCATATCACAGGCTCAGAGTTTCATTAACTCACTTCTGTGAAGGCAAGCAAACCCCCTCCTCTAATTTCTGGCCAAAGTGTACTTGGTCATCTTATTCCCACTTGATCTCATGCCTAAATTGTCCTCACCTTTCAGTAGCTGTTCTTTCTTGCTAGTTTTTGTTCCCTCCTGTATTTGTACATGCACAGGCATGTATGTACCTGCTCCAGTCCTATTGCCTCTTACTGCTGCTTGGTGCTGTGTGTTCTCCTTGTCTGCATGTTGATAGACTTTATTTTAGCTTTCAGGTCATACATTCAGGTTGGTATCACTTACATCTAGAAAAATGCTCCTTTTTGCCCCACTCTGCATTCGTTTTCTAACATAAATTAAATAGCTACTAAGTATTTCACTCAGTTCTCTGCTTCTATTTCTGGGAATTTGTCTTCCAGATCTCTAATTTCTACTTTGAGTTTTCAGCATCTCTGACATTAGAGTTGCTAGGCACTATATTTGGAGTAGATTGTGCTCAGGGTGAGACTCTCTTTAGGTGAAGGACACCTTTAGCAGTCTCTAAGAGAGGTCCTGTTACCCATTTTTGCCACACACCACAGTTAGCAATTTTCTGGTTCAGAATTTAGTTCAGATAAGAGCTAAATGTCATAGAGGCATTTCTTTGGGGCCACAGTGCAAGAGTCCAGGCTCTGTTGATAGCATTGGGGCTCTAAGACTGAAAAAATAAACCTTTAACACAACAATGGCCCAGTGGCATCTCTAGGACATGCTCATATCTCTTTCCAGCAAGAGAATCCTGATCCAGCAGGTGCCACCAGAGCCTGAGACAGGAGGGAGGGATGGAGAAAATGTTGGTGCCACTCAGCATCTTGCCACTCGGTGCACTGGCAGAGGAATAACTACTCTCCATGCCATCCCATGCAGCTAGCTGCTGGGTTCTTGGAGGGCTTCCTCGGGTGAAACATCTCCATTGATATCTGGGACATCAGACAGAAGACCCTCAGTAAGTTCAGTAAGGCTTGTCATCCTAAAGTTACAGAAAACCAAGAAGGCTCAGTCTTCATATACTTACCCCTTTTGGAGGAACATGGGTGCTAAAGAAAGGGTCAGCCTCTTTTTTGTTGTTAAACCCAACATTTCAGTACAGAAATGCTTGCAAAATTACCATTTTTACTCAAGAGCTTAAAGATTTATATGGTGCATGTGAAGGAGGGGAAAGAATTTTAATGGAAGTGTGAAATTGCTCTAATAAGGGAAAAACTGATAGGGCAATTGAGAGGGAATTATGTTTGAGATGAAGACTAATGTTAGGAGACCACCTATGGCTCATGTAAAGCTCCCAGGAATCTCAGCCATAGCCCAAGACTCTCATTCTGTTAAAGCTGTGTGAACCTAAAGAGCCAGGGGGGATGTATATAGAAAAGTAATGCTGGTAGAAGTCTGCAGACCTGTTACCAGGCCTTTGATATAAATCTGATCTAATAAATCTAATAAAGCATGCAATTATGCTTCTTTAGTGTAAGCTTTTACCTTAAGTTAGGCCAAAAAGTAATTTCAGGGGAAGAAGAATTGAGGCAAATACTCATAGGAGGAAATCCATAGAAGTAGTGAACTTTTCACCTCCAACAGCTAGAAATGACCATGGGGTAGAAGATCAGATGGTTCACTTAACTGCCGAGTAACGAAATTAGGCTAAAAGTTAGATCTAGTCTGCCCAGAGGCAACGTGACAAATTAGATTCATCCACTCACCATATTTGTATTAATGCACTTTTGTATCGTGAACAGATTATAAGAGAAGGCTTTGCCCCAAGGCAGGGTTTTCTGGCACCGCACTCATTTTCAAGCTGAGGTTCTCCCCTGAGGGCACCACGAGACCCTCACTTCTTAGCAGCTTAGGATCTGATCCTCAGCAAAGATTTACCACTAACCTGTGAACAGCTCTTAGCACTTTAAAGCTTAAATAATTATAATAATGCTAATAACAGATTTATTTCTGTAAGGTTACAAGAACTGTAAAATCTTGTGATATATTTTAATAGTAGTGTAATATTTAGTTAGCATCTTTCTAAAGTCATATAGTGTGTGTTCCATTGCTAATATTTAAAAAAAAAATGTCAATACTTTCAAAAAATAAATAAATAGTTGTTTAAAAATGAATTCTCAGTGACATCCTCTGTAAACTCATCCTGGGTCCCAGTCCTGGCTGGGAGTCTGAAGGGAGACCTGTGGACTGGCCACCTCTCTTCATGCTGTGGCTGCAACCCTGCAAAAGGGTTGTAGCCCAGGAGAGGTGGGACACCCAGCACTTCATGTCCATTCCTAAATGTGAGGTTTTTTCCACACGAGACTTCGCGTTGCAGCTGCAGCGGCGTGGCATCCCTCTAACCTGGGAGGGAGCTGCACATCGAGAACTCATTGCTTTTCCCTCTGACGATGAAAGACTTTTAAAATTAATTGCATGACATTCTGGCTTGTCTGTGTTGTCAGCTTTGATTTTGCTGTGACAAAATGATGGCCGCTGCCTGTCACAGGGAGTGACACCCCATCTGTGAGCACCGCACTCATCAAGTGGCAGCAGCGAGTTAAAGCCTGGCTGCGATCTGCATTGAAAGCAGTTTCGCGGAGCGCCGCGTGGAGGGAGAGGCAACTGTGGACGTTGTCCTCTTGCAGAGGAGCCCGGCCATCGGCCATCGCTTGCTCCTTCCCAGGGGACAGCTGGTGGCAGCCCTGCTGTGGCACTCTCACGGCCACAAGCCCCAGCGATCTTCACTGGGCAGCCAACGCTGCTCACCCCGTCACTGCAATTAGCACAAATTACCCGGGGCTGTATTTTCCAGAGCTGCCATGTTGAGCATTCAGCGCACACCCACCAGATCTAAAAGCAGCGATGTTAAAAGAGCAGCCTCGCTGCGCCGGCAGGGCTGGAGGGGGACGGTGGGAGCAGGAACAGCAGTACGAGTCGAGCTCGGCTTTCCTTTAGAGGGCAGTGGTGCTCATTGTACAAGGACTGCATTTACAACGAGGCGAAATGTTACCAGCCGGGGTCAGCGGGCACCGAAGCAACAGCAACTCGCAGAAAACGGCACCCAAGTGCTGCCGGCTGCACGGTGCTGTGCAGGAGAGCGTTTTGCTGTGATACACTCCGTGGACTGCTCTGCGCAGGGGCTCATTAGTTTCCCCTTGTTTTTGTTCGCACTAATCAGCAATCAGACAAGTAATTACGGTTCCACAGAGTGGCTTCCTTTCTCCTGCCACGTCAAGAGCTCAGCCCAGGGTGAAGCGCTCCCGACTGTCAATATTTGCCAATTCATCTGCAGCCCCTTTCTGAGCCAGACGAGCCCTTCCCACCTGATTTACACCCAACCTCTAAGGCAAGCCAAAACCCAGGCGATTTCTGAAGCTGCACTAACCTTTTCATGGGTTTGGGTGAGGCCTCCCGCTCCAGGTTGGAGGACGTGTGCTTCACGTGCATGGCATTGTAGGAAGTGTGGGTGTACTCGTTCTCGTCACTGTAGTCGGGGCCCAGCAGCGTTCGAGCCCACGTCCCCATGTCGTATGGAGGAAGGGTCCCCCCAAATTCAGAGGGCAGGCATTCAGGGTGTATTAGCTGGTGAAGGCTGTTCAGGTTGTTGCCATGAAGAAAGATCTTTAAGAAATAAAAATAAAGTTCATAGTTATCATCTCTTCTTTGCTTCAGTAAGTACGGTGATAACGGCACTAGTGAAACATGGGGTGTCATTACTTGACACCACAGTTTCAGGCAGGGGCTTCTGGAGCACCCAGTGCTCATTGGGAGGAGAGGGATCAGCTTTTGTACATGTAGCCAAAGAGTTAGGCTGACACCATAAACACTTGTGAAAAGCCTGATTTGATTGCTTTTGGAACAGCACTGTCATTTTCTTAAGTACCAGAGTGGGGAAAGTGCAAGTTGGGAATAATAACCACCTATTGTTACCGTGAGAGGAGAGAACCTTGTACAAAAGCAGTGGGAAGAACAGGGAGACAGCGGGGCTTACTGAAAGAAAATGTGAAGAATAGGTCCTCAGCTTTTGAGGGGTAACCCAGCCCTGTACCCGGGGACTGATGTTTCACAGCGTGAGGCCACTTTGTGCTGCTTTAGCAACATGGGGCTCTCTGATCCCTCTTTGCTTTCTGACTGTCATTACCCATATCCTCTGTCAGACACAACCCAGGGCAGGGAATGGGACCGTCTGAAAGACGATCCAGTGGAGGTTTCATGAGCTTCATGGACAAACAGGTAATGTGACTGCAGGACAACAGTTCATATGGGTTTCAGTGGGGAAGACCTGCTTTTTCTGCAGCTTGAGCAAACAGGCTACAGGCAGGGACATTTTTGGTGCAAATAAGTGAGTTAGCATCATGTGAAAAAAGTCAAATTGCTAAAAAAGCAAAATGGGAATGTTTACTCCCACAAAAAGTGTTAAAGTGTTGAGCAGAAGTTTCCCCCTCTGCAGATGGCTCTAGCCAGGCCTGATAATCCCTCTATCTCACCTCTATCCCTGAGCATGTCCCCTTAGAAAGGATCTACGCTTTGTTAGTAATAACAACTCTTTGGTCTCTTGTTATCGATCCAACCCAGATCATTGAAAACTGTAAGTCTTGGTAACAGCTGCCGTTCTTTGCTGCCATATGAAAAATGCAGAGGAAAAGCAGGGGACTGCTCCTTTCCTCTGGACCTCCAGCCTCCCACCTCCACCAGCCCCTTCTAATTACCCTTTTCCTTGTCTTGTCTTTGAGGAATGGTTTGATTAGCGTGTACAGGGCATGGATGTACCAGGGCTGGTTGACAAAATGGACTCCTCCAAAGCGGGCAGGAAAGCTGTCCTACAGAAAGAAAGAAATGGAAGCCAGTTAATAGATGCAGTGCTTTAGCCAGGCAGTCAATAGGATGAAAGTTAGAGGAAGAAGTCTGTCTCTCTCCATCTGCAACAGCAACCGAGTGCTGGGCTTGCTGGGAGGGGGCAGGAGGGAGATGGGAAGAGGAAGAAGCCCAGAAACATTTGCATCAGTTTCTGCTCTTAGCAGACAGTCCTTTCTCCCTTCCACGCGCTACCGCATCAATTGCTGATGATTTAAAGCAGGCTCTCCAGACGCTTTGCCTGAACGCTTTTTTCACTCCATCAGGGCATCCATCCGACTTTGCTGGGATGGGAAGCGAGGCTGGGCTGATGAGCGCGGCTCCCTCGAGGGGGAAGCTTTCTAATTTCTCATTGTGGTGTGCAAGGCGAGCCCCCGGTTCCCACGCACAGTGCTGCACGCAGCTCACCTCTTCACCCTGCTGCCTCCCCGCCTCCCTCCTGCTAAAATCATCATTACAATGGCTGACCTTTCGGGGTGAGCGCACAGCGTACTCCAGGGAGGAGGATGGGTGGGAAAGGCTGATAAGTGGAGGTGTAGCGGGAGCGCACCACGACGGCTCCATGGAAACTGGCAGAGCCGAGTGCTGGCTGCGAGGCTGTGCACAAACCCCCTCTTGCATTAAGATGCAGGTGGCGTCCTGCCGGGGAGGTGTTTGCAGAAGCAGCTCGGGCGGCGTGGCACGCTTAATAGAAGAGGAGGTTGCTGGCACGCCTTGAAAGGTTGCCGCGTATTGCGACAGGCGTTTTGTATCCATGCTCTCATCTAGCAAATGTCAGTCAGGGAAGAGCCTGGGGTCTTTGACTTGCATGAACAGCGGGACGGATGTCTGCTGCTCCTGTGTGCAAGCACGCTTCCAGAGAGAGGAGAGGTGCCTGGCTCTGCCTGGCGAAGAGAGGTCCTAACAGGGCCTTCCTCCTCCTGCTTGTGCTCCTAACCCCCACAGCTCAGCAGAGACAGGCAGAGCACAACCAGGTCTCTTCCTGCAGGGCTTTGGCTTCAGGCAGGTTCATTCCCCCACAATTAGTGCTGGGTGTCCCAGGGCTTTATCTTGGCTTTATCTGGAGCATCACAGACAGCACAGCTGGTGGGGGTATGAGGTAGATTTGTGACACAATATGGAAAATCCCCTTATACACCTGCTCAGTGTAGATTCTGCACAGCTTCAAGGTCAAATTATTTCACCAGTTTAGCACTCTGTAGTCACCCTACCATTTCCTGCCTATCACCCATAGTAGATACAAAGGACTACTTATATGCTTCGGGCACTGGCCATGGATTGCCCTAGCAGTCATACCAAAACATATCTTATTAATGTTTGTGAGGGACCACATGTGATACTCTTTTCTTTAGCAATACAGAAGTATAAACCTTGTACACCTCATATGTGTCAGTTTAGCTGAGATCATTACAAATCTCAGTACTGGATTCTATGTGCAAAGCCAGTGGGTAGTCAGGCCAGAACACAGGAGCCCTCTCAAGGAGAACACATACTCCTTGGAGGTGTTCATTCACTGTGAAGATGACTGTATTTCCGTGCTGCTGGGATATTAGATAAAATTTTGCAATGCGGCTCTGACTGATTTAAACTACTGGATTGCTGCAGGTCGCAGTGACTTCAGCAGGGCAGTCCTGAGAAACAGCAGTGGAGAATCAGGCCTTTATTCTGAGCCCACCTAGTATAAGCATCGGCCTTCAGACATGTTAAGTGAAGCCAAAAGGAGCTTCCTACCCCATGATAACCCAGAAGTGATTTAGACAAGACCAGAGACAAAAATTTCTTTCTCATGCCAAACTCACATATTCAGTTGCTTTCCTCCCACACAGGAATGAAAATCTGAAGATTTGAAACTTTTCACAGAATACTTTTAAAAGGAAAAAAAAAAAAAAAAAAAAGCAATATCAGGATGTTATTTTTAAATTATTATTATCTTTCTATATTTGTCAAAGCAGCTGCCATCCCACAAGCCATAGCCCTAAAGAGTTCTTGGACTCATTGGCTCTTTGGGACTGACCTGCCACAGCAGTCCCGAGTTGCACTATAACAGTACAGGTTGATGTAGTAGTCATATAGGTCAATAAGAGAGTGAAGTAAGGCACACTAAAGAAGTACGAGATAGGAGGCATGGGAATGACTTTAAGACACAGAGAATTATATTGACTTGAAAAAAAAAAAAGAAAAGTTGTTTTACTTTCTCATTAGAGTATACAGATTATATCAATCACAATCTTCAGTGAGAAATGTCAGGCTTAACGTCCAAAGGGAAACACTGGGAAACACTTTTCTTTCTTTTCTTTCTTTTTTTTTTTTTTTTTTTTTTACAAATATGTTTACCAGCCTTAATGATACCACCTTACCCAAAAAGGTCTGAATGCTGGCATGCTGAGAATTAAGCAACCAGCTGGAGTTTTGAATTGGCAGACTGCCTCTGGAAAGGGTTGAGTAAAGAGGAGAATGTACTGTCCTACACAGAAAATGAATTTTATGTCCACCCCACATAGACTGTCAAGTCCATAAACTAGGTTCTGTCTGGCACATCAGCAGATAAAGACTTACAGGAAGGTCTCACATAACATTATTGTTGCATTATTTTAAAGCAACGGCTGTCTTTTCATTCTAATGATACACCAAAGAATACACAAATAACTTTGAAAAGACAGTGTGTTTATCAAGAAATAATAATAATAATAAAAACATTTTTTGTGTGTTTAACTTTATGCTATTTTTGTTCCTTGCACTGTTAAGCACAATAAGCTCAATTTGACTTTTATCTCTCAGTCCACCTGCATTTGTAAGGCTGTCAATTAGAAGACAAAAACATACATTTTTTTAAAAACCAAAGAAATTTGATATGGGAATCATCCAGACAGTTTGGAGCTGCAGCATTCCAATTTTGCAGAAGTCCCTAATTAGCGCAGAGCTGTCTTGGAAAGAAAAGCTCTCGTCTGGAGGTCTGTCTTGTGCAGCTCTAGGAAGATGTATGAGACCTTTCCCACACCCCACTTAGTGTCTCTGCTGCTTTCCCTGGGGCTAGGTGAAAGTAGCTGAAATTGATTTTCTGCTGGAGAGCTTTTGCTTTTAGGAATTCTCTTTTGATTTCTCCTGTCTCGTGATTCCTTGGGAAGGTGTATTTTATAATGAGGTGTATTTTCTGGAGCCTACTGTGAAAAGGACCCTGGGATCACGGAGCCTTTTCTTAACCCAATTCCTTGTTAAAAATACCCAATTGTGAAGATATATTTATATGTTATGCCAAAGATATAAATAAAATATGGCATGCTGGAACAAGCCTAATGATTTGTGTAGACTACTGCCATTTTATCTGAAAACCAGGCTGGACATAACTTCATGTCACTCAGAGATGCAATTACAGTGTGAATAAACACATCCAGCCCAGTGGTAATCTGGCTAGCTTGCTACTCAGCAGTAGCAGGTAAGAAACAGTAAAAGGACGGCAGATACTTACTTGGGCAGCTAGCTCACCCCAGAGTCAAACCAGGTCTTCATTTCATTGGGACCCAAAGTCAACTAAAACAAAGAATACATCTGACCTTGCAGAAGTGACACCTTTCCTAAATAACACGGGCAAACCTAGACAGACAAAATCGTCCCGGCACAGGGATTTTAATTGTTCCCATTGATCAAATGAAACTGGTGCTTTGGGTAGGACTTACTTGCCTTATTTGCCTTTTTTAAAACAAACATACAAACAAACAAAAAGCAACCTCCTTTCAGTGATTTCCTTCCACATCATCCCCAAAGAAGAGAAAGCGGTTAACACTTGAGTGCTAGAGCTGACCTGCCACAGACACCCAAACATCCATACAAGATTCAATACATCTTTTGTTTCAGGTTGGAAAAGTGTCTCCAAGCTTGCAGAGCAGAAGAAAATGTGGAGTTCATTGATTCTCTTTTCATCTCAGGCCTCCTGTGCTAGGAAATTTCTGAACTGAAATGAGCCTAAGACTGAAAATCTCCTGTACAAAATGTTCTGCTAAATAGCTTGGGAGTGATAGCTATGCAGTGAACGAGAGACAATTTTTTACTATTTAAGCCTGTTCTTGCCTTCATGACATCTATTTCTTTTGGCAGGAGTACACATCAGAAACCTTTTACTGCTTTGTTGTTCTGAACTGCTTGACTCGGAAAGCTAAAAATCAAGATGATCTTCTAACATCTCATTACACCAAAGTGTGGCAGAGGAGTAAAACAGTCTTTGGAATATCAAAATTAGGAATAAATATAGCCTGATACAAATCTAGCTAATCTTTTCAAACTGTGTGAATTGTCTCCATAGTCCAATGACCTAAGCTCAAAAAACAAGTTATAGCATATTTCAAGCTTTGGAACATTTGAATTTTGTGACACAAATGTTTTTAAGCTGCTCTCGTAGCCTCAACCCTTTGCAATCAGATAAGCAAACACACGTCTTGCCATCCAAATGCATTTCTTTAATCTAGACCAGACTCGCCAGTTTAATGCAAATCAAAATATAATCCCCTTTGAATGAAAATAGTTTCTTTTAGATTCAGGCAGATTTCAATCATAAACAAAACTGTTTAAACTGAAAGGTCATTCAAACTGAGGCTAAAAACAGCATCCTCATGCCTGTGTGCTTACATAATCAGTCCCTGCAGTGGATTAAAGCTTCCACAGACCGTATTAATAGTTCTGGAAGATTTTATTAATAGTTCAGTGATAGTTTCTCCCGGGAGAATTTCTGTGAGTGGATGATTTTAATGGACTGGCACAATAAAGAGGGAAGACTTTCAGCTCTCCAACCCTGGGTCCAAATCTAGCCTCGGGAAGAGTGGCAGTGATGGAAAGTTGTTGTTCTCTGATTTTATAACTTTGCCAGGTATTGGATGGGTTGTGTCTATTAAAAAGATCTTCCTGAGCATGTCTGAATGAGTGCCCAGTAATACCCTTGGTGCGGACAGAGCAGGTTGTCTTACAATGCAGGTTAGGAGAGAAGGCAGAGAGCCACCCCAATCACTACAGCTTCAGTTTCTAATTTTAATACAACACCTAGGAGCCTAGTATTTAGCTGGGGACACACAGGGCAGGAGGGGTGGGAGGGGCTGGGGACAGCAGGGACCTGGGGCTGGGGACAGCAGGGATCTGGAGCTGGGCTGCTCCCATCCCTCTTGAGCATCCCCAGGGCTGCAGGAGCGAGCGTGGTTCTGCTCAGAGACCAGGCACGTTTCACACCTCCATCCGGACAAGTTGCTCTTCCTTTCGTTATCTCTTTTTGCTCCCCTGTGTTTTCGAAGAGACAGGAATGCAAAATTAATGTTGCCAGTGGCAATAATTGCAAACTCGTTTGCTTCTACCTTGGCATGCCCTCAGAGTACACAGGGCTTGGAAATTGCTGCAGAGGAGGGAAAAAGACCCTATATGCCCTATATTAGTCCTAGCAATAGGGCAGTTTTGACCTGCCAGACTATGACTGCAAAAGGGATTCTTGCAATCAGGAAGAACTCATTGATTTTGTGAAGGAGTGACAGTAACTGCTCAGACCAAAATGATCTCTTTAAAACATACAGTGGCAAAAGACTGGAGCTAAATCACAGAAAAATATGAGTGCTTGGTTTATTTTTACTCCATATACCCACGTATGTAGATTAGTATGCTCTGAAGTACTGCTGTCAGGGAAATTGAACTGAAAAATGAACATTAGGATGCATTCTCCTAGACATTTTTCATTATGTTTGTTATCTCTCCTGCTACACTCTATAACTTTTAAAATTCAGCCATTTGCGGTGGGTTTCTCCCAGTCATTACTGCACGTTAGTGAGGTCCTACAGAGCATCTGTTCATGGGTGTTGGCAGATGGCACCAATAAATCAGGTTACAGTACACAGATTTGCTCGGTAAACTTTGATTTGTCCTGATAGAATCATGCTGTCATATCATCTGGTCCAACAAAATAACCTGTAACCTTGGGGCAAGGGGGGATTTCTTCACGACTTCTTTACGAGGAACCTTTTGCTGAACTAGCTCAAAAAAAAAATTAAGAATAGAAAAAATCCTAGGAGAAGTGACACCTCTGGACTGACACCATACACTGGTGCTGTTTTTTTGCTTTGCCCCACTGATTTCTAAGCATTTCACCCACAACTTATAGACTGATGCTCCTTTCAGATTAAAAAGGTGAATGCATTATATCGCAAAAGAAACAGCAGGTTCATTCAGGGGCTTGGCTGAGTTCTGCCAAACTCATACCAACTAGCTCTGGATTAGCTCAGAGAGAGGCAAAGCCAGAACAGGAGCTCTGTGGCTGAGCAGGAAGAGTGACAGCCACGCACTAGGCTGAGGAGGTGTAAATTGGGTCATAGGAACAAGTGGGCACATGGGAAGGGACAAGAATTTGCCAGAGGCAATTTTTTTGTGTTAGTTTAGAAACTTGCTGTGATCATTGCAGTGAGTTCTAGCAAACTGGGCTAAATCATCTCCGTTGTCCTGGTTTTTGCTGTAAACTCTAGCTCAGAAACACTTCCATCCCCAGCTTTCCGAAGCGAAGGTGACTACAAGCTGCATTGCTTCTATTCCTGTATCTCACTGAACATACCAGTCTGAAATTAGTTGTGGGGGAAGGGAAAAGCAGTAGGAAGATCATCAAAGCTGAAAGTAGTTTAGGGCTTAATTAGGAACTGTAAAACACACTGGGCACAGCGCAAGCCTGGCCTCCAGGCTTGCTGAGCCAACACATGTGCTGCTTGCTGGAGTGTGTACCCACAAGTTGGCGGTGACGCTCCATGCTCCCTGGGCTACCAAGCCCATGGCTGGAAATGACCTAGTAGCTTTGGTAGCTTGAAATCATCAGAAGAACAAAGCTTCTGTGCAAATATCAGGTTTCTGAGAGGTCACACTCCTCCAACCCTTCCCCTGATACCTGGAATTAAAGCAGTGATAAAGTGTTTTTTCTTGCAGCCGGATTTTAATACAAGGCCTTCTGAGGTAAAATGTGCACAAGCAGAATGAGCATGTCCAACAATGATAGTAAAAGTCAGTATTAGGACATCTTCCATCACCTTAAGACCACCTTAACTTCCTTACATATTGAAAAGAATACACACAGGGAGTACTAAAATGTTCAACACGGAAATCTTGACCTGAAAAATGTTCTATTTTCATATACACTTCTGGAAAAATAATAATATATATATATATGTATATATATTAAGTTGGGAGTAATTCTTAAAAGTTAACCTCTGAACAATATTAATTAATGCTATTAACCAATGTAGACAAAATCTACAGTTTTCCTTAGCTGACCCGATTTAAAGCTTTCTCCCCCTGGCTATTTCTATTTACATAGGCAGACCTTGCACACATCCTGAAGGGCAATGGATCTGTGGGACACTGCAGTTCAGAGCATGGATAGTGAAGGAGTTAGGGCAGAGAAGAAGCCACTAAGGCAAATCCTCTGGAACTTAAAAGATTATTGAAAGGAAAGAGTCAAGTAGCAGACCTGAAAAGGACAATGTACAGCAGCTTATTTCTTGTCCCAAACCAACATTTTCTTCACACTTTCATCACATCACCACTTTCTATACCTGTTCTCTGCAAATATATCCCTGTGTCTGAGCAAAGGGGCTATGAAGGCCAAACTGTCATGGTAAGGACAAATGCCCACAGCATTAGTTAAAGTCAGCCAAAGAAAAGCAATTAAAAAAGGTCTCATGGCACTTGTCTTTCTTCTCAGGAGACCTATTGACTTTGCAGAAAAGCTTTTCATCTTGCCTATGAAAGCACCAAGGTGTTACACAGAAATCATATAGTCATATTACACTTGTGTTGTGATTGAAACCTGATGCTAGAGAAAAGGAGATTTTGTTATTTACAGTCCTAAGCAACCTGTTTGACGTTCAACAGAAGTCTGCTGTGTCTTTGCTTGAACACAACCTGGAATTATCTTCAAGTTTTGCATGTGCATTCACTTATAGTTATGTAAAGGATGTTATAAACTATTATTGTGATGAGATTATAACCCAGCAAGGTCAGGGAAGAAAAAAAAAAAAAAAAAAGAAGTGTTTTGTTGGCATTTGTTGCCAAACAAAATATGACTCTAATAAAAAACTGACAGATTATTCCTTTTCTGGTAAATTTCTGTGTGTCTAGAAAGAAGTTAAGAAAATCATTGTGTTGACTTTTCAATACAGCTCCTTGAAGAGGTATAGTAGGCTTCTAGCACCTCTTTTCTCAAGGTCATCTGCTAAACAGAAGCTAGATTTCCACCTTATTTTACTAAGAATTTCAGATTTTGCTTCTTTGTTTGAAATTGGAACCTCATTTTAAAAAAGAAGTTGTCCCTTCACCTAGATGTCGCACAAATACTTTCAAAAATAATTTCTATGGTCTCTGTTATCCTTGATGAATGTACACTGTTCAGTGTACACTTGGCGAAGGCATTTTGCAATTCTTTTGTCTCTTTCTACAGGACTGTGTGTGTGCATGGGTGGGTGGTGAAGACTGACCTACTTTGTTTTTGAAGTGAGACATAACGCTAAATGTGTGTGCAATGTTGGAAACCCAGCTCTGAGAGGATTCAATACCAGGCAACTCATATTGTCTTAGGTAAGCACCTGGCAGCAGCACCTTTGATTCATGTACAACCTTTTGTTCTTCAAACCATAAAAGCCTAGGGAAAAAATAATAATAATAAAAAAAAAATCCTTTTTATTTGCATGATTCGATCTCTGTCCTTGTTCTAATATGTCAGTAAGATTGCTTAGCTTCTGTATCCCTCCATGCTGAAGGGAATCTTGTTTTATGTATTTGTGTTTCGCAAAGTCCCAGATAGTCACAAGGCTAAACTGACAGGAGCAGACCAATGTGTCAACTCCACAATAAAATATAATCTCATTGTGTCTGCCCTTCTGTGATCTTTTTTTTTTTTTTTTTTTTTTTTTTTTTTTTACTTTTTTAATAATAATTCAGTAGTGCCTTGGTAATAAGAAACCTGATTGAATGTCCTTGAAATATGTTTTGAGAACAACAACAAAAAAATATGATTAGTACTAAAGATACATGGTTTTCCATTGTGGAAAACATGTTATTTAGGAAAGCTGCTTTTACAGTGACAGGCAGCATTTTAAGTTTCATGCCATTTTCTACTCCCTGCACTTAAGAAACATGAATGGTATGAAGACCATTTTGCAGAGAAGAGCCTTGCACTATGCAGTACAGAGAACATACTGATATTTTCCACCATGGTCCTTATATCAGGCAATGCTAGTAGCATCACCAATAGCTAAGACTATTTGATGTGCCATTTGCAATCGTTATAACTTTGCCAGTGTTTTACATTTTGGGCTCAAATGTTTCAACAGTGAGCTACATAAGCCTTTATGCGAACGGTTTGGGGGACTGGAGGGTGGAGAAGTGATTTCTCAAAAGGCTTGTGGGAGAAAAAGCTATATATATATAGTTCTCTGCACTTTGGTACTATTTCTATGATTACTGGAGGGTGGAGATTGAAAGCACAATCTTTGGGGTATGATCCTGACTCTTCACATAAGGTTTTCCTAACGCACATGGTTTCACTGCCCCAGTGAGACTTTGCAGCTGTGTATGTGCATATGCAGCTGTGTATGTGCATATGCCAGAACTCACTGAGAGGCTGAGATGCTTCATAGGTTGGACTAGTTGTAGTGATATCCACTTGCCTTAAAAGCTGTGATCAGTCAGAACTCTTAGAGATCACCAGTTACTTTCTCCTACCTGCAACCCTGGCCAGAAGCTGGGAGTTCAGATCTCTGCCTGCAGTGGTTACTCCTAGAGGTCTGGTAAAAGCCAGCTGGAGCCATAGCCCCCCAGAAGCTGAACTGTGATAATGGGATTTTAAATTTCTTAGTGTGTTACTTAGCCATTTTATTTTTTTTATTTTTATTTTTATTTTTATTTTTTGTGCAGTCTGCACCACATAAAGCAGTGTTAACTGACAGCCAACACTGCTCATCACATCAATGCTCAGCATCGGGGCATTTATCAGTCTGGCAGTGTTAAATGATGCATAAACTTTGCAATCTTAGCTAAAGAAAATATGTGCTTACACTCCCTGCAACAGCTCCCTCGTTTTCACAGCATAACTTCCCTCCAGTTCGCAGTTCTTATTCCCTGCTGCCTTGCTTCACTGCAACCTTAACTCCAACTTCAAAACAGCTTTAAATGATAGCACCAGGAAGATGATTTTGGCTGCCTGTGCAGGTGCAAGGGAATCAAAGCACTTGTCAGTGCAGCTTCCCAGCCTTTTAACTGTCACCAGCCAAGCATGGCTATCAGACCAGGGTCATAATTCCAGGACACTGTTTCAGTCCTTTGGCCTCTTCTATATGATTACCTGCTCCCAACAGAGTCCTTGGAGAGGAGGAATCTGAGGGGTGCTATCTGTTTACTGCTTTAGTAGCATTTGCAGTGCATACCCCAAAAGGTTGCTCTTAATTGTGTTTTAGGCAGCACAATGTCAGTCTCTAAACTAAAAATTCCACCATTCTCCTCTAGTACTCTTACAAAAATAATATTAGTTTTTCTTATGTTAACAGCAGAAAAAAAAATAAGACAAACACAACAACAACAAGAACAAAAGACTGCATTGAATTTGCTATAACTGTGGCTAGTAAGCTAGCAGAAAGGTGCGATCCCATTTCTCACCCACTTCAGATAAAAGAAAAACCTACAAATTTTCTTCTCTTTCTTCTCAGATTGGATTGAAGTTGCCCATTAAGCACTACTACATGAAGCCTTCAATGAATCAGGCTTTTTCCTTCCAGAGGCTGGGAGTGTGCTGTGTCATATCCCTGGAGATCATTAAATTTGCTAGGTAAGTACAGGGCAGTCAGCTTGTGTCTTCTCCTATGAAGGATTCCTGTTGAGAACTCTTTCCACCTGAAGGCATGCTGCCTCATATCCTCCTTGTTAGAATTCAAACGTTTTATTACTGCTCCCTGCTTCAGTATCAGGGCCTTTGCAAATCAGTGGATGTCACTTACCTCAACTTTAGCAAGGATTTAGGCATAGCGTCACATATTTTTTTTGTCTAGCAAACTGCTGAGTTTTTGGTTTTGTGACGTGGAATACAGTGTGGGTGAAACATTGGTCACATTGCTGAGGTTAAAATACTGAGATCAGAGGTACAAAGTCTGCCTTGTGGTTATTTACTATTTTTTTTCTGGGGTTCATACTGTAGCCAGTAACATTTTATAAATGAAATAGGTGATGCTAGGGAGCGACTAACCCCCAGAACTTTGATAAGGGTATCAGTCTCTGGGGGACAATGTATATGGTGGAGGTTAAGGCAGAGAGTCACCTATGCAGGGGGATCCTGATAGATGAGGAAAAAAAATGTGCTGTTGGGACACATGTTAACAAATGCAAAGTGTTTTGTCTTAGACAGAACAACCCTGTGCACAGGGGTCAGGCACCGAGCAACTAGAAAGAAGCTTTGTAGAAGGGGACCTGAGCGAGCTGAAAGCAAGACAGAAGCATGTTCTTGTGGCAAAAGGCCCACCAGATGTATGCATGCATCTGCAGTTATCAGACTATCCCTGCTCTGGAATTTACTTGCTCATGTTCTACAGACATCACTGACTGAACTCTGGTTACTCAGCACTTCAGGTTGCAGTTTCCATCTAATTCTGAAGCATTTTTCATCTTTAAAATACACCACAATTTACTATAGACTAGTGGGCAGGAAGGTAAGGCTGATTTAAGATACACTTAGCCACAAAACTCATACTAGGAGCATAAATGACAGCAATAAACAAAAGAAAATAATCTGTTCAGACCAGAGAAAATCTGTATCGCTAACTCTCTGCTCTGAACCATTGTTCCAAGAATGATTTCCTTGTTATCAGCAATGTGCTGGGTGAACACAAGTAATCAGAAAAGCTGCATTCCCTCTTAGCTGCTATGGTATTTCACACATGCTCCAAAGCATATCCATCCCACTTATGTCCATCAACTTAATTAAAACCTCTCTATTATTGAAAACAGTAACTGGCTCAGAAAAGAATCAGAGCTTAGGAAAGTTTTTTTTGTTTTGTTTTGTTTTGTTGTGTTTTGTTTTGTTTTGTTTTTTTCAATGCTGTTCACTGGATAGAGTTCCAGTAGAGCTGGGTTATTTCTGGTAAGAAATAACCAATTTCTGCTGGAAATCCTGCATTTTGGAAAGCATTTGAAGATGACAACTAAAGCCAAATTTGTGTGGGAGCATTAGTGAGAAATTAATGCTGCCTCTGAGTCATTGTAGATGTTTGACCTGTGGTTCATTTTATTTTATTTTATTTTATTTTATTTTATTTTATTTTATTTTATTTTATTTTATTTTATTTTATTTTATTTTATTTTTATTAAAAAATAAACAATAATACTCATTTCTAATATATTTGCATTAGTGTTTTTGTGTAGTACATTTTTGCACTAAGATTTAAGATAAGGGCCACTGACAACACACCTACTGGTTGAGTTGTGGAGGAGCTCAGGCTATTAAAGCCTTCTCAGTATGAAATCCATCACTGAACACTGCAAATTCTCCACTCAAGGTGATTAGTTAACAACTAATTTTCCCAAAATAAGCAGCAAAAAAAATATTCTAAAGAAAAAAATATAGAAGTTAAAAGCCTTGCCAGCACTGGAATTCTTTCAAACTGCAGAAGATAATTGGAGTCATTTTGCCTTGTACTTCAGTCTGTATCCATAAGACAGAAGTGGCCATGAAAATACAGCTTAATTTCTGACTGAGACATTATGAAGCACCTTTGTTGTTAAAAATATTTCCCCATTAACTTAGGCAGAGGAGGCTAATTATGAAAGATTATTATAGCAATTTGAGTACTACTCTCAAGGTAAAGTGAAACATGTCAGGTGTATGTTTTTAAACAGACATTACAAAAAAAAAAAAAAAGTAAAAATTAAATGGTTTTTTTTGTGACTGATTTCAAAAACTGTTTTGAAATTTTGAGAGTCACATTTAGTTTCTCATAAGATCACAATTAGATTCTGGGAAAAATCATTCAAAGAAACATCTACAGATACACCTAGAATAAACTTATGGCAAAGCAGTCAACATTTGTAAAGCAAAGAGGGACTTTCCTGAAGTTTGAGGTGGTTAGATGTTGCTTTGACAATACGGATATGAAAAGAAACTCACAATGTTTCTGCAAATGAGATGGAGGGAGGAATAGATAAAGCAGTCACCATGGGAGCCTCCAAAACCCAAGCCACTGAGAAACTTAGAATGGACAAACAACTTATGAAAGATGATATCTGTCATTCAGAAAAGGATCACGTCACTGCTTAGACTCTTACAAACATCAGCAGAAGTCACTGGAGGAGGGAAGAAGACTTCTTCATGCAAGCAATATTAAACAGCACAGTCTGTTCACCTGAAGTCCACCTGAAGGATATGGACTGATTTTCTATGATGTTTAGGTGCACCAGGAACACCGATATCAGCAAAGACACGTCAATGATAGTAGGAGTTAATGAAGCTCTGGTCTTACAGAGTTAAACTTTATTCCATTGTAGAATTATGTCAGTAACTGTATGGATAAAGAAAAATGTAGAAAAGCATGGAAAATTTATAACTTATAACAATACCAGAGGGAAAAATTAATACTTATTACAGAGTTAAAAACGTGCCAAATATTGGATTTCAGAGATCACATTCATTCACTGTATTCATTCACAGTATTGACAGCAACTGAAGAGGAAACCAATGAAATTTTGAGGGAATACAAGAACTATCAACAGAGTATGGAACAGAGATGAAAGTTGAGATGGTTCATGGCTCACCTACAAAGTTTGTCTTGCCATAATTCAAGCTACAATAAGAGAAACTTATTGCTTTAGGGAGAAGCTTATAAGTAGAAGTGAAAGTAATGCTCTTATGGATCATGTAAAAATCAAGCAAAAATGTTGAAACGTTTCATTTGCATATGAATGACCTAAAACCTGGCATCTTTTACAATGTCTCTAATGAGAAACTGAAAGGACAGCAACACTCTGGGAGGTGACCTTATGAAACTGGGGCATCCATTTGTGCATGATCATTATCTCTTTAGGAAATCATTTTCTCAGAAAGTCATTGGGTTGCACTTGAAGCCAGAGGTTTTTGACATGGAAATGCAACAAATTTGACAGTATAAACAATACCATGATACATAAATCATGTTAGATTGGGGGAGGAGGGATGGAGGGGAAGTGTAAAAAAAAATCCTGTCTGGAGACTTCAACTAACTCAGAATAGACTACAAATTCTGGTGTAAATTAAACAAATAAGGATGTAAAATTTACAGAAATATCTCAGAAGATTCCAGAGAAAGCTATGGGAATGCCTCCCCCAGCAGACTTTTCAGATGGAAGACCTGTAAGGAAATTTGTACATAACCAACCCTCAATTAGCAGCTTCAAAGCGATACCGAGAAAATATGTGCAGTAGGTGTAAGTCATATACAGGGCTGTATTTTGCATTGTGAAATTACAGTGGCAGCAGTGAGGCTTGAGAGGTCATATGACCTCTGAAAACAAGACACTTGTGCTTGTCAGCCAGCTGTCAGAGTCACTTTGACCTCACAGGTGTCTCAAGACAGAGCAAAGCCGCAAGTCTAGTACAGTTTGTGAAATGATATTAGTAGTGATAACAGTGGGCCATAGTCATGTCGATGTGCAGTGGACTCATCCCAGATGTAAGTGAGGCTGCTGCACCAGATGGACACATGCAAAGAAGTGGGTGGAGAAGGTTTTCTCCAATTCCCAGAGGCAAGAACCACAGTGCTGTGTGCTGGAAGAAGACACAGAGGGTACCCGTGCAGGCTGAGGCAGCTGAGCACCAACACATGTGACAGGAGGAACTGAAGGACATGGCTGTGGCAGAACTGGTGGCATGGATATTGCAGCTTAGTTCCACAGGTCCAGGTGACAGCACGGGGCATCCCAGGAGCTTATTGAGCACTGGTGACTAATTGGTGTTTAGATCCTGAATTGCATTAAAAATCAGTACGGATGTGCCTAGGAAGAGAAGTGGTAGGAAAATAGAGAGCTTGTAGGAGGACCTTAAAATAGCCACTTGGTAATAAATGATTCATGGTCCCTTCCACTCTTCAATCAATCTAACCCTCATCAGGTTAATACGCTCATTGTTGCTGTACTCACAATTTGGAGTGGAAATGTGAAGCAGCAGTTTCTATCCAGCTCTTTTAAAAGTGGCAGGAGCAGCCTCTGTTCCCCTGCAGGGAAAAGAATAAGGTCTCCCACACTGCTTACAGAGACCAACCAGTTTAGTAAGCAGCAGCTGTAAGGGAGAGAAGAAAGGAAGGAAGAAAAGGAAGGCAGAAAAACAAGTTCTCCCCATTGGCACTGTCACAACTCGACCATTTCTCCAGCTTCAGATACCCTGTTGATAATAGCAGGCTACCTGCTCATGGAAAGAGTGCACTTAAGAAAGGATAGCGGGTTTATCTATGCACATCACTGCTCCATAGGTTTTCTCTTGTTTTAGTAAACAGGGGGTTATTTTTAACCCGTTTCTTTGTTCCTTAAATAAATAAATAAATAAATAAATAAAAACATGCCAGGACAATAATCAAGCAACCCTTAAAAAATATAAAGGTGGTAGTACCAGCAATTTCAGCAATGATAAAGCACAACTGGAATTAAAATATTCTGGAATCAGATCCCCTACAGGAGAGTTTAAAGCGGTCACATAGTTGCCTCTTTCTTACTGCAAAAGTATCATCCATGTTCAATACCGGTGACCACCAGGGATAAGCACAGCCCTGGTGCTTATGGCAGGGGTACAGGACTCAGCTCCCTATGGTAGGTCCAATCCCTCTCCAGGATGCATCACAAGTTATGCACCCATGTTGAGACAGTTCCCAGGGTCAGCTCCACACCCTGTGGCTCGACCTGTCCTACACTCAGGGATACACACACACACACGTCATACTGTCCTACAGTTTCTCTCTGACCTTCTCTCTGACCTCTTCTGTCCTCTTCTCTGCAAGCTGCCGGTGTGATGTGGACTAGCTGGAGGCAGAGGTGCAAGTTAGTGGGATGATAACATTTCCTTGCTCTAACTTCTTCTGACTTTTTCTACACCTCCAGGAAATCCCTGTCTATCAGATCGGGAATATTTGTTTCTGGTATGTTGAAATGCTTGCTGCAAGTTTCAAATTCAGACTGAAAACCAAGACCTGATGCTAATTCTTTTGAAATGAATTTTTTCCCCACATTACTGCTACTCCTTCACCCTTCCCATTATCTGTTCTCCTGTCCTGGCTCAGCTAAGTTTGTTGAAGCAAAACCCTGGGCAATACTGCTATTTTTGTCTTTAATTTTGATTGTCTTCCCATGCTTTTTTAGAGCCCCGTGTTGAAAGCTTCATTCCTCCCTGCTGCTTTGTAAAGTATTCTTCTAAATAAACAGTGCATACAGCAGAAGTGTCTGATCGTCCTAGCAAAATATGAAGGTAGCAGAGCCAGTTGGAAGCCAAGGAAAACAGCACTTTCCTGCATGCACTAATTCTTTATGATACAAGAGACATACAGACAAAACAAAAAGCCTTGTCTCTGCTGAGACACAGGAAAAAAAAATACTGTGAAGTGAAACTCAACACATGAAAACAGAGGTGCATTTCTGAAACAGCAAGAGAGGTTATTGTCCCATCACTTCTAATGATCTCTTTGTAGCTTCTGTTTGCCATCCCTCATCACACCTGGCCTATAACATTGCAAGTAAATCTCTCCAGGGTGATTTAGGTGAACATGCTGCATTTTGCACCGAAACATCAAAGAGTATTCCTGACTGACAGCAGAGGAAAACCACAAGATGAGAGGTGGATACTACTATGTGTCGATCACAGACACTTCTGTGACTGTACACTGGGTAAGTCTGAGTTTCCTAAACTGATTTCCACAGAACTGTGGTGGGTTAACAACATGTACACTGTAATTTTTCACCTCTACCAAATAAAACATGGTAACCTGTAAAATCTCATTAATTTATACACATTTAATCATGTGTCTGTACTCTAAAGAGTGTCTGTACTATTTAGAAAGAAATATTTTTATATATTTAGAAGAATTTAGAAGTTTGTAGAAGACAGAATTCGAAGGATAGAAATCTATGGATGATAATTGAAGAAAAGATTAAAATGCAGTGCATGCACATTTTACATACAGAAGATATGCATAGAGTCTCTCTGTTTAGAAAAGGGCCTGAATAACACTTGACAGTGCCTGAAGCAGGGAAAGTTGCTGTGTGTCGTCTCTTTCTGCTTGATGAGCATCTTGGTTTTATAACAGACTTTAATGTCAGTGGAAACTGTAGTTCCAAAGTACAGTCCCAGCTCCAAGGGGTTCATGTTACAGAATGGGTTGTCAAAACGACAAACTACTTCTGAAGGACACTGTGCTCATGGGTCTGACTTTACTGGGGAAAATTAGGAACTTTTCCATTCAATTCACCAATCTTTGGTTCAGCTTTGGATTTCATGGGTACATTTTACTATGGATAATACAAGCCAGGTGTGTTTTCAGTGGAACTGGCTATATGACAAGAAGGAAGATGTCAGTCATGCATTTTTGCCATGCCATGAAAGATTTTATGTCTTGACTCCAGACATGCCAACATACACAATGATGTAATGGTGAGGCAGGGTGCTGGAGGGAAGGCAGATGTTATTTCATATTCTAAACAGACTGCAATGGTTTTATCTGTGAGAACTTCAGAGTTTCATACACACCACTAATGAATCTGCTTTTTCTTTTTATTGTGGTATCAGACTTTGTGAAACAATGGCAGTATCATGATAGTGGGTTTTAAAAGCTGCCTTCACTGTCATGGGTTTGGGAAAATGAAATAATCTGATATTTAAATGGAAAAAAAATCTGAATGTTAACTGTGTGTTACCTTGAAGGACTTAATTTATTGGGAGCGGCCCAGAAGAATTGTTGGCAGCTTGCCTTGATATGAGACCACCAGGGGTGAATATTCATCAGACAATATGAAAGGGAATCAAACATGCCTGACAGGTGAGTCTCACAGTGCTTGACATCTTGGACATTTGCATGAGAATCAGCTCATCCTTTGCTTTACTTTTCATTGAATACCACTTTGCACTGAAAACTCTACCTTTGCAATCTGAACCACTCCCCATTGCAGTCAATGGTCTCACATGAGGCCATCTTTTGGAAGTCTTCCCAGGGTATCTTCCTCTCTGAGGTTGTCTATCATCATATTCTTCCTTCATACTGTCTTCTTTGTTCTTCAAAGAAGAATGATACCCTTCAAAGGATTTCTTGCTTTGGCAACTATTTAAGGTGGGCCTCCACATCTTATCAATGACTCTGGTGCCCTTAGGTTTGGTAAATAAATAGTCCCTCACATGTTTATTATCAAGGAAAGCAGAAAATGAGAAAGTAGGAAATTCCCCGCATCCTAGGACTAGATTTGAACATTGCTTCCTTCTCTTCCATCCTTTGACCTTGCTTGTTGTAAGGTTCACTAGAACTACTTACATGGTGTTAATGGCTGGCTGCTGACACCAGAGTGATCTCTGATTGTCTTTTCTTTGCCTCAGGGTTATTATAAAGAAGAAAAACACTCAGGAACTCAACAATTCTTTGCTCAAATACTTTTATTTTTACTTTTATTTTATTTTATTTTATTTTATTTTATTTTATTTTATTTTATTTTATTTTATTTTATTTTATTTTATTTTATTTTATTTTATTTTATTTTATTTTTTTTAATCCTTTCATAAAAGCACAATAAAGTTCTTGTTGAGCCAGATCCAGCTAGCTCAATGTTCTGTCTCTGACAATTGTCAAATACAGACAGCTAGGAAGGAGTAAGAAACAGGAGGAAAAAAATATAATCACATGTTCCCAGAGCACTCTCCCTGTCTCCAATTAATGTCTTTCTTTATCTACTCTTTTCCTTAAAGATTTTTCTGTCTCTAAAGACATCTATTCTCTAATGACAATTCATTCATGATTCTCCACCCTAGCAATCTATCAATGAAAAAAGAATGAACTAAAATAACCGGAAATATGAAGAGTATTGATATCCTAAGAGTTCAGCTTGCCTGCCAGGGAATAGATTGTAAGGTTTGTCTTCTTTCTCCTATCTAAAATTTCTTTAATAAAACAGGAGGAAGCCCACCAGCTGCAACACCGTCCCTGAAAGTCAGTGTTTGCTATGAGAAGGGAAGGGATATCGTGATGATTTCTGTTTTGAGGAAAGGGGATATCACAATGACTTCTGGTTTGCTGTTTTTGACTCTTCAGTAGATTTCAGTATTACCGCAGTCAAAAGTTCACTACTTGCTCGACTGGGAAGCAAGTAATGCTTTACTCCCTTTTGGGACTCTATGGGTCTTGTGGGAGAATTTTTTGCTAAAAAACAAACAAACAAACAAACAAAAAAAAACCAGAGAAATATTTTTTTTTGTGAGAGCTGTCAAGCCTATTATTATCCTGAGAATATGAATCAGGATCCCAAACATTGTAGAACAACGTCCTTCCCTGCTCCAGTTGCTATCCTGTGTGTAACTCCATGTGTGTCCCAAGAACATTTCAGTGCTAGCCTCAAAAATTTTACATTCACATCAGATATTAGTGAATTCAGTGAGACCTCTGCTCCCATGCAGTGCTTTAGTCAATGCTTTGATCACTGAAAAAAGCAGTAAGTTTTATAAATAAATAAATAAATAAGCAGGATATTTTATGACCTTGTTGGTTGTTACATTGCTTTATATAATGCATGATTTTACAAGTCATCCTTGGAGCTGGGAGCAGTTGAGCACATTTTGCAGTATGACCATGACCTCAGGACCCAGATCTCCCTGGACTGCCTGAGAACCTGACCTGTCTCAGATCTCTGGTGTTGAACATTTACAAGTACAAACTCAGGACTTTCCAAAAGACTCACTTGTTTTTCACTAAGTAGATATTTCTTTTTTTTAACTTCACCTCCAAGCTTGTGACACATGGGCTTTTTGAGGTGAAAGAGGGTTGAATAAAAGATGATGATTGATTGTAAGAAAATAATTTGCAAGAAAAGTGAAAACATCACTTCATCCAGAAACATTTGCCTTTTAAGAACTCAGCACTTTCTGTTCAGTGACATTCTGCAGCAGTACTTCTGGATCTCCTGATATTACCAGGTATTTAGTAGGACTTAGAGTAGGGTGAAAGCTTAAAAGGATACGAAAGATAACTCACCTCACCAAAATACGATACATTGAAGAATCCCTTTTTTTTTTATATAATAAAATGTCAATCTGTTTAGAGGTGAAAGTGAAATGCTGATTCTCAAGAGGTCACATGGACTACGATGTCTCCTAGAAGATATAACACTTTCCTTATTCTGGTGGTCTTAATTTCTGTATTTGTTTTTACTCCTGGAAAGGCAGAAAAGTATATTTTCTAAAAAATCAGTGTCAGACTGTAATAAACACTCAGTTACAACGTTTACAGCTGCTCAATGTATTTTCTGTGTTGTACTGAAGCAGGTGAAGATAGAAACAAGTAGTCATTAAAAAATATAACTTCTTATAAAACAGAATGTCTCGTCAATAAAGTCCTTTGGTTTTAGGAAAACAAAACAAAAGCTGCTGACCAACCAACCAGACAAAATACATGAAATTCACAAAGTCAAATTCAGCCTCTTCAGCCACTGCAGTTCTCCAGCATCTTGGAGGGTTGCAAATTATCTAGCAAACAAAAATGTGTAAAAGCAGTAAACAGGTGTACTCTTTTCTGCTTTCATAGGGTATTTGGAACTAGGCACAGACTTCTCTAAAAATCAAGGTATGAATATCCTCACCATAAGCCAATCCCCTTGTTCTGTAATTTCTCTCTGTCATGTGGTCCCTAGCGAGCATCCAAATACCTCTCTCCCCTGGCCCTGGGAATACGGTCTTTTCTGTGAGGTAAACAAGTTCCAGAGTGGGAAACAACAGGAAACAACTTAATAAACACGTAACCAGTCTCACATGACCATTTACTCCTTTAGGTAGGTAAAAAAGAAATGATCTTGCTGACAAAATGACCAAATCAAAACCCTACTAAACCCTTCTTTTTCATGCACTAATTATCCTTCAGTGAAGTATGTCCACTCTTCTGTTCAGTGCTATCTAGATTTCAACCATACAAGTTGATACAACTAGGTACCTAATTTATTTCAAGTAATAACAACTAAAGCACAATAAAAAAGAAAATATTTCTTTTAGAGAACGATTTCTGGCAATTTTCAGCATTTACTGTCAGTCAGAAGTTGATCAGTAGCTGCACAACTACACTGACATGATGACAAGCCCAAAGTAGCATATATACTGACATCTCAACAGGGCTTCTTAGCTGTGGTGCTTGCTACCAGAGCAGCCACCCATTTCTCAGGCTAGCATTAGCAAGTGGGTGTGACACAGCATCTGCCTGCCTCAACTGCAAAGACAAAGCTCATGTGGCCAAGCATTTGTTAGGAAAACAATTTATTCACAGAATAAACAACAGATTGACTGAAACTACTTGCATTTATCTGAGGAAAAGCTTTGCCAAAAAGAATGAGGGAAAAAAATCATCAACAACAAAAACAGAAAGCAAGTGCACAAACAAGTATTTGCACTTTTTATTTTGAAATGTGATTTTTATTTTTTATTTTTGATATGTAGCTTCAATGTGACATGAAAAGGAGATAGAAATATTCAAAAATGAAATGAAGCCTTTTTGTAAATCAAAGAATGAACTGGATGTTTTCTGTTTTGGTTTGACCCTCAATTGCTGTTCCAATTTTAATACTGGGACAACAACTTAGAAAATCAATTTGTTCGTCTCAAGTCATTAAGTGTGTAATGAGGCATCCAGTGTGGTTCATGGCCACACTGAATAAACAAGTTATTCCCTGTCATTAACATTTTCAGCCTATAGAATCATGGACACCCAGTAACACTACCCATTGTGCAGTGCAGGTGAAATATCATCGGATGTTTCACAAATCACTGTTTCACAGGTGTCAGTATTCAAGATGATCAACTTTTATCGAGAGTTTAAAATATGTCATAATGGCAAAATCTTATTGAAACAGACTGGAAAAAGTGGCCCCATGACTGATGTGTCTTTTTGGTCGGCAGAGCATTTGTTGAATTGTGCTCCTCACTAAAAAAAATGGGGGAAAAAAACAGTTACGCCAGGAAGGCGTGTGTGTGTGTCACACTGCCTGTTGTGTGATTTTGCTGTATTATGTAGATGTCTCCCATATTAAAATGTTGTGGGAATCTTATTATCATCTTGGCTATGAATTTTAATTACACACACTATAGAATAATATTTTAATAATTAAACTCCTGAGCATATATTTTACATGAAAAAGGTGCTACATGCTGCATAAAATTATCATTTGATTACCAGATCACCTTTTCAAGAATAGCACATAGGGACTTAGACTGGACCTGTGATCCATTTAGTCTGCTGTACTGTGATAAGCTCTCTCAATTACTGATTTTAGGAATGATACCAAAAATACAGTTATTATTCACACCTGCAGAGCTGATATATATTCACAATCTGGACAGAAACCAGAAACCCTTAGCACAGCTCAGGCATTTGACTTGAATGCATATCAAAGCATAAGTGCTGTTCCTGCCACTTAGCACAGAGGAGCTGTGGGCTGTGAATTCCTTGTGCTAAGCAGACGTGCCTAACCAAACACCTCTGAAATTGGAAAGCAAACCCATTCTTCCTTTTGTTTTCAGTGTTATAAAATAAAGAATTAGACAAGAGGTGGACCATACAAAGTGAGAGTGAATAAAAATTGAATAAAAATACTTCTCTAGCTTGAAAACCAATCTGGAAACAGGTGAAAATGCAATCTGGGTGTGACTGAGAGGGCAGAGCCAGGGTCAAGTATCAGTGGTTGACCCAAATCACTTGTCAGAGGCTTGAGATAAACAATCTTTCCAAATTATTTCCCATCCCCCACATGTCAAAGCTAATTCAGGCCTTTTAAAAATCACTACTGGAAACTCTATTTGTGTTACTAAGAACTGGAATCACATCTACCTACTTAAAGAAAATATATAAAATTTCCATTCCTGGATACCATACCTCTAGGTAGAGAAAAGAGCATGATGAAATCTGGGAAGACTGTAAGGCTGGGTGTAAGGCTGGGGAAGACACAAAACTTGAATGCTGCATTAATCTTAAGAAACCAACTTGTAACTGTGAGACATACTGGTGAATCTACTATCATGTAGAAAAATGTATTTTTTACTTCTTTAACCAAGTGGCAAGATAAATAATTCTCAAAAAAAAAAAAAAAAAAAAATATATCTGAAAGAGAAGGATATACTTATTATTTGTATCTGATTACCTTTTCTTTGCTATCAAAGGAGAAGTCAGTCATGCTTCCTCAACAGAGAAGCTTTTGCAAAGGACCTAAGTATTCTGAAAAATATGGTCTAATATTGAACAAATTTTGGATTGAGACATTTTTTAGACAGAAAGATTCTGAAGCTTCTGATTAGCTTCTAAATCAAGCACTCTGCTGTCACTTATCTTTCCAGGAAGTTTGCAAAACTGCTGGAATTCCATAGAAATTAGAACAGCTTCAAAACTACCACCCGCATGGTTCCTTTGGCGACTATCTGCTCATGATGTCTCGTGTATCCTTTATAGAGGCAGGGAGAGTATAAGACCCATCCTAGTTCTGCATCTGGAAGCATGGACGTTATACGACAAAGTGTCACACCCCCTTCTCATTCAGTAATGAGGTGGCTTCATTTTGCTCATTTTTCATATGTATTCAGTCACACAAGGGGAGAGGGAGACATCAGGACCCAGGGAATTAGGACATCAGAGAAGAAACTGATATAAGACCTTTATCCCTGTTCCCCCCATTTCTCAGAAATCTATAGCATGGATTGTTCTGACTGGAAGGTTGATTTAACATACAGGAGTTCTGTGCGTAGAAGCAGCAAGGCTTTTCCGTGTTACATGGACAAACTAACACTGAAATGAACTGACATTCTTAAACTGGTCTAAATTTTGAAATTGTTATTTAGGGTTGGTTGGTTGAATTTACTTGAGCAGTCTCATAATCACATTGGCAAATAACCTTGACTGAAATACATAGAAACCTACTTTTAAGAATGCATCATTCTTGGGTGAGACCAAAATCACCTGCCCAGACATGTGCAGAAATGTGATAAAATTTTGCTTTTGTAACAAGATTATGATAAGATTCTGAATTAATTGAGCTTGTTATTATAACTTGAAAATTGAACCATCTCCTCTTAAGTTCAGCTTCTGGTATAATGAACACATATTTAAATATCTTTATTTTCCTTGTCATGACTATTTTTCTTTAAAAACTATTTTTTCCTGGGAGTCTTCATACATTCATAATCATTTTCCAGTCTGTATTTTACTTAAGACACATAGATCTAAAACTCTAAGAAAAATCTAACAGAGCTAACTGGTTAAAAGAATTATTTGCCTATGTATATTTTCTAACTCAGTATTCTCAAAGACAGCTCAACGAGAAAGTTTTTCCTCAGACTTGACTAGCAAAAGGATGACACATGCCCTAGGACAGTACCAGACAATTGATATTTAGAAAAATAATCTGACTTGTAAGAGGGAAGGAAATGAGTCAACAAGACAAGTCTAGGGGCACAAAAGTCATGCTTATACCTCACCACAGAGTGCATCCATTGCTTGTGCATGGCCTAAATTAGAAAGTCCACTTTATGGAATGTAGATGTGCTACTTCAAATCAGAAGCAGTATTTCTACCTGGACTTTTTCACAGCTCTCTCAGCTCCTTATTGGTTGTTAGGTTATCTTAGACATCTTGTGCCCCTTCACTTGCAATATAGAAAAGTTATACCATGCAACTCTGCTGACTCACTCCCTGGTTTTAAATGACTTGTTTGTTCCTCCCAGCATCTGAAATTCCTTTAGCCACGTCCTGCTGATGCATGGGAAGACCTCTGTATGAAAGAAGGGCTGAGTGCTTTCACTCTGCATCGTTACTTTCTGAATTAATACACATAGTTTGCTGTGTCAGTTCAGTCACCTTCATGCTAGAATAATAGGGATTTTAATTACATGATGTTAAACCTCTCGCTCTGATGTAGCCATGTATTGGAAGGCTCATCATCAGTTCAACAGTCGATTGAGGAAACCTTGGATAATGAGAGTTTATTAACCCAGGTTAATGAGCCTCAGGCAGAAATGAGGGATTTTGTCCAGCTGAAGTGAAGCACTGAACACAAATCTGGCTAGATGAGCAGAATTCAACCCTCTTGAGATGTGCCTGGGAAGTGACAGAGCATTTGGTAAAAATACCAGCAACTACATGCTGAAAGCAGAACATCTGTGTTCTCAGGAGCTATATAGTTTAATCATGTCCTCTACATCTCTGAGGAGAGGTAGATATCCTAGCAATCTCAATGGCAAAGGGAGAAAATGGATGTTGTGTTGCTCAGAGAGGCACTGAGCGTGATGTGAGCATGCATGTCTCAAGAAGACCTATAGGCCCTTCCCTAGGGGGTCCTTACATTGTCCACTACAATGCTGGCAACACCTCACCTCTTTTCCTAGGTGCAGAGGGCTGCCAAAAAGCTGTGGTGCTGTACAGAAGCATCAGATTATTTATCTCTCCTTGAAGACAACCCTCCAATAAGACATTTAAAATATTCCAGGAGTATTTTTTTTCATTTGCAAGTAGTTTTAATACACAGTTAGAAAGACAAACATTTTCCAACAGAGAAAAACACTTTTTTTTTCTTGTAATCAGAAGTAAATAGGTGAAACATCAATGATGCAAAATACTTTTTTTCTGTACTACATACATTACCCACTGAAATTGTAGATGGGTATCTACACTTCAAAAATGGGGGAGAAGAAATTTTCTGGATCCCTAGTTTTGTGTCTAATCCTCTGTGATTACAGACTTCGAGAAGAGCAAATAGTTTGAAATGATTCACAAGGCTGAAATTCTTGGTCCTAAAGTCAGGGAAAAATTTGCCCTTGTTGCCAGTTTTGAGAGTTCATGTAAGTGGTACATTTACTCTTCAGATTTTGCTGTTGACAACATTCAAATAGATACAAAATCTTTAAACTAGCAGATGGCAGAGAAAATGGCCCAAGAGAAAATGACCTTTGAGTTCCTGAACCAAAAATAGGAAGTTTCTATTTCATATTTGTTAATATCTCATGCATCTATTGCAAAATACAGCTCATTATATTACTCCTTCCCTATTGGGTATATTATCCACAGTCAAAGAAATATAAAAGAACTGCTTACAGTATCAAGTGCTATGAAGCATATGCAGCTTTTGAAATCAAAACAGCTGGGAAATGACTGAATGATTTGTATATGGCCTGAAGAAAGTTGGATGCATATTATTTCTAGTTTCAACATATGTAAAATTGTAAAGCTATGTTTCAGTGAAAATAATAGTATCTATGGCAAAAATGTATCTGAAGTGTGTTTGGGAAAGTTTATTACAAAGTCTTTTGTAAAATTTCCACTATTCTTCCTCAGAAGGCAAAGTCCTACAGTTCTAATTAAATCAAGAGCTCTGCTAAACACAACATACAAACATATAGAATGACAAACTGTCATTCTGGCTCTGCTGGGCCCCAGGTAAAATCTTGTCTACACAGAAATGTTCTTATTGCATTATTTTTCCATAAGTTGTATGCAAAGATTACTATAACAGAAACTTATAGCTGTATTTGTGAGGATGTGCCACTTTCAAATGACAGCAGAACCCTGCGCTCCTGGCAGGCACAAACTGAGGAGTCTGGTCCACACCTCCTGGTGGTCATACAGCAATTCCAGTAATACAGACAACAGGAGAAGGAGGAAGGAGTAATTTGGTCTGTGTCTGTCTGCTGCTGCCTTGTGGGGAACATCCTTTCAGGGCTCAGCACACTCCCTGTGGTTAAGGAAAAAGGCCAGGGCAGTGCTGCAGGTCCAAGTGTACATCAGTGGTAGCAGGACTGCAGGAGGCTAATACCTCTGTCTGCAGAAGTCCTTGAAGAGCTTGATGGAGCTCCAGCACATAGCTGTTAGAAGAAACCTCCAACAAACCACTACCACCATACGTATGCATTTATATGCATGCATGCAAGGATTTATAAAAATATCTAAGCATACTAGTGTTTGTAGCTGTAAGACTGTTGTCAGGAAGCTGTCTAATGCTTTAGTGCTATTTCATGAGTCATGTGGGAAGGTTTAGAAATGCACAGTAGATAAGTACTAGACTTAGAGTGTAGGGCTTCTGTAGTGTAGGACCATGACTGCAATTGGAGTCTCATTTTTTACCCCTCACACTGTTAATCCACAAGGTGGAAATACAACTACTCTCCAGTGTTGTAAGGCATGTCAAAAGCTTCACAAGAGTATGCAGTGACCATCTTTTCTGCAGTCTGGGGTATGCGTGCAGGTCATAAGTCCTTTACTAGCTCTCTGTGAAAGACCCCTGCAGTGAGTACTGCTGGGAGGAAGGCAAGGAAGGAGACTTCAGAGGCTTGAGCTGCAGGACATGAATAGCAAAATAAATAGTTGGAGTCAGCAAGATACAGTTACCACAGGGAGCAATATCTATTTAAAATAATGTCTAATTTAAATAGGCATTCATGGCTTCAAATCTTCTGATGAATTTTAAAAAATGTGCCTGCACCAGAATATGGACAATTCAATACATAAAATTCAAAGGTACATAAAGAGCTAAGGATATTGATTAAACTATGAACCAGAATACCATTCCTGTTCTTTTTGGTTTGTTTGCTTGTATTGTTTTGGTGTTGTTGTGGTGTGCATGTGTGTGTTTTGTTTGGTTGTTTGGTCTTAATGTTTTTTATCTGCAGCTACAAGGGGCCCTTTCAGAGGGCCCAGCTGAAGCCCCCACACAACCCCTTAAGCTTTCTCTGTCCTTTTTGGTCTAAGAGCCTTGAAGTTCCCTTGTCACTTCTCCAGCTGTACCTCAGCTCTCAGTTCCTCTCATTCCAGAAATCCTATCAACTGGTACTTCTAACTCCAGATACCCACCCCCAGATAAAAGCTTCCCCAGACTTCCTAGTGTGTGCCAGACTGCATGCACTTTGATCCAATGGTACTTTCAGAGCCCCACCCAACTCCAAATCCTCTCAGTTCTTCCAATCTCATACGCCAAATATCCTTCTGCCCAAAGCCTGCAGTGTACCTGCTCTTCCACCCCAGGATCTCCCCTCATTCTTCTGTTGAAAGGACCCCTAGACACTAACCACCTGAATGGATGCTCTGACCTACATCTCTGGACCCATCACCTTTGCTTGCACCATCTGCTGACATCCACACCCACGGCTGCCACAGCTGGCTGAGCCCACCTCTCCTCTATCACAGCGTCTCCTCCCTGATGCTCTCACAGGGACTTTTAAAAGCTAGATGCAGGCTGCAGTTACCAGAAATGTGCTTTAATAGGACAGAAAGAACAGAAAAAATAAGAACTATTTCAGGAAACACAGGTGCATTGAAACCCTCTATTTCCTCACTCTTACTCTGCAATCAGATCTGGAACTTCTCTTTTTATAGGATTTGCAAAATAAAACCTGAGAAAATGGACATGTAAATTTTGCTGTTGTTGTTGATGATCTCTGTTTGGCAGAGAGAATAACCCCAAAGATATCATTTCTACCTTTTTGAAAGGAAGGTGTGGGAGGTGAAAAAGAGACTAAGATCCAAAGCACAGAATTGGAGGTTATTTGATCATCTTTGTAAATAATTACGGTACCATTGACTGAGTGCCCTTAAGCCAAGTTGCCTGCTGACAGACCGCTGCATCAGCACAATTTTCTCTTGTTTTAAGACTCTTGTGCAGAGTCTTAAAAATCATCATGGGTTGAATGTAAAGCAGAGTACAAAACAAAGTCACTACCAGTTCTTGATGACACACAGTCACTTTGTCCCAAACTCATTTTTTTTTCCTTTTCATTCCCACTGGGAGTGTTACCTCTCTGGTGCTCATCTGTTCTTCCTCTAACAGCCAGCAGAGTGTTTGTTGCTTCATTTCCACTGAAGCATTTTTTCACCATTGAGGTTTCTCATTGCAATCAAAATGCAGAAGATTATTTTATTAATCACTTTATTAGCTCTGTTTTCACCTTTGAAAAAGACACTTCATTCTCCTCCATTAATTCTTACAAGACACTGTGAAAAGATGCCTAAGGGTCAACTCTCTTTATTAATCCATTTTTTGATGATAAAATAGCTGTGTGAGGAGGCACAAAGACAGCTTGTAACAAAATTATGCAAGGTGCCTCATTTAGACTTTTACTTATTGAAGAACTCTTTGTTCCAGTACAGGAACATGTGTGTTTCCTTGTAAGTTGTACCTTTGCATCCCAGCCTCACACTGCTCTCAGTGTTCAAGAGGTGAACAAAAAAATAGGTACAAGGGAACATACAGCAGTAAAAGTACCTTGTGAATTTGAAAAGCTACTGAGCGAAGCCAGGCAGTAGGAGCCCCTTGCTTTGCAGCCAAACAAAGCTTTAAAGAACAGAATGAAACATGGTGTAAATCTGGTCTGAACATACTAACAAAAGCCACTAAATTTTGGCCGAGCAATTGCTGCAAACTCCCCCATAAATCCAGCTGGGGATAGCACACATCTTCAGGAAAGACTTCAAGCCTTCAGTTGCATAGCTTAATGGGTGGAGGATCTACTGCACTCCTGGAGAAGTTGCTCTTGTAGTTGATGGCACACATCATTAAGTAGAGACCTATTTTCTTGTCTGAACTGGTCTTTCAACAGCTACATTAAGGGTTCTCTAATATCACTGTAAGAGTTTTCTGAATTTATGGTCTCCAAATCAAACTGAGCCCATTTTGCAAGAGACAAGATGAGGGCTTTTTTTTTTTTTTTTTTTTTTCCTGCAGCTCAAGCCTGGGAGCACCAATAACACCAGGCTTTTTTTCCCTTCATACTCATCCCCATATCCCCATTCCACCAAATGAGTTCAGAAAGTGTGCAAGTGGCGGTGAAATCAAGCTTGCCATCTTCACACTGTCTTGATTCTGCAGTGCCAGCAGGAGAAAACAACCTAGCACTTCAGCCTCAGTGTAAGACGTATTATTCTGATTTAAAGAAGAAGAATATGCCTTTTTTTTTTTTTTTTAATATTAGCCTTTCATTCTTTGGGAAAAAATCAAAGAACTACAAGAGCAACAAGACCACATTATCACTGTGCAAAAGTATGTAATGAAGGTCTCTGTACATTTTGTGCAACACAGAGATTTCTTCTGAAAGCATCAAAGGAAGAGGGAGGTGGTCTTTAGAAATTAATAATTTTAGCTGAAAATAAAGAGCAATGCCATAGAAAACACTTAGATTTTAGAAAACACTTAGAAAACACTTAGGCTTTCTGAGGAAGGAAGAGCTGGTGTTGCTCACAATACATTAGTGCAATAGATGTAATTTTTTTTGGCAAAGAGAGGTTGCACCTCTTCCTCCATCTTTTCTCTCTCTCCCTCTCCCTCCAACCTAGCCATCCTGTTGCCATCACAACCATATCCAATGCAGCTGTCTCTTCTGCCAGGCCAGCAGCAGCATCCAGATCACAAGTGGGCCTTGCAAGGGAGAGAGTGTGTATGCCATGCCGACACAGAATCAGCACTGGCAACTGATCTTGTGATTTTCAAAGATAGGCTTAAAGCCCAAGCTGCTGCTCCTGTGATATTGTATTTAAACATTGGCTTTCATTAAAACCGGAAAAAAAAAAAGATTCCAGCCCTCATGGCAGCAGACAAAAGCTTAAAGATATTAACTGGATGCACCTTAGGGACTCAAAACCTACAATGCAAATGCAAAGAAAGAGATTTAAATTTTCTGTTTGTACTAAATGTCTTTTAAACTGAAGAAGAAGAAGAAACAGTATTGTGACACTAGGGAGATAAAAGAGAGGAGGGATGGGGGCTTTCTTTTTTTTTTTTTCCAAGGAGGAGGACTGCAGCAGTGCTTTGGAGCAGCTGCCCTGACCATCTCTTGCCCACGTGGAGCAGACCACCTGCTGTGAGGTTTCCGTGTGCTACCCAAGGAGGGGCAGGTGGTACACAGCAGCAGCAGCAGGTTTTTGGATGAAACTCTTTCCCTTTTGAGTCCTAGGGTTTGTGCAGAACTCCTGCAGAGAAGATGAAAAGAGCTGGGAAAGACTGCACAATTTTCTGCCAGAGCATTGCTGGGGACTTCAGGGACTTTTGCTTTCCCTTTGCTGTGGGCACACCCCTGGACAATGGAGCAATAGTGCCACTCCAGTCTTCATCTCATGATCACGCTCACAGCTCCATCTGGCCCCAGGAGATGGGGGGTTTGTTCGAGAGGTTGTAGGAAAGGCTCTGTGGTTCCTCTCTGTCTGCCCTTCCTGTCAACAACACTCAGTCCAGCACGAAAGGAGAAAGAGACCTTCAGCTGGGCAGCCCCTGCCCCCAGCCACCTGGCCTGGACCATCAACCCACCAGACCTTCATGTTGTCCTCTGCAAAAGAGGCCACCAGGATAGCAACTGTGCAGTTCAGGAGCAGGTGATGTCTCAGTGGGAAAGACTGAATGCTCTGTGCCTTTCATCCATGGAACTCTGCCGTGGTTACGCTTAGATAAGCACAGGGAGAAATACAATCAGCTTTCCACAAAACTTCAGAATTTACTACATTTTTACTAGCATCTTGTTTGCTTGAATATGTTTATTTTTATCCTTCAGGCAAATATTTCTGCCTCCTGTGAACCTTTTATGTAAATCAACAGAGGCATTTGGCAAGCCATAGCAAAACTGCAGCTTTACATATCACTGAAGCGGAAAATAAATGGAAATAATTACTGATGCCTCCAAGTACAGATTTGTTTCAAAATGAAACATGTAGCTCAAAGGGGGTGGGCTGCATATATCTAATGATTTCCTGTTAGCTTACACAGCATTGGCTCAGACATTTTAATTTCATTCTGGTCTGTGCTTTTTCCCCTTTATTAGAGAGGTCAGGGAGAGATGGTGGTTGTTTGTTTGATCATTTTGAGCATATTGAGCAGAATCAGATCTTTACTTACTTAGTAAGCCCAGGAGATGATATTTGTAAATCCCTCCCTCATGCTAGAAATTGGAAATTAACTGGGGTTTGAAGCAAAATGGTATACACTGTAGTGCCAATAACATCACTAAGATGCTACTGGCTGAGCAAATTGTAGTTTTTATATAATGGACTTGATCAATATGTGCAGGCGTCAATACTAATCTGTTTTCAAGTATTTCAGTATATGCCAGTAATGCATGTCCTGACACTGATGAGTTGCATTGACATGAGGAGAACCAGGTTCCATAGTGCCAAAGGCTGCTCCTGAGTCATGGCTGCAGTCTGTTGTCCTGACATTAGTTGCATCCCAGGAGGAAATATAGGAACACTCCCTACTGTCTTTGGACTCCTGAAAACTAAATGTTTTATAACTGTTACCATGACAGTACTTGAAGGAAACACTCCAGACAGATGGAAATTTTGCTGCTTCTAGAGCAGAAGAAAGCCATGCAGTCCAGACCAAAGATCCATCTGGTCCTGTGTTCTCTCTCTAGACCAGCTGCCCAGGGAAGAGGAGGAACTGGTAAGTATCTCTTCACCCATTATACCCTCAGCCTCCAGTTATTCTCAATGTTTACAGATGGATGTGATTTCTCTCCTTAGTCACCCTTGCCAGATTTTTCTCTGTTTAACTTGTCCAGTTTCCTCTTGAAGTCATGTGGCATCCACATATCCTTCAAGACAAGGGCTTTCAGGTCTACAGACCACAGCACGAAGAACTGTCTCTTTCTGTTTTTTCCAGACCTGATTCCTTGTAGCTTCATTTGATACCTCCTAGCCCTTGTACTAGTGACAAGAGACTGTGATGACTCCTCACTCTGGGATTACACATTTCCTTCAGCATTGGTCCTTTAATAGGGCTTTGTGTTTTGTCTTTCATGTTATTCACCTGTTTTGACTTTGCTAAGGAAGAAGTGAAATGGAGTCAGTGCACATAAGCTCGTTATGTGGGGAAAGTATGTGCATGTGTGTGTGTGAGAAAGTGAGTGAGTAAAGAACTGATTCATGGCTCACCTCTGCCCTCTGAAAGGATCTGGTAAAAACTGGTAGATCTCCTGGACATCCTCAGCCCACAGGCAACAGCCATTCTTCTAGGTACCAAAGGTGGTGGAAAATCTGGATTTAGCCTCTACTGTTTAAAGCCTGGGGACATGGGACCTGTTACTATCGAGCCTCTCATCAGTACCTACGATGTCCTCCTCAAGCTAACTGTGCACATGCTAAGCATTCATATAAGCTTGTGCAGGTTAGGAGTGTGTGCACAAAACAGCATTGTGCAAAGCATTTGCAGGGAAACCATGCAGCAGAGAACTGTACTGCTTCTGGGAAGACCGTATTAAGAACAGTGGCACTAGTAAGATGGTTGTAAAATTGGCTTTTTGGCATCCCGAGACAGGTTAGGTTTGCTTTTTAAATCATAGAATCACAGAATCATTAAGGTTGGAAAAGACCTTCAAGATCATCTGGTCCAACCATGCCCCTACCAGCAATGTCACCCACTAAACCATGTCCCTAAGTACCACATCCAACCTTTCCTTGAACATCCCCAGGGACGGTGACTCCACTACCTCCCTGGGCAACCCGTTCCAATGCCTGACTGCTCTTTCTAAGAAGAAATGTCTCCTCATTTCCAACCTGAACCTCCCCTGGCACAACTTGAGACCATTCCCTCCAGTCCTATCACTAGTTATCTGTGAGAAGAGGCCAACACCCAGCTCCCCACAACTTCCTTTCAGGTAGTTGCAGAGAGCAATGAGGTATCCCCTGAGCCTCCTCTTCTCCAGACCAAACAACCCCAGTTCCTTAACCACTTCTCACAGGACTTGTGTTCCGGGCCCTTCACCAGCTTCGTAGCCCTTCTCTGGACGCAGTACAGGGTCTTGATGTCCTAATCCATTTGTGGCCATCCTTAGAGGGCAAAGTGTTGTCCTGGTGGTCTTTTTGCCTTTCAGTGCAACAGTTTCCAGACTTCTATTCAATCCCCACTGTTAACATCAAGCCCACAGAGAGGGGGTTAGCTACGAATTCTGGTTCAAAGCTTTACTTTTGCCAGATCTAGATTTTAAATCCACTGTCAGTGATTGGACTTCTGTGTGATTCACAACCTATTTGGAGTTGCTACAGTTTCAGCAATATGGGAAGCTCCGCCTTGGTTACCATTTCCTGCCTGCAGCTCAAAGGTATGAAAATATATAGACAGGTGTATAGACAGGTGTATTTTAAAATCTAACTCCAGTTTTATTTAATTTGTCCTCATTTTTATTTTTTCTTTTGCTGCAAGGTGAAAATTAACAGTTTGTTTTGTTTTGTTTTATTTTATTTTATTTTATTTTATTTTATTTTATTTTATTTTATTTTATTTTATTTTATTTTATTATTTATTTATTTTTTAAGCACTACTTCTGTTGAACTCCTGTAGCATCTCAACATGTGCTGATAGTACACAAGTCTGGAAAAGGTAATTTCCTCTTCCCCTCTACACATTACAACTCTTTTAAATCTTCCTTAAGATATTAGAAGTTTTTAAATGTCATCCAAACTTTCTTGGTATAGATAGAAAATCTCTGAAGAGACAGTACCCTGAAGCTCAGGCAGATATTATCTAAGAAGTGGCAGAACACCAAGAACATGGGAGATGTGGCAGGAAAAAAAAAAAAAAAAGGAGTCATGGGAATCCAGTGCTACCTCCTGACAGGAAGTTTATCAATGTTTGATGTGTTGCTGCTAAGCACATTTACATAATTCTGATGCACAATATGAATTTATATATAAACACGTATGTATAACACTTATTGTGGAATGGGATGTATTTGGAATGGGAGAAATGCAGGGGAAACAGTGAGCTCAAGAATGAAAGGGCAGAGAGGAGATGAAAAGAAAAAGATAAATCATTGTAAAGTTTCTGGTTCACAGCATTTAACATGTACAAACAATATTTTGAAATGTTTTAAGTACTCAAGATCTACTTCACATGCTACAACTGTTGAATGGCAAAAAAATCAGAAGGGTTCAAAGTTTTCACCTGTGCCACATCTTCCATGTCTGTCCCTGTGGCTGTGGTGGACAGGTTTCTCAAAAATACGTGGTGCACACAAAAAGCTACAGATGTTTCACCTTTAGTGAAATGTTGCTACCAAGAGTTATTCCAGGAGTTATTTTCTTTTAACTTGTCAGCCAGCACAGATTCAAAGAGCTCTGACTTAAAAACACAGCCTTCAAGGTCTGTGGAGAGGTGGTATGAGGTTGTTGTCTGGGTTTGGACAAAACATCCCAAATATACACAATAAGGGAGACATCAATTTTTGCCTGTGGTTACTTACCACAGCCATGTTAGTAGTGCTGGTGATATATCTGAGGATTTGTTGTGCTGAAATTCTTGATCGCTTGCCCCTCTTCACGTCAGTTCCATGTATTTGTGATTGTATTTTCTGACTTGTCAGGGCAATTTGTGGAGAGCCAGTGATACTGATGCTGAGGGAAAACTGCAGCTGGTCAAGAGACTACATGCAGGTATTTATTTTCAACAATGTCTATACCCAAAAAATCATTCTGTTATTAAAAGCAATTTTCTGAGAATCATGTTATGAAGTAATTACAGAATTTGTATTATGTAAAATTTCCAATTAAAAAATCATTAGAAGACTAATTTTCAAAATCTCCTATAAGCACACAATATATATTTTTTTCCATTAGCCTCAGCCTAGAGTCTTCCAGATCTACTTACTGCATTATCCTCAACAAAAAGTAACACTACTCTAACACAAAGATTTTTGTTTGCTTATTTATTTTTTCCCCTATACACACACAGGGTTGGGCAATCCTTAGAATCAGATACCCAATAAATTTACTCAAGTGAATGTTAACATTCACTTATTTTATTACTTTAACAAACACATCTGAGTTAATTTCTTACAATATCTTTGAAAACAACCTCAAAATGGTGTAAGCAGCTGTAGTAAAATGCTTCAAACATTTGAATGAATTTTATCACCAATGGCAGGAATTTGCTAGTAAGGCTATTTGTTCCTCTTCCAGCAATATTCAGGCATAAGTTACATCTGGAACAGGGACAGATCTAAGTTATTTCCATTGTCTGTTAACACAGTTCAAATGGAATTGATTTGCCTTCCTTACTCCACGAATAAGAGGCCTAGCCCTTTAAATGCTGTTGTTCCAGTTTTAGAGGAGAGAGGTTATAAAACAGGGGGGCTTCATTAAAATACCATAGCTGGCACCTCTCAGAGGCACAGGAAAAGAATATTCACTGAGTAAGTAACACATTATAAATTATAATTGAGATTCAATTCTCCCAGGGAGAAGGGAAGGTAACTTGTCACTTGAAGTGTTGTGAGTTTCTGAAAATGGACTAGGAGTTTAGAGGGTATAATGATATCATTAAGAAATGCCCTTGCAAAGCAAGCAAAATTATACTATGCTGTTTCTTGAAAACCGCAGGAACTCTTTATTGTTCTGTCAGCAGTAGTTCAAAGAGCTCTGTGACCCCATTAACATTCACTCAGGCATGTATAACAAATTGGAGGGGTGAAGTTTCTTGAATAGTTAATTATATTTTGTGTGTTTGAATACCTATTGCTGCTAGCCATGTGGGCTCAGTGTCACAAATGCACACCTTGCACACCTGGTTTCCCTCACAGCTTTATTTATCTTTTAATACTTAGAAGAGAAAGCAATGTCAAAGGTGGAGAAAGGGCAGGGAGAAAGGGAAGTAGCAAAAAGCTAGATAAGGGCCAGCTGCTCTGATGACCAAGGTTGAGCTGATCTAGGACTTCTAAGCAGTTCTGCTTTCAGCAGAATTTTTTTCAATGACCAGAAGACCCTTCAAACCCACTTATCCATGGTAGGGACTGGGTAGGAATATTTGGAGTATTATACTAAAAGCTTAAGCTTATAAGTTCCTCTCACAGAGGAACTTCTCTCAGTTTCAACAAGAGGCAGCTCTTCTGGATAAGTTATTCTGTATGAAAAGTTGTGGGTTTCTCATTAAAAAAAAAAAAAAAAAGAGAGAGAGGAAAAAAAAAAAAAAGACTTCTCATAGAAAAGCTTAACTTCAGTATCTCAACAGAACCACAGCTCGGCTGTTTTGTCAGCCTTAGTCCTTTGTCAGTCCAGTTGTTGAAGAGGCTCTTTCACACGTGATGCCAAATGGGTACAGTCTCCATGCTTCAGTGACTGTTGACTTAAGCAAAGAGAGTACCCAGCAGAAGAAAATGAATTTTTTAGTCATTGCCTGTTTGGATTTCAGCAAACAATTTCTCTTTTCAGTTTAAATTGTTCAGAATTTGCTTGCAAATACAAAGGATTAAATTTTTTTGCATAATAAAATTAACTTTTTCTTTTTCTTTTTTTTTTTTTTTTTTTCGGAGAGAGAGTGACAAGGATAGGAGATATTCTCTCCAATGTTAGCACAAAGCCTACTCACATTGATTAATTAAGTCCAAATTTTATCTGTACCAATTCATTATTTTCAGTCACAGTACAGATTCAGGAATCCTTATCTCTTTAGGACTTTCCTCTCACAGCTGTCCTCACACTTAGAAATAAGTTTGATAAATATCAAGTGATACGACAAAGGAAAAAACTATCACAAGGAGGTAAATGCTGTGTGTGTTATACTGAAGTGTTATTTCCCGAGAAACTGTCTAATTCAGGTTCTCTCTACTTGCTAATTAAGCCAGATAACACTAGGATTGTCAGTGGCCCTCTTCATTAAACTTCTCTCAGATATTAGAGTAGGACCTTTTGTAATTGCTGCAGACATGTACATGTGTGTCAACATTCCCACTAACTCAAAAGAAACAATCTCTTCTGAACATTGAGAACATGCATTACTGAGCACACTTCTACTTAGTCAAACCTGCTTCTAAATAATCTTGAAAAATAGAGGATTTTTTATATATTTGTATATTAATCTATAAGCCTTGTCAAGCTTCAATTCCATTTTCAGTCCTGCTGTTGTCCTCCATAATTCTTAAACAGTGATAAAGTATTTTGCTCATCACATATATATTCATGCTTCTGCCTCACTTCTGGAAAAAAAAAAAAAAGGTATTTCGACATTCTAGATATATCTGCTATTTGAAAAATATTTGCTTTGCAATTATATTTGTGCTAGCTATGCTTTTTCTTAGCCGTATTTTTATTGCATGTAGATTAGAGTAGATCAGAAAGCTTCTTCTGAAATGGAAATGATTTTCATTACATTGCAGCCATGCTTTAAACTGATTCTATTGCAAACAGTTCAAAATAGTGGGAGTGTGCTCAGAGTTAAAAGCAGAATACACGTTCAGATGATATAGTATGTGCCTAACATAAAGGGATGCAAAAAATATCCTGAAAGAGTTGTAGGAAGGTTTGAATTACAGAGCAGTACAGCTGCTGGAGGAATTTGCTCTGAAATGTTTTGTGTTTTTTTTTCCAAAAAAATGTCAATTTGTCAAAATCAAAGCTTGGCAGAGGGCAAGGGGTAGAGAGGAGGGAAGAAGAAAGTAGGGAGTCTCAATGAATTTTTCACTTTGTGTTTTCATCTGTTCCTTGGAATGCTGTAGTGTTTGAGATGTTTCAGTTTGACATTTTTGAATCAAGGAACCCCTGCTATTCAAGAATGTTTGTTTCAAGTGTGAGGCTCTACACAGTGAAGAAGAGAAATAAAAATGTTCAACAACAAACTAGGTTCAAGATAACTAGACAAAAAGTTCTAATCAACATTCAAAATTTCCAAAAATTGCTCAGATGTTGAGAGACATTTTCACCAAGCCTGGAAACTTGTTTGAAATTTATTTCTGCCAAAGAGTAATAGGGGTGGAATTACAGTCTCCATAAAGGCAGTGGAAAAAGTGCCATTCACATCAGTTGGAACTTCACCTAAGGCTTACCGAAGATATTGTGGTTTCTTCTGGCCATATGCATAGCCAATACTGAAGACTTTAAAGGTTGTTTTGTTTAGGAGGAGGTATTAATAACAGACCAAGCTTTAAAATGAGTTGTTATGTATAATAGAAAAGTTCTGTTTTTCTGCACACAGTGAGAAAAACAAACATGCAAATGTTTCTCAGAATCATTGCCTTTCCAGGCTTGGTAAAGATTTAACAGAAGTTTAAATTGTTCCTGCCTGCAGCAATTTGTTACCAAACTTGCACAAAAAATTATTACTTTCCCTAGAGCAGCATAATGGAAACAGTGAACACAAAGTCCTGGTGTGAGCCCTCCCTGCAGCCATGTGAGCAGAGCCTCTGGCTCTTGCAGGGCAGCGGCCAGGGACCGGTGGCTGTTCCCACTGATGCAGTACATCCCTAAGGGATGTGCTAAAAAGGGGACTGGGAGCAGGGTGGGTAAGGGCACAACTGATCTTACACTGCTGCAGCTGTTTTCCCAGGGATCATGGATTTCAGTTCAGACAGTGAGAACCCAGCATGAATCCTCACCTAGAAAGAGCCTAGTCCTTACCTACCTGTGCTCAGGGGATAATTCACGCTACATATAACAGTTTGCAGTCATGCTGTCACTTCACCTCTTGCTCTGATTTCCTTTATTCCCTCTGTTTCCCTACTCACACATACCTCCATTACCACCCCATGTCTCAAATAAAATAGTATCCATTCCACCTCTATTCATACTTAGCTCTCACTGAAATGTCACTACTCGTATATCTTATTTTTGTCTAGTTTTGTATATGCAACCTATTTTATATTAAAAAACAAACAAACAAAACCACCACCCAGCATAATATTTATTTGTCATAACAAGAAGGTTTCTGCAGTTAGCATTCTCTTCAGGAAGCTTTCATTCAGTTTCCATACTAAAAAGTGGTTGTAAAAGAAGTAAACAGCTGTCACAGATGCGCTGCTCCTGAGGTTCTATGAAATTAATGAGCAGAGGTATAATGTAAAGTAATGCAAGTAAATTCGTTTAGATCCACATTTTATACAAGCAGAAACATTGAAGAAACATGTATGATCAAGATTCAAGATCTAATATGAGCTATATTTATGTGTTGGAGGAAAGTTTTGGGGTATGACTAATGTCAGCTCTAGCTGCTTGTTTACTGGCTACAACTGATTTTGATTTTAAGCAGACTTATTGCAATATGTAATACTGCAGACTTTTCTGTCTCCTTGTCAGAGCTGAGTGTTTGCCTCCTGTCTCATTCTTATCACCAACTCCATGAGACCTTTACTAAAATGTAATAACTGGCATTAAAAAAAGACTTTCCATTTAACATATCCAGCCTCTTGGGCTGTCCCCATTGCAGCTTATCCTCACCCACAGCCAAAAGCCTCCAATTGGCAAACATGGTTGTGCTGATCAGTTCTACTGAGCAGTTAATTCCAATTTTCAAGTGGCAAACGTACATCTACAGCCCACTGTGCTTTTCTTGTTCCTTGTTCCTGTCAAATCCCCAGAGATGGTAGGCACACAATGAGCACAGGCCTTCTCTTGCAGAGAGTAAAGTCTGTTTATCTACCTTTATTTTATATATAATGAGTCAATCCCTTTTCTCGTCTCCTAAAATTTCAAAGGCATCCTCACTGACAGCTCAGAGAGTACTCACTCTACATATCAGAACAGCTGTTGGAGGCAGATAGCATGAGCATTTCTGGAATGATTCAAGCTGACCTTGTTTCAATGGATACTAAGTGCTCATCATTAGCTGTGACTTCGTGCTTAGCAGTTCAGCAGAGGGCTCTAACATGAAGCTCATTCTAATTGGGGAAAAAAAAAAATAAGGCAAGTAGAGAATAGATTTTAAAACTTATGAGAAATCATTTAATGGAAAAAAAATTGTTGTTTTTTTTTTTTTATGTGCTTGTATTACAAATGGTTTCATCCACTTATCTGCGTAAATATGCAGACATTTCATACACATAGTGGATTTGAAATAAAGAAACTTTCTTTGCTACAGATGTTTAGGAAGCAAAGAATCCCGCTGCATTTTACAGCATCTGTTAAATTCTAATCTGTAGGCATTTTCCAGATGATGAACTTCATTAGATCTTGGCATTGTCTTTTCAGAAACAGTTCAGTGATTCTTACTGGGAGGAGTACACTGTTTTCTTCACAGAGCATATTTATCTTCCTTTGTAGGTAAAACCACATTTACATGTATATAGCTAATCTTACCTCTATAAACAGAAGCTTGAGTTATTGGCAGGGCCTTTAGAGATGTCTGGGAAGCTACAACATGCATTTTGGACATATAAGCACACTATGATTATGGCATGGGATAATCCTGCTCTTATATTCTGAAGAAATTTTCTGCCCTTGGTAGGCCACTACTCAAGAAACACATGTTCATCTGCTACTAGGGTCCAGTCTAGAAAATCCCTTTTCCCTGCATTTTCCCTGTCCTAGGAAAGATAATGGCAAGGCTTTTGTACAAAATCCAAAATGTAAAGATTTCCTTTTTTTTTTTTTTTTTTTTTTTTTTTTACAAGTCTTTAAATCCTGAATATAAAAAATAAAACCAGTGTTCCTTGATGTATCTTTCTAACAGGGGAAGGCAAAAGAGTGCTGATTCTCAGCTCCATAAATCATTGCTTCACAGATGTACACAGAGCCCCAAGTTACACCGCTGAGAAACTGGTCTCAGCTACCTGTTGATTTCTGTCTTCCAAGTTTTCAGCCTGAAAGACTGGGGAGAAGCAGAACTAATGAATGGGTTATGTTTGAGCTTGCATTTAGTCTCTCAGAGATACTGTTTTATAGCCTATGCTGATTTTTACACTAGATGCTAAGATTTTGGGGCCCCCAGCACAAGAGGGATGTTGAGGCATTGGAGCGGGTCCAGAGGAGGGCCACAAAGATGATCAGGGGGCTGAAGCACCTCTCCTGTGAAGAAAGGCTGAGAGAGCTGGGGATGTTCAGCCTGAAGAAGAGAGAGCTCCAGATGACTTCCTTGTGCTTTTTCAGTACTTAAAGAGGGCTTATAAATAGGTGGAGAACAACGTTTTGCTCAGTCAGATAATGACAGGACAAAGGAGGGGATGGTTTTAAACTAAAAGAGGGGAGATTTAGATTAGGTGAGGAAGAATTTCTTCACTCTGAAGGTGGTGAGGCACTGGACAGGTTGCACGTAGAGTTTGTGGATGCCCCATCCCTGGAGATGTTCAAGGCCTGGTTAGATGAGGCCTTGAGCAACCTGATCAAGTGGGTGGCATCCCTGCCTATGGGAGGAGATTTGGAACCAGATGACTTTTAACGTACCTTCCAACCCAAACCATTCTATGAGTTTTTATTTGTCCTTGTCCAGTCTAGCATATACATATCCACATGTAGTTTAACTTGCCCATCTTCTATTACTGAGGATTTGAGCTGGTCTGCCTTTGGTAATCCATGACAGAGAGCTCTGCATCTTTCAGTCTGTTACAGATACCTGATGAGACATAACAGCACCATAGGTTCGTATCACAAACTTCTCCCTACATTACAGATTCCTATGGAAAGGCTGAGATAGAATAAGTCTTTTTAGAGTGTTTTGCAGTTTGTTATGATATAGATTCTCACTCACTTTAAACTTTCAGGTAAGAGCAGTACTATGTTCAGAAACTCTAGAAGACTAGTTGTATCTTATACTTACTATGTAAAGCCTCTCATAGCGTGCCTCTTTCAGATGATTCTTAAAGAATTCAGCTGGAAGTACTATGAGGTCAGACCCCAGTTTTCAGAGTATGTAAGCATGGACAGAAAAGTTGTTTTTTTTTGCTCCAGGATCCGAGCGGGTAAAGGAAAGAATAAGCTTCCAGGTCTGGCAAGGTCTCCAGGTGCATGAGCATTGCCTGGGCTCTGTTCAGATCCCCTGTTAGACTATATCAAAGATATGGTCATACCCAGGCTGTAATAATCTGAAATGCTATTCCATAATCTCAGAAAGACTTTAACTAAACAGTAACTGACAACAAATAAGAAATAATTCAAGAGCTTCTTGCCACTCATAATGAAATGGAATATCATTGAAACAAACATATTTCCAGATGTTTTTCCAGATTTTTTTTGAGGCAAACGTATTTTGAAATAAACATATTTCAACATAATACTTCTCTTTTGAAACAAACAAACAAACAAACAAACAAAAAACAAACACATTGTCCTAGGAAAAAAAATATTGTCACTGGAAAAGTTTTATTAGCTCTAATATTTAGAAAAACAATTCAGGAAGCAAACAAATTACACCTTTGTAATATTTTTTTTTTCCCTGTAAGTCCTGCATTCAAGTCTGCATTTTAACATATTTTATATTGTACCTCTTCCTTCTGAAGCACACACAACATGAAAAATATTTGATTGTAGAAGATAGTGTCAAGAGACAAGTAATCTGCTGCTGTAATTTAGCTGACAGTCTCATATAATCACAGTAGGAGGGAATAAAAAAAATCTTTAAAAAATATATATATATAGCTTATATTAAAGATAAAAAAGCTTCATAAAATTCTAATGTCCAATAATGTCCAAACAAATGTGCTAGCTTGATCATCTGACTTGATGTCTGCATCAGTGATATTCTGGACAAATGAAACTTAAACATTAATTTTCTGAGAGAAGCTTATACAATCTTTCCCTTATTTGATTTTTTTTTTCTTCAGAATTTTATCAACAACAATATCTGATTAACGTGTTCAAGCATCACCTTTATCTCCTTTTATCTCTCTCTCCTTTCAGAAATACCAGTATCCAATTTTCACTAGATGATGACAAATTGAAGATAAAAAGAAAAAAAAAAAAAAGTTTAATAGATCTCCTAATAGATGTTGGTCATAGCTTCTGTCAGGCTATAATGAAAATCTGGGGCAAAGTCCTGTTTGCTGATCCTGGTTATTCCCTGTTCCCTGTTGATACTTCTATTAGCTGCAATGATTGTAAAACTTTAATCAAAGTACTATTAAATATGGAAATAAAGATCACTCTTGCAGTCAGTCACCATTGACACAAAGTAAAGACAGGGCTTGTTTTTTAAGAGTCACTGTCTTTGCATATAGTATAACAGTTGCATTTTACAGGATTATCAGAAAAAGGAAGAAAGATAAAGAAAAGAAGGAAGAAAGAGAAGGAGAGGAAAGGAGAGAAGTGAAGGGAAGGAAAGGACTAAGATATAACCATTCATTCTACTTGTTTCAGTACCTTGAGTCAGCTGTGAGGCAAGTTAGCCTTTTTGTTAGGCAGTACTAGGTACACTGGAGTGCCAAACTGACCTTCATTTCTGAATCCAGCATGCTGATTTGTGCTGTAAGCTACTGAGATGAATCTTGGTGGCTCATGGACTTCTGATTTTGTTTTCATCAAAGGTGAGATCACAGCTTGTGCTGAATGTTTTGAAAATTTTGGGATATTTCTGGATACTGTTAGAGAATTTGCTGCATTTCAACTCAGAGAACTAGCTGAGGGATTACTATCTGGATCCATGTATGTGTTTACACAAGCTGTAGTATGTAACACTGGTGTTGGAAAAGGCAGAAGAGAAAGTGTTTATCTATATTCCTTGATAGGAGCACCCTAAAATCACAAGTCCTGTCTGGAGACAAACAACTACATCCTCTAAGCAAAACCAAACCATCAAGTATGAAAAAAAAAAAAAAAAAAGTCTGGGCTTCACTGCACATCCAGGATATACTCAGTGTAACACTTACAGTTCAGCCCTAATTCTCATGTTTATTAGAGGTTTTCAAACCAGTAGTCAGTAGCAAACGTACAGCATAGGAAAGGATTGTAGTGACCATGTTCTACTTGTTTTATTGGTTTAATGATTGCAGCATGGGTTTCTTGGCTTGGCTTTTAGACTCTTATACTCCTAATTTGTTGTACAAAATGCTGAAAGATCAGCATCTTAAGTCACAGTTAAATTTTATATACAATGATAGGATAATTACAAGATCAGCATGATAACTTCACAGATGAAAAGAACAGAGGGGAAAAATATGCTGTGAAGGGGAAAAGCTGTTCACGTGAAAAGAATAAAAATCACGATTCAAAATTCATCAAGTTATTTGCAAAATATATTGATTTCTCTTTTCCCACCTATATGTCCACATGATTAAATTCTCTTTAATGTGTTAAAATTCTAAAGATCACTAAGGTCTGCGAAGGAGTATGTGTAAGTTCAAAGCATACAGTAGCAATTGCTTAGTGATAAAAGAGCAGAGCTCATTAATCCAAGATGGTTTAGGCACTGAGAACACATTTGTCCTTGCACTTGCATAATGAGGATTGCCATACTGTACAAATATATACTTAGCATCTGAACAACTGTTGTTTAAAGTAGAGACATTGAGCTACTTTTAGGTCATTAAATAACATAACTGAGAAACAGAATAGGTGCCCTGTCGAGTTATAATGAACTAGCTTGTGTGGTGAAGCATATACAGAAAATCAAACAGAATTAAGAATAGTATTGAGCAAGAAGTGCTTCCGGGTCAAGTGGTGATGTAACTAATATTTCATCTTCCTGAGCATTTACAGACTTGTAAAGAGTTATTAAAGTCTGGGACACATCTCAATTTGTACTTCTTAGAGAGACAATTATATTTCTGCTTAACATGCAGAAGATGACAGTAATATGACTTTAAATGAGAAGTGAAATATCCAAACACCACCAGGAAGAAAAAAGCAACTTCCTTCAATTGCCCACCACAGGATGTTGGGCTAATGACATAACTGTGAGATCAACTGGTACTTCCAGAAACGTAGTGTTGCCATCAACTACAAAAAAGCTGGGGCTTTCTTTAAGTAAACTCCTTCTGGGGATGATGAATAAACACCTATGAACAGGGACAGTAGAAGAAACCAGGTCTGGAAGGAATAGCTATCTTTTCTACTCCTCCAAACTGAAGCTGCCATGAGGTCGATGTATGCCCTCATCGCCATGCAGCAGGGAGACAACCTGACAGTGCCACAGCCAGAAATCTGATGGGATAAAGACTGGACTGGCCTCTTACTGGAGAGCTGAGAGTGCAACAAACTGGACAGGTACAAAAACACCTTGTTGACAGTTGATTTCTTCATGCATTTTATTTGTCCTTCTCTTCCTTCTGCATAAAGACTTTTTTTTAAACCACAGAATGTTACTCTGCAAAGAAAGCAGATGAAGTGATAGCAGCCGCAGGAGAAGATAAGGTATTATCCTTATCTTCTAGGGACTAATTGCACAGCTTGACTTCCTAATTTGTTAGAATAGCTGAAAATTCCCCACAAAGGAGAACAGAGGATTAAATTTACTGGCAGATTTTTCTACCTCATTTTTGAATAATAACATGAAGTAGAGACAACTGTGATCTAATTATAGGTAATTTGTTAGTCAAAAAATTAGTTGGACAAATTGTTCTTTCTAGTATATGAGTTAAAGTTAAAATATGCACACCAGGGAAGATTATTTCTGAGGTATTTATGACTGCAGGATTCCTGCAAAGGACTACAAATAAAATGGAAGTACAATCATTTATAAAATCTCGTCTTTTGGAAATGCAGCTATGTGACGTGGTCCTTAAACTGCCTGGTCCAAGATTGAGGTCAGCCCTCCTTCAAGCAGGACGTTGGATGGGATGACCTTCAGAGGTCTTCCCAGAAGTCTGAAGTTCACCCTGAGCACCATAGCCTGTGCTCATCTTCAGGTTGCTGCATCAGGTCCCAGTTACTTTGCCCTCACATTCCACCTCTCCTGAAACAGCACATGGTTTTAGCTTGCTCCTATTTAGCTCAGGAACTGCGCAGACCCTGAACAGTCTGAACCATAATGTGACAGGACTCTGTGTGACAAATTAAAGTGGTCAGAATGAGGGCACAACAGGGAGCCTGTCCTCCCTCTCCCTCATTTCCCTCCGACTCAAATGCATCCACACAGACAATACGACAGCACACTTCCATCTGCTAAGGGAACTGCTCTCTTCTCCTGCCACCCTCTCTCTGCATGCAGTTGTGCTTGCATGTGGACTGCATGCTCCAGGAGGCAGATGCTGCTGGATTTTAATCCCCCCGATTTCTCTGATGGATTAAACCTCAAATCTCTAAACCTCTTTCTTATTGCAACAGTAAATAATGCACATATTGGTTACAGTGATTTCCAGATGAAATAAAAGCAAAAGACTGCAAAAATGAAACATCTGAATAATAATATAGGCTGCAAATGAATCAGACACAGAAGGGTTCTGGATTATTTTCTCCTACCACCTCTGCACCCTGCCCAGTGCCTGCTGAGGCATGGATCACTGGCTGTAGTAACGAAAGATGTAAGCATGTTACCCACCACCTACCTGCAACCCTTCAATGGCCAGTTTAAGGATAGATGGCGTAAGTTTAGAGGCTTGCTTGAAGGAGAAGTTGCTCCAATCTATAATTAGAATGAAGCCATTTATCTGAAGCTCCTGATCTTCGATGAGCACTTCCAAGGACAGTAGGATAGCCCGAAGGATATCTATGAAGGAGTTCCTAAAGACAAAGAATTTAAAAAAAAAAAAAAAAAAAAAAAAAAAAAAGAAAAAAAAATCAATGCTTGCAGTTATCTTCAAACCTCAAGATACACAGCTTTGCTGTGGATAGGGTATGTGCAATGGACGGGGATTTATTCTAGTGGAATTCTTTTTGAAAAGAGAGTTATTTCAGAGGCGTCACTAAAGAGCTCCATCTCCAAAACTCACATTCCTCTGCTTGATGTGATAAGTCCCGTTCACTGGTGGATAAAATAAACCCTGAATTAAATCTTTTTGATCCTTCTGGCATACCTTACAATAGATTTTAGCTAAGCTACTTTGGGAAAATATTTGTCTGTGGCAAAATGAAATGGATTCAGGCTATCAATTTAAATCCCTGCTCCTTTGGAAATACTCTACCTGTTTTTTTGTTAGTTTTTATTCTTTTCACTATAAAACGGAAAATCAAAACAAGAAATAAGTCTGTACAATATAAATGGTGTGGTTACAAATAGACTGCCTGGTTTCCTGCTTGAGTGGAGGGAATGATCCAAGGCTTTGCACAACAAAGTTTATCTGTTGCCTTATGTCTGAGAGCCAATTACAACATGAAAAATAACTGCATCCACCCAAAATGGAAACTTTTTATTAATTAGCAGCTACCAAAAGGCTGTCTGCAAGGCTTCTCTCAGCTCTGGGAGAATAATTAGAAACCTCCAAGGTCAAGAAGGAGATAGCAAGTGACAAAAGAAAATATTGAGATATTTTCTTGAAAGTCTCTACTGAGAAGCCTGGGCAGGTCTCTTCTTCCATCTTAGGCATTTTGCAAAGGTGCAAGTTGGCAGCTTTAGTAACTTATTCCACATTTATACCTGGGTAAACTGAATAAGGCACTTTTGTCATCTCTCCTTCTCGCTGAGATGATTTGCGCACAGTTTCTTTCAGAGAGCAACAAGCAAGGAAAGCTTCAAAAAGTGCAGCTTAACCATATCTAAAATGAAATCATAACACACTGTTTCATCTCTGCTTAATTCTCAAATTTTGATGAGGCCTGAAAACTGAAACTGTCTATTACAGGGAAGTCTCACACCATGTTCTCCCACAGAGATTTTCATTTAATAGTTTTCTGCAATTTTCTTTAATTTAAAACACACCATCTGAGCCTCCAGGAGAGTTTTTTTTCCCAAATCCTGCCTGAGAAAAAAAGCTGTACGTAGTCAAAACAAACTTCTCCACCATCGAGACCTCTACCCCTGAACAGCAACACATCATAAATTTTTATTGGAGGTAAATGCTGATTTTTTTTTTCTTATTCTTTCTTTTTTCTATCAACAAGTTTTGAGTGAAAATGTGCATTCCTTTTCTAAAGGCATGTTCTGTTGAAAAAGATGTTTCTGAGCTTTGACTTTCTGTATAAATTAGAAGCTTGTCCAAAGTATAATTGCTGAGGTAACTTGCAATATATAGAGGGCTCAAAGAGATTTAACTTTGTTGGTGCCCAAGAACAACCCCAAACCTTTTCAAACAGTATGGAGAAGTTGTGCTAGACAGGCAAACTTAAGAAGTACTTTCTTTGACAACATAAGGTGAAGGAATACCAATTGGAATGACAACTGTCATTTATTTTTAGTCTAAATTTACTTCAAAAAAAATGTGACATACATATAATACTGCCCCGCTGAAGTGGGTGATGACTTTCAGGCAGCAGCTTCAAAATACTATGCTTTCTGTGACAAGAAAAGCAATTGCCCCTCTACTAAATTTATGTCACCTTATTCTACCCCTGCATCCCTTTCCAAGGAGGTCTGCCTTCCACAAGGACAGTTCCAAGGAAGCTCTCAGAGGTATGCAGTGGCTACAGAAGTGTCCTCATACACATACCAGCCTTCTCCACTCTCTTGTTGGTGTCAACACAGAATTATGTCATCATTCATGGATTGGCTTTATGGCTAGACTGGGGAAGATGGACTAATCCAGCTCAATTTAACCCCACATTTGTAAATATTAAAATAAACCAAATACTTGTTTTTACTGAGGGTGTGAAAATAGGTTCATACTGCAATCAGAAATGATTTCAGCCTTCATTTGTGCAAAGGAGTTTTCTTAATAAATACTCAATCTCATATTCATGACCCTTCTACCTCTGATGCTTTTAAAGGCTGCATAAAGATTTCAGCAAAGGAGTATGGAAATGGTGCATAAAATGCATATTTGTGTAATCAATTTAAACTCTAAATAACAACAGAATATTTGACTGAGCAAAATCTTCCTCATAGACCCTGCACTTAGGAATTCCAGTTTTTGTTTAGATGTCTACATAAATTACTGGGTCATCAAACAACTATTTACCTGTACTTCCCTGTACTTTCAGTGGAGATACTGGGAGATACAGCACCCAGTTTCCTTAGAAATCAGTCTGTCTCCTGCCTAGATGCCTGTCTGCCTCCCTATTTTCACAGTTTTAAGACATGGTGTATGAAATAGACTCAAAGTCAACACAAAGACTTTTTTATTCTTTTCTTTTTTTTTTTTTTTCAGATGAATACAAAGACAGATGGAAACAGCACAGAAGTCCTCCAGGTGGGCTGCTTGCAGGCCCACTGTTTTGTGAATGCAGGGACTGGATAGAAATCAGAGTGCCACTTGAGGCCCTCTGCTCCCTAATCTCAAGGCTTTGAGACAAGTCATTCAGCTGTGTGACTGATTTGCATCCAAATAATTTTCTGTGCATGAACATAGAACCACTCTATTAGTCCATCTCTTTTGTTGCTTTGCTTAATGTTCCCTTCTCCAACTTCTCTCCCCCACACCAGTTCAACTATCTCACACACACAAAAAAAAAAAAAAAAAAAAAATTACTATTGCACGAAAGGAAATCAAAAGGAAACGTGTAAGGTGCTGTAAAGATTCAGCATGAAGCCTGCTGAAGTGAGCCACTAATGAGTTACAAAAGAGTTGCACATGCCCCTGAATGACAAAAGGGAGAAAAGAGGGAAATGGCATATCTGCCTTGGCTGAATGGGAAGGTACCACAAAAGAGGCTCTTCAAATATCCTTTGGAATATGGGAAGTTAGCCCAACAGAAGCTCAGGGTAAAGCCCAATAATGTAAAACAAAAAGGAAAATGGTTTAGCTGAGGGATTTGGTGGAGAGATTAGCCAAAGGCATAACATGAAAATAAATAAGAAGAAATTACTTAATTATAAGAGGCATAAGCAGGCTGTGAGAGAATCAAAAGGCTCAGTGGAGTACCAGGGTGCAATGGGAACAATTAAAGGGGATAAAGACATTGCAGGGAAATTAAATGATCTATTTGCATGTGTCTGCCACCAGCAATTTTGAAGAGATACCTGGAAAATAAAGGTGAGGGACTGCTGGAAAATAAGTCAAAAAAGAGACACTGCAAGAAATTTCTGAGTAGACAGCATTAGTAAAGGTTTTTGAACTAAACAGTTCAGCACGGGCTCTGTTTTAAGTATGCTAGTTAAGATAATTGGATTATTCAGATGGTTATAAGTATAAACGTACAGAAGTACTGGCAGCTGAAGCCACTAAGATTGCCTGGTAATAAGCAAAACAAACTGCCACTAAAAATCCTCTGTTTCCCACAAGACAGTAAGCTAACAATGTTTGGACCAGTGTCATTATTTTGTCAGTTGCAGACAACTTGGCTTGATGTCCCTAAGTGAGTATGCAGTACAAGCCTCTCCCCTGTAATGCTTAACTCAAAATACTTAAAAGCTGGCTTAGTTAAATGCAAATGTAGATTAAAGGGATTTCTTTTCTTGTTAAGGACTGGCTTGGGATACAAAATCAATGAATTTATCACCTTTTAAATGTAACAAAGAAGTGAACTTGTTACACCATCATAGTTAACATAAGCTAACAGAAGACAAAGTAGTACAAAACTGTTTTTAAGAGTCTGCTGAACACCTAAGAGGAGAAGATGGTATAGTAGAGCTCACAAATATGCTATGGCTGAGAATAATAGAATAGCATTTAGCATGCTGCAAAAATGGCATAGATACAAATCAGGTAAGAGACCGCATCTTGCTTCCCTCCTCACACAATAAATCACCAACAGAGAGCAGAAACGTATGCCTAGCTTCTAGTCACAGGAGGAACTACCACTATCCTGCTAGGAGTATACCTATTGGGAGTAAAATGCGAAAGATGAATTGGAAAAAAGAAGGACCACAAAAACATGTTCAGTTTACCCGAATTATCTGAGCTAATCAAAGCTGAAGATGCTGGAAGGAATGTTGAAAAAGGGCAAACATGATCAACGCTATAGATCAATGCCGATGAAGGAGGGAGAACCTAAAAAGGAATATTTTGAATTGCTCCCACACGCGGCCAAGATGTAATATTCACAAAAAAGAACTTGGAAACCAGTCAATGTTGTTTTTTGAAGTGAGTTTATGCATTGGTTCATACAAAGGTATTTATTTGAGCAGATTAAGTTCTCTTTTTTTTTTGCTCATGAAGTGTTGATAAGAAAGCTTCAGCTCCTACAGTGTGTCCTCAGAAAATATGTTTTCTTGTTTGTTTGTTTGTTTTTCCACTTAAATATTTAAGAATTTTAAAACTTAATTCAGAAAATCACTGGAAATTGCTGACATGCAAACAAGAACCTGGGGAATCATGTCATGGTTCAAACTGCAGTTCATGAATAGATGTCCTGTCTCCCTGGCAGTGGAGGAAGACGGCAGTCAGTCCAACCACTGCAGGACCTGATCTTTACATGTGATGGCTTTTTGGTGAAGAAATGCCATGTGTATGTACTGTACAGGACTTGGGGCAGCCCCTGGCTGGAGAATAACTAGGGGTAATAACTGCAAAATGAAGAATCATGAATAAATGTAATGACTCACTTAACTAATCTTACACCAGAGAAGATGAACAGCTGAACAGAGGAGCTCACAGCTGACTCATGTGCTGAAAAGTGCTTGTTTGTCTCATCTGATATGAATAGTGTGTATGTGCACAGAAATTAGCAGGACTTGTCTAAAATTCACAAAGCAAATGGGTTACATTCACAGCAAATGTTCACAACAAATATTTTGACCAGCCATTGTGTAGCTTTCTTTGTAGAACAATTCAAAGCTATTTGAAGTCATTATCTGCAAAAATGTGAATATTTCACCAGCACACAATTTGAAGAAATTCTTACTCAACAATAACAGTTTTTTTTTTTGTTTTGTTGTTTTGTTTGTTTGTTTGTTTGTTTTCTTGTTTTTTTTTTTGTTTTTGTTTTTGTTTTTGTTTTTTTTTTTTTAGGGCACAAACCCTTTCTATATTATGCCAAAGTTAAGTTATGGATTTTTTTTTTTACTTTTTTTTTTTTTTTTTTTTTTTAAAAACAGAACATGAACATAAAACTCCTAGTATGTAAAACACAAGTTGCGTCACTGCTCTAAATTATTCTTCTATCACATCTAGTGTAGTTATCTTAGGGTGTTCTAGTGTTTCAGCTTCAGACAGGCATCTCTCCCCTTCTGTAAAGAAAAGATAGCAAGCTTTACCCCACAGCATCTGTGTGAGCATAAAAATAAAATTCCCAAGTAACTTTGCATCCAAGATAACAGACAGGATAAATAAGTGCAGTGGTTTTGGTTCTGCCTTCCCCCCTCTTTGGAAATGCTTAGTCCACTGGGTGCAAAGAATGAAGTAGGTTAAGATGAGATCTGAGCTGTGTTTAACAGTATTAGAAATTCACTCTTTAGCTTATAACTGAATGGAGGCCAGTCATCCACAGATATCTGGCTGTCTCTGAATTCCTCCTTGGAGTGAGCTGGCTGCCTCTGCCATTGCCAGTGAAGGGGAAACGGGCCAGCCTGCAGAAAGAAACTGCATCAGTTTATTCTTTTCTCATCTGAAAATTGCCTCTCTAAGGCTTTCTTAAAGATATAAAAATATTCATCATGTTACATTTCTGCCTGAGGTATTTCTATACACAAGTATTATGATTTTTTTTTTGCCTACACTTTCTACTTCAGTTGAACTCCATAGCAACCAATAGCCCCTGAATTACATGCTCTGAATTCAAGTCTGTGTTACGTGTCTCCTCCTACATACCCTCATTCATATTGTTGGCACACTTACAGATAAATTCTTCCTTTCTGATCTTAATGCAACTGTGCAAGGACCCTTTCTTATGTGTGTTTTGACTGAGAAACAGCCCCCATACCTGATGAGGGAGAGTGCAAATGATGGAGTGTTGTGGACCCCTGATGGGACCAGCTTCCACCAAAGAGACCTACATGGGGAAACAAGCAAGTGATACCTGATCTTCTCTTTGCCTGGCAAAAAAAACAGGCATAGTGTTATGATGCTGTGAAAAATTAAAAATTCCTACACTACTACCCCTAAATGCAACTGAGAAAACAATACTGCATAGCAACTACAGCAGTATGAGTGGGTGGTCCCAAATACAATTTTCCCTATGGGGAACATGGGAAGATAGGCAAAGAGTGCATTCAAGCATCAGCACATGCAAGCAGGACATGGTGGTTTTAGGTTAGTGGTCTCCACTGTTAGGAATCTAGGAGATGACAGGTGGGAATAGACTGATGGGTAAAGCTCAGGATACTGTTTCAGAGAGGTAGTGTTTAATCTACTATTCTGGTTTTACCAATATTGTGAGGATACTATCACTTCAGAGCACAACTGCAGTAATAATGAAGCAGGAAGAACTCTGGTACATGAATAGCTTATGGTTAATAGCATTAGGATTGATGACTTCTGTTGTTTTATTTTATTCTGTGTGATTGCATAGCCTTTTCTTACTGCCTCTTGGCACTGCAATACATTCTTGAATCACACTAAGCTGTTTGCTCAATTTCTTGCATCATTGCGTTCCACAAGTTAATTTTTCATTACAGAAAGAGAAAGGATTTACTTTTGCACATTATGAAGCTACTGCCTAATCGCAGAAAGCAATTATACAGCTCCTTTGTTCTATTATTATAAAAAGGTACAACCAGCATTACTGATTAGGTCTCCCTTGAATCAAGTTTTCTCTATACAATTGTATTCTTCTACCTATATTTCTACTGTTTCTTCAAAATTTTTCCATTTTAAATAGCCCTGAAAATTTTTCTCCCTCCTAATGTGATTACCTCACTCATTCATAACTTTAATGAATTCATTTTTGGGGGCAGTTACATTTTTACAGCCCCTTGTTTTGAGATAATTCAATGTAAATTGAATTCACTATTCAAGGTGAGTTTGGAATATCAGCATAAGTAAAAGAATGTTATCTTTTCCTATTTATTCTCTGTCTCCTTCTTAATGCAGCCTAACATCTTATTAACTTTTTCTGATCAGCACTGCACAGTAAGTACACTTCTTAATTGTTTTGTCCATAATGACTTGATTTTTTTTTTTTTTAGAGGTTAAAAGTAATTGAAAACCCAGAAGAAACAGCATATAGATAAGAGAGGATGAAGGATCTGCATACAAGATGGAGCCACATATTAAAGTACATGTTCTTGCACTGCTCTTAGACATTTTTTTGTATAATAAATTCAGCTTTTCTAGGTCATTCCAGAAATTTTCAAAATTTTGCTAATCTTTATTAACCTATACCATTTTCCATTATTTTTTTTGTCACTTCACCACTTACCTATATCTGACAAAATTATTATTGCAGGGCATTATGGTAACATAGTTTTGACACTTACAAATCCTACTCTCTGCCTGAAATTTCAAGGCCACTTCTATGTGCAAGGCAAGAACACAGTATGTTTACTAGGATTCCTGAAAACATTTTTATGCTACACTTCACTAAAAGATTTTTTATAAGATAACCAAAAGGTGTGTTTACATACTTTACCTCAGACAATTCTAATAAAATTATCTAATTGACCCTTTGGTTGCAAACAATCATTCTTACAACAGATCTCAATGAAGACTAGATCAAACAGTAAAGTTAAAATCAAATAACTCTGCTCACCAGTGCATACATTCTGAAAATGCTGATTTCAGAATTACAAAGGTCATACTATTGCTTATGCATATTCAAACAGTGCCCAGTTATATGTGGAGCACTCATCAATCCAGAAAGCTTTGCAAAATGTAGCAGAATGCCTGGAAGTTTTGCTCAGAAACTTGCTTTTCTCTGTGTATTGAAAAGCTTTAGCTGTGCAGCTGAGAAGCAAACTCCTTCTGCATGCTTGAAATTACAGGAAAAGGACTTTCAACTGGTAATCACAGTGGTTAACTGGCTAACAGTGAACCCAAATTGTATGCAACAAGTCGCTTCTCTCCTTCTAGTACCTAACCTGAAATCATTATGAAACCTTTTTAGAAATCTGGTCAATCTATATCTTCTATTTAGAGACACTGGTAGTATACAATTGGTATACTTGACAAATAAAAGTCAAAACATGCCTAGGAAAGCAGCTCATATTAGGAAAAATGTTCCGTTGATGCGTTCCTTTTTATTATGTATGGAATTATGGAAGGTACATTCTACAGGACAAAAATAATCAGCAGAAATCATGAGGAAAGGTGAAAAATTGAGTTCAGACAGTTAGGAGTTGACTACATCTTACTGAAGAACGGACTATCTATCCAGTGGGAAGAGCAGAGCTCTCCTGATCATGGTGAATAGCCAGTTAACTGAAAATACATTGCAGATAGAGACTTGTTCATGAAATTCCAGACACTCACAGTGTGTGAAGGCGACAGTCATGCAGTACTATGGCCCTAACAAATGCATAGCATGAAGAAAAAGCAAAATACAGCATCCCAGTGGACTTTTTAAAGTAAGCGTGACATACTTCTTGGTCTGTGTGAAATGACTGCATACACAGAGACAAACTGTTGCAGATCCTGCAGCAACAGCACTTCTAGAAATGGTTCATGTGAAGATGGTGGGATATGGCTCATGTATCTTCAATAGCAAGATCGTGTGACATAAATGTATATCTCCACATAAAGATTTATAAAGTAGTTTTGGTATTCGCAGATGCTATACTGGAGAACCAGAGGGACTGTGTTTTATTCTTCTTTTCAGGAGGAATGAAAGTGAAAAGTAGAGCAGGTGTGAGCAGTAAGCAGCAATGCCAGCAGTGAAACCAAAGAAATAACTATCAAAGAAAACAATCAGAAACATAATTCTTTCCAGACTTAACACATTTTCTCTAGTAAAAATTGCATTTTAAATATCATAAGAGGAAGACATACAAAAATGAGGTTGCTAGAAAGCTTGTAGAAGCTCAATGGTTCCTATGCCTGTCTGGGTTTGTAAGTGCACATTAGGGTTTTGCTAGAACAGCAAGAAGAACAGACCGATGAAGCCATGTGAGACATCATTATCAAGGGATAATAATGAAATATTCAAATAATCAAAGCTGAACCTCTTCTATGGGTTCAGAGAAATATCAAGACATGAGAAGAGGTAGGTAAGAAAGAGTAGAAGCACAAGCATATCTTAGTAAACACCTAAAATGGCTGTTAAACCAGGCAAACAATACGTACCTATGCAAACCTAGGCGGTGAATGTGGCAGACATTAAAAAAATGTACAAAAGAGATGTCAGTCACAAAAATGATTATAAATGATTTTACTTTGAGTTCCTCAGGGCCAATAAAAAACAGACAGGAAAATATTCTAATAATTTCTTATAAGCAAATGAAAAGATGTGTCAAGAACTACATATCAAAGAGGTTTCCCACTGGAACAATAGGCAACTTTGATATAGCTGACAAGGTGGAAGAACTTGATATTATTGATGTAGAAATGATCATTGGGGAACTCAAAACAGATGCTATAAAGATTCATAAGACAGCAGTCTAGAAAAGAAATTACCGGGGATCTCCTCAAAACTGAGGGAAAAAAGGGAAGAAAATCTGCTATAGTGGTTAGTGATTCAGCTGAGCAGGGGAGAAGGACCAGGGGAAACAAAACAAAACAAAACAAAACAAACCTGTAGATTTATGAAATAAATAAAGAAATTTCTTTGCACAGTTACACTGAAAAGGGCCATGAAGTTCAAGAAAAATGAGCAGTTTTCACCCTGCCACTTTGGAATGGATCCATATCTACTAGAAAAAAGTGAAGAAGTGAATAGCAACTACCATTTCCTCCTAAGACAGCAGGTTGGGTTTTTTTGTTTGTTTGTTTTTTGTTTTGCTTTGTTTTACTGAAAATGTACACAAGACATAGCTGTAGAAGATTCCAAACTTCACCAAATCTTTAACAACATATAAAATGTGATGCAATACAACCAAGAATGAAGAGTCCAGTTAAAGGCTACTAGTGGAATTTGAAAAATAGATATGTCTTCTTACTAACATTCTCTGGGTTTGTCACAGACTTTCTTGGGTATCAGACCTCCCATGTGGAAAACTGCTGGCAGAAGGTTTTTTTTGTGAGATCTGGATTCCATCAACATGACTTTTCAATACAACAACAAAAAAATTGGAAGACATAACCCAATGAATCTTAAAACTAGCAAGTAGAAAACAAAGGTCATGGAAGACATCTGTCTCAAATCTGTCTGAAAAAAACACATTGTAGGAGAAATCTTAGGAACTAATGTTGAATTTAATTATATAGGTGGTAAGAATGATATGAATAACAACTGGTACCGTAATGACACCTATGAGTGAAGTGATTGCTCCTTTTGAAGGCGAATTACTGAATACAGAAGTCAAGCATATTCAGCAGTATTCTGGGCATCTTTAATGGCCTTTTACTAAGTGTGTTTTGGTTTGGTTGACCAAATCCGTGAATTTTACTGCCACTATATAAAGTAATGTTGGTAAGTGGAACAAAAAATCTTCAGGACCAAAGAGAGCCAAAACCACCTGCCTGCTGCTTTGTGAGAGAGGAAGTGAGCTTTCCTTGGGTGTACAAGATTTCTTTGGAGGGGTCTTTTTTTTTTTTTTTTTTAGTTTTGGTCTTGAAGGTGCTAAATACGGTTTTCTTGGTTTTCTGATGGAATTTCAAAGAAAAGGGAAAAGAGGTGAGCCTAGAAGGACTCCCTGCAACCCAACAAATCAAGTGGATTTTTTTTTTCCAAAGCAGCAACCAGAAAAAATTAATGGGACTGACCCAATCATTTTAGAAATACAAAATACGTGAGAGTTTAGGCTGCCTTTCATCTGCCTCCCAAAGCAGATGAAGTAATTAAGGAACAAAAAATATTAAATTCCAGGTTTCAAATTGAAAGCTGGAAACTGTAAGGGTTACATGTTTTTTAAAAACACCCCCTGTGCAGGATCAGCAGACAAAATAGGTTATAAATAATTTCTAAGTACAATTTTATATATCATAATCACAAAAAGAAAAAATTAAAGCATGTTTTAAAACTCAGACCAGTCCTTCATAATTTTTAGCACTTCATTTTCTCAGAATGCTGTGACAAATTGGAAATCTGCTTGAAGCATTTAATCAATACCTAACTTGCAATTTTTATCAGAATTTTAAACCTTAAATTTCACCAATAATCTCTACCTTTTAACCAACATGGCTTATTCCACCATCTAGCAGCAGAAAACTTTGTCCTGTACGGAATGAGATGGATCTTTGTGTCACATATTGATAGATGCAGTGTACAGTTAGCGTTTAATTTGAGAACACAAATAAAGCAGAAATAGGATTGTGAAGCCTTGTACTGGTATGTTAACCATTATACATTAATGATGCAAGGAAGCCCCGCCTGGTAACCTGAATACAGTACATTTTTTTGGTATCTGCCATCACTTCTCAGTAGGGTACATATTAGTATCGCAGGTGAAGTGTGATTCTTGCCTTGGAATAGTAATGGGATATTGGCAGACTATCAAAATTTCACAAGAATTGCCACTGAAAAAAAAACAATATGAGCGATTTATAAACTATTAAAATTCAGTTGAACTGAAGCAGAGCTTTATACAAATTGCAACGTTAGGGATTCTGAAAGAAAAGTGTCATTAATTTCTTTCTACAAAAGTCATCAGTAACATCCCAAATTGCTCTAACCTCTCTGTACAATAAAGTACATGTGGACATTTATTCTCTCTCTTCTGGTAGCAACTATTTTTGGGTGTGGTGTTTCTGGTGGAAATATCTGTGTTTTAAGTTTCTCAACTCGAAAAGGTACACTGATGATGTAATGATTTGCTCTTCTGCTTGTATTGTTTTTCATTGTGAAGATTTATTTTTTTCACTTCTAATAAGAATTCTCACATACTCAATACAGGGAATTACTGAAGATATTTGGCTAAGGCACTTCTTTACTCAGTTATATATATAATTACTCATACAGAAACATATGTAACAAGTAGAGAAAATAAATGATTATACATTTTTTGTGATTTTGAACTCAATTCACATTGACACCCTGCCAGACTTCACTTTGGTATTTGTAGGAGGCCAGCACTAGAACCAGGTAGCTAGAACAACCAGGATCTTTATTCCAAGTTCAAACAGTAATGATAACTGAAATAAAGACACAGACATCATCACAGCAAGTCTAGTACTATGGCCTTGAGGAAAAAGCCAGAAGGAAAATTTTGGTGTTAGAGGTAAATGTGGAAGTCTTGAACAAATAAATCATCCCATGTTCTATACTTCCTTTTGTTTTCTGAAAAACAGTTGCATAGAGTACAAGCTTGTTTACAAAGAAACACCTGATTTTTCCATCTATTTCTTCTGATTAAAATCAAACTAAAAAACAATCCACAACAACAAAATAAACCTTTATAAAAATAGATAGTCACATTTAATCTTCCTTAAGATCTAACAGATTCTAATCTTGATGTTAAGAAAGTCAGATCTGAGTGTTGCTATTAACATATTCTGTTTACTGGAATAGCATCTTGAAACGATGCATCTTTATTATTATTATTATTATCATTATTATTATTATTATTTAATGAATGAAGCCTGCTCTTCAGGAGATGGTACTGTAGATATTTGCACCATAACAGATAATTAGAAAATTTAATATATTGGAGCTGCAATTTAGTATTATGACAAAATTGCGGGGTTTTTTAATACTACATTAAGTGTCCTTTTTTTATTGTCTCTCAGTTTACATTGTATTGAAAGGGGGAAATTAAACAGGGAGGATGCATTTGTGTAGATCTAATCACAGTCTGTAATACATTTATTACAGCAGCAGAATTCATCTACTTAAAAGCATTTGTAATACATACTTCTCTTTAGCCAATCCTTTGGCTTGACAAAAATGTAAGTAAAAAGACCTTACAGCAATTTCAGAGACAAATTACAAATGATCTAGTCTTTGCAAAATTAATCCTAATATGCTGCAGTTGGTGTCATTCTGCAAAAAAAAAAAAAAAAAAAAAAAAAAAAAAAAAAACAAGAAAAAAACCAAAAACCATCAACAAGAAAACACATATACAAAAAGCAGACTGCTTCCAGCCTGAGTTTAGTTTTAACTCCTACCCTGATCTGCCAAAACTCTTCATCATTCCATAACCTTGCATTCTGTTGCATACCTTGTATATCCACCAAAGCTGATGTTTTGCAATGTTAGTGTTACCCACGTTGCTTAAAAGTCAAGTAAATGTGTTCATTTCATTGCTGCATGAGGATTATATTAAGCCATAAGATACTTAAGCGAATATTTAATGTAGAGAACAAGAGTCCTATTGCTGGATTTTGTCTCCATAGTTGAATTAATTGGGGCTAGTCACATCCATCACTGAATCAGGTGTTATAAAAATTGTTTTTCTTTGTCTTCTTGCTCTTTGGAAATGCATGGACCCTTTAATATATATGCTTTTGGAAAAATAAAAAATAATTTAAAAATATAGACCAGTTCCCTGGCTTCAGCCATGCATTCTTCTATCTCTGTTTCATGAAAGTTAAAGTCAGAGTTTAAGTTCACCTGTTCTGATTGGGTTGTTAGACACTGGAACAGGCTGCCCAGGGAAGTGGTGGAGTCACCATCCCTGGAAGCCTTTAAAAGACGTTTAGATGTAGAGCTTAGGGATATGGTTTAGTGGGGATTGTTAGCGTTAGGTCAGAGGTTGGACTCGATGATCTTGAGGTCTCTTCCAACCTAGAAATTCTGTGATTCTGTGATCTAGTCATGAGCACAAGTTTTATGGAGGGCACTACAACATTACTGAAGATATGTTTTAGGCCATTTTTCATTTCAGAAAAAAAGAAACTGTATGACATGTGCAGTACTGGAAGAACAAGGCACGGTGAGCCCTTGTGTAAGCAGGGCATTGATGAAAGCCTTCTTCCCCTCTGCCTGGCCACAGCACTTCATTTCTGCACTCTCATGCTCCCTTGTACCCTGCCAAAGTCTCTCCTTGGAGGACAGAGCTATAAATCACGCCTGCTTTGTGTACTAGAAACATTTTAAGAAGGAACTGACATGAAATTCTTTTGATTTGCTCAGTTGGGTTACTTTTAACTGAAGCAAGACTTGTTTTGTCCCACAGTCCCCATAGAGAGTGCTTGGGCACTTGGTAGAACGAGCAAAATCAAGCACCTGTGATTGCAGATTTGGTCCTGAAGCCTCCAGCTTACTTCTAGTATGGTTATTTCCATTTCTCTCCTGTGTCTGACCTTGTTCAGTACCTGAGGGCCCCTGCATCAGGCCTGGAGCACACTCCTCCCCTGCTGCCTGGCAGGGCAGAGCTTATGAGGAGAGGGACCTGGAAGGAGCCTCAGTGGGACTGCTTCAACCTCAGATTCTCGCCCTTGGTTTCACCTGAGCTGTGTCACAGTGGCATCACAGCCATGTCCATGCTTGGCTGTGGACTCTCTTTGTCCTGATCCTCACCCAGAGAATCATGTTCCTTCTGACCTTATCTCTGACCCATCCCCACAGCCCTGCCAGGCCATCTCAAGCCATGTCTGACTTCAGTTCCCCTCACCAGATCCAATCCCGACTCTCAACCATGGGCCCAAGTCCCAGTCTCAGCTTGGGGATGCCCTGGGTCCTCCACTGCCCAGCTTCTGGCTGTGGTGGTGGCACAGGATGGCCTGCCAGGTCCTGTCCTGATCCCTGGGGGGACCCCACTGTTCCCAGCCCTCAGGGAACCCCACCCTCTTGGCACATTCTTCTTTATTTATGGAAGGAGGTCAGTGCTGCTTTTCTCTTCTCCATTTTGATTTTCGAGGGACCCAACAGGAAAAAACAAAAAAATCATTAAAAAAAAAAATCATGTGCGAGATTGATTTGGCTGCTGGTGAGCACAAACTGACCAGCACTAGTGCAATGTGCTTTTAAACACATCATGCAATAAGCAGTCACCCAGCTCAACAGCCATGGTCCGGATTGACTGAGCTTTAATGCAGCTGCATTTAAAGTCTGTGCATGTAACTGCCTACATTTTATTACATCTGGCAATTGTCTGTAGGCTACCTTCCTGCGTTATATGTTAATACAGCCTTTGCTATTCAAAGCCTGTCTCCCTCTGGCTCTAGTACAGTTGAATGAGTCAGCACAATAAAATCCTTAAAGTTCAAACCCACTCTATTTGGACAGTATTTTTGGTGCATTAGGTCCAAAATTATTCAAGAAGCATATTTAGGAAGATATTTAAGAACTTAGAGACTAGACACTCAGCTCAGCTGTGCCAGAACCATCCCCCAGTATAGTTCACAGTTAAGATGAAGGAAGGTCTACAGTAATTAAATTTCCTTGTCTGTAGGGATGCAGCTGCTGATCAGCAGGGCCAACAAGAGCTCTGAAGGCTCCCCTTGTGCTGTTCTCCAACCAGTCGATGTGGCTGGAGCATTTCCTCCATGAACATGTAGCCAGCACTATGGCTGCACTGCGAAGTTTCTCACAACAGCCAAACTCAGTTCGTAAGAAATGCTCTCCCATGGAAAGTCACGATAACTCCAAAAGTAAGACAGACATATGAAAGTCCCTTTCTCACTCACCTCATCTGCATACTCCTCCTGACAGAGTACTTGCTCTCTGATACATTCCTTAATTCTTACAACTTCTTTTATTGGGGTCATGTCACAAAACTCCTATTGAAGACTATTTCCACATGAGCTACCTACCTAAAGAGTCTGTAATTTGCCACATCACAGCACAGAAACCTTTACAGAAAAGTACAATACCTCCATTATTTAGAGGTTTCAAACAGGTTCTAATCCAGCTGCAACAGACCTTGGAGACAACTGGAGCTTTGTGACCATTATTCCCCTTAGCATACAGTGAGTGAGAGGCACAGCTCCAGCATAGGATACAATGACACTGGAACATCATTAAACACCAGAAACATCAAATTTCATATACAATTGAGCCATAAAACACCCAGCATGTATTCAGAATCCCAGAAGAGAAAATTGCTTTTACACAACTTCTTTTATATACAAGATAGACTGTTGGACTTTTAGATACTAGAGCTTACTGATATTATCTTTATGTTCGTACACTGCAAGATAGCTCAAAGCATCTTCGGAGTTTACGCTCTTCAGAGGCTTTTTCCTAAAATAAATTAAACCTAGAAATAGGTTCTAAAAAGTGGGCTGACAGCATCTCATATATGTCCTGCATTGTGTCACCATTAGTAGTCTTGTTTTGACTCTGACCTAGAGTAAAAAATCCAGTGATGAGAAGTCCACAGTCTGACTCACTTAGACATTCAGGTACTGAATGTTTTTAATCTTCAATGTTTAACTATTTTAATCATTGCAAAATGTTTCCTAATTTTCAGATATCTAATTCTGGTTTTCTGAAGAGTACCTAATTTGTTTTTGTTCTGTATTCCAATTCCCAAGGAAATACGCAATAACTTGTCACTACCACCTTTTATTAAGGTAAACTTTTATTTCTATAGGAAGATTCTTATCCCATTTCTTCTCATTGTCTTCAGCTTTTCTGATATTGTCCTTTTTTTCCAGACTTGTTGCTTTACTACTTATTTCCTGACTTATCTCTGATTTGCCTGTGGTTCTAGTACTTAGGCTACAGGTCAGTCAAGGTGAGGAAAGGTGAATATCTGCTGGTGTCCTGCAGTCAATCAACATTCCTAGTAAAACAGTTTGGAGACACTGCTTCCTCAATGGTATTACCTTACTGCATTATTCCATTTGTAGCCCATAATTTACCCCCAAATCCTTTTGTACACAGCCAGTATTTTTTCCATTAATCAACCATGAATATTTTATTTAACTTACCAGGAGATAAGAAAGTCCCAGTAGAGCCATATGTGTCAGCCACAACTAAACCACTAATAACAGGTATGTCTAGTGTCTCAGAAGGCTTGTTGTCCTTTAATACGGAGTCTGGATCTCATATGCCTTTTTTTTTTTTTTTATAAAAAAAAAAAAAAGGCATATTTTTTATAAAAAAAAAAAAAAAGTAAATCCCCAAATGTTCATGAATCACTTTAAAATGAAACATACAAAATGTTCTCTGAAAGGAAGTGAATGTACATGTGCCTGTGTATGCACTTCAGCAGACAATAATAAGAAGATGCTGGAAAAAGGAGAAACATCCATTGGCAGCTGCACTACACGCAGACTGCCACTTTCCCCAGACTTGCAAAGCTCTTTTATTAAAACAGAACTGAAAGCTTTATCAGAGTGAAACTGAATTTAGACTGCAGTAGCTAGCTAAAAGTGGCTTACATGTAAATGAGAACCTAACAAATGGAATGATTTCCTACCATCTCTCCCTAGGTCAGAGTTTATTCCTCCTCCTTTTTTATTGCAGTTTTCAAATGAATTTTCCAGTGCATTTGGAGGCAGGATTTTTCAGCATCCTTTTTCTCATTCAATACAAATCACATTTCTCCTTTTATACTTACACAACAGAGGGATAGGATTATCCCTGGGAAAACAAAGCAATGCAGTCTCATTCAGAAACCTTGCAAAGCGAGAACAGCTTAGAGGATCACAGGTCCAAGATAATAGGGGAGGATAAGGGTGCCTTAGATAAGGTTATAGTGTTCTGGTGTGGACTTTTGCGGTCTGAAATACTTATAAATAAGCAATGCACTGTATTAACATTTACCTCAGCACTGAAGGAGTTAGGGCACCACATGTATCCGTAGATTGATCTGTGCGTATTTAACGTACATGGCTAGGATCACTGGCCAAGTTAGTAGTCACCCAGGTTGGGTGTCCAAGAACCTCAATGAATTAGACAGCACCTCAGCCATGCTCAGACAACATCCCTGGATAACGAGGGGGGCATGTATGAGGGGGTGCGGGCCCTCAAGGTGGGGGCAGTTGAGTCAACCTGACTGCTCCTGCTTCTGTTCTTCTGCACTCCTGGGTTACTGAAGCTTGCTCTGATGTCCCTCCACCTACTGCTCAGCTATGCTTCTCACTTTAGACAACTGCGTATTGAATTTGCTGTGGAAAGAAGCTAGAATGGAGAAAACAGTTAAAGGACTAGCACTGGCAAGGCAGCACATGCTTCTTGTCACACCATGTAGGTAGCATTATGTTCATTCATTTTTATTTTTATTTTTTTTTCTTTTTCACCTTTATTACTTCATTCATATCTAAATGTGTAGTGGGCTTATGTGGCAAGGTTTTGGTAGCAGGAGGCCATAGGGGTGATTTCTGTGAGAAGAACCTATAAGGTGCCCCTTATTAGTCAGATAAGGGCCCCACTGCTGGCCAGAGATGAGCCAATAAGCAATGTTTTTTGTGCCTCTGGGAAAGCCAGTTTAACAAAGGGAAAAAATCTGCTGCACACAGCAGCTGGGAGATTGAGGAGTGAGAAGCAGCCCCCAAGGTCAGTGCAGCCGGAGGGCAGGAGGTGCTCCAGGCAGGCAGCAGCATTTCCCCTGTGGCCTGTGGAGAGGCCCCTGGTGAATCAGGCTGTCCCCCTGCAGCCCATGGGTCCCACATGGAGCAGATCTCCATGGTGCACCCCGGTGGAGCAGGTGGATGTGTGCTGGTGGAGGCTGAGGCCCATGGAGAGCCGCCACAGGAGCAGGCCCCGGGCCGGGCCGGAGCTGCAGCCCTTTGGAGAGGAGCCCACTCAGGAGCAGGGGGTCTCTTCAGAGAATTCATTTCCTCTATTGACATGGTATAAATCCAGAGAAGCTGAAATTATGGCTTTGTGGAAGGGAACACGGGGCTGTCTATGGGAAGGATCAAGGAAGGTGTGAGAATGGCTTATAACTGGAACTCAGTGAAGAAAACCATAGTGGTCTAAAAAGGTTAAAAAAGTCTTGAGCTTCCTGCTTCATTTATTTGTTTGTTTGTTTTGTCCTGTTTTGTTTCAACTGTGTGTCTTGTACATAAAAGCATGAGAATTTTTCTGTTAGATCAGATGAACGGTCCCTCTGGCCCCTGATCTTCATCATGGCAGTGGCCAGCAGCAGGTCCCTGACAAGGGGTTTGACACACTTTTCAGGCTGGCAAGGTTAAAATAGAAAAGGTATTGATTTGCCTTTTACAAGAAAATACTACTTCTTATGTATATTGATGTCTTAACTTCAAAAATATGGTATTCCTTTCACTTGTCATCACTGAATTTCTTCCAAGGACATTAAGGAAGTATTTTTCATTGCATGCTTGACTCCTATTTCATAAAATCAAATTAATGTTAAATTCAGAGAAAAACATTTAAAATAAATGGCCTGATTTAGGATGATATATAAATCGATAGCTTAGAATTTTAGTTTCAATCAAATCCTAAATTTCAGTCCTCTGAAGATGTATTATGGGATATTACATATATAATCCACATCCACTTTTTCAGATAGATTGTTATTGATCTGTATAACAACATAACATTACTTGCTGCTGTGATTTAAACCACATATATGAAAGACAACTGGCACCACATATGTTAATGAATACACAGACACACCATACACTGCGTGTATGCAACAGAAAAGTGATAACACCTTTCCAGAAGGAAAAAGAAAATCCAGTAAAGATATTTGCATTTTACATTTCCCTTAAAAATGAGTCTTTGCTGCTGCAAGGTTGCTCAGCATGAGCAGAAAATAGGCAGTTACATAGAAAACTGCCAGCAGGAGGGTAACCAGCAGACTTTGCCCTCTGTCCCCTGCTACAAATGGACCCTCCAGGACATTTCCAGAGCTGAGATTATCATATTCTGGGAGCAAGGGACAGTTGCTTTTTACTGCCTCTGTGGTTGCTGCACTTATTAAAAACAGCAACTGTGAGACCGCATGCAGAATTTAAGACAAGACTTTCCTCTTCCTCAAGGAGTGATTTCATTTTCTTCCATTTTCTTCTATATAGGGATCATGTCTCCTGTCTTGGCATATTATACTGTTCCACCTTTTTTGTTAGCTTACCCATGTCAAAAGAGCCAAAATATCTGACACTGAAAATCTCTAACAATTACAATTTTAAACTAATGTGTTTGAATAGTTTTAATCTGCCATCCTTCCCCCAAGCTTTCACCTTTCTCTAATCTGTTAGATTTTGAGGTGCCTGTGGCAGACAAGCATTTGTACCACTTCTTTCATGACATTATCAAGAGCATCCCAGGGGTGCATGTTCAGAGCACTCTTAACAGTGCAGCTGTGGGACCTGACATCTTTCTTATCCTCCCAAGGCAGACAAACACCCAGAAACAGAGCAACTTTGGTAGCGGGGAGGTTTTACCACCATGTGCTGTTCAGCCATTTCATTGAGCTCAGCACACCCCACACCACGCCCATGCACATCCTGTCCAAATTCATGTTGTCCACTGTAATTTCTCCCAGACCACACAAAGCCTGCTAACAGCTGCAGTTCCCAAGCATCCTCTGGGGCTGCTTTCAAGCTACTGGAAGTGGAGGATGCTTGACACCTACAAGAGAGTGGTGAAAAAAGCAAGTATTTTTATGTAAAATGCAATTGACAGAGAGGCTCTGAGTTCAGAATAAAGAATCTAAAATAAATTGTGGTCTGGGGAAAATATATATCAAAGATCATTAGAATTTAAAAATTTTAAATGTACTTAAGGATTCCAGCTTGATATCTCCACTTGTCTCTGATGCTTCTACTGTATGTTATCTATTAAATAGTTAGTCAGAGAGTTCCTTTTTTTTTTTTTTTTTTCCTCCCTTGACTCTTGGCAGTCTGTTCCTGCTGCAATGCATGAATTTGCCTTAACTCATTTTAATTAGGTTGACAAGTTAGAAACTCATCAGGATATCAGATATTTAGAAGATATGATTTAGGAAAAGCTCTGACAAAAAGTATTCCAATCGCTTCTTATGATGTCTCACCTCAAAAAACTCCTATTTATAAGAGCATTTGTGGATACCAGTTGTTCTCAAGGTTCAAAGGCACAAAGAACCACATGGGACGTCATATTGTTTGGCTTTGTACTATTCTGTTGATACAGCCATGTTATAATGTTCTTTTGCCGAACCAAGCTGTAAGGATGACAAATAAAGCCCACAGAGGAGCATGGGCCATTTTCTAGGGGCAATGTACCCCTTCCTAGCACAACATTATACAGTTTCTCTTTTCTGCCACCCAGACATAAGCCCTCACACAAAATTTTGGTCTTTTTAGACAATCTGGGAAGGAAAGGGTGTGCATGTATATGCGTGTGTGTGTGTGTGCATGTTTCTCTGCATGTATTTTTCTTAATCATCTGTCTTCTCTGGTTCATAAAGCTTGGGGATTGAGTTTGGTTTCTTTTCTCCATAGGAGGGAGGTGGCACAGAGCCACTTTCAAGTTTGCCCTTCATTTCCCTTTGTTATCCTGCAGGCCAGCTCCAGCAATTGTCTGTCTCACCCACTGGCACTATCCTTCACAGCTCTTCACTCAGTCCTCATCCCTGTACCATTCATTCACCTTCTCTTCCCTCTCAATATGTGTTTGATTGCCCTACTCCTCACCCCTCCTCCCCATTGATTTTTTTTTCCTTTCAGTCAGGATTGTCTTGTTCTTCAACATATGCCTCATAACTTTCCCAGCTGTTGTTGTTCTTCCTCTTTTTCAGACATTTTCTCTCTCTTCTTTGATTCCCTTTCCAGCTCTGTCCAGGACTGTCATTTGTGTATGTCATCCTTCTGTCATTCATACAGACTACAGCCGCCTTCCCAAACCTGGCTCCCACAATAAACTGTACTAACTGAATTAAGTTGCCACCTCCAAGCAAATTAAAACATTTTAGGACAGAGCTTATTTCTCCTCTTCTTTGTCCAACATTTAATTTGCACATCTGTTACTCCTTGAAATGAGCATTCTGCATATGCTACACTTTCTCTGCTACCCTGAAGTCTGCTACCATTTCAAACAAGCTCAGTAATGTAGCAATGTAACATGAAATATTTTTAATATATTGTATCTCCCAAATATTTCTAATACATTGCATCTCCCAACACAGAAGCAGTATCTCCTAACTAAATACAAAGACTTGCTGTGTAAAAATCATTCTGATATTAGGGCTAGTCATATTTCAGCAGTAATCTCTCATAATAAACAGCTATGAGGCTGAGTTATTGCCAGAGTTTACTTGTGACTGTAAATCAGTCTCAACAGATGTTTATTCCTTCATATTCTATTAAGTACCTGAGATTATCCTTGAAATATGTTGGAATAATCAGTATCTGAGATATATTCATTCATACCAAAAGGATCTGCTGATGATAACATCATTGTAACTACACCATTTATTAGCATTCTCAGCAAGGAGGTGATTTTTTCTATCACAATCCTTTAAAATATTTACAGCTGTTGGTTTACCACTATGTCAGAGCATTTCCTTGCCTTTTAGCCTAACTCAATACACTTTCCTACAGAATGGTAAGTATCTGGCATTTGGGACTGCTTGGTTAATAAAAGAGAATTTATAGCTAGCAGCTGACTCGGGAATGCATGCTGTAAACAGAGAAGCAGTTTTCCCCTCTGACTTTCTTACAGAATTTTTGGAGATATTTGACAGTATCTAACACTTGACAGTCCAGTTATGAATAAAGAAATTAATTACCATTTTGCCATAAAAGACAGTGGGCAACCTTCTGGCCCTGCACCCCAAGGTCCTATTTGCAGAGGGTCGGTATGCAACCCATGTGTCATGAATGGAGAGAGTCCTTGTGCTCGCTCTCTACATAGAAATAAATTGTACTCTGGCTGAACGACCTTGAAGGAAATATCTTTACTTGGAAGATTAATGAACTCCTCCTGAATTACTTGTTCACCCAAAGCCCCCATCTCCCAGGTGTACTAGCCAAGTGAGACAGTAGCAGACCTAGGAATAGCTGTGGTAGCTAGTGAAGGGCTTCCTTAAGGTAACAGCAGAAAATACACTTTTATCTGGCTTTTTTAAAATGTTCGGTTTCACTCAAGGTGCATCAGAGGAGTGAGGGCTTAGGTTTGGTGAGACTGATGGAATGATAAACTGTGAGAATGATTGTTTGTAATCTAGAACATCACATCACACACTTGTTTATGTGAAATCCTGGTTCATATCTCATCAAAACTGTCTGTTTGTACATTTGTTTCACAAACTGATTTTTTCATAATGCAAATTAGTTCATCAAAAAGATTCTGTCAAGGTTGGTTTGACATACTTACCTGTCATTCATACACTGTGATAGTCAGTTGCAAATAGGTTGCTCTGTAAGTTGTGGTAATGTCATGACTTTGTGGGTTTGGGGTGAGTTTACTTCTTATAGTTGGATTATTCTGCGTCCCTGGCCTATGTGAATGGTGGCACTCCCCTGCATGGATTCACTCATGCACAGTAATACATGTCAATATCTTTTCTCTCCCTCAATGTGAAACTAACCTGAACTTTCTTCTTTATCCATCTGCTCATCTTCACCTATTCAATACCACTGAAGTCTTCCATTCTGTATCATATTTGATTAATTTTAATGAATAGATTCAGAAGCTACTATATTGGAATAAAAGAGAAAATGTAGACATTATCTTTAAGAAAACTGTCTAAAAATAGAACAAAACTATATCGAAACAGAACATGCTAAATGAATGAAAACCTGGCACAATAGTAAATTTCAGGTAGTGATCTGTGGGTACAAATTATCATTCCTTGTGTTTTTTTCCTAGTCATCAAGGAGGTTTTGGTCAAAACAATAATCACTATCTTTTTCAATGATATGGAAGCAAAAAATAAAGTTCTTGCCAGTAAACTTTGCAGATATCACAGAAACCATGCAATGATAATTGATGAGGAGGACAGGTTTAGCTCTACAGAAGAGCGTGAATCACATGCTAGACTCTGCCCCCGTTATAGATGAGAATGTATGACACATTTACCAGTGGTGTTTGTATTTTGGGAAGCAGTAACTTGGAAGCAGATCTGAGCTGAACATGAGCTCAAAATATGACAGAATAGCTAAGAAAACAGTGGCAATCTTGTACCTAAAAGAAGGGAATTACTAAAGAGAAATGTGAGATGGTGCTAACACATGATGTTTTCTTAGTGAAAGTTTATAATCATTTAATCTGTCAGCACATTGACAACATTAAAATGATAGGAAAGGACCAGAAAAGAATGATGCAAAGTATTAGCAATCTAGAAAATATTCCTAATTCTGAGAGTAAATAAATTCCATCTATTTAAGCTTTGGTAATATATAACAAATATATTGCAAAATGTTAAGTTAGGTTGTAATTTGCAGTACATTGTTGTGTTGACTGCCCACAAATATTTTCTTACCTTGTGGATAATACAATGGTAGTTTTGCCCTGAAGGAAAAGGAGGTTAGCTGTTTTACATTCAGCATGGTCAAAAGTGAATGTGAGGACCACTGCTGTAGAGTAGCTAATGTACTAATTTGTTGCCTGAGAGTAACTTCCCTACATTGCAGCATCCTCAGTGAATTCAAAAGTAGGTTAAAAGATTAGATGGTTAGGACACAAAAATGGAAACATGGGAAGCTGACATATTTTTGTGGTCTCCTCATATTAACAACATCTGGTAGCTAGAAGCTAAAGCTAGAAACATTGATACTGGAAACTAAAAGCTAGTTTCCTAAAGATATTAGATCTATCAATTGCATTCTTGAAGCTAAAAATAGAGTGTTTCTAAAAGCTCATGCAAAGGTTTTGTCTTTGATAGAGGAAATCTCTTAAAAATATTTTGAATCTGGTTTATCCAAGCAGTGACATTACACAAATAATGACATTTCCTTTTAAAAAATCAATAAATTTGTAAGAAATGCCTGCCTAGCATATGGTCTATATACCCACCATATTCCCAGGGATATAAATGATATAAATCTCTGGGCTGAAAATCAGTTTATGGATTCAAGCAATGCTGATATTAAAGTTTGTTGTTGTTGTTGTTGTTGTTGTTCTGTTTTGCTTTGTTTTTGTTTAATTAGCGTTTCTTTATGAATCATCCTTTTTAAATTATGCATTAATAATAAAGAAAGAGATGTCACAGCCAGTTGGAAATGAGAATAAAGTTAGGAAAAGCATGCTGAAGGCTGAGCTCTTACTCTTGCTTGTCAGCATCATAACATCAGATGAGTTGGTTGCACTAGTGTTCAGGTAAAATCTAAACTTGTCATAAACATCTTGTCATCACTGTAGACATATCCATAGAAAAGTTGTCCAAGAAACATGTGTGTTAGATATAAACAATAGCCCTTTTTACTTTTACTTTTTGAAACAAATATGCACGTGCATTTTTTCTGTCCAATAATGTGTTTTTCTGCTGCTTAATAGGATATCATGCTCATCATTTCAGGTTCCTTAACATCTTTTACTCTTATTGATGTCTTTAGGCAGTAAAGAAGGAGCAGATCATACATCTGCGTTCTTAGAGACCAAATCCTGTTCCTAATTCATACCCAAAGCACTCCTTTCCCAGACCTCAAACTCACAAGTTGCAGTGATACAAAAGCTGACAAAAATGACACTTCTTGTCATTTGAATCCAGACAAGAGTTGAATTTCAGTGGAAGAAGTGAGGTAGAATTTGCATGGGATTTTTACTCAAGAAAGTATATCCTATCATAATAGCCTTGGACTTTCTTTGTTGAAAGTTAATATTATGTTTTCAGAAACAAGGTATCTTTGGGTTTGCATACATGCACATATACATGTGGAAACATGGACTTTAAGAAAACTTGAGCCAAAATCTGGTAAGACTCAATTTTCTGTCCAAATCCCTGTGCAGGAGCCTTTGACAGAAGCATTCTCAACTTTCCCAGAGCAGGACCCGATGGACAAGGTTAATCATATGGATTAATTTTGTTGAGGGATCAGAAACCTGAAGCCAGCTCCGTATAATACCTAAATCCCTTAATACAACCAGCAGAGCCACAATGCTTCTGTCCTCTAAAGCTGATGCTTTCTATTACTTTAAAATACCTGCTTATTCATCTTTCTTTTCAGCCCAAGTGCTAAAGGAAGGGTTTTGTGGTTGGAAGAAAGCCAAGCTCACAGTTCAGAAAGTCAGGAGATAAACTACTGGCCTCATTGTACTCAGTAGGACTTTTATCACTGGCTTCAGTTCTTGATTTCACCAAATAGTTTTCTATATGCAAAGCTATATTTCTGTACATCTGTTTGCTTGATCTGTGCATGGAAAGAAAAATAGAAGCACTTCTGAACAGTTTTTGCAGGGACATTAAAGGTTAACCCAGAAAACAATAAGCATGAAAAATTACAGGCACATGTGTACTGTTCAGTAATAATTTCTGTAATGAAAATGCAAAGCTCTAATCTATTGACTCCTAAAGATGCAAGACACTGTCACGGGCAATTTTAGACTGCAGCAAGGCAAACTCCTACCTGGAAGTTGTCAGAATTTTTGATGCTCAAGACCTGAATCTGAATTTTTTTTCTTTGCTCTCATTTTTATTAAAGATCAGCAGAACACCTGGCAATCACAACAGCTGAATAAACTTCATCTTACTATGAATGCGGGGAAAATGGAATGGAATAACTTCTGACAAAGGGAACAATGTGAACATGATATTTGGATACAATCACCTTTTCTCTGTATAACTTAAAGTAGGTAGTGAAAGCTGTTTAATCATATTAACATTTAAGAATATGATTTTATAATAATTAATGGGAGATATCTTAGTTCATTCTCTGTAAATAAATGACCTGAAAAGAAAATATACCTTGCATTAATCTCCCATTTATCAAACTAACAAGCATACACTAGCTAGAGAGTGTAGAAATTATGATACAATTTGAGAAAATCTCATAACAGAGGTTATAATTCCTGCAATCATTAAAACCAAAAAGTATCTGTTTAGAATTCTAAAGATAAGATAAATATGGTCATTTCCTGCTGCACCAGAAGAGCTAAGAGAGCCACCATATGCTTCAGGACATTTGCTTTCTGTCAACCTGTTAAACTAATCTATGATATTACTGAAGCGATTATATAATAGGTATTAATGTATTTATAGCAAGCCAACACTATCTGACTAAAAAATTTCAGTATTTATAGAAGCAAAACAAAACAAAATAAAAAAAACATGAACTACTTATTTGATACTATGAAATACCCTTGGATCTGAATGATGTTACATCTGATGAATGAGAGGTGATCAAGTCAGGTAAAAGTTTTAGTGAAATGGACTTATTATAAAATATTTTACTGATGGCTTTGCTTCTTTATGTATGGTCACAAATATTCATTTACAAGTTGAGTGTAAGTGTATGTAAAAAGATAAGGACACTATCTACATTTACCTACTCTGATCCCAGTTGGCTGCAAAAAGCAGAAGAATCTTCCTGCCACAGTGGTCGCGATTTTCTAGCACTCCTGGGAACCCATCAGTCAGAGCCCGTTTGATTCCTGGATCATCAGCCTTGAAGTTTTTGAACATATCCAGATTTAATTGGCGGTACTGGAAGTACTGAGCCAGCAGTCTGAAGGCTTCCGTTTGATGAAACTTCCTGGCTCGGAGAAATCTCAAGATGAAGGCGTCATCTGTACGTAAAAACCCGATGTCAGGCCTCGTGATGATCATGTCCCTGACTTGCTGGATATCCTGATGCAAAATGTCTGGGTTTTCATTCAGTTCCAGGCGGGCTTTCTCTATAGTCTCTGGACTAAGTCCAGCTTGTAAATGGGTCATCTCTGCAAAAATCTGTTTTCCAAATCCTTAACTTCAGATATTTTAGTGGAAGTGCTGATCCCATTCAACAAATGGTCTTCTGTGAGCGTGAGCCATTCAGAAGCTTTTTGCTATCATACTGATACCTAGCAAATGAAAGTAAAGAGCTTGTCTTATTCCTGCAGAAAGAGTAACAGGCAGTTCATATGTCGTATAATCCATCCAAAGGAAAGTGTTGTTTATTCCATCAGTTTCTAAAAGAAAGAGCAAATACATAAAAGGAAGATTAAATAGGTATATAAAGATTACACAAATGTGTTTCTGAACTTTATATAACCATAAAACTGTTTTGTAGGCTTCATATGTAAGAGGATAACAGCCAAATAATTTCAGAATTTGTGCAATTAAGATAAGACAGTCACTGACAACTTGAACGTATATATTTAAGCTTTCAGAAAGGCAGTCTGATTAATTAACAATTATATATTTTAGCATCTTAGTATTAGAATACCCTTTGCAAAGTTGTTGTCTAAAAGTATGGGAGTTCCCACTTTCCATAACTTCAAGCCCAAGATGACAAAAGCAAAATTGATGATAATTGTTTCCAACACATAACAGAAGCAATATTTCAGCTTTCTAAATATGCAGATTTATACTCATCATAATAAGTCTAACAACTTGTTTGACTTGATTTTATCAGCTGTACTGTCAGCTTGTAGCTTTCCTTGAATTAGCTCCTAAGTTGTTCATAAAACTGTTTAAAAATAAAACAAAACTCCACCAACATCACTGGTGTTTTCTGCTTGGTAAAACATCACTGAAAATATTTCCCATTGAGAGTTAATTTATCTTCATGGGAAATATCCCATGAATAAAGTGTTTGATGAATCCAGTCTTACAGGGTTGTTGTTTTAGCTGCAAAGATATATATTTTACGTCAAATTCTTATTTTCAGTACCTTGTAGCTTTCTTGAATATTTAGTTCTGAATTTCATTTTCTTTTTCATTCTTGTACTTTACCTAGAATTTGTTTTTATGAGTGTTAGAAGTGATGCTTAAGCTGTTATGTATGAGCAAAACGGTACAGTGAATCTCGTACATTTCAGTGACATAATTAGCAAGAGGCTGTCATCGAAGTCTGTGTAGTTACACTTGTGTGAAATAAGATCAAGGTCTGTTCCAATGTGAAATGTGCATGAAGAAAGATCAAGATCCATCCAATTTTTCAGCCATCACAAAAACAGACAAGCAAACAAAATAAAACAAAATAAAAAACACTGCCTAACAAATTTATCTCTCTCTCTAATTTCTGAAAAAGAAAATTTGGTTGTAAAACTTAAAAGGGAATCCCCGAGTGAAAGGCATGCTTTATTTTATTTGAGGAAAGCTGTTTGGAAAGTTATGAATTATTTATAGAACAAACACTGTTTCACTCTGCTGCTCTCCTAGATTCAGTGTTCTCATATCAAACCAAGGGGACAGCAGCAGCCAGAGCATTTCCTAGATGGGAGTGCTCAAACTTACACTGCAGGATGTGGAAGTTAATCAGCACAAGGGAACCTCAATTTCCCTGTTTTGTAAACTTGCATGTCATTGATACAAACTACACTTTAGATGCCACAGCTGCACCTCCAGGATAAGATCCCTAAATTTGAATATATTGTTTCTGCATATTTGCTTAAAGGACATTTGTGGTGTCAGGTAAGAGAAAAAGTCCCCAAGCTTTTCATTCAACAGCAACATGCAGTTGACTTCCCTGTGGGTGGGTTTGCTCAAAGGGACTTTGCTAAGCAGCCTCTTTCAGTATTTGCTGTGGAGTTGGAGATATGTAGAGCTACCTGCAGGGCAGAGTACCCGATGATTCAGCATCAGCCTGGGAAAACTTAGGAAAAGACAGGAAGGCTGTCTTTGCCAAGTCACTACAGAGTGTGAAAGACTCCAGAAAAACATGCCCTGAAGTCTTGAGGGGGCTGCAGGTTACTCAATTCTTAAAGAAATAAGGGTTTTATTAAAGATGGGTTACATGCATAAAAAATAATGCCTTCCTCTTGCCTTTATTAGACCAAATTAGGATAACACTGCTGGTGTCAACAGAATTCTGCTGATGTAAAATTAATGTAAGGCTTTGGAAAATCAGGCCAATAATCTGTGCTTTAAATCTCAAATTAATGGTGGCATTAGCATTTTATTGCATTAATCATGTTTTGAGTTAGAATTGCCTCCACAGAGCTAGTTAGGTGTGCTTAAGTATGACACTGTCACAGGGGGATCAGAGTGCCCAGAGACACCTGGCTGCACTCGAGGGTGCTCAGTAGAGGAGGGGTGGAAGCCAGGAGCCCATCCGGGGTCTGTGTCAGCTCTGACTCATTCATTATGAATTTGAACACTTTTGGAGCTACTGTGACTTGTGGCTGTTAAATGTGACCTCAGTGTTTTCACCCATTTTGTGAGAGTTTATGGGCGTAAAAGACATCCCTTGCTCTGCTCCTTTTCAGACTCACATCTCCCCTGAGATACTTCTTCGGAAATGAGGCAAGTTTCTGAAAGGTCAACTGCGGGCTGCTCCAGAAGGAAATGGGGACAGATCAAGAAGGGAAAGTCTGTCTCTTTGGATCTCCTCATAGGGTTCCCAATCAGTTAGTGTCAAAAATTATGCTACTTATTATCATCAAATTTTCCAATTGTTTTTACCTTAGTTAAATTTATTAGCACCTTTCATCCCGAGGATGATCCCAAGGTGACAGAGCTAAGGTCCTCTCCTGTCAGACTTTGTTGCCAAAAAGCAATTTACAAATATTTACTTTAACAAAATAAACATTCTAAAATGCATGTCAGAGTTTTCTGGTGGTGAGTTGAACTACAGGGATGGGATACAGAATCTATAGATTATTCTAATTATCAGCTGGAGCAACCTTTTCACTAAAATGCTTTACTGGCATAATGTTATATATTTCAAAATAATCCAAAATGTCTATGAGCAGTATTGTCACTGTCTGAATCATAACACAAATCATGAGGTTAGTAATCCTGTCTAGCACCATCGACTTCAAGGAGTTTGATTTATATCTGTGGATGACTTAGTTCTCCCCCTGTTTACCTTGACAATAAATTTAATGCTCCATAGCTACCCAGTTTAATTGTCACTGTGCTTTCTCAAATGGTGCTGATTTATCCTGATTCCCAAAGGTATTGCAGAAGCACCTTCTCCATTTTCATCTCCTCCCACACATGGCAGTTTCTCCTCGTCTGGTGTTGTGTATAACTCTAATCCATCTGCCAGTTTTTCAGGTGTTTACATCTTTGTTCTGCATTTTTTTTCCAAATGAAGATGCTGGTCTTTTTTTTATTATTATTATATATATTTTTTCAATTTTGCTACATGTTGGCACACTAGACTCTTTGTTATAGTCTCAACAGCTGCTTTTCTGTGTTGTGACTCTTTGTTCCCAAGGGACTATTTGCTCTCCTAATGTCTTTTCACAGCCATTTACAATAAATCATCCCTTCAAAGGAACAAACCCAAGCTTTAAACAAGAAAAAATAATTAACAGAGGTATGAAACACAATTTATTAATACAGTAAAAAAGGGGAAAATTTTGACCAGAATTGTGGTGTCATATATGATTACAGCTTATTCATATTATTTTTTGTCACAAGACAATGACAAGGGACAGAGAGTGGCTTTAGGAAAAGTAAAATACTAAAGTAGGATATGGTCTTCAGACAAACAAACAGCTTATATATTTTTTCCTGACCCTCAAAAATAAGTCTTGGTTGATAATAAAATTTATTGCAATACTTAATTATTAACTACAATGAAAATAATATTTTAAGAATGCATATTTAGCACTTTCTGTTCAAAGATCTTAACATGCTTTACTACTCTCTCTTCAATGGCAGCTTCTGGATCATCATTCAACACCTATCTGCCCTACAGCTGGAAAATTGGCCCAAACTGTCCTCAGTGAACATGACGCTTGTCTGGTCCATTTTGTTCTTGCCCACTTTGCAGTCTCTGCAACACCATTTGCCCCTTGGAGGATTGTCCTCATGTCCATTTGGCCCTTCCTCATACATTTAAATTCCAGACAGATTTGAGGGGTCTCTGTCTAATGAGAGTTTTCCATTCAGTTCAAAGCTACACACCACGTGAAAGTTCATTACTGCAGCTTTCAGATGGGGAAGGCTCTGGGCTTTGATCCTCACCTGGTGTTAATAGTCATCATTGTTATGATTTGTTTAATTATATAATTCATAGATCCCAGCATTCATACAGATATTAGCTCTTAAAATCATGCCAGAAAAGAAGGGAGTGGGCAGGGAGGGCGGGAAAATGGTAGTCTAGAATGATTTCATTTCAGAGTGTGGGTGTCATCTCATTAAATTGCTTTCTAAAAAATATTTTGATGTTAACTGTGGAAAACATCTGTGGGCTATGTTCTGCTTAGAAGGGATTTCTTCATAAGGGCAGGGGAAGATGGATCCATAGCTGCACTTGTAGGAATGGCTCCTATGGCCCTTTGTGGTCTTGGGTACTTTAGCAGGAACCCAAACTGGAGATGGAGTGCTCAGGTACAGAAAGAGATGTACCCTGGCTCCATGAAATTTCAAAAAAGGGGTGAGAAAATCTGACTCTTTCTTGTCCTTGGCTGCAGGATCCTGGCATCCAGCACAGCCAATAGGGAGAAGTACAGCCCTGAGTGATTTGCCTGCAGTTACGGAGGACACATTTCACAGAGCTGGGAACAGGGCATACATCTCCTGAGCAGCAAGCGTACATGTTAACACCTGGGCAACCTTTCCAGAATACTCTGCATCATGCAAAAAATATGAAACCATATTGCACACTAGGAAATAAGGAGGTAGACTGCAATGTTCCCTGTTTCCCCAGCATAAGGAGAAGCTTCACTGGCCCAATCAGGACCCCAAAAGTGTATAATTTCTTTATGCTTTTGGCAAGAGTTAACCCCCTATGGGGGACCCCAGCAGGCCTGTTTCACGTCCCAATTCCATAGCCTGACTGCCGCTCAGACTTATGAATGTCTCCTACAGACCTTTCCTAAGGGATAAGATTCTCCCAATGAACCTAAATGAGTTAAACATTGCAAGCCTTTCGCATTCAATGCCTCGAGTTCCTGTAAACATTTGCTAGGGAACTATTACTCCTCTTCAATATTAAAACAGGAAACATTTCTGACTCTAACAGCTGTGTGGGGAGTTTGATGTTTTCTCACACTTTCCTGGGTTGTGATCTCCTTGCTCAGGTGCAAAGCCTAACATTTCCTTCAATCCAGTAAAAACAATATATCATACATCCCTACGCCCCTTGTATTACAGTCTTCTTGTCAGCTTGAGTCAGTTACAGGTTACCCCTTGGGTCACATCTATCTGTCCAACAGTGGTAATTTAGCCATGGCTCAGCACAAAACATGGCAGCAACTCAACTGAACCTTGTAGCTCCCTGCACAGTAAGTAGGGCAGGCATGTCTGCAGCACTGACCTGCAGCTGCCCTGCTGCTGCTGCAAGCTGACGGGCATCAGGAGAGACTGACAAGGTTGTCTGATAGATGTGGAATAAACAGATTGCCTCACTATCTTTTGACACAAAATTTGCAAAGTTATTGTCAACCTGAATATTAAAGAAATAGGACTACAAGCCGAGCAGGGAAACTCAGAGAACCTGTAAATAAAAAAGTTAAGCAAAATGACTGTGAACTAAATGTGTTTACTTCTATCTTTCTCCAGATAATTATTTTAAAGTTTTACATACTTAACCACAGATAAACTGCAGTTCCCTGTGGGAATGTGATGCCTGTCCCATGGAATGTCAAACAAGCAGCAGGCTATGTGGGACTTCCATGTCGGTCATGAACTGGAAGTGTCACCATGCAAAAAGCATCCTGGCCACTACTGGATAAAGAAATCATTTTTTTACATTGTATAGGAACTTCCTTCAGCAGAAATTATCAGCAGTATATAAAACATGAATTCTTACCCCCAAGAATGATAATTAAGCTATGTGTAGAAATCTGATAGCACAGGATGATAATACTGGTTCCTGAAAACCCCTAAATGCATTGTAGAAGTTGTATTATGCCATCTATACAAAGATATACAGAAGAAGGAAGAAAATATATAATCAAGATATTTAATTCTACATCTTTAGTAACGTGAAGTTTATCTGATTTTAAGGGGCTTTTGCTACATATTATAAAACAAACAAACAAACAAACAAAAAATGCTCTTTTAAAAATATTAAATTAAATGATTGTATATTATTGCCCTGTCAAGTGGAAACTTAGTTCATTACACATTATGACTGAAAATAGTATCTGCCATCCTGTGGGGTGGCAGAGGGAGGAAAGAAAGGAAGGGAGGTGGGGTAAAGAGAATGAAAGGAGAGAAAAAAAGGAAGGAAGGGAGGAAAGGAGGAAAGGATAGAAGGGAGGAAGGGATGGAAGGAAGGGAGGGAGGGAGGGAGGGAGGAAGGAAGGAAGGAAGGAGGGAAGGAAGGAAGGAAGGAAGGAAGGAAGGAAGGAAGGAAGGAAGGAAGGAAGGAAGGAAGGAAGGAAGGAAGGAAGGAAGGAAGGGAGGAAAAAGTTTAATATAATTTGATAATGCTTTGTATGTTCATTTTCTCAGTGGAGCAACATGTTAGACTTAAGGACTTTCTTTGTACAAATACTACTCAAAAAAAAAAAAAAAAAAAAGAAAGAAAGAAAACAGCTGTTTTTAGAAAACAGCTAAATTCTAAGAGCAGTAGTAATATCAAGAGGTAAAGGACTTACAATCATCTGCCAAAAACTCTATGAACTTCTGTTCACTGAACTTCCCCCTTTATAAAAGGCTGATGTTCCCACCTGTTTTAACTTGTAGGATCTGATTGTCACATCTCGTATGCGTATGTGCCAGACACCATAGCAATGGGCTGTGAGAGAATATAATTTTTTTTATTTTTATTTTTTGCAAAACAATAGTACTAATACTTCAGTAATTGCACACCTAAATTAAAAACTGCAGAAGTTTACAGTCCTAGTTTGATGGAAATATTCTCCGTCATTTTACGAGGATGATCATTTGTATTTTAACTGACATGGTCCCCTTTTGGAAGACACAGAGGCTGCTGTTACATGTTTCAATGAAACACCTTCTGTGTTCAAAGCACTCAGAGTTTAGAGAATTATGGTTCAATGTGCTTGGGCTGATTCTGCAGTCCCTTTATTGCCAAACTCAGTTGCACTGCTTAATCTGCTACTCAGCAGCACTCGGTGCTAGTCAGTATAAGAGTATCTGGTCTCTGCACCAGATTCTGTCAGAAATTATGAAATAATAAAATAAGAATGGCAAGGTTCTTAGAACAGGTTACATTATTGTTTCTTGTTTTGCATACACGTTACAAGTCTAATCTTTAGAAACTACTCAATAGTTTTCAAAGGTGGATGAGTCAACAAAATTGCTAAGATAAGCAGCAACATTCTATAGCAGATACATATCAGACCCGATTATGCTGACAACATAAACTGTCCCTGCAAACTTCATGCTGGGAAACAGACTACAAAGCAGGGAAATATCTATAAGGTTATCTGACTTATCACTATATAAGAAAGAAAATCCTTACCTTTGCTATGCAACACTTGACATAATACTGTTACATAATATGTCATTTAGATGTTGGCATTGCATTAACTTTTGTTACAGGAGAAAATCCGTGTTATCATCTGATTACTCAGAAAGCACATGAAAGCAGCCTTTCTGTAATTTAATTTTTCCTTCCAAATATGATCCAGTCACTGTTTAGTGATGGACAATGACTAGCCATCTGCTCCTTAACTTCATTATTCCTGGAGCTTGTTTAGATTTAGGAATCAGCATTTTGAAAGGGAAAGCTCTCTTCTTCCTCTGACCTTCTTCAACCCCCCACCGCTCCCACCAGGATTACACCACTGTAAGACAGAATTAAAGTCAAGCCAGCAGTATGCATGGGGTTGCTCCAGCAGTTATTTGGTTTATGTTTATTTTCTGTATGAAGCCCTCTCTGACCACGCTCACTGCTTGCAGAGACCACAACTTAATTCTTGACTTCCTCCAGTACAGGATCCAGGGGGGTAGGAATGATTCAGCCTACTTCTTCCCTGCACACATTACTCATCACTGGCCTTTGGGAAAGCAGAACATTTGACTGACCCTGCAGTCTCCCTCCCCAGTCTCTCACCCCTCCTCTGGGCTGAATGTACCTGGTCAAAACAGGCATCAATTTGCTGAGAAGCAAACAGGTATCTGCTTGTGTTTGGCAAGCTGCTATCTGTCTGCAGTTAGCTGGGGTCTCTACTTGGTGACTTAACTCCCAGCTTTAACCCTTGCCCCTCCATCCTCCTTGCCTCTCATCTACTCTGAAATTGGATCTAGACTTTCCCTTCCAACTTGTACGCTTTCCCCTGCTTCCCCAGGCTAGTGATGGAGAAAGAAAGCAGGAGGGGTAGATGGGGCAGGAAAGAAAGGAAGGGGGAGAAACTGGGGCAGGGAGGCAGGAGAGCAGAGCAGGGAGAGCAGGGAAGAGAGTAGACAGGAGAGGAAGAAGCAGGAAGGCAGGAGGCAGAGAGGCAGGGCAAGGAGAATAGGAGGCAGAAGAGACAGGGTAGGTAGGAGGTAGGAAGCAGGGAAGGGAAGAAAGGCGGGGGGTGTAAGGGAAGTAGGGCAGGCAGGGGAAGTAGGACAGTTAAGAAACGCAGGCATCAGGGCACGGAGGAGAGAGGCAGGGCAGACAGTGAGCTGGGGAAAGAGGGAGGCAGAGAGCACCGAGGCAAGACAGGCAGGAGAGGCAGGGAGCAGGGGAAGGAGGCAGGGAGGGAGCAGGCCAGGTAGGAGGTGGGGGGGGGGGAGGCAGGGACCAGGGAGTCAGGACAGGCAAAAGAGTCAGAGTAAGAGAAGAAAGGTAGGAGGGGTAGAGAAGGGTAGGAAGGGTTGGAAGGGTAGGAAGGGCAGGAGGGGTAGGAAGGGCAGGAGGGGTAGGAGGGGTAGAAAGGGTAGGAGGGGTGGGAAGGGTGGGAAGGGTAGGAAGGGAAGGAGGGGTAGAAAGGGTAGGAGAGGTGGGAAGGGTAGGAAGGCAGGGAGCAGGGCAGGCATGGAATGGGTAGCAGTTAAGAGCAGGGCAGGCAGGAGCAGGCAGGGGCAGGCAGGGGCAGGCAGGGGAAGGCAGGGACAGGCAGGGACAAGCAGGGGAAGGCAGGGGCAGGTGGGGCAGGCAGGGACAGGCAGGGACAGGCAGGAGCAGTGCAGGCAGGAGCAGTGCAGGCAGGAGCAGGCAGGGCTCGGAGCCGCCCGCAGCGCGGCCGGAGCTGTCCGCCCGGCGGGTGCTGAAACGCCGCAGCCCGGGCCCGGAGGCGCGGAGAGGAGGGGGGGGGACGGGATCGCGGCGAGCCGCCCTGCCGCAAACCGAGAAAAGACAAATCCAAATACCTGCACAGAGCCAGGCAGCCTGCCGCCGGGAGGGTTTGGGTTTTGTTTTTTTTTTTTTATCCCCCTGTAGGTGTCCTTGCTGTTGAGCTGGGTGGGTGAGCAAGATCTCCCGGCTCCCAGGTTCAGGCTCAGATCTCTCTAGAAAACTGTGAATGAGCGAGCGCCAGCTCCACGGGGCTATGATTTTTTTTTTTTTTTTTTTTTTTTTTTTTTTTTTTTGGTAGGAGGCGTGTGCACCAAAGCCTGGGTCCTTCCACTCGGCGGCTGCCGTCCCCCTGGGTCCTAAGCCCTCCTGCCGCCCGCCCGGCTGCCTCCCGGCGCTCCCAGGCTGCGGGCTCGGCGCTCCGCCACCGCCGGGGGAGTGGTGACAAAGGAGCCGCGGGCTGCCGACAGCCGGGAGAGCAGCAGCACAGCCGGGCAGTGCGAGCTTAGCAGCGTGGGCTTTCGCCTGGTGACACGGTCTTCGCCGCCTTTATTTCGCTCATCCCCTCTTTCCCGGGGAAAGTCGGGGAGAGCACAACCTCCTGCGACATTTACAGCAGCCACGGAAATCTGCATGAATTATAGATGGGCTGCCTTAATGAACATGGCAGCCTGGGTTTAAGAGACAAGTTCGGCTTGGTCAGACTACAGGTACAACTAGCTCAGGACACTGTCACCAACAGCAGCCACAGCAAATGTCCAGTGAAGAATATGGAAACAGGACAAGGTTCCCCCCTGCACTCTCCCAGCCCCTCTCCCAAACCTTTAAGCTCTTTACTCCCCCATCAATGTCCTGCCTGTTTTTTTAGGATCAATTTCTCCTTGATCTTTCCCAGTCTCTCCTACTACACCTATAAATTTCTGAATCATCCTTCCATCATATCCTTTGACAAAAAGCTCCACAGGTCATCTGCCTATTGCAAAAACAACCACCTATTTTGTACAGAGATCTGTAAGCTTTAGCTAACATTGTAGAAAGTATAGGAGAGGGGAACGTCTCTCCTCTTATTTGATCCTGAAAATCTCTTTCTGTATGAGTGTCTTAAAAGCTATGCTAGGAAGCTGTACTTGAAAGACTAGGTGACTTAATGGCCTTGGCACACTAAACTCACTACACTGCTCATATCAACACGGTAAGACCTACCGATGGTAAGAGCAAAATGCATTTCTTCCTCTGCTGTCCCTGAACATTGTGGAGTATAGTTCCTAGGAAGTGATGGATTAAAGTCAGCTGACTCTTAGTCTCTGCTTTGGACAGAACTCGTGTGAGTTACTGAAGGATCTCATATAGTGTAGACTGAGTGATAAAAGAGCAATAATGATAAAAGTATGGAACAACTTTTGCATTAGAAATGACTAAGCAGAGTAGGATTCTTCAGCATGGAAAAAAAATATGAGTAAGCATGGATATAATAGTGTCTAGTTTCTCTCATCATTTAATAAGAATGATCAACATGAAGAAAATGAATGGTTTCCAGTTCAAGGAGTAGGAGAAATGAAACCCACTATGTCTAGCTTCAAAACTATCCAAACAAATCTATCCATGTTTCTTCACAAAATATTTAGTGAATCCATAGAACTCATTTCTACAGGAGTTCAGGCTTCAGAAAATTGTTGGATACATCCATGGAGGAAGAATCCCTAGAAGCCATTTATCATGAAGTCATGACCTCTGGCTCAGGAAGTCCACAAACAGTTTGTTCCACAAACTGTTGAAGGTTGGGCTGGTATTTGGAAAGAATACTTACATCCTTGCAATGCCCTTATTCCTTGCCTTAGCCATCCACTGCTGATCACTGCTGGAGATAGGCACTAGGCTAGATGGACCTTTGATCTGACCCAGTGGTGGTTGCTCTTGGATTCTTATATACAAAGTAGGCTTTGAAACTATGAATGCAGCAGGAGCACTGCCAGCTTTGTTTTCGCTTGAAAGGGGGAAAGCCTATGGTTTTGTTCTATTTGAAAGAGCGTACATCCAGTCAGAATCACTTGCTTTTGGGGGAAGTTCCACAATATTCATGAGCAAAGGCAAAAGGAATTTGCTGGGAAGATCCCTTGTGCTTTTAGAATGATTTGCGTGCACAACCACTAATTTAACCCACAGCATGTTTAAAAACAGCATACAAGGCATTTACATCCTGTGACCCAATCACGTTGACTGCAAGAGGTAAAGCAGCAGCTCAAAGGCAGAGAGCTCAAAACTCTCAAAAGAGAGAGCATTTGTCCCAGCACTTGAGGGGTTATTGTTTCTATCCTCAGGAAGGTTAGTAGTCAGTTAGTAAGCAGTCTCATTAGATCGTTATTTTCTGCATAGAGATCAGTTTGGAAATAAAATAATATGTGCTCTGATTTCATCATTCTGTTGCAGGCTTCCACTCACACATACGATAAAGATTAATGTTCTAGCTACTGTAACTATGCAGTACTTCCTTGGGAATTGTTAATAATATTAAATAGAATGAACATGACTCTATAAAACAACTGCCTTAGGCAGTCAAATGTGTTGGCTCTCAAGTGCCAAATTTGATGTATACTTAATATTGGATAATTTAATATTTTTATTTATTTTGTTAATTGAAGGTTTGGGGTATTTTTTGTCCTCCCTTTAGTATTGCTTCCTTTAGTATTTAGTACTTGCCTCCCTTTAGTATTTAGGTGACCAGTGCATGCTGATCCATGGGTTGACTGACATGTAACACAATGCTATGATAGAACTGAGTCTCTAAACATATTACTGCAGGGCCTCATATTGATCCCACTGCAAATATTCTCAGGTTTCTTTCTCATCACTGCTTCATTACTTTCTCATCACTTTCTTTCTGCAAAGTCTACTCTGTACTCAAGAGCATGCTTCAGGTCTCATTTTTTTGTACTGTCCCCATCATTACACTTAAACTGAAATTATATCCTCACGAACAGGTATGTTGAAGGTAAAAATCCTTCAGTTTCATAACGATTTCTGGGACATAAGAAACTCCCTTGCTGATGTGCACAGGATGGAGCTGCATCCCATTCTCATTTGCAGAGCTGAATATGCAGAGCTAAGGGAAGAAAAATACACCAGTTTGTCACTGAAGGCATTAGAACTGACTGAATACCCAAAGGAAACCGATCAATGTATAAGGGGAAGGATATTTTATACAGCACCTTCTGAGCATAAAACAGTACTTTGATACTAAATTTATTCTAACCTGGCCTTCCCTATCACTACACATATTGATTCTCTGTTTTAATGAAGTGCAGTGAAATAACAAACTTTGAAAGAGAATATATTTTTTCAGCACTAGCGAAAAGGGTCCATGCACATGAACTAATAAGGAAGCCATGGAAAGGTAGAGTTGTTCTGTGGTCTAGGTAAAATGAACAATTTCTTCTGGATCCGCTCTGTTTAGAGCAAAACATTTCATCTTCTTTCAGGGACATTAGACACAGCCCCTTGTTGTCATCTTTAACTCCCAAGAAGGGCTATAAAGCTAGGGGTTAGGTTGCATACTTTAGCAGTCGTGATACACTCTCTGTCATGGAATTCACAAAGCCATTGAAAGACTTTGATTCATTGCATAATCAAACAACTAGAAACAATTTTTCATTATGCTTTCATATTAGAATACAGATATATTTCTACATCAAATGAAAATATTTTGATATTCATCCTCTTATAAGGTTAGTGTTTGTGAATGGTGTACATATATAAGGAGGCAAAGAGATCTTTATCATAATTCAGTACATGTAGTGTATCTAGTGTATCTAGTGTAATTCATGTTTCCAATGTGATTTCTACAATATTTAAAATGTTTTTTCCATCTTGTGAATAAGGCATTTGTGAAATAACACAGTATTGAATGTCCCTGTATCTTTAAATTTTCTTTTATGAAGAATTTGCTGCAAGTTTCTAAAATTAACAGTCAATTTTAATAATTAATTGGGAGCTCATTCTTTTTCCCTAATCTACAATTACCATCTGGTTTTATTTCCTTTGAAAGAAACTGCATTGAAAGCCCCAGTAGATTAAAAAATAATAATGCTAAAACTGCTTAGACCCAAAAAATCATTATTCTTAAGGGAGAAGTAACTCTTACATCACAGTTCAGAAGGATTCATGTTATAAATCCTCCCAGGTTTCCTGAACCTTTAAATTATTTAAAACTTCATACCCAGGAATGCAGAACATATGCAAATAGATTGTTGGTATGTTTTATTTAATGAGAAGGGCCCAGGTTTTGCCTTTTTTTACTCTTGATGGAGAGAATTCACTCTTTTGCTGAATTCATGCAATTACTGTTATCTAGATAGTATATAACTGGGAAATGAGCATGTAAAATGGTGAAGATAAAATGTTCCCAACTTCACTGAAAATACATGAGCCACCACAGTGCTGGAGGCCAGTGGCAGAACTTAGGTAAAGTCAAACTCTCAGGGCTGTGACCCAGAATCTCACCCCTTAGCTGTACCCTAAGGTATAAACCCCACAGGAGGGTTATTTGGGGTTGTAAAGTTCCTGGTGCAGGTCCTGGCTGAAGCAGCTTGGTAGCAAAGATCAGGCAGCACTCAGGAAACTATGAGTGTCTCTCTGAAGGCCTTTGGGTGTTGGACATGTTGACTTCAGGTTCAGGTGTGCTGTTTAAGTCAGGTATGGATTTGGCTTCATGTCAGTAGTGGGTTTAACTCGGCAGCACTGACCATGCTGACTTTAGTGAGATGCCAGTGACTTAAATCACCAGGGGACCTGCTTCTAATTGAGTTCAGTTACTCACTAAGTCAGTGCTACTCTATCCAAATAATAAGAACACTCTTGTGCTAAACTGTTGAGTGTCTGTTTGCAGAGGGAAATAAATTATGTCATATTTTGCATGGCTAGAACCTAAATGTTTTGATGTAATCTTTGAAGAATAGCACAGCAAACTTTAACCTTACTGCATAAGAAACTGGAGATCAGAGCTAACTTCCACCTGATCCAGGAGTAAGACAACCAAAGGATTGTCAGGCATGACAAAAAAGAGGCATGCAAGAGATCCACAAAATCAATGAGTCCAGCAAGAAAGTTTAGGATGGCTGTTACAGAATTAATTCAAAAAAGTCTACTTGTTGGCTTCTGCTGGTGCTGTGCTATGCTGGGATCATTTTGCACATAAACACTTCAGCCTGAATTCTAACATACTGGTCGCAGATAAGATTTGCTAAATGCTTGAAGTATGTATGCTGTTTACTGTTAATTCTCCCATGTGTTAAATTCAGGGTTCTGTAACTTCACAAGGTCTGTTGTATATTTTCCTCAAATTGCAACTTGCTTCTATGCATCTGTCCAAAATAGCTTTAACTGTTGAGCTCAAAGTGCAAGACAATATCTTCTGAAGTGACAAAAAATGATTTAAAGGTTGGGAGTTTGACAGGAATAGTTAGAGAGGGGGGAAATAATAGGATGCTATCATCTGATTGCTTAGTTTGTTACGTGATGATTTATTTCTAGAATATTTTAAAATGAATGATGTACATAAATACAAGCAGCTTTGGATGGGAATAACATAAATCAGAAACAGTAATAATGACTGTGAGCTGTTGTATGTGTAAACAAGCATATGTGCAATATAAATTCAATTATCTGAATGTCACTGAGGATACAGAATAATTTCACATTTGTGTCTCTGAATAACTGCAGAGATTTTTGTTGGAAATAAAAACAGATGGAGGACATGATCTTGTTCTGGATAGCTGAAGTCTATCTGCTGAAAACTGAAATATATGAATGCATATGCATACATATACAAAAATAGAGACAAGCACTATGATTGTAATACTAGACAAATATAAATCAACAACTCCACTGGCTTTGGTGGAGGTGTCCTAATTTACACCAGCCAGTCCAGGGATAACTGTATGTATGTAAAACAACTATTACACTGGTCCATAGTCTGACATTTTACGTTATCACTTCATACAAGAAAGTAAAGGATGCAACAATCTGCTGAAAATGCTCTGTAGTACAGCCTTATCCCTCCTGGGATGCAGTGCTGAAATCGGGGCCTAAACAACATCAACATCATCTTGAACACACCAGGTATGCTTTAATGTTATTGGGGAGCCCCAGCACAATCCACCTAGAATATATTATCAAGCCAAGGGGTATACAGCAACCAGGCACTTTTTAACAGGCAGGAGGCTTTTTGGTTGCCATAGCTGGTGAGCCCCTAGGGAGGTGAGGCTGCTGCCATCCTGATTCCCAATATATGCTGATTCAGTCATTAAAATGTGCATTCATCTTCCTTCTCCCAAGACCTAGCTGTGCACAGCAGGTTTAACTAAATTGCCAATAAGAAAGTCTCTTAAATCATCTGTAGTCTTGACTGGCAACCTCACAAGCAGATGCAGCAACTGATCCTAAGGCAAATGGAGCCTGTTCAGCAACAGATTTGCACTTCTGTGTATACCAGCTAGTTTTGTGGGGTTTTACATTGTTTGTATCTTTTTTTTTTTTTCTTCTTTTTTCTGTAATCATTAATGAGCAAGTACATTGAAGCTGGAGGGAGGAGGGGCAGAGGAAGAGTGAGAAAAGCAGTTAGGAAGGGGAAGGTGAGACTAGTGGAAAATTCTCATTACCTTGTGTGCACCCATAGCCTCTCTCTGCTGTAGGATAAAAGGAACAACCCCTTCCCTTAAGTATTCCTAGCTTCAGGGTAGGGAAAACTTAATCAGCTTGTTCTCATGCAGCATGAACCTGCAGGAGGGCTGGCTGGAGAAGTGCCAAGAGCTGTCACTTCACACATCCTGAGAAATCTCCCCCTTTGGCTGAGATTTTAATGGCTTTGGGACAAGGCTGTGTGTGTGAGAGAGAGAGAGAGGGAGAGAATGTCACTCTTCCTTGTCTCATATACTACAGCAAATACCTATATTTCCCTATGTGTACACATAAAAGGTGGTTTCAGTAATTGTTTGCAAAAGTGTTAGAAAGCAGGACAGATTCTGGCAGCAAGCCCGTTCTGTCAGCTATTGTTGGAGTCTCTGTCACAGCTGCCAAATCATCTTTGGAGAGGCACAAAGCCCTGGAAACTCTTTAACCAGGTGTTCAAGCTCAATTATTGCCTAACTAACTGGGTAGAGCTAGCCTTGCTTCCCCCTCACTGAAAGATCATGATTTAACTTTGGGCTGTAATTCCCCAGAAAGGGCTGCGGCTGGCCCTTCCTGATACAGGAGCTTCAATCAATGCTACGGAAGCACACAGCAGTTTGCTCTGCACTAATGCTAAGGTTAGGCTATCAGTCTGTCACTCTTCCTATGATGTGGTGCACACTACGAGTGCATTGGGAAGGAATTTAGAAATAGCCATTAAATTGAGTTGGCTCTTCCCATACATTGATATCTCACTGCAGCACAGAGGCTCAGAGTCCTGCCATTGAACGCATAGTGCCACCAGCCTGCAGCACCCTTCAGGAAGCGTCAGGCACTCTGCATGGGTGAAAAACCAAAGGACAGAGTGGCTCAACATGGGCACTTTTGTGCCACAGAGATGCTGTCTCTCTCACCCTCATATTTTTTTTTCCTATAGAACTGCAGAATAATGTGAAGAAATGGCAAGTGATTACTTGTCCTAGATTTTGCTGCAAACAGTGTGTTTCTCAGCAACTCTGAAAAGCTACAGACCTATATAGAACATGGGGAGCAATAGCCAGGCATGTAAGACTCAAAGCATATTTAAAAACAAATCCCTGCTTGAAATCCAAACTAATTTCCATAATTATGTATGACTGTGAGAGCTGGAAAACATTAAAAAATTAAAAAGAAATTCAATGTCTTCAAAAAGAACTGCTCAGGGAGTTCAGAGAGAGATACACTACCAAAGAGGTACAAATTGCCAGCTGGTAACTTGTCTCTAAAAGACTCAAAAGGAAGAAAAGAACTTTAGCTCCCACCCCCCAAAAAAGACTCCATTCTAATCCACAGAGAGGGAGACAACAGGTGAAATATATGTGAGCAAAGAGTCCTCATGAAGAACATTTATTGGTATAATTTGGTGTCCAAGTGATGAAAACATCAATAGCAGACAGCAGTTTGTGGAAAAATTATTTTGCCTCTTTTGCACCATCTTTAGTGTGAAAAGACTTGTCGTGTTTGTATTTGGAGAAAATACTTCTGCAGACCAGAAATTAGCACTATATTTCTGAATGCCCTATTATTAATGTTCTACAAATACATTGGAAAATCACTGTAAACCATGCAGAAAGTAAACAACAACAACAAACTCCGGTAATTTCATTTTCTATAACTACAACTCTATACCAAGTTGTCTGAAAAAATCACTGACACCCAGAACTCGAGTTGGATATGTATTTTTATATAAAGAATAGACAACTTGTTAAAAATAGCATATTGCCTAAAGAGTAATTGATTTAAACCAAGAAGTTGGTTCTTGGCTGTTACACAACAAATCAGGGACTGAGGGTTTTCTCTGGGTCCATTTTGGTGAAGAATGTAAATAGAGGATTCTAAAGAAATTGAGATCCATCTTAAAGCAAGTTTGCTTTCTTCCATAATTTCACAGCAAAATTTCTTCTTTTCTGTTGATAATAAATCTTTTTAAATTTTCAGCCCAAATTTATTAAATTTTGTCCCTGTTTATTTTTGTTTGTTTTCCTTAACTTTGCTCTTCTAGGGGGCACGAGACCTACAAAACCTACAAAGTCTATTTATAAAGAATGATCAAGTTGCTAGATCATTTTATTATTTTTATTCTGAGAAAGGTAATTCTGTGGAGACAAGTCCTTGTGCAATGGGCGTGCACTGTCTAGGGCCAATGAATCCAGAAGGCATGGCACAGAACTGTGCAGGGAGCCAATCCAGGCCCACAGGCTGGAAAATGATGTTTGCATGGTTAGATTGCCTTTGTATTCATCCAGAAGAAAATTCTTGTCTCCAGCTCTATGAAAATCCCAGTAGCTGATTTGACATCTGTTCCCACCTGAAATTGTCCTTTTCAAATGAGGGAAATAGATATTTCACAAGATTTCTGACGAGTCTAACACAGGGACACAAATGCATCCCAGGTTCTACTGGGTATAAAAGGAAAGGTATTTTCCAGTTGTGGCATTTGCTTTTTTCATGACCGCATCGTATTGGTGGCTCACAATCCTCCTGAAATCAGCAAGTGCCCCCAGGTCTTCCTGCTTCTCTGTCATTTTCAACTGAAACTCCCAATTTGCAGAAGTTCACATTACAAGCTCGTTAAGTGCATGACTTTGCACATTATGCAATTAAATTTCATCCCATTTCTAATACTCTACTCTCAAGGTCATTTAGGTGTTTTATTTTTTTTTTTTTTTTTTTCTCTGTACAATATTACATTCTGTCTCTCTGTTGAGGTTTGTCATCACCAAACTTCATTAGTACACTCCAACTTTTTATCCCAGAGTCATTAATAAAGACGTTATAAAACCAATCCCAAATGTTTGAGAATTTCCACTAATAGTAATTCTTTCCAAATCAATTATTATTTCTCTTATTTTGTTGTTTCTGAGCTTATTTTTCTTGCTGTTGTCTTCACATAACCTCTATAAACAATGTACTGTATGGTGGCAGTAGTTACCTACTATACAGATAGATGAGATTTACCTTTGGGTTTGGTGGTGTGTTTGTGTGTTTGTGTATTTCACAAAGATTTAGCCATCCTTTGGTATCAAAAAATATCATAATAATCTGACAAATCTACCACAACTAAACCCACATCACATTTTATCTTGTTTTCTATTTAATTTCCTACTTTAAAATATTCACCATTTCAAAATCTGTGCCAATCTTACATTTTATTCAGATTAAATTATTTATTCTGGATTACTTTCCTCCTCCTTTCTTATATATGGCTACTGCATTTGCTATTCTGTAGTCAGATGGTACCCCTCCATGTTTCATTAAAAATTCAGAACGTTTTTCAGATCACAGTGTGAAAATTACCTTGTTTTTTGAAGAAACATATTGAGTATTCTTACACCCCAGATGTGGTCATTTCTGTCTCTATGCATTCACTTCCATTAGCCACTTAGCCTTTGCTTCCACCCCATCAACATCATCTTTCTTACTGAAAAATGAGACAAAATATTAGTTTGGATTTGGAGCCATATCACTATTATGCTTCATATTTAGCCCATCTCAGTACACAGTGGATTCATTTATTTATTTTTATGACAAGAAATTTCCATCATTTGTTTTATTTTTCTTTGCAAGGTCTAACCTAGCTGTTTTGTCGTTGGTGTTTTTTATCAATTTCTACACCTTGTGCTATTTTTATTTTATTTTATTTTTTATCAAAAGCATGGCATACAGTCCTTTGCCAGCTCCAGATGGTATGCAGTGCTTCCCTCCACTGTTACTTGTAGTGCACTTTCTCCATCACGTTTTATTTTAACAACCGTCAGTGAGATCAATGCTTTGTACTGCCTTGTTCATGCAGTCTGAAGTACCAAGGCATATCAAAACCTGCCTGGTCTCAGGAACAGTTGCAGCTTCGTTGGCACAACAGAGAGCAGGGAATTGCAAATTCGCCCGTTTGTCGTGTGTCATCCTGTGGCTTCCAGAGGGGGGCAGAGCAAGCAAGCGTTTCTGCCTGAGGATGGGATGACATAAGGGTGCTCTCACTAACACCATTCAACAACCTTTCCTAACGTGCTTCTGAGGTTTGCAGTATCTACCCCAGAACCAACGTTTTTCTCTCTGCTGGCCTGGTGTTACAATACGTAAGGCAGGCATATCGCTTCAGTGCATGAGAACATTTTATGTACAAATATTGCTACACTTGAACTTGGAAAATGCAGGGGAAACCCAGTGGTGTGACACATTTGAAGCAACAAAATTAAATCCCTGCTTTATATTAAAGGCTCAGAGGGCTGACTCAACATATGCCATGAACATATATAAAGTTGCCACCTCTCAGCAGAGAAACCCTAACATACAGGATATGAATATACTCACTGCTAATTTAGCTTGCTTCCTCTGACTTTAAAGCTCAATGGAAGAGCAACACTTTACAGATGAAGGGCTCGGAGAAAGCACAAATGACTAGTATCCTGTTACCTTGATACAGCCTGAAGAAGTGCATTAGTCCTCTATTAATTCAATGCCTGTTTTTACTACTTCTAATAATAAACAGAGAATCCTTCAGCACTTACAGTGCAGCCCTGGGACTGAGGAGCTCTCTACCTTATTCTCATTTCTCTCATGTATGCATTACATGACAGTGAAAAAAAATCATTGCTCTGATTGCCTTAAAATTCCTGCTCCACAGTCTGAGGATAGCAATACTAGACTAGACCACAGAGATGTTATAGGTCCTAACTCATTATTATAGGTAACATAATTCTGGAATCATCAAATGAAGGTATAAAAGAAGAGCAGAATATTACTCTGGCAAATAAGCTACAAATCTTTGAGGGCTCAGTTATACATACCTTTTTTTAAGCCAGTGTCTTAATTGTTGAAGAACCATTTATCTAAATCAAATGCTGTGTCTTAAGTTGCACCGTGAAAAAAGGATTTGAGACACAGCCAAGATCTTTTCTAATACTTTTAACTGGGATAAGAATTGCTAAGCCTTGAAGCATGACAGCCATTCAGGAGTTTATTTTTCTGGTTTTGAAATCTAAGTTGTACTTGGCTATGGGATCTGACAACTTTCTGCTGTCTCGCATCATCCCTGCTCACCTGGCAGAACAGAAGAAGGTATCTCACACTAATGCTGTCAAACGAAAGCTACACTGAGAGGACAGTAATGAATGTTAGTTTGAGTCTATTGAACTGGTGTTGGATGGGCTTTGGATAAAGGTCAGAAACAAGAAGCAACGGGAATTATTAAATGAAATTAAAAACTCCATTGCATATAGTCTAATTCTTTATGTAGTAAAAATGAGATTGTTTCTTGAATAATCTTTCCTAAATCAGCTTTTTTGCACAAGTCTATGTATCCTTAAGGATTTTGTTTCCTTGAATTACTGGTACTGGTAGACAGTGCCATAACTTTAGTAGGAGGAATGCGGTCCTGAGAAAATAATCATTCTGCAAGAAAACAATCCTTCTTTGACATATATACCCTCATGCCCCATTGGCTATTCTGGTGACTGCTCTCCAGATATATATGCAAGCTCAGTGTATCATTCTTTAGGTGAAGAAGTTTCTACCTCAACAAGATGAGCACAGCTGACGCTGTAATTGCTCAGTGAGTGATTTTTAAACACTTTTAATGCTGCCAAATCAAGCCCAATTTCCTCCAGAACAAGGCTGCTCATTGACGCCCCTTGAAAGACATTTTCATGATGTTTAGAAGTAGGTTGTGGATCAATAGAGTTGTACTCTATGGGAATATTTTAGTTCATCACATTGTGCAATTATCCATGAGCACAAATACACAAAGCCAGCAATCATTGGCCAACTGAACATATGTTAATTGAAATTCTGTAGGCTCTAAAACAACTAACAGCATCAGTTCCTTAGATAATCACTACTTTGGGTTATAGATTGCCTTTGTTGTGGATGTATCTAGGATGCAGGGTTTTGTCCTCTACTTACAATTTTGAGGCATTGCTCATACTGCTTGTGCTACATTCCTCTAGATCTCATCTGCCTCTTTCAGTAAAGGCAAGTGAAATGGCTGTGTGTCACTGAAACAGCTCCCTCCTTGCTGTCTTTACCCACTCTGCCTGTAGACTTGCAGGACTGCACCTCCTTGAGTGCCTTCAGACAGATATTGTGACAGTCCCAAGATGGGAAACCCTAAAAAAAATGTAAAATAGGAGGGGGAAGGAGAAGGTTTTTTCACTGACGTAGACTGATACCTGGTTTTCTATTGTGTTATCTATGTTAAGCATCCACAGAAAGCCAAGTATGTATTAAGTAACAATACATGTTTTATATAATAATTCGATACATTGCAAAGCCACAAGAAAGACATCTTGTGTGAGCTAGAGGAATTTAGCTAGACACAACATGAATAAATTCTTCCTGCAAAGAAGAGGAGAAAATATAGCTTAAATTCAGGAAATGTTTTGAATATCAGAGATAACTACCCTCTATGTAAGCCTGCTACATTTATTGTGGAATGAGGAGGTAGTCAAGCTAGCAGATTTGTCAGAAGGATGAAACAGCTACAGATGACGGAGTCTGGCTGGATGGGGTGAATCTGCCACTTTCAAGTGTGGGATATGCCTAAGGGATTTTAGCTACTAACATTTTCTAAAACATCTGTTGAAAAGGCATATGCCAGTTAACTTGAATCAGTGTTTGCTTTGTAAACAAGTTGTAGTTAGGGACTTACAAACCAGAGAAGCTTTCCTCTCCAGCTTTAGACTCTGGGTTGTTTAGCTTTGGTCAGGAATCCCCTGGGTGTCAAGGTCCTGAGCTCACTTCACCTCTCATAGATAACTATTTGGCTGAGTTAAGGAGTTTAATTGGCTAAGTCCAAAGCTGATTCCTTTGCTAATAAGTATTATTGTGAAGAAAGGTAGATGCAAGGTCTTCCCCTCCAAGCTGCTTTCAAGCTGAGGCTCTTTGTCTTGGCTCTGCCTGTGCTACATTACAGATTTGTGTCTGCATCTGTTTCTACACCTCCTTGACCCTGATGCTGTTCATGACAAACTGACTTGGCTTCCTGGCTTGACCCTGGATGATTTTCATCAATATTGACTTGCAGGGTGATTACTAGACTAAGGCTGACTGATCACAGTCCATGGCACTGAACATGGCTGTCTAAACTTTCTGATTTCTTGCTGGAGAGGTAATAACCCTGCCTGCCTTTCTGTCACCCTCTACTCCCAGTTTCCTTTCCCTTTTGGAGCAGCCAGCCCTATCTGGAAAGTGTAAACCTGCATTCTTTTTTTGTAGTGAATAGGTAGCTAAAAGACACTTTGTGGGTCTAAGAATGTCCCAAAGCATCCCAGATATAATTTTCTAATACTCTGTCTGATTCATGAGAACAGCAATGCTGCAGATATTGTAGACTCACAGAAATGTTGCTTGGGAAGGACTTCTGGAGGTGTCTAGTCCAGACTCCTGTTCAAAGTAGTTCCATTTCTAAGATCAGATCAGGCCAACTGTGGCTTTGTCCATCTCTGTGTTGAAAACCTCCAGGAGTCAGATGTCTCTATGCAACATTTTTCAGCTGTGCATTGCCTTCTTAGTGACTTTCTTCTCTAACCTTAGCCTCTTAAGCTGCAATTTGCAGTCAGTTATGGTTGCAGTTGATGCAATATGCAAATTTCTCAGGTCTCCCTGGACTGAACACTGCCATTTATCATGTCAGCCACTGCACCTAATCTAATGACATCAGATTGGCTAAAAGTACACATGGTATCATTGTCCAAGTCTTTGGATGGTGATCATAGGGACCTGAGTTACTGTGTTTATTTTTTGGTTTTCATCCTGAAGGTGAGTTTTTGATCACTAGTCTTTGAACCTAATGATTCATCCAGTTTTTAACAGTTCATCTAACAGTCCCTTCCACTCCACACTGCTTCAGCTTCCAAACAAATAAGCTGTTGGAGATGGTGCCAAAAACTTTAATAAAGTCAAGACATATTGCATCCATTTTCTCCACTCATCTGCATAGCAAAAGCATGCCATGTGCCAACCAAACAATAAGCTCCAAAGAGTAATTTTATTCTCCTGGTCAGCTGTCCCACAGTTTCTCACTTCTATTGCTATGTGTGGTCACTCCCTTCTCCATAGTGCCCTGGCTCTGATACAGTCTCATAGGCATTTATGCCCACTCAGTTCAGTTTGGTCACCCACAGCCTTTCTAACATAGAGAATATTTGTCTGCTTTGAGTTGGCTTTCATCATAAGCAACTTTAAGTCTTTTAAATTTTGAGCTACACAGTCTGGTTGGAACTGCAAACCTTTTAATATGGAACTACACTGGTGCTCTCCCTGGATAAACAAGGAAATTCTTCTGGTCCCTCCTTTCTGGGATTAAGTCTTTCTACTGTGAATGTCTGAGTTCTCTCCTCCAGGCCTTGTCAAACTTCTGTTTTGTCATGAGATTCTCCACTTTTTCCTTTCTTTTTTTTTTTTTTTTTTAAAAAAAGTTTGTGTTTTTTTTTTTAATTAAAAAAAAAAAAAAAAATTTAAAAAAAGATCTGTCATTTCTTTTTCAACATGCTTAGAAAATGAGACACCTGAAGTACATTTATAGGCTGAGAGTGTGGGCTGCATACAGCAGGTTACAATGCTACAACATATGAAAAGGTTCCTCCAACTGGGTACATGCCGGAGGCCTGAGCTGGGTAGAGACATGAACAGAAGCCTAGCCATAACACTACTGGAACAGTCTGATTCATTTAAGCATCAAAACATTTGTGAGTTTTGTCTGAGAGATACACAGTTGTTCCCCTCCAGAACAGATCCCAGGAAAAAAATCCAGCCTGCATGCTGTGCTGCTGGTCAGGGAAACGGGACCCTGGAGTGAAACAATGAGTAATCCAAGCTGACGGGCTAGTGACCTGCTGACCCTTAGATAAAGACCTCATTGTTGATGTTGTTAATACAAGGAAAAGAGTGATCCAAAGCTTCTTAAGTATTTCCAGTAGATGGATGGTCTATCAAGGAGCAAGCCTTCTTGATTGACATCTCTTGGTGAGTGAAGAGAAAAGACTGCACTGGCCAAGTGTCACTTATATTTCTGTCCTTGGACACTTAGGGCATACTTTGACAAATTGTCTTTGCTGTATTTTGCTCAAGCACTGTATTAAGTGTTAGAAATAAAAACATAATATAATGCTGCTTATTCTTTTGGGGTCAAATGGAGTCAGAGTACTGCAGAGTTACTCTTGATGAGTACACTCTGTGATTTTACACCACGGGAAAATTGTAAAAGGAAAAAAAGGTGGAATTGTTCCTGTACAGAATTTCTTATGTGAAAGCTCTTGAATAGAATTCTCCATGCCACTTGTTCTCTGAAAATGTAGTGACAGTTTTTATTAATGCAAAGATGGCTTTTGTTGAAGCTGTAGAACCTCATCAACATAGCTGATGAACCTGGCAAGGGCCTGTCAAGTCAGCAATCAAACTTATAACTGATATTTCAGGAAGAGATGGCATTGCTTTAGGAAATACCAGGCAAACCGCTGTGAGAGGACAGTGACAATCCTTCTTAAAGTCTGGGTTCTGGCAACACTGAGTATCACACCAACACCAAATACCAAACAGTAAATGAAGCAGCTGTGGAAAGAGAAAGGAAGAAAAAGTGCTACTGCAAAAGCATGGTGTCTTATTGGACACTTCAGACTATGACAGTCAGACTGTTGCTAGGAGTGATAAACTGCTAAAAATGTTATATAATAGACATTTACAACTAATATTATCACTGAATTTCCCAAACGTAGGCTGTGTTCCTTTCAGTCAAGCACATTCAGTTTCTATCTTATTTCTTGCACTCAATGAATCATAAATACTGATTCAGAGAAATGTGAAATGCTTCATAGTTGTTTCTCTTCTGCACTGGGAATAAAGCAGGAGTATGTTTCCATCCCACATGACAAGCTGGGAAGAGGACATGTCTGTGACAAAGAAGGATGAGAAATCTGCTAAAGAAGTCTAGATAATGTAAATTGAAGAGGAAGTGGGTGAGGATCATCCTGAGCACATTAAGGGCTAAACAACTGGAAGTATGTAGCACTGCAAAAGATGAAAGGATTGCTGGTCCAATCCTCATATTTAAAAGGGGATAGAAGATTTCAGCATCTACAGTTTGGTTACCATAACATTACTACCATGCAAAGCAATGGAGTTCATACAAAACAATACACAAGCAAAATCAGCAATATTTAATAAAATATTGTTAAAGAAAACTATGTATTTTAAATGACCACATTAAAAAAAAAAAAAGTTTATTTCTTTTTTTGTCTTTTCTGTTTTTGTCAAAAAATAAAAGATTGTTTGGTTGATGAAGGCCCTGTGTTGAGTATCCCAAGGCACTGATTTAATGCCATACTACAGCTTGACAAAAACTTTACCCCCTGAGATTGAGGCCCCCACTTGCGATGTGATGCTTTACTACCTGTCCATGTCTGTAGGAAATATTTCTTTGAATGGATCTGCACTTTCTGTCTGTCCTCGAGGTAAGTATACTGAACAATAAAAACACCTTTAATAATAACATATGCCTACATGGGAAAAGAGATGAAAAAAATTAGAGAAAAACTATTCAGGTCATCAGAGAAAGCTACTACTCAGCTCAGCAGTGCCTCTTTGCACTGCTGATACTCTAGTTGCACTTCTCTGTATTTGAATCTCCTGCCTAGATTTATCAAACAAGGCTCTTGTTTATGTGTCAGTAGAGCTGGAATCTTGCCTCAGGATTATTTTGCTTTATTTCTATAACTCCAGCTACAGGAGCTAAGCATAACCCTTTGTTAGGTCTGATTCAGCTCTTCTTGTTTGACCACTTTTCCTACCAGCCCAAATGCTTGACACCAGGGCTATTTTTTTTTAGTATAAATAAGAAATCTTCAATACAGATTTATGGCAGGCAGTCGTTTAAGGTTGTCAGCACATTTAGATGTGTCAGAAATGCGAGACTCTTATAAATGATATATTCACGTAAACAATGCAGCTTACTCAGGCAAAAGACTTCCCAAGTGTAGATCAGAATTCAGCTACAGATTGTAGGGGTCCTAAAGAGCCAGTGATATTTTCAGGAGGTGAGAGGCCACTCTGGAGGCACTGCCATTTTTTAAAATTCTAAATGGAGATATTGTGATATTTCAGGTGGGGGCTGCTTCAGCAATGTGCTTTAAGCAACACACTCCAAAATTCAAAACCACAGCTCTAAAAATAGTGACCAATCCTGCATTTCTCAAATGTCTGGGGAACCATTTGATTAAGATTTACCCTTTAAATTCTCTAAAGACACAGTGTAGAAAGGGACAAACAGGGATGTGTTGATACAGCCTCTAGATCTGTTCTTGGAAAAACATAACTCCATATACATTTCTTAAAAGCATGGAAAAATATGCAAGGAGAAACTGTCAGTATATTCACAAAGGGAACAGCAGGTTTTTAAATCAAACTAGGCAACAAGCTTTCAGCTCAGAAAATCAAAAATCTCCTATGAGGTACCATTAAAAACCTGTATAGCACCAGTTAGTGCAATGTCATCTGATAAAAAGAACTGCATGAAACGAACGCTGCAAAAACTTAGATCAGATAACCAGCCTGTTCAGGACTGCTTCCCTCTGTTACAAAAATACGTGCTATATCCCACTACTTTCCTGACATTGTCATGGCACAATGTGCAAATGGATTGGACAAAGAAGAAATATTTTGTTTCCTTCCTGTCTGCCACAAAAGGCTTTGTTTTGATAAAGATAGAAAACACCACGTGTTAATATGCTGTTCCCCATATGATGCCTGTCCAACATCCTTATTTAAAGGACAGTTAAAGGGCACCTGTACCTGTCTGTATCTGCAGTATATCTTTGTCAAATAGATTTCAGATGACTGTGTTTGCAAATACTGGATCAACCAAAGCTACCTGTCAGCATGAGATAATAACTGATGTATAATTCAGAATATTCAAGCATATGCACCTTAGCAGAAGCCATGAAGGTAAGGAATGTACACCAGCTACAGAAATAATTGGCTGGAATGGTTAAATAAAACACATTTATGAAATTCTGGGTACCTCTACCTCTGTTTTGAATAAAGTGGAATTTAACTTAATCAGTGATGACAACCTTTAGGAGTAAGTCTGATGGGAAGCAGACTAGAAATTTTTATCTTATGTTAAACATATAAGCATGGTAACACTCCAAGTAACTGTAACTGCTCCAGGTCTATTCTTCTCAGTTTTCTTCGATGTTAAACATTGGCAGTAAATGCCAGTGTGAGCAGCTTGCTGCCACATCAGGTTAGTACTAAAATGACTAGAAAAAAACAAAGTCATAACCGTATTATTATATACTTATAATAGCCAAATAACTAGCCAGCATGCATGTACTATACAATGGTGCTGCTCATTCAGTATGGTGTAAATGTGCATGATATCCAGAAAAATGTTGAGTGCAGATGTGCATAGCAGTGCATGCAAACCCATGCATCAGCTGAGACACTTAATACTACATACACATTTAAGCTGAGATAAATTACAGTGTTCTGAATGCTGTGTCCTCAGTCACCATGAATGATAAGTGAAGAAAAGGTACTATTATTCTTTTAGCAGCTACAGTAAGAGACATTCCGGCATGTTATACTAAAATATCATTTTGCCATGCTGTTTTCAACAGTGTATTATTACTGGTGGCTTCAAAGCCAGGGGCATGTGGGAAAGGAAATGATTTATCATAAGCTGCTTCAAGAACTGCCTGACTGTTTGTAGTAGTGATGAACACCCTCTGCTCCCTGAGTTTTAGAGTGGCTGCTATGAACACTGAGAGATTCCCAGGACAGGGCACAAACTCTTAGGTCACAGATCTTTGTACCAACATTAAAGAACTCTACAGAGAAGAGGGGGTTAAAAGACAACTTTTCTTTGTATTCATTAACTTGCTTACACTGAGACAGATCAGTTTTCTTCTTAGTTATATTAAAACTGCTTACTAGATTTTGATTTCTTGAGAGCATTAAATCAATTTAATTTAATTATGCAAGATCTTTAGAATAATGAAGGGGAGGGAAAGAGAGAGAGAGAAAGAAGGAAGAAAGAAAGAAAAGAAAGAAAAGAGAGAAAGAAAGGAAGAAAGGAAGAAAGGAAGAAAGGAAGGAAGAAAGAAAGAAAGAGGAAGAAAGAAAGAGAAGAAAGAAAGAAAGAAAGAAAGAAAGAAAGAAAGAAAGAAAGAAAGAAAGAAAGAAAGAAAGAAAGAAAGAAAGAAAGAAAGAAAGAAAGAAAGAAAGAAAGAAAGAAAGAAAGAAAGAAAGAAAGAAAGAAAAAGAAAGAATGGAGGGAGGGAAGGAGGGAGGAAGGAAGGAAGGAAGGAAGGAAGGAAGGAAGGAAGGAAGGAAGGAAGGAAGGAAGGAAGGAAGGAAGGAAGGAAGGAAGGAGAATACTTCAGGTTGATTCCTTTTTGTATTGTTCCAGTTTTACACTTGAGGTTGATTGATTTGGCCACAAACTAAAAGATGAGTTCAATTTTCTCATACTAGTTATTTGCAGAGTCTATATGTTAAAAGAGAAAGGGAGTCATATTACTTTATGTTACCACATCAACATTTATCTCTCATTAGAGAAATTATTCAAACATTAATTATTATGGAAATATCACTTTTATGGGAAGGTTATCAGAAACAGTAATTGGAGTACGCTTCATGCCATAAATTTAGTACATTGTGAATGAGTAGTTAACCTTTAAAAGAATCATTACTACTTAGCAATAACAGAGTAGGTGCAGGACATGTTGAGTGAATTAATATAGAAGTGGGAAGAGTTGATACTCAAGACAAAGGTCACTTATCCCAGTCAGTTTCTAATCCCCAGGAAGTACCCTGTGCCAAGACTGTTAATATAATTATCAGATTTTAAAAGATACATGAATGATTTTCACTTTTGGTTTAAGTAAATCTCGCATCTTGAACATGTTGAAGAATAGATGTGTGGTCTCACATAACGACACTGTCAATTTTTCTTGTTTTTATATTTACATACTACTGGATAGAGCTGGCTGAATACTAGCTGATGTTTAAGTCACCTGTGTATTACATGTATGTTCAAAGACTTGCACCATTTTGGAAAGGCAAATATATGTTTGCCTAAAGGATGCAAAGCATTTGCGTAAGAATCAATACCCAGTTCTGATCCAGAGATCATTTTTGATGCTTTCTAGATGAGTTCTGAGAGCTCATTGCTAAACATCTGAACAGTGGGAATCAATAAATGCAGAAGGAGAAATTTAAAAAGCATCAGTCATTATTTAAATTAACAAAGTCAGTACAGAGGATTATACAACCTCTAGGAAAACAACAACAACAAACTGTATAGAGTAAACAACCAGATAACAATAAAGCAGAGAAATTCATCTTTAATGAATACACAGGTACCTGTGTATTTACTGGTTCTGGCTGAGACAGAATTAATTTTCTTTATAGAGACTCCTATGGTGTTCTGTTTTGGATTTTTGATGAAGACAGTGCTGATAACACATGTATGTTTTAGTTAGCTGTTGCAGAGAAATGCATACGCAGAGCCAAGGCCTCTCCCTCCAGCTTCTCATGCTCCCCTGCCAGTGAGGAGGCTGGGGGTGCACCAGCAGCTGGGAGGGGACACAGCCAGAAGCGCTGACCCCAGTGACCAGAGGGACATCCCATACCATGTGGTGTCATGCTCAGCAACAAAAGCTGGGGTCAAGAAGGATGAAGGGGGTGATGTTTGGAGTGATGGCATTTGTCTTCTCAATAAACCACTACATTTGCTGAGCCCTGCTCTCCTGGAAGTATCTGAACACCTGCCTGCTGATGGGAAACAGTGAATAGATTCCTTGCTTTGCTTTGTTTGTGTGGAGCTTTTGCTCTACCTATTAAATTCTCTTTATTTCAGCCAATGAGATTTCTCACTTTTAACTTTCCAGTTCTTTCCTCCATCCTGATGCAGGGGAGTGAGCAAGCATCTGTGTGGTGCTGAGCTGTCTCACAATGTTGTGCCAAAGGCCTATTGAAGGCAATGGCAATTTTACAACATCATTGTACCAATAAAGCTTTGTGGTAAATATCATAATCTCTTCTTATGGCTTTTGTCTATGAAAGAGCTTAGTAAACACTGGAAAGGTCCACGGTAAGATAAGGTAAAAATAAGGTATGAGGAGGATTTCAGAAGGAAAAGTGACAACTAAAAGAGATAATGTGATAAGTATATAAAATAACAAATGATATAAAGAAAAATAGACATTTAATTCTAGTCTGTCCTTTAAATTACCACAAAGACAAGAAATAACTTATCCATACTGAAAGGTAACAGACATAAAATAGGGCAAGTACTCCATTTTATACCATCTACAATTAACCTGTGATGTTCATTGCCACTGGGTACTACTGAAGGAAGCGGCCTCGTAAATTCCTGGAAAGAGCTCAGCCTGAGATGACAGCTTGATAAGGAGTATCAATCCTTGGGCTTCAGGGCCCAAGCAAGGGCCAGCTGGGTCTCAGGGAGAAGCTTCCTTTTTGTGGCCCAATGCAGAAGGGAGCTGGAGTGCTAGGGATGAACAGTGGTCAAAGGGCAGATATTACACCAGGAAAACTGCTGCTTTGTAGTGGTGTCATGGATTTTGTCAGATTTTACAAATCTGGAGGAGGTGATTTGATATTTTCTGGGAAATGCTGTATTAAAATATCAGTATTGCCTGTTTAGAATTTGTGTGATTCATATTCCCATAAATCACTAGAAAGACGGGAATATTTTTAGCTTTTTATTTATCTCAGGCAGTTGACCAACTGAACGGTACTGTGGATTTTGCATCAAAAACAAGTTAGCCATCTATCACAAGTTACACTGAGTTTATGTCTTCTAATCAAAAACTAAAAAAATATATTTTAAAACATTCTAGATTAGTGGTTAAAAGAAGATGAGGCCTTGGGTATTGTAAATTATATTTTCAGCTCTGAGTCAGAACTCCTGCATGAATTCAGCAGTTATTTAATTTCTATTCATCTAAAGTTCTCCACACCTGCAAAATGGATCTGCCTAATGAAGATGCTGTGACATTAAATCATTAAGTGCATTCTGTGTTCCAGACATGGAAAAAAATATTATGTAAATGCAGAGTGTTATTACTGAGCTTTGTTCTAAAGCTCCTACAAATGAGTCAGATTTCTCTGGCTGTCACCTTGCATCAAATAAACGTAATTATACAGTGGCATCATAGCTAAGAACGTTTATTTGAGTGAAATTCCCTTAGAGAGTTGTCATCTGGCTTCCCAGATAGTTCGGCATACTTAGCCAGGTGTATAGCAGGAATTACAGTGGACAGTTCCTTGAAGTTCCAGTTATGTTTGGGTTTCGTACACTCTGTTTTCTTTCTCTTATGCCTTCTCGGGCCATCTACCAGCAGTTCTCAAGTATCACCAGGCTGGTCAGGAGGTGCTTTTCTTACACTGCACAAGGCAGCACCATGGATGCTTGGTCTGTTCAGCCCAGGAGCTGCATTTCCACCCTGTCTTCCCTTTTCTATCAATATCCAACACAGCTCGATAATAGTGAGGAGTATTAGGTTGATGATTTTAACAGGGTGCATCAAGCTAGGGTGTTCTGCAACATATCTGCTCCCAATTACAGAAAAGGGAATTGAAATAGTAATCCTCTGTGTTCCTCTGCAGATTTGATTATGCCTTCCTGCTGTGCCTTCAGAGTCCATACTTTTTCTCCTTAAAGAGAATTCTTTGCCACCATTGCAGGTGCTGGATGGTGCTGGAGGGTGCATTTGGGCAGCCAAAAGGAGGCTCACGGGCTAAGGATTACAGCTGGGAGCCAATTTACTTCTGTCTGCCCAGGCTTGCTGCAGGGGAAAAGCCAGGATGAAGGTTGAGTGAAAGAGATAATTGGAATAAATGCTCCCAGCAACAGTACCAATGGGAACAGATTGTGTAGAAAGTACAAACACAGGGACACTTCAGGCAATGTGTGCAGTGACGTTATGCCTGCAACTGCAGAGCACTGTGTTATTCTCTGTGAGCAATGCCACCTCCTTGTGCCCTGGATCAGACCCAGGAGAAGGATCTCTCCTGCAACTGATGAAAGAAATAACAAAATACACTGAAAACAACACAGATACAAACTGCCTCCTGTTTGTGGCAAATGTTATAGTGTTTTGTTGTTGTTATTGTTGTTGTTTTCTCCTGGGTTCCTGGTTTTGTTCCTATAAAAATGAATTAAAGAACCTCTTACACATCAGTGAATTTACTGGGAACTACAGGCACTCTGACTTGTGAAAGAGGTGCCAGATGTAAGCACCAGTTATGAAATTTTGTCCCCGGTGCCACTTGCAGGCTCCCTGGTTGATGGCCACAGAGCCATGTATTTCCTGTCTAGCACATCAGAGTCATAACCCAGGAATTCCAGCACAACCTCCCTGTTTAACATGTTTCAGCCTCAGCCTGAACAGTGCTGCTACTGGGGGAAAACAGTTCATCTCCTCATAAAGCTCAGATGCTGAGAGAGCTGGAAGTGTTGTTGGTGTTATGAAGTGGAGGACAGAATAGATTCCCTCATCTATTTCACACAGCTGACAAACACTAATGTCCTTCAGCCTCTCCCCAGCTGGCCCAGGTTCAGATGACCAACACAGTAATGAAAGTCTCCATATCCTATTAGCAGCTCTCAGGCCAGCCATAGTTCATTGAAGAAACGTCTGCTCTGAGCAGAGATGGATGGCTTCCTCTGTAATGAAAACGGAGTGAGAGGGAAGAAGGCATGAGGAAGACCTGTTTCTATTTCATCCCTGTGTAGTGGGGGACGGCACTTTGGGGAGAGGGGGAGTTTTGTTAAGTATCTGGTACCTTTGTTTCATATAACAAAGGAAAGACAAATGGTAACACATTCATAATTCTAGCACCAGTTTTGACATAATAGGACAAAATGGTGCCTGAGGATTCCTGTGTACCAAGCAGATGGGCCATCCATTATTTCCCTTCAGGTCAGGGGTCATCCTAAAACGAGAGTCAGCAATCATTTTGCAGGGTATAACAAAACCATTTTTTTTGCCTGCTTCTTAATCCCAGAAAGCACTACTGTCCTCTACTTTTGTCCACATACATTATCATTTTTGTCTATTATCTGCATCCCCAGAGACCTAATAGTCTTTTCTTCAGTGTGGCTTGATCTGGAGCAGCTGTAAGCTTTGCTGCAGGCAGTGTCTGACAACCGCTTGCCTCTTGGTCAGTGTCAGTTCCCTGGGGGAGTGCAGGCATTCACTTCATTATTAGAAGCGTGGAAAAAATCCTATATTCATTTAGATCCAGAATAAATACGTAATATTTGGAACAAAGGACCCATGTTCCAGTCCAGCTGGCAGTGCTTTTACCATTGCCATTCTTCAAGGCCAGCTCCTGCTTAACGCATGCATTAAGGTCATTTATTTAAAAATAATGGAATGTGCTGCAAAAGCCCTTTTTTCCTCTGTCAGTCTAAATTTCACCTTCCAGCATCTCTCATTGATCCTGAAGCACTAAGGGCTTGTGTGAAACAGCACTTTTGTAAAAATAAAGATTGTTCAATTACAGTACTTGGGAGGAGAGAGCAATAGCAAAGAACAAACCCCATGTTTTTTTTTTTTTGTGTTTTATTTATTTGTTTATTTATTTGTTTTAGAAAACAGGCCTGAATCTTACTCTGTCATATAACATTACACTCTTATTCAGGTGTAAGGTGAATGTGAATTTTGTCAATAAATTACATCCTCCATTACTGAGGTAAAAATGGATGTCAATAAAAGGCTTTATTGCTAGCTTACTGCAGGACATCCTAGTACTTTACATGATTACCCAAGGCAAGAAGGTGCCCTTCAAACATGCTTTTTACTGCAGTTGCCCCACACAGCTGTTTATGTTCCCTTCTATTTGAGGTACAGAAGAAATGGACTCTGAACCACGTGGCTCCTCTTTGTTCCAAGAAGGAGCTAACCCTAAAAAGGTGTAGCATTGCAAAGATTTAGGCCCTGTTCGTCTTACTGGACATGACCATTTACTGCAACAGGACAAGGATTTCACTGGTAATATACAGCTACTATTTAAGTCACTGGACTCCAGACTTAGTGGACTCCAAGGTGCAGGAGCACCTTTCTCCAAAGACTGCATAAAAAGGCTAACCAAGATTAAAGTGAAATGTACTTCAAGGGTAAAATCAAAGGTCTGTGCATCCTTTGATATTGACTTCTGAAAATTCTGGCTGAGGTTCATTTGAAGCAATGGTAGCATCTAAAAGCTAAGCATGAGTTCTGAGTTAACAAGTCCTTGTCTTAGATGGCTGAATTATCCTTATCCTTATCCTTATCCTTATCCTTATCCTTATCCTTATCCTTATCCTTATCCTTATCCTTATCCTTATCCTTATCCTTATCCTTATCCTTATCCTTATCTTGACTTAGGTTGGAATAAAACCACTTCTATGACATTTTATTTTACCTGGACAACATTAACATGTTTTTTTTTGTTTGTTTGTTTGTTTTTTGTTTTTTGTTTTTGTTTTTTTTTGGTTTTTTTTTTTTGAGAGACCTTCTTAAATAAAATAATCCCCCTGTAGGAAGGTTGTTTTTACTATGCTAGTATTTTTTAGTAGAATTATTTAGTTAATAGTGTGTCTGCACTAACTGGGGAAAAGTATTCAATAAACATATTTCTGGTGTCTTCTTTAAAAATTGTATTTGTGCAGCTGGGGGTTGCAGGTATTGTGGACATATTGTATAAAGAATTAAGATATGTAACACAACATTTGTCATAAATAGGGCCAACAGCAAACAAAGTTAACATTTTCTAAAAGAGAAACTTTGCTATCAACATGTTAAGTATTTTCCATCATATAGGTATCCTCTGTATTTTATTATAAGCTGAGAATGGCTAGGTTCTAAGAGGATGTGAGTGCAAAGAGGACAAGAAAGCAATGTGAAAATGCTTCTGTGGAACCACCAGCGTCTTTCTTGTTCCTAGTCATTTTCTACATCACATATTACCCTTGAGTTGATTTACTTAATTTATTTATTTATTTATTGGGGGGGGGGGGGGAGGGGTCTTGTAGTAATGGAACAAGCCATTTTTTCTAGTGCTCTGAAAAGACAAAAAGGAAATTACTGTGTTGCCCATCATACCATGAGTCAAAACAGTTACAAAATTAGTAAAGACTACTAACACTTTTGTCTGTCTGACATTGACTCATTCTATTACTAACAATAGAAATGTTCAGAGCTCTACAGGAGTTATCCTTAAAAAATCATTACTAATTGAGGGCTTTCTCTGCCATTACAGTGTCCAAAAAATGAAACATATTTTGTGATTTATCGTATATTTCCTGGTCAAATTCTGTAGGCTTCAGCTTTTCTGATTGAGAAAGAAGAGTATTCTTCCAGAGGACAAAATATTGCATTGACAACCAATAAGCACCACCAAGCTATTATCAAATCATAATCGAAGTTCCTAAATAAAAATTTCAGGTATACCTCCCCCATCCCTCCACCCACCTTTTAATTATTTCCAAGAGAAAAAAAATTAAAAAATCCCTACTGTTCTTCAGAAAAATATGGCCTCTAAATGTTGACTCAATATTTACATTGGTGATCAAGCAGCTGAAATACATTTGCTTAGTGTGACTCCTTGAAGTCCTCCAAACAATTAAGTCTCCATCCTATTTCAAACAACTTTTTAAGTCAGGCAGACTCAGTGCTTAAATTAACTTTGATCCTACTTGGAGGCTTCCAAAGCTTGATTTCCTGTTGCTCACCAGTATTTAACTTTTTTTTGGTTTGTTTGCTTTTTGTTTTTAATGAAATATTCTGAAGATTCTGTGGGATCTAGTATAGTTGGTCAGTTTAAATGTCCTGCATAGCAAAGAACAACAGCAGGTGAAACAATTCTTTCAAGTCTTTCTGTCTAAGTTCCAAACCCTTTTAAAGACATTTTTAAGTAAATACTTCAAGCTGCAAGGTGAGGATATTTAGGAAGAATTGAGACCAGGCTTGCTATGTCTTCATTTACAGCTGTTTTCCTTCACTGCACATACTTCACTCTAATTACTGTTAATAGGAGCTGGTTGTGCAGTCTGAGGAAGTCTGAATTAGTTCATTCAGCAGAGATGAAGATGTTTGTGCCTAAATAAAACCCTGCCATTCTGAATGCCCAGCACACAGTACTAATTGGACTGCCACCTTGACAATATGGCAAGGGCATAGAGGGGAGGCAATTTTGTCTTTCTTTTGTACAGTCCATATGAAGGTCAAGACATGCAGCTGCATCACTCTGGGAAACACCAGAGTGGCTTCCTCCCCTCTTCCTGCTTCTGTTCTTCCTTACCCCTTCACCTTTCATTTTCAATAGCAAGAGAGGAGAAAAAAAAATCATAAAAAATGAAAGTTGGAAAGGAAATATTTCAGTGGTCTTAACTGCTATGCATTGTGCCCCTGGGGGAAATACAGCTTGTGCCAAAAAGCTGCAGCCCTGAACATACCTGGTCGTTCATGTGGGTGCTTTTTTCTGTCAAGCTGGTTTCAGAGCTGAGGCTGTAACTGAGCTACAGCAGAACCGTGTACCAGCAGAGCTGTAAGGGCTGTCAAGATGGGTTGCTGTAGCAATGGGGAGAGGCTGAGGGCCTGCCTGGAGACAGTTCTCCTGGCTCAGAGCTGACAGGCAGTAAGTTACTATGCCTGTAAGTCAATCATATATCTAAGTCCTAATTTAATGCAATATTTAAGTCTTGTTTGGATATTTGTTTCAAGCTCAGTTTTGTTTGTTTGTTTTAATTTTAGTTGGTGTATCAGCTAAGCTATGCCTACAAAACATTGTGGTAAACTGGATAAAGGGCACTTATAAAAATCTTAGCTCTAGATTAACTAAACTGATGTATGGTCTTGCCTGAAATTAAATCAGTCATTTTGCTGAAAAAGATAAGATCTAAGACAATATGTCTGTGCTTCCCTTGGAAACATAGAATCACTCTGCTAATGTGAAACTATGAAAAGCAACAGATCATTTCTTTTTTTTTTTTTTTTTTCCAGCCTAACATGATATTGTCAATGCTACCTAGGAGTTCACCAGAATAATACACATATAATGCATTTACCTGTTCGTTGTTGTTGTTTTCCAAAGAGTTTTGCTTATTCCTTATCTTTTCCCTCAGTCTCCTACTCTCTTAATTTTAATTGAAGAAAATAAGCTTTTCTATCAGCAGTCCTATTTTTCTTTGATAAGAGGTTACCTATTGTTAATGTCTTGACTAAGTTCTTAATGAAAAAAAAAATCTAATAAATCAGATGAAACTACCAGAAGAGTCATAATGTTTTGTCTGGCTCCTCTGTAAACTACTAACTTCCCATAATGTGAAATACTCCACTAATCTAAGTCCCTTTTCCCAACATGCCCTTCATTAGAAATAAATAAACAACTTTATATGAGTAACAAAGCATCCTGAGCATTTGGGATAAAGTAGTCATTATGTTTAAATGTCTAATTTCTTCACTTTTCATAGTTTTTGTATTATATACTGGCCTAAGTAGAGGCCTCAAAACAAAGACAGCCTTCCTTTAATCAAATTTTCTTTAGCTCTGTGTAAAATATCCTGAAGAGGCACTGTCTCACCACCAGCTCTGAGGACTGTTCTGAAGGTTGCATCTCTCACCCAGCCCCTATCAGGCACAACACACTGGCAGATCTGGTGCTTGCAGAACTTCCTCAATCCTGACTGGAAGCACCCTCTTAAACTCATGCTTCCACAGACCATGGGATATCCAATATTTATATATGCATGAAGATTCCCTCCAGTTCCCTTGCTCAGGTTTTGGGCTGAAGGAAGGAGGGTGAGGTACATAAATGTAAAATTGCATTCAGAGTCAAGTGTGACCACTTTCTCTCAGGGTAGGAAAGTGGCTTTTAGTCCTGTTCAGTTTAATATGTACCTTTTCTAGGGACACGAATACATGCACTGAACTTACTGCTCTCTGGTCAACTATGTAATTCTCAGGGGGGTCTATAGGGATTTTAGCTTTCCTTCTTTCCATCCACCTTCTATTGTCCCAAAGTCACCTGCAGTTTACAGTCCTGTAACATACACAGAGATCCTGCCACCATCTGTGCATCTGTGATAGCTCGACCAGCTCAGTGGGACCCAGACTGCTGACTGCTCTAGGCCATCTCTCTTTTTTTTTTTTTTTTTTTTTTTTTTTTTTTTTTTTTTTTGTGAAGGTTTTAAACAATATTTTGCTGGAGGTTACATTACCAGGGAGAGTTATTTTGATATTTTATCAGAAAAAAAATGCACAACCATAGCATCACCTTGAAATGTAGAAATTACTACAATAAAGTCTAAATCAAAACAATTGTCCAATTTACCAGAATGTGTTTCTTTTTTTTTTTTTTTTTTTTTTCCCCAAATGCTATTATATTGGATTTTTCAGTTGTATTTATACCACCACTGAATTGAAATGATCAAATAAAATTATTTCTCAGAAAGTGGAAGTATGGAGCTCTGTGCTACACAATGAAGTGTACCAGAATATAATGACTGATGGTGTCACCCCTATATTTATGATGCAGGCAGAAATAGCAGAAATGGTAGGCATGTGTTGTGGTTTATTATAATTAGGTAACTGGTTCTTTTTGCCTAAATCTACCTGAAATCTTATTGTCCTTATTTCATTTCTATTCAGAATGATAAACGTGCATGATTTAGTTTATGGTATCTGAGAAAGAAACAAACACACAACGTGCCTGCAGTTTTGACATCCATGTAGACTCCTTGGAGCTGCATCTGCTTCAAAAAAACACTGTGAAGAAAAGAGCAAAATTATGTAGTGAAATGTCATTATTTTGTAACCATTTTTGTAATACCTTACCAAAGTATTTTGGTAGCCAGTGACCTTATGGAAAAATACTGTATTTCAGAGAAGTCATTACATACTATGTTTAGCCAACTCTGATTTCCCTTATTGAAACGAAACACTTTTCACCTAAAACTTATAACCTTCAGGAGTAAACTGGCCAGGTTCCATCTCCTCACCATTCTCCTGCTGATAAGAGAAGTGTGAATGGGTTTATTTCTACTTCAGATGTTGGCATAATTTAGGTCTCTGTACAGGAAGAGCAATCATCAAATGCCTGTATGTTCACAGGCAGGGCTTAAACAGAACACCAAATAAGCTGAACAAAAACTGTTCCCTGAAGTGCTAACTTTGCTCCTGTTTCTTCCCTGATATCAGTTAGTATGGAACAGAGTGATTTTTACATTATTCAGTGAAATGAAGAGATGAATATTTTAAAAATAATGAGAAATCCCTGATACTCAACAGACCTTCAAGCCCTGTACTGCTGCCAGAAGATGAACTAAGAGTATTTTCAAGGAGCTTCTCCATAGCTTTTTATTTGCCTTTGGTGTAAACAAGCACCATTTTTCCTCCACTTTTTCTTAATGAATTTGTAGTGGCGTGGAGCCTACCCACAGTACAGGTTTAATGACGAGTAAAGCAAGCATTTACTTCCCAATATCATCAAATCTATTTTGTTATGGATTCTTTGGCTGCATTTCCACATTTCCAGACCCAGATGGCCCTACACAACAGAGGTCTAGCCCCACCTCTCAATCAAATGAAGGTGAATTTCCTCCTTTGCATTTGTGCAAAGGTGCGTTTCCCTTTCCTGTGCCCTGTTTTTCATGTAAGCAGATGTTCAGCACATGGTCTGGAGGGGACTGGAGACACAAACTCCACCCAGGACCCTGGTCAGTTTGAAAAGGCCAGAACATGATGGGCACCCATCTCCTAAACTAGATCCAAAGCTTATAGATTGATTCAATTCATCTGAAAGTTAGAAACCCCCTTCACTGCATGATTTTAGATTCTTTTCTCTTCCAGCATATTTTAAAGTAGAAAAGATTATGTGTATGGTCATTTGTATTGTCATGTTTTTAAGGTCATTTATCTTAAAAAAACACTTGAAGATGTTGAGTAACACTCAGAAGAAGTAAGTTCTTAAGCTAAAGAGAGATCTTGTCAGCAGATAGGTCTTACCTGTCTACTGACTCCATGCTCTGGCTTTTACAGTAACTCACCCAAGAAAAAGAAATTTCTGCCTCTCCTGTCACCAGCTGTGAATCCCCTGAGCTGCTACAGGCTAAACCACCTGCTCCACGTTTCTTCTCACCAGCTAGATGTACAAAACACCACTGGGAAAACCATGCTTTCATGCTACTGAAACCAGCAAACCAGAAGTAAAGCCAGGCACAGCTGTTGCCTTGAGAAGCCCCAGCCTGAACTCCAGGCTGAGCACTCGTCTTAGCCACAGGCTGCAGAGCAAAGTAGAAGCAACAAAAGTGAATTGCTCAAGGGAGAGCAAAAGTTTGAACATGAGGCAAATGAAGCATGAAAAACGAAGCAGTGAACCAAACAATTATTCACCACTACAAGAAAATCCATTAAAGAAAAACAAAGCCATTAATAATAGCGCAGCTGAGGGAGGTAGAGATGAAAGCGTGGAAAACAATCCCCCCTGAAAAGCTATCTTGAAATTCTCGGACTGAGGAAGAAAAGTAGAAGAGGAATGGAGGAGAAGAAAAGGGATGGGGGAAGGAAAAAATATCAAAATGCAAATTAGCAAGCTTAATTAATGGCCTCATTCCAAAACATGCAAGAAAAAAAGACTAAACAAGAAATATTGCCTTTCTGCGCGTGGTGTCACCTCATCACATGAGAGGAGAGATTCCCAGATGACTGAGATGGGATACCAGAAGATCACAGAAATGGTAAAGTAACTGGTTTAAAAAAAAAAAAAAAAAAAAGTAATATATATATCTTACCGTCTAATCACTTTCAAGATACTATGTAGTTCTGTGACTTGGTTCACTGCGCTTGCTGTGCTACTCCCCCTGTTGCTTAGTAAAATACTGAACATGCTAATGCTGTGAAGTGGCTTATTCTGCAATGACTGCTACCTACAGCATGACAGCAACACCACCAAAGACAGATATAGGCACGTCCATTTTTCCAGAAGTAAGAACTGTTATCAACAGATAAAATTTTATAGACTTTTTTTTTTTTTCCATATTATTGTCATGTATGAGAGGATGTTTTGGGCAATCAGAGTTTCATGTACCATCCATCAGGGCAGAAAACATAGAGAAGTGTTCACAGTGACACCAATGTCATGTACATGATGCATTCTGGGCTGCCGCACTGATGCAGAAAAAGGGGCAAGGGAAAAAAGCTGTATATGAACCTTGGATGTATAAGTGCAAAAGCCATCCAATATCAATTATGTATAAGCATGAGATGGTTTCTAAATCCAGGAGATTTACAGTTTATACCTATTAAGTCTATTGAATCTTCCTGAATTCTGAACATATTTATTCATTATTTGAAACTTTACTGATTGGAAAAGAGAGAAGATTTTCTATAACGGCCTAAATGGTAGGTAATACAAACCCTTGTGAATCCAGGAGCTGGGGCCTCTAAAATAAACCCAGGTAGCATGATTTCTGCAAAATATAGTGAGACTCAACAACATATAGGTTCCTGTATGGGAAATCAGTATATTTATCTCTATTGCAGAACAGTGTTGAAGAAGTATCAACAGTGATTCTCATTGAGTGCAGCATGTTATATCAGTAGAGTGGAAGGCTAGGCTTTGAATACAACTTGGGAAATTTAGAGTTGAATAGTATGATTTGGCTTCAATTTCCTGAAAATTCAGCATTGTAAAGTTAGGGAAATAGTGTCAGGCTATGCTATTTGTAAGGAGTAAATGTCGTTAGTTACTATGCATGGTAACCTAAGATTAACACATATGAAAGCAAAATCTATATTTGGAGCCAGCTACTGCTTTTAAAAAATAAATAAATAAATTTAAAATGTTATTTGATCACAGTACTTCACCATCTTCCTCTACCAATAGTGGGAGATGGTGAATGCCTATATTATGAACATAATTTACCTGAGACGTACTCAAATCCAACTAAGGGAACAGATCAAAGATATCTGAAATGTATGAAGCACTCAGACATTTTAATATCTTTTTAAAAACAGATATTTTTACTATTGTTGTTACTAATTCAGTTTAGCCAGACTCATTCTCTTTGTTTTTTTTTTGTTTGTTTGTTTGTTTGTTTGTTTTGTTTTGTTTTTTTTTTTTTTTTTGTTTTGTTTTTTTTTTTTTTTTTTGTTTTTTTTTTTTTTTTTGTTTTGTTTTTCCTTTTCTTTGGATGTCACAAGTGTCGTTTCTGTTCAGGATGTTTCTTCTGTGAACCCTCTCAGCCTCTTTCTCTGACACAATTCCAGCAGAGTATTTATGTATTCATCTATTTTGTGTTAGAAAAAAATACTCAGTGTTGCTGGCCAGAGGCAAATTCTGTAGCGGAGCATATGTATGCAGAATGTTTTTTAGGATTTGTTGAAGACTGTCACATTCAGTCCCAGATTCCTGACACTGCCATGGTGGCCAAGACGTGTGGTCCATCTAACATGGCATTGTCTTTCCAAAAGGGAAAGCACATACGCTTCCAAGAAAGTGTCTGTAGGAGTTATGTCCTCAGAATAATCTGCATGGACCTGCCCTGGACTGGCTGGTGTTTCCCTATCTTCATCCTGATCCCTAGAAACAAAAGTATATTTTAAATTCTGTTGCAAGAGATTTTGGTCCCTCTTTGTGTGTATGTGTGATGTTAATTTAAATATTTCATAGAATCATAAAGATACAAAAAAAATAATAATTCAAAAGTGGTTCTGGAGGCCATCGAGCACGTGTCACCTGTCAGCATACCTCATAATTCTCTTATTGTAAAGAATTCATCCACTTTTTCCTGTTTCTAATCACAGTAGAAGTAGAAACAAATATTGATGATGGGTGTCAGGAACACAAGATTTTGGAGCTGCTATTGATGAAATCACTCATCTCTTAGGCTATAGAAAAGGGGAAATAATTATAAAGGTTGAAAATATCTGATGCTACCAAACAGACTTCAGCTTTTTCAGCCCAGATTGAGCAAAGTTGCTGAGTTCAAGCTGATGCTGATGCCCTCTTAGAAGGGGTAGTCCATGCATTTAAGGACTCTGCCTTAAAATTCAGCTTGTTAGTGTACATATATCCTGCTTCTTTACCAATTCTTTTCAATGCTGTTTATTTTGTAGGGAAAAAGGTACATATTCACCTTGCTTTGTTTCCCAAACTGCTTGAGGATACAGGTCACGAAGGATGAAAGCCACTTTACATATCGCATGTTCTTCCTTCTATAAAAACAGTGTCAATGCTTTGATAGCAAATTCTGGCTCTCATATATCAGGATTTAGATATGTCCTAGAGCTAACAGTAATTGGGAGAATTTTCAAGTGAACATGAATGGTACAGTCAAATTTTCAGTTACTCTTACTTTTGAAAGACTCCAGAGTTTATTACCTGGAGACACTGCCTAACACCAATGATAAATATGTATACTTACACTGCATATAACATTTGCTTTCAGGTGCAAGAAATCACGTATATGTAAGGTATCACTCATGGAATACTGTTTGGTTTTCCAACTATATTAAGAAGATGCAAGTCAATGTACTTGTTATTTTTAAGATAAAAATCAATTCACTTGGCTAAAGTTCAGTATATCTGTTTTGTTATTGATTTATTTTAAGACATAGCCCCATGGACTACTTAGGACCTAGCTTAATATTTATTTCAATAGTATTTCATCACTTGATTTTTATTGAACTGGCTGAATGATGTTACCTTCTCTCATATGTCCTGAGAGATGGTGCACTAGGAATATCATCTCAGTTTGTAAAGATAATAGGAGTTACATATTATGTACCACAAAAAGGAGCCCATTCTGTGAACAACCCATCAAAATACCAAAAGTTTTGAATGGCATTTTTTTTTTTTTTCCGAAGTTATGATATAGGAAAATACACTGTATATTCATGAGTTAGGCTGTACAGAATTTCCTGAACTAAATGATTAGCTGGAACAGCAGCTCCTGGACCTGCAGCAGAAGGAGCCCAAATTGCACACAATTCAAGGTTGATAAAACAAAACTTGTTCTTGCAATCTCTGACAAGGCCAGGTAAGAGACAGTTGGCTCAGCATGCTGCTGAGGAGTCTGCCTTCACTTGACTGCACAGGTATATCCTTCTATGTGACCACAATTGGCTTGGCTTTCAGCTAAATATTTGCTTGACCAAGAATTCCAGGGACCCTGTATATCTTTATTATTGTCTCCTAAATCCCGAACTGGGCACAGAGATGCCCATGCTGATGTTGCATCAGCATCTCCAGCAAATGAGGCATGAAAGAGGAGACTGTTGGAAGGACACACAGTCACGTTGTGGGTCACCATAACACAATGCTAAGCTGGAATGGGCTACAAAGCCACAACAGGGATAAAAGTAGCATGAATGCAGGGTGCTTGGGAATTTCCTTTTCTTCCCACTTAATTTTGTTCTACTTCTCTCCTGTTTCTTGAAAATAATTCATTGTTTTAGATTCAAGGTTGACCATATTCAGGTCAATAAAAGCACAGAGGATTTCAACTGTACAGTCCAGAAAGAAAAATGAGACAGTACTCCCACACTCAGCTCAGATCGTCTTGGGAATGAGACTTGAAAGTCACACTTTTCTTAGTCCTTCCTTGAGAAGAAAGCTGCTTTCTTGTCTCCTCCTCCCAAGCCAGGGCCTCTCTCATTTCAGTGAGGCAGGTGATGCCTGCAGAGAATGCTCAAGGAGCATCGCTGTAGCAGAGAAAATCTTTCTCCCTTTGCACAGCAACTGCCTTACCCAGATCTGCTAAACAACCACAAAGACAATGGAAGAAATAAATTTAACCCTTGAACATACTCTCAAGTGGTGTTTGGAGTTTGTTAGTACATGCTTTAGGACTGTAATATTTTCTTTAATTGCCTTAAAACTTTAAGAAGCTTTGAAAGGAATTTGTCTGTTTTTCAGATAGGTGTTTTATTCCACAGGCTCTTCAGGAGTCTGCAAGAAATGTCCCCTTCTGTGCTCCCAACAGCAATATATTTTCATATGCTTCTTTTTGAATGTTATATATTGTGCAATTTCTCAGCACCTAAAATCCACTCCTGCTATCAAATGCATTATCTCATATATTCAAAGGGGTTGAAAATGACCTTTTAATGACCTTTTTTTTTTTTTTTTTTTTTTTTTTTTTTTTTTTTTTTTGTAGTTCACAGTTTAAACAGTTAAACTGTTTATCTACAAATGTGGTGGTAAAACCACCACAGTTATCAAATGTTAAAACAAAGCTGATTAAACCGCTCAGCCAAGGTGTGTCAAAAAAAAAAAAAAAAAGTGAAAGAAACTAACATGGGGTTGAACCAAAACATTAACTCTTATCTAAAACCACTTCCTTCACAATGACAGACTGACACCCAGAAATTTCATGAATAAGCCAGGTTAGCTCCTCACTGAAGGGCAAATCAGAAGTAGTAAAAGAAGGAGCTGAAAATCTCCAGGACATTCCTTAACAGAATAAAAACCAACATCTTCAATTATTTAAATGAAAATAACTCCATGAAGAATGAGTTCATGATACTAGCTGTAACATAAAAACTGATGTAAGTCCTGGTATCAGGAAATGCCACTGGAAGCATACAAGCTCAGCTATCTCAAAAAATCCTCTGAATTTATGGAAGATGATGAAAACACAAGGTCTGATGTTTCATTTCCTGGAGGCATAGGCAAGTATGTAAGGGTGAATTTCTTTCTGTAGTCTCCTTGAGAAAGGCTTGGGTGAGGGAAGATTGTGGGCTGTTCTCTATTCAACAAATTAAGCATATGCAGGTTTGGCTTGTCTAAATATTTTTCTTGATTTCATCGTATGCTTTACCTCACAGTTTTTGTTGTGCCTGGGGAGGTATTTAATATTTTATATTAAACATATACCATAACATATACCATATGTTTATAAACATATATAAACATATTTATATATACCTGATAGGAAAAAAAGAAAAAAAAGGAAAAAAGTTCATCACCATATTAGGGACTGATTGGCTTCAGGGATCTGTTTTCTGCGGTGGTAGGTGAGCTGGCCAGACCATCCTGTTTACAGCAAGTGCAATGGTCAGTCACCCAGAGTTTGAACTCAGACTCATCTTTCCTTCAGGACCACAGAGACAAAAGTTTTCCTCACTTGGGTTTGTCATTTGAAACAAAGCCAAAACTGAGGCAGCAGAATCTAATTTTTCAAACGTGACCTTAATCCACTCCTGCAGTTCAAAACGTTCAAAATTAAAGTCCTCCATTTAGATCACCTTTACTCCAAAGTAATTTTCATTCTTCTCTGCAGTTCAATGCCCTTACATAATTCAGTCTAGCTATCCACCCCACAAAAAGCAGTCAAATCTTTAGTTTCTGGTGCTGCCTTTTTTAGGTGACAAAACAAACAAATAAAAAACTGCTACTGAAAATTCCAATAGTTTCTCAAGCCTGGATTTTTGTAGATAATCCAATATCTAGCTAACCAGTACTCCAGTGCCTTCATGGTACTTCAATTGCCTTTTAGAAGTTGTAGTATGCCATCAGTTAAGGTTTTTGTTGATTTTTCTATGAGTGTGTTGATTTGCAAAGGATGACATTATTTCCTACAGTAAACTGAAGCACAGCAAACCTCTAGACCTTTAGATCTGTGAATTTAAATAGTTTTATAATATTTTTCATAAATATCTTGAAAGTTTATATTTTTACCCTCAATGTATCTATCCCAAACAAAACTCAGACAAAAATGTCATTGATATTCTCTGCTTGCAAGGTTCTCAGAACTACCAGAGCACTAGATGTAGAGTCTTCAACTTTAGATGGCAAAAAAATAAAAAAGAAATAAAAATCTCAATTCTATTATTCATCAGAATTAGCAAATTCACCAAAATCAATCTGCATTATTTTATTCAACTTCTAACAGGTGTTGAAGGATGGGCAGACCAGAGAGAAAGGAGCTTTCTTGTTTCCTTATAGATGTCTAGTTGCCCACAGCAGCCCAAGCTCAGAGCCTAGACCTTGGGAACCTGTGACACTGGGAGCCTGAAGGCCTTCACAGAAGATACCCAGGTGCCTAGGCATCTGCATCTGCATCTGCAGCCATTTGATACCCTAATCCCAGACTCAGGAGGTCTGGAGGCCTGTCAGCTTTGTACTGAAGCCCACCTTTCTCTTTCTGTGTTGAAAGGAGAAGGAGTGGGTAGGCAAGGGTGCCTGATGTCTACGCATGGTGCTACTGGTGGGACATTAGGATAGCAGGCATCATGCAGACTGTGAGCAGCTGTCCCACTGCTGTGGGTTGCCTAGCTCTATTTCACTTGTATAGATGAACTGGTTGAGATCCCAGAAAACACATTTTATTTTGGAAACCACCTGTCTTTCCATAGGGAATATCTTGGGATTTCTAGCCTGAGAACAGTTTTGAATTTTGATCTTTCACTCTACTTCCAGGCAGTAATTAACCTTCACTGGTGACTTTTCTGATGTTCACCCTTCAGCTCTGTTTGATATCTTAATACCATTAGTGCTAATGAGCTTTCCAGAAAACATTGCATTGTTGCTTCCTTACCTACTTATTTTGGAAGGAATAAAGGACTGAAGATGCTGTGGCTATTAACTCAGAGCCCTCATTCACTTACATCTATACTTTAACTATCTCTATTCACTGCAAATTCTCTTCACACTCTGTGGTGTCAAGAACACATTATCACTTTTTCACTGATCTCAGTTTCTCAGGTGCCTATCACTACATGTGTTGTAAAAATCAGCAGCTGTGTGTACATGAGGCCAGGCTTAGCAGCTGCTTTTGCAGGATAAGCTGTTATATATATATATTCTGTATGTGAAATCAGATAAAGACCCAAATCCATCAAACATTTCATTTTAAAGACAGGCTACAATGCCATTTATAGCAAAAGTATTTCTTTATTAACAGTTTCACAGCATACTCCCCAAATTTTCTGGGTCTGGAATTACAATTCACTCACTCACTCCAATAGAAATATTCATTTTGTATCAGGCTTGCTATATATAATACCACGCTACTACACAGCACTGCTACTGCCTGCATCTCTCCAGCTGTCAGGGAACAGGAGCCATCCCGGCAGGGCAGTGTGTCTGGTGCCTGCCACCTTGGAGCCTTGCACTGGTGTCAGGATGTTCCTCAAGAGTCATCCTGACTTTCAGACCCTTGGTCAGACCTGAAGACAAGCAGAAGAATGGCAGTGTTTGTCCTCTGGCAAAGATACAGCCGAAGTCAGAGAATGCCCCTCTGCAGAAGTAGTATCAATATTCATAATCTCTGCTGTTACTAGAGAGAATTAGAAATCCAAGGAAGAATTAGGGACCTTAAACTACTAACCTAAGTGGGAGGCAAAAGGCAAACTAGCCTCAAAATTTTCCAGTGGCAAGAGGGAAATAATAATGAGCATTGTCACAAGCAGTGGCTGCAGCTCATCAGCCACCACAGCTTTATGGAGTGTTTCTTGTGGAGTGCTCCGTGTGACAGTGAGTCCCAAAAAGGAGCCGCCAGCTCCCTGCAGGTCACACGGTACCCCTACAGCTGAGCCCTAGCTACACCTCACCCAGGATGTAGCCTTCTGTATTTTCTTCCCTCCCTCTAGAGCTGCCTGGATACTTATAGATTAGATACTGCTGTTCCAGGATTTGTGTAACTGCTGACAGCATTCAACAATGTGAGCCCAGAAACCCTCCTCTAGCAAGTGTAGAAGTCAAATCCTTGCTGGGATTTTGGGATAAAAATGCAGTGGTAATTTCAACCACATACAAGAAGAAGAAAATCAGTACATCTAAATGGAGGAAAGAAAACTTGAAGTGAGAGGAATAATTCTCCAGCCTCTATGTGAATATGACAAACTGGAGAGTAAGTCTGAAAGACAAAGCTTAAAAGAATTACTTGCTGAAGTTCTGTCAAGATTGTTCCCTTAGGCTTTTCCTGGGTCTTTCTCTCTACAACGCTTAAACTGGCATTGACAAAGGGAGGTACAAAACACAAACATATTTTGCTATCTGCAGTCTTCCTTTCTTATCTTCACAGGCTACACAGGAAAAGTGAACTTTTTTATCTTACATTAGGACCTACATTACAAGATTTCAAGTCATCCTATCTTACTTTAATTCATCCTGGATTGGTTAATTCCTAACAATGCTCTAGCTGGGATTATCAGAAGTCCTCAGTACCATACTAATTCCTTTATTTTTCAAGTTATTTTAAAGTTCTGTGCTATAAACTTACAGTTATGCAAATGTCTTTGCATAAGACAAGAGGTGGTTTGAACAACAGGTCACCCTATCTCTGCTTTAGTCACTTGCTTTCTCTCACAGATACCGTTACTGGTATCCTGACATGGAATGCAGAGCTAAATCTGACCCTTTGGGATATAACCATGCTCTAAGGCATTTGCTAAACATGTTTTCATCAAGATATTTCAGAACGAAAACAGGGTCCAGTGGGTCCAGACAGAAGACATTATAGATTCTTCTGGACTTATCCAGCCCCTTCTCCCTCCATCAGGAAGCAAAAGAAAGAAGAGATATGTTTTTTATTTTGGTCTCACCCTAGTATCAAGTTATATCCAAGTTTAGGAGCTTGGAAGCTCTTATGTCACCTCTGATTTATAAAAAATTTAGTAGACAAAACCCACCTACCCCAGGAACACTGCTCTGTATATGGACATTATCAGAGTATCCCTACCAAATCAAGTAATTTAAAAATGTATTTATTTCAAAGTCAGAGGTATACAAAACTGCAGTCCTGATGATACCACTGTATTGTTAACTCTGTTTTGTGTGGAAGAGATAAAATATGTACTTTGAGGAAAGGGTAAGATGACCCAGGCATTGGAGATGTCTAAAGGATGATTAACTGAGGAACTGGTAATTAAGAAGACGGTTCTGTTGACAGTCTTGAGGGAACCATTCTGATGTGCCATTGCATACGTCACTAATCAACATAAAGTTGTCTGAAAAATGAAGATTAGTATTATTTTAATGCGAACTATCCATGAACTATCCTCATTATAATAGTAAAAGTCATGCCCTTAGGCTAGGAGACCCTGGCCCAACATGGGACCCTTCCTCTCTGAGGATGCATTGAATGATTCTGTCATGTCAGCACTATGCTAATTATGTAAATAATCAGAGGCTAGTGGTGGTAAGTGTAAATGTGGTGATAAGGGATTGTATGGAGTGGCACAGAAAATCCTTAGGTGTGTTAGCTTTGTGGGAAACCACTTGGTACCCAGACTTGTTCAACTCTGAAATAAGCAGTATGTTGGTGATTCTGTCATCTCAACCTGGTGTATGGATTGGCTCATTGCACACTGGCTAGTGAATACAAACTTTTTATCAGACAACTCTGGGGCAACAGAAAGGGATTGGAAATCCCAAAAGAGAAAGCTGGGTCATATTGAATTACTATGGGAGAACATCACATTTTCATTCATGTCTGCTTTCTCCACTTGTAGTAAGTTCAATTTTCCTGAGCAGTTTGTGTTGGCATGAAATCTCAGAGTGGTGCCAGAATTTGATAGCGTACCCTTATTCTGACTATATTGATTTGCCAGTGGGCATGGATACACACATGCATGGGCAAGCAAAAATTCTCACTTCTGTATATAGACAACATGCTGTATATAAAAAAAAAAAAAAAAAAAATTAAAAAAATGCTAGTTTTGAGATTGAATCCCTTGCTCAATAAAAATGGATGGTAGGGCTGGTCTGTTTGCAGAGCCTCAGGCCAGAGGCACTAACACCGTTAAGCTTGTAATGGGTTACGAACACCAAGGCCCTCCAACTAGAGTGATAACGGAGAGGAAGAGAAAACAGAGTCTGACTGTTCCTTTCACATCAAGAAGGGAATGTGTAATATGCAACTTAATTACCTGAAAACAGAATGTTTGGTCAAAAATCTTTCAAAACCACTTGATAGATCCAAGTTTTAAACATTTGTCTATCTTGTGTGTTTATACTCTTTTAGTCAGGGGAGAATCTTCAGAGCTTAAGACTCAGAGACCATTTACACAGACAGGCTCGTCTTGTTTCCTGGTCCTTTCTGTCTCTGAGAGACTCCCTGAGTTCTCCTTTTGTTTATGATATGTAGAGAATTAAACAATGTATCAGAAAAGCTGTAGGGAATAAGACATTTTTAAAATCACTTGTATGTGTGGTTAATATGTTATTCAGAGGCTTGTTTCCCTGTATAAATATGACACATCACCAATCAGATGGAAGCTAATTGAAAGAGGGAATTCTTTCACCACCTATTTTCTAAAAATGCTGCTACTTTTTACGATGCCCTCCATACTATCTAGCCTTACAGACCTGCCCTTTTGTCACAAAGCCCCCTAAAACTGTTAGGGAAAAAAAAAAAAAAAAAAAAGATAAAAAAAAAAAAAGTATTCTAGTCTCCTTTAGCCTGTCTTCCTAGGTCAGTAAAATTTAGGAGTTCCTGTTATCTGTCTGTTCTTTGTCCTCTTAAAGACTGTTGAAGCCCATAGCTAGTTTCAACCAAATTTGAAATAAGGGTAGAAGTCTCAAAGCTATTCTTGTTCTCACAAGCTTTGTGAAAATCAGTGGGGTCAGAAAAGGCAAGACAGACAAATTATTGCCATCAGTGAAGGAGAAGCTGCAGTGCAAATGTGTGATATTAGCTACTAAGAGCACATTCAGAAAAGAGCCATGTGGATGAGGAAAGCTTCAGTTAGAGCTAACACATTATCCCACAGGGAATAATTAAATTGTTTAAGTCCCTTGTTTACAGAACTACTTGCATCAACTGAAATAATTTGAAGTTTATTACCAGAAATGTTCTAGCTGCTCATGACTCTTCCTGGTGCAGGATCCTACACTATTTTATAGGGGAAAGTGAAATAATCTGGCAAACCAAATTGACTCAAAAGAGAAAGGGATCTTCAGTGCTCTGCCCCCAAATGAGACTTGAGCAGGGACATAAGGGAGAAAAAGGCTCCCCACTAAAACATTGGTATTGCCTGAGAACACTGCAAACCAGGACTCCAGGGCTCCCTCACAGACCTCCTTTAAGGTCTCAAAGAGCCCAGGTTTTACAATGGGGCTTTCAGCTACAAAGTTTCCCTTCAAACCCAAGAGGCATCAGGTCAGCCTTCCTCTTCCCAGCATATTGAGCAGGAATTCCAGTCTGCAGTAAGTTCTGTTCCCAGAATACATTCCATGCTTTAGTCCTAAAGATAACCCCATCCCACACCAGCAGAAGTCAACAGCACATTGGGCTGTCCACTACAGCTCTAACCTCCATCCTGTACCAGTGACACAGGTGGGTTGTGCATACCCCCCCTTTTGTGTTCCCAGTGGATATCTGCATTGGGTGACTGGGGGAAATCCATCAAGGAATCTAGCAGAGTCATAGGCAGTGCTGTGAAGAATGACTGTCCATCCACTGAAGGGTCTTGCTTTAGCTGCTGTAGCAGGCACTATGACTTCACCTGCTCCTAATCCCTATACACACACCTTTTCTTGAAGCATGGTGAGTCAGCAGTGCCTTCCCGACCCAGCTGAGATGAGGCAGAGCAAGTGACCTTGGATGTGCTGATAGCAGCAGGAAGAATAATCATCAGCATCATAGCTCAAGGGCATTGAGATCCTAGTATGTGCCTCAAATGCAGAAATAAAACAGATTTAAAGATGTATATTTCTTAAAGTTCATTTAGGAACTCTATCCTTTTTTTTTTTTTTTTTTTTTTTTTTTTTTTTTTTTGACTTCATCCCCTTTTGTGTCTTTTGACATCTTTTTGTCCTTTCTCTTAAAGGCTGGTTCTTTCTTCCCCCTTGAATCATCCTCATGTTTTCACACTGGGCAATTCTAATATAGTTGTGTTACATACTGCTCACACTCCAGATTGACTTTTCTCCACCTAGCAAAAGATGCTGTGATTTTATTCACACTCTCTGACTTTGGATGGATGTATCAGACATCTGTTCAAAAACATATTTTGCATGGACCTAGATCATGACACTTTCCTCATGCTGTGCATTCCTTGGTTGTGTTTGAAGAGCAGAATCTAATGCCACAAAGGGACATGGGCATCTAACTGCCTTTTTAAGATCTGAAGTCTGAAAAATACCTCTCAGTTGCCTAGCACCTATACTTCTGCCAAAGACATCTCCTGCTGCTAGATGTGAAGAACTACTTAATTTAGAGGGTGACAAAGAGATTCAGCAAAAGGCCTGAGTGTTGTGGTGTCTAGTGCTGCAGTGCCTAAAGCTTCAGCGTTCATCTCAGGTGCAGAATTCACAGAGCTGAGTTACCACATCCCCAGAAACTTTGAAAAATTAGTGGGGGGAGGATTCACTGCTAACTTACCTAACTCATACCCAAGTGACAGCAGTCACAAAGTGATAGCAATACTTGCAGACTAAGATTGATAGGAATTCTCAGATCTGGTCTTACAGGTGATGAAGAAAGGGCCAGAGCTGATGGAAGTCCTCTTCATCCATGTACTTCAGTAGATAGCAGGCTACCCAGACACTGGACATGTGGGTCAAAGGACACTCACTTTCAACTCTTTCTTTTTGCCTGCTGCTGTCTGATACTTCTCCTTTCCTAAGCAAATGGTCTGATCAGCAGAATATATAACACACTTGTGAATGTGACTCTCTCTTTCAGTTGAAATCCTTCCAGTCTGAACAGCATAAATATAGATATCTTTGTGTTGGAACTGAAGTCAGTGGAAATATTCTACTGTCTGGAGGTTAGAGCACTCACCTAAGAAGGAGAAGTCCTAAATATGCAGCCCTGCTTCAGTGAATATTTACATGTTGTAGGCAAAATACTGAACTGTTGCCAAGAAGAAAGGTGAGAGCATCACTTTCTGGGCAGCCCGCAACCTGGCAATTTCACTGGGTACCTAGAGGAGTGGGGGAGAGAATGTTTCAATCGATGTTCAAGTCTCCACAGAAGTAGGTAAGATTTGAGCTTCGGGCACTCTAACCTCTTCGGGCTAAGCAACGAGCTACTTACCCACTGCTGAAAGAGCTGTCTTTTACTGCTTTCATGCAGTGGTTACTTACCCTGAAGCTATCAAAGGTCAGTGAGGGTGCCAAAATCTGCCTTAGGCTTTTCCTTCAGCTCAACATTGCACAGAAACCTTTCCCACTTAGATTCTGTCAGGATTGAAATACAATTTCCTGAGGAATATAATCAGTTCCCAGAAACCTTTTTGTGGTGCATAAGCTATTGCCCATCATCAGCCTATGGTTCACTAGCACTTGTAAAAATAACAGCAGTAGCTATCACAGCAATTTAACATAGTCTATTCAATTTTTTCATCTAGAGAAATGAGTCACATAATCAATACCAGATCTTTACAAGTGGACATGGTAAATTTTAGGAAGATTTGTAAATTAACATACCAAGAACGGTTCATTGTGACTCATTAGAAACATATATTGCTGCAATGGCAATTTCAAGAACTCCTACACTTGAGATACAACACTTTCAGTGGATCTAAGCCATCAGATTAGATACAGAAATCTGACTAGATTAAAGTGATTAAAAGTAAGAAACAGAAGACTTTTCAATGTTTGTTCTAATGCTGTGGCAAGGTGTCCCCATGGTAAGTTACTATTGTTCTTAAAATGTGCATCTTCTTCATGTGCATTATGTCCCAGTAGGGAGAAAAAAAAAATAGAAATAGAAAAATCTCTCTTGTCTGGGAACATCCCCAGGGCAAATATTATCATTTTAGTTAAAGGGAAAGTAATATTGCAACAGCACAATAAAAATTATTCTCATTGTATAACTGAAGTTTGACAGGTCTCATTCTAATATGTTCTGAGTGAGGAGTTTGTCCAGTCAGCAGCTCAGCTGCATATTCCAGGCAGCAAGATTGGACACAAGCCTGAGTGAAAGAAGATTTACTAACTTAGGTGTCATTTAGAGCTGTTGGAAGTCATTAGCTCTCTCCACAGAGTATAAGAAGAGGTGAGAGCCTGCACATACCATGTCAGTGGAGGGGGACAGGGAGTCCTTTCTGATTGGATAAGGGCACTTAATAGAGCTTTTCCTTATCAAACAAATTTGACCACCATATGACTGAAAGTAATGTTCATGACTGAAAGTAATCATTCAGCAAGGAGCAGGTTTTGTTTCATACTGCATTTACTGCAATACAACAGATAGACTCTCCTGAGGGATGCTTTGCCTAGCACCCAGGTAGCCAAAATCATAGGGGTGATGTTTTCAAACCATATTGTTTGGAAACATCGTTTGGAAGAAACAACATGTCCAATGAACATAGACAGTAATGGCAAAGTGTTCCTTCACAGAATCCCTGTAACCCTTCCCCAAGGGCCTGGAGATGGACATCTGAAAGAAACTCCCTGGGTCTTGACAAAACACCAGAAACCGTATAAGGACAGAGCATGCAGGAGAACGTAAAGAGAGTATTCATCTGTGGTCACACTGTGTAGGGTACTCGGTGTTTGTGGATGGTGAAGTATCATGTATCATAAAGTGACTTGTATTTTTCCATGTATTATACTTATGAAGAACACCTATCTCCTGCATACTGCCCTAGTTTCTGCAGATACTGGATGTTGTGTGGTTGTGTGCTCCTACTCCTGCTCTTATGGACTTAACTCACAATGAATTCAGTGCAAACAGAAGTAAAATATTTTCTTTTTCAGAAAGTGTGATGCAAGGTGTTTAATGAACATCTGTAGATTTTATAAACTCAAGAATTATTAGACCAGACCGGAAGGCCTCTTTTCTGCTAACATCCATGTGAAGATTTCCACTGGATACCATAGTTTCAATCTGGATACTGTAGTTTCCTTTTTTAGGTGTTTTGCTTGCAGTGTTTGTACATGCCAAGAGCCTGTATTTATAGAAGCAAAGTCCTACCCAAGTAAATACGTGAGAAGCTCTAAAGGATTCCAAAGGAACATATCCTGGATAATATGCTAGATTGGCTTAGATGTCCTTTCACTGTCTTGTTGTAAGAAGTTGTCTCTTTGCTAAATCAGATATTCTGGATGGTGATAATGACCTGCTACATGAATCTCTGTACATACGTGTTGTTTTGTTTGTTTGTTTGTTTGTTTGTTTTTTGTTTTGTTTTGTTTTGTTTTTTTCCTCTTCTAACATTCTCACAGTCCTCCATGTTTGCTGGTGACCTTTAAATACCTTCTCTGTGTCAAACAAGGAATAATCTAGAGTTACCTCTTACTTGCTATTTCTTCCTCCTTGGATTTTTTACCTTTGAAACTCATATTTCAAAAAGTGTTCAGGGTCTTACAATCAATCCCAGCAATTTCATTTCTTCTTTTACTTCTACAATGGAGAATGTTCATTCTTTAAAAATATAAATAATAATCTGAAGTCTAGTCCTGCCTTGTCTCAGATAAGCTCTCCTGACACGTACTGAGCTCTTGCTAAAAAAGGTGTACTTTCAGGTTATTTATGTTTCAGAATGGCTTGTTTATTTGGGGGTTGCTGTTATTTGCCTTCTAGTCTTTCTTCACTGATGTCAAGCCTTGGATCTCACCTTGCCAGTGCCTAGAAAGCTGGCTACTGGTGTTGTGCACTTCACAGACTGTGAGCCAGGGGATAGTTTGGTAACTACCTTGTGTTTCTACCTCATGGAGAGCTCAGACTTTCAGGGACAAGAGGTTAATTGGAACAGATGTTATTTCAGAAATTGCACGATGCCCAGAGATCACATCTTTGCCTCTCTAAGCCTTTTCTATGGTGTTGGTCTGCGTGATCTTTCTTGTTTTTCTCACACTGGGCTCCTTTTCATCTTTTGAATCACTCCAAACAATGGCAATCTTTACAAATACGACAAGCCCTCCTCTTTATATGAGGCATTCTTCCCTCTAGGGATACAAGTGATCTCAGCTGAAGCAAGAAGTAATTAAGGCCATTTTTTAAAGCTGTGTGTTTCCCCCGTATAGCCTTAGCAAAAGTTGCGTCTAATTTACACTTTTGTGGTGTGTTCATGCTCTCTGCTGTTTCTGACCTCTTCCTTTGAAAGACACTTGTATAACTTCAAAGAGGTTTCAGATTTACTTTAAGTGTCCCCAAAAGGGATGATGTAAAAACTTTTTGACTTCAGATTATTCTGCCTCTTTCAGAGTGCGAAACAGAGACTTCCCCATATCTCTGCTCTTTACTGTTTTGAAAGGATGCAGCAGAAGCACCTCCGAGACTACAAACAGAATTATGTCCCAGTACTACTTCGGTTAGTGGGAATGAGCAAAAAATGTGAAGAGCTCCCCCCCCCCTCCCAGTGAATCATGTCCCAGAGCTCATTATTATGAACAGCAGATAAAGAGGTAAGAGATGGAAACTAAATCTGAAATCATAAACTCATTAACAGACATCTATGACCATCTCCCAGATGGCCATGAATGTGGGCCATCAGGTATTTCTGAATAACTGTTGAGGCCTGAAGTGTACCGCAGGGAGAACAAACGTTTCTTCACTGAATACTCCTCCTCAGCAGCTTCATAGTGAGGTCAAAGTTATACAAAGGAGTAGGTGTAAGCAAAGGAACAGAATCAAGAAATTGTTGTGGTCTCTCCCTCTTAGGAAAAGGCTTAGGTGTTGTCCAAATCATCCATCACTGCTTGTAAGGCTCAATTACTGAGTGCACATTCTGTGTGACCTCTTTCTTGCTGGACAGTCAAGGAACCCATCAACTGAGTTTTGGGCTTTTATGTTGCTGGAAAATTGAAGCCAAGCTACACGTTGTGTAAAAGTGGAGGAATTTCCTGTCAATTGTCACAAACTTCCAGTCAATATGTGAATACAAGATGTCACCACATTTCTTCTAGCTGTTCCACAGGGGACCATATCACATCACGGCTTATCTCCAAGCAGTTCTGAAAGTTTCTGGAAGGTTTTCTTTACTCTCTGGCTGGGAGTGGTAGAAAACTGTAAAGGTTTAAGACAAATCTCTCAAACACAGCTCATTGGGACAGACATACTGAATTACAGTTTTTTTTAGTATTATTGCCTTGATGTAAACTATTGCTTTAATGAAGTCTTTTTATCTTGTGATCTGGCTGTCATATTTTCTTGGATAGCTCCCAGACTGACAAATCCTCAGGTTTCTTGGAAACCCTGGGAATCTTTCCAAAGATCATTTGTAGGTATCACCTTAATCAGTTTGAAGTCATATACCTAAAAATAGAACCTTATCTTAGGTAGTAATATAAGTCCTTTAGTTAGGAATCAGAATACCCAAATTTAATTTAGATTAGAAGAAATATAGATACAGATCATATAAAATCAGGAAAAAAACACCTTATGAATTTAAAAATCCTGTGTCACAAATAACTCTGACATTAGAAAAAAGTATATAAGCTTCATTTTGAAGTAATAAATTAAAGTCTTACTGTTTGAAAGAATACACGTGGTCAGAAAAGTTACAAAAAGTTGTGCTCACAAAGCTATCTTATTGGAACCTAACTCCATAGCTTACATTTGAAAACAAAAAGGGAAATTTGGATTCCATTCATTGTTTTATGCCAGAGAAATCCCACTTCATTACAGTTCCGAATTAACTCTGTTACTTTATGTACCTACATGTATGTCATATCAAAATGTATGCATCCCTGCAAAACAGAAAAATTAAACATCATAAATATAGAAATGAGCCTCTGCCACACTGATGATTTGCAATTATGAAAATCTAGAACCTTGTGACATTTAAAAACAGAGTATTAGCGTGTGTTGCTTTCTATCGGAAATGTACATTGCTGAAGCACAGCCAGGACTTTAAGGGTATTTGGTAGCTTACCACCCCTAGTAATAACAGTGGTTAGGTTGATTTCTCTTTCTTTGGACTCTTCCTATTCAGTGAGACAATGGTATTCATAAGTGATGTTAAAAAAAAAAAAAAAAAAAGTCACTGATATTCTCAAACACAAAGGAAAGAAAAGCAAAATCTGGGTTGTTACAAATTATTGTCCATATTCCTTTGAAATCTCTTGGAAGAAACATAAATTGTAAACACCAGTGAAAAATCTGTTTCAGCACTGAGCCTGATAGCTGTTACAGAAAGTTGTTTGCTGTGATGCAGACATTAGTACATCAATATTATGGCTTTTACTTCTTACAATAGGTTCTATTGTGTAAAATAGCAGATGAGGAAGAGGCTTCTTGTAGTTATTTAAAGTGAAATAATCCTGGGAGGATTTGAAACCCAGTCAAACAGAACATTGAAATTACAAACTTTTCAAGTTAAAAGAAGGCCTAAAAGAAAATATATATTGGACAAATTGCAAGTAGAACTTGAACTTAGTGACAACCATGTAAAGATTTTCTGTTGAATTGCAGAGAAAAACAAAACTAGAAAAAATAAAATTTGAGTGGTCTTGTAGTCCAAACCTTATGCCTTAAGACTTTTTTCTTAAAAAAATATATATCTTATTATAGACACATTTTCTCATGAACACATGCTACCTGTGTCTTTATCTTTACCTCTAGAAAGCTTTCCCTAGTGATATATTGACTTTCTCTTTCTGCAGAGTCAGTGTATTACAACCCTGCTCACCACAGACAAGATATCTGATGGACATCAGATTATTCTCATCTTCACTTGAATCTTTAGCATACTTTAGGGCTGTTATCATTAGCCTCTACACTTTTTTTTCCTTTTATTTTTTTATTTTTATTTTTATTTTTTTATTTTTTAATAGGGTAAACAACCCCAGACATTTCAATCTTTCCCATAGGTCATGAGCTTCAATTATTGCAAAGAAGCAATTGGGAACATTTATCTCTCAAAGGAACCAACATAGAGCTGGTTACTCATTTTGCAAATCAGAGATGAAGACTTCAACCATATGCAACCTGGGTTGCAAATTGTTTTTTTAAAGAAAGAAATGATATTGTGTTGAATGGAAAGAAGCTAAAAACAAAAAGCTGAAAAAAAATGTTCCCATGTTCTGGAAAACAGGACTTTATCTTACGCCCTTTTAGGATCACAAGATTACATCATAGAATAGAAACACATACATCACCAGCAGAAGTAACCAAGAGCATTCAATTCTGTTAAGAGTTCAGACCAAGACGGTAAAAAATAATAACTTTTTTAAACAACATTTTGAACTGAAAAAAAAAAAAAAAGACTTGATTTTTATTCTATTGTTATTTTAGTTAAAGGTTTTAAATGTTCTCATTTCTTCCAGTCCAGGTTGCTCACTGCCAGGCTGTGTTCCCATGATGTTAAATGATGTGAAAGATTTACCTTTGCTCAATATTAACAAAATCATGAGGTAGCGTTTCTTTATTGTAATGTGTGGTGGCATCTCCCTCTGGTACTGTGATTCATTATACCCACTCTACATTTCATAAAATGATGCATGTTGCCAAGTATCTTTAATGAAAAGTGATGCCTGGAGAAGCATTTCCCCAGAATAAAGAGTATAAAAAGCTACTGCTAGCCTCTTCCCATCGATAGTGATACATGAGACAGTTTCTCCAATAGTCGGTGAAGCATGGAGTTATATATTCCTTATGTAAATTTAACTAAGATTTAGTTTTTCAGAGGTCTAGAGATACTTAATATCCATTTCCTGTCCTCAGAATGAGAAACCTGAAGACAGAGTTCCCTGATATGAAATGTCAACAGTGCTACCATTTACTTAGATATGTTTAGGCCAGAGAGACTGAAGATTGTTGCCATGACACAAACTGTCTGACAAAGCAGAGTTTTATTTCTGGTGCCGGTAATGTCTTGCTTAAAGGCTTTGAAGGGGCAACATTTTTCTCAATACAAGTGGACTTTTTTTTTTTTTTTCTAATACAGGAGTGGAGGAATTCATTCATATACTTCAGGTTTTAGAAAGAATGCCATCCACCAGATTTGAACTGAACTCCAATGCAAAATCAGTGGCTGATGGAGGGATTGGGCCTTGGAGAGCCCATTCCACTCTTGCACTTCAACTGTGGGTGCACAGGCTTAGGCCCCCAACTCCATACTGTGTTATATTTATGCCTGCTAAATTGCCCACTAATGCATGAAACCAGCTTCCCTCAATATAACGTGAAATGTAGCTACATAGGTATCTACCCATGTAAAAAACAGGTGGAAAACATTTCCAGTTTGCATTTTAGTTATCTGTCAGAGTGTAAGAAGTGACTATTGCATCCCTTAGACTGATAGCCCTTGTAAGAGCTACCTAAGAAAGCAGTGGAGACTAAACAAATCAACATCTCATTGCATTATAAGAAGTCAGTCTAATTTTGGAGTGGGACTTCATGCTGTTTTTCTTTTCCATGTTTGGGAAATTCCTCCACTGGAGAGTCTCTTATTCAACTCAGTACATGTGTTCACTAAATATGTATTTAATGAAACACACTGAAGAATGAGGGAAAATAAACAAATAAATAATTTTTTGCCCTAATATGATATTCTTCCCGTTCACAATATCTTCCCTCCTCTGTTTTTCTCCAGGACTCTGCTGATCCATCTGTTGCAGGCAATCATCTGAGCACTGAAACCCTATTGATAGCCTGATCAAGGTCTGTGAGATGTTTTAACATCAGTTTCTACATGCTTCTGCTTTTCTGTAAGATGACTGAGCTGAATGTCTCCAAAATAAAATTTAAGACTGAAATTCTTTGATGGCAAGTGTTAACTAATAATGTTTACCTGCCTCTGTTCAAACCACAAAGGATGCAGTTAAATACATTTACTTTTAGAGGGTTTTGTGCCAAGCAAAACGAATCTTGTGGTGTAGTGTGATCCACATGGTGAAACATTTTGTTTCTAGGTGAAACGTGAAAGAAAGACTCTCCTTTCTAGCAGAAAAGCATTTGTTACATTACAAGAGGGGAAGAGAAATCCCTTGGTATATACCAAGGATAGGGTATGGAATTGTCTTTTATCTAAACTATTGTCTGTATCTGCATACCTCTAAATTAAGTGATCCAGCTTGGTGCATTTTTACTGTAATGGTGTGATATAAACAAGCTCAAGCTCTCCTAATGGACAATATTGTATTAGGCAATATTTGCAGCCTTTATTTACATAATTGTCTTGAACGTCATCTATAATTTTGCCTTAAAAATATTTCCAAGACTAACTGACACAATTGCAATTATGATTACAGTAATCTGTTATTTACTGTTGTTTGGAGGAACAGTAATATGTTTTTATTTTTCAAAGGTCTTACTGATATAAATGCAAGTATTCATCTTAGATTACAAAAACAAGTATCAGGTAAGTACTAGTTTGGGTCTTTTTCATCCACAAACATAAAAATGAGGCAAAATTACTTTGCTTAATGAAAGCAAAGGATCTCTGTGCTGGAGAATGTGCATATTTGCTTTTGTTTCTCTGAAAGGTTCCCGATCTCACGATCATTTATCACTGCATCATTGTACTCAGAGTATGGAGACACATCAAGGTTATTTAAAATGTTTTGTATGCTCAGTGTTTGTGCAGTATTGTTAGTGTAGCTTTTTGTCTACTTAAAGCTGCCAATCGCATATTCCATTACATTTACTTTGCAGTGCAATAAAGTAGATTTTCCTGTCCTCCAGTGGTTTCCTAGGTCTCCAATCAGAATTCCCACACTAAATGTAATATAGCAGGTTTATTCTGATCATAAAGTGAATATACACGGGGTAATTTCTGCTGTGTGGAGACTTTATTCATCTTATGGGAAAGCTAATGCATATAACTCTAATATGTGAATGCAATACAGTATCTAAAGATATATATCCCCAGGAGACAATTTATCTGAAGGGCCGTTTTTCTGGTGTTCATTCATTTGTGTGAAGGTGGTATTCCCAGACTGAAAATGAAGCAAATGAAGGGACTTCCCTGGTGCAAAGTGATGGATGATGATTTTGTTGCTACTGTCAAGAGATGCATTAGACTAGGTTTCTCATCCTGAAGACGTTAGATGAAAAGGGATTAATTTCATGACCATTTGGGAGACTGAATTTCCATTCTTAATTATAAAATGATGCCCTATTATAATTTTCTCTGAGGTACCTTGATGATTGAAGCTGAGTTACTTGACTCAGGGACACAAAGAGATTCCAGAAGGCCCAAAGGCAAAACTTCAGGCAGATGATTTACATAGCAGGATGTACCATAGTGTAAAAGATAAACAAGTTTTTTTCATGACAGAAACACAAGGCAGACTGCCATGCTGGCCCTCCTCCTCACTGCCCCTCCAGGTAAAAATGGATTTTTATGAAACAGGTGGATGTCAAGAATATGAAAACAAGTGCCCAGATCAAAAAATATAATCCACCTGAGAAATTCAGGAATAAAACTTCCCAGGTCTTTTCTTTGATATGTGACCCTGTACTTTTCCAAAACTGGCAGATATGTTTACATGAAATATTTTGCTTACAGCACCACCAAATTTTAGGTCCAAAACAGTTTGCATTGTTAATCTGTTAACCCTTTGCTCAGTAATGGGGTGATGCCCAGAAGTTCTCTGAAATCAGGAAAGACTTAAATGGTGGGACTTGAATGACTAAATACAGCATAATTTTAGAGACACTAACCTGTCCTATATGGCCTCCAGTTGCAGCCCCAGAAGTTTGCAGGCCCATAGGTCCAGTTCTGGCCCTGCCAGGACTCTGAAGGTTTAAAATGACATGAGCCACACATGTGAACACTACTGCAGACAGTTCTCATGGACAGTGATGGGACAGAGCCAGTGATGATATTGAAGAGCCAACAATGTAATCACTGCTGGAAAGTTCACCTCCATGGCTTTGTCATGCCATCACAGTGCATTGGCATCATCAGAAACATTCAGTCTATGTCGTATTCCCTGATGAGAAGCACAGGTGAAACCTAACTCCACAATTCATAAATATACTCTGTCTGACAGTTATTTTGTGTTTTTGGTGGTGTTTTTTTGTTTGTTTGTTTGTTTGTTTTTGTTGTTTGTTTTTTTTTTTTTTGACACTTGTTTGTGTAATAGGACTACCTGTGTGGTACATGATGGTTGTGCTGATTTTGGAAAAAGTAAATTATAGTAACTTATTGCACAGTTTGTCTCTAGTGTAACATGATGTAATTCAAGGATTACCTGAAATAAATTGATGTTCTGGTCCATATTTTCATGAAACTAATGGATATGACTGCATTTCCCTGAGAGAGAGTGATAGATGAGGTTAGGTTTCGCTGATATTCTCTGATGCATGATGCTACAGTTCTTCAATATAAACTAATCCATGTCAAGAAGTATCCTTGACTCTGATATATGAGACAAGGTTTTTCCTTTTTGGACATAAAGGTAATACACAGACACCTCTTTTTAGCTGTTCAGTGATAAGTGATGGTGTATTTCTCTGTGTTCTCTAAGTTTCAGAGAAACTCATTCTCATGCACTGCTATCTATTACAGGCTTGTAAGGTTTTTTTTTGTTGTTTTTTTTTTTTTTTTTTTTGTACTACAGTAAAACCCTGCTACATGCATAAGTAGCTATCAGCAAAAATGAGGTTGTTCCATCATTTACGTCAGTAACACCAGCTCACAGGCAACATCTTTTGTCAAGCAGGCCAGTCTCATGCAGGGCTAAATAACAGAGTTAAAGGTCATTTTATTAATCATTTTCCTGCACATAAGTAGCTTTTTTGGATATCCAGAAACAATATAGGTTTCCTCTTAGCTTAGGTGGGGATACCTGCCATTATATAGCAGTTATGCTCTGCAGCCCTCGTTCTTATCCATCATTTGCTTCTGGTATATCTCTGTCATTCAGGATATTTTATGTTATCAAATAAATACTGATTATTTTTATATCACAGAAAAACAAACAAACAAACAAAAACAAACAAACAAACAAACAAAAACATTGCACTATACAAGTTTCAGGCAAAAAGAAAACCATTGGCAATAAGCTGCAATGTTTATTCCCATCTCACACATAAATCACTTCTTCAAAATGCAGTTTGCTTTGTTCAACTCCTATCAGGGAATGAAAGCCTTAAACATCATTGAATATCAGAGAAAGCCAGATCCATGTGTTTCTTTCCACATAAAGGGAAAGGCAACACATTTTACACACATAAGGGTGTTGCAATTCAGTTTCAGCTGTTGTGACCTCTGCTCTGTGGGTCTCCTAACAATTACAATGAGTAATTACAAGGAAATTTTAAAGGAAAACTGTGGAAAAGTAAAAGTGAGTAAAAGTTAAGTTGTACACATTTCTGTGTCAGGGTAATCACAGAATGTCCAGATGGCTTTTGAAGTCCAAGGAGGAGACACCACAACCTCTCTGGGCAACCTGTGCCAGTGCTCTGTCAACCATACAATGAAGAAGTGCTGCCTGGTGTCCAGTGGGAGCATTCTGTATTCAAGTTTGTGCACATTGCCTCTTGTGCTGAACATCACCGAACAGATCCTGGCTCCGTTCTCTTTGCACCCTCCTTTCAGGTATCTAAAGACATTGATGAGATCCCCCCGACCCTCCTCTTCTCCAGGCTGAGCAGTCCCAGCTCTCAGCCTCTCCTCATGCGACAGGTGCTTCAGGACCTTCCTCATCTTCATGGCCATATGTTGGACTCTCTTCAGTATGTCAATTTCTCTCGTACAAGGAAGCACAGAACTGAACACAGTGCTCCACTTGTGGCTTCACCAGTACTGAGAAGAGGGGCAGGATCAATTTCCCCAACACCTGGCAATGCTCTTTGTAACACAGCCCAGGATACCCTTCACCTTCTTTGGTGCAAGGGCACATTGCTGGCTCACGTTCAACTTGGTGTCCACTAGGACACACAGGTCCTTTTTGTTAAAGCTGCTTTCCTGGTGGCTGTCCCTGACACATATTTGTGTTTGGGGTTGTTCCTCCTCAAGTGCAGCACTTTACATTTCTGCTTGTTGAAATTAATGAGGTTCCTGTCAGCCCATTTCTCCAGCTTGACAAGGACCCTCTGGGTGGCAGCATGGTCCTCTGATGTAGCAGCCACTTCTCCCTCTTTTGTATCATCTGCAAACTTGCTGAGGGTACACTCTGCCCAATTGTACAGATCACTAATAGAGATGTTGAACAGTACCCTGGGGTACTCTGCTCCTTACTGGCCACAACTAGGCTTTGCACCACCAGCTTCCACCCTCCGGGCCCAGCTGTTCAGCCCGTTTTTGAACCACCTTATTGTCTGCACATCCAGCTCATACATCAACAGGTTCCTTATGAAGATCTTATGGGAGACAATGTGAAAGACATAGAAGTACAGGTAGGTGGTGTCCACTGGTCTTCCCTCATCTACCAGGCTAATTATTTTGGTGTAGAATTTTACCAGGCTGGTGAAGCATGATTTCCCTTTGTAAATCCCAGTATATGATGAGATTATTTTTCCCCAGTAATTCCATGCTGATATTATGATTGATATATGGTAATACTCATGGTATTTATAAACATATTTGTAAATATTTCTAATTCTTAATGACCAGGTTCTTACAATTATTAGGGTTTATTATGGATTTAGTCTAGAGTAAAAGTTTCTAAACAGACTGCTGTGGTTACAGCTTCAACTGTCACCTCCCTTTGACCAACTTTATGTTAGTCCACAAGAAGCTTTTGAGTTCAAAAGGGTGCACAGAGTAGATGTCCATTTTGCTGTTACCTCAAGCTTGTAAGAAATGAATCTGTTTTTCTGAATGCTGGTAACTTCTGTTCCCCAGGGACTCACATGAAGGAGATGCGTATACTGTGTAATGCTGGCAAAGTTGTCCAAGTTAGTCCCAGACATGTTAGTTCTGGAATAGCAAGCAATTTAGTCATGGAGATACTGTATACTTAAATAACAATACTGAGAGCTGGTTAATATCAAAGGAGATGGATGGCACAGGTAAAGTATCTCCGGGATATGTTAGTATCTCTTTCCTGTGCTGTATCATGCCATACTGGTGTGCCAGCATGTTCAAACTGAACCTAGCTGTTTTTGCACAAAATTCATGCTGGTTACGTGTCTCTTTATTGTCTTTATCTCAAAGACCACCAGTTATATTCAGCACTGTAAATTTACACAATTCTATAATCATGTCTATGTATACTGTGGAAAATAACTGTGTCTCACACTTTAACTCGGAGAAACAGAGAATCAACCTTCCATTTATAGCGTGGTTATGGGATGTTAGAGAAACTAAATCTCAGATCTGGAAAAGGATCCACGTGATTTTAACCAAAGCAGTCAATCAATTGCAATTCTCTTTGGCCAGGAAATCACTGGCATCATATCACTTTAGTCCTGTGCATTACTGTAAGCCATGCATGACTGTGGTTATTTATTCATTCCAAAACCCAGTAACCTCACTCATACAACTCTGCTACATACAAATGTTCTCCTGCCTGCACTGTTCAAATTAAGAAGCAAACTGTGTGGGTGTTTCTGCAATTCACTTCCTTACACCTCAGTTTTCATTGTGCATTTTGGCATTTACCATCATTTTCTCTGGAAGGAACCCAAGTTTCAGCATTGTTCTCAGGAGAAACAGGCATGATACATCACCTTACATTAAGGAAATCCAGCTTGCTGCAATAGCTTTAAATCAAGGAATCCATATATAAAATGATTCATGAAACAGAGTCTTCCTGGAACAAACAGCTCCAAGAAGCAGTGTTTTACTGATTAAGTCTGATGAATGATGTTCTGGCTTTTATACAATGATCTGTGAAAGCTGGCATGGTGAAAGAAAAAGGTGCATCAAGCTGGGCTTCTTAACAGACAGTGATAAATGAGATTTTCTTCCATATTATATGAATTGTAGAGTAAGTTTTATTGCCGTGAAAAAAATTCAGTGTATTGTTTTTTTTTTTGTTTGTTTGTTTGTTTTTTTGTTTTTTTTTTTTTCCCCTCTCTCTCCCCCATACAAAGAGCTACGTTAAGCTCCGTTTCTTGAGTTTCGAAAGCACACAGTAGGGGAGAAGAAAGGCACTACCTGTACCTGCTGCGACCTCGTCCCAGAGCTGGGCTGCTGCTGGCAGGAAATCCCAAATCCCCGCGGGGCGGCGCGGGCAGAGCATCCCCACGCTGCTCCATTCGCCTGGCTGTGCTGACCTCTGCTGGTGCTTCGCCGAGGAGGGACGGCTTCCCCTTCTTGGTCCTCATCCCCCTGCAGCACGCTAAAGCTCTGCTTTTTTTTTTTTTTTCCTCTCACACATCCGCCTGACCCTGCTGTTGTCCTTTTTCCCTCTCGCACATCCGTCTGACCCTTCTGTTGTTCTTTTTCCCTCTCACACATCCGTCTAACCCTTCTGTTGTCGCACAGGAGGACACGTGTCGGTGACTGAGGTAAAAGGCAGGGTTTTTGAAAGGCCGCAGCTCTGTGATGTGAGGAAGTGATGAAGCCAGTTTCTGCTGTTGGTGTGCTCTGAGGGGCAGAAGACCATCCTCACCGTCTTTGCTCTTCTTCATTGCTTTGCTGCACGACCACAGACCGAAAGCGAGCAAGCTTCCTGCTTGCCTTTCCCCCCAAAGCCATAACCCTTATGCTCTGTAACACCTTGAGGCACAGCAGCATCTCCCTCCCTATGCTCCCAGTCTCTAGACTTGTCCAGTCACTCCAGTATAACCCTTCCTATTGTTACTGGAGCAGTTTTATTCATTTGGCTAGGGTTACTGTTTAACCTGGCTTTTTCATGTATGCAAAAGTTCAAATATTCAAAAGAACAAGATTTATCTCTGGCTAAGGGTTCCTGACAGGCAAAATATCCCAAAGCTCTTCATAGGTACAGTTGGCATGTCAGGCATTTTCCAGCATCCATTTTTGGTTAAATTCCTATCTTTTTCTCTCCAGGTACACAAAAAATTGCCTCTCATTTTCTGCAGAATAACTCCTGATGTTTCACTGGGAATTCTGCATTCATAAGGCTTGGAGAAAGCCAGAACAATTACAGCAAGCTAAACACAGGAGGATTTAGAGACCTCTACAGGGACCTAGTCCGGTGCCTACAGAAGCAGCCCCACATAGGGTAGAGCAGAGAGCAGGGAGCAGCATACAGATAGTTCAACAAAAGCTCTGAAGGCAGGAACATGTGTTGTCTCACCCCTCTCTCACAAGTAAGGTGCTCACTAACTCATTATTTTGGACACATCTCCTGCAGGTTCCTTCCCTGAAACCAAACTCTGTTCCTTCCTACCAGGGAAACAAATCCTATTCTCCCTTCTGTCAGCCCAGCAAGGAGGTGGGTGTCAGCTCTCAACACCTTTTTGGTCAAGGTTGTTCAGCAGCACAAAGAAGAATTCCAGATTCGCTGTGAAAAACAAAGCAATATCTTGTAATCTAGTGGTTCTACATTAGGTAATGCCCACATTTTTTAATGAATTTATTGCTTCAGGACTTGACCTCTAATTAACATCATTGTCCTTTGCTATTACCTTGGAGTGTTCTGCTTTATTTTTGGTTATTCTCTTTGGGCCTTTCTTCACAAGGAAACAAGGAGTGTTATTAGCATGTTAGTTTCTCCAAAGAAAGAAAAGACCTTAATTTTTTTTTCTTGTTGGTCATTAATGATAGGATAAAAGTAGAATTACAGCCCAAACACCAATAATTATCAAATAGCACTTGTATAATGATCTGTTCCTAAATTATAACCTTGTTTGTCTTTTGCCTGTACAATTGCTCTTTCATTTCAGTTTCCCAGAAAGAATGATCTTTCCCCCCATCCCTTGTTTTAAGTGGCCATCCCTTCATTCATTTGTCACATGAGTAAGGAGAAGGCTGAATCAATTAATCAAAGGCTTGCAGAGCAATGTAATGGTTGGTTAAACCTTGCTTTCAATGCAGAATTCAGCCTTAGAAATTCTAAAGTAGTGTTTTCTTTCGACAAAATCTAACCTTGAGGCTAAAAAAAAAAAAAAAAAAAAAAAAAAAGAAAAAAAAAAGAAAAAAAAACACCCTTTTTTTTGTTTGTTTGGTATTGCCCTATTGCCCTAATTCTGCATCAAACTGAAGAGCTGCAATAAAAGTCATTCCTGCAGCCTCACTTTTGAGGTTTGCCTGTTAAAATATGATACCACCACAGACTTCTGGTTTTGTACTTGTAATTTAGTGCAAGGGTAAGGAAAGGGCAAGAAAGAAGAAAACTTCTAGAAAGGTTAATTAATGGTTATGTAAATAGCAAATCCTTGTCACAGCTGTGCACTAATGTTTTATTGCAATGGTTTATACTAAAGGTCCAGGTCTGGAAAATGGTAGCAAGACAGCTTCTTACCAGATTCCTGGTTAGAAACTTTGCTAGATCTTGAGAAATGTCACTTGAAAAGAATAGTATAAAGAGGACTTTTCTGTTAGAGAGTGCTGAACAACCAAAGACTGTTGACATGTGGGAGGATGGGAAACAGAAATGGAGCCTATAGCTGAAGGAAGGGAGTTTGAGGCAAGAAATGAGATGAAAAACTTTTTCAAAAAAATAGGAGACTTCTTTGATTACCACACTGAACTCAGTGCTTGTGTATTAGAGATTTATCCAGAAAAAAAAAAAAAAAAAAAAAAAAAAAAAAACAGAAAGCAACTGAGAGGAATACCTTGAACAGTATTCCCTTGCCCAGAAGCACTTTCAAGTAGCTGAATTTGTGCTATCTTCCTCAAGATTTTGTTGGGCTTAAATCTCCCTTACATCATGCACTTGATCTCAAGCAACAGCAGTTTACATTTGAAACAACAACAACAAAGTCTCAAGTTCTTTGTAGTCTGAATGTAGCTGCCAAGGAAATGCAAAAAGTTATGTTCTTAGAGTACATGCTGAGAGCTGCTTTAGTCAACTTCAAAAAATTCTTCTCAATTTACTGATATCTGATCACAATTTTCACCTGTGTAGTTATCAGGGGCTAAATACCATATGTACCTGAATCCATTGTCACAAATCACAGAGGGGATAGAGTATACAGACTGGTCCTGATTCTATAATCTACAGCCAAGTGTGAATATTATTTCTGTACTTTTAGGTGGGGCAAGCTTATATTTAACCAGTAGTATTCATCAACAAGTCATGATACACAGTAAAAGCAAGAATGGTCTTTACGCTCATTTGCTTTCTGGAATTAGAGAGGAAATGATTTTTCATGGCTCAGTAAAGGTAGTAATAATTACTGACAGGTTTATAATAGTTCATGGAAATGTTTGTTGGTGGTTGATTTTCAAATGTAGGACCACAAGCAAATGAACTAAATCAGAATAATAATTCTTGTTTCTAAGAAATGTGACAACAGAGAAAACAGCAAGGTGACTGCTATGCAAGTGACAAAGAAGTGCCATAAAATGAAAGCCAAGGCATCTGAAGAAGTGAGTGTCTGTCGTTCTGCCTTAAGACTGGAGTAAACAGTTATTCCTGACATACGTCCACCAAATCCATTGGAAAAAGAATTCAGTGATACATGCTCCATAACCATTACATCTATTCTAGGGCTTTAGCAGTATAAAGGTTTCCCTAAAATCTCTAAAGCTCCCTTGCTGTATTCAGGCATGCTACTTCTTCTCCCTACCCAACTCAGATCCTCATTTCTTTCCTACACCTCACCATTTTCTCTTCTTTAGACTATCAACCTCTTTTCACCTTATCTGTCAATTTTTCACAGACTTATGAGCTTTTGTTGTTTTCTCATCTTTCTCCAATTAGTCCAGATTATTATTATTATTTTTTGAAGTGCCATATCTGAAACTGGACACAGTGCTCCAAATGTGGTCCTAGAACAGAAAAAATCTTAGTTCCTGGAACTTGTAGACTTCTGTCTTGTTTGCGGTGCTTTTGTCTTTTCTGTGGCAATGTACCATTGCTGAATCATAGCTCACAAAACCCCAGACCCTTTTCTAGAAAACTGATACTTAACCAATCAAGGTTAAGGTACTTAATCATACCCTATACACATCTTTTAAACTACTTCTGCCTAAACATGGTATTATGCTCTTTCTTTTTCTATTGCTTTTATTCTGTTTTCACTTCTCCAATCTTTTAAAAGATTTTATTTCAACAGGTGTTTTTGTGTATGTGTTTAGGGGGGGAGGTCCCTGGTGTTTCCCATATTGACATTATCTGAAAGCTTAAAAAAGCATATTATACATTGTTGGATTATACAATGATTAATAAAAGCATTGAATAATATGAGGCTTTTGCAAAAGTTGTACTCTGCATATCCTTAGATTTTGTCTGGGAATTGCACAGCCAACTAAACTAATTAGTATGTTTTCTGGACAGTGTTTTATTTACTCTATACTACATAGATGTATATATCCTGTTAACTTAAAATATGAGAAACAATGTCAAAACCTTTGCTAAAGTCACTGCATATGATATTGGGGTTTGGGGGTTGGACCCAATGATCTCTTGAGGTCCCTTCTAACCCCTACAATTCAGCGATTCCATGTGATATACAGTTTTCTTTTACTAGCAAGGCCTAGTGTGCTACAGTCTGACACAATGAGATGGGTTTAATGCTTTAATGTGCTTCATTAGCGACAAATCCATTTCAAGTGCTCCTTTTTTTTTTTTTTTTTTTTTTCTGAATATTTGCTCCAGTATGTGGATGTGGTGCTTAGGGACACGGTTTAGTGGTGGACTTGGTAGTTAGTTGGATGGTTGGACCTGATGATCTTAAGGGTCTTTTCCCACTTAAATGATTCCATGATTCAAATCAATCAAAATTAGGATAATGGATATCCCTTTCTCCTTTTTTAAGGCTCTGTGTTCTAAGGCTATAGCATCATAGTCACTCTTCACAAATTTTCAAGTAATCCTCAACTGGAGATGTCATGAGTCAGGTACTCTTTTTTGTGCATCATCAGGGCCCTCTGGTTTGAAAACACCAAGTTTTTTGACTACTAACCAGTCTGCTCTCGTATTGCTCAAAGCTCTATGTATACAACAATATGACAGAAATTATGTACCTCAAAATTATATCATGTGAACTCAGTAGGATAAAAGTTTTCTGCAATATCAGTAATGTTACAGATTCTTTTCCAATTCAGAAAACAAGGAAAGATTAGATTTAAAAAAACTAGTTTCTCTGTGGTTATTGGTTGCAAGCTGTTTCTGATAGATATACATTAGTTTACAACTGCAAAGAGAATAGCTCCTTGTTTGCTGGTTTTCATTAAATTAACAGAACTTAATTAAGAATATTTTAAGAATTTAATTGTAAGCTTTAATCTAATGTTCTGAATTTTGATAACATATCATCAATTGTGGCACATTTTCAATCAGATTTCTTCAGATGTCAGAAAGTCTTAGAATTACTGAGATATTTAATTATGTAAACACTGAAAACAGGGAGGTGTAGATACCTGTTCCCACTAGATGGCTGTCTCCATACCCTGCAGATGAAAGGGTCATAACACATTTTCACATTACTATGAGTTACTATATATGTTAGGTGAAGATTTCCCAGATGCTGCTCTTAAAGATGACAAATACGTGGGTGATACTTTCAGAGCCTGAATGGTATATAGAAATACAAGCCTCCACAAACTGCCAGCAGTTTCTCACAGTGTGACCATTAAATCTGGAGTGATCTAATCATGTACGTGCTGATTCTTATGACCAACAGCTTTAATTGTAAGACAAGTTGCAACAAAGAACTGACAAAATCTTTGGTTACAAATTAATTTCTTCATTAAAAAATCAGACAGTCGGGATATGTTAGTGATCCAGGCTTTGTCTGGAAATCAAAATTATACGTTTGACTAACACTTAAATTCTAAGGGCTAAATATAGGTTTCTCATTCCCTTTGAGAACATACAGCCCTCAAAAACTTTAAGAATTTAGACCTCTTCCTGATTATCCCTTAACTTAGATAGTACAAGAAAATAGCATTATCTTTAAAGTCTGTGAACAATTGGAGACATTGAAATTAATGACAAAAGCCTTTGATGAGAAGAGGGTTGTAATCAATGTGTAATGGTGGAGATAAAACAATATGAGAGAAAAGCAAGATTGTTTTCACTTCTTTGCCTGATGTTTTGATAACATCATGGCATTAACTGCCAGGAAGGCAGCTAGGATTTGACACTGAATCACAGCTCTGGTCACTTGGGTTATTTACAACCAGCCAAAAGGAACAAGTCATCCCCATAAGATGCAGTGCTTATTGTCTCATCTTTTTTCCACCTCACCTAAAGACATCTCTCTGCCTTCATGCTTCTTCCCATTCTTTACTTCACATCCTTATTTTTATTTCAGAATTTCAGAGTTTGAGGTTTAAGTCTATAAATGCTCATGAAGCAAACCTGAATATAATTTTTTATTATTATTATTATTATTTAACAAAAAAAATGTTTAAAATTTTACCCACGCAGAACAAATGTGTGTGACGGGGTTAAGGAGAAATACAAAAAGCTGTTCAAAAAAATCCTGCCATAAATGTAACTTCAGACCATATCTTCACTGCAAAAGGCCTGTGCTGCAAGGAGCCAGATTGTCTGGGGTGGCCCACACTGCTGCAGGCTCATGGCAAGTCTGCTCCAGAACCACCTGCAACTGTGTCCTACATGATGCCCTCTGGGCCACATGTGGCCTTGAGGTGTCATCATGACTTTGGAGGGAAAGAGGGAGTTCAGTTCAAAGTGCTACATTATTTGTGCAGGGTCTCCCCATGGCCTTGGGAGTTACATAGACATACCCTGAGGTCTATCCTTCTCTAAGTGTCTGGGCTGCCACCTGAAATCGCATGGCCATTTATACAGCTGGATTACATATGTTTGGTTTGTCCTCTGGCTGCATCTCAGAGTGAATGAGGAGAGAAGACTGGCTTATCCCTGAGTCACATCTCTGCAGGTCTGAGCTGGACCTCTCCTCACAGAGATGAGATCTCAGCTCATGAACACAAGTGGATGGAAAACAGGACGAGGGTGTAATCCCTCTACAAAGGCAGAGGAGCCCAGCAAGAAAGAGTGTCCTCCCAACCTCAGTCAAGACACTAGTGAGTAAATAAATACCAGCTCATTTTGCTCAAAAGCCATCTGAATTTTGCACAGCAGTTGGCAGTACTGCAACATACCAAAGAGTTTGCTGCTGAGCTCTGCATTCCTGTCCCCGAGAAAACTCTATGAAGGCTACCTTAAATGCCTCAAATACCAGTTCAGAGCTCAGGCACCATCTGGAAGCAATGAGCGGGTAGAGACCGAGGTGCTGATGCACCAAATTAACGCGGCACCCAGGTGCTGACATGTTACTTCCAGCTCTCCGTCAGCCTTTGCCTTTCCCACACGTGGATTTCGGCAATGAGGACGCTGCTGTCTCAGGGCTGGGAGCTGCTGCTGTGCCAACAACACATTCGCTGTGGCTGGAGCTGAGTGAGAAGTAGTCAAAGTTCAAAATGTTGTGACAAAAAAGGACACACGACCATTTTTACACCTTAACAGGCCTATTTTTTTGCTCAGTTTTTGACAGTTTTCAGCAGTACTGCTAAAAATGATTCTTGTCTTCCTTTCTACAGTGTTTTTTCTTCAATTTCTGGGCCTTTTTCAGCATATCTGTTACTCATCGGTTTTCTTAGCTTTGGTCTTCTTGGAGTATTAATAGTCTTCTCACATTTATGTCTTCTTTTTGTTTTGTTCAAATATTTTTTTTTCATTATTTTTACTTTCAATTTTTTATTGTGTTTTATTCAGTTGTCATTTATTCATTGTCTTTTCCTGTTTCATCTCAGTCTTCCCTTCCTCCTTTCCATCAACATATTTACATTTCTCTTTCAAAGCCCACTTTCTATAGCCCTCCTCACTTAATCCCTGGACACACTCTGCAACCCCCATATCAATCCTTTTTCTTTTTCTGCTTATAACCTTTTGTCCTTTTACTGCTTTTTCCCTTCCCATGCACATTTTTTCCCCCTTCTCACATCCAGATGTTTTTCCCTCTCTATCTCCAGCTGTGTGAATAAATGACTTTTTTGTTTGTTTCAAGGAAGTTCAGTCAATCTTGAACATATTTTCCAGGAAACCAAAACTGCGTAAATTATCTTTTTGGGTGAGTGTTTAATGTTGCACAAACTGAAAAATGGGTGAGTTTAATCCTATAAAATTTGTTAGAAAATAAAAAGTGAAGTAAATTTGTAAATCAAATGCTAGAGTGACTTAAAAATAACACCCAAAGCATTTCAGATTTTAGGGGTGGAGATGAGGGTAGGGGAAGTAGCTTTCCACTTCTTTTCTAGCAGGAGTAAAGGGAGGATATGTAGCCAAATTAATTCAGACAGATCCCACTACATCTTTGAAGTATATTTATGTTGATGAAAATTAATGTTTTGGGAGAAAAACATGTTTGGCTAATTTTTTTTTTTCTTGCCCCATCTCTTCCCAAGCAGGGAGCATCAGCTGCAGTTTCTTGGGTATCCCAGTCCTTTGCTTCCTGGAAGAGCTATTAAAATGTATCCCTGTTGGATTGACAATGTAATCTTGGGTTACAAAGCATGGAAGCTTCTCTCTATCAACAGCAAATTCTTGTAAAGCGGGCAAATGCTTTTCTTGCCAATATTCTCTTGCACTTGAATCCACAGAGGCAAAGTGCTGGTCTCAGATGAAGCTGCAAAGTGAGAAACAGCTGCTCAAAACATCCAGACCGCCCTCAGACACACAATGTGATTTCTGGTGATCTGGATGGGAGCTACATCTGTGTACCTGGAAGAAGAATCTGGCCAAGCACAGGTCCGAATGCCACGCTTTTTCTGCCCATTGTGCCCGTATCACAATTAGCAAAAAGATTTTGAGGGAGAGGAGGGGAAAGAAGGGGAAACTACCAATGGGAGGATATTCCTAGCTCATAAATCCCAACACATTGAAACACAGATTAGTCCCCTGCTTTCTTTTTAACCAGCCCCTGCCTCGAGTTCACTCAATTCTGAATTTGCTGAACTGTTCAGCTGATGTCTACCCTGAAGTAATGAATTGGCAGGCCTATTTCTAACGGTGATTAATGAAGCTTTTCAGAGGCAACCCATTATTTGATCCAAAGTTAAAACAGTGGTTCATCATTAATCACTACAAGACATAGGCTCACAGATTCATAATTCTCAGCAAGCCAATTTCGTTAAGGATCCCACTCTTTCTTTTGTTAACCCAGGACTTCCCTATCTCCTCACCCTTCACAGGCTCCTTTCTGGTGCCCCATTTCCAGGTTGTTTTGAATACAGTCTCACACTCTTGGCTATATTTTTTCAGACTCCACAGCCTTCCGAATCTATATTACCTTCTTTTGGATTTCAAAAATTCTTCTTCCCATAGAAAAATGTCTCCAATTATCAAATATGAGCCAACATTGGCACCCAGTGGCTGAACAGATTAATCACAGATACATATTCCCTGGAGCCCACCTTTTCTGTTTTTCAAAGACAATTTTTCCTCTGAGGTGTATGTGGTGCTCTTACACAGCTTTCCACCTCCTGGCTAGCTAGTCATGGCTGTGAAGTAGTTATGGTGAGAAATGAGAAGGAAAATCCAGGCTGTGTCTGTCTCTCATCTCTGCCAGGGCCCATTGAAGTCACTCCATGGAATTCACCAGCTGGGACAAACATCACCAACGTGCCTGGGGTGACGAGCCCTGTGCTGACTCCCAGGAGGCCGCAGCACCCACATGATGTTGTTCAGCACCATGCAGACATACCAGCTGTGCCCCTGCATGTATCACCTGCTCAGAAAAGGGCTGCACCTGAGTTCATAAATCTTGTCTCCACTCCGAGAAACTCATAATGTTAGGACCAGTGGTCTTACAAAAAGTCACATCAAGCCTTTTATCTCTGAACTTGACCATGACTTGTAGGGGCAGAAGTGATGACAGGAAAAATGGATGGTGGCTGGCATGTAAAGGAGTAATCCTTGTGGGCCTGTTTAGCTTGCAGAAGAGAAGACCGAGAGAGGTCTTCTCTTATCAGTGTGTTTAAATATCTGAAGGGAGGGTGTCATAGGATGGGGCCAGACTCTTTCCAGTGGTGCTTAGCGACAGGATAAGAGGCAATGGGCACAAACTGAAACACAGCAAGTTCCAGATGAATGTGAGAAAACACTTATTTACTGTGGGGGTGAAAAAGCACTGGAACAGATTGCCCAGAGAGGCTGTGGAGTCTCCTCTGGTGATATTCAGAACCCACATGGATACATGGATGGGATCCTATGCAACATGCACTAGGTGACCCTGCTCGGCACGGGGGTTGGACTAGATGATCTCCAGAGGTCCCTTCAACTTCAACCATTCAGCCTGAACCATTACTGTTGCAAATGGTGCCAGAGAGGTACCAACTTCTTGCTTAAAGGACATTCATTGGGTGCACTTCTTCATAGCCCTCAAATATATAAAAAGCACCTAATTCTTGGCTCTGACCTCCTTGTAAGCAGCAGAAATGTCAGCAAATGGGGATCCAACGTTTCCAAAGATGATTCAAAATCAGAACGTAAAGGGCAGAAAGGAACCTTCCAGTAATTTTGAAGTAAATAAATAAATAAATAAATAAAAACACAATCAAACAAACAAAAATTATCTCTAAGAAAGTTTATATATTTCATTAGCAAAAAGAAAAGTACATCACTAAATTCACCTCTAAGTGTTAAGGCATGATATGAAAATACTTAAATGCTTATAGTGTATATAGCCTATGTTCAATAATTCAGTAGAATAATATGGTAATTTGTACATGAGTGTAACATGAAATTAAAAGATAAAGTTCAAATAAATATTTTTGTGTTATAAAAATGAAAAACTTGGCATGATCCACACAGAAGAAAAGCTGAATAATTTTCATTTAACTTCATTTCCTTTTACCAGAATCAGCTTCTCCAATCATTGAACTGAAACGTTTATCAGCTTTAATCTTCTCCAATCATTGAACTGAAATGTTTATCAGCTTTAATCATAATGTCTCTTATCAGATGTAAAAATTAAGTCATGTGGGAAAAATTAATAAATAAATCTTTTTGTTCAAGACTACACAGAGAGCTATTTGAAGAATCGTGAACTGCTCTCCCTGCAGGACAGTGCCCCTTCCAGCACTAATGACTACATCCATACAACTATAGTGTTAATTAATGAGAAACAGTATTCAGATTTTCAGATAGTGCCTTACAGTCCCTTAACTCATTTGAGAAGCCATGTTTTATTTTCACCCCTACCCAGTTCCATCTACCTCCAACCCATTAAGCAGTATTATAGACACAGAAGAGAGCAAGATGCTAATGCCTTCCACTGCAAATACAGATGCTGCATGGGATTGAAATCCCTACTTGCACACAGATGTTCCATTGGCTCAAAAAATTGAATACATGCATACATCAACAGGAAAAAATACATTTCAGTAACAACATTCAAAGCAAGACAATATTAAAAAAATCCCTCAAACACAGCTACATAACACAAGTAAAATTAAAGTTCTGTACAAATTAAAAACATGCTAATTAATTTTCCTTTCATTCTAAGAAAGTTGCTTCCCACCGAGCACTTTTCATATCGCAGCTGAGTCAGTAAGCTGTGTAACAGCATGAGCAATGAAAGACAGTTCCTAAATGCACTTCATAGGCACACTGAAGAGGGCTGCTGAGACCGTTATCAGTTGTAAAAAGAAAACACACCTAGCATAAGAGAAAACGGTATCTGTTCTGCCTGTTCGTGACCTTGCAGCTTTATTGGAGAGCTGGCCTCAGAGAAGAGAGGCCCAGTGTCCCACCAAACCAAGCCCTCTTGCCGGTGAAGCCCTGTATAGCAGATTTGGGAGAGCCCTGAAGGAATCCCAGGAATGCGCTGGTTACGGCCGCTCAGCGGGGTGGTGCTTTCTGTGAGCAACCTCCAGCCTGCTGGGGACACAGTCTGGGACAGAAATGTGTGATGCCAAACATCTGGGTGCCAGCCATGACTTGGAGTCAGCCCTCAGATGATGGGCTGCTGCCACTGGCAGGAGGCACTATGTGTGCATAATGCTGGGTGTGCACATAAGGAAACATTCCTGCTCTTCAGTAGTGCCCCAAAACACCAAAGCTTTGCCTTCAAACCACCAAAAAGGTTTGCTGTGCACACAGGCTCGCCTCACCCCAGCTGTTTCCTCTGCAGGTTGCTTTTAGGGTGCAGCTTCACATGCCTCTGTACCCCTTGGGCCTGCGCCCCATGGCTCAGCCTGTTGGTAACACTGCATCACTGCCAGCTGTGGTGCTCACCACACAATATTGGCAGCCGCTTGCTGGGAATCAGCCGGCACTCCCAAATGCAGAAAATTCCCAAACTCGCCCTTTTTTATTGCTGGTGATTTGGCACAGCGGCTGCTGAGTGAGCGGCTGCTGGCTGACACTTCAGCCACAGCTAGAGGACACGGATCTGTGGCCTGCATATGTGCTTTGAAGACGCTCTTCCCTGTGTGCTCCAAAGCCTCACTGAAGTCAGGGGGAAGATTTCTCTCCCCTCCCCCATCCCTTTATTTTCACAGGCTTTGCTCATGAACTGGTTGGGAATACTCGGTGGGAACATGTGCTCTGTAAACAGTTTCTTCTTCTGCCTGCCTCTGCTGTGCAGCCAGGAATGCGGGATTTATGCAGCCAGAAAAAGTCTATTCAAAAGAGGCCTGTCTCTTTAGCACCCGGCAGTTAAGGTATTCAGCAGGGCTGAAGCAGATTTCTCTGTCCCCTTGGCATTTATGCAATCTACATCAGATAATGAAGTAAAATCAGGCAGGATCTGAAGACCACCTACCCGCCGCAGCCCAGGCGCTGCAGCACCTGTTCTGTGCTTACCAGTAGAGCCTTCCTCAGGCACTGCAGCTCTCCTCGGCCACACAACCCCACGTGTAGCCCTGCTCCAAGACCCCATACACCCACAAAGAAGTTGGGAAACCTAGAGAAGTTATCAAGCACCAGCACTCAGATCCTTTGCCATCACATTTCCCGTTCAGAAACACAGAAGTTTTTGCAATCCTGATGGCAGCCTTCCTTCTTCCCTAGTGAGGCAGCTGCTCCAAAGACACCATGGAGCCAGGCTGCAAAGGGTAAATTAAGACTCTTTGTTTTTAACAAGCTCTGGTAGAGGCAGAGGGAGAAGCTTTCCTTTTTCCGTGCAGGTTTCTTTCCTTTAGGTGGCAGTATGAGTTTACAGCTCCCCGCAGCACCGGCTGCGCTCCCAGACCTGCTGGGGAGCATCCTCTGTCTGTGCTCAACCATCGCCGGGTTAATTTTCCAGAAAATCCTGCACAAGCAATTAAAATGTTAATGTTGTGAGGGAAATGCCTCCGTTGAAGTAAACTCATTCGAGAGTCAGTTGTGCTCGGTGGAAGGGGAACAGTCTATTGATTTTGAACAAGGTCATATCTCATCAGACTTGCCACCTGGATTATTTTTGTTTGTGCTGATCAGCTACCGAGTCCTTGATTTCACAGCAAGTTTGAAATCACCTTAATGAAGCAGAAATTTAAGGGGGGATGGTTTCCCTACCAAGACCTTTCTTTATTCCAGAAATGTGCTCCCTCACCTGTTTATCTCTGACCACCTGCTCACCTCCGTGCTCGCTAACCTTATTTCACTAAAGCAGCAATAAGTGATGCAAAACTCCCATTGCTGGCATCCACCATCCAAATTCACACCTTACACCCTGATTTGTGTCCCAGCCAGTCAGCAGTGTCTTCTCTCAGGAGGACGTGAATGTCTTGAAGTGGAATTCTGTTAAAAAATATGAACTAACAACAACAACAAATTTGTGTGTTTATAGAGCCTTCAAATGATATTTGTGTGGACATAGGGTAGTTGTGCATTGTGTCCTATTGGTGAATGTAGGAGGAAGGACTATAACAGAAGGAAAGTTTTCCACCTTGTTATGGCAATTCCTGCTGATGGAGTTGTGGGCTGCCTTGCATGCAGAATAACTAACCCCATTAAGACATGGTATGCTCAGTAAAAGTGCACTGGTATTTCATTACAAGCAAAAGACACCTGGGACAGGAGAAGCAGAAGCACCTAAGGCCTGATTTCATTTGCACATTCCTGATGGTCTCTGCCCAGAACTTGCAGTCTTTCCTCCCCAAGCTGAAGGTCTTACAATGCTCTCTTTTCATGATTGCGGTCACACTGGAAAATAGAAAAAGAACAAAGAGAAAAGATGGATGTGCTTTTTCACCATATCTAAAACAGGTTATGCTATTTCTAGTGATATAGGCTATGATTCTCCAACCCAAGTGCTAGGGTATTTGCATGCTTAATTCACATGTCTAATTGCCATAATTGCACATGCTCATTAGGCAATTTTGTGTGCAAATGCTGAGTTAGGCACATAACTAGGCATAGTGTTTGCAGTGTGATCTGGTTCAGCACTCACAGAAAATTTGTGAACAAATTAGACATGCAATTGAATGCACATTTTATGCATTGAGGTTCTGATCCTATGCTAAGAAGTTGGGCAGGGCCTGGCACCATGCAGACTGCAATGAATGAGAAGAAAGTACTGCCCTTGTGAGTCCCATTGCAAGATCAAGCCCTTCAGCCAGAGCAAATCAGGCCTCAGCTGTCCATCATATTATCCGGAGATTCACACCCTCCTCTAAGGGTGAACTGGAATACTGGGGAGCAAAACAAATTTAACATTCATCTGGGAAGAAAAAAAAAATAAAAATCATGAAGCTCTAATTTTATAATCTGATTGCTGAGGACATGTAGATACAGAGCCTCCCTGTCAGAAGGCAGACAAAGCCAGCCTGTTTCTTCCTATGTTCCCATAGAAGACACAACAGTGAGTAACCCAAGTAGCTCAGCGTTAGCAATAAAGGATACTAGCACAGCCTTAAACCAGCACAGCTGATTTGAGTTAGAGCCCGCCTGTGGGAACATGGCTACAAGAGAGCCCAACTTTTGTGGTCTAATGTTTGCAATTTCTCCATCTCGATGAAGATATATGTTCTTTTAATAGAAAGTACAGAGGAAGATACCCAAAAGTAAGAAGTCAAGGCACAGAAAGATTGACTTATGGTTTGTTTAATCCTTCAACTTTACCCTCCCCAAGCCAGTTTGCAAACTCTCTTCCTCTGAATTTATGACAAGCAGGACTAAAGGGACTGTCTATAGATTAACATTGACATTTCCTTTGTACATTAATCCTTGGAATCTCATTTACCATACGTCTCTGCTGAATGACATAAAAATGATGATTTTTTATTACTGACTAGATTATAATGAGGTACATTTCCACTACCATTCAAAAATACCAAATGGAAGCCAGAGCTGTCTTTTTACCAAAATGTGACTTTACAAATGAAAATGTGGGCACGCTGTGATGGGCAGCCCTTTGGAGAGCAATGAGGTGCACCTCTGTCCTGCAAACTCCCACAAATGGCCGAATGCACAAGGCCAGGGATGTTTTGCTGGCTATAACACCATTGCAGCTGTTAAATTCTTCTCCTTAGGGTGTACCTTCATGATACAAAGGCTTTGGTGAAAAGATAAACTTAAGGAGTTGGGCCCATAGCACTCCTGCCCACACCACCTGGTGGTCACCCCACAAGACAGGGTGTCTTTAACAGTTCACTGAAGAAAGGTAGTGGCATGAGAGCTGTGGCATGCAGACAGAAGCAAAAGTGAAGACACTGAGGGAGAGGAGAGGAGAGGAGAGGAGAGGAGAGGAGAGGAGAGGAGAGGAGAGGAGAGGAGAGGAGAGGAGAGGAGAGGAGAGGAGAGGAGAGGAGAGGAGAGGAGAGGAGAGGAGAGGAGAGGAGAGGAGAGGAGAGGAGAGGAGAGGAGAGGAGAGGAGAGGAGAGGAGAGGAGAGGAGAGGAGAGGAGAGGAGAGGAGAGGAGAGGAGAGGAGAGGAGAGGAGAGGAGAGGAGAGGAGAGGAGAGGAGAGGAGAGGAGAGGAGAGGAGAGGAGAGGAGAGGAGAGGAGAGGAGAGGAGAGGAGAGGAGAGGAGAGGAGAGGAGAGGAGAGGAGCCATCATATAAGCCAATACAATGGTGTCCTCTACACCCAGAGCCAAAATCACCTTTCTGGTGCTTCTACTGACACTTTGTTCTGCAGTATCTTTCACTGGGTACATTTACTCTGATGTTACATGGAGGTGACTGGGAATCTCCCTGTGTTCAAAGGTTTAAAGAAAACATGGAAAAATATATACAAAAAATTGTAACTGGCTATGGGAGGGAGGAGGGAAAGGGGGAAGGGAGGAAGGGAGTGAGGAAGGAAGGAAGGAAAGAAGGAAGGAAGGAAGGAAGGAAGGAAGGAAGGAAGGAAGGAAGGAAGGAAGGAAGGAAGGAAGGAAATCAGTATAATAGTACATGTGCCTATGGTGCTAGCAAACACTGACATTAAGATTCCATGGTTTATTATAAAATCCTCAATTTATGATAAGCCTAAAAAATGCAGAACAGTTAGAAGTTGATATCATACAGTAAATAGAAATGAACAGGAGGAGAAAAAAACAACCAAAAAAAATAAAAACAAAAAACAAACAAACAAAAAAACCCACCAGAGTGAAAATTCAGGGGCTAATACCCCATCCTGCTTTATAACGCACACAGCAGAGTAAGCCTAGGAAATATTCCTTAGGCTATAAAATTACACAAAGGACTAGAGTGTCCCATTTTTCTTTTTAATTTAGAGAAAATAGCCAGAGCCATTGAAGAGAGGGAATTGACCTCTTTGGGTCTCTCACTTTCTCAGAGACATTTCTGGTCAATCAAGCCTGCATGTCATTCCTGGAAGAATGACCACAGCCTCAGAGCTTTCTGGCCTCTACCCTGGAACCCATTGCTTATATTTCCATTACCCCACTGTATGTCAGACCTGTCTACAGCCTTTGTCAATGGCAAAAGGTCAGAAGTCTACCAAACTTAGATATTGGCATATATTCTCCCATAAATTAGACAAAGAAATTTCAGAATCCATATCCCTGAGTGATGGCGAATGTCATCCCCCCCCCTTTCTGCTTCTTTTCAAGAGGTTACACGCAGTTTGGCCTGTGTGGCTTTACAATCCATCCATTTTAAAAACAATTAAAATAATATAACATTGATTTATTTTTAAGCACCACGGTTTGCAGGAGTGCTGAGTGTGAATGGATTGAAGAGATGCTGCCCCTATAACACAGCGTGTAGTACCCCCTGGAGGTGAGAACCCCGGCATGTAGAGGCCAGAGCCTCCGTTTTGAAGGCTTTCCCCGCTTTCTTGTCCTTTTCAGCAGCAGGCACTGGGAAGGGAACAGACAGCGGCTTTCTGCTTGGGAGCAAAGAAAAACCGCAAAGCCAAGCGCTGTGCCCAGGATGCTCAGAGAGGTAGCGAAACCCAGCTGAAACCAGGCTGAGCCGGGAGGCATTCCCCAGTGCCGGCTGCATGCTAGGTTGTAAATCATTCCGTTTCCAAGCCCAGCATGGCTTCTTTTCCTTTGCTAAGGAAATCTCTCTCTTTCATTTTTCTGCTCTTTTCTCCCTTCAGGGAAGACAAGCTCCCCTGTGACGGTGGAGGAGCCCAATAAGAAAAGAGCCTCCCTCCAAATCAGCTGGGATCCTCAATGCGCAGAGGGTTGCACTTAGCCTCGGCTCTCAGAGCAACGAGGGTGCTTCAGAGCCAAGGCTGCGCCTGGTGGGGGGAGGTAATTATAGGCGAGGAAATATGGGGAGGGGAAGGCAGACACAATGCGGGGCCTGATCTCGAGAAGTGCTGAACACTTGTGAGGCACCAAACACCTTCAGTGCTCAATGACAGGAGTTAAGAGCATCCAGCCCTTCCCAAGAGTTGCTAAGCGCCCCAGAGAATCAGACCTGTGTGCTGCCACTCAGCTTATTTCCACGACAAGATGCGAGGTTCATGTTTGTTTTTAGGTGCGGTTGGAGCTTTGGGCACTGTGAGACCCCTTTACAACCTAATTAAGATAAATCACGAAGAAATATACAAAGATGCATAATTTATCCTCTCTTCGACTGATTTAAGTGTATCCCCACAGGGAACTACACCCATTTAACTAAAATCAAGTTAGAAATCAATTTAGTTACATTAGTGCATTTTCGGTATGGAATAGCCCTTAATTTAAATGAGAATAAAGACCCACTATGGGCCGATTGATTCTGCTAGGTGAAGAGAAAGCTTTTATTCTCAATATAGCTACAAACTAAATCAGATTCCCATATTATATATGGGAAATTTTGGGTATATGTCTTTTTTCACAAAGCTATGGACATATTCATTCCTCCTATGAATTCAAGTATTCCCACAGAGTGATATCACGATTACCATGCCTTAGAAAACCCTAAAAGAGAGGGCATTTTCCCTTTCAAGAGCCACAGGTGCTCACTTTCAGTGGCAGGATTTGCATGTCTCAGAAAGGTCTTTTAAATTTAATGCGTAAGTTCAGTAGACACAGGAGAAAGGAAAAGGGCTAGCTTTAGAAGCTATCTGGACACGGTCCTGGGTAACCTGCTCTAGGTGCCTCTGCTGGAGTTGGACCAGATGGCTTCCAGAAGGTCCCTCCCAACCTCAACCATTCTGTGGTTCTGTGAAATCCTGATGTCCAGAAGCACATGGGGGGAAACTACCTACACCAGCAGGAAAAAATAAAATCAGGATAAGAAGCTCTACCTCAGCTAGTCCTATGTTCTTGCCCTGAGCAAGGACAGGGAGCTGAGGTTGGCTTTGCATGGGGAAGCGTGGGAAGGTGAGCACACCTCCTGTCTGCATCTAGTGGGACCAGGTGGGGAGGAGGTGTCAGGGGTAGAAAAGCCTGCACAGCACGTGGTGTCCCCAGAGAGAGGATTTAAATGTCCCTTCAGCTCTCTTAGCTGACTAATTTTCCCCCAGGACACAGGTCTTTTGGAGGGGAACAGATAGGGCATCTGGAGGCACAGGCTGGCCCCAGGGGCTGGGCATGGCTGGATCCAGTTGCTGACCTGAGTGCCCAAAGGAGTCCCCAGAGCTGTTGTGCCCCATAGTCCTTTCCATTTGACCCCATTGCCTACCCACATCTGTTTGAGAAAAAGCTTTCGGCAAGGGAGAGGGAACAGAAAATGGGGCTTTTCCAGGGAAGACATTCTGTTCATCCCAGTTACCTCATTTTCTCTTAAACCACTCATGATCGCTTGCTCATCTTGCCCCCGCTATCCAGCTTGTGACCTTCAAACAGTCTTAGGAGCAATGATATAAAAGATACATGAAGGAAGGCTCTAGGTGGCACTTCAGGCTACATAAATGTGACCCCGTCTATCAAGACACACATTATTTAAATCATAAGTTTAATCAGGTAATCCTTAAGCAATCAGGATATTCAGCAAAAAGTATGTTAGCAGTGTGTAGTATTTGAAGCGATTCCCAGTATACATTTTCCTGTTCACCCAGATCTATAGTTCAGTTCCACTTCACCAGCAGAAATCAAGAGAAATCTCACTAAAGAAAATGAAACCACTCAGTGGAATAAATCAGAAACAGGCCCACAGAGCTCTTGCAAGAGTGAGAGTTTGGCACCTAAACAGAAGCAAGAAGCCTAACTGCATGTGTTGAGCCTCAATACTAGAGATGAGTGTTAGAGCACAAACCACAGGAAATTCAGCAAAAAACTGCACCACTACAATACCTGCAGAAGGGATGCGTGGGATGTACATCTTGGTTCTGCTGAAAGTATTGCGTTGCCTATTTTAAAGAGGTTTCTCATCACTCCAGAGCTAGGAATATTTGCTTTTCTCCTCTCTAAGCCCTAGTTTGGCAGCACATCATCAGCCAGTGGCTGTCTCGGACATGTGCTTACTTGACTATTTACTGAGAATTACACAACAGATCAACAGTGAATCACATTCCTACATGGTTTTGGGGGCCAGGGCCCAAATGCAGATGCATTTCTTAGTGGTCATCTGAAGGTGCTGTTCCACACTACAATTATCTAATGGCAAAGCTGCCAAAGGAGGACCCTGCCTTTTCTCACCCACAGCTATTTGTTACTCTCTCTCCTCCCTCCCATTTATCACTCCTAAGTGTGCTGATACCCTTTAAACTAAATTAGTGAAATGGCCAGTATTAGCAACAAGAGAAAAAAAACACTGATCTGTTTGAGACTCCAGAAACAGCTGCCTTAGCATCAGTGGGGGAGGGGACAGTCAACTGCAGCAGGGAAAGGAGGGAGGGAATGCACTGGGAAGGACAAGGACCTCTTCAAACTGCATTCTTCCTACAGAAATGTTAATGGTAACCAGCAGCCAGCTCTCTAGGCTGTCCAAGCGGGTCAGAAAAACTTGCCTGCTTCTTCCTAGTGCCTCACGACTGGCTCTGCATTACACCAGTTCAGTTTTTTATCTGTCCAGGATGCTGTCTGTAAGAAGGCAGGGGATTCGGTGCATGCAAAAGATTTAGGTCCCCAATGCACAGGGGTCTTCTCTTCCACTACAGCACATCTGCAGCCTTCACATCACTGCTCTTCCTGTGCATTACAGCAGCCTCATGTAAGGCAGCTGGGGAGGTTCATCCTCCCCGGCCCTTTCCCCTCTGGGCTTCTCTTGCAAGCAGCAAAGCTGCGCCAGCTGCTCGGGGAGGTTTGCAGCACCTTCTCCCCTTGGGCTGAAACGGCCCGACTCCTTTCCCATCGGCTGCTGAATAGGCAGCAGTCAGTTGGCAGCTGCAGGGGACTGAGGAGCCTTGTGAAGGCTGAAAAGTAACAACAATAAAGAAGATGAATCCTGGCCAACTCGCTGAGGATTTATAAAATGAGGTCAAGTTTTGACAAACATTTTTTTCTTTTGCAGTGGAACTGGTGGACTCTGTTTAGAGTGGTTCCCATAACAAACTTCCCTCCAGTCTCTGCTAGGGAAAAGCAGCCTCATCCACCCTAACTGGCACTGCCAGGCACAGGTTAGATATTCCCAGGTAGGCAGAAGTTATGAATACAGAGGGAGGAGACACAATGAGAGGGATGTTTTATTAGTTTTTTTTTGTTTGTTTGTTTGTTTTTTGTTTTTTTTTTTTTTATGAGTTTTCTTCTCTGTCTTACTCCTGCTTGCTGTGAATTATTCAATAGTCACAGAATTAGGCAAAGTGAGTTCATCCTTCTATGAGGACATCAGTCCTGCCCTCCCCACTGCAGCCTCTGTTGCAACAGCACGGGAACATTTCACCATTATTTTAGTGTTCATTACCCTCAGTTTATCACCCTCACAGTTTACCCTCAGTTTACCCCTGGGGGAGGAAGAGAAGGCACATTTCACCCACTGAGCAAAGCCATGGACAGGTTTCATGGCAGCTTCAAAAGGCATTTGGGCTCTTAGTTCCCACCAAGGGTCTGAAAGGTTGGTGCTGAGTAACACTGGTGCATAGCCTAACTGAGGTCCTGCAGGCGGTGTGCATGGACCTGGCACCTTCTCATAAAGGAGTCCTGGAACCAGAGGGTCCATTGGCCAGGTTACTTCCAGAAGTTGGGAGCCTGAGAAGATGTGGTATCACTGGTGTCACCGTTCACCAGGGCAGCAGGACAGCTGGGGTACATGGACTGTAGGTACCTGCACAACTTCAGCTGAACTTCTCATTCCTACAGTCCTTTCAACAGTGATAAACTCAAATGTCTTTATTTTTACACTTGCTTTTATAGACATGGAAGAAGAAACCTAAAAATTAGGGGTTTGTGTCCTCCAGGCCAGCTCTGGACAGTTGTGTTGTAATAAGGAATGCAATAAATGTCAGTTTGTCTTAGAAGACACTCAGCAGTGGTTTAGGTTCACCGTCCGCAAACAGTATTATCTTCAGTGCCATAATCAGCTTGGAGGAGGAATGGGTTCCTGAGACCTTTGGCATTTCGAGTGAAGTAAAGTTATACAATTAAACGTCAGTTAGGAAATATCCATAACTTACCAACAGGGGAGAGCAGTTAAGAGCATTACCAGCTGTCAGCACCTGGGAAACTAAATTGAATGGCCAGAGCACTGAGATATGAAAACTAAAGAGAAAAATCACATGTGCCTACTTTCTTTACTGCTACGGTGTCATAGGTCGTATGTTTTGCTAACCTATAAGAAATAATAGGAACTCGGAGATAAAATATAGCTCCAAATGTGAACAGGGCATGGAATAGAAGAAGTTAAGCAAGGACAAACAGATTACTAGTGCTCTGAAGTATAAAATCACCATCTCAGAGACCACTCTCTCTACTGCTAGCAGCTTCATAAGCTAAGCCAGCTGTTGCAAATAATGCTGTTAGATTTTTAAAGACATCTGTTTCCTAGACTGTAAATAGAAATACAATTTCTTTAAACTAAAAATACTCCCTCATGTAAATTTGTTGTTAAAAAATCAAATTGGCAATATGTGTAATGACAGCCTTTCAGGGAACCAGATTGTAATCACCAGCGTGTGATGCTTGTATGATATCCTGAAAAACTTGTTATCAATATTACAAATGTATCACTCCTAAAGGATTTGGGCAACACACAGCAAAACAGAAAATAAAGAAATAACAACTAAAATGGTATGTTGGACTTCTTGTGTGTGAGAGGAATTATGGCCATGGAGAACTCTTAGCTCAGGCACTCAGAAATGGGGATAAGCAGGAGCAGCAGGGATGGGTCTGACCCTGATGGGTTAGGGAAGGACCTATAGGAGAGAGATGAACATGCTGAAGCACATCCTAGATGAGAGGTTGAGGATCTATAAACACCTCCCACTGCTCCATGCAATGGAGATCCTTGTGTTTCCCCTGCAGCAGCAGATGTGGGACACCTACTACCATGTGTGCAGGGGCAATGAGCCATCACCGTGTGCCATCAATAGATGGATTTGAGGGGCTGGTGCAGGGCACAGCCACCTGGTGCCACACTAATAGGGGCCATGCAGAGCGCAGGAGCAGTTTTGGGAAAGGAGGGAGGCAGAGGGAAAGTGGCTGGTGGGAGCTAGGGTCAAGCCTAGTGTGGCGTGAATTAAGAGCCTGTCTAAAAGCAGGAAATGTTCACACTTCTCAGGAAGCTTTATGAGCAGAAATAATGAAACAGCCACCTCTGAAGAACTCAGGTTCCCGTTCACTTTTCCAATGCATCCGCTTATACTGCAGGTCTCGTCACAGGCTGCTGAGTGTGCACGTGGGCCGGGAGAAGCACTGTGACGCTGGCGTGCACTAGCAGCAAGTGCCAGCCTGCCCCACGAGGCCTGCAGTGGCTCCCTGCCCTGCTGACATGGCACCAGCAGGGACGCCTCCACCAAAGTGCTTGCTTCACGTTGAAGCTACCGCGCTGAGGGGGAAGCAGTGGCAATGGGTATGAGGAAGGCTTCAAGGGAGCGCTGACTCACAGCAGATATGAACCTTGCAAAAGGCAGTCCGGAGTCTTCCTGCCTCTGTGCGTCAGTCAGTCGTCATGCCGACAATAGGAGCAAGGCCTCTCCATCCTGCTGTAGCTTTGATGCGCTATAGTCTTGCGTGATCTTTGTAAAACAGCACCACAGCAATTAAAAATCACTGTGTAATGAGTCCGGTTCTGCAAACACACAAATGAGTGGCAGGGCAGTGGTGATGCTGAACATTGCTGGGTGACCCATTCTATCAGAGCTGCATAATGGCAGCTTCCATACAGAACCAGGGAGGAAAGGGAGTGTAGCGCAGGAAATGCATAGCTGCCATCAAAGGAAGGAAACGGGAGAGAAGCCCAGACCCAAACCTGGGTCCTGCGGGATTCTTGGCCTCCTTCCAGCCAAGGATATTAGAAACCAATATCAGGGGTGGAGCAGTGGCAACTGCTGCAGTGACTCACTCCCTTGTGGAAAGTAGCCACCCAGACAACTGGCACGTCGCCTCGCTGTGTGCACGGCCCCTGAGCTCGCCCAGTCACGTAAGCAGCTGGCATGTTTCCTGCTGGAAAACATCAGTGATTAACAAAAAATGCAAATAATTTAATGTGGATACCTGAGCACTATCCCAGATAAAAGCAATTACTGTATGATAGGAATGGAATTAGAGTTGTCTTGATGTGACTTTTGATCCTAAAAAAAAAAAAAAAACACACAGCGCGATGTGAGATGCCCAGGAAATGAAAGTCCAGATGGAAAGAGATTAGGAATTGTTCTTTGGGTTGGTTTAAATCACAGCTGACCTTATTATTCGGTGTTCATGCGTAAGGGGAGAGAACTCCAAAACAGGGTGACATTCAGGCTTTCTTCTTCCCTTTGCCTATACGGCAGTTGCCTATACATGATTCTGGTCATGTGCTGCGTTCTCACAGTTCCCACACAATCACACTGTTGTGCTCCCTACTCGGGGACGACGAAGCTGTTTATCACAGCATTCCATTTGTCACATTAATTTGAGATGATGATAATGCCCAGTTGCAAGTAGCACATTTTACATCAGCAAATATTGCAGCAGTTCTTCCCCAAATGGGAAATGAAGGCTTGGAGGGGTAAAAAGACTTTTCTTTGGCCACCTAGTGAGTCACTGATCTCCCACATCCCAGTAGAAAATTAAACATCACTGTCTTTACTTGTTTATAGATTAAGCTCTCCAGTATACCCCTCTGAAGTCTGTATGTGAGAGTTGTAACCAAACAACCATGCCTAAAATGATTCTTCCCTTGGGTATGGGGAGATAGTGGGGTGAATGATTCATGCCTTGGAACTGCAGTTGATCACTTAACAGCCTGCATGCTTTCAACATTTGGCTGATCAAAACTCAGCAGAGTGCACATAGCACTGTATCCAACCTATCTATAAAACTTCACAGAATTTTGGTGGCAGTGAGAGAGAAGCCCATTCCCCACTATTTTCCCCAAAGCAGGCCTGCACAGCCTGATCCATGCAGCTTACCTCCAAGTGCCTCTTGCGTCCCAAGGGAACAGCTGTACCTGTAACTGCATCTGTGGATACTGATGCAGGAGGTCTTTGGTTTGTTGGTTGTGATGGACCACATCCTTTGTGCACATCTTTTCTTTTCTCTCATTTCCTCTGTCCACTGCTGCTAGCCACAGGCAATGTTATGGAGATGCATCTTGACATTGAGTATTATAGGGACTGATACTAGAGACAGAGTTCCTTCAGAGTTCAAGGCTAGCTTACCGTGTAGTTTGCTTGTTGAACCTTCTCAAAGCCACAGTTGGGAATTTAAATAGCTTTCCCAGCTGCTTGTTTGTGATTGCAGAAGACCCAATGCAACCTGGTATGGTCTGAATGAGATTTCATCCCCAGGTTAAAAAAATAAAAATAAAAAAAAAATCCCTGAAAATAAATTTTGGACTTGAAACTACTCAGCTGCTGAGACGAGCTGTTTAGTTCTGGTGGCACGCAGTAGCTCCATGGGCCCTCCATCTAAGCAGTACCAGTATGGGGCAGTTTAGGTGAGCCGCAGTGGGAAATCCTTTCTGACTTTGCTCCACTCCCATGGGAAAACAACAAATTCTCACCACCCAACACATTCCCAGCACCACATAGCATCTCTTACATTTCCACCATGCCACACAACTGCTTGCCAGCCTGGAAATTTGTGTTCAGCCTGCATTTCACTTTCATTGCCATGATCTGAGTGTCCTGGGTCTGATGCTGCAGTCAGCTGCAATATTGTTTTTATTGTGGATGGGACTGTTATTAGTATTTAAATACGGATTTATTTTCTTGGCTCTTCACAGCAAACAAATGAGATTGTGATCTATGACTGTTTCCATTTTGGTGTCTCTGCATCTATGCTGCAGAATGCCATCATCCACACCTCTGATCCCTGTGAGTCCTGTTAGCGCATCTTGTTGGCAGCAGAGGTATTCTTCCACTGCAGGCTTCATCCAAAACAGCATATTCCACCATCTGTAGCTACCTGCTGGTGTCCAAGATGTAGTGAGGTGGTTGCTTTCTTTATCCAATAGCATTAGCCAATATTTATCTTTGGCACCAAGTGCTGAGGCTATTTTTGCTTCTGCCAAGTCAGGTAACGTGTCTTTCGTTGCAGGCACTTGGTAATGAGCAGTTTGTTGTACTTTGATGAGGTTGCTCAGGCTTATGAGAATAAAGCATTTGTCCATGTCGAGGCTGGCTCCCAGGCCAGGTACCTGCCCAGGGATGCAGCAACCGCAGTGCTGGTGCTATCTCTTTCCATTCACTTCTTTGGCTGTTTCTTCTTTTTCTCTCCTGGTACAGTGGTTACGCAGTGATGCAGATGCCATCCTGGCTGAATCACTGTCTGTATTTCAAGGTGAAATAGGCTTGGAAGATATCCCAGTCCTCTGAAAACATCTTGATAACCTTTCAGCAGTCTAAGCTACAGAAGCAACACTGGGCAATGTCTGCTCTGACTCTTCATGTGCCAATTTTTCTGCTTTGCCTGTGTGGTCCTTACCACAACTATTGCATCTGGCCTCCTATACAGTTTATTTTCTTCTAATGATTTTTTTTCTACCTAGTATCTTCCTCCGGAGATCGCTTCTTCCACACAAGCATTATTTCTTCTTTGTATGACCATCGGTGTTTCTCCTTTTTTTTCCTCCTTTCACCCCAAAATCCCAAGCTGGAGCATAGACAGACTCCATCTATGCTCTGTTTGGATATAAATTGATGTGCATTTGCTTTCTACATAGCCAGACCTCTCCAAGCAGCAGGATGGGCTCTTCAAGCAGCCTCACTGAAGATATTGCTTCTGTAGTGCATATCACAAATTTGGTTGTGTTCTTTCTTTCATTATTTTTAATGTTTTTGGTTTTTGTTTTGTTTTGTTTTGTTTCGTTTTTAATACACAGTTTGATAACACATAAGTCAGCCATTTTCTTCAGGGACAATATTCTGATCTGTCCTTATCTTAGGTTCAATTATACTCATTGAGGACATTATTTACTTGTGTTTTATTTAGGGGAGAGGAAAGGTTGGAAACTGCTTTAAATTCTTCTAGGCTTTATGATGGCACGTAGTGCCTACTAGACTTATGTTCCAGTTCTTCCAACAAACTCTTGGCCAATTCCCACATCTGTGCCTCAGTTTTCCTCCTTCTGGAATGGGAAGAACTGCTAAATTTCCTTATTAAAAAAAGGAACACACTTTGTGTATGTCAGGAAATCAGTAAACACAGCAATGGGAAGGGATCAATAGAACAAGACTGTAATGATGAAACAGTTGAACTAAATGTTTCTTCCTTCAAATGTCTCATGCACGGTCAAGGCCAGAGGTTGTTAGAAAACAAGGAAAAAATCCGCTCCCCATAAAAAAAGTACAAAGCATTCAAACCATTTGCATTTTATCAATAAGTGCAATTAAGCAATAGGGAAAAAGGTCCAGTACTGTAAGCCTTGTCTCCTCCCTTTCCTAATGAGCACCTAGTAAGCCAGCCAAACCATTTTCCCACAGCTTGGTAGCTATCTAAAACTGCTTTATTTTACATGGTGGCTGCCCTTCAGTCTCTACTGTACTTTACTGTATATGGTTAGGATGTCATGCTAAGAGTGCAAGTCTCTTCATGCATGATGGAAACAGCATAGCCATTGAGACCAAGGTCTGGACAGCACTTCATCTGGGGAGGTGGGCGACTGCTTACTTACTTATGTTACTTACAGGACACACAGTTGTTCCACTGACCTGCTCTAAAGTTCTTGCAGATTCCTGTTCAGCAAGCTACATAAGTAATTCCCAGCTGTCTTTAAGTTCACTTTGTTGAATTAGGGCATAGGATATTAAAAATCTTACAATCATAGAGTATCCTGGATTGGAAGGGGCCCACAAGGTTCATGGAGTCCAACTCCTGGCTCCACTCACGACCACCCAAAAATCAGACCATGTGTCTGAGAGCATTGTCCAAATGCTTCTTGAACTCTGGCAGGCTCAGTGCCATCACCACTACTCTGAGAAGCCTGTCCCAGTGTCCGACCACCCTCTAGGTTCAGAACCTTTTCCTAACCCCCAGCCTGACCCTCCCCTGTCCTAGCTCCATGCCGTTCCCTCAGTTCCTGTCGCTGTCCCCAGAGAGCAGAGCTCAGCGCCTGCCCCTCTGCTCCCCTGTGAGGGAGCTGCAGGCTGCCATGAGGCCTCTCCTCGGTCTGCTCTGCTCAGGGCACTCTCTAATTGTTTCCTGTCTTTCTTATGTTGTGGTGCCTAAAACTGCATAACAATGAGGATGCACCAGAGCAGAGTGGGACAATCCCTCCCCTTGACTGGTTAGCAATGTCAAAAAAAAATGTAACTACATAGAAAAAGAACATAAACCCAAGTATATCTAAGCCAAGTAACAATCTCAAGAGATTCTCTCTACAGGGTGAACTTCTAGCTTTGCAGAGAGGTGCTTGTTTTTATTGCAAGTTCTTTTAAAACTGATCTCGAGTACAGCAGTCAGATTTGTTTCTCTCAGCTACATTAGGAGCAACTGGACCACAGACCACACTGCCACATTCACAGATCACACCAGACAACATCCAACCTTGGCCTCAGCAAGCTCACAAGCACACGTGGCTCTATGTGTGCTATGCAGTCTTTGCTACACACAGGTGTGGATCTTTGGCCAGATCCAAGCAGAACAAAACATGCACCAAAGCCAGGGTGTAGTACAAACACAGGATAGAAAGAGTACTTCAAGTCTGAAGAATATATAGAAAATGTATACCAAGAAAGCTAAATGACTTCAATTACATTAATGTTTTAAGACCCTTCCATACAGTGTTTAATAGATTAAGGCTATTAGTCAGGCTTGAATCAAGAGATATTGAGTGAAGATGAACCAAAACAAGAGGTAAGAGGTGGTACAAGGACTGTGTATTTTACCTTCTAGACAGGAGATCCTTGTTCTTACCACAGAACAAGACCAAACTGGTTTAATCACAGAGTATAAACACTAAGCTAAAAAACAGATCTCATGTGCCTAGAAAGAGTGTAATAGACTAAGTACACCCAATTATAGTATTTGTAATAATGCAGCTTTATTTTAGATGATAAAAGGCAGGAGGTAGCCTAGGGCACAGTTCTTCTTGAACTGAAGCTATGTTCTTGAGTTCAAACTTACAGGTGCAATGAGACCCTTGCTTTTACACAGTAAATGAAATTTGGGTAAGAACTAGCTCTCACAGGGGCTATTTATTAAGGCATATACAACTACCACATTTTCTTACCATTTTGAAATGTTCAGGGTTGAGATTACTTTCTTTCCATTAGGTATTTTTATTTCTATTACTTTCTATAAGTATTTACTTATTTTATGAAATATGTGTTTGGCTTGAGCTATTATATTCAGTAATTAACATTTCAGTAAAGTTCTTTTGAAACCAGTTCCTTAGAACATTTTGCATTTGCGTTCTGGAGCCGGTTCCTTGAACTCTGGCTGATACTGGCCCATGTCTGAGGTCAACACAAGAAACCAGAGCTGCTTGCAGAATTCATTTGCAGCATTTCACGAGCAGGACAGAGCAGAAGAAGAGCAAAAATGAAGTGCAGACATTTGCTATGACAAACACACACAGGAGAATCAAGTTTATAGGAACACCTGTCATAATATTTCTTATTATGAATGTTTTTTAAAAATTAAAATATCAATAAACTCCTTCTCTACCACTCTCAGGAAGGGTTACTATCACAACTGCTTTCTTTAGATGCTTTATATTTGACAGCACGTTTCCAGGACAAAGACTTTGGCCCCAGTTGTCTCAGCATCTGCACAAGTGCATTGGTCACAAGCAACTCAGCAGGACTACTCACATTTAAGAGGTTATATTTAGTTAAATATTTATGTACTTTTTCTCAGGTTTCTATTATTTCGTTTATGACAGCTGGACTTACAACTCTGATGTTTTGATGAAGGGAAACTATTTCCTCCTAAAGAAAGATATACTACCAATGGACATTCTGCCTCCCTTCCTCTTGGGAGAGTAGTGTGTATGCTTTCTCAAATGTGAGTATTCTTTACATTAATGAGATTGACTTAATAGGAAAGATCGTGTTCTCCCATAAATGGTACAGGCCATATATAAAGAAAATATAGGTATAGAAAGAGAAGGAAATAGGGTGTTTCTACCATAGCCATCAGTGGAAATTATTGCCTTTACACCTTGTCCAGTTTTGGATTTAGTTTCTAATCCCTTTAACAGGCTTTCCCAAATCCTGAGTACTTTAAACTATTATTTAATACCTTCTTTGCCAGGATGATTTTCTGTCTGTGCCTCTGTCTCTGTATGTACATTATATTATGTATGCACATACACATAATATTATTATTCCCTTAGTAGCAATTAAGCAGTATAATCCACCACCAAGATATTTATAACAATTTAAACTACCTTGAACCAAGGAGTTTAGAGGATTAGAAATGAGATTTAAGCAGTTGCTGAGGGGATAAATTTTACAGTTCTTGTTCACTGCAGCCCCATTTGACTTTAAGGCCAGAGAACGCAGAGTTTGGAAGTGACTGAAGCAAAGAAGAGAATGAATCAAAAGTTGAGCCAGGTTTAAGGCTCACAGTAGTTCTTTTGTTGAAACATTTTAAATTCCATGTTTAGAGGACAGTGTGGAGCTGGCTGCTTGGACAGGTTTGCCCAGCTTCCTTGCAAGCTGTGTGCCCTGTGAAGACAGCCACCAGTCGGCGTGCAGCCCTGTATGGTCTCCAGGCCCTGTGTGCTGGCAGAGCGAACAGGCAGAGTACAATCTGGCTTAAACTGAAGGCTCTGCTGGCTCCAGTAACATGACATGTGCTGGGGAGGGGGCATAAACTGCCCCTGTAAATTCAAGCCTCTCTGGGTTTGCCAAGGGAAATTAGAAGAGTGTCCAAAGACAAGAACATGTCTACACTGAGGAAGCGGAGTACCATTGCTCGATTTTTTTTTGAGGCCTGCTAGCAAACCAACACACTGGCATTGCTTCGTGTTTAAGGGCACACCGTCTCATATATTTACATCAATGTGTGCTTTTCACTCTTAGACTCCTCATTTGACTGCAAGCATCTTTGAAATAAAACTCTCCCAACATATTTATCTCTTGCACAGTCCCTGGAGCCCTGTCCTGTAGTCTATCTTGTCAATGAAGCAAGAGCAAACTCTCTGAAACTGCCCTTTTTCTGCTTATAACATCTGGGATAGTTCCCATTTCTTTCGTTCTCTCTGCCTGTTAAAGGCTAACATTAAAAAATAAAAAACAGAGAAAAATAATGTTGCCACCTGGTGAGCTAAGTGCACCTCCCACATAATTCCCCAATAAATTCGTTCTATTATTCTCACAGTTGTTTCTTTTCTTTTTTTTTTTTTTTTTTTTTTTTCAATTTTATTTATTCATGAGTAATCTCTTATATACAAATCAACCTTCCTGTCACACCCAGGTGTCAGCTTATGTTATCCACTTTAGAAGAGAGCCGCAGAGTCAGAGTAAGCAATGGAGATATCCACAGGGAGTGGACTTTCCAAGCCGTCAGTCTCACAGGGGTGACTCTGCCCTGCAGTCACGGGTGGAGCTGCTCACCAGCAATAATATGCTTGCTCCTTGCTGGCACAGGGCCCTGGTGTGCTTGGGAACAGGGAAAATGCACCCCACACATGGTCATTTTGCTTGCTAAGGTGTGTGAGCATAAGGCAGCACCTTTCTGAGTGCACATATACTTGTCTTCCTAAGAAATCTTTTTAAAAATATCTGTGTTTGTTGCTTGCTAGAAAGAAAATATGAATGGAGGACATGAGGACTGGGAGGGACACCAAGCATAAGGAAGCAATGCAGTATGCGTGCTACTTCCTGGAGATCCACACTCGATGATGGATGGCACAAGCTCTCCGTGGTTTCCAAGTGCTTGGAGGAAATGCTCATTACTATTTCTCCTTGTGATTGTGAATGCTTATCTCAATAAAGGGACTTGTTAAGGGGAATGACCTATTTTCAAAGCCTGTAAAAGTCCTAATTCAAGTCTGCAGTGAATTTTATTTTTTTAAAAAAAAAAAAAAAAAAAAAAAGGTTCCTAAGCACCTTTAAATGCCTGCAGCAGTGCCATGTGGCAGTGAGTTGCCATGTTGTTCACATGCTAGAAGGAGAAACAATCCTGGATATGGCAATGGATTTCATGTTTAAAGTGCTCAAAAGGTTATTACATTTAATAACAAGTGGGGACGGAAATTACAAAAATGATGATAAATAGCTGGCTGTAGCCCATCTATAAATTTCACCTGCTGACATGGTTTAGTGGGCAGACGCTAATACCACCCCAGGGAGGAAGAAGGAAACCAGCACTGGGACAGGAAGGGGTTAGGCAAGATTTAAGTGAGTGTACAGGAAGCAATAAAGGTTGTGGAGATTTAGCTAGAGTCTGGTGAGCGTTTGATTGAATCCTTTGGTTAGGGAACAAACTTGACAACATTATCTGTTTTTGTTGTAGGAACAACTGTTCACTTGTCTAAATCCTGCCCTCAGCACTGATATATATCAGCCTTCAATTTACTCTCACTTCCATTTGAATCACAGTATGCATCCAGCACATCCCCCCTGTTCCTATGCAGATGGCGTGCAGAGAAGACTATGCACAGTTTGTTTTAAGGCCTTTTTTTTTTTTTTTAATTGAATTAGGCCTGATTTGTTCTTCCATTTCCTGCCTAGGGCTAGTTTAGCACAGGTGGTGTCTTCCAGGGCAGGGCGGGCAATTTGGGTGAAACCTCAAAGCTGCCTGAACACGCCACACTCGCTGCCGCCAAGCCAAGCCCAGGTTTTGCAAGTTCCAGTTTGGCAGCAGAAATACCAGCGGGGCCGGCCCCGGGCAGCACCCCAGGAGCTCGGCCGAGCCAGCGTCAGATGCCAGAGCGGATCAGATCAGACGTCCAGCTAGCCTGAAATCCTGCCTCTGCTGCTCGCCAGGAACAAATGCAGAAGACCCCCCCCCCCTGCAAAGGACAAATGCCCATCCAGAAATGTGCCCGGCAGCCAGATTTCCCTACAAGCGGGAAGCACTCATTTTCACAAGCCCTAAAGCTTAGGTTTGAGTTATTAACATAATATTACATTAAAATATGAATTAATAGATTAACTTTTACCCTGGGTAGTTTAACTGTAGATGTAGCTGATATTGATTGCAATGTCCAACATTTGTTAATCCTGCTCCGCTCTTTGCCTCCGTATTTTCTCAAGGCCACGGCAGAGACACTGTGTTAAAAAAGCATTTGCTGTTTCAGATTTAAACTTGTTGCTTTTATTTCCGAGTGTCTGCCCGATATTTATTACAAGAGAGGGTACACAGGAGTGACCAGATGACCCCTTTGTACCATCTATTATTTTATATACTGCACTGACATCTCTTACTTGCCACCTTCTACCACTCAATCGTCCATGTCTTTATCTCAAAGTGTTTCCACACCTCTTCATCACGCGTTTTGTTACTCTCCTCCAGACTTAAAAATATGTCAGCCATATAATCTTTTATGAGGTGAAACTACCCTTACCTAAAAACAGCATTCTAGCTGCGGACATGCCATTGATCTTTCCATAAAACGGCATTGTAATTCTCCCAGCACTATCCTTTATGCCTCCCTTAATAGAGAGGCCAGCAGGATAACCTGATTCTGGGAACCTATTCCCAGCACGCAGCTGGCTGGAAAGAGGTTCGGGTCTTCTGAGCTTTGCCCAGAATTTTTTTATGAAACATCAGAGCCCAAAGCTACATTCAGCCAGGGTCACCTTTGCATTCACACACACACACAAGGCTCCACCATGCTGTCTGTGGCAGGCTCGACACAAATTCCTGCTGCCACGGCCTTTGCTTGCCTGTCCAAATTGAAGTGTCGAGCACCGATGTTGGCTGAGCATTGTCTCCTGTGCCACAGAGGTGGCTCCAGGGGGCTAGGGGCAAAGGTGGAGGTTGTGACCTTTTGTGTATCATTAGGCAATTAGCTGAGGCCCTCTCTAACCTCTCCAAGCACTGGGCCCTGGGCAAACTGTCCTACCCTGCCTGGTCGTGGCTAACCCTCTATGGTGTGTAGCCGCAATGCAAGTGTTTTGACACTCTTGGATTTTCTTCCCTTCTGTGCATGGGCAACATTATTACAAGCTTATCTTTCTGCCTCTTGTGAACTGGCAAGATTTTGAGGTAATGGTGCAAGACCTTATTCCAATAATTTCCTCTCCTAGACCAGGAGAGGAACCAATGCTCTCAGAATTGCCACAAAAACAGGATGGGTGTTTACAGGCTTTGCCCAAGTTACTGACCCAACTCAGAGTCTGGCTATCATTATGAAAAAGGGAACGGTTTTACCCAAAGGGGCCAGAAATCGTGTGTGAAATTAGAAGATATAGAAAGGAAAGGTTTAAGGATTTAGACACCATTGAACCTAGCCAACTCAGCTAAGCAGGCCCCATGGAGGTCATCTCTGACTCCCTTGCAAATGTACTCAGATTTGACTGTACTAAGACAGGCAAATCTCAAACATCCTTTTCCTCTGATTGTGTTTACAAACCCAGTCTTAGAAGATATATGCCCAGGTATGCCTGGTACATTTTGATTGTACTTTGAAAGGTTAGATGGTCAGAATATGCTGTTTTTGTGCCCAGCAATCAGACAGTGATGCTTTCTTCTATTATAATTGACATCAATGTCCTTTGCCACAGACAGTGAAGACAAAGGAAAGGGAGGATAAAAGGAAAGCTGAAGGAAAGAGGAGTCAGTCTGAGAGAAGAAGACAAATTGGAATACCAGATGTACACTACTTGTATAGGGTTTCCATCATTTATGAGATTGCTCTGTAAGTAATGGTACAATTTTATGTACAGGCCTTTCCATCTCAAGGCTGTGGTAAGAGAAAAAATAATAATAAAAAAATAATAATAATAAAAAAAAGATGATCTTCTTGTTAAGGTAGAGACACAAAATTCAGGAGATCTGGCTCCCATTCCTGGCTCTGACACAAACCTTGTGTAAATCACTTAATCTCCCTGTGCCTCTGTTTCCCATCTGTGAAAGAGAGATAACACATCCTTTTTCTCACCCCAGTCTGTCTTGTCTATTTAGATTATCTGCTTTCCTGGGCACAGAAAGCATCTTACTGCATGGGCTTGGGTTTTCAGTTTGTTTGTCCTCAGTGCTTTTTGCTGGATCTTTTAAGACCAGAGGGAACCGCAGTGATCATCTGGTCATGACCCCTTAGACAAGACAAGTCCTGGGAGCTCCCAGAATTAATTTCTGTTTAAGCAGCTGCAATAGACATACAGACAGAATTTAGAATATATATATATATGTATATATGTATATATATATATATATATATACTGAATGTAAAAACAAAACCTAAACAATAACAACAAAACCAACCACAAATCCAGTGTAGTTTTTGGCAAAAAACTGATCAGTACCATTCACTGATAAAAGATGGGGCTGTATTTCTTGCTTGATATTTTCTATATATTTTTTTTTTTTCCACTGCTATAATGATGCTTCCAACTTTGGCTGTTATCCTTGCCGAACTGAAGAACCCCCTCTGATCTGTTTGTATATATTTAAGGTGGAACTTCTTTTTCCTAACTTTAACTCTGCATGTAACCTAACCTAGCCATCTATAACAGAGAGAAAAGGGAACATGAACGCAGGAATTCATCCCAAAGGTCCTTGATGTCTGTCTTAGAATAGGATAAAAACGGTCCCAACGGTGCCCATATTGACTATAAATGGACCCTGGATAAACTTCTTATCCTTATTTGCACTTCTGGGATAATTCTGGAGCATTTACATGATGTTTTTCACTTTCCTTCTTGACACAGCTTTTCTTTGCAAAATTTATATTCAAGATTCATTGCACTTCACAATGAGAGCCATTGTGACTGTAACTCAACTCTGGCCAGGACTGTTGCTCCTGTTAATGTGTATTCAGTCCCTCGTTGCTCTATCATCACCATGCACCAATGATTGGTGAGATCCAGTGAGATAAGTGGATTTGAAATCTGTTCAACAGTTTTTCTAATCTGGGTGAGTGAGTGTTCTAACCACCAAGTAATTGAATAAAAAGCCTTTTCTGTGGTCATGTGTTAAAACAAGGCTGCATCTGCTTTTGCATTTTGTGCACAGGCTGATCCTTCAAGTGTGCCATGAGCATGCTCCTTGGACCAAGCTCTATATGGGAAACAGGCAGACAAATGTATAGTTATGACATTGATACCAAACCACTCAACCCTGTCAGGATTGAGGTGTCTTCTGGGAGTGCACAAAAGCAGAACCTCAGTTGCCTAGGAAACTTGTCCAGCTGAAAACCAAGGAGATTAGGCAGTTCTGGGCAGTCACTGAGCTGAACCTTCAGGACTGCATCTTTAGATTCAGATGTCTAGGCTCCCCCTAACTTCTCTCTTTAATCACTATTTGCAGAGCTGGCCTCTATATGAATGATCAAAATGTCAAGCCTCACAAACATCTTACAGAAAGCCAAATCTATTGCATCAAAACTGTAAATTAAATCACCCCATCTGAAATCTGATTTAAAATGATATCAAGTTAGTTTGACAAGAACCATCCTGACTGTCATTAATTCTATCGCCTTCTTTTAATTCCTTATTACTCAAGCACCATATCAGCCATTCCATTATTTTGCCTGGGATCGAAGGCAGGCTGACAGGCCTATAATTACTCGGGTCACTGCATTTACCTTTTTTAAATATTGGCACAACATTAGCTTTCTTGTAGTCCTCTGGAACATCCCCAATGCTCCATGGCTTGTTAAAAATCAAAATTAATGGTCTGTAGTGCTCCTTGACTATCGATCTTAAAATCTTGGATGCAAATTATCCAGACCCACTAATTTTAATGTATCTAACTTTAGTATCTGCTGTTTAACACATTCCCTTAGCTACTGCTAGAATGGAAAGCATTTCATCATCTTCCTGTCTGGAGTCATCTGGCTTTTCCCCAAATACTGAACAGAAATATTGATTGAACAATTCTGCTTTTTCTGCATTATTATCGAGATTTCTACCAGCTAATAAATGGATTAATACCATGTCTAGGATAGGCTTTATACCTGAATTCCTGTAAAATTCCTTTTGTTCTGCCTATACATTTCTACTTGTATTATTTTCCTTCCATAATCAATTTTCCACTATTTTTTGCCTTAAACTTATGGTACTAGTTATCTACACCCTTTCTCATTTTACTGCTTACTTGTTTATTCCTCTGGTTTAGGAACTCATAGCAGTTCTTTGCTTTGTGAAACTGACCCTTTGGAAGTTGATACATATGTGTTTGAATCCATTATATGGAAGACAGAATTATGGATTTGTCTATGCCTTTCCTCATGTAAAGCCCATTGAAACTTGGCCTCTTGACTGTCCATTGTACCCAAATCTGCATTTCTTTGTGTTCAAGGAATTAAAGAACATTTTTTTAAGTGAATCAATCAGCATTTAGCCTGTGATCCAAAAATATGGATGATGTACGTTACTGAAGCATTTTCTGAATGCTTCAGAAAAAAAGAAATGAAGTGAAGCTGGGTTCTTCCTAAAACTTTGGGCATACTGTTGATGCATGTAATAGCTGCGTGGAACTAGCAGCAGCAGATCCCCTTTCTGATTCTACCAAGGAGACTCACGCCCTCCTCTTGCAAAATCTCAGGGCTTTTCTATTCAGTGAGCAAACTAACATCCAGCAGTCTCCTACATTGCAGGACATGTGCCATGCAGATGAGCAGCTTTGATCTCATGCAACAGTGAGCAGCAATGCTTACGTTGACAAGCCTTTTTTAAGCACTTCACAGGGGGAAAAAAAATATGAAATGACATTTGTTTTCTCAATCCAGTATTTGAGACAAAATGAGCATTGAAACTTGTTAGTTGGGACAAAAAGGGGGGCCTTTATCAACTGAGTATGTGGACCAGACTCTAAGATGGAATCAAACCACATTGCTCCCTTTGAGTCAACGTTGCCACACTCATTTACATCACTGAGATGTCGCCCTATTTTCAAGAAATAAAACTGATTCTCTGCATAATCAGCTTGCTGAATGACTAGGATTGCTCTGTACTTCCATGGAAAGAAACCAGCACTTTCTTCTGCTAGTACCTATGGTGATGATGGAGGATGTTGTTTCTGTCTCAGCATTAAAGCTACAAAAGATGGAGTGGACTGTATGAACATACATCCCATTAACAGTGGGTGTGAGAGATGGCGGAAAAAGGCTCCAACACCTGCAAAAGGGTACAAAAGTGAAAATGAAATAGCATTAATTCAGAGAAATTCCGAGTAAGAGAGAAAGCTCCCCACTTTGTCTATCCAGATGTGTGCAGAAACTACAGGGGTTTCCAATCAGCAACTGATTACAGCAACCTCCACACTGCAAAAGCTCATCCCAGACAGAGCTGATTGTGGTGACAAAAATGGCCGTGTATAAATAGCTGTAACCAACAAATCCAAAACACACCTGAACAATTTAATGTCAGTAAAATACCAAAACTCAATTACATCTCTATAGTGATGTTACACATGCTAGCTAAGATACAGAACCTCCTTAGAGTTCTTAACTACAAACGAAACCTCAGCCCCACTGAGCTCAAAGGGAGTGTTCATTTATACACTTATACAAAGAGCAAAACAAACTTCTGCTGACAATACTTTGTTATTTAAAACGACAAACATACGCAAGGAAGAACAAGTCTGACGTTCCGGAGAGATGTTAGGACATGCCCACTTACATCAAGATGCAGAACTGGGGCCTTATCAGGAAACTCTCAAGGCAGAGACATTTCTTCTTTAACCACTTTTAAAGATGCCAGCATGTTGCAGTTGCAGTCATTTCTGAATGTGACAGAAAAATACGTCAAAGCACAGATTAAGAAAATAAAGTCTAGGAATCACAGCTTCCTAATGTGCAATAAACCTCTTTCACAAGTGAGTGCAGGAAGGAAGATGTTGGTAGCTTGCCTGATTTCAGAGCTGAGAGACCTACAGGTGCTGACAGTGGTACATCTGCTTAGCTTGTCTCCTGAGCTGGATGGACAGGAACCAACCCCAGCCCAGGAGCTCTGTAGGCACAAGTCCAAGACAATAAGCCCAAAGTGGCCCAGCTGTGGTTCTTGATCAGTTCAAGTGTGCTTTGCACTCATGAGCAGCAGTGAGACCCTACTGCCATGGGGACTGTGGAGTAATCTGACTTCACAGCTGTGGCAATAAGCAAATCATCAAAGGATGATAAAGTCAATATTGCTTGGTTGCCTTGGGAACCAGATGAATGCCCAGACCCACTCCCTTTGGTAACAGAGTGGGGAGATAAGTCATCATTATCTCCTTACTGTGAAGTATTCATTTGCAGAGCTCCAGCTCCCTGAGGTATGTGGGATGTGTCTTGCAAGTTTTGGAGAGAGAAGCTTTTAGTACATGGCTTGTGTAATCAGAGCTGTGGTTATAAGTTTGTGATTAGCCATACTAAGAGGCAGGATAGAGTTGTATGGGTTTAGCACCAAATTCACATATCTGCTCCAGCACTGCCCCACTTGGGGCCAGCTTGATGTGTGGTGGAGCAGAGATGTGATGCCCCTGTCAGGGCATAGGAAGTTGAATGACTCAAAAGGAGCCATTGGATCAAAGTACCATATCTGACTCATAGACCTATCCTTTAACCACCAGCTTCTCAGAAAATGAGCCCAAGTGAAACACTGAATTTGTATTCTTAAAATGGGAAAAAAAAAAAAAAAAAAAGTTTTAAGAAAAACCTCAGCTTTTACTTGAAAAAATAAAAAAGCTCCGATCTGATTTGGGCAGTACCATCTGAATAAAGTAAGACCAATAATCCTTTTCAGGTTCAAAGATTACCTTGTTTAAGTGCACTGTCATTGTTCTAAAAACCATTTATACTAAACTATCCAAAACATAAAAACATGATCATTCATAGAAAGAAGGGGTCCAAAAATCTATCCTACAGCTGTTGCAAGCACTTAAACATTTGAACAGTGTTTATAAATGGATGCCAAAACTGGAATTATTTCTCTCATAATATTATGATTAGTATAGCAAGGAACTCCAAATTCATAAATAATCATATAGCATCACTCCAAAATGAATATCATAAAAGATTATTTGCCCTAATGTTTTGGAGGAGATATCAAAGGTATCTCAGTAATGACTGCAGAAATCCAAACATTGACATTAGTGTAGTTTCTCTGATGTTATGTAACTTAGAGATATCATAACATTCCCTTGTCACAAATCATCATCAAGATACTTTTTAGAAATTATAGTAATGTGCCTGGCTTTTTACTCTCTTAAACGCAAATTCATCACTAACTTGATGAGTGAGATGTGCAGAATGAGAAGCAATTCTTTAAAATTCTTATTGACAACTAAAATAAAATCTTCATAAGATCTCCAGCGATATCTTGCATTAATATATGCATCTAAAATAATTTAAGTGAAAATAAAAAGGTTCTCTTGAGAAAGAGACATTACATATCAATTATTCCAACAGAGAAAAAGAAACACAGACTTATGAAGACTAAAAAGAGGAACTCTATTTACATCAGTCACAGAATGCAAGGAAGAAAAGCAGAATACATACCTCAAGACCTCAGATATCAGAAAGTTTTCTGCCCACTGCTGCAAAGAGACATCATCTCACAAAGACTACCCCAGGTGCATTCTGCAGGCAAACACATCTGACATTTAAGGAAACACCTTCTAAACATGAAGCAGTATGTGACAAAAAATCCAAACCATTCAAGCATTCACCTGATGATCAACAAAATGCAGACCCAGAAATCTGCTGGATTTCTAAATGTTTTCTCATTAATTCTCCTTCAGCCTTAAACCAACACTCAAACTGATCAAGAATCATCTAAATGCTAGTCAACAGGGATTCAGCATACTTTCTCTTAGAGGCTGATTTATGGCTGGTCATCTTTACTTTAATGCCCTGAAAGTCTTTCCTACATAATATATGCTATCAAGTTGAGTAAATTACAAAAGAAGTATCATGCATAATTCTAATTCTCTTCTCACAACAGGATGTTTATTTCCTGTTTCAAGATAGTAAAAAGGATTTCCAGTTATCATATTACAGCAATTTACAAAAAATGCCTGTAGGCAGGAAGTTCATGAAGAGCGAAACTGGCTCATAACTAGGTTAGCACATGTGAATGGACTCTGAAATGTAAATTTATCTTATGAGAAAGAAAAAAGGAAAAAAAAAAAAAAAAAACATCAGGCAGATAAACCCAGGTATTAAATGAACTTACAGTCATACTGTTAAGATTAGTGCTTAGAACAAGAGATCCCTGATCCAGGCTGGAACATCCAGGCACCCATTGTGAAACAAATTACAATAATGCTAAGCCAGTCTTTTAAATAAATAACTCTTTGTGTCCTAAGGAATAAAAGAGAAAAGATCTCATCTTTCAGTCTCTGACTTTTCATCATCCCGTTTGGGCAGAACTGGGTCCTCCCTCTGAAATCTTGCAGATGCCCATGGATGTGCCAGAGGCTGCCTGTGCTCAGGGTTCGGCCTCTGGTGAACTTCAAGCAAAGTTATGCACTTGCAGGTAAAATTCACATTTGCAAAGAGGTTTGAAACCTACAGAAATGTTAAACCCTGGGAAGAGCTGAGTGGTCTGAGAACACTGAATAGTCTTCACAAGATGCAACCTGGAGACTTGGTCTCTGAAGATGGGGTAGCAGTCAGGGAAATGTCCTTGTGCTTGAAGATCCTGTTCCCTTCAAAAGGTTCAAGGCATAAAAATGGAGAAGCAGTGCATGTTTGGAGCATGCCTCAAGTGCTTTACACACATCAATTGACCCCAAAATGTGGTCCAATAATGCTAAAAGTCCTTCAGCGTATGGAAACCTGGAGACAACATCATCATCTTTGTTGTGCCCTTCCTGCCCACCTCCATCCGAATATGTTCCCAGACAGGAGCACTAGACCTTGCTGAAATCCAGTTTTAGAGGCTGCTGCAGCACCAGGTAGGGTGCCCCTTGGGACTTACCTACCACATTTGGGAGGTGTAAGCAACCAAGCACAGCCCTGACTCCTCTCTTGCCAGGTTCTTCCCCGGACAAAGAAGTACTCCCCCACTGACAGCAGAGATAAAGAAAATTATCATCAGGAAATGAAACTCTTCAAGCTTCAAATGCATGTGCAAAAGAATCATTAATCAGCCGTGTGAAGGAAGGATGGATGCTCTGGTGAACTGTAGGCATACGCGTAATTTGAAGGTGCACTGCAACATCACAGATACCGTTAATTAGAAGAGCAGCCATCCTTTGAATTCTGAGCTCCTTTTTCATTTAGCTTCATGAAACTTACTTGGCATGTGGCTCACTGATCAGGGTACTTGCTGTTCTCAGACTTACACCAGGCCCTCAACATTTCCACAGATTCTCTAGGAACACATGCTTGGGAAACTACAGGGGAACATTCAGTGGGAAAGGATAAAGCCTCAAAGATAATTCACCAGAACCAGGGATGCATCCATCTTTCTATAGGCTGAAATTAAATACAGAGCCAAATGTCACTAAAACAATCTCATCCTTTTCAGAAGGTGATCCTCAGCTGGTATTGACTGGGAGAATTCCACCACTTTCCAGAGAGACACCTCAGACCCACCTGGGTATCTGACTGAAAGGGTGTAACATGTTAGGTACAGATCAGAGACTCAGAGGTAGATTCCTCTCACTGAAAGTGGTGCAAACCTGGAGAAACACCACTGATGTCAGCTGAGTAGCACAGATTGCCAATGCTGTGTTTTAAAGCAGAATTTGCTATTTGATCTCATTCTTTTTCACAAATCCATCGTATAGAGCCATCAAGTAATTGGTCCTTCTGTATTTGGTATGCTGCTACTGGTGTAATTAATCTTTTTCCAACCACCCTATTGGCAATTTCCCTAATGCACACATCCTCCTTCTCTCTGTCTTTCTCTTCCAACTCCTCGCTGCTATGCATCTCCCCCTCCCCAGCCTTTTGGGAACACATCTTCTCTGCAGTTAGCCTGTAAGCCAGATTTTCATTAATTCCTTTTACCTAGGCACAGAAGTCTTCATGCAGATGTGTCTGTGCCCTGAATATGGGCTTGGTTACTCAGATGGCGATATAAATTAAACCTAGGTTTCACGTTAATATTAGTACTAACGTGTCCACTTAGCAGCATGGATGTAAATGAAGGCTTGTTCACAAATTTTCCATTCTGCCCAGAGGGGCACCCATTATTATTGTATATAGGATGATATTTTTCTAGCAAAACAAAACTTTTCAGAAGCAGTTTACTTTGAGTCACATGAATCATCTGAAGTTCATAATCATCCCTTACCACATTTTTAACTATCATGTTGAATTTAATCTCAAAGGAAAACATTTTCAACCAAAGAAAATTAGTGTTTGGTTTGTTGGTTTGTTTGTTTTCCTTAAAAAATACTGGGGTGAAAATGTTGACTGGTAAAACAAAGTATCTGCAGTGTAACTTTAGTTAACATAAACAGATAGAACCTATTGGAAAAACATCTTCCAAATGATCTTCCCTAGAGCTATGGCAAAAACAGTCCTTTATCTCTGGATTGCTGCTATCATGTACCATAGCCAAAGCAAGCACTGGGTGCTTTTACCTGGACTGAGGATAAGGGAACTCCTGGGATGGAGGCAAGCATGGCCAGACAGCCCCTGCTCATGCCTTCCTTGTGCTCGCATGGATGCCAGAGCCCTGGGGAACTCAGTGGTCTGGTCTCTTTGGCATTTTCTGTCATTTATCCTTGTCCATTGAACCTTTTGCTTTTATTAATATGCACACTCCTTGTATCGCAACAGCAGGGATGTCTGTGTTTATACAACCCACTTGGTTACACAATCTACTGATTATGTGATTCTTTACAAAAATAGAGGCAGGAAGTTTAAACTAAAACTTTTAATAAATTCTCATAATAATAATAGTGCATAGACAGATTGATAAGTGTACTACAGCACTTCCCTGAATTGCTTTTTCCCTTCCAAAGTAACATCCATGCTTTCCTGACACAGCTCCTGTGATGACAGGTGCACTCCTTGATTGCCTACACCAAGCCTGGGAGCCAGCACCATCTAAAGCCTCCTATTCCTGGTGGAGGCCCTCTCCCCTTCTTGATCCATGTCTCATAGTATAAACAACATTAGAGACATTGGGGTAGAAGTTAGGTCTGCAGCCAGCACTCTCACCAGCAGTCAGCCAGGTGCAGGCTCCCCATCCACTGAGGTTTGTGCAGCCACTTCTTCCCAGCTGCTCTTCCATCCAGGTCTACATCCAGGAGCTGACACAAAATATGGTCACCTTGCTGTCTTGAGTAACAATAAGGCAGGCATGCTATTGATGTTAGTGTTACTGCAAGATAACATAGTTCTTCATGACCAGACAGGTTAACTCCAGAAGTCCTTACCACTCTGTTTGCTGTAACTAATTGGCACTTCCCACATTGATACTGATGATTGTCCAAAGAACAGATAACAACCAGGCAGCATTTTCTCAGGTTTCAATCCACACAGACAGAGGCAAACAATTAATATATTTCTGCCGCTGATATTCCCAGCAGAATTTGGGTGCTTTACTTCCTCAGAGGTAACTATGATTTTGGTGGGAAAAGCAGCAATAATAAACTTCATGTTCTTCTATCACCACACACAATAGATCAGCCAGTGACAGATTTGTAGTGGTGTGGCTCTGATGCTGGCAACCAGTCTGTGTTATCCACTCACCAGGGTGTGAGCATCCTCAGAACACCACCAGGGAGCTCTATACCACGTCCCACGCTGTCTTTCCATTTCCAGCCTTGCACCAGCTTTGGTCACCTCTGTCTCACACCTTCTTTGGGTCATCTAAAGGCAGAGAGATAGGAGGCATTTTTCTCCCTTTAATGTCAACACTGTGTGTGTTTCCTCAGCAGTGCCACACAGGAGAATAGACAGCCACATTTAGGAATACAGTGTGAAAGACTTAGATCTGCTTCAGCATCTCAGAAGTCTTAGTGTTGAGATGCTGTGGACATTACTAAGGGGGTGTAAGAGCAATATAGTTGAGTGGACACATGCAAGCAAGCCTGAACGTCCAAGCCCAAGGTAAACCCTATGGTGTTTTTTGTGCATCCTATTTGCCCCTTGCCAGCTTTCCAAGTTTCACTTATTTGCTAGCTTTCTCCCTTGCTTAAATGAATTTACACAGTGTCTACCTGTAACACTGGAGAGACTTTTTTTCTGAACATTTTCTCTCTAAAGAGAGACAGAGACTGCCTTCATTCAGATTATTCAACAATCTTACACTGAACCTCTCCTTAACAGGTGTTCAACACATCCCAGTGGGATACATTTATCCTGCAGCTTCCTTGCTGCTTTAAACAAAACCTTATATTCCCTCTGCCTTCCCTTTCTCCTTCCTTTGATCCATCCCTTTTTAAGCTTTGTTTGTGCTATTAATTATTGAGAGTTCAGCACTGTCAGCACATTCAACACAGTGGAGAACAAAGGGCAGAAAAGAGCCCCACCCAAAATGAGTTTACAGGCTAATGAAGGCAAACAAAACCATAAGCTTGGCTGGGTGAACAGGGGTGGCAGACTGAATGGTAACTTCTGGGTTTGGAAGGAAGGGGGGTTGGCTTCCTTAAAAAAGCATATTTTGAGTGAACTAGAGTCCACTTATTCACAACAGAGAAGGGGAAAGTTCCTGAGAGTGAAAATGAAAGCCTGATGAAGAGATTTTGGGGCAAAGGGATGCCAGACAGATGGAGATAGGGAGATGGGTGGTTGCAGAATGTAAGTGAGGAGAGATACATGGTTTAAATGGCTAATCAGTAAGAGGGCAAAGCACCCAGACACCCTGTGAAGACACTCTCATAAAGAACCAGGGACAGATGGAGCCAGAGCTGTGCAGAGCCTTTGAACAAGCAGATAAGCAGGTTGAATTTAATGGGGGAATGTGAGAGGTTGTAATTGAAGAGCTCAGGATACCAAGGATCATTAAGAATTTGCAAGGAGAATTGAGCACTGCATGAGGAGCTTGGAAAATCTCCACATTTGAAGGTTTTAAGAACAAGCCAGATAAACATCTGTTGGGAATGTTGTAGATGTAGCTGATCCTGCCCTGGGGCAAGCAATGGGCCCGATGACCTTTCGAGCTCCCTTCCCGATTTCTATGTGGGTGTGGTAGGCAAGGAAGATAATTTGCCAGATGGTAAACACATTTTTGCCTGGATTGAAGTCGCATGACAAGTACTGATTCAAGGTACAGCGGGGTCCCAGGCTGTGCAACTACGCAAAGGTATCGCAGCAACTGGGAGTGCACACTGAAACTAAAAAGGGGGAGAAAGAATTAGGTTACTGTACAGTCTTTTCTGCTGAGCATTAGCCAAGTATATTGGTGGAAGGGAAATAAGAGAAAGAGGAGATGAAAAATGGGTCAAAGATTGCCAGCGCAAATTCACAGTTGTGTTCGATATGATGAAACAGTTCCTATGAAAACTATTGTATCATTGAATGGCACTGTGTATTCACTCACAAGGCCATAAGTATGTCTTTCCCAGACTACATAATAGAGATCTTCATGTCTCTACTCTACACAGACAATGCCAAGGGGGTCAGCAGAAGCAAGGAGAAGCACTTTACTTCAGCTAGTCTGCGGGTGAAGTGGAAAGGAAAGAAGAGCCAGCAGCAAAACAAAAGAATTGGGTATACACTGAAGATACTCACTGAGATGGCAAAGACAGAGGGCCTAAAGTAAGAGAAGGGAACAAGAAGATATGCCTTTGTAATAGGAAGACCCTCTTTATTGACCGGACCAACTATACTAAACTGAACTGAATGAAACTTTTGGTTTAAAGGATAATTCAGAGTTGCAGGAAAAATATTGTTTATGTTCTTAAATGGTTCTGAGTAGAGCCCAAAGACTGCATCCAAAATAAGGAGCAAATCAAGATAGTGGAAATACATGAAGGCTTTATGGCTATATTAACCTTACCCCAATTCATATGCTTTTTGTATTATTTAGACTAGATCAGTCAAGTTTCAGGCACTTAAGCAAACTGCATGTGCGCATACACAGAATTTTTTTTTTTACCTGCATCTTGTGCCCTTGAAGAAATGAAGTGGAAACCAGATGAAGGCTGATATTCCTTCAGTGAGATATGAGGAAACTTAACAACTGTGGAGAAGACTTGGGCAGGGAAGGTACCAGTTCCAGAACTGGACAGTTACACTGAGGAATCCCGCCTGGTCACTCTGCTGTCAGGCATGAGGCTTACTCCTGACATGCAGGGTACTTGCCGAAAGCCATGATCAGGGTCTAGCCTGTTGTCAGTCCCAGTAAGATAAAGACTTATAGGCTCCAGAGTCTGAACACTATCGTGACCCTCCGCTGAGAGCCCAGTTATGTGCATTTGACCAGTTCTCTCCCAAGGAGCCCAGGGAATTCATATTGGTAATGGAGAAGGAAGTAAATTAAAAGGTAAAAATATGATCCAGATGATACAAAGGTGGGTTTGATGAAGACATCGTGTCAGGGCCATGGAAGACGACTAGAGACATAATGGCTAGGCAGCAGGTGTAAACAAGGAGTCAAGCTCACATAGTCTTGTGAGCTATATGCATGGACAGGGGAGTGGGCTGCCAAGGGATTACCAAATATGAAAAAGAGAACAGGCTAAAGACAGAGCCAAAGTAACAAAGGATCCCTGAAGGACTAGTCCTAAAGGGAAGGCTGAGAATTGGGAAAGCACAGTCAAAGGTGTCTGAGGAGAGAATAATCAATAAGAGATTGATTATTGTAGTTATCATTGGTAACTCAGTAGTCACAGGCACTGGGGAAGATGAAAATAGAAAGATGCCTTGGGCAGTAGCCAGGAAAAGGTCATGATGGCCTTGACAAACACATTTTTAGTGGATGAAGGTGCCTTATTTCAGCCCTGTGACAGAGTAATGGATGGGAGATTCAATGGAAGTCAAGCAGCGGCAGTATGAGGCACTTTCGCAGTTTGAAGGCAAAGGTAGATAGAAGTAGCTGAGAAAGGAAAAGTCTAGATTTTAAAAGACTGAGGAGATTGGAGAGATGAGGTGTGGGTCAGATAACAGGGAAAAGAAATCTGAATGTTGGGAAAGTAAAGTATCTGTGATCCGGAAGATAGGGAGGAATCCAACACTTTCAGGTCTTTGTTCATGCCTGTGTGTGTAATTAGCATTTCTAAAACTGAAAACCCACTCATACTAAGTAAAGATAAGCTGTAGACACTGATGGACAGATGACATAAAAACACAGGGTTATTGCTGCATTTTAGCAATGCAGCAATTTTTAGTGCATTTTTTGAAAGGAGGCTCTTAGCACAACCAAGCAGTCACAGCAGACCTCTCTGCTGCTAGAGGATGTTGAGGTATCCAGGTTCTACATCCCATCTGCACACCTTCAAAAAAGCATCCAAAGTCCATCCAGGGTGACTTTGAAACTACATGAAAATGGTGTCCCTGCTTCTAAGCCAGTATCTTTTGTTACACACGAAGGAAGGATCACAGCTTTATGACAGTGACTCACCACCTGTACCTGGATGTTATTTCAGCTAGTTTCTCTGCCTCCATTTTGCCCAGCAGTAGGCATACTACAGTGCTAAGCAAACTGAAAAGCAGTAGGAAGTCTGTCAGAGAGCTAAAAACCACAGATCTCACTCTTATATATGGTAGCAGAAAAATTGCTATCTCCTATGTGTGTATATGTTATATATATGTGTGTAAGTATATGCATGAATCATAAATGATCTATCATTATTAATTCATTAGATATTCAGTGTAATTACCCTACTTGTGATGAATTCATTTGGTATTAATTTAGATGTCATATGTACAGTACTTTTGTAAGGATTGCCATATGATTCAGCCTTAATTAATCTATCTTTAAAGCAAAATGCTAACAATCAATTCACATTACTGGGTTGCTTAGGCTGTCGGCAGGAGCACGTTTATTATGATTATTATTATTATTTATGGACACAAGAAAGAAGACATTACAATATTTGCAATCATCTATGTGTTCATACAGTAGGACATTTTAGTCCTAATACAGCTATATATCTGTGTGGCCTTGCTTAACTGATTTGTCTAATCGATTTGTGAATGTCCTTATCTTTAAAGATGCCACCTTGTATTTACAATCATTGGCAGGTCATTATCCATAAAGATATCTCAACTCATTTTTTTCCTCAGCAACAAACCCTATTACATATCAGCTATATACCAAAATCGTTTTTACCTCTCATGCTCCTTTTTGGGGCAGAGGAATTTATAAGGAGGTATCAAAGGTTTAAAAACAATCCATGAGACTCTTGTATTCCAGAATAGGACTTCATAATAATGAAGTGACACTCAGTTTAGAGCAGGTTTTATTGCTAAAGGAGGAAATCTTATTTTAATCACATCTTGATTCAGTTGAACTCCAGTTCAGTTTTCTCAGTGTCATAGTAAGAACACCAAGTGCAAACACTGATCATGGTAAGATATAAAGAAGCGTCAAATAAGAACAAGCAATATTTTGGCTTAAATGCATCTGTCCCTCACTGTGAGAAAGCACTAAAGCTATCAGAAGAGAAACACTTTTAGAACAAGTAAAAACTATGAACTCTATTTAAATTAAATGTAAATAACTGAAAAAAAAAAAAGTAAAACTGCAATATGTAAGGAATGTACTGCAGGAAAAAAAAAAAAAAAAAAGAAAAAAAAAAAGATATGGAATTTCTATTAAGTATAAACTTCCTTATTATTCTTAGAATGATTTTAGATACATGATTTTGTAGCCCTCTGGGTAGTTTCAATTTCCAAATCCTGGGAACAGGATACTTACGCCTGCTGAGATATTTTTTCTAAGTTTTGTTTTCATTTTCCTCTGATGCAATGTTGCATTTTGTGTAGAAGCTGTGAATAGCTTATTGTAAAATAGAGGATTAATATTAATGCACATTCTTAGCAGCTTTTATCAGGAATACAGTGTGAGCCTCCTTGAAAGATTTTTTTTGTCCTTTTCTTGGGGTATGACAGTATGATGTATATGATCTATCATGCTCATTTCCTTCACGCATTCTTAGCCCTACTGGAGCAGCCTTAGAGTGATGGTAATCTTATGAAAACTCAAAATGATTTGTTTATTACTGAAGGTTTATTTAAGGCTGTCACCATGACCTATATCCATTAGTAACCTCAAGAATTCTTAAAGGGACATCGGTCCCATTACCTGCTATTTTCAGGCATACTCCACGATAGTAGAAAGCTAAGGCTGTTGCTTCTAAGAGCTTTTTATAAATTATATTGCTATCTTTCCCTCCCCATCAACCTTCTTTGTTCTATAGATCCCTTGCCTGGAAGAATGTTTAATCCTTCCCATATCACTCAAGCAGCACGTATAAGCAGGTTGAAAGGAGGGAAATGAGGTAGCTACATCCATGTATCCCAATGTATTGACTTGCAGCGATTTGAATCTCGTGGCAAATCGTTTTGAATAAAAAGAAGACCATGAGCCCAGATTCACTCAGAGGACACAATGACCTAACTCAGCACAGAGATCCACTGCCTGTGTTGCCTTACATGTTCCTACCTTACTTCACTTACAGAGGTATCTCTTAAGGTATGCCCCTTTCTTCCAAGGAGGCTGCACAGCCACTGGAGAAGCCCCTGTCCCAGCTCACAAAGAAGGTCTGCAGGTCCAGAGCATGCTCACAAGATAAAATGTCATGGTCCCTTGCCCCTAGGCTCCACATTTACTATTCTAATTGTCATTCTGGAGGGTATAAACATGTTCACTGTTTGTTTTCAAGAATTAAATTCTCATCTCCCATTTCCCCAGAGAAAGCCCTAAACTGTGATCCCCCATCACTGCAGCCAGTCCTGTTGAAGACATTACACTTCGCATTTCATTTATGGTCAGGTGGGAGCCAGGACCTCATCCTGGCTAGCTGCTCTATATTCCTTCTGATAATACCCTAGGCTGAATGAATATTCCAGTCCCCAACATATGAGGTGCAAGTGAGGCTGCAGTTTCAGCTCCTGTGAGAACAGGGCAGGCATTGATCCCAGAGAGGACATGCAGCTATGAATTCTCGACAGCAAGGGGTGACATGAGCACAATCAGTAGCAACTTAGGGTCTACGGTAAGGACACATGAGGATGAGGCTATATGACAGCATATGACAACTATATTATATGTTACTGTGTCACAACAGAGCAATACGGCTGGCATCTGCCCTTTGCTGAGTATTTACACCACTCAGGGAGTAACAGATCTGGGTTTAGACTCACCAGGCTCAGAGGCAGAAAACCCACATCTCATGGGAAAAAAAACTAACCACCAGGCCGTTGGTGGTTAGCCAGAAAAGAGTCTATCTCAGACCTACAGCATAGGAATGGCACGATTTTCTCTTTGCATCCAGACAGGGGCTACTTTTTCCAGAAAGAAAAACTTCAGGTATGTATTCACAGGATCTGAGGACAATTGTGGTTGGAAGGAATCTCAGGAAATCTCTGGTTCAAATTCAGTTCAGCTCTGAGAACATAATATGATGGTCAAGGCTATGTACCATTTGGTTTTGTCCCATTTTGGTCGCTCCCCTCCATTTATTGGCCATGCTGTTATTAATAAAGCCCAGGATGCTGTTGGCCACCTTTGCTGCTGGAGCAATCAGCAGGCTCATGTTCAACTCGCTGTCTGCCACAGTCTCCAGGTCCCTCTTAGCAGAGTTGCTCCCTAGCCACAGCATCCCCAGCTTGCATCACTGCAAGGCAATCCCAGGTCCAGGATTTGGCATGTATCCTTGAATTTCATATGGTTCCTTTCATAATGTTGGCCCATTCTTCCAGCCTGTCTAGATCCCTCTGGATGGTGACCCTGCCCTCAAGCATATCAGCAGAGCACTATTCTCTCCCTTGCCCCACTTTTTGGTGTCATTTGTGAACTTGACAAGTGCAGTCTGTCATCTCCTCCAGTTTCTTGATAAAGATGTTAAACAGGACAAGTCCCAGTACAGTCCACTGCAGCTCTACACTTATTAACAGCTATCAGGTAACATATATGCTATTAGCCTCTGCCTTCTGAGCCTGAACATCCAACCTAGTTGATTGCTATAATCACCTCACCAGAACCAGGGCTCCTTTTAAAAGGATTTCTTCGAGTCCCCATCACTGTTGTGTACACAACTGCACAGTGACTCAACCCTGAAAAGCAAAATAGAAAACTGAAAAGTGCTGTCACACCAGGTACCCCATGGTCTGGTGTTTGTTATGCCCTTCTAGGCCTGAGTTCAGTCCCTGTAAGGCTGATGACAACTTTCTTGTCATGCCCTTGTGGTAGGAAATTACGTAAAGATGGGCACCATAAAAGATCGTCTGTCTCAGGCACATGTAGCTTTCCAGGATTCCCCAGGAACTCCTAAATGGGGTTTGAACTCACGCCTGCTCTAAATCTGGATCAGACTGGAGCTTGTGCTTCATGCTATAGAAAGGTGATCACAGAGCAAACAGTTCTGAACACGTGGGGAAATCAGAAAAAATTCAGATTAAGTATAGGCAAAATCTACTGGCATTTTGCATAAATTCTCCCCTATAGCTTCCTGCTCAGGATGCTGCTTTCTGTATTTCCTATTGTTAGGCATCTAATTTTTTTTTTGCATTAGATACGTGAATCTGTCATCTAATTTGGGTTATGAATTCCCCACAGGACATAAAAATGTAAAGGTTCAATTTATGAGTTCACCCTGTAACTGTAGTTCATAATCATAGGATTTACCTCCATAATCCAGAACTCTCTTGATTAGCACACCTACCTTCCTACCATTTATCCTTCTCTGGCTAAATTAACATATTTTCCTCAGTAGCCTCCCCTCTTGCTACTATGTGTTTTTCATCTGAAACCTCCCAGTTTGTTTTACCTCACCAATGGACCCAGATAAAGTGAGCTCTGCACAGGATTTGATGAGGAATGAAAAAGGTAGTATTAACTTATGGAAGAAATCAGAAATTTCCTTTTTGTCAATGGAGAGAAAATTTGTTGCCTTCTCAGAACCTGACATCACACATGGTGACTCTTCACTGTTACGTCTTGGTCTAAGGGTTCAGATCACAGGCTTAAATCATCCCTTTGCTCAGTCTGTATGCTAGTCTGTCTCGCTAAAGATAAACATGAACAGGCTGTGGCACCAAGTCAAACCACCAGGTCAAGAGGCTGGATCAGTTCAATAAAGCTGGACATAAGAAAAACCAGAGGCACCCAAAAAAGTAGTGAATAAAATCTCTGCTCAGTTGAGGACAGACAGACTCAGCACAGTTTTTTTGGGGTCTGAAGCTATTGCTTCCACTGGGATATGACCCAGATCTGGGCCCTCTCCATCCCATCTTCTTTTCCCATGCCTTCAGCTGTGGCTGTTCACCTGGGTGTGCTTCCTCCAACCAAAACCACATGCCTATTAATGCTTTTTTTCTGCACACAACAGCAGCGAACACAGTTGAGTATAATTGCCCCCATTTGGCAGTCCACTCAGAGTGACATCTTGAGTGGGAATGTCTGTCCTCTTCCACCCTTGCTTTGGCTCTGCTGGACACCAGAAAAGCTTCAAAGCCTAATTCCTGACTTCAGAGTTGTTCTCCTACCAAAAGCTGTGCCCCTGCAAACAGCCAGCACTGCCTCAGTGTGCTGGGGCCAGCTTCTCTCTACCCTGATAAAATCTAGAAGTTAACCCCAAGTTCCCTTTTCCCCAAGTTTCTGAGGGACAAAATCTTTTAAAAGTACATTCTGTGAGCTCCAGATGCAAACAGCACTGAGATCCACACTAAATGTTTTCTCTGTAGGAACAGGCGCTGTGGTCATGTACAGCAGAGCTTTATTTGCTACAGCCTTCACCCAGAAGATGGGATTCAGAGGATTCAGAGGACTGTACATCTACACAAGGTTCAAACATATTTTTAATGCCCATAAAGAGGACACTGAATACCTGTCCATAGATGACATTAGAGGAAAATCCATATTACAGTCTCTCTTATCAAGAGTTTGAAACCTGTTTTAAGTAAAACATCATAAAGTAAATTCAGCAGAAGGCCTCATGTGCTCTACAAGGAGCCTTAACAGTCCTGAATGTCACCTATGCATCAAGTTCAAAACATTGCTGTGCATCCAAGTCATGGACCTCATCTGGCCTAAGCATCCCCTAGGGAGATGGCTGTACCCCACAATTCATTTTAGGTGGTCAACTACGAAAAAATACAGAACAAGTACCATGAAGAATCAGGGTGCCTGACTCTTATTTCCCAAAGATTTATGATTGTCCAGAATGTGAATTTGGGCCCAGGCTTCAAAGCACCTTTGAGCACTGAGGTTACTGGAATAAGAGGATAAGGAATATCAACAGCATTTCTTTAGGTCTACAGAACTGTGACAGTGTTCTGTAGGCAAGCAGAATTATATCCTATCATTATATCCCAAGAGCTGATCCAAAGAATTTCATGTACAATTATACGTTTTACTTAGATTCTCATATATATATTTTGTGTTAGTCCATAACATGGAAAGGTTTGCAAAATTCAAAGAGATGATTAGAAGTCTATTAGAGGGCATTTTTATTCCAGTCCTTTTCTGTACTAAGATATAAAGCTTTTGGCTCATGTAATTCCTGCTCTTCTTAGATGCATCAATATGGTACAAAATTGAAACTAGACCCTACGAATGCTTAAATGTGCCAATGATATTAATTAATAATGAGAACAGGGGATGCTTTCAAATGAATCATTTCCGTCATTCTAAGTTCAGTATCCAAAGGTACAGAGACAAAAATGAGGAATTTTCTGTGTTGTACCTTCAAAATCTCCATTCTCTGTGATTAGGAGGGTATGATAAGTCTGTGTGCCGAGAGATGATTTTTAAAGTTTGCAGATTTCACCCTTCAACTGTTGGGAAATGTGTTTTCTTTTGCAGCAAGGAAAATCGAGGCATCATTTGAGATTCTTACTGGTTAAGAAAACTTAGACTCACTTTTAGCTCTAAGAAAGCAGCCCTTCTTAGGGACGTACAATTCCAATCACAGCAAATGGCCCACAAGGACCATCTGTTGCTCTGTTGAAATGCTTGAATAAGAGGGTGAAAGAAGAGGAGACTGCTGATAAATCAGAGCTCTCTTGAAACATCTACAAACATAAAAGTTACATCTAAAATAGCTTAGTGCAGTCGAGGAGGGATAAGGGACTCTTCCGATATTGCAGGGGGAGCAGGGACAGAAGCTTCTAATTGAGGACTGTTTCAAAGGAAACTTAAAGTCTGGATTTAGGAGTGCTACACAGGGCTGTATGTATTTTGACTATCTTTCTATAAGCTATGATTTAGCTCAGCTGCAAATAGCTTGTGTAGATGAAGAGATCGCAGTATGAAATTGTATGCCCTGTACAATGCAGGAGGTCAGACCAGATGAGCATAACAGGACCTTCTGGCCTAAGGATCTGTGGGATCTCCTAGATCTTGCAGAAGGTAACATTTGTGAAGACAAGAAACATTAATAGTAAGTACATAGGTACAGTAACACTGTGTTTTAAATGGAGATCTAAAATTATACATTGTAAATTAGCAGTATTTTTTTATTTACTAAAGCATTTACATAGTGAATGCAAATGTAATTGATTTGTAGATTAAATCACTTGCCAGATGAGTCCTGTTCTATTGAAATCCTATATATTTCTCTATTCTGGAACAAAACTCAAAATTAGCAGCGATATTAGTGGGTATTACCACAGAAATGCCTTTTCGAATGACTTGCATCTGCCCCTGAACACTAACCGGCTTGCTCACCACCAAACAACACACGAGAAAGATTGGCATCTGGTAATGAAAGTATCGCTTCCCGGATGTGTTGGGCAAACACCACTTTGATTAAATCACTTGGGGTTTAATAAAGCACAACGGGTGCTGCAGCAAGGCAGCAGAAGTGACCTGCTCCCCGTGCCCAAGGCCGCACAGGTAGGCAGGTATCTGCTCTCGGTGGCTGCGGGGCTGCCAGCCGGTAGATGGAGCACAAGGCCAGAAGCTGGGCTGGGGAAAAAAAAGCGCTCGGTGAGCTGCGAAATCACAGTGTTTTGATTCATAAAACGCATAAATCCCTCCGAGATGAATCATAACAGGAAAGCGCTGTCACCACGCGCTTCCTACGAGGTGAAAATTCTCCAAGTTGCAGCGATCGGTGCGGTCTGCAGCTTGGTGGCTGGACCCTCACTGGGGTTTTTGGGCTGCTGTGGTGGTGGGAGGCCTGTGGCATGTGCCAGCCTCACCTTCATGCCCTCAGCAAAAGTGTGCATCCATCCCGTCCTGCTGCTTCATACCATAAGGCTTCTCATGGGTTGTAATCGTGGCAGGCTGTAAAGCCTGACAAGCAGAGTAGTTCAGGTTTTTAAAAGTGTATTAAATATATATATATCTATATTCAGGAGCTCTTAAGAAAAGTTTTTAGGCAAATGACTTGTGAGCAGAGATAAAGCCCTGAATTTCAAGGCCCTGGAAGTCTTGCAGAAGCTCCATCATCATTGTCACAGCTTACGTACAACATTGATTTTTGTGTTATTATCCAGACCAGACAGGACATAATGTGTGAACATCCACCATCTATTTTTCCGCTGGCTTTTATTTCTAATGTGCCTCAGCCTCTGAGCAAATGGGAATCTGAGCCCCTCAGTTCAGTAGAATTTATTATCCTTCAGGGAGGGGGACCGAAATCACAATTGTAAGTGCTCCCTCCGCTCACACACGCATGCACGCACACACACACTAGATGTGCTGTCTGTGCACCACTCCCCTATTGTTTTCACTGTAACTGATTTTGGCACCAGCTCTTTAGCACTTTGGAAGGGCCTTCATTAGCACTGGGACACTGTCCAAAAGGAATCCAGAAAAATCAACACATGGCTGCTCTTGTTCTCATGATAAATGACAGCTTTGGCTGAAAAACAACAACAGTAAGGAAGCAAAACAAAACCCAAAAAGCAACAAGGGTAGCCATAATGTGAATAGGAGAAGTCAGACATGACTAACTCAGCCTGGATGGGGGAATGGGGCTGGCTGGGAGGGGGCAGGGGGATTCCTCCCTTGGTACTGGATTTAAAAAGTGGTTTGGCCGTTCTGCTGACATGGGGGGGCTCGTTCTCGATGGGGAGCGAGATATGGGTGGGGGAAAGGCTACGACCAGACACCACTGCTTCGGAAAGGGTGGTGGGTTAAGGAAAATAAAATGTCTGCCATCCTCACGAGGAAGAGGGATCCGCATCCCTTCCATAAAGCAAAGCTTACGAATGCAGGGAATGTATTAGGCTGCTGTATTAACCCATTTATTCCCCAATGGCTGTGTTTACACTCGAATCCTGAAGTGCTTACTCAGGCAAAACTCCCAGTTGACCTAGTCCTGAAGGCTTTAATCAGGAAGTATGCCCAGTGACTTCAATGGGAGCTTTGTCTCAATAACTATTCAGGATATGGCCCATAGGGATCTTGAAACTAGAACTAATTGAATTTTTTGCACGACATGCCTTTTTACTTGAAAAGAACCCCTTTTATCCAAAAACAATTCTTCACAAAATGCGTCAGCCATTTTTCTTTATTATTTGTAATTTTCTATCATATTTTACCAGAATGCTCACAGACTTCTTACTTTGCACAGAAAACAAAACAAAAACAAACAAATCCTTATGGAGATTTTTATTTTTGCTAAAAAAAAAAATAAAATATGATAAGCAAATAGTTTCGAAACAATGTTGGTAAAAAACTGAGGAAAACACCTAGAGAATGTCAAAAGAAAAAGTAAACTCATTTTTAAAGCAAGAAAAATGGGCTTATTAAGATTTTGTTGGTGATTATACTGTTACAAAATCATTCCTTGCATTTTGATTTTTTTTCCATTAAAAAGTATGGTGTACTACCAGTGAATGCACAAGTTTGCATGTACAGTTATCTTAAATCACTACAACCAATGTTTAAACTCATTGTGAAGCCTCTTAAAAAGAAAAAATGTCAGCCCTGACCTGCAAAGTCTTCCATACACTTAAGTGTATGATGAGTTATGGGGAGTCCTTCAAACTGCACAAACTTCAACAAATGATTTAGGCTCACATTCAGTGCAGATGACAAATATGGAAAGAAACACCTTAAAGATTTTTTTTTTTTAGGCAAATATCCACAAATCTGTGAAAAGATGTACAAAACCATGACAATAGTAGCAGAGATGTCCTGGAACTGCTTAAAAGCATGGTTTATGCTTTTATTTTCCTAAAAATGTCTGGAGCCCAACCCAGGAGAGCAATGGTTTACAAATACATTTAGTAAATATGATTTCAAATGAGAATGTCTATTGAATTTCGTGGAACAACAATAACAAAACAAAACAAAACAAATAAATAAAAATTGCAAGTGCAAATCTGCTGTAAATAAACAGAAGCAATGCTTTCCAGAAATTGTCCCTGAGCTTTGCACAGTTTGTCTCATCCCAACTTGGCACATATCAGATGGCTGGTCAACAGTGACCCCTGAGAATACACACAAGACCCTTACACATCAGCTGCATTACAACTTGTTCATTACCACGCACAGCATCCCACATTGATCATGAACATATATCATTAGAAGACAGGCTGTACTCTGATGAGGAGTTTGGAGGTTGTCCTGCTTGGAATTTACATGAGGAGTGCAGTTTTGTTAGATTTTTAGACTGCTCACTTTGTGTGTTTTTTAACCATATATTTTGAAAAATGTTTTATTGGAACTTGCATGTACATCTCTATCTGTGCTAAAAATACTTAGAAGAAAGCCATATATAATGTTTTTGGTTTTGCTACACAGGCCAGAGACCTGGTGAGGTTTGCTGGGCGATCCTCTCTGGTTTCTGAATTTGACTTAAGGTTTTAACAAACTTGGATGAGGCATTCATTCTGAACCCACATGAACTCGCACCTCTCAGTGTTTTCGGATGAGCTTCACATAAAGCTGGATCTTTTCAAGGCTGCAATTCAAACAGAAATTCAGGGGCACTATTGGATTAGAGCTGATCCTTTCCCATACTGCCCTTGCAAAGCTAAATCACTGAGAACAATCAGTTGAGCGACTTCTAAATTCCCCTTCACACCCACCCAATTAAACTTTTATCATATGGGTTGATCCCGTGATATAAAACACAAGTGTGTCTTAATGCAATTTGAAGTCACAGGCAGCCTTCTGGGAGAAGGGCAGATGCCTGATGTACCTTAAGCTGATGTATTGGATGCTGTTTTTTCCTGCTTTATGCCATTAGTACACTTGTTCACCATCTCCCCTACCACATTGCCATCAGGGAGATCTAAGCTTGGCAGCAGGCTGGGATCCCTGCCTCTAAGCTGAAAGAGGTTGAGCTATTTGCAGAAATAATGCTTTCCAGACGTACTAAACAGCACTCATCTTTCCAGATGGAGGGGCATTAGTGTTGCTTCCAGCCATCTCTTCACCTTCTGGTGTACTTGCCACTCCTCCCTTATGCACCACGAGCCTTATGCTTCAGATACCTCTCCTGCATGTTGAGAAACTCTGTGATCTGCCTGCACCTTGCAGCCTCGGAGCCAGCTGGAGGAGGGATATATTCTAGTCCATTTTAGCAGGGGACTCCTATCGGATAGGAAACAGGGGGCTCTGAAAGAAGCCAAGCATTCAGCAACCCCTTTTCCCTCCTGTGTTCTGAATTTCTACTTGTGGGGCTGGAAAATGAGAGGATTTGGCAGGTAGAGGGTCTGCTGAAGTTAAGCTCTGATAGCAGCCAAGCTAAAGGGAGAGAGACAGAGAAAGTCAGTGATGAAGAGGTAAAATCCCCACTGCTAAACCAAAGCTTTTAATGGTCCCACAAGACCTACGGACTGTCTGGTCCAACGACTGAGGGCTAAGAGCCAAGCCTTGAACATGCAGATCTTGGAACTGTGGCACACCAGGCTCCATAAACCCTGACGAGGTCATCTGGATCACATGAACGCTTCAAGCCAAACAACTGAAAAAAAAAATAATTTTTTCTTTTTTTTTTTCCTCTTTTTTTTTTTTTTTTTTTGTTCTTCATGTGAATCCCCAGTGGAAGAAATCCACCGAACAAGCATGTTGATTTTGGCAAAGGCACACACAGTCACTCTGTTCTAAAGATGAGCTGACACGTGCAGATTCACAGATTAGCCATTTCTAAAGGTTAATTAAATATTGCCATTGTTTTCCAAGCTATTAATGTATGTTATTCTATTTTTCTCTGTTAAAGAACATCTGGGTTTTGGAGTTAAAAAATATGCAACCCTCTGTCCCCCTTCGAAAAAGGTCTTTAAAAGCATACACAGAGTGTCTCCTTTAAAAATACAGAGTGACCATCTTCAGAATCACATTACATAGTTGAGAAAAAAAAATCTTAGAAAAAATATTAGGAAAAACATTCTTCCATAAATCAAAACAGTCAATGTGCATTCTCATCTGCTGAGGGTGTCTCAGGACTATTTCACACAGTAAGTGAACTGTAGGAGAGGCTCCTGCTATTAGTCAGCCCTTCTTTATTTGCTGAAGTTACAGAAAGTTATTACATCCAGATATGTTCCTCACTCCGTCCTTTGGTGCCAGAATGTATGACAGCCAGTTCTGTTTACGGTGCTGGCAACTGCTGGGTAAATGGACTGGATCTGTACAGCTTTCCTTATTTCTGTCCTGTGTCCCTCCTCAGCATTTTGGACTCGGTTTACGAACAGATTTGAGGTGAAAAACAGAATGAGCAGGATTAAGAGAATACATCCCTGGTTACAAACTGTGGGTGTAGAAACCTAACCTTCTGATTTGGTAGAGGTTTCTTGGCAAGAGTGTAAATGCCTACAAAATATTCAGGGCAGTCCCAGCCCCAATGATAAGGTTTGGCAGCAGGAGCAAAGGAAAGGTAGGCTGTGCTTGCAGCTTTACTGCAATGCTCCTGTGATGCCTGACACAAACCAGCTCCACTCCTTGTACCAAGCCTCCTTCTCCAAGACCAGGCAGTCTGGTAATATTTGCCTCCTCTTTGCACAGATGAAAATAACTGCAAGATGCACAAAAAATAAAAATAAATAAATTAAAAAAAAAAATGAAGAAGAAGAAGAAACTGAAAAGGAAACAGAAAAAGATATAGAAAAAAAAAAAAAAAGGAAAAAATAAATAAAAATAAAAATAAAAATAAAAATAAAAATAAAAATAAAAATAAAAATAAAAATAAAAATAAAAATAAAAATAAAAATAAAAATAAAAATAAAAATAAAAATAAAAATAAAAAGAGAGAGAGAAAAAGAAAAAGAAAGAGAAAAAGGAAAAGAACAAGAAAAAGGAAAAGGAAAAGGAAAAGGAAAAGGAAAAGAAAAAGGAAAAGGAAAAGGAAAAGAAAAAGAAAAAGAAAAAGAAAAAGAAAAAGAAAAAGAAAAAGAAAAAGAAAAAGAAAAAGAAAAAGAAAAAGAAAAAGAAAAAGAAAAAGAAAAAGAAAAAGAAAAAGAAAAAGAAAAAGAAAGAAACCAGGCTTGCTATCTGTACTAATCAAATCCCCACACAAATTCCAGAGAAGACATTCACCATCCCCAATGCTGGTTCTGGCCCCAGCATGTTTGGAGTCTGGTCATCAGCTAGTGTATTTTCCAGCTTAGTGGAAATGAATTAACTAAACCTACTTATGGATGGGTCTATAGACCAGATGTGGTCTAACTTGTGTCCTTCTGGCTTACCTTATCATCTCTGCATCCAAGCTGCAGTAGTAACTGATCCCTTTCTCATCTCCTTTCTAGAATGGCAACCCATGGTGGGTCAGTTCCCTATTTCAACAGATCATATTAGCAGAGGTGAAGGGAGGTCTGTGTCATCTTCTGCATTCCTCTTTAAAGCATCAAGGGCCAAAAAATCAAGGGTATAGCACTGGTGGTGGTAGGTCAGTCTGGCTTGGAGCAAGACCAGGCAGATTTTATGGTATGCCTACCATGCAGTATGCTGCCTTGTACTCAGCAATTTCTGCTCTATACAACCATGTGCAGCGTGTTTCCCCAGTGTACTCCCTAATGCTATTATATTCAGTCCTTCCTGATCCTCTGGGACCCCAACATCACATGAAATGAGAATAATGCTGTTATTTATTTCCGTAGGATTCTACTTGGAATGTTTGATGATTCCTCCTAGCAAACATCTTACCAGTAGACAAAAAAGTTATCCATATAACGGTGCCTGTTCTGGCCTGCAAGGTAGCAAACAATACATCTTAATTATACTTAAATGCCAAAAATCTGCAAAGAACGAGGCAACATTAGTCAGCTGTGAATTGGTCCTGACTCCTGCCTCTGCTTTGGCTGGAGATGCAGCTGCAGGAATACATAAATTAGGTTTTGATTTGTTTGTGCCAGTACAATCAGTAGTAGCTGCTCCTTAAGAGCATTTCCAGTATTAGTGGGCTTACTGGCATTCATCCTATTAGCATCTCAGATGCAGGTGGCATCTGGAAAGTTTTATTTTAAAAGACTTTTAGTATTGTGCTTAGGTTAATAAGAAGCGTTATTTTTAAATATCTCGGCAGTTTTCCAGAGTGTAGCTCAGTCTCATGACATCTGCTCAGTGGATACTTGTTACCTTTGGGTTTATTGAAAGAAACCCTCTGAATAACCTTTTTGTTAGCAATCTGCTTTATAGGCCCTGCAATGGAATAGTGGTGGAGTGCTAATGGAGTTGCTAGCAGAGGGGATTTTCTATGCTGTAACAAGTTCTTTGGTATTGTGGCACTCGTATGTCATAATGTTCAATAAAACCACCCAGTTCTCCTCCCCATTTCCCTCTTGGGGAGGTTCTGCCATCTTTATTCGTGAGCTAGGGCTGCTGAGGGCACATCTCAGCTCAGCAGGATATGGTTTCAACTTTGGAAACGGGGGTCTCCACATGGGGAAGGAGCCAGCCCAAGCTTGGATTGCCCTTCCTCCTGCTTTAAACACCGCAGCGAGGCCAACCTTGAGCAACGGCTCCCACAGTTTGGGAGTGTTGACAGATTACACTGGCTGAGTAGCTCATTCATAATAAATGAAAGGAATCACCAGTTCATTTTCCAAATTTCAGCCCTTCCAATATTTAGCGCTCAATGGGAAAATGATTGAATAGCAGTCCTGTTGGTGAACGAGAGGATTTCATTTATACGGTGCAAAGTAAGTCCCGTTGCCAGAAAGAAAAACATACCCTTCATGAAATTCACCTTTATTAATAGCTGACAGCATAGCTGGTAAACCAAACCAGCTATTCAGCAGCTTCCATAAATTAAACCAAAGCAGAAATTGTTTTTACAAAAGGATTGGCTGGAGCTGGGGCTCCTGTTTGGTGACATCATTCTCAATGCATTAAGCCAGATTTTGCAGATTAAAGAACAAGAAAACTGCAAAAATAAGGCAAAGTAAAGGAATTGAAATGTTTTTTTTTTTTCCTGTGAAGTGCCAGCATAAGAACTGAGTATCATTCTGAAGAAACAGTCAGGGCCAAAACCTCTTCTGGGGTTGGTTCTGGTGTGGCTCCACTAAAATTAAAGCAGCAAAACTGCAAACAGAAGCTGAGCTGATTCACAGACTACATACGTATTTTACAGCTCCATGTACTTTCTATTCCAGCTTAAGGTCTAGATCTCCTTTATATAAGAGGAAAGATCACTGATTTAATAAATAAATAAATAAATGAGAATTTCCAGCATGTCTTCTGAAAGTACTAGGAAAATACAATTGTTCTCTTTGTCAGCTAAACTGGAAAAATCAGATTTGTGAGTATTCCTAACAAACAAACTGCAGAAATTAGGCACAGTCTTAGAGGCTCCTAAAGGTATACCACCTTTAGAAAAATATCAGAGTAATGCAGGAAACACCTAGGTGTTGGACAGAGCTCCAAAATAAGTAGATTCTGCCTTGGTCAAAGAATATGGACTGAAATCAAAAAAGTTATATTTGGGAGTAGTACCCGCTAGTTTTTATCCAAACCTCAGGTATAGGTTCATTTCTAAATTAAACAAAGAAAGTTGAATAAGTCTTGGAAGAAAGAATTGCAGCAGTCAGCTGACACCAGTGTGATGCTTTTTTTCTTTCTTTTTTTCTTTTTTTTTTTTTTTACCATGCATTTTGAGACATAGTTGTAGAGTTGAAACAAACGGAAATCCAGAACAGTGCAATTGCAACCATATGAAAAAGCACAGTTCTTGCTACTATTACCTTGCTTTTCTTCTGGTATCAGACCTGGCTTCAGGAATGCTTTAGATGATGGAATTTAGAGGAAGAGTTTAGAAGAGAGTGTTGAGATCACCCCAGTGGTTTGGGTGACAGCTGCTAGAAAGATGGTCTTCAAAATGAGGTAGTATACAAGATATTTAAGAAATATTCCAAGAGATATTTTAGGAGTCTTGGGAACATTAATTCCAGATACAAATCAAAAGTTTTGTCTCTGGCCGCTGGGCAAGAGCTCTTAGAAAAGACAAAGAATAATTAAATAAGCAGGCAGCATGTGCAAATCAGTTCAAACCAGTATGAACAAAGGCAACTTGTTTTAAATATAGACAAATGCCTTTGATAGCAAGGTCAGATCGAAAAATTTTGGACTGCTTATAAAGAGAACTTTCTCCACTTGGACAAATACATTTCCTCCTATGCTTCTCTGCACTGTGTCAGGATCCCTGCAGATGTAGGGAGAGATCTGTGTCTCTGGGTACTACTCAGCCAAGCAACAGCATTGTTGTCAGGTGCAGTGACTCTGGGTCTGGACAGCGTATCTGGCTGCAGGGCTGGGAGATCAGGTCCAGACAGTCCAGGAGCTGGATCAGAGGCTGATGGCCATCTGTACTAAGCCTGTCAGCCAAAACTGTCTTGGCCAGTACAGAGCTAGAGAGTGATCATGTCTTTGTCTCTTTTTGATCTTTCAGATTACTCTGGGAATCGAAGGAGCTACTGGAAAGGCATAAAAAAGGGCTCAGCAGGAGAAAAACAACCCAATAACAATCCTGGACCTGAGCCTTCTTGGAGTAGGAGCTCTTATTCTTGGAGGTGAGCAATTCTGTTTTGGAGTCTTCAAGCTGTTACTTCCACATACCAGATCTGCATTTACTACTGATGGGCTGCCTCAGAGGGAGCTGCTGCATTTTTTCAGGCTTCTGGAGGTGAACAAACACTTGGATACCCCATGCAGATGTCAACCAGATCAGAGTGCAAAGCCCTCATGAAGATGGTCTTTCTTAGGGTATATCTGTCACTGTGCCTGCAAGGAGCCGTCCTCTTGAGGTGATCAGGATGCCGCTCAGGCAGCTTCTGTATTCCCACCTCCAACACATTTGTATGTAATTTCGTAACATAGTTCCCGGGCCAAAGTTCTCTGACTACAAAGGTGGTACAAAAAATTAGTTCCTAATGTGTTAGCGATGCAGAGGTGATTAAGGTCCTTATCAAGGAGCAGCTTTCCCTGTATTTGTGTGTTGAAGCCACCAAGCCTGTTCTGCAACAAGATGCAGCATCAGGATTTTCCTGCCTATCCAATGTCTTATCTGAGAAAAGACTGACTTGACTCAGAGCTAATGAGGTTGCAGACTAAATCCATAAGGCAAATTCACATATATTAAGCTGACATGAGATCTAATTATGGGGTGTTGGAATCATTTTGATACCCACAGGAATAGAAGCACTTGTAATAAAGGAAATGTGCCAACAGGAAACTGGGATTTTACTGATCTGGAGTTAGTGATTAGCCCCATAGGCTGAGAAAGAATTAGCAACAACTAATGGGATGCAATGAGATGTATGTATTTATATGATCTGAATGCCCTGAATTTTTAGATGAGTAACAACTATTGCTGGGCATTTCATGAAGACATTCCTGCTTATGAGGGGGGAAAGCAGCAGGATTTTGTGCTTAAAATTGTTTGATCCTCTTTAATCCAACAGACTGCCTCCAGTCTACACTGCTCTTTTTTTGTTTTCATGCCACACTAACCATCAAGGGTGAGGAAACCAAGCAAGAGCCACAAACATCCCTAAACTTTTTTTTTTGTACTTGAGTAGCTACAGAAAGACAGCCCGGAGCTGTTGCTTTTTTGATAGAATCCACACTTGGATATATGCACCTTAAGTGAGATCCACTCTAATAGTGACCTGAAGAACAATAACATGCTTACAGCTGCTCCTCAAGCTTCCTGGGAGAGGAAAAATGAGAGGCAACATGTTCTGACCTGCTCCAGGAACAGGGGGCTGGAGGCAGTTCACAAGGATGCCAACAAGGCAAAGTGGAACAGCAGAGAGGAACAAACAGGTGTTCTTCCAAGTGCTGAGCAGCTTCTGCCAAAAGCAAATCCATCAGCAAGATCCTTTGAAGAGAATGTGCAGGTAAGAACCATTAAACACTCCTGGGAGATAAAGGGTTGACATCGTACTTTTCCTCTGCATAAATATGTTTTCCTACATATCTGGCTTTGTAAAGCATGCCTAGGACTCTAGCTCTCTTATTATCCTCCAGTGTTATCCCCCTCTCCTTTCTTATGCTAACCCATTTGTAGGGAAAAAATAATAACAGCAAAATACTCGATTAATGGAAAATGTCTTCACTTCAGTGGAGCCAAGAAATGCACACTGTCCCTGAATTTATCTCCATGGGACTGAAGAATGGAAGTAATTCAGAGCCTTCTTATACCCATCTAAGTCTTTCCTTCTATCTCGTCCTGCAGGCCTTCATCTGTAGTCTCAGTGGCACAGTGGCAGATGCCACCCTGGCACTACTTCTGAGCTGCTCTCTGAGAATTAACAGTGTGATTTGATCCAGGATCAGGTTCTAGCAACCTCACTCAGAGTGACCCATTGCCATCTAACTCTACCAGAAGGATGCCCAGAGTTAAGACATCTGACAACAGGCTGTTATTTGTGATCCTACCAACTGATTCAGAATGCCAGCTGGAGTCCCCGCCATATCCTGGGACCACAAGTCTGAAGGCACATCTCTGGGCATGGCCAAAGTGTACTCTCCAAAGGATGCTGAGACTCAAATACCAGAGAGGCACTTGGTCATAACAAACCATCCACAAGATGGCTATGGTGATAGTAGGTGTATGGGATACAGCATGGGCCATGTTTATGGCAGCCCAGATCTCTTCACAGTCCTCTGAAACTGCCTAGTCCAAAGAAAGGCCATCAGCATTCATCTCAAAGCACGCTGGTAGCACTAATCCCAGGTTTATTTCAGCTCTTCACCTGCAAGTATACCACAGCATGACACTTAAAACACTTTTTTTTTTTCCTTTGTTTTTTATTTCCTAGACCAACCTCAAGATGCATAGATGGGAGAAACTGTGGCAAAGGAACAACACTGCACTCGTCCGCTTCCTGCTATTGCTGGGTCTGCCTGGGTCTACCTGAGGTTTGACCCCTATCTCTCCTGCACAGCTGCCCCCAGCAGATGCTGTGCCCGTCGTGTGGATGTGCTACTCATCAAGATAAAAGGAATAAGAATCTATCTCAAAGCACTTAGGTATGATTAAATAAAGGAGGCCATTTCCTGTGCTGCTAATCTGGTGCCTTTCAAAACCACTAACTTCACTTTTTGAAAAGTTACCATCTTTTAATTCTCATGGGTCTCTTCTACAGTTCTCCTCCTCCTTCCTGGGAAGGGGTGATCCACTTCATGATATGACAGTAGCTCACAGGGCTGATTAAACTGAACTCTGTGCAACACAAACAGTGATTTTTCATGAACAAAATGAAAGAATTGAACTGCTCTCTCTTTTGAGTTTTGTCTGGGTCAGGATACCCAATTAACCTGCAGGTTCCTGTACTGGCAGTTACCTGCTCTTTGCTTTGAAATCAAGTCACTCTCCTGTTTTGGGAGCTCTACTGCTCTGAAAGCCTTCCTGTTCTTTAATATGATAGAACAAAGCAGAAGCAGCTCCTGTGAAAAAATGAAAACACAGGCTCATTCCATATGGCCTCTTACTATACATTTGAGTATTACTGTCTAAAGTTCAATAACATCTTAACTGCTTGGCCACTAAGAGACAGGCTATTTTAGGACTCTAATATTTGGCGAGTATGTATGAAGTCAAGTTAGACTCTAAGTTATACAGTCTCACTCATACAACTTCCAGGGTTTAGACTTTGCAACCTGAGTGCATTTATTTCTGGTGTAATTCTCATTTCCAGAAACTCAATCAGATTATGTACCTCGCTGTGCTTTTCAGATTAGGCACCTGATGCTCTGTAGCTTCTTTCAGAATGCTCTAATGTTTGCTAATCCTACTTTTTCCTTTTTTTTTTCTTCTTCTTTTTTTTTTTTTTTTAATTTCTTTTTCTTGGCTTTCAGGATTTGTGCTGAAGTAGAAAAACAGAGGAATTTGTTTATCAACAGAAGTTGAAACATGTGAGAGTGAAGCAGTGAGTGTGACTAAGCAGGCTCTTACCTGCAATATCCATACAAAATAGCCATTGAACGTGTGAGAAAAGACTGTGCATGGGCAGTGAAGCCCAATCTCTTCTAGGCATAATAAACCCCAAGGCTACAGCTATGGTGCTTGACACTTGAAGTGCAACACGCATCTGACCACAGTGAATGCATCACATGCCTCAGCTTTGGACTGCTACTCTGTGAATGTGTGTGTTGAGCAAAGCAAAAATGGGCAAATAAAATAGGCAAAAATGGGTTAGATGCATCTGACAGTGTCAGTTGCAGGGGGCTTGTGGTGCACAGAGCACAATCCTTATCTCCATCTCACGGGAGATGGGAAAGTGACTGCCATGATTTGTCAGAGCCCATCTCTGCTCACTCTGCCTAGGATTATTGGTAGTACTTAAATAACCAAAATCTGCAGAAAGCAATATGCAACTGATGTTTCTCTGTTGTGTGGTGTGGTGTAGTTTTTTACACACTGAGGCTAACTTTCCTTATCCAACACCATGGACAGTCCTTTACATTTGGGCAAAAAAATGACAAAGTCAGCATGATAATGTAAAGTGCAAGAAAACAGAAAATGAGGTTTGTAGCACAATCTACATTTTTTTTCTATCTTGTGTTTTTTGTTGTTATTTTTTGTTTGTTTTATGTTTTTGTTTGTTTGTTTGTTTTGTTTTTCCCTATAAATACAGACTTTGGGGTAGATCTTACTAATCTGTGATTTTTAAATGGGTGTTTTAGAAGTGATGGAAATCAGTGCAAACAGTATTCTTTCCCTCAATCAGCCTTTATTCAGGGTGATTTTAAAATACATGCACTGTTTTGGAGTTGACATTTTTGCTCCAACTTTAATTTCACACATGTGCCACAGATTGCAAGGCTCTACCACACCATAAAATTAAATCATATGTGCAAGAACATCCTGTGCTAGCCACACGGAGGATGACCACTAAATCTCCCAGAAATGTTAGCTTTTCTGCATCCCAAAACTGTTTCAAAGCTTCACATCATTGCAATTCCCTGGGTTTCCACCTTTTTCCTTAACAGCCATCTGGTCTAACCACACTCCAGCTGCAGTCAGGCTTCCCTCGCCACTTACACCTGATCTTTTGACTCAGCACACCTGAAACAATTCTCGCTCAATCTATCAAGCAATATAAAATTAGACAATCAACACTGCCAGCATAGCAGGAAGGGAGATTAGTGTAAGGAGTGCTTGTGTGGTAGGCATTGAGTGTTTACAAGCTGCCAATGAATAGTGGTGGGACATGAGACCAGGAGAAGTTGCTATGCTCTGAATGTACCTTGTCATAAAGCTTAATGTCCACTTAATAGTACTGACTTTTTTTCCCCCTTTTGTTTTCTCTTTGAAGAGAAGTTTGAAACCAAATTCTGGTTTGAATATTTTGTCCACAGAAAATTTGAAAAGAGGAAAAAAATGCTTTTATGTAAGCTTTCTCAAGTTCTTCCAAACAGCGGTCTTTTGCTGGTTTATTTAGGTTAGAACAAGCAGTCCTATATCAGCAAGAAATCTGCTATGGGACAGACCCAGCATGATTGCAAGAGATGGATAAAGTTCAAAAAGTTTAAGGTCTGGTTTGGTTTCTATGAAACTGAACCTCTGGGAATCAGTGCTTCCTGTTTGGGGGTCTGGATTTGGAAATAACAAGAACAGGGATTATTGCTTTTAATATTATTTTCTGCTGCTGGTTTTAGGCCAAAATTGGGAGAGCAGAGGTGCTAAATTACTTTAATGAGAAAATACAACAGTTTTGCAGCCTGGAAATAGATTTGTTTGTGGTTTGTATTCTATACTTGATCTTTGTATCGTTGAATACAGCGGCCTACCTCTAGATAGATCTCTGTTGCATGGTAGACCTAATGGAGCTTTTTAATTCATGAAAATATTGTTTTAGTGTTACTTTTGTTACTGCCCCAGCAACCACAGAAACATAATTTCTGTTAATATATTTTTGTGTTTCTCATAAATAGCCGGAGTCTGTTCCTAATCCCTGCTAGAGTGCTGTTGACTTCCACCAAGCAATTCCAGATTTACACTGATCATCATTAAGAGTTGTTTTACCACCGGACTCATAGAAATGACTTAATTAAAATTACTTTTGCCGATGTTACTCCTCGATTTTTCCAGTCAACAAACCTTAAAGGAGATTTCTTCAATGGCCAGCCCGGAGAGCCTGCGTGCTGCCTCTTGCATCCTTCCTTCCCCTCCTTGCCTTGCCGTGCCCGGGCTCCCCACAGCAGACCCCTCTCACACGCACTGCTTGATAGCGACGGGGTCAGCAGCGAGCGTAGAGTTCAGCACTATAGAAGTGGAAACAGAAAGCAGCCATGGGCAATTAACCAGGGCTGCAACTGCTTATGTTTGGTTCCTACTTCCATTTCTGTTTCCATGGAAATGGACATCAGATCATTGGGAATAAAGTAAATTTGCTACTTCCCCTCACCTTAATATTAGCTGGGCTATACAATCCAAATAAATCTGAACTTATCTAATTAAATGTGATTTTACAGATCCTTTCTTTCATTGATATAAACTGACAAAAGCAACATTGGTTTTGAAGTATGCAGAGGCTATTGGCTGTCCTTTGGGAAAGGAGTTGGTAAGTTTGCCCACCCCTTTTTGCTTTGTAAGGTATCGAAACATGCAAACGTCCACCCTACCCCTTGCTCTATGTTCCTGCCTGCCCATTAATATTGTCGTGCTGAACAGTACTCATCACTTGCCCATTAGGGGTCATTTAAGCATAAATGACCCCCCCCTTACAGAGACTGTGTGGGTTAAAGACCTCTTCTTTGTCTGGCTGCTGAGGCTTTGAGGTTCATTTGTATTGCAGAGCAGCTGCAAAAAAAAAAAAAAAAAAAAAAAAAAAAAGGTTCAGGCCCACCTTTAAAGGTCATATGGTCTCAGAGGAGGAGCTTTGACCTAGAAGGGCTTCCCAGGTGAAAAGCTCAGGGATTGGGAACAAAGAAAAAAAAAAAAAAAAAAGTGTTTTTTAAGCTTTCACATTCCTGTGAGAGACTGAGAAAGATGAGACTTATATGTTCATTTACAAAAGACACAGTACAGACCGGACACTTGATTTCTCCCTCCAGATATGAAGCTGATCTACAAAACTGTCTGACCTGTAGGGAGGTGTCAGCAATTTTCGTTTTCTTTTATGACATGACAGATCAGACAAAATCTCAAGGGCTGCATTCAACAAAAATGCCCCATGTCACAAGTCAATATTCTTCCAGTTGTATCAGCTACCTTTACTGGTGAGCACATGAAGGCAAGACTAGAAACAACCTGATATTCTACCAATGTATGCCACCCACCAGAAGATGCCTCATACTTTTCCTTACAGCACCCATAATTTTGTTAAACCTAAATAACTAACAAAAACTTGCCATCAAAATAGCACAAAATAGTATCTCTGTGTGGATTGTCATTACACTTTGCAATTCACAACTACTGAAAGCATAAATATCATTGCTGTGTTAATGCAAATTCAACGCCAGTAAGTGGCTTGTTATCCAATGGTGTTCGTTTTACAGCGGGTAGTTGGCAAAAACACAACATGTGTTGTTTCTCCATGTCTACCAAAGCGTTAATTTCTGGTGCCCACTAACAAGAACAGTAAGAAAGAAAGCAATCAAAATGGATCTATATAGGACGGTAGGTTTAAAACGTTTAATTACTGTAGCTGTAGCTGGTTCTTGCTAATGCATGGATCACAAAAGCTTCACTCCTGTGGAAATCAGTCATGCGTGGGAGATCAGGAATTACAGATACTTCACCAATGTGAGGGATTTACTCTGGTCATTTAAAGAGGTTTCCTCCAGTGACAAAAGCCTTGTGCCTGATACTAATGCACAGTATGTAGCTAATTTACTTTAAAGAAAAGTAGCCTATAACCTAATCATAGGCAGTCCTAAAATATACTTTAAATGACTCATATCAAATGCTTCAGTCATAACATACATCTCTCTCTCTCTCTTTTTTTTCTTTTTTTTTTTTTTTTTATAAATTTAGATCCATCACTGTTGAAGATGCAACCAGGTTTTGAGGAAGTGGAGAAAGCTAGATGATAGGTAACTACATGCTGTCAATGGTAAAAGATCTGATTTTTCCTTTCTATCCTAAAGGCAAGCTTCAAGCTCTCATTTTCTGCTATATCCTGTCATAGTGGTCACTATCATAAGCATGAATACAATCTCCAAGACAAATCTATCTGTATGAGTTTCCTTACCCAAAATCCATTATATATTCATTTATAACTTAGGGCAAACACAGGCTGTTGAAACTAGTGTGATCACCAACAAACAAACATGGATCAGGAACTAAGTTCACAGTACTGGAGCCATTTTCAAAGTATTGGGAAATCAGACCATTTAAGAATGAAGGAAGCTGAAGCCTATTAAGTATCATTTAGATTTGCACAGAAACACACATGAAGGACAGGAAGCAGAGTGCAAGATATTTAATTGACTCAGTAAACAAAATACAAAAGCTGGAATTGTGTATTGAGGTCCAGTCTGCAGTGGTAGAGTCACACTGGCAAGATTTCCTAGGACTGATGCAACATACACTGATAAATAAGTTAATATGCAGGTACAGCTCCCATTTATTCTACAATTCTAATAAAGCTATACAAGGCAAATCATACATTTTGGATAAAACTGCATCTACACTTTACCTTTAATTTCAATAAAAATCTTATTTTAAAGAAAGAGTCATGCCCCTTATCTATGTTATAGTCATATCCCTTGTCAATCTCCTAGTTTAGATCTTGTCTAATTGTCATTTTGTAGAGTAGATCCCAGAGACTCTTCTGCTGTGTGCATTGGTTTTGCTTATACCTTATAAGACTTTTTTTAAGTACTAAGAAATATTTAAAATGAAGGTCTGTTAAAGGATAATAAATACCTGAAGAAGAATGAGGAAATACATTAAAGCTGAATCACTGCTGTGTCATGCCAGTTTTTCCCTTTTACTCTTGAGATGCCACTGAAATCAATGAAGTTGCAGTTACTTAAAGCTGTAGCATTATATGGGTGAACCAGGTACATCATGTTGCAGTAAATGACTAGTGCTTGCTGGCAGACTTGCTCAGAATCAAGTATGCCCCCTTTAATTTCACACTATTTTCACAATCTTGTAACAGCAAAGCAAAACAAGAAGTTCAATGTGCAGTCAGAACAAAATCTTTTTACTGTGGTCTAAGTATTTAGCCAATACAGTATCACAGAAACATTGATTTCTGTTCCCAGCCTAAGAATCTTCCTGATAGTCTCATACAGACCCAAAGAACCAACACAATCTCTTCTTTTATGGCTAAGAAAATGCTAAGAGAATCGTTATCCCTGGGAAAGATTTCTCTGATAGACGAGGAAGGACTGTTCATTAGTGTCATGAATGATGCTGCCTCCTTTTTATGCAACTTGCATTCACTGATGCTGGCACTGTCAGAGTCTCCAACTGTGTGCACAATTCAGTTCATCGAACAAGGCAGCATCCTTTCCAGATACAGTCAACGTGCGGTATTATGGTTTGGAAATTCATTCCACAGAAGAGAAACATGAATTATTTCAATTCTGCACCACCACCACCACCCCCAAAAAAAATAAAAAAACACACAGAAAATGCCTTCTTTTTCCATGCTATTAGGGAGATTATCAGGAAAAAATAAACACAGCAGTTGTTCAAGGTCCCACACAAGCAAAACAAGGACTGCAGGCCACTCCACACACAGCACTGAGCCATTGCTCTGTTTACTTATAGGATGTCAAATAACACATTTTTCAACTCTTCTTTTAAAATAATTATTTGGTGCTGGAAGAGCAATTTTACAAATTTTTAAACTGGAAAAGAAGCCCCAAGCATGCACAGTTTTAAGTCCCCTCTGTTCTCAGCCATTTCCTTGTGGTGTGTTTAGCATGGCAACATGTCACTCTGCAGGGAAAGGCTGCCTCTCCCTGATGCTGAGAGAAAGCAGAGGCCAGCCCCACACTCCCGACTCACCCGCAGAGCTCAAGGTGCATCAGCAAATTACATGTGGTCCCTAAGCAGCAAGGATCAGATCCAAAACCAAGCTATGCCATGACCACATTGTGCTTGGTGCCTGCAATACGAGAAGGTCTTGAGATAGCAGCAGGGGAGCAGATACATCTACTGCAGAGAGCCCTGTGGAGATAATAGCTCACATCCCAGGAGGCGGATAGGTGCTTTACATCAGTAAAGCTGACAAAGGGCAAAAAGCCAGTCTTCTTACAGGGGCGGACCTGGTACCAGCCCGGCTCTGCTTCAGCAGGGATCAGCTGTGCAGGGTAAGTGAGGTTTGGGGATGTCCTACACCTCCTTCACCCTCACCTTGTCCAGCAGACAGGGGAAGTGCACAGCTGGGGCAAGTGCTTTTTAAGATTCTGGCATTTGGCCCTGATCCACACACCCCCAAGCCTGCGCTACAAAAACCAGCATGCTGAGCAAGCAGCCATCTGGAGCCTGCCTGTAGGAAAGCCCTGAGGATGGGAGTTAGGGGTACACTTAAAATTCCACTTCTGTCTAGAGACTGGATATTTTACATAGCACTTATTCACTTCGGATGCCTTTTTCCAGCAGAATTGAGCAGGGTCCCAATTTTGTTCCAGAAAAAGGAACTGTGTCTCTGACATCCTCCATTTTTCCTGACAGAGAAGAAGTCCCACACGAAGTGCTCTGTCCCTTTCTTTGCCTGGAGCCTCTCTCAGGCAGGACTTTGAAAGAAAGCGATGGTCACCACAGATGTTCTTGGGGGACCAGATCCAGCAGAGCACAGCGGGTGGTTTGGAAGTGTCCTTGTGAGACCGAGCCTGACAGAAGATAAGCAGATGAACACATAGTTTGTTGTTTCTAATCCGACCTAAATGTCAGATAAGTACCCCATTGTACAGCCTGGTCAAGGCAGGAGCAATGGTTAGGCATGCTCCAAAACAGTGTTAGATGCCTTGGGAGCTTTAATGTCAAAGACTGAAGGATCAGCACAGTCTAAGTGCCTTTAAGACCAGACAGGAGCTTTACACTTAGGCACCTAATTTTCTTCCAGTTACATTTAATGTGCCTAATTCCTCTTTTCCATCTGGTGTGAGATGCAGCTTCACTTGGGATTCAGAGCTTGCCATGAGCCATGTTCCCCAGCCCTTCTCACAGGGACCCCTAAGGAAATGGGGAAGAATGCCTGATAAAGCACTAGTGAATCACTTGATAAGGACTTCTGTGGGTCCTCTGAGATAACTGCCAGCTTTAAAAAACAAACAACGCAATGAACATGCAAATAATCCATGGTACAAACAGAGCAGGCTGGAATGTGGAGCATTAATTTTTTCATTATCGGCCATCAAGGTAAAGGGAAGGAAGTAAATAAATTATGTGCCTGAGATATTTGTATGGAAACTTTTTTTTCAAGCTTTGTATAAAAAGCAATTATTTATTACTTCAGGAAATACTCTAGCATCAAGTGATGACCCCAGGTTGGTGTCAATGGTTACCCAACAGGATTACTGTTCAGGAAGCTTTATGGTTACCACATAAGGTTTAATCAGTGCATTAAAAATAAATTAAAGATTTGCTAATTGTAACGTAATTAGCTTAATTTAATTACATTGCTCAGTGACTGAGAATTTTATTGTTATTGTGAGATCTTTTCTCATTTGGGGCCTGAAGTTAAGTGGTGCGGTATTGACAACCATTTCCTCCCTTAATATTCTGCTTCAGGAATGGCTGGTGAAATTTTTACCTGAATATTGCAATTTATCACAATCAGTATCATCACAAATTACACAAAGCATCCAGTAACATGATAACTTCTAAATGAAGTGTCTGTAACCAGGGCAGTAGCAGCCTCGGCTGTTAATTTGTCATATTTCATAGCCAGCCTGACACCCTGTCCAATTTGCTTGTAAGCTTTATCACAAAGACAGCTATGTGAGCTGCCTCTGAGCAGAGTGGAGGAGATGGACAGAAATTCAGTAGAGGCAGCTTGGCTCTTCAGGTTCCCCGGTTTTGCATACAATCCAGCTGCAAAATCAACAGCCCCATGTTGTGGTGATGTTTGTTTTCTCCATTAAAATCCCCCACCTTCTTCTCCCCCCTCCCTGCTTCCTCATTAAGACAATCCAAATTTTTTTCTTTAAGATTCCCTGCTGACCATACTCCAATGGTCAACATAATTTATCTGCAGTTTCAGGAGTTAAAAGAAATAGGAGGGCTAACAGTACTCGGGAAGCATCATTATTTATTTTTCACAGGCTCTCAATTTCAAGCCAAAGCACGTCATCCTCTCAAATAACCTGTGAGTTTTTTCGTTTGGGCAGAAGTTGTGCGGCAACTATAAAAATGGCCATGAACATCCCTTTAGGAAATTGGCCTCTCTTCTGCTCTTATCTTCCAGATGCTCTGAGGCCCCCAATCAATTTGCATTGATTTGAGCAACAACATTCAATATATATTATCAATCTGATCTGACAGGATTTGTGCGAAGAGTAGGTCTTCCTTTCTGCTCTTGACTTGCCAAGCACGAGATGATACAAAACCCATGAAATGCTGTCTAAAAGATCAACAGGTGTCAAAAGATGCCTGGACTTAAAAACACAGAAGACTGGCATTCTTCCTTGCCTAACACACTAAAATCATGTTGGCCTGGCTTTTGTTTTTGATTTTAGTTTGGTTTTATTTTTCTGGAAAATAAAATCTAGCCTCTCCAATGAGGCAGGAGGTGTTGTGCTCCCTTCTAATACCCGCCCCAGCAGATTAGCCCAAATGGCTAATGCCCTCCTCCATGTTTGATCACAGCCCCAGCTCTGCTGTTGGGCTATGCCCTCTGCCAGAAGACCTAGAAGCCAGGCTCTGCAGCCTCTAAGTGGTTTTGCAGATCTGTGCCTTATTACACCAGCAACCAAGAGAGCAACCAGAAGAAATGTGCAGAGAGCATTCCAGTCTTTACAGCTGAGCCTCCGGAGGGGCTGTAAAACCTCAGATGCTATTGGGGAGTCAAGAGAAAACAGAGACCTTGTGGTGCCTGCTGTTAATAAGAAAGAGAAATTTGAGAACAGGGACTGTCCAAGGGACTGAGTACACTGAGACAAAAGCAGGTGGAAGAAAGAGAGGACAGAGAAGAAGAAAATACAGCATGAACTGGTCAAGAAAAGGAATGACTGTAGAAACATCAGTAAGAAAGAAGACAAGAATTTAGACAAAGGCTAGATAAATTTTCGAGTCTGAAGGAGTTTATTTGAGCCAAGTGACCATATGCCAGTCTCCTGAGGTTTTGCCTGTCATGTTAAACTCCAGGCCCACTGATTCTGTAGGATGCAGTCTTCAGCACACGACCACCACTGTGAATGAGTCATTTGGTACGGTTCCTGTGGCAAGAATCCCAAATGTGTCAGGCCTGGACTAAAAAGCAAGATGGAGAATGAATACACCTGAAGGCACATTTGGCACTTTAATTCTGAGCAGATATCACTTCTAATTATAGCCAACCTTATGCCAGCTTACTACCGTTCAAGCGCTTGTGGGTTTGCGCATTGAGTGCCAGATTTAATCCATTCAAGGTAAAGTGCAAGAGAACCAATTGCATTTTGCATGCCTTCTACCTGAATGATTTGCTTTGTTGTTTCCAATTTGCAGTTTGACTGGAAGATTTGCACCCCTCTGGTTAGTTCTGGTTGGTTTCTCTGCAGCCACAGGGGTATATTTTTCAGCTGAATGAAGCCCAGCTGGCAGGCTCAATTTGCCCCACAAATGAGTCATATCTTTCTCTCTCTAATTTCACCTGCACAAGAGAATTGCAGGTTCCTCTCATAATTCCTCGAGTTCAAAAATCTTACTGCCAAATGGTGGCTCATGCGTACCCCAGCCCATAGAGTTGTCACCTTACTGACCTTGAAGACAGTAGCAGAGCTCAAGAGAAAACTACTAGCTAACATTACTTAAATAGGAAATTTAGTTCAGAGAAACCTTTCCCAGTCTGATTGTGTCAGATTTTGATCTTAGATGGTGCCTAGTGCTAGTGCCTGTGGTGCCTAGGACTAGTGATGTAGGGCTTGGAGTGAAGCGAAGGTTTACTATAATTCTGCATGTTTCCTTTCCAAACAGCACCATGAAACAGAAGGAGGATTGCCTCTTCACCCTATAAATCCACTAAAATTGGGATTATGAGCCATATTCACCAGCTTTTGCAGGGATCTTAAGACAGAACCATGTTGCCATTGGGGCTGTAGGGTGCTGGGAGGCTGGGGCATGGTTTGAGAGGCTCCAAATTTCCACAAGCAAAAGGAGAGCACTCTTCAACATGTAGGACCTGAACAGTGTAGGTCTGTGCTCAGCCACACTCTGGGTCTATGTATGGAAGTACATGAAGCGTACACACAGTGCAGCCGGAAAGGGTTTGTTTTAACTAGTTTTGTGCAAGTAGGTTCCATGGCATGTTTTTTTCAGCAGCTCTGCCACGTTGAGTTGACAAAGAAATAAAAGGGAACACTTCCCCCCGCACATATCTCTATTGATCCGAATATGGATCTTGTTTCAAGACAGAGAACAACTAGCACTGATGCTGTCAAACAGAGCCTTCTGGAATTAGTTCAGAAGCTCAATTTTCCACCCTTATGCCTCTTTCTCATCCTGCTAATATAGACAGAGAGAGAAAGGGAGTCCAGGGAGGGAGGGAAATGGGGGAAGAGAGAGAGGGAGAAAAAAGAGGAGAAGGAGAAAGTAAGAGAGACTAACAAGAACTAGGGAGAGAAAGAGAAAGCAGGGAGAGACCATGAGAGAGAAAGAGAGAAAAGAGAGAAAGAAACAGAAAAAGAAAGAGGAAGAGAAAGAGAGAAAAAAAGAGAGAGAGAAAGAGAGAGAGAAAAGAAAGAGAGAAAGAAAGAGAGCAAGAGAGCAAGCAAGAGAGCAAGAAAGCAAAAGAGAGAGAGAGAGAAAGAGAGCAAGAGAGCAAAAGAGAGAAAGAGAAAGAGAGAAAGAGAAAGAAAGAGAAAGAGAGAGAGAGAATGAGAGAAAGAAAAGAAAAGAAAAGAAAAGAAAAGAAAAGAAAAGAAAAGAAAAGAAAAGAAAAGAAAAGAAAAGAAAAGAAAAGAAAAGAAAAGAAAAGAAAAGAAAAGAAAAGAAAAGAAAAGAAAAGAAAAGAAAAGAAAAGAAAAGAAAAGAAAAGAAAAGAAAAGAAAAGAAAAGAAAAGAAAAAAGGAAAGGAAAGGAAAGGAAAGGAAAGGAAAGGAAAGGAAAGGAAAGGAAAGGAAAGGAAAGGAAAGGAAAGGAAAGGACATGCGAGGAAATGAAAGGAAAGGAAAGGAAAGGAAAGGAAAGGAAAGGAAAGGAAAGGAAAGGAAAGGAAAGGAAAGGAAAGGAAAGGAAAGGAAAGGAAAGGAAAGGAAAGGAAAGGAAAGGAAAGGAAAGGAAAGAAAAGAAAAGAAAAGAAAAGAAAAGAAAAGAAAAGAAAAGAAAAGAAAAGAAAAGAAAAGAAAAGAAAAGAAAAGAAAAGAAAAGAAAAGAAAAGAAAAGAAAAGAAAAGAAAAGAACCAGCATGGCTGCTGGCAGGCTGCATGAAACCTCTGCACGTGTCACCTGCTTCCAGCACTGTCCTTCCCATACCCATCCCTGAAGAGCTGGCTCAGTTGTGCGAGGTAGCCCCTAATTACCTCTCTCCTGTTTTCCCCCTTCCCCCTTGAGGATAGCCCTTCCAAGAAGCAGCGCAGATGCACACACCTGGCTCTGCGAGATAGGGAGCCTCACCATGGATACCGGGCCCCCATTCCCAGTGCGACCCACGCTCCTGGGATTTGAGCAGCCATCTCCAGGACGCTGTGAACTCCAGATGTGCCTCACCTACTGCCTGGAGACACCACAGGCAAACGCTGCATACAACTGCTGTTCTGCACACACACACACAAGTTCTGGCTATGCATGTCAAGCTCTGAGAAACAAAAAAAAAAAAAAAGCAAAATGGTAATCTTAATCTTCCTTTTAATATGCTACCTCATGCCAGATAAGAGCAGCTGGGCTCGCACAATGTGTCCAGCCGGACATGATAAATAGCTAGGGAGAAAGAGAAAAAATATATACACACATACACACAAATACATACGCACATGCAAGCTCTAAGGAATTTAAAATATGTTTGTTTTCAGAAGTGCTGGCCTTCAGCTCACACCTTCCTTGATTAATAAAAGTGTTGATTAGAAATAAATGTGGCCTGCCAGGGTTGGGATTGTAAATAAAATCCTAGGGTAAATATCTGCAAGGGTAGCCCAAAGGGTTAACCTTACAAATGCACAAATGCTGGCTCTCCTCCTGTTACAGTGTAAATGCTGATTGGAAGGAAGAGATCATTCTAGGTCAGTATGTCCTTTACATTGTGAATAGCTTGACAGGGGCTAATAAACTCCGCTGCCTATGGCACCGATAATTTATTACATATTCCTAGCCATCACATGCAATTTTTTATTTATACATGTATTGTTTGTTGTTTTGCTTTAAAAGAGGTGAAGGAGGGCAATGAGGGTCAAGGAATATGCTTAAGCCAGAGGATGCAGAGCCCCGCTCTCCTATCCGTAGCCCATGGAGGAGGAGGACAGCATGACTGCTGCTCCTTGCACAGACCCTGTGAAGAGCTGGCCATGGGGTCAGCACAGGGAGGATGTCCCGCAGCACGGGGCTCGGCGGAAATCCCACGGGCACAGGCACAAACACCCCCACGTGGCCCTCCCACGCCGCCGAGCAAACCCGGCTGATTTATGAAGAACCTCTTGCACTGAGATAATTACAGCACTAGCAGATTTCGAGTTTGCTTCCTGCGCGGCCAGGCGGAGGACGGCTCCTCCGCAGCCTGCTAACAAGGGAGCCGTACCCCAGAGAGCCGCCTGCCTTGCTCCTGCCTTGCACTTGCCACATTTCACACCGATGAGGTAATCTGACTGCCGATGAGGTAACCCTGCAAGTTGCCCACGAGCTGGAAGAGGTTACCATATGATCACTCATGTAAACACGCAGCCCCGGCCCCCCAGACACCGGCTGACAGCTGGGCTCTGCCACCCAGGGGAACAGAAATGAAACCCTTGTCCAGAAGAAATGGACAAGGACATTGTCCTCAGACCGGTTTTCTGCCGCAGAGGTCCTCACCCAGCCCCATGCCACCCTGCTTCTCCTCCATCACTCTGCAGCCAGGTCCCCAGCTCGGGCTGCTCTTTCCTTCGCTGCACCACGGCCTCTGAACCCATGTGCCTTCTCACACCCGGGTGAGGCGAGTCATTTCTTCATCAAGCGCTGGGGAACGACTTCCTCCTGTGGTTGGAAGCGTGAGCCATGGGGGGAAACCCCTCCATCCGCAGGCTGGGGAGCGGGGGCAGCAGAGCGGCTGCTCGGGCAGTCCCCACCGCTTCGGTCTGTCAGCGCCAACGTTGCGTATCTATGCTTTGCACAGGTGCCGTTCTTAGAAAGTCCCCTAATTTGCAAGCAGTGAGAAAAGTGACTCTTGTGGTTAGGCAACACCACCGACTGCACCTCTCCCAGCTATAACCATATGCATCAGAGGATCTGCAGGCTCAGGTGGTCCAGCAGGCAAACAGCTCAAGCAGAGCCCCAAACCCAAACACCTTGTTTTCAGGGTGTTGTGCCATTATTATTTACTCTGCGGCGTAGCCTAGGAGCCCTGATCACAGAGCACAGAACCAATGCTAATCCCTACTCAAGTGCTAGGCAAAGCAGACTAGTGTAATGAACACATCAGATGGAGGAGGAATCCACAGCAAAAAAATAAGAGTGGGGTACAAGCCCAGGACGTCTCTGCAGCCTGCTCAGTGCCAGGTTTTTCTCAGAGCCTCCCTGTGACTAACAGAGCAGCCAGGACCAAACTGTACTGCAACCGTCAGGAACTACCTGTGCCTCCACAGGCTCAGTTTAACCTCACAACGTGTGTTTGAGAAGTTTGTTTTAATGAACCTGAACCACTGATCTGGAAATCTGTTCTGGGCAGACCTCAACCCAAACAGCATGTGACAAGTGACCCAGGAGGACCCTGAGGGCTGATGTGTCATTAGATGTGGGAAAGCACCCAGACTGAGCTGCTCTGCTCAGCTCCCAGGTTACAAAGCTCAGCTGGAGGAAGTCCCACCAAGGTGAGGTGGCACGCCTGTGTCAAGCACCTGAAGGAAGCAGTTCCCCTTGGACCATGGGGTGTGAGGATCAAAAGACTCCCAGAGAGAAGGAAAGGTTTTCCATCACCCTGTGGTGAGTTTATTTGGCCAACATCAGCAGGCCCTGGAGGAAGTCATGTCCTTCCTTCCCCCACCTCCTGGGGCAGCTTATACAAAGAAGAGGTCAAAATGAATGACTGTTGAGTCATCCATTACTTGAGTATATAAAGGGACACAAGTCTCCTACTGTCAGAGTTGAATTTACCTCACCACACTAGGGCTGAAGCCAGGACTCTTCTCCCAGCTTGGCTTCATGAGACTGCCAGCCTGACAGACATATCTCCTAAAGCCCACTCAGAGGGGACCAAAAGAAGCTAGGGGACAAGCAGAACCACTCCTTCCATACCAGCATAGAGAGACAGCAGGCTTGGAGCAGAAACCTCTGGAGGGGCAATGTGGTAGGATGTCTCCTTCACACACACACGTACACCTCTGTGGCATGACTGCTCTGTGCACCCGGGCTCTACCTCAGCCCAGGTGAGGCCACAGCATGCATCCAGCCCATGAATTCACCAGTGCAGGGTGTTGGCCTCCCCACTCTATAGCTGGTTTTTTAAACAATGTGGCTAACTTTGTAAGCTTTAGCAGTTGCTGTCATGTGTAATGAGGTGCAGTTAATCATGTCCGTGCCTCATGCCATGGTTGGCTCATTTGGCAGTCTCTCCTCCACATGTTGGTCACTGCTCAGTGGGACACCATATGGAGGGACAGGGGAAGGGGACCCCAAGCTCTTGCCCACATACCCTCTATGCTGCTTAGACATGTTCTGGGCAGGGGGCAATGCCCAACCACATCACACACAGCCCTGAGAAGCACATGAGCTGCTCACAGGGGATGCACCCCTCCAAAACCTGCCTGCAGGGTGAAATCAGCATCTGAACTCATCACCCCTCTACATGGTTCATGGGGACAAACAGGCCGTGTTTGAGATAGATAGTTATGGCCAAGGAAGAACCATGCCTCAAAGGTGCCATGCCCGCCCTGGTGGCCACGAAGGGTCTCTAAGCTCATGAGATGCCTGCTCTGAAGGAGCACATGCTTGGTCAGTCCCACCCTTTGAACCCATGTCCAGCAGCCTTGGCCTGGGGGCACAGATCCAGCCACTGCCACACGCTCCTGCACCTAATGTGAGCAGGCAACCACTGCCATGCTGCCTTAGGACATGGCTTCTCCTCCCACAGCCCAGTCTGAGAACCAAGAGCAAACCCAGAGAGGCAAAGGCAGGCACCGTAATCCAGGCAGGGCACTAATTACAGCAGGAGTCAGTGGAGAGCCAGCAGCAAAGGAGTTAAGAGAGCCAGGGCTCATTGCTCTCCAGGAACCTGTGCTTCCTCACCTCGGAGGATAACAATCAGCCAGCCCTTTCTCAAGCGCTTTTTTGGCAAGCCGCGTTGTCAGAAAACCACCTGTTACTTGGGAGGGATTCAAATGCATAATGAATTAAAAAAACATATTGTGCGGTACTATCTAACCCCCCAGACAGATGTGTTATTTAAGTGTGGTTATGATCTGTGCTGTTAATTTTAAACAACATATGATCAAAGATCGTGTCTGGCTTTGTGCTTTGCTTCCTTTCAGGTTCTGGCTTGTGTGTCCATGCCAGACAGTTGTGGTTTGTGTCATATGGCAGGAAAAGCTTATTTTACGTGCTGCCTAAATTTGTGTTTTATAGCACATTAAAGCTGCATAGTCAGCCCATCAGAATTAAGTTATCGCGTTGTTTATAATGGTGAGTGAACTGCAGCTGCAGAAAAGAGGGCACATGAAGGGAATGTTTTAGGCACAGGGGCTCCCTATGCTGAGGACTTTCAGCCATTTTAAAGGCAGCAGCAGGCTGAAGCACAGCCTGAGATATACAAACCATCTCACCGCTCCTGTGGGAAGCCTAGAAAACTGTTGGAAATGGCAGCATTGCCAACCAATCAGCCCGACAGCACCAGCCAGGCCCTCAGCAGAGAGAGAGACATGCTTAACAGATCATGAGATTTATTTTTTATTTTTTTGAAATAATACAGAGGAGGTTCTTTTTATTTGCTCCTTGGCCTGAGTCTTCAAGCTTTACTGCCCAGCTAGAACAGCTAGAAGACATCTGCCCTAAACAAGTAGGTATGGAAATAAACAGACCAAAAAAAAAAAAAAAAAAAAAAAAAGGAACAGCCCCTTGTGAGAGCTTGGCTCTGAGAGGTGCGGTTTTAACTTGGAGGCAATGCATGTTTGTAGACTCCAGGTAACATTGGTGGAGCTCCAACACTTTCAGGTTGGTAGAGGGGCAAATCCTCAGCTGATGCAGATTTATTTCCAAAAACCTACACAGCCTAGGGCAGACATAGAGCAGGCTTCATCTCTCCTTGTGTCAGGGTTTCTGCTCTACCCTCTCCAGGCTCAGAGGAGGCTTTCCACTCCCTGACTATGCACTGCACCATAATGCAAGGCAAGTTGCAATGAAAACACTCAAGAGCACCACATCTTTCATGGCTATAATGGTTGGGATGCTCCGGGATGGTCCAACACTGCCAGACCCCCCACCCAGCAAGGAGCCAGTCCATAAGCCTATGCAGGCATGGACAGCTGTGGGAATTACGCACTGCTCTTGGGATGCTTCTTCTAGAAAACCTGAGAATGTACTCATGCAGACAGGCAGTACTGAACAGGAGATGGTAAGGGGGAAGAGGGGATTGTTTGAGAAAAGAGACCAGAGCTGAGGAGAGCATGTTAAAGAGCACAAACTCATTTCATATGGCTGAGCGCCGGCAACACTAGGAGAAATTCAATGGATTGTGTTGCACCAGGGGTCAGAACATAATTGTCCCTCCTGGCCTTTAAAACCTGTGAATCTATAGAGGAACCTTGAAATGACCAGATTCCTCAGCAATTTGATTCCTGCAGCTTATTTATTTATTTTTGCACCAGCTGCCGGGCACAGCATGCTCCTAGCCCTACAAGGAGGTGGCAGTCAGGGTGGTTAGTGTGCCGGCAGCGCGGATCTCTACAGGGGCTTCCTGGCAGAATTTCTATCTCCCCCAGAGGAGATGAGGTTAAGGGATGTAAGGCAGTTTCTTCTGGACAAAAAAAAAAAAAAAATAGAAAGAAGAGACAATTTTAGAGGTGAATAGATGTTAGGGCAAACAAGGGAGAACTAAGCAATTTAGTGCGTGAGTGTTTTCCTAGCAGATTTTTTTAAACAGCAATTTCTCAACCCCATATTAAATAGTTCTCTGTTGTCCTCACAAAGGGCCAAAGAGCTAAAGATAGCTCCACTAATTGCTGCTTCCCTATGTCAATTAGATCTAGAGATCCCCATCTTCTGTGTTATTACTTCATCATTTTAATTGTGCAAGAGGCTTTTACACATCACAGTATTAATTAGAATAAAATAATAATGCCGCAAAATATAAAAAGAAGCAGTTGTTAGTTTCTAGGCAGCACCATTTCTAAAGGTATTTTGCACATGAGTGGTAGAGAACACCTCTGCTTGCATATGCTCATGATGTGCAGCATCATTCAGTGAACCAGGGACCCATCCTGTGACCCACACCAAGGGGCCGTACTCAGCAGTTGCTGTCTCCTGAGATGTGTGCTGGAGAAAGTGGTCAAAAGTACGTAACAGGGGAATGCTCCAGCCCTGGTGCATCCTGAAAAGAGGAAGACTTAAAGATGACTTGAGCCACCACCATCTTCTCCACGCCCCAGGAGGTACAGGACACAGTCTACCACCAACATCCACATGGGGAACCAATCTGGAAACATCTGACCCTCCACTAGCAGGCACAGACATTCGAGCAGACCAAATTACCAGTGTCATTCATTTGCACCTTTCAACTTAATGATACCTTACAGGGAAGAAAAATTCAAATTAAAAATTTAAGCTATTAATATATCTTTGAAAATGGTAAGGGAATGAGATTAAGACCAATAGGAGGCTACTAATCTTGGCACACTTCTGCCTTGTACCCTTTAAATCATTGTAATACCTTGTTCAAATTCAAACATAAATAGGATTTTTATGAGGACGTTAGTACTCCTGCTGCATCAAAAGCCGTATTACATTTTACGATTCCTAGGGCTGAGAATACTCATGCCCAAAATAGAAGGCCTCCTCACCAGATGATCTTAATGCAGGTGACAAAGTGATGTTACATTGAATAATACAGCTGTAGAAAGTGAAACGCAAAGGCAGAAGAAGAACTTTTCTCCCACACCTTTCTGCAGGGCTCAAGGGGCTCACAGGGTAGGTAGGATGCATTCTGCAACTTTCTAGCAGAGGCAGAATAAACTGCAGGGTAACCACATCCTCTTTGTTCAGCTGCTTCTCCCTTCCTGGCACCTAGTTGCAGCTCACACGTATGTGACGAGCGATAGCGAAGGACAGGCAGCACGAGGGAACTGTTCCCAGCCAGCTAGCTGAATTTTTAAAGCTCTGTTTCTTCCCTTCCATCCTGCCTGTCTGCCTTTCTCTCTTCCTCAATGAATACCCGCTTCCCTGGAAGGGAGCAGGGGGACTCAAACAAACCCTGAAACAATCCCAAATTTCCTGGGCAGGGGGAAAAAAAAAAAAGTACTCTCCAGACATCAAACCTCAGGTGAATCATTTTCCACCACTCTGACATGTCAAATACTCCAGTGATTCACCAGTCATGGAGCTCTGATTCACCTGCAGTAAACAGGGAAGATTGCCTCCCGTGTGTGCACCCCTGGTTAAAGGCTCAGCTTCCTCCTGGCCACAAACCATCACAGCTGCCCCACTGCAGCAGCAGCAAGGGCAGCAGCAAGGGGAAAAAAGATGCAGCTGTTGGGCTTTTAGTTTTAGCTGTGAGGAGTGGAGAGGAAAGGAAACCTTGGTACTGGGTAAATGGATGGTGAGAGCAGAAGTTAGGAAGGCTCGTGGATCCTCCCTCCTCCTGTGCACATCCCTTTCTCCTGTTTAAGCAAGAAAAAGGGAAGGACAGACAAGAAGAGGCAGGAGGTGCTTGTTATTTATTTGTGGCTCTCATCAGGTTCACCTCCCTGCCAGCTCAGGACGCAGTTTCTCCAAGAGGGAGTGTCAGAAATAGAACTGACATTACATCTAATGAGCTTTTTTGGTGGCATAGTCATTAAGCTCGTAGAAAGGGTAAAGAAACGCAGGAAGCTTAGTCTTGGAAAGCCTCCAACTGGACCCCTTTGACTCATTAAAGAAGGGAGTAAAATGAACCGTGCCCCAGGGCAACCACACAAGGACAAGCAGGAAAGCAGGAAAGGGTCAATTCATTACAGAGCGGGGATGGCAGCCCTGTCGGGCAGCATGGGCTGGGGGTGTGGGATGGGCGGAGGCGTGCTGGAGCCCTTGGTGCGCTGGTGGAGCCGCTGGTGCTTTGCTCTGGCAGAGCCTCCCCAAAGCCAGGAGGCTTTAGCAAGGGGTCCTCAGGAAACCCTCTACTTAGCGTGTGCCCCCCAAAATTGCCGTGAGTCCCAAATTCACCCACAAAGCAAGCATCTCCGTCTACATCGCCAGCCCCTGAGTGAGGTGGCCTTCCTCACCACGGAGAGGAGGGGGAAGGGGGGAGAAGTCAGAGAGTCACTCCTTGAGGCTGGAAGGGCAGGGGGAAGGGAGGGGGAAGCCAACTCCATTGAGCAGCTTCGCGGGGGGCCCCAGCTTTGCGCAGACCAGTCACGCCAGCTGCAGTGGAGCTGCGATGAGAAAGGAGGGGAGACAGAGCGGTAACAGCTCCCACCACCCCCAGGGAGGAGGAGGAGGAGGAAGAGGAGGCCAGGACTGTGAAGCTGACACCAGGCAAAAGTTGGCCGTGTTTTCCCCAAGCCACGGAGGAACAGCAGCGGCGAGTCAGATGTGACCGCGCGCCGGAGCCATGAGAAAATAAAAACAAGTGACAGCTGACTCGGGAGGACTTTTGCAGGCAGCGGGGGGAAGAGGGAGGCGAGGAGGGAGGGAGAGGCGTACAAATACTGGGGGAAGGGCAGCGCACAGCCCAGGAGCCTTCTGCAGCGGCAGATGGAGACGGGAGCTACCGCTGATTCCTGCAGAGTCAGGGAAGGAGAGAGGCGGCATCGCACCGAGGTGATCACATGAATAGCGAATGAAGGCACAGAACAAAGAAGGGGTTTGGGGGAGAGGGAGAAGAAGACCCCACGCCGGTCCCCGACAGCCGGGGCATCCTGGAGAGGTGGCCTGGGGTGCTGTGGCTGTCGGCCAGGCTGCACAGATCCTGCACACAGCCAGCCCAAGCTGAGGAGGAATGGGTCTGGGAGAGATGGGGACATTTATTTGCATGGTTGTTAACCACCGAAGCCCGGGGAAGGGCTTGTCACCGATGTCACGGCGCAGATAACCCCTCAGCGCAGTGCCCGAGCACATGGAGGGAAGGGAAAAGGCTGATTCCCTTGCTGCAAGCCGGGGGGGGTTCCTCTCACCTGCTGCGGGATGGTGGTGGAGGCCGTGCACAGTGCTGCCTGCCTCCGTGTGGGTCCTGCGGCCCCCGGCATGCGGCGGTGATTGCTGTGACAGTGTTGTGGCTGTGATTGGCACTTCCCGGTTAGACCAAGGTCACCGCTGGAACATGGCTTTTCATTAAAATGGCCCACAGCCTGTCAGCGACCGCAGGCCAGGGCTAATTAAGGGAGGACTCAGCGTTGCCGTGCGGGTGGGGGATCAGGGCTGATGCTGAGCCGCCCACCCCACGGGGGTGCCATGGGAGCAATCCTGCCCCTCATGCCAGCACCCTGGCTGCCTTCATATAGAAACAGCAGCATCACCGCCTCTTTGAGCAACCTGGTCTGGTGGGAGGTGTCCCTGCCCATGGCAGGGGGTTGAAATTAGGTGATCTTTAAGGTCCCTTCCAACCCAAACCATTCTGTGATTCTACGACTCTTCCACAGCTGCTGAGCTATAACCCAGGTTAGCTTATAATAACTAATTCCTGCAATAAACAAGGAGGTCTTCCTTGAAAAGGACACCACAGATATAGATCCACACTACTTGCATAAATTAGCAGTTCAAGCCCCCATACAAGTGTGATACAATTACACTGACCAAGAAATTTTGCACATCAGCCACTGAGGTAAAGCAATACACTGTCAGGGACCCCAGTAAATATGTTTCCTGTTTTACACATCTTGGATAATACCTACCTATGAAAATTCTCTCCTGAAAATTGAGGAAAATGGTGTTAATTAAGGAAAACGGTGCTGTTCCAAAGGCTGCTTGTGTCCCTCAGCCCTGTGTAGCAGCATTTTAGTTCAGACCCTTTCCTAGGGCTCCTTTATCTAATTTCCCACTGCTGAATGATAGAGCAGGAGTTCCTCACATTCGTCATGGAAAATGACCCCCCAGGCTGCCTCCAGACCACCGCGGAGGTCATCAGTTTAGTCCTGCCATCCAGCCACCTTCCCCCCATCGCACGCTGCTGTGTGACCAAGCTCTTCCCAGTTCAACCCTGTTTGCCCCTCACAGGCCAGTTGTGTTACTCTTAAGAGTAACACACGGCTTTGGTAACAAAAATCAGCCCTCTCTTCTATTTATTCTCCCCTATTCTGGCAAAAGATTTTTGTTTTGTTCCAGCCCAGAATGAAAAGGCACCTCGACATCTTGACTCCTTTGGCAGCTCCCCGGTGCTCTTCCCTTGGTTTGTGCCCATGTAGGCTCAGCTGAGCTTTGCATCTAGACCTAAGACAGAGCCTGTTACCGGCATTTGGTAATACAGATGTACAGGGCCTCATATGTCTCTGTTGCAGTCAATACAGGAAAGAAATTTGAATCCTTAAAAGTGTCCAATACACCAGACACTTTCGACAACTTCCCGGCAGAGGAGGAGAGGGGAGCTCGATCCCCCCACGCCAGGGTCATTTGTTCTTGGGCTGCACAGATGCCTTGCTGCCTTTCAATTCATTTTTCCCAATAGCTGTGGTTTATAACTTGCATTTTAGGCCTTACACTTGAAGATAATTTTGTAGAATGTCCAGTGTAACTGGAGCCTGGCCTTAGCAGAGGTTTCTTGGCACCAGGTAATTAAATAATAGTAGTGATAACTTTTAATCCTGTCTGTGATGGTGAACAAATAGGCAGAAAAGGCTCCAGCGGGGACTCGCTGCCTCACCCACTAACTGCACTGGCCAAAGCAACTTTCTAAAGGTGTGCTTTGAAGGACGCATGAAATTTTTCAAAATTGCTATGGAAAAAGGTAAGCCACACCAAGGGTATTCGGCATCTCACTCTGATCTGTGGCTGCCTAATCCAGGCCAGGACTTCGAAAAACCCATTACGGTGACACTAGGCACCCACTGTGAGAGTCAGTCTGGGAGCTAGACAGCTAGGAAAAACCACAGCTTTGGTCTGTGTCCAGCAGCCTAAATAAAAAGTTTCCTTTGCATTCTTTGCATTCATCACAAAAGAGAGCTCTCTCTTTTACACAGTAAATACGCGCAGTCATAGAAATGTATCCCATTAAAGTCACATTGGTAAAAGCTTGAGCACAGGACATTAGAAATAAGGTATTGTAATAATGTTATCTCAGATGAATTCCTCCTTTTTATGACTCATGGTGTTCAGGCAGAAATGTCAATCCCAAGCATACAAAGAGCATGTGTTGCTTTCCCCCCACCTCAGCAAAACACCACACGGTTGGTTTAAAAAAATGACAACTTAGGCGTAGCTGTATACGCTTATGTATATACGTGTACGTATGGAATTGTGTTTGTTTCTTTATTTCACCTTTTTCATTTGCATCTGAATGATGCTTAATGTGCTTTTCCCAAACATGAGGGTGCTAAAACAGATTTTTCTGTTATTCACAGGACTCCGGAGGCTTGGGCTTAAATAACAGATCAAATGTTACAATAAACTCCGAGAACTGCCACCACTATTAACATCTTACAATATAAGTGATGCATACTAAACCAGAAAAAGTGGATCCTGAAAACACAACTTACCTGAAATATGTCTGGCTTGGAATTTAACAGCTGCGTTTCCTGACTTTGTTATTAACGGTGCTTTTCTAATAGCTGCCTATGCATTCAGTCTGCTGTGTGCTGTTTAAAAGGAGAGAGAAAGGGAAAGGGAGAAAATTTAACGCTGAAGTTCAGCACTCTCAGAAGGGAATACAGTGGGGAGCAGTGAATTTCTAGCACTGCTAATTCCCATGCTGCTAATTGGACAGAGGCCATTTCCTGCGCGATAAAGTCAAACAGGACAGGAGCATATGGGCTTTCAGAGAGATAGCTGGGCCTTTGCAATGGAAAAGAAAACACACATTAAAAACAAGCCCTAGAATCCCCGCAGAATATTGGTGATTGCAGAGAAATTACAGACAAATCACTAACTTAAAAGCTGCAAGCACAGATGCTGCTCCTATTGCTTCTGTGAGAATTGCACCTTTGAAAAAGCTGCAGCTCATTCCTGGGGGAGATGCCATTTTCAGCACGCAGTATTCTCCCTTGACCCTCCTGTTCAAATAGGATAAGGTTTTATTTATTTTACAAAATTATTTATTTATTATTTTTCTTGCTTTTTTTTTTTTTTGTGTGTGTGTGTGTGTGATCCGTATGCATTTCAATGGCAGGATCAGAGCCTGCTTTGGACAAGCATTCCTAAGAGCAGCTCAGGTGCTACCCAGACGTAAATGAGGGTTGAACGCTCAGTAGTCACAGCAGGGACGGACTTTCCCTAGAAGGCTGAAGGTCTTAGCAGACCACATCAGCCAGCCACAAAGAGCATTTTTTCAGCTGTTTCAAATTCAGCCAAGCAAAACATTTCTAGTCAAAGGAAAGCGCATCAGGACAAGTTTCAAACATCGCCCGCTTTTCCCTAGCTAGATTCAGCCCTGCGAGCACAGGAGGCTCAGAATGAGTTTGGGGAAGGCAGAGGGAAGTCGCGCTCCAGGGACTTGGCAAAGCTGTGCTCTTGGGAGGGAGAAGGATGCTCTTGGAGGAGGTGCAGATTAGCCCACTTCCCTGCATCCTCCTGTGAGGAGATCGGCATAGGGCAGGGTCAAAACCAGGGCACTGACAGAGCATTGTTCTGATCCAATGTGGCAAGGGTGATGATGGTCCAAAAAGAGTCGATTTTCTCCTATTAGCTGCTAATCAAAGGTGTCTCTTTTACTTTGCTTGCCAGTTTATTCCCCCTACAGCAATCTCTCCCGCACAAGCCCCCTGCCAAAAAACAGATACAGCGAAGGAGCTCTGCGGGGACCGAGCGTGGAGAATTGCAGCTGCCAAAGCGGGTGGTTTATCGAGTCACGGCCACGTAAAGCTGGAGGGACACAATGGCTCTCCTGACCGCAGCGGTCACGCCGGGCAGCGAGCAGCAGCAGCAGCAGCAGCATCCTCAGAGGAGCAGAGCTGCTGCATCCTGCAGCCTCCAGCTGCCTCCCGCCCGCCTGGTTTTGCCTGTGCTCGGGCTCCCCGGGTGCCTGTCACACACCTGCTCTGCCCACCCCTCGGAAAGCTGCCAGAGGAGAGAGCAGACAAAGGACGAGCACACAGCTGTAAGCCGCTGGAAGCTGCACACTACCCGGTGCTGGGTTCTGTGCCATGCTCCTGATGCTGCCAAGTGTCCTTCTCCTGTGGGAAGCCCTCTCCTGCAGCCCCATGGGTGAACCTCTCTGAGCTCCGCTGTGTTTGTGCCATCATTCTAAGGCCTTGTAGCAGGATTCCTTTATTTTAGTATTATTTTTCACTAACTGAGGCAGGTTTTGCCACCACAGACCTCATGGCTTCCTTGCTGGGCATGCCCACCTAACACAAAATGCTTACCTGGCTTGCCTTGATGCCCACACTGGGATGGATGTCCCCGGACCCGAGCATGTGGGCACCACAGCAGCAGAGAAGAGGTTAACAAAGGGTTTACCACCAAGAGGCCAGCAGCAAAGCCCAGGTTAGGGCCAGCTGCACCCCTCCCCCTGGCCTCCTCCTGCTGCAGGAGCCCTGGCCATGCCCCATCACTCAAGTGCCTCTGTCCCCACTGAGCTCCTGCCCCACTTGTGTGATGTAAAGCAATCCTTTTGTCTCCTCTCTTAGACATTAGCCTCAGGGGCCATTACAGGGAAGAAGGGTAGCTGGGACTCTTTTATCTGAAGGAATCCATTAGGAGGAGGGGTCCTTTCCTTCCTCCCTGCCCAGGAATCAGCCCCAGCCTCTGCATCACACCAGGGCCATCTCCTCCTTGCTCCATAGCCACCTCCTTATTGCTCCAGGGCCATCTCCTCCTTGCTCCATGGCCACCTCCTCACTGCTCCGTGCCCAGCTCCTCACTTCTCCAGGGCTACCTCCTTGCTGCTCATGGCAGGCCCCTCTTCACACTCCAAAATTTGGGCAAGTGCTGCGTCACCAGCCAGAAGCACACACAAAGCATGAGTCAGCCGCTCAGCCCTCCCAAGTGAGGTGAGAAGGAGGACGTGTGGTTTTTAATCACACCTCGCTGGCTTTCTCTTTGCTGACATTTTGGATTACTGAGGGGTACTTAGTGCTCGGGCCTGTCTTTGTGGCTGGAGAAAGCAAAAAATCATTCTTGCTTTGTTTGCTCTTGCACTGAAAGCAGCAGTTCCTGTGCATTCGCAGGACTCCAGGACGTGAGACACTAAATGCTGACCCCAAATATTGTGAGATTCTCAATACCCTTGAAAGCACTGAAATAATAATTAAGAAACGGACAAAAAAGTAAATAAATGCAACAGGGAAATGAACCGGGTAGTGCAGGGGAGGGGCTCTTTCTGAGCATACCATTTGTGCTTTCCCAAATGGTGAATCACAGAGCAAACATTTGCTCTGTACAGTGCATGCCATGCCACCGAGACCAGCAAGGACGTATCTTAGGCTGATATAAATTGCCCGGGTTCCAGTAAGACATTAACAGCAGATAGGAGCCCGCCAAGCTCACCAGGGACTGAGCATGGTTAGCACGGAGCCAAGCCAGGCGAGCAAGCCCAGCTCAGGGGCAGGGTGTGTTTGCCCAGGCTGGGCGCTAACTGCTAACACTGCCCTGTGGTTTTGCCACAGATAGGAGCTGGCGTGCACCTCGGTGATTCAGGAGGCAAGCAGGGTGAGGACACCACCGTGATCCCTGCTTACATGCAGCGTTCAGCACAAAAGATGCAGATGGGGATAGAAAAGGTGCCAGCGTGCCTCACCCCTATGGAAGTTGGGAGGGAGGTGATGAAAGCCCTGCTCAGCACCTGCCCGCAGCCCTGCACATCCCTCTCTGAACCCCCCCCCCCCTCACAGCCCCAGGCATGATGGGCACCGCAGCCTAGCCTAAAATAGAGGGAATAAATAAGAGCAGCTGCTGAGGCTATGCTGGGAGCATGCATGTGTGCAAAGGAGAGGGAATAATTGAAAACAGCAGCAGCAACAACAGGAATCTTTTCAAACTTTCTGTTTTTTTTTTAAGCGGCTTTGCACATGTCTGAGGAGACAGCAGACAGACAAGATGCGAATCATCAGCAAGTAATCTAACGCCAATTAATTATTTAGCTCCGGGCTAGATAAACCCCCAGGGCCCAGGCTGCTCCTGGGGGAGGCGCTGGGCTGTCCTTGTTGGTCATGGGGAAGGCCAGAAAAGTGCCCAGAGCTCCTCAGGGTGACCCTGTGCTCCTTCATGGTGGATGAGGATGCTCTGCCCCTGTGTCGCACGTGCCCTCCCGCGGACCCGCTGACACAGTTATGCCAGGCCTCGGGCAAGGGGAAGCAGTGGCCCGGGTTGTGCTGGGGTGGGGGTGGCGGTGGCCGTGGCTGGGGGACAATGTCACTTTTCTGGCAGTCCTCAGCCTCTGTCGATCGCTGGGGAGATAATTGACCCGCAGCTACTCCACGCAGCCAATAGACGAGTGGAGTGGGGACGCATCCAGCTGTTGTGGGTGTCATGCTGATGGCACACGCTTCACAAGGGGAAAAAAACAGGCAAATTTTGTGTTGGAGAAGGTTGTCCTCACAAAAGCAAGCCTCGTGCTGGGCTGAATACGCCATTAAAGGGACGTTCTCCATTCCCTGTCACACCCTGATGGCCTTCACCCCATCTTCCCTGGCTCTGTGCTCACAGCGATTCACAAAGTGCAATTCAATTTTCAGCCCCAGGCTGGCTTCTGGTTTTCCTTCTGCAGCTGCAGTGATGAGCAACTGCATGGATGTGAGGCTGATTTGGTGCCTGACGTGCAGGACCTGGCCCTGGAAAGGCAAACAAGGGAAGGAAAACAAGAATGCCCTGTGCTTAAACCCCACGGAGGGATTATGCAGTCAGGAGAGGCTTGGCAAAATGTGTATCGTGCTGCAGATGAGAAGCTCTCCCCTTTGCTGTGATGACCCCGCTGCAGTACAGGCTCATCCTAGGGAAACTGGTAGAGACATTTGGTGTCACTGGAACGCTGGCACACAAGCACTATCCTAGGCAGCCTCTCAGCTAGGGCTCAGGCACCAAAATCCACAGTTAGGGTCTGATACCCCACGATATAAATTTGCCAGCAAAGTGCCCAGACTAATTTACAGCAGGAGAGGTGGGTGCCTGCTGGCACGGCATGGAGACACGCCAGCGGGCTCCCCAGGAGCCACATTCAGTGCTGGCTGCAGCATAGGTGCCTCGCTCATCCCTGGCTAATGCTCCCGGCAGGGGTAGTTAGCAAGCAGAGGCTTATTGCCTTCGGGTAGCGAGGATGGCTGCTCAGGCCTGCCTGGGGAAGCTCTGCACAGCATCCTGCTCAGCCATGTAGGTATGTGCTCCTTGGCCCGTGCAAGTCAGGCTGATAACAGCCAGGGAGAAGTGCAAGGGAGTTCATTTTGCATCCAGTCGATACAAAGAAAACGAGGCGCCTCTACGTGTATTGCAAATGAGGCTCGTCTTCCTCGACTCGGAGAGTTACTGCAAGCTCTGGGAAAGAGTTCTAACAAAGAGCTCCTGCGACGTGGTAGAGGGAAGATGAAAACCCCACGATTTGAGATGTGATTGACTGGACAAAACATTGAAAATATGACGGCTTCTAAGCTGCCAGAAAAATAGACCAGAGCTGATCTCATCTATGACAAGTGTATTATGTACTTATGGATGGATCTAAACAAAACCCCACATCTGACCTGGGGTCACAAGCGTAAAACAGTGGGAGTCACTGCAAACACACATAATTATTTGGGAACTTCTTCCCTTCTCACTATTCATTAAAGAAAATTATTTTTTTTCCTAGTTCCACTCCTTTACTCATGAGGAGGTTGCACTGCAGCCTGTCAAGGCTTGTGGGGCTCTGATGGGTTTTGGGTCACGCTTTAAAGTGGAGACCAGTTGCTGGCAGGAACCGGCTCTGCCAAGATGTGGGGAAAATACCATCCTTATTCTCAGTAGTTGCTGCTGTATCTCACCAGTGTGCAAACAATAAACAATAACAGTGATGTTTCTGACAGCCCCCGTATGCCAGGTGCCTGTTACACATTGCTGTCTGTGTCCTACTGCTCCACATGCAAGTAAATGCTCATGCTTGGGATGCCGAAACTGGCATTTTTGCTGCGTGTGGCTCTGTGCAGAGGCAGGATTACCTGAAGAGGATGCTGGCCAAGGCTGGTGGAGTGTGTTGGATGCTCCCTGTCCTAGTCACAAGCAGCTCCTAGGGCAGGGATGAGCTGTGTGGTGAAAAAGGGCTTGTGCAGCACAGTTAGCCTTGCTGGGGGACCACACCTGGCACTGAACAAGGAACAGGCACTGGCAGGGCAAGAAGTGGGTGTTCCCAGTGCTGTCTAACACTTCCCCTAGACTATCACATTTGCAAACAGAAAAAAAATGGCACTCAGAATATGTTTAACTCAGCATGTTTTGACCTGCTAGGGTGCCCGTGCTAGGGTCCAGCCGTGGATGCTCTAGGCTGCAGCAAAAGTGGTGTCCTCAGGAGTGAGTGCCTGGCCTGAGGGGACGTGTGACAGGCAGGTCAGCCCCCTCAGACACTGTCACCTTAGTACTCACAGAGGTTGATGCTCAGCCTGATCTACAGGCACCGGCCTGGAGCTGGAGCTCCTTGACCTAGATGTCATGTCATTCATTTCTCCCCCGCTGGAAGACGGCTCTCTGAGGCCCTGGGCATCTGCAGCTGCTCACCTGGGCTGCAATGCTGGTATTGCAGTTGGCACCAGTTCAAGAGGGGACAGCAGGATTTTACTGTTGCATTGTTAGTGGAGAGGGGGGAGAGGACATTTTCCTTGCCTCCAGAGCCCCCCACCTTGCCCAGCACTGAGGACCAAACTCATCCCCCACTCGATGCAGACAACCCCTCCATCCTCACCCACACATCTCCCCACCAGCCCCCCAGGCATGCCCCTGTAATCCATTGCCTGATCACGGGCTCACACTGAAACTGTCATTCATGACCCCTGCTCTGGCAGGAGAGGGCAGATGAAGGATTCACACTTCCCTCACTTTAAGGGAAGAAGAGGCAAGCAGGCTCTCCAAGGAGCTCAGAAGGAAGGAAAAGTTTGGGGGCCTCAGCTGAGAGCTGCCTGGCTTGGGAGGGCTGGAGGCAGAGGTGAAGAAGCTCCCAGGGCAGGTAGGGGAGTGGGTAGATGAGATGAATGGGAAAGTGGCACCAACAGCCAAACAACATAACAGAGGGCACCTGCTGGAAAAGCTCCAGGAAATCTCCCGGTTATCCAGGGAGTCAAGAATTTGTTGAGTCAACGTGTATTGTGAAATATATCTGGTGGGTGGAGAGGGAGGTGTCTGCATATCTCGCCCTCAGAAATACTTTAGAAAGTGTCTGATAGTAATTACCCTGAAAGGGTAAAACGTGCTCCAAGAAACATACTCCAAATTGCTTTGTGACCCCCCAGGATAGTGATGCCCTCAGCCAGTAGTGGTTTATCAGTGATGGCCATGACAAGAGACACAGATGCCCCTCAAAGGGGGGAGATTTTTCCTGGAGGGGTCTTGATGGCCCTCCAAGCCCCCAGAGAAAAATAATTGTACTCGCGAGGAGCAAGAGGACCAGGGCTATGACCGCTCACCTCATGAATGCTGCAGCACCAAGGGCCCAGGGTCTCCATCAGACTTTCCCCGGGATTTACAGCTCAGGCATAAAACTGTGCACTGGGGAGAAACTCAGCAACATGGGAGAAAAATTGTGGTGTCACTGCTCATCTGCAAATTTGGCTTGGACATTTTTTAAACCACACCCTGCTAAAGGAAAGTAAATGTGTTCTTAGCTGAGGTTTAAGCACTGCATGGTCAAAAATATGAATAAAAGTAGAGGTGGTGAAGGATCCATTTGTGTTACTGAGCCTTCTTGTGCCCCAGGGATTGCTCTGCACTGGAAAGACAATAAATAGTAATAACAGATAGCAGTAACAGTGCACCCTTCCAGAGGGCTCCCTCGGGGGGATGCCAGTGGGATGTGGGAGACGAAGGTTCCTGCAGGCAGGACCCTGGTTTGGGGCACCCAGGTGGTGAGGGACGGCAGCACCCAGTTCCATGCTCTGCAGGCAGGCACCACAGCCTTCAACTGCAGCAAATTAATGTTTCCCCTCCCTCCTCCCCTTCTCCCTCCCACCCGCTCCTCACACCACTGTGGTGGCCACTGGGGAGGGGGCCAGGGCGCAGGGACGCAGGTGCCCGTCACCTGCTCCCCCTGCCCACACCAGCTGGAGGAGAGAAGGCTGGGGAAGGACGGCTTCACCCTGTCCCCTGCTTGAACACAGGACCTGGCAGAAGGGGGAAGCGTATTCCTGAAAGCCTCAGCCCTTTGCAAGGGGAATCAGGTGGGGTCCTTGAAATCCTTTTTAAAATAAAATAGCCAGCCGAGCTGCATAACAATCCAGGTGGGAAGCAGCAGATTGGTCTCACTGGTCACTAAGCTGTGGTGGCAGGAGATGGACTGACCTGCCAGGGCTACGTGGCAGACAGCACTGAACCAGCTGATACCCGCTGAGACCTTCTCCCACCCCCTGGCAGCTGTGGGGGTCCGCACCTCCTAAAAGTCCCTAATTTCATCCAATGCCCTGTTCAAGGCACTGAGCTGGGGACAAACAGGGCTTTCCCTAGGCACCCACATCCTTGCTGTGCAGCCCATGACAATTTCAGATAAAATCCTTGTTGGTGCCCCCACCAGGCACCTCCTAACTTCAGGCCCCTTTTCCTTTCATATATAAACCCGTTCTGAAATCGAGTTATGGGAGGCCTGGGCTTTTCCTTTTAAACAGATGAAGTGGGGTGGGGGGGGGGAGACTATAATTGGATCACTTACTGTGTGACTAATCACAGCCGCCGGTAACCACAGTGACTGTGGTTTTAACCTTACTTGGTCATTTGCAAACCACCCGGACGACCCAGCCATCTGCAGCAAGGCAGGGGGCTGCGGCGCCGGGCGGTGGCACCTCGCAGCAGCTCTGTCCCCGTCCCTGTCCTTGAGGCCAGGAGCACGGCCGCACAGCAGGCAGGGCTGGTGGCTACTGCCAGACATCCAGCTCCGGATCTGAAATCAGGGGTTGAGGTTTGGCCCACTGGAAAAAAAAAAATAAAATAAAAAAAAAATCAGAGCCCTGTGCCTCCGTGTGTGTCTGCGCTTGATGGCACACATGCTGTGGTGTGCCTACGCCCATCCAGGGAGCTCAACGGCTGGGGGTCGAGCAGATTAAGCTTTGATTCCTTTTTTATTTGAGGAAGGACAATCCTTAAAAGCCACTATTAACCTCCTTGCCTTCAGGCTGCCCATTGCTGGGAGCCTTGGGAGCACTGCTTTTACAGGCTGACCCACTGAACCTGTGTGGGCTCGGGGCCATGGTAGGCAGGCTGCAGCCATGGCAGTGGGTCAGGAAGCTCAGGTGGGGCAAGGTGTGCGTCAGCGCCGGCTCCTTGCCCTGTAATAAATTAAAAGCAGCGAGGTGAGGCCGGGGAACCCCCACCTGCCCTGTGCAAACTCAGCCACCCGCGCAATTTGGTCTCGTTTTAAACCCGGGGTTCGTTTTCTCAAAGTGAGGACGGAAGGAAGCAACAAATGGGAAGGAAACCGGCCTGCTTGTGAAATCCAAAACCGGATCGGTAAGAAAAACATCATAAATTATGGATCCCCTGGAGCCGCTGGCAGCCTGTCGCTGCGTGCGATCCGTCTCCATTGTACTTCCCTGTGCGGGCAAAACTGTTGCCAACTAGCGCCGGGCAGGATCTTCCCCCGGGGGATCGCCCTCAGCTGTGCAGCCCCGACAGCCCCTCAACACCCCAGTGTTTTGTGTAATGGTGGCGGCTGGGAGAGCCCTCGGGGACAACATCGGGCAGTGTGGCCGTAAGTGGGCAAGGGCTGTACCAGCAACAAGGCCAGGCCCGCACAAGGCTGTCCATTGTTCATCAGTGAAGGATGATAACTGGATAGGCAGAGGGCCTAAGTGCCAGGCAGCCGCACATGGAGGCTGAGGGGGCTGCCCCGATACTCTGGGGAGGTGCTGGGGGACATACAGGGTGCCCTGCCTGGAGCAGCATGGGTTAAGGGCTGTGTGGAGTGGGTTTGGTCCCCTGCTAGCCCACCATGGATGCCAGATGCAGCAGGGTAGGGGGAGGGAGAGGGAGCAGGAACGAACTCAAGGTCAGTGGGGAGGGAAGGAGGAGGAGGAGGAGGAGGAGGAAGCAGCAGGGGGAGAAAGGGTGTCCCCTGCACCACACCGCCAGGGAATCGCTCCTCATCCACCCTTCATTCCCCCCTGCCCACACGCCAGCATCTCGTCAGGATATTTATGAACACATGTGCACAAATGGGAGGCTGGTGGGGGTGAAAAAAAATAATGAAAAAAAAAAAAGAAAAAAGCCACCCTATTTTCCTATTTTGTTCATTCTCTGTCTTCAAAGAGCAGATGTGCCGCGGCCTGCAAAGCGAGAAGGACACTCCCTTGCTGTTAGCTAATTTAGGCTGACAGACTAGGTTTTGTGGTCTAAAACGAGAAGTTTAGAGATCAACTGCTAACATTAACCAGCACACCTTCCCTAGAGCTGCACTCACTGGCCTTTTTTTCAACCAAAAACAAGATTTGAGTGTTGTTTTTTTTCATACTAAAAGGAAAAGCCCAGACAGAGGAGGGAAGACGGATGCAGCCCCATGGCCCAAGCGAAGCCAGCAGCTACCCTGCCCAAGTGCCCAAAAAACAAATGAGTGGCAGCCATGAGGGACCGGTATGGTATTGCCCTGGTGCCTGCAAGCACCCAGTACTCCTGCACAATGTGGGAAATGTTTCTAGCGGGGCTGTACAGTTTTTAAGGGCCCCCCTTTCACTTTTAAGCCGCTTTCCCACTTATTTTCTGTTTTTCTGGCAACATCTCAACAGCTCGTCAGAAGGTGGGCTAGTTCCTCATTTCAGATTCAGGCACAACTCTGTGCCAAATTGACCTGCTGTTATCCCCCCTTTCAGCTACTGTAACCAACACCACACAAACAATGAATTATGAGATTAGAGTTACAGAAAAATGGCCTCATTCTGCAGATGTTGTGTCTGGAGCCGGCTGCTCTGGCTCATGCTTGTTGTGTCATCTTCCTCGCTACCCCTGCCCCCTCCTCCTCCTCCTCCGAGCTCCACCTTCACTGGGTGGCAATTTGTGCCAGAAGCCCTGTTTTGTGAAGGGTTAATTAGCGGCTTCCAACCAGAAAAAAAAAATGGGAGAGAAAAACCTTCTGCAATAAGAGAATAGCCATTGTATAGGCAGAAAATAAATAAATAAATAAATCTGTAATAAAGCCAGAGGCCATAGTGGAATTATTTTAAACCTGTAAATACGTCCCCATAGATAGTCCAAGTTTGGGGTGGGAGCTGTGGGGTGGGAGGCAGCAGGGTGCTTAGGAGGCCCGAGGAAGACAGGGCTTCCAAGAGGGCACTGGGTTTCTTTGTTATATGTGTGTGGGAAGATTGCGTGGATGTGTGCACACATATATGTGTGCAAGTGTGTACACATGAATATGCACACTCTGGAGCTGGTGTGATGCTGTCAGCTGCTCATCAAAGCAGCAGCAGGTACCCGTGGGCTGGAAGCCCCCACACATGCAGCATTGGGATACAACGCCGTGGCCTTCGAAGTGCACCGGCTTACTGAGGAGTGTCAGGGTGCTGCTTTCCTTCCAAGGTTTCAGGGCAAAAATTGGTGCTTTGATAGTAGGTATTTTGGCAAGGAAAATAATAAAATTAAAATAAAATAAAATAAAATAAAATAAAATAAAATAAAATAAAATAAAATAAAATAAAATAAAATAAAATAAAATAAAATAAAATAAAATAAAATAAAATAAAATAAAATAAAATAAAATAAAATAAAATAAAATAAAATAAAATAAAACTCTTGATGCTTTTCGTATCAGTCTGGCAAGGACTTTGCCCAGGAAGCCAATGACTGATGTGGACTGTGTCTGGCTGATGTACCTCATTATTCTTTTCTTTCCCACTACATACAGTTTACACAGCTCAATAGTTATATCTTATGTATAATTTTTAATGCACATTAGGGAGCAATGAATGGAAATAAAGGTTTTCTGTGTGCTGAAGGGCCATGTCTGTGCTCTTGGTTCGTGATGGGACAGTTTTTTCAAGTGAGTAATTAATTTGGGAAAAAAAATGCAAGTGCTGGGCAACTAAAAGTGTTTTCCAAGCTCACTGTGGTTTTGGTGCATGGTTTTGAAAATAGAAAAAAAACAAAAACAAAAAAAAAGGTAAAAAAAAAAAACCTCCACCATTTAATTTGGGGTTTCCAGATATCTCAGATTTTAAACTGAAATACATAACACTTCATTTTAAAATGAGGTTTCACTTTGAAAATTATTTAAGGTTACCAGGTAAAACAAAATTAAATGGCCTTCTTTGGAGTGAAATTAATCTTTAAATACATCTTGAAATGATGAGCAATTTTTTCCACTTCAGTGAAACCTTTTTAGTTGTTGTTGTTCTTGAATTTACATAAGAGGGAGAGCCAGGTGTCCCTATCCTGCCTGGCTGTCTTCCCCCAGTGCCAGCCTGGGGAGCCCAGATATCAAGAGGGAAGTCACCAAATGCACACAGAGTGTCTCAGAAATCTCCCCTGGGGGAGGAGAATCACAGTTTTAGGCGTGAGCACGCAGGCCGGTGGCATTTTCACATTTCGAGCTGGTGGAGGTGGCAGTCCCTGCTGTGGCATCACAGCTGCCCTCAGCCCCAGCTCCAAGGTGAACGGTGTGGAGGGGGCCCAGCCTGAACAGGACCCCCCCCCTCTGCTTCTCCAGGAGGAGCCCGGAGGCCGTCTTGCAGCGGAAAGCCGGGAGTCTCTATATCCAAGAGCAGATGGCTCTGTGCCCCCAAGTGGGGCGGTCCCGTGTCCTCCAAGGAAGACACAAGTGTCTCTCTGAATTGCCTCGGGTTGCATCCATCCTCCCACTCCCCTCAGCGGGCACCCGTCCGGCACACCACGGTGCTGCCATGTGCCGCTTTAGGAGCCGGGACTGCCGCGTCACTCCAGAGGAGGAGGCAGCTCAGTGAAGGAAGAGGAAGGGGGCTGCCAGAAGAAGCCCCATGGAGATGCTGCATCTGCTCCATCTTTCTCTTTCTGCTATTGTTTTAATCCCTCAGCTAAAACACTTGAGCTGCGAGTTGCAGAATTTGCCTTGGTCTTTTATGTTTTCTGCAGATTCTCAGCCTAACATCACATCCTGTAGCGCTTCAGGCACTGTGTACTTTTTGTAGATTTTGCTTGACACCAGGCTGTAGTCAGAAGCCATAGGTATTTTTCAGTAATACATGTAGCACATGGGTGGTGTTTTTAATGCACCAAAACATTTAATACACAAAAAAAATGCTTAGCATTCCTTGAGGAGAAACACAGCTCTCCAAGATGCTGCAGTCCTGTTGGGCAGCAGGTTCGGCACATTCAAGCTCATTTTTCCCCTGTCTCTAGTTGCAACTTCTCAACAGCATCAGTTCCCTTTCCATCAAATTTTTCTGTATTGTTATTTACTTCCCTTTTTTAAAGTAATGCCAGATTGGAATTCTTATCCCAGTCCCATGCTCACTATAAACAATGCTTGCCTTCATAGAAAGTTAGACTAATAATTTGATGAATACCAATTAATAAGACCCATCAGTGGGCAGAAAAGGACTAAAATTCCAGAAGCCTGTACTCTTTATCCTCTCTTCAGCTTCTTGGAATATGTTCACAGCAGGTGTCCTCTACTGTGATATTTGGAGGTTTTGCATCCCCCAACCCATTTGCAAGAGCACTGGACATTTCCATGGAGTTTACACTTTTGCATTTTGGTGAACTTCATCATGCTAGGTGACACTCCAGGAGAAGATGGGGAAAAAATTAAGAAGGTCATCAGGAGATGAACACATGCACAGCTGTATGCTAGCTACTCCCCAGCCTATTAATCCAATTTTATCATGTCTATATGAAACAAATTACTTCAATTTCCTTAGAATTCAAATTGTTCTACAGATATATATGAGATGATGTTATGGCTGAATAAAATCTGTGTGATGTTTTTGGAATATTCAGGTAAAAAGGTTTTATGCGATTTAAACCCTCCATAAGAATCAAAAATGAGACCAGACTTCTGGTTGCATTTCTGCCTTTTTCCCTCCCCCAACCCTTCAAACAGCAACAAAAAGTCACTCACGAGAAAAGCTCAAGCAAGGAAACCTAGAATTAATTTGAGAAACTTACAGGGAATGAGGAAAAGGTCTAGTAATGGACATTGCATTAACTTGAGTGCTCTGATCCACTATTATTGCAATCCCAGTGTTAAGAAGCCATCATCTGGTGCTGTTGTGCTCCCCACAACACCCACTGATGGGTTGAGGCAGGAGGTCGCTCCCAGCATGGGGACAGTCACGGCAGCGAGGGCTTCACCTGGGTGCTGCAAGGTCCAACGTGCCATCACCACCACCCTGGTGCTTTGTGTCATACCTGTCTCCAGGCAGTGTATGTTGTCCCTCGTTCTAGTGACATACAAGAAGCTAGGAACCTGATCGCATCCATCACTTGAATTTAAACTTTTTTTTTTTTTTTTTTTTTTTTTTTTTTATATATATATATATATACTTCACGGTTACAGCTTTAACCATTGTGGCATCACTTTTTTTTTTTTTCTAACTTTTTAATGAATTACCTTGTGGCACTCATATGATATCCCAGCTATTTGGTATTCTCCCTCTCTGTTGCTACGCATTTTAATCTCTCACCACTCATGCTGTCCTTATATAGATGCTACACCAGACTCCTCCCCATCAACTACGGTAGTGAACACCTGTTCTCACATCATTAACTTTATGTGCTTGAATTCTTCACGAACATCACTCCTGGCCTATAGCCCTGCTGTGTGCTGAGCCCCGATGGATAACATCTCTGAAATCTGCAAAATAGCTTCGAGGATGAAATACGGAGGATTCTTCATCCAGATTTACTCGCTGCTCCCAACTGTCCCATCTGCATTTATAAAATATATGCTTGTCTGTTGGGGAATACATTTATTAACCATCTGGGGGATAAAAAAAAAAGCCTACTTTATCCATCCATTATTCTTCCCGCTCAACTGGTGGTAAATCAACAGTCTTAATAAAAGCATTGCATTTTCTAAACAAACAAAAAATCTCTCCAGGCTTCAAGGACAGCAGAGGTATCTTCCACCTTTGTCACCCTCAAGCCCTCCATTGTGTTTTTTTTTTCCCCTTGCCAAGTGCATGGAGCACCTTGCATGCATCCCAGCACTGTCTGACCCTCATCTGCCCTATCTGCTGCCTCCATCAGCACCCCACCAGACCTGGGGGCAGCCCTCCCATTCCCCACTGACCGCAGGAGGTGCCGCGTGGGCTCTCCCCCCGTGCTGGGGGAGCAGCTGTGCTCCTGCTCAGCCCCCCTCCGCCTGCCCCCGCTGCAGCTGCAGCCCGTCCTGCCGACAAAGGGCGACCAGCTAACTTCTTGTGGCATATGCTGCTGCGGCCGGCTTCGCTGCAGCTTTTGTCTGGATTTGTTTCCTTCAGAACAGCCTGAGCCCCTGTGCTTTCTCAGCATTCGCCGAGCACTCCGTGTTTAGCCAGCGGACGCGTTCGTGTTTTGTCTCTGTAAGCAGTCGCGGCTGCCCTGTGTGTGGCCACGAGTCCTTGGACATAACAGCCCTGTCCCTGCTGTGGTCACTGCTTCAGTCCTGTCCGTCTGTCTGTGGATGAATACAGACGAACTCTTCATATTTAGAGAGCTGGCCACCTATTTGCCTGTGGCTTCATCCCACAAATCACCAGCGCTTTGCTTTTTGGTCCCTGATGAGCCTGGGCTGGGCGGCCTCACACATCCACAGCTGTACATTTCGTACGGGCTGTGTGATGCTGCCCCGTCACCTCAGACCCTCCCCTCCTCATTTTTCCCTGAACTTTGCCTTCAAGGTGCAGCCAAGGCACCAGGGTTAACAACAGGCAGCCCTTTTCCTTTCCTTTTTGCATTTGCATGACTCCTTGAAAGGCACGGCAAGTCATGTCTAGGAATTATTTAGGAATCCCCGATTTAGGAATGATGCAGGTGCTCCTTATTTAGTTCTCACAGGCACAACTGCACCCTGGGAGATGAAGACTACCCCACAGGGAGCAGTGAAGCCAGCAGCCCCACGGTGTGGGCAGCACTCCTGGTGCTTTTGGACACTTTGCTGTCCCTGTACTCAGCAGGAGATGTCTTGAAAGTGGCACGCTGCTTGAAACTATTGCATGGTGGTAAAGCACCTCACGACTGCAGGGGAGTGCATCTGAAAATACAGTCCCAAACCTTCTTGTGCTCTCAAGTATTTTTGAAAGCATCCAGGAAAATATTCTAGCATATTTTCCTAAATTTACACAGCATTCAAACTACAGACTTGCTTTTTTTTTTTTTTTTTTTCAAATCTCTTTCCAAAGCCAGAGCGGGTGGGAGCACTTCCTCATGTCTACAGCTAAAGGTGGCTCGTGCGTAGGAACAGACCTCACAGCACAGCACAGAAACACCTCATGAGGTGGCGTTGCACATAAGAATACAAACACGGCTTTGGTGCAGAACTACTTTGTGCTAGGGCATGTGGAAGTAGCTGGTGTAGATAAATGAGGGTCAGAGGCAGCTAAGTACGTGCCTATTAGGTGAGAACTCGTATGCTCAGGAGAGTTACAGTGCTGCACTGCACATGTCGGCAGCTGTAAAAATCAGGGGTGTTCATCCAAAAACAGGAATTGGAGGAAATGATGTCCTTTTCTTGAGCATGCTTAGAGGAAAGGAAACACTTTTCATGCAAACTTTTCACTCTGTGTCTTTTATTCGGCATGTTCTGTGTGTGGTGCTGGTCTTATTAACCTCTGCCTCCTGCACTCGCCTATTGAGTGCTGTAAAATGGCTCCTCGATGTCCTTGGTCTGCAGGGAGTTTCCACAAATGGCATCTGTGCTGACATTGAAATAATCTGCCGTCCGAGGCAAGTATGCAAGCTATTGACAAGGCTGCCTGGCAGCAGCTCTGCTTGTCGCTCAGTTCTTGTTTACTCAAATCCTTTTCCTTCCTCTCTTTATTTGAGAACACAGTATGCCATGCGACGATGCTATCTGGTGGTGGTTTCACACACACAAGTGCTGGCTGGGGCCAGGGGCACGGAGAAGTCAGGGTGCTCAGTGCAGACGGCAGGAGCTGCAGGCTCTCACCGCCTCCAAAACCCCAGGCCTCTGATCTGCCTTTCCTGGCACCACTCCCACCGCAGGGTCACGGTGAGAGCATATCCAACCCGCCGCACAACAGGAGCCGGTTCCTCCTGCCTCCAGGTAGCTGCCATCGCCACCGTTTCAATCGGTGTGCTGGTAATTAAAAACTGCTCGAGGCCCAGCTGCTTCCACCTGGTACAAGAGGGCCGGAGAGGTGGCCCTGGGAGCTGGATGTGGCTCGCCCTGGGGTGCCCGTCTCTTGCAGCAAGCCTGCAAAGTGGGGATGAGCAGGAAAAAAAAAAAACACAGCAGGCTATGGGCTGGTATGTGGGTGGCCAGGGGGATTTCTGCCCTCCTTAGGGCGATGCAGCCCCTGGGAAGGACGGCTCCACCTGTTAGTAACACCCTGTGCTTTTCAGGGGAGCAGCTACAAATACGTATTGGTACAAAGGCATTGGCATCAGACAAGGGCAGGTAGCATGCAGCCTTCCTCTGATAGCACTTCTCATCTGATAGATGAGAAATGTGGCATGTCTTGTTTAACCCCCCAAACCTCACCCACTGCCTGCGGTACCTGGCCTCTCAAAACACCTCTGGCTGCTCCCGAGTTAGCCCTTACAGAAACCGGTGCAAAAATGGGACAGAGCAACTGCTGCCCAGATCCCATAAAGCCACCCCTAAGCTGTAAAAAACCCTGGCTCAGACACAACATATTGAGATAAACGTGGAGCTCTGGCTTTGAGGCTTTGATCTCCAGTCAGTTTGCAAAGAGAGAAAGAGAAAAAGGTTAACAACAAACAGCTGATGTAGAAGTTGCTGCTCTGAAATAGAAGTGGAAGATCTCCCTGCAGCAGCCTACCAGTGGGAGCTGGGTCTGTGACCAGCAAGAAGTCATCTCCAAGCTGCAGGAGCTGGCCACAGGACAGGTATTTCCAGACAGAAGAGCAGATTAAAGGAGTTTTCTACCTAACGTGGGCATGAGCTTTTCAGGGATACTATAGAAGAGGGTACAAAATAAGCTCGCGGTTACAGTGGATGTTTCTGCTGCACGGAGAGGAGTTTTCCTCCATGTTTTAAGTTCATACCCTGAGGGTTATGTGAGAAGTTACACGGGATACTGAAAAGTGTACAAGCGTAACACGTATGTTTGTTCCCCTCTGCTCTCACAACCTTTCCATGTGGGCTGGTCTTTGCATGGCTTGGCTGTCTTCTTCAGCACGAAACCTCATGGTGTTCTCCACCCCTCTGCCTCTGCCTTCTCTCCATCACACATATCTGGCAAAAAGGTGGCCCTCAAGGCCCCCAAAACCCAGGAGCAGCAGGAAGAGCCCTGAGGGCACATGCTGGGGGATGAGGACATCACAGGGGACAGGGGACAAAGCTGCTCCATGCTGGATTTGATGCTCACCGAAAATCCTGCTAGGGAGGAGCAGAGATGAGCTTTGCAGAGCTGGGCTCAGGCCTTTCTGTCCCCATCTCTGTTCGTCACTGAGATAGGCAGCACCGGGTAAAACAAAGAGGGAGCAAGAGCAGCTGCTGGAGGCTTTTCCAGAGAATAAATATTTCTATTATTTCCCAGGCTGACTGGAAGCATTCACGGGCTGCGGAGGGATGGGTCCTCCCTCAACTGCTTCACTTATCTCAGCCGCTCTAGGTGGTGGCTGTAGCAAACGGCAAGCTTGCTAGATAACAGAGGCTTTAGAGGACTGCTGTCTCGTAGAGAAAGGGAGATGCTGACTCAGCTGCTGGAAAAAAAAAATCGAGCAAAACACGCAAAAGGCACAAAAGTTTGCTCGCAGCCCACTCTCACCCGACGAGGAGAAAATAAGGGAGGGTTTCTGCGAATAGGAAGACATTGAATTAACGGTGCATCCGCTGCCGAGGCGAGGGGGGAGGCCGGGCACGCCAACAATGGAGCAAAACAAAACAACACAAAGGCAGGAAATGCACAAGTTCAGGTTCACACAGCACGGCCGGGGCAGGTACGGGAAGCCTGAGCCAGGCCCGCACCCAGCCCCGCAAAGAGCTGCTGCTCGCCAGCATGGGTCTGGGCTTTGGGATAAGCACCAGGAGCAGACCAGGCAGTGAGAATGGCACCACACATGGTGTGGCCACACGAAGATGCTTCTGAGAGTATGCTGGAGATTTTGTTTTGTTTTGTTTTGTTTTGTGGTGTGTGTTTTTTTTTTTAAGCTAAGAACTACTGGAAACCAAAGTAGCGGCTGTCCAACATGGCTTGCTGAAGGTTTGTCAAGGCAGTAGGCAAGTGTTACAAGCCAGCTGCCTCAGCCTTGATGAGATAACCAGACCTCTGTAAAATGTGAAATCCATATTACACTGCATTGTCAGTGCTGATATTTTCATAAGCATTTAGGCATGTAGTATTAAGCACTAAAGCGTGAGTACACCAGCAGTTATTTTTCACTTGCTACTGATCGTGAGGTATTTTTTGCTATAACGTACATAACAAACAATGTCTCCAGAAGACTTTTAATGTGCATTAACCAGGGGTTATTCACAGGCACATTCCCACAGCAAAAATCGGTGTTAGATGCTGAGCAAGACAACGGAGCAACAACAGTGGGCATGAAGGACAAAACCATACAAAGCTTGGCTTGGTTAGCACACGTATTTAGACTCAAAGATGAAACGATTCTCGCAGACTTCCAAGAGAAATGGAGCTGGGAGCCCAGCTCAGACACACGACCTGGGGCTGAGCTGTGAACAACTGCAGGGTAGGGCAGCATGGACAGAGGGAAGCAGCACCACTGGTCTCCCCAGGTCATTGAGCATACTTTGCTGGTCCTTTACCATGGTGGGGCACAGGGGCATGAGGTTCATGAAGGCTCCCCGGTGTGCAGAGGGGAAAGGAGGGGATGTTTGAGGGATGCCCTGCAAAGCAGAGAGGCATCACCCTGGCTGCCGCAGAGGATGGCTGCAGCTCTCAGAGGCTGAGCCAGGAAGGGTTGGTTTCCACCCGTCCTTGTGGCAAGGCCATCCCTGGTGTTCTGGATAGAGCTCACCACCCAGCCCTGCTGCTGCCAGAGCAGCTGCACTCATTAGCATGTAAAGGACAAGGAAGCTGCAGCTCCTGGCCTGCTGTAGGTGCAGACCTGGAGATGATAATGCCACGCAGAAGATGCACAAATCCCCGTGCGACCCAGACCCTGGCAGAGCAGCAGAAGGCTGCAATAATTTTTGACGTGGTGGCATTATGTGCCGAAGACACCTTGGCAGGAGGGACTCGCCTGGCTCCCGCTTGGCTGCCGAGATGCTCACTCAGCAGCAAGGGGAGGTGATGTGAAGGAGCAGCCTGCAAACTGCTGGGCAGCCGGGGTGTCTTATCTAGTGGCTGTAAATCTCTCTGCGAATTTATAGCCCTATATAAAAGTTGAAAAAGAAGGAAGAGGCCACTGCTCTGTAAGGAAAGGAAGTGGTGGGGAAAGGAGGAGAAGCAGGCTTAATTTGTGCAGTAGCCTGGAAAGAGTCCATAGGGAGTTTAAAAAGCAATTGTATTTTGGATCCTGAAATTAAGCAGCGAGCCACTGGCTCTTTGGCTGAGGGTGAAGTGGTCAAATGTCACGACACGTGAGGGAAAACAGCAGCTCTCCATCCCCTGTGGGAGCCCAGGAGCAAGGGGTTTAGCTGGGGAGGGAGGGTTACCGCATCAGAGGAATATAAAAAATGAAACAAAACAAACAGAAAGAAAGAAAACAACAAAACAAAACAGGACAGGAAAGCATGGACGGAAATTTCAGCAAAAGGCCCGAGACTGTGGCAGCAGTAACACACAGAGGCTCTAGTGTGACTGGAGAAAGGAAGAGGATGCACAGGGGTGGGGGCAAGGGGAAAGGAGGGCTGGGGAGTATAAACCACTGTCAGCTTAATTTCATTTCCCAGGAAAATAAAAAAACTATTTGTAGGCACATGGATGAGAACAAGGAGATGAGATTCAGCCAAGACGGGTTTGTCAAGAACATATTGCATCAAATCAAATTAATTCTTTTGTGTGGTAAAGTAATAGGCTTCGTGGATATACTTGAGGTTAGCAAGGCTTTTGACACAGTCTTCCATAACATCCTCCTAAGTAAATTGGGGAAGCAAACTCTAGCTCGAACTCCTGCAATGCAACTGAAAATCAAATTGGAAACTGTAGGAAAGGATTTAGTTTATGGTTAAAAACAGACGCTGCGAGGCCTCCCAGGACCTGGTGCAAGCAGCACTTGGTGGGCCATAGAGACCATGCCTTCATGGACAGCCTTCAAATACATTGAATGGCAACACTCATGCTTAAGAAGACCTTGACATGATGAAGTGGAGAAATGCTCAAAGAGCTCAGTGAGAAGCAGCACAATGCACATGGACCAAAGAGCACAGCCAGTGCCAGGCCCAAAGGGATCAATCTGGAAAGTCCAATCCATCAGGAAAGACCTGGCAAACCATGGGTCAGTCTACAGACAAGAAGACCAAGAGGGAATAGAATCAGTGATTTCCAGTGTAGAAAATGCTGCTGTGAAGAAAAAAGGAAGATTTGGTTCATGGAGCATGCAAGTAACAGTAATAGGCAAAAATTACAGCATGGAGAATAAGTCAAATTAGAAGTGAAGCATGGCACGGTTTGTGGGATCCCCGTCTCAAGGTCTTTGAGAACAAGCTGAGCAAATAAAACCAGAAGAGCCCAAAGGGGCCCTCTTTTAGGGCAACAGATTTGTTAGACATCCAAAGGCTGCTGCCAGGCCAATGTTTTCTTTTTCAACAGAGGAGGAGGAAAAGGAGAAGAAGACGATATTGGTGTTGTGGGCAGCAGGGCCTGCGGAAGGTACCCATCTGAAAGATTTTTCCCTGTGTCACTAATTATTCAAATTTTTTAATGTAATCTGTCACAGCTGTCTGGCCCCCACCAGCCCAGTGTGTATCCAAGGCATACAGCCAAAGTCTGTGGGTATAATTTGGAGCTATGAAAAAAGCAGGCCTTCTGTTTTTACTGAAATATGCTGTGCTTTGCAAGGATAACAAACCATACAGCTTTATCTGAGTGCATTTTTACTCAGTATTCACGAATGGCTACAGGACAATCACTGAGAAGGGATAAATCCCAACAGTGGGAAACCAGAAGAAAACAAACTATTTAAAAATTGTATAAATGCATATATCTGTGTGTGCACTTCTGCACAGAGTGGCAAAAATACACTGATGTAGTAATACAGTGACGTGCTTGAGCATCAGCCCTTCAGTAATCACTCAGTATAAACAAACTAATAATTTAATAGGACAATCTAGGGTATTTTGTTTAGGGCATGGATGCTGTAAGATCAGAATCCAGAGCTGGGATGAGTTTTACTACTAGCTTTGATACGGCCAGGTGTTTGCCCTGAGATTCCAACTCAATCCACCATCAAGCACAGCTCTCACCAATAATGCTTATAATGCCCGTTTTTATTAGCTATTTCTCCACTGCCTGCTCAGTTGTTCTGTGAAATGCCTAAGCCTTTGCCTGGCCTTTAAAAATTGCATACAAACATGTAAAGGCTCCAACAGTTTTTGCGTACCCCCAGGCTCTGCAGCCTGCCCCCTGGTCAGTGTGCTCTGTTGTGTTCACGTTGTGCTTTGCTGACATTTATGAATGCCACTGCTCAGTTAAAGAAGATTTTATTGGGCTAGGAAAGCAAGATATGGTGATGTTCATTACTGGTGTAACTCCTCCTTTCATTCATCATGGCCATATTTAATTTTCTAGCACAGGTATGAACTGAGATTTAAAGCCATCCTCATGAAATGAATTAGCCCCTTTCCTCATCATATTTGGAGCTCCCTATTGTGAATGCACTCCAAGTGTAATAGAGAGGCAATTTATGAGAATGAAATCTCATCTGTGCCCTCTCTCTGGTGCTTTTATTATGCCAGGGTGCCTCTTCCCATTCGTTTAGAGGGCAGGCTACGTTCGTTATTGTAAATTCAACAACAGGTTGTTCAGCAGACACCAGCACACAGCTAGATGCGGGGACAGGGCTTGAAAGCACGACGTCTAACAGTTGAGGCCTGAGGGTGAGGATATTGCCGCGGATAGCACCTCAACACCAAGGAAATCTATGGTCCAAGACTCAAAACCCATGAAGCCCCAGCTCAGTCCTGGAGGAGACGCTGATTGCATGCAGCATGCCCACTCCAGGCACCTCCCAGCAGTCCCAGCCTGCTGGGCAGCACCGCTGAAACACAAGGAAGGGAAGGAGCAACAATTTTCACCCGAACAAGAGTCCGCTACAGCTGAGTCTGTTCAGATTTAAAGCCATCCCTGTGCGATGAATTAGCCCCTTTTCTCATCTTGTTTGAAGTTCCCCACGGTGAACATAATCACAGCAATGTGTGGAGAAAGCTGTTGGCTTCTGGGAATGAGCATTCTGCTTTGAAGGAGCTCAGAAAAGCAGAATGGTGGAAGCAAAGGTTTTTGCAAAGCATGCAATACAATGACAATACACCAAGGCCCTGCTCAGGGACTCTGGTGTCTGCAAGCAGCTGAAGCTTCACAGCCCTTGGTAGAAAAGTTTCCACCTTTGGATTGTGTCAGAAAACTCCGGTTCTGAAAATTTCTCTGCTGAAGTGGAGGCAAGTCTTTTTTTTCCATGGTGCTGGTCCCTGAGCTTGTCGGTTTGCAAGCAGTTTCCTAGTTGAACCAAGGGAGAACTAGTCAAGAAACATAAAAATAAAAAAGGCAGTGGCTCCAGTTGTTGACCCCAAGCCTTTCTTTTTGCTTGCTTAGAGTAAACATCTTGCAGATGTCCCATCCCACAGACAGAAGAGCAGGTCCTGGTGGTTACAGTCATGGTGGGCCTCTTACAGGAGGACCCATGGATGTAGCAAGTGACACCTTAGGCAGTTTGCATGCAGATTTCAAGCAAGGCGAAGAGGATATTTTGCTGTTTTAATTCCAGCTGAGTTGAAAATAAAAATTAGCACAGGTTTTACCTTTGGAGAGTGGTTGCTTTTGATTTTCCAGAAAGCCAGGATGCTGCTAATTAAAACAGCACATATTATCCTAACATCATATCCTCGCTACTGAACTTCTAACCTGACATAAATACATTGCATACTGTAACCTGTTTCTCCCGATTATTAACCTTGAACATGGCAACCTATAAATCATCAGTGAAACAGCTGGTGCTCAGCATTGCCCCAAAGGTGTATGATTACGATCATTTTATATATATCTTGGTATGCAGACATGAAAAATTCATTGAAGAGCTTGGTATTGTAGGACTTATTGTAATGAATTTTCTTAAAAACATAGATCATGCTTAAAATAGGTGTCTGCTCATTATAATGTATCCATTTATATCTCCTGAATTGCTTGTGCATAGCTTGGCTGAGTCAAATGTGATTCCTAAACAAATTTAGACCGGTCAGTTTGCCTGTACTTCAGGGTGAGATTTTCATCTTTAGCTCCATAGCTCCGTGTCTTTCATTTCTATGGGGGCCAGGACTCAGACTTGCCAGAATATCAAATGGATGAAGGATTTTTCTCAGCTGGAGATTCCACTGCAACACCTGATGTTGCATCCATCGCTGCTTGGGTTTCAGTAGCTGCCTTCAGCATTTTACCTGTGGGGATGGTAGCTGCAGAGTCACACGAGGTTCAGTGCCAGTAAAAAAAAAAAAAAAGAATGGTGCAACTGGAAACCAGTAATAAGAGCAAAGGGAATAAACATACCATAAAATGGGACTGGAAGGTGAACTTGTAAAAACCACTGGAGTAAAATCCACAGGACGGGACCCCTAGAAACATGGGAGTCCAGAGGGACTGGCTCACCTGGTGGCATTTTAGTCTTCAGGACAGCATCCTCACCTGTCCCATCCTCCCAACAGCCAAGCACACAGACACAGCCTGCGCCAGCTGGAAACGGGCTCTGTGGTTCAAATCTGACCAGCACCTATCTAGTGAGCACCAGCAAGCCCACGACACGTTCCCATCCTACGTGCATTTTGCAGGGATGTTCTAACTGCCCGAATCCAAGGGTGAGTGGTGATGGGAATCATGAGGGAAAAGCTCTGTGTTTTGCTACTGATTCATACCAGCAATTTATCATCTTGCAAATGAAACCATTATTTTCTGATAAGTTACGAGAGGCTTTTGTCACCTCTGGCTCCCTTCCCACGTTCCTCTGTCAGAACGCTTAAAGTATGCCTAGGATGGGATGGGGGAGAGCTTCCCTGTGCCAGCACACACATTTTCCTAGGGATTACAGAGTCAAAAAGAGAAGCTCTTCCTGCTCCAGTCTCCAATGCATCACTGCAGACAAAGTGCACCAATGCAAGCAGGACTCTATCAGGCCTTTACTGCATGAGCCATGGACCTTTCCATCTCCACCCTGTGCCAGAAGGGCACCGTGGCCACCTTGAACAAGGAAGGCAAATTGCAGGATTCCCACAAAAATCTCCTCATTGCTCCCTGAATTCCCGGCTCTGTTTTTCCCCCTGGTGATTTTTGTCAGCTGCAAGCAGCAGACACAGAGACGTTCGCATGCAACCCTATTGCACATTGGTCATCAATGAGATCAGCGCAGATTTAATTTGCTTTTCCCTGCCCACAGCATATTCTACCTTACCTATCAGAAAGAGCGAAGGCAAACATTAAAAAATGTTCCACAATAGCTTCCAGATTATTTCTGTAGTGCAAACAGCAAAGGCTCAGCAAGAAAACCTGATATCGCTGCACGCAAATGTAGCTTGGGTCACCACAGGCGCAAGAGATCTGAAAAGCAACCTCTCCATGAGGAATAAATGAAGCACATGGCGGAGAAGCATAATTTGTTCCGATTTAGTTAAGATCCTCTTGGCACGCCAACTTGAACCTGCTCTAGGAAGACTTTATTAAACAGCGTGTAAGAAAGCTCTCTTGCCTTTTAGCCTGTGCACAATGAAATCTAGTGATGAAAACAGTTTCCCAAACCCTATCCAAAGCCAGGTACGAAAACATCCTCCTATGCAATAGTTGCAGTCAAATGCCACACGTATTCAAATGCTGTCACTGCATAGCATGATCCCTACTAGCCACAGCAGAGAAGCCGATCCAAATTCATTAGAGGCTGTTATGTGGAAAGGATGCCAAGAGGAGCTGACAAACATGAGGTATTTAGCAGCATGTGCTGAAAACAGGCTGAAAGATCTTTTGGTGCTTGCCTCTTGCGGCTTCTCGAAAATTGCTTTTTTTTTTTTTTTTCCTTTGGATTAAATATAAATATACTGTAGGTAAGAAATGATGGCAGCTCTTCATGTGGCAAGGGAAACTAATAGGGCAATGAAAAAGCTTGCTCAAGTGAAACGTGGAGTGGTTTAACGCCAGCAGATGCCTTTTTCTTTCCCCGAATGCTCCTTTTTAGTGCAGTTGTACAGCGCCAACGACAGAAGGTGCTCCTTGGTACCAACTGGTACTTGGAAAGCTGGAGGTAAGGCCTTTTATTAAAAAAAAAATAAATAATAATAAAAGCTATGGATTCTGCTAAAAGAGCAGCAAAGGTTGGAAACAGTTAACCAGCTAACCAATACTTGCAGTCAGTCAGTTTGGCTCTTGCACCAAAGCTTCAGCCCTCTCCAGCCCGAATCTCAGCCCTGCACACCATCAGGGCAGTGCGTAGCATGGCACAGAAGTTGTCTCGATGCAGGGAGCTGTAAGTGCATGGATCCTGCCCCTCGAATCCAGCATCTGAGCAGGTGGCTGCAGTGTTGGCCAGAGGAGGAGCAGGGACCGGGGCGCAATGAAAGCACCGGCCTTGGGGAAACCGGCAGAATTTGGAAGTGAATCGGGAATCCTGCCCTGCTGCTCTGCTGTGAGCTCACCCTCCAAAATCATGAATATACGACTTTAGAAGTCAAACAGCACCCAGCACCTGCAGCCCACGGAAATTAGGAAGGAAGGAGAGGCACGCTGGCCCAGGCTTCGGTGAGATCTCCAGCCTAATAAAGTGGGCACAAAAGAGCAAGCGTTGCTTGCAAAACAAAGCACATACCCTACCGGTCACTGGAGTGCTACAAGCTGGAATCAATGTGATGATTGTGACAGCTGAGAACAAATTCAGCTATGTTTGACAACTTCCAGAAAATATTGGCAGAGGACAGGGAGTCTGCACTGCCCAGCAGCACCTTTGTGAATTGATTAGCCATATAGCAGATGGCAAGCCTGCTGCAGACGGAGACAGCAGAAGATGGCCAGTCTGGTCGAGGAGAACTTGAAGAAGGCTGGGAAGAAAAAGCACGTCCTCACTGTGACAGCCCCCAGTGATATCTCAGAAATGTCAGATGCACGGCAGATGAGGAACAGGACGGATTTTTAATATTTTCTCCAGTCCCCACAATTTATTATGAGCACCTGCCTAGCTCATAAAGCAAAATTATATAAGCTCGGTTTAAACCTTTCACCTCTTTCCTTTACAAAAATCATTAAAGAAAAAAAATCAAAAACCACTTCTTTAAAAATATTCTTCTAAACAGCACTTCTATGAGCCATCCCGGAAACAGCTGATAACATTTGAGAGAACTTACAGGCTTTCTCTGAAAGCAGGCATGCCTTAAAAGTTTGATTTTAGGAAAACACGTTCTGGACAAAGAGCAAAGGCTTCGCTTCCCCCCTTCTGCTACATATTTTTGGGAGGGGTTTGGCACATGTTTGGAGAAAATTCATATTTTTAATGGTTTTAGGAAATGCCTTAGGCTATTCAGAGTCTGCACAGCTGCTCATCAGTAGCCAGCCATGGCTGAAGGAGCAGAAACTATGGATCGCAGAAATATGCCATCTTTGTCTGGTGCAGAACAATGCCTCCGCAGTGAAATACAATGGCCGTCTCTTATTTTCTACTAGCCCTTAGAAAAAAAAAAAAAAAAAAAAAAAAAGAGAGAGAGAGAGAGAGAAGGGAAGGGAAGGGAAGGCTCATGGAGTTTCCTTGCAGGGCCTCAGAGCGGAGGGAGCGCCATTAGCTCTGCAGGCACAGATATGCAAATCCTGCCTCGGGCCCAACAATAGCAGGAGCCCTGTGGGAGGAGGCTGATAGCAGCGGAGCCGAGCTGCTGCTGCCCCAGCTCCCACTGGTGCACAGCCCACAGGTGCCCACTCACCTCCACCCGAAAGGTGGAAGCAGGGTCCGAGAAGCGAAGGGCTGCAAGAGCCCCGATAGCGGAGCCGGCCGCGCTTCGTCCACAGAGCAAGCCATTGCTGCCATTACCAGGGCTGTGAACACCATTTTTGCCCACCATTCGGTTTATGGACTCAAATGCCCAACAGATCAATGAATCCAAAGTTCGAAGTCTGTGCATAGCCACCTGGGGGAAGAGGCTCACTTAGGAAAGTTGGAACAAAGGGAAAAAAAAAATAGCTTGATGCCCCGATATGTTCTTGCATCTACATGCTCTGAGCAAACTTCCTAAATGGGTGGGTTTGGTTTTCACTTTTAAAGCAGGCTGCAATTACCAGGATTGTAATAAAATATCTGACTTGCAAATCTCACTGGTATCTACATTTTTAAGCAAAGGCTGAGTACAAATGACAGATTGTAAACTATCAGCATTAAGTTGAGGCAACACAAACGGCTCAAACAAGGTAAATGCAATGGTTTTACCAGTGTTGACAGCGATTTATAAAAGCTGTAAAACCTGAACTATTTAGTGGCAGGGATTTGTTCCCCTTTAGAAAATATATTTTTGCAGTATAGATCACATTATCCTAAATATTTGCCATTTTGCACCAAATCCATTACCTAAGATTGCACTCAGACTGAGCCAGCACATTCACCTTACATTTATAAGATTTTTTATCGCTTCCAAAACTCTCATCAGGCTTTGATCACAGCAATCTCCAGTTCTTAACATTTCACTTCCCTCACTTGTTTTCATCAGAACTGCCAACTTAAGATTAGAATATACGCCCAAAGCACCACCTGCCTATTTAAGCAGCCAAGTTGAGGTCTCACGAAGGCATCGCTTCCAGCCAGAGGAATACAACAGCTTATTTACACAGCGTGCGCAGCAAAGCCTCCAGTCAGTGCTCTCTTCCTTTTAACGGAGCCAGAAAGCATTGATGGGGCTCTCAGGCCCCCAGGGAAGAGCATGGGGCAGGAGGACCAAGAGCCCTCAGTGCCCCCTGCCATTCCCAGCCCGACATCGAGGATTTGGAGGTAGCTGAAGTGCATGGTGCAGGTCCACAGCCATTCTGTACATCCCAGCAGTTTTGCATGCAATGTGAAACTCAACAGAAGGCTTGGTACTAGAAATACAATCGATTTCCTCCCCCCATCCCCCTAAATCTTAGGTTTCTCTTCAATGGAAAATTCTTATTTTGCTATACTGAATGGCAAAGGTCCTCAACGGGGGAAAGCCATGCGCTGTGCCAACCTGCGGTACGCTTGTACATGGCACGCTGCTTGACACTGATATGAAACAAGAAACCACAGCTGACAGAAGATACTTAGGACCAGTTTAGGGATTTGTCTGCCATTTCATCAGTGACATCTCTCAACCATCTCTCCTCAACAGTTCAGATTTAGGAAACAAGCCCATAAGACTTCTATGGCAAGGTCCTAAAAAATCTGCCCTTTAGCTGAGCGGGTTTGTTGTCGTTTTGTTGCTTCTCTTTTCAGGACTGCACGCCATGTAGTGTTAGCACGCAGACCACTGCTATGACACAGACATATTCTTCTCCAAAGCAACAAGAAAGTCCCTTGTACTCCTTGGCACCCCACTAACAGCTCTGTGACCATGAGGGAGGGGTCCAACAAGAAACGGTTGCTGGCAGAAAAAGGCTTCAAAGGGAGATGGGCAGAAAGGGTGCAAGGCAAAAAAGCAAAAAGGAATTGAGTTCAGAGTAGTACCTGTTCTAATCATCTCACGCACCTAACTTTTACTCACTTAGACACTTCATAACTTTAAGGATCTTTGCAATAATTAACATGTTAGTAACTCTATGTCATATCAAAGAAAACCCTTCATATTTTCATGTAATACATTTCTTGGACATTAGATGGCAATCCCCCCACTTCATTTTTCATACCAGGGGCCCGTATCCCTTCCAAAAATCAAATGCCACCTTCTTTTCAACAGCTGAGCAGCCCGTTTGGCCCGTAGCAAGCGAGGCTGTTGGCAAAGCACACTGAGAGTACAGAGACTCCCCCATCACTGCGGCACTTGCTCTGCTGCAACACTTCATCAGTTTCAGTTTTCCTTTGACTACGAAACGCAGACGAGTAATACTCAGACTGAGGAACACTTGAAAAAGGGGTAAGATTTACCTATTTGTCCCTGGGACACCCTATGCCATGACTTGGAAGTTTCCATGCCAAGAACCCATAGGCAGAAATAGGCAGTTACCCAAATTTCCTCCTCATTTCAGCATAGGAAGGGGGTTAGGAGAATAAAAAGGGTTAGTGTGGCATTTAACAATATAATTTCTGTCCTTGCCAATTAAAAAGAGGCCTCCCAAGGGATATCATTAGTGTTTAAATCTTTGCTGGGAATTATAAAACTGAATTAAAAAAAAAAAAAAAGAGGGCTATTTTATATCAGTAGGTGGAATACAACAGGAAGCACCTAGCAACTTTTACAGGGGAAATTCTCTAAGTAGATGAAAAAATAAGACACCAGCCGCTCAGAAACTTCAATAACAGCCAACGTGAATTCAACGCTCCCGATCAAGTTAATGTACCTTGGCTTTCAGCCTCTCACTTGTTGTCGTGGTCTGCGTGTGATGCTTTCGAAAGAGGCAGGAATAACACACCTCGTCAACTGTTCAGTGATGTACGTGGGGGGAGAAGCTCCTTCCTGACCTTCATTAACTGCGTATGATATATTTAAGTGGCAGTACAAGACATCCTGACATCTATTCATTTCAGCAGTGCGTGTCTGTGATTCATTCACACAAAACTCACTTCCTGAGCTTTCATTTCTCATCTACTTTCATTGTTCATGAAATGCTCCTTTCAGGGCGAGTTCACCCCTTTTCATGCGTCCTCCTCGTGACTGAGTTCTGGCCTTGCAGTACTTCTCCATTTGAGCTCTTGGGCAAAATCACAGCGGATGCAAGGGCGAGGTTTGCAGCTCTCCAGCTTTCCAAAAGCACAGGTAAAATTAATCATAAGACAGGGGTCCACCCACAGCTGGCTACTCAAATAGCTAATTTTTCATGTACTCCACTGAAAATCTAACCTTTTCTCCTCACCATTGAGACGGTTGTGTATGTGTGTGTCAAGGTGACAACACTGTGAAAACAGAACTTCTCCAATGGTACATTATCTCAAATATCAAAGGTCACAAAAGGGTACAAATCAGTAGCTCTCCAGAAGAGACACTGGTTTTTATGAAAAGTGGGTCAGTTTTAGTTTCATGTAGGTTGTTTGACACAGTGGTTTCTGGCATCACAAGCTCCGGTCTACAGGATACCACAGAGCCTTTGTATCCCTTGCTGTCACTACAGCATTGTGTTTTTCTACCCATTAACCAAGGATAAATGACCTAGATATTGTGCCTATTAAAGCCTCATTTTTCTTTTGCCCTTTTGTTCTTTAGTGTACCATATTATCACATGCTGAACACATTTTAAAGTATTCTCAGTCTCTCATGCCCCTTTGAAGGAGTAAAGTAGGGTTTTTAGTGTGCCTCTCTGTAGAGTTACTTAGAGTGGAAAATATGAAGGTAATTCAAGGTTTCTCTTCCTGCCTAGTCCCGTGAAGACAATCAGTTCGGCATTTACAGCCACTAATCTATTAAAGAAGAGAGCAGAAAATGCTTTAGAAAGCCACAATGCAAATACAAAAAGCGAACACCAGTTGTGATGTCCCTAAACACTGCATTCTATAATTACATCTCTGCATATCATGGGTCACTTTTATTAAAAGCATCATTACTACAGTTGGCAGCAATTTACATCTTATCTTACATGATAGCAGTTTCCAAAGAAAAAAAAAATAAAAAGACATCACAACAAAGAAAAACAATACATTTACAAAGTCATGTCTGTAAACTTCAAGGCTAGTTTAGAGTTGAGGTAATGCTGTTTAGCTTTGTGGCTAAAGTAACAAAGTCCTTTAATTTAAAAAAGGTACCTGATTTTTTTCTTTTTGTTTATACCAGTGCATTACAAGATCACGAGACGATTAAACTGTAGCTTTATCCTGTAAGAACCTTCTCCGCGGGTAAATTTCCAAAAGGTACTCTTCACATTCAACAGCTGCCTTATTATTGCTGCGTCTCAAGACAGAGACATTCACACTATCATGAAGATTGTCAGAGAGAGAGTGTGTGTGTGGGTGTGTGCGCGCATGTGAGTGGGTGAACTCCCATACAGTCAAAATGAAGCGCAAGTACGATATGTATGGTAAATTTCATCTTGACCTTCACAGCAAAAAAAAATAAAAATAAAAAAAATTAAATATATAACTTCATCCTTCCTTTAAGCAGCACTTCCTTCTATTAGTGCCACTCGGTTACAAATTGCTGCTTTTCATAATACCAATGGTACCAAAAGAAAAAAAAAAGCAGAGCATTATGTCAATTTCCTTAAAAAGACATGATCACCTCTCAAATTTCATCTCTCCTAGGGATAATAAATAATGCACTGCACAATACTTAATGACCAAGATACCTTTTGACACATCTGTATAACATGACTTGAACTTTTTTTTTTTGCTACACTATGTTACAGAACAGCTTATAAAAACTAAGTATGGACATTAACTGTGAGTGTAAACAGTAGGACTACCACTTGTCAAAAGTTTAAAACACTTTAACTGTAACTGGTACTGGTTATTCATCATTTTCATTGTTTTCTATTTCTTCCCCCCCATCAAGTGAGTCTAATTCTTCACCCTGTGCTATTTCATCTTCTAAAACGGAGGAATCTGCAGTTTTATCAAGGCTCTCCTCTGCATCACTGCCTTCTAGGTTTTCTTCATCTTTAAAGGCAGTTCCTTCAGTTTTGTCAGTAGCCTTCTCTTCGTTGGAGCCCACTGCATTCTGAAGTCCTGCTAGTGCTGGGAAACCAGGCAGAGTCAATCCTCCCAGTCCTGGAGGTAGAAACATAGATGGATAGAACAGGCCAGGAGCCATGGTAGACAGCAGGAAGGGATTGAAGGCCAGAGGGTTTGTGGGCAATCCAGTGTTGGTGGTGGTGGTAGTGGTGGCAGTGGCGGTAGTCGCCGCAGTAGCAGCACTGACAGATCCATTTGCAGAGTCAGTAGCAGAAACAGTGTCTGTGCTTTTCTCAGAGTCTTTGTTCTCCTCTTCATTCTCATTTTTCTTCTCTTCAGCTTTTGAAGCGCCATCCTCAGTCTCTCCTTGACCGGAAGCAGTAGTGGCATTTCCAGTAGTAGCCGTTATCGGGTTATTCAACAATCCGCTTAGTCCAAACATATTGGGCAACCCTGCCATCCCTGGCAGCATCAGAGGCAACATGGCAGCCGGATTTTTAGCATCCCCCCCAGCAGCCGCAGCTGTTGCTAGCCCTGGCGGGAAGCCCATGAGGCCTGCGAGCTGGAGAGACTGCAGGTTCTGTAGATTCTGGAGGCTGGTGAGGTCCATTCCAGCAAACAGACTGTTCATTAGTAGTGGGTTGATTCCCGAAGTTGATGCTACAGCAGCAGCTGCTGCAGCTGCTTTGGCAATTTCACTTTTTGGCCTTCTTCCTCTTCTGCTTGCTCCTTCCTCCCTCACAACAGGTCCAGTGAGAAGACGGTCAAACATGGACTCTGGAACAAAACCCTGAAAAGGGGTTGCAGAAAAAAAAGAGTTTTATTCTCATCTTTTATACATTTCAGCAATTAATTGAAGATAAAAATCCTTCCTACTTCTTCCATTATCTTATTTGGATATTCCAAAAGTGATTTGTTTTTCAATCCTGGCAAAGCAGGGGCTGACTAGCTACTTCTAAACTGAATGACACTAGAACACGTAAGAGAAGCTGAAGAAAGCAAAGTCACACCTTTTGCTTATTTAAACACAGAAGAACAAAACATGCTGAAACTCTGTAACTTCATTAAAAAGATTGATATACTACAGTTACGAGTCCATGGCTTGTACTTTCCAAGGAACTCCAGTATGCCAAGTGGTATTTTATTAAAATAAGTATTTGAAGAATTGTACCCTCTATTTTCAGACACCAGTTTTCAAGTAAAAGGCAGGCAGAAAAGCCAGTCCTTGGGTACTGCTAGCTACCAAACCAAGACGAAGAATTCATTGCTGCTTGCTTTATATTTTTGTATACATAAAATATAAAAAAACAACAAAACAAATTCTGAAGGTTGCTTTACCGTAGCTGATTTTTCCAATGTACTGCAATCTAACTCCAGAGCAACCTTCTATCATCATTTTCTCCTAGCTGGGTAACTCCCCTCCTAATGCTACCATTTCCTCAGCTCAGAACTAGCTATGAGATAAAGACTTAATCATCATCAGTACTTGCACGGAAAAATGTACACGGCCTTCAACTTTTCCATGCTGTAATCTACAGTGAAGCATGGAATTAAAGTTTCACTTACAGACTGTTTAACAATGTCAGTCCAATCTGGAGCAACAGCAAATTCAGGATTTTCTTCCAACCATCTTGGCAAGTCCTTCATTGGAGGGGCCATAGCTCCACCCATCTAATGCAAAAGATAAGGTAATACTTAAAAACACAAACAAACATTTTCCACCTATGCACTTTCATCGAGGTAGGATGACAATGAAGACTTTCAATTCAGATTGTGGAAAACTAAATGGAAACTAGCTAAAGATACTAGGATTGAGAAGACAGTGCTAAAAAAAATACAGTCAAATGCTGCAGTTTAGGCAGTACTAGTAATGAAATTCTTATCTGATATGAGGAAATAAATTATACAGTTTCAAAAAGTAGGAGTTATTTTCTCAACTTAAATGATATGAACATATCAGAAGAGCAAAGGGAGGATTAAAGGGAGTGGTAGATTCCAGTAAGAATAAATACCCGTGCCAAACTATTAAACTTTTCTTAAAAAGAAAGCTTGGAATAGAAAGCCTGCTTTCCGCATGCAAAGACAGTATTAAACAACTCTGCTGAACTAACTTAATTTTTACCTTCTTCCCATTTCGCTTATTTACAACAGGTACCCTTTCTTCTCCTGTCAAGGTGTTTATATCCAGTTTATTAGGGTTTCGACATCTGTGTCGTTTTTGTTTCGGCTTCTGAAATGGGGAAAACAGCACATCTGCACTCTTCTGGAAATAAGAGAAATGTATTGCTTTTTAGTTTCTCATTTTCTTGACAAAAATCATCCATTAAGAAACCTTCTTCTAACAAACATTTTAAGAAGCACCCAATTATTCTATCCTCAGAAAAATCTTATTAGCAGATGAAGAAATTCTGCACAACTTGACACAAATACTGTTTTAACGTATTGTTAAATATAAATATTAAAAAAAAAGAAAATTAGCCCTAGTATTCTGGTGCCTCTTGGGTGTTTAGATATTATAGTAAGTGTAGCTTAAAGAGAAAACCTCCACTGAAATCCAGCCAGATACAAAATCCAATGACTGCATCCTGTATGAAGAAATTTGTTTCAGTATCTGTAAAACTTACTTAACAGAAGCACACTTCTAGAATCGCATACTTACTGGTACATAACTTGGCATATCTACAGTGTAAGTGGGATGCAGTTTAAGCCATTCAACTAAATCCTTGTTTTTGGGAGCATCCTCTCCCACCAGCCTGGTCCCATCCTCTAGATTGATTACAGGGATGCGAGTGTCTGGGTCTAGCTGACCAGGAGATGGAATGTTCCTTGCTGGTAGGGACTCCATATCTTCTTCAAAAGCTTTGGTCACTTCTGCATCCTCCTGAAAACATTAACACCAGTAGTAAGTCTCACGTTAAGGCAACAGTTACCTGGGAGAAATAATTTCAGGGTCTAAAGTTAAAGGCTGAAGGAGATTCTGAATAGGCAAGAGTTAATTGGGTTTAAATGTTCATACTCTGTGAAGCAATACTGCCACATTAGGGAATTTTGTAAATTTATCAGCCTTGTACATTAAAGACCATAGTTAAAGACAGAGTAGTTTTCATGCATTCCCAGTTAATGGACCCCAAACCTTCCCCTTCTACAGGGTAAAGAAAGATGAATTTAATCTTCAAAATGTGTGCTATAATATGATACACTTTGCAATAAAAATTTTAAAAAATATGAAAATTGTGTTTGTCTTTTTGAAGGTAGAAGCTACTAAAATCTCAGGCACAAACTGCTACAATAAAAACTTGATGCAAACAACATTTTATCGGGTTCAAAAAGAAATAATAGCTCTAAACACAAAGCAAAAACTGGTTGGATAAGAACTGTACATTACTATTAGCAAGAGTATAACAACACTTTAAACTCACATTCAGACAGTACTAGACACAGAAGAACAAATAGGAGACAAAAAGGTTGCTGTCTTACTACAGTCAATGATGTCCGTTTGTTGCTCATAAATAACAGATCAAGCCCTTCTACATTTTTCCTCCTTCCTCTCCTCCTCTTCATGGGCGGTTCTCCATCTATTAAAGAGCCATTTAGTAGATGCCTTGTGGGTGTGCGTGAAAGACCTGCTTGCAGCAGCTCCATTTGAGTTTTAAAGGCATCAGACACGGGTGTGGAGACATTAGGCAAGATAAACTTTGAAGTAACAGATGAAAAATTTGAGGTAGAACTTGTCGCCTCTCGTGAGGCCTTTGATAAATCTACAACCTTTTCTTGTCCATTTTCTGAGACCACCTGAGACTCACGTAACTGGGCAACCATTTCCATAAGATTTCTCCTCTTAGCAGCTCTCTCAGCCTCAATTTCAATCTTTCTTCGTCTCCTCCTCCTCTGACGTGGAACCGATAAATTCAGTGCATCTTCCTAATGAAATGTAAGGATTTCCAAACATTAACAACGCTCTGTTTAGTATACTGGTTTAAAAATAGAAGTCCAAACATATAACTCAGAAAACAAAGCCTTCATTGTATTCAAAGTAATACTATTTATTTTTCCTATTTTAGATTAAATAGGATAAGAAATAGAAATGCTATTTTTTCCTATTATGCAAAAGTAGTACCTAAGTGCATACAAGATAAAAGTATAAGAATGAGAAAGATGCAGCCTTGCCTTTGATAACTGAGGAGAAGCAGTGATATCTTCACTGCCACTGATGCTGGCTTGACCAACCATGGAGAGCTCTGCAAAGCTCCTTTTTTGTAGAGGGCTGTCCACAGCTGTTGGAGTATACCCAGGTATGAGCCCCTGGAAATCAAACATCTGGCGCCTATTTACTGGCCACTTCCCTTTCAGCACTGCTTCACAGATGTTGTCTAATCGGTTGATCATTACTCGGTCCTGCATAAAGGAAAAGTACATAATGAACCTTTAGTGCAAAAGTGGCCTGTTAAGCGAGTGTACCTACACAGTCCAGCTTGCAAAGCTTAAGAAGTACACTGAAAACCAACTATTCTTGCAGGTCAGTATTAACTGATCGCCTTCTCAGAAGCTAATGCACAGTGAATTTTGCAAAATTTAGTATCACTAGCATTTAAAAGAAGCATTTATATTACGGCGAAAGAGGAAGACAGACCAAATTTTCTTGACAACATACCAACTGGCAGATTTAACAGAAACTCGACATTATTTTATACTGCTAAACTTCAGTTGTTAGCAAAATCAACAGTTAGGAAGGGAAAAATCAAAACATCTGTAAGCGGTATCTTAAAGCTGCAGTTGTTGAGATCCAAGAGGCTGGATCTGCAATTCTGTCCTAGGAAGTGGATCCTCATTAGCGTCACTATTAATAAAGTTCAACATTATGAAACGGGCACCAACCTAGGGACATCTAATGAATGTCAATTTTCATTCCACGCCCATTATCACTTCAAATTTCACTGAAGCGTGTACACTAAAAATCTCTAATTATGTTTATTAGTCTACTTATGCTGAATCTATATAGATTAGGGATTTTTTGTTTTATTTTTACACTGTGCCTGAAATAAGATGTTAGTTCACGTTTCCAAAATACATACTGAAAGCAGTGAAGATGAATATCATTTTTATTTCTGTTTCAGCATGCAAGTAGATTCTATGCTAACCTGCCTGAAGTAGAAGAAACTTCAGAACTACGAGAAATACTGCTGCTTAGGGAACATGAGCATCAGTTAGCTTCCTGAACAGCAAAACAGTGCAAAAGACACTAGCAAATCTCAGCAGCTGCAACAGACTGCTTGCTTTCTCCAGGAATAAGCCTATTAAGAGCAAGGTCCCCCCCCCTCCATACCCCTCCCTCCCAAACCAGATGGCCCTGTTATGGTGATTAGTAAGCTTAAGACTATTACTACTTTATTTCTCTCTCTACCCTTTCTGCAAAGTAGAGTACTAAATTATGTATGCATTTATTAAGAGGTTAAAGTTTCATATTAAAAAAAAAAGTATTAGATACATTTCTGCATTGTTACCAAAATAAGATATAGCTTTATCCTATGTAAAACCGCTGCTTATATTTGCAGGGCACCTTAATACAATTACATCTGTCAACATTACATAATGGCTTAGATCATGTAGGTCACCAGTACCCTTCTCTACAGTCTCCCCACCCCAAAACGAAAAGGTGATCTTACAAAATCTCTGCTCTCAACACTGCAGACTGCTCTGCAGATGAAATCCATAATTCAAAATCATAAATTTGCTTCTGTCAATGGAGGTGTGAGAGGTATGATCCTGCGGTCATACAGCTCTGAAGCCTCTGTGGAACTCATGTCTGTCAGCAGTTTGTTGTTTTACTAAATGATACCATTTACCATAAAGCAATTCCATTCATTTCTTCTGCTAATTTGTACAGAATTGAAGAATAAAATGCCATTTCACAAATCATTCACAGAGAATAGTCCCACGTCCACTAGAAGTGCAGAATTGTATAAAGCACTCTGTTACTTTGCAGAACACGTTTCCCATATTTTAACTGTCTTGAAAAAGATGCATCCTGTTCTACCCCCAACCAACCTTAGGCCAGAAAGAAAAGGCAAACGTTCTCTCATGAAGAAGCTGAACCACAGAAGGATCCCCATCTTCCATGTAGAATCCATCGCGTGTTTCATCCCTTGCAGTACTCATAGAGGCATTGCTTTCTTCATCAAAATTCTTACCCTGAGAAACTGCTCCTGCTGAATAACAATCATGACCAGGCATTAACTACTAAACTTCCCAACCACCCCATGTCAACCTAACTAAATAGGTTAAGACAACCATGCTTGACACTACATTTCTAACTCAGGCTTTTGTTCAGTCATTATTATGACAGAGCCATAGCCTTCTGCACTTGGCACAGAGACCGTGCTTATTGGATCAATAAGCTATCTTGGAAATCTTCCCTTGTGGGAGAAAACCCCACTGATGCTGGATAGCTTTTTTGAAAGCTTATCAGGCCACCCAATACATGGAAAGGAAGAACTGCTAACCTGTACCCCAACCTAAGCTCCAAAATGACTCCTTGCATGCTACTTATCAGCTCGCCCAAATTAGAACAGCTGTGGGGCTCATGGTAAGCACACAGAGTTGATCTGATCAGTGAGTTACCTTCAGGTTGGGAGGATTCTTCTGATTTGTCATCATCATCCAGTTTCTCTTCTTCATCTTCTTCTGAGCCTTTTTCTGAAATAGATTTGGGGTCTACATCTGTACTTGTTTCGATGTCTTTCAATTCACATTTAACAGAGCCAGGCTCAGCCTCAGCATCACAGTCCTGTTTAGTGTCCTTATCTGCAACTTCTGTCTCTTCTTTGATATCAGACTTTTCTTTGGCTGCTGGATTTTCAGACCCTTCAACTTTAGACTCTGTTTGTTCTGTAGTCTTTTCTTCTTGTACTGGTGTGGATGGGACAATAGGTGGTGTTTGACTGCAGCCAGCACCCAGAGGGTTTAGAGAAGAGACAGTATTTGCATTACCCGTCCCTCTGTTCTGAGCAAAGTTTTTGTGGGCCTCAAGAAAAGAGAGCTCCGGATCATTAAGAATGTGATAATCTGTCCTACTGACTCCATGTTTAGCAGCACCAATCAGTAAGTCTTTGTCATGTTTACCACACTCCCACCACTCTGGCAGGTCCAAGCTTGGTTGGCAAAGTTTTAGCCTCTCTCCCAACTGCGGGTGATGAAGAACCTGTTCACGGATTTTCCGTAACAGTTCTATGCGATATAAAGTTCTGGAAGCACGTTCTTCTGTGATCGGCTCAATCAGAGTAGAAAGATCAGGAGGTTCTGCAATGACAGCAACTTGTATAGTTTAACATCAATCACATGTATGCCCATTTCTAAATCACTGCATCTAGGAATCAAGTTCCAACAATCCTACTGTCCCCTTAAAAGTCACATTGATTTCTACAGTTAGTAAAACTTACCATCATCTGGCTTGACTGGCATCCGGCACACTCGTCTACACATATTCACAAAGCCATTAAAATACTTTTCCAAACTTTCATCGGACTTTTTATCAAGCCTGGCAAACGCTCTGAACTGATTCCAGTCAAATTGATGTTTTATAGGATCAAAAATAATTCCAAAAGTAGATACCACACGATAAAAATCAGCTTCTTCTCTTCTTGTCCATCTAGTCAAAGAAGAAACAAGAAAAGTGAGGCTGCTGGGTAAAGGACAGCCCAAACAGTTTGAATGCCCCCGAGACCCTCTAGTTTATTCTTTCAAAACAGAAGTACTGGTAACACGCAAGCTTAAAGAAGATTAAAAAAAAAAAACAATCACTGAAAAACTCACTTTTGTCGTTTTTCAGTTATTATAGCTTCCCTTTCTGCTTCTAGTGCCCTCACTTCTTCCCGAGGCCGACGTCTCCTGCGGTCAGTCTTCATTAGTGCCTCTTGCCTCATTTGTTGCCTTTTATAGCTGCGCTGATAGGCAGTAATGAGGCGACGCAGACGGGTAGTCAGGGTTGAAGTGTTGGGCCAGTAGAGTTGGCCTAACTCTGCATTGCTTTCACTGTGCTTGTCTAGAGAATAGAGAAGTATTTGTGCACTGCAAAACCACCACTAAACATTTCAATGTTTCTATGGCTAAGACTGGAATCCTGTTTAATCAGATAAGAACATATGCCTCATTAATATTGGTGCAGAACAAATTAGAAACAGGATAACTACATTGGTAGGAAATAAAAAATAGAATAAAACCATCCAACTCCAAGAACTCCGAAATGCTTTTGAAGCATTTAGAGATAACTATCAAGTGTTATTATTCAATGTTATGAATGCAAACATATTATGAATACTTTAAGTATTTAAATTAATGCAGTAGCTTTAAATATGTTACTAAGAAATATCACTCTACCTCTGTGAAAACACCTATGCTTATGATTTCCCACTTTATTATTTTCACTTAGACTTGGCAATTTTCCTCCATACTGAGGAACATATCTACAATAACTTCAAGATTATCTCAGCAAAAACATCAACGGCAGCATTATGAAATATCCGGTCTTTATCATCACAATTCCTCCTATGTAATTAGAAACCCAGAAAACCATAATGTGGGATTATTCAAACATAGTAAATAATTGTTTTTGAAAGATGTGAAGCATGAAAAGATTTGGCACTAAAAAGTTTACTGTGATGTTTTCCCAAAACACAACCTATTTCCTCACGTGGTATTACAAGCAGTCCACCTTTTCCTAAATGGTCTATTTGTGCCTTTTTAAAATGTCTTTGATATAATCTTACTTGGGTGGATTTCTATGGACTCTTCTTTGTCTTCTGGAGGTGAGTTTGCAAATTCCTTTAAGAGAAGACAGAAGTTATTTTAGTTTAGAGTTTTGACCATATGTTATCATGTGAGAAGAAAAATATGTTATCTTTCAAACACAGCAGAAAAGCATGTTTGTAAGGTATGTTTATCTGGTAGCTTACAAACTTAAGAATTACACATTAAGATAAACATGGAGTATCAGTTATGACTATATATACTAGTAATTACATAAATGTGGAGTTCTTACATCAATTTCATCCTTGAAGGGAGTTCTGGTTGGCTTATATTCTGGGTCTTCATCCTCTCTGTCAAATTCACCTCTATAAAATATTTAAAACAGATATTTTAAATGTGTTGTTTTTGAGAGGAGGCTATTTTTCTGTGAAAAAAAAAAAAAGGCAAAAAAAGCTACAAAAGCCATCAGTATGGTATACCCAGTTACACATTTATATTTTGTGCTCAACTGTGTAAACAATTTTACATACTTTTTACATTATATGATCCCTTCAGGTCCTCAGACGAGATGTAAGCAGAATATGACATATGAATCCATGCCAACATATACAATGCTGATAAAGTTTATTAATTTTTTCATGTCGTCCTTACCCATCACCGCCATCTGCTAACATGTCTGTCCCTCTCTGTTCAGCTGCTATGGCCTTTGCATCAGGCATGCCAACCCGTTCCAGAAAGCACAGTGCAGAATCAGCTCTCATGGAATTGTACTTCTCATAACCTGCATGTAGAGTGGGAAACAATTTTTTTTTAAAGCTATGATCAACTGTAAATACAATGGCTTAGGTAGCGAAGTATAATATTCTGGATTCATTTATTTATTTTTAAATAAAACTAAGGAGCTGTCACCGTGATTTTAAAGGATCTGTTTATTAAAAGAAGAAAGACACTGGGGAAAAAAACATTTCATTTGTGTATTGAAATTTTTCATATTGGCAAATTTCATCAGTTAAGAAACATTTTGACATCAATAATATTAGCAAATAGTATAAATCGTAAGTATAAACTTTCTTCCGTGTCATCTCTCTATACGGCAAAGTGAAAATCTTTCACAAGAAAAACTTGTTTAAGGTTCCTATATGACTTTTGCAGTGGTTCACCACATTCAGCAACTCCCTACTGCTAACATGCAGATGTGAATGGAAACACACACACACACCCCACCCCCCTCAACACACACACATTTATAGCTGCAGCACTGCTGGAACCCTCAATGCAGGCTGCAAAAACGCTGTATACATAGGTTATACGTAAGGCCAACGAACCTGTCTTATTAGGTTTAGGATGATGCATGTCAGTAAGATGACACTGTTCCCTCTATGGTTTTCAAACTGCTGTTTGCTTTTTTACTGCCCAAGTTGACTAGATGGAAAATGGCAGATCCCAACAGTGCACTGCAGGAAAATGATTTTTAGACTAGACTTGCCTCAGCTGAGCCCACAAAACAGAGCTGCTGTACATAGGCAGAACAGCACAATTCAATTAGGATTTGTACTACAACACACTGCTCCTAACTGCTGTAGAGCCTCAAGCCAAACTGTAATCATGAAAGGTTTTATAAGCCATCATTCTCCCCTTTAGTCAGGCTGGGCTGCTGAGAATACCTCTGCGACCTCCAGAGAATTGGGATTATAATCAGGAATCGCTCACTGTATATATCATGCCAGCTCTGCATCCCCAGCCTTTCAAAGTTAACAAGGCTGCATCCCACTCAAGGGAGCCGGGAGTTCTCAACACTGACATTTGTGAAATATTGCTTGGAACAAAGCCCAGGAGGCACTTGTACAGATTAATAGCAGAGGTTAAGCCCACCGTCCACTTTGACACTGGTTGGCAGAGTTAGCAAGTGAAGCAGTGCTGGAAGCAAAGTTTATGGAGATCTATCTTACTATTTGGCTATTATTTAAACAAATATGGTTTTGTTTTATTTACAGCCAAGAAAGTAATGTTTTCTTCTCAAATGTTCTGCAAACATTTAAAAACAGCATCTGATATTTACAGCTCATATTAGGTTTTTAATGCAGGCAAGAAAAAAAAAAGGGAGATACAAGCCAACAGTTCTTTGGAACAATACTTGTTAATATTATGACTGAACAGTCCTACACACAGAAAGCTTTACAACTGAGTTTTGTTCAGAGTGAGACATCACTTACCGTGTTTGAATACTCCAATTAAAAGGGATTTATCCGCCTCCTTATCCCACCAGTCTGCAGGAACTTCAGCATGGAATGGCTCAGGTATCCACACATCTACTTCACTGCAAAGACAGCATTATACACATTCTCAAAAACGCTACTAAGACAAAGATGTTAAAAAAGTAGTTCATGCTGTTTTTTAAATATGCGTTTTGATGCAGGGGGAAAAAAAAAAAACAAAACAACACACAATCTGAAACATGTAGAAAAATAATTAGGATGGTTAAAACAACATCAAAACAACATTAGGCTATTTTGGGAGTAGAATGCCAATGGTTTTCCATCCGTGACTCATTTAAGGTCTTAGTATTTATATATATTTTTTTTAATTTTTAAAATTGAGATAGAATAATCCTTCAACATTAGCAAAACTGAAAATCTGCTTTTGTCATTTCCCACACTATTCCCTCCCCGAAGAAAATTACCCCCTTCACTTGATAAAACAATAAGGCTGCTTGAGAACAGACATTTAACAGGAAGTAGAACAACCTTCAAATGCTGCAATTATTATAGTACATGTGCTTTAATATAAGCCAGAAGCAGAAAGCAAAAAAATCAACCTGCACTTGCACTAACCTTGAGTCAGCACCCTCTAAGATCTTGTCTGCTTGGTCCCCTATAACTTCTTGTCGTAGATAGTACAGCATGCGGACACGCAGCAGGACCCTGGAGAGGAAGGCAGAGGGGGGAAAAAGTTCTTAACTTCAGGACTGTTTGCCAACAGTGGCTTTTGGCAGCTGCTGCTGTTCATCCATCATCCTGCCAAGGCTGATTAGCCATGCTGTATGGTAGGCTTGAAGCGTGACAGATGGTGGCACATAATCACCTCTGTGTGGTGCTTTCTGCTGGCTTCCAACAGGCCTGCCTGGCAACCGCTTACACTGCACAGAGAGGGACCGAGCGCAGCCCAGCCCCGGCGCATTTCATTTAGTTCTACCTAGTGCAGCTTGTGAAGTTTAGACACGTACTCTACCACTGCCTCTGAAGTATTGAAGCAAGTTTGTAAACAACTGAGCAGATGGCTTTCAGTAACTGTTCTGCTTCATTATCTCATAAAATTTCCTCAGCTGCTGCCTTAATACCATTTTTGGAAGCACATCAGAAGTTGTAGGAATAAACGAGATATAAAATCTGGTTTTACTACCTTACAATAAACCCTCAATATGGAATGTCAGGTTTTTCAGATTATACAACTTTTTGCTTCCGAGAATGGGAGGAAAAAATAATCCCCCATTTCCCTTAGGAGATATTAACTATTTTTACTCTTTATAGTTCAAACTGCTATTTAATTTTACTTGTGCACAACCTAAGTGCTATAAGGAAGTGAAAAACCTTCCTTGCCCATCTTTGTTTTCCCCATCTCTGCTACACCACGTTTCTGAAACCGCTGTTAGGTGGTGTGGCCACAGCATAAGCTGGCAGAAGAGAGAATGGCAGACTCTGGATTCTCAAGGAGACTAGAAAAGAGGTCATCTTTGCAGAAAAAAAAAAAAAAATCTACCTCAAAATCATCATATTCTCCAATGTTTACCCAATTCAGGGCACCCCCTGCTGCCTAGTTCATGAAGTAGAATCAGTACCAGCTAAAATGGAGATTATTCAGCCTGCCCTCTCCCTGTATCCAAATCCATCACAGCAACTGTTGAATTGCTGCTGCTCCTGGAACAGCGAGGGTGACCGGGGAGGCAGTAACCTGATCGCCCAGTTGCATGAAAAATTTAGACCACCAGTTTTGAGAGCTCCTCGTTAGAGATCTGATGCAATAGGAGCAATACCCAGTTTTGCACGTGTTATTCAAGCAGTCCTTGGAAGAGCAGGGATTTGGATCAAGGTCATGTCTACAATTCGAAACATGTCAGACATGCTTCTTTTTGTATGCGTGATAACTGGGACCAGTAAGGTGTCCCCGCTCCCTGTGTGGCTATGTAAATAAGCTGCTGAGGGTCTCTATCATCTTTGTATTAAGCAATAACAGCTGTTACAGCGAGCCAAAGAAGAGGAGGAGAGAAAAATAAAAAACAAATCCAAAAAGCAGAGGGTCTTTGCACCTTTTAGGAGTCCTCTACATTAGAACAGCATAAATGTTACACATGAGAAAAGGACACCAGCTCTTACAAAGCCAACTGGTGCTACTATCTTTTGAAAGAAATTACTTATTAATTGGCTTCCACCTCTGCTTTATTTTACCTGGGCTAAACATATTGTTTCTACAATTCACTTACTCCTGGTGGATCAGGGAAGTGAAGGAAAAAGGTAGCACCTGAAAACACTCTTCCACGGTGAATTAACAGCCTTCCTGATCCTGGTAATGTTTCTACTGTATTATAACATAAGCAGTATTTTAAAAATGAGTTGAAGTCTGATCTGCAAACTGATATAACAACTAATGAGGACATGTTACAGAAATAAAATTAATTACTTTAACAGCAAGTGAAATGTAATAACAGATCTGACTAACAGTTTAGAAAAAAAAAGTCAAAAGGGAGTTTATTTGGATGTAGACTCGCTAGTATAATTCCATAAGTATCTGTTTTTGTCAGCTGAGAATTAAGCTTGGTTAGCATCTGGAAATGAGCTAATAAACCCCTTAAATGACTTTCCTCCTTCACATCACACCCCCTATTGACAGGCCACAGGTACTTTTCAAATCAATAATTCTTTCCAATAAACAGTATTAATAAGACACAATGAATATTAAAAACACAAAGTAATGATGGCTTTTCAGTAGCAATGCATTATATTTGCATGGTGCATATCCAATTAAGAGCCTAAATTAAAAACAAAAAGAATTGGGGCAAGGGTTATGTTTGTCTATAATGGAGAATATAAAGCAAAACTGAGATGGAGAAGCAGAACACTGTTGAAAAAAGCTGACAAAAATAACTAAGATATTACAAAATAAAAGCAAAAACAAAAAGTAAGAGATGCTCTTAAGAGACATTTGTTCAACAATTAAGCAAACACTCAAATCAAAACAGAATGATCTTTATTCCCATAAGCTTTAGTAACATATTTAGAATTGCAAAAATCAAATCAGTGCAATGATTCAAAATAACAAAGAGATGAGATATACCCATGGATAGGTGAATTACTTCATGAAACTCAGGAATCTAAGAACTGGATATTTAACATCTAAGGAAGACAACTAAGGAAGAGGATGTTAACCTGGTAGACCCCGCAACAAGTTGGGATAAACAAATAGAATATCTTGAGTTGGAAGGGATCCACAAGGATCATGGAGTCCAACTCCTGGCTTCCCACAGTTCCCCCTAAAAATCAGACCAGGTGTCAGAGAGCATTGTTCTAACACTTCTTGAAGTCTGGCAGACTGAGTGCCATGACCACTGCCCTGGGGAGCCTGTCCCAGTGCCCGACCACCCTCTGGGTGCAGAACCTTTCCCTCACACCCAGCCTGCCCCTCCCCTGTCCCAGCTCCATGCCATCCCCTCGGGTCCTGTCACTGTCCCCAGAGAGCAGAGCTCAGCGCCTCCCCCTCTCATGAGGGAGCTGCAGGCCGCCATGAGGCCTCCCCTCGGCCTGCTCTGCTCTGGGCTGAACAAACCAAGGGGCCTCAGATGCTCTTCATTTGGCTTGCCCTCTAGACCCTTCACCATCTTTAGACATTCTCTAACAATTATGTCCCGATTATATCGTGGCACCCAAAACAGCACACAGGTGAGGTTAGGCCACACCAATGCAGAGCAGATTGGGATGGCCATTTATGAAGAGAAACAGACTTAAATAATGTTGTCCTTTGTATACTAATAAGAATAACCACATTTTTGATTCCATTCTCATTTGTTAAGTACAAAACAACTCTTCATAACTGAGTTTTAAGCCCAGATAAGTCATAAAGAACTTACAGAACTATCCAGATATCCGATAGGTTGATTAACCCCAAATTAAAAACAATAATCTTCTTTACATCCTATTAAATAGCCCCAAAGCTCTATTTAAAACATACCCAAAGAAGCTGTAATGCTTTTTACTATATGCTTTGAGAAGTGTAAGTGAAATATTTATTAATACTTACTTATTACAATGATGTTTGAGATGTTTCCTATAGCTGTCTTCTTGAAATAATACATCTGGATTACAGGTTGTGAGCCAATCAGCATCTTGAAGCATTGGTTGTGAACTCTGGGCTTTTACTTTCTTGCCTTTCCTCCCTCTGGGCACTGGTGCAGACAGACCTACACAAATGCCCAATATTTTTTATACAGTCTCAATAGAAAAGCTCTCACCCCAAACTGCATTACAAACACATTTACAGCTAAGGATTGCTGGTATATTAATTCCCTTGTGGGCAACGCAATAACCAAAAACTGAACAGCAATGTAATTTAGCTAGAAAATTGTAAATAACAAAATCAACCAAAACTTTCATGCAAATTTAGGTGTGAAGATTTCAAAAATGCAGAGAGCTAGCCAGAAAATGGTGTTATATAAATATTTCTTTAAAAAACTCTCATGCATCTGAATGGCCATAAGGAAACAAGCTTTATGATTTATGGCCATTTGAAAGAGATTAACTCCAGTAGAAGATATCTTTAAAATTAGGCTAGAATATTTGTTCAGAACCAGTTTAAGACAAAGAGCACTGCATCCAACGAGGTGTCTGAGGGAGAGTTCCCCTTTAAGTACCGACTCAGTCAAAGCCCACCTTACTCATAAAATCTGACAAGATCCTACTACATGTCAGAACAGCTATAGTTTGAACTAAATACATAGCATGACTGAAGCAATTCTTTCCTATTTACTAGCATCATTATTTGATTGTGGTAGACATACCGGAATGATTAACCAAAGCTCGAGTTTGCCCATCTGCAGTTGGAGTGATCAGATCCCAGATGAAACTTTTGATATTTTCATCCCCTTTATAATGATTAAGACAATATACAAGGATAGTCCGGCAGATGGTTTCCACATCTTGTTCTGTTAGCTGACGTTTATAGCGCCCATGTGAGAGGATGTCAGTCCACCGACCCCAGCTACAAGAAAAATATGTTCAATACAACAGCCAGGGCACTGGTATTTTAATTTGTGACTTTCAATTTAATTCTCGGTGCCAAGCAAGTTGGGACCTCCTGTATTAGCTCTAATGCATTTTGCCTTTGCAGGTTACATCAGGGAATCCAAATTCCAGCACCAAAGAGTTAAGAATGTTTATTTTACAGAACAGGCAATAAGTTCACTGCTCGTAAAGCTGCAATTGAACTATACTCAAAATAATAAAGTACATATGTTTAACTCTAATAGTCCCAGTAAGCTCTGAACAGGAAACAACCAATTCCTACAATCATGGGATTTGGGGAATCAGTTTTATTTTGATCCTGAAATTCATTATTAGCAACTGTTGTACACAACTTCCTAGAAATAAAGCCACTTTTTCTGAAGCCCATTGTGCTAGCAGTCAAATACAGCTACTTGCTTGCAAAGAGATAAAATTCAGATTGATAAATCCGATGGGGAAAAACACAAAGCCTCATCTTGCTCAATTCAAGTCATACCAAAATACCAGAATCTACACCAAAAAGCTCTGGACTGACTTGATTTCACAACCACATATTTCTTTACAAATATACTTTGTTAATCTCCACAATGCTTAGAAAAGTGAGATTAACCTTGATAATTCAGGCATTCTTTACACTGTGAGAAACCAGAACAAAACCACATATTTTACCAATGAGTTCATATCCATCTGTAAGACACTCAGATACTTTAAGCTAAATAAGACATGTTTAAGCAACTTATATATATAGCAATTTAAAATCTCACTGGCAAACATATAGTGTAATGAGGTAAAGGTTACCCAGAAGGTACGTGAACATAAAAAAGAGAAAGAAGAGTTATTTACCAAGTATCATTTCCATATTTTCAGTTTTTAGTCACAACCAGAACATTTAATCTGTATATCCTTACCCATAAACCAACAAGTTCTTCTCTACCCTGAAACATTCACTTCTTGCATATCCCTGTGATTTGTCCTGAGGCCTACGGGGCTTTGTGCTAGGCTTTTCTTCAGAATCACTTTCCAGGTCTGAAAACTCCATCAGTTCGTCCTCTTTGACTGCACTGTAGAGTCTAGTTTGCTTTCTTACTCTTGGTGTATCAATGACTAGGTTATTCTAAAATGAAAGTGGAAATGTAAAAATTTAGGAGGAGAAAAATCTTCAATTTAATGGAACTGGGTACTGTCATAAAGCTCTTACCCTTCCATTTAAAGCATCAATATCCAGCTCAGCCTTCTTTGCCCACTTCTGCCAAAAATTAGGGTCATCCAAAGAAATGTCTGTCCTGTTCCCAGATGCAACAAAACTAGCCTAGTAAACGTCAAAACACATGCATTGGTTTCTTAACTACATGCTACAAAGAATGTCTATTTTCACTGGTAAATATAATATTAAGGACTTACAAAATGACTTTTTCAAGAAAAAAAAAGTTAAGCACATAAACCATCATAAGTGAAAATACAGATGTTCCAACTATTGCAAGAAGTCCCACAAAAGTACATTGAAAAATTAAATTGCCATATAATGAAATTTAATACTACTTCATCTATCCTGGTCACATTTTATTATTTTTCCTCTGAATATCGGTGCACACCTTTGCAAACGTTGAGCCTTTTCCTTCAGATTCAATAGTAATTGTGTGCGTTCGCCTTAAGAGAATCTGATCGATATCCTCTTCACAAAACTTAGACCCTTCATCTTCCTCGTCCATCAGAGCACCATATGCCCCCTTTCGAAGAAGATCTTCTATTTCTTTCTTAGAAAGCTGTTGCACCTGTAACGTATAAGAGAGGTGGGCTTTTTTGACACCAGTCAATGTTTATATCCAACAGCATAATCAGATTGATTGTATTTTTATTTAGCATTTTAGGAAATGAACTTTTAAGATAATGGCGTGTTGGTCAATTAAATATTCATGCTGAAGTCACCTTTGAAAGTAGAATGCAAACAACAACATTCTCAGGGTGAAGTTATATGAGTAGTTCAAACAATTTAATAATTCATTGTCACTGAATCCCTTTACTTTAGCTCTGATGACTGCTAAGCTCCTCCTGAGAGCACATTTGACTTACCAGACTTACCAACCTGACAAAAAGCTAAAGCAAAGAAGTCCAAAGGAAAAAGGTTAAAGCAAATAAAAAAAGGGGGAAGAGGGGGTATTGGGGGGGGGGGGAATGACAAGGTATGGGAAGGGACTGTAAGAAGTACAAAAGGTGCTAGGATCAACCCCATGTAAAAGGATGAATGATGAGAGTGAATGAGGATTGAGGGAATATGACTCTACCTGCCTACTTTGGGCAATTAATGATTCATCAGATAGTCTGAGACAGTTCATGTAGCCTTGCCCTTAATTAACCCCGCTTTAACATACATGCCATACTCTATCTGAAAACTATTGTTCTCCAGCTAAAGCATAAGGAAGGAGTTACCCATTCCAAGCATTTGTTGATCATGCACCTTATATTAATTCTTACCCCATTTGTAGCATTTTCTCTTCCACTCATAGATTGTAGCACAGCCTTATCGAGGCCAAGCTTCAAGCTAGCTTTGTCAAACATTTCCCTTTCGTAAGAATTCCTTGTTATCAACCTGTAAATTTTCACTGATTTGCTCTGTCCAATTCTGTGACATCGTGCTTGAGCCTGATGAAATAAGACAGATACTCAGTTACAGGTGACAAAAGATAAGGAAAAAAAATCAATACAGAAATCTTACTTTAGAAGTTATTGCTCTCAATATAAACAATAATCCTTATGTTTTTAAGACATGGACAACACATACTTTGGAATTTTATTTGCCTACAAGACACAGCAAACACGAAAAAAAAAGTTTTCAATTGAATCACCTCTTGTAATATTACCTGTAGGTCATTTTGGGGATTCCAGTCTGAATCAAAAATGATGCAGGTATCAGCAGCAGTAAGATTAATGCCCAAACCTCCTGCCCTTGTACACAGCAGGAAAACAAACCTATCAGAATCAGGTCTTGAAAACCTGTCAATAGCTGCCTGACGCAAGTTGCCTCTTACTCGGCCATCAATTCGTTCATATGGGTACCTGAAATAAAGATGTGTTATAAAGAGAATTTTACTGAAAACGTTCTTAACTTCTGTGTCATTGTTTCTTTTAAGAATATATTGTTTTGTTTTGTTTTTAAAGGAAAATGTTACTATAGCATCAAAATAGCTAAACAAACTGAGTGACTGTTCTTGTATCCACCACCTTCATCAGTGGAAGACGTACTATCTTGTCTCTGGTTTCATGCCTTTCAGTAAAGAGCAGACTTTCACTCCAAGGAATAAAATAAATATTCAAGATTAAATGAAAAAACTCCAGCGAAACTGAAATATTTCACTGAGTAGAAAACTAAGAGGACTCATCAAAGCTCTTGTAAGGTCACTTTATACTCACTGAAAAGAAAAACTTCAGTACTTGCACCTTACAGGTATGCTTTTCTCCTTTAATCAAGATTCCTACAGAAAATACTGTAACGCATTTGAATTTCATCCCATTACAATATGGATCTCTCACAGGTTAAATACTGTGGCCACTGAGGAAAGCACAGTTTATTTAGAATTGTATTATATTGTTGCTCTCACCGTCTTTGAATGAGGTAGTCTTCCAGTATGTCCAAGCAGCGCACCATCTGGGAAAAGATAAGCACCCTGTGGCCACCAGCCTTCAGTTTTGGCAGCAGCTTGTCAATCAGTACTAGCTTGCCAGCAGCCTGGATCATTGCCTGGAGCTGAAAATCTGGAGAGTCGGCATTGTGTGTTTCTTTAAACTCTTCCAAAATTTTCTCTTCAGCACCTGCAAAGATTGGACAGCAATACATGAACACTGCAAAGGGTTTTATTAATAAACAATGAGCTTGCCTTCAATACCCTATAGAGACCGCAGGAATGTTTTAAGCATTATGTGAATAAACATTTATAAAAAATATTAATCTTAAATTTAAAGCAAACATATACACAAATACAGCATAAATAAAAAGTAACTTTGAGCATTCATTCAATTTCTTTTTTTTTAAAAGGAGTATAATCTTTTCTACACATATTCATACAACTATTTAATGCAAACAATTTAATGAGAAATTAAGAAAAAAATAAATAAACCATATTCCAATTGACTAAGTGGATTTTCTGTCCTTTTCTAAATGCAACATGGAAGAAAAATATCTTGTTTTTAGAGGAAAATACAAGGAATATAAATCACATTGATACCTGTGCATTTAAAACCAAAACCAGGCTTAAACAATCATGATATAGACCTGCTCCTTCCATTATTATTAATTACAAAATCAAAATACAAACAATGAAAAAAAACACTGGAAAAAATAAGCTGTGTGAAATAATTTATCCTCTATTTAGCTTTCTTTTCTCAATGAATGTGTTTTTTCCTCAGTTTGGTGAAGCTACCCAATGGATATGTTCTTTCCAGAACTAGTCACAAGTTCTTTCTTGCCATTCCCTCTATGAACCAAAAGCATAGCAACAAATATTTCCTTATACTGCTCATTACCCAATGACTACAGACCAAGTTCAAGTTTTATCTTTATTCTCCAACCTTTCTGATGCTTTTATCCCATTTTCATGTCCCTTCTACAAATAATTTACTATTCAAAGCATTATCAGTTGACTATTCTTGCCTAAGTAAAAGTCTAGGAATCTTCATCCTAAGCTTATTTCACACCCACAGAAACCTTCTGGGGGCTGTCTTTTTCAGTACCTCTGAATTTCTTTAAAAAAAAAAAAAAAAAAAAAGAGTTCATAACATCCAATTTCAACATCGTTTTGGAGGAACACAAGGAAGGGTGGGAGGGCTGAGGCAGGGGAGAAAAAACTTATTGCCAGGCTTCCAAAGAGCATCTTTCTCAAACCCTAGCTGTAACTAGATGGAAGTAAACACACATGCAAACAAACCCTTCACTGTGTGATCACTGGTTCAGTGCCTACTGTTACATGGTGTCTCAACTAGATGCCACCCTATGCAGGCTGGCAGCTTCACATTACACAAAATACTTGCACTGCTAGCTTTCACAACATTTAACAGGTTCAAGATGTGACCACATTTAAATATAGTTTTACAATGCTGAATCTTTCTTAAAAATTTTCTTTCTTTTCTTGCCCTACTCCAATTATTACTGATCCCAACAGTTTGCCTCTACGAGAAAGAAAGCCATGTGAAAATAGAGTTAGAAACTCCTTCAAGCTCCCTTCAATCATATTACTTCCTCTTTTGTAAACTAGGAGAGTTTGGGGTAGCAGGTAGTAAATCTTAGATTCTGTACTAAGTTTATGCAATTTCAGAACTTAACAGGCTGTCTGGTAGCTCATATATAGTAGCTGTAATGATCTTTCTTCATTACATGACTTACTTCTGAATCAGCTGTGATACACACATGTAAGCTTCAGTAAACCAGCACCAGTAAACCAGCTACCAGTAAACCAGCACACAAACTCACTGCCTTCAGAAGCAAAGTGGTTAGGCCAACTATACGACAACAAACCTACAAACAGGTCTAATGAATGAAGAATTTTCAGCATCAGCATTTGGTCTCAGCAAGACACACTTCAATAACAGCCCATGACCGCCGAAAAACTGCTAGTCCAGTAATCCTATCCTACCTAAGCCCTGTAAAGGTCTGTGCTGACCATTTCACTTCTACTTCAATTGCAAGTAAGCGATGAACACTGAGTACCTGTTACCCAAGATATTTGATGTAGTACCTGGGTGCCTGTAACAGTTCTATTCTACCTGTTTTTTTATTAGTGGCTGAAAGAAAGCAATCTGAATGTGTGCCTGGTCCATCAGGAAATCCCCTACTTCCACTCCTAATTAAGAGAGACTTGGAGGGCTCAAGAGAGCACAAGGAACAGAAAAAGAAACCTTTCCAGTGTTTTCCACTCTGCTTTGTAGCATGTGCAAGCAGAGGCACTCCCTGCTGCTGCATCTTGGAGCCAGAGAAAGAAGTATGATGGATGAATACTTGAGGGTGGTTGCTAGGGAGAAAGCAAGGAGTCCAGCCCTGAGGAAACCAACAGACAATGCTAGTCCAGCTTGGTTGGAGATCACACAACATGCAGCTGCTCTCTCTAGAAGTCTACTCAAGGTCAGTTTCAGCAGAGAGCCACTCTCCCCTCACTACCACAAGAGCAGATCTGCCATCAAGAAACAAACAAAAACCACCACGTTCAACTCCTACCATGCTATTTATCATATATAATCTCCTATGGCTCTTAACTGAAGATTATCTAGAAGAGTTGCTCACAACTTTTATGCAAAACAAAAAAAATAGTGTTCTGCCTGGGCTCTATATTCAAATACCCATGCCTTGCTGCTAGCTTACAAACCTGTAAATGTAGCAGAAAATGAGAAGGGTTCAGAGACCTCTTTATAGAAGTGGTTAAGTCTCAAGATCTTGCTACTCTAACAGCCCTTAAGGTTGCACGGTGTTGTCCTGGTGCTACTGCAAGACCTCTTGACAGAACTAGAACAAACTTGCATCATCAATGCAAATACAAAGATGTTAATCACTGATCAACAAGGTAAAACCTCAGGCTCAGACAACTACAGGATGTTCCGAGTACTTTCTCTCCTAGAACTACAAAGAACTCGGTTGCTTGGTTCCATCTTCCACACTGATAATAGTCAGCATTCATTTATTTTACCCCTCCCATCGAATCTGATGGCTTGACCCACCTGCCGTTTTGCTGCATGCCAAGCAAGCCCAAATGTTCAGAAGTCACTAAAATGTTAAAAAGGAAAAAGCTCTCAAGAGACATCCCCATCTCTCTTTATTAGGGTTAAGGGAAAGTCATCCAAAAATACTTGAAACTTTCCACACAGCTACCTGGATTGCAGCAGCGTCTAACAGACATTAAATGATACAAGACTTGTGAGGAAAAGAAATCATTGTAACTAGTGTTTGCAGCATTGCTTACGAACTCTATTTGACAAAACTAGATAGGAGCAAAACATGCACTTTACTCCTTGTAACAACTAAGAAATGAGGAAAAGTAATCAATAGGTTTAAACAAGCAGAAAAACAAGGAACGTATAAAGCATCAAGTTCAGAAGCTCGTAACCTGAACATCCTGAACTACTTTCTGGTAAACCTATTTATGTAATGGATCAACTTCAAACACAGAACCAACAAACAACAGAAAGCCCTACTGGAACCACAAAGCTCCTTTACTGTATGCTCATCGGAGTTTAGAAACTGAGCAGCCAACTAGCACGGCTGGGTTCAAGTACTTTGGAGTAACTCTGTATCATGTCTTTGCAATAATTACTTGCACATGAAATATAACGAGATGTCATTTGGTGGATCAGAACAAAATATGTCAAGAAAGAAAACAAGCACTGCAGTTTTGAGGTCATACAACAGAATGCAGAAATCACTGAATCTGAAAAGCTGAAATATAGCTCTGGAAAAAAACAATCTTTCACAACATGTTCTGTGAAGCTTATAGGCAGCATTAAACCAGCAATATCATAAGTCATATACAGTGACGAAAAGGAGTTGGGAAACAAGGAACTGGAGGCTTGCATTATACCCTCAAAGGGAAGATCTGATTTCACCAATGCATACAGTTTAGCATACTTCAGACTGATGCAGTTAGCTGGTTCAACATCTATTTGCTGTAGGTAACCCTGATCTAAATGCAACAATATCACAATGAAACAGGATTTGTCATTAAAATCTAATATGACATTCATACAAATCATTTAACTGGTCCAAAAAAAGAGGAAAATGAACTGACTACACATGTCCGAAAAAGCATGTCTCAATCACTTCCTACCCCACAACTTTTATTCAGAAACAGTTACTATCTCTGTGGCAAGAAAAGAAGTAGCAGCTAACTGGAACTGTGAAAAAAAATATTGTCATCTTTACACCAGCATCCAACAACCTGCATGATATTGAAATCTTCTTTGTCAGAAATAACAGAAAGAAAAACCTGGTAACACAAACTTGATAATATTAACAACAACTCTGTCAGGACCAAGCAAGCCTTGAAAAAGCAGTGCAGGTGTTTTCAAAAGGAACACTGTCCTGACTAGCAGATATCAAAACAGAAGAGAACCTAAAAATTTATGCCACTATTCCACTTTATAAATAAATAAATAAAGTCTTCTACACTACTTTCACCATAGGTATTTCAGGAAAAATATGAATAAATGACTATCTGTCTGGAGACATCAGAACAGAATTTTTAACATGCTGAGCTTTCTTACAAATGCTTTCTGAATGAGAAGAAAAATATAAGGCCTACCATTAATAAGGTACGGATGATTGCAGCATTTTCTTAGTTCCATCATAGTGTTTAAAAGATTAGGTACGTTTGCCTGACCTCCACCCTTAGAAAGAAATGTGAAATTCTTTTCAAGAATAGCACGATAATATTTCTTCTGAATATTTGTCAGCTCAACTTCAATAATAGTTTCCTCTTTGGGGGCCAGGTTCTTTTCTACATCCTCCTTGAGACGTCTCAGCATCATCGGCTTCAAAATAGCTTGCAGTTTTTGCACCTAGAAAACATGTGTGATATAAATAACAATTAAAGCTGTAGGGCTGCACATTTATTTTTCTATTTTGTAAAGTTTTCTTAATTCTAAAATTTCTACTTCAGATCACAGGTAGACAGCATTTGTAAAAAGTCTTTCCTCAAAGACCTAGAGACTGAAATTTCCTTACCAACAACGTGATGTAAACTTCTGAAGTCATTTTTAGCACGCACCACCTCTGTTTAGAGAATGTTGTTAGATGACCTCACTTAGAACTGTCTCTCCAGACAAGGGCAGTACCACACACCCATCATGCAAAGCTAACCCCAGGTAAGCACAAACAAATACATAACCAAATCTGACTGTAAGATCAAGCTTTGCAGTAACTTCTAACCACTAACCACAGTGAAATAGGCTATTTTTACCCTCCAAATGTCTGCTTCTAATTCGTTTCTTACTTCCTTAGTTTTCACATTCACCAACATAGAGAACTACGTAGGCCTGTTCTCAAAACATTGTAATGCTGTAATATTTTTAATGCTAAATTATTTTTTTTTACTCCAGGTTTTGCAACATATACTTTATGAGGCAGGGGGAAAGCACCCATTTTCCTCTAACAAAGTCAGCCTAGTTAGATCAAACCATTGTAAAGCCCTTTATATAAAAACTCAGGCATACTCCATATATAACAAGATTGGCATTTCTGTTGGTTTTAGGTTCTGTCTCTCATCAAAGTACAAACCAGCTCAGTGTCAAAAAGTTGACAATATATCCTGAAATTGGTCATCATCTCCTGCTAGGGTGCTGTGTAGCAGAAACAAGAATAAAAGACACTTTCTTCTGAATTCACATAATTCCCTTATTAATAAGATGACTTCAAGTGAAAGGCAACAAATTAGTACAGAAGGATGAACAATGAAAAAAAAACACATGGAGTAGGACTGCAAGGAATGGAGGAGAAAACCTAAATCAATAGCATATAATCTCATCTAACATTTGCAAGACAAAAAATCAAATTTCAAAACATCTAATGGTGTATTCGCAAGAAGGCACTTCTTCCAAAACTTTTTGGCCCAAACAATCCATATCTGCTGACAACCGATGGCGTATTTAAGTTATATTTCCATACATAGCATCACTTCCAGTCCTGCCCTGCTGACATTTTGAGCTGGCCAAACAGAAGCTATGATGAGAGTTAGGATATATTAACTCCAGTTCAAACACTGTATTAACAGGAGTACATGGCTTCTGGATCATAGTTGGCTCACTTCCAATCAGGTCAGAGTCCAGGCTGACTGACATGCAACTGCATGCACAATCTGTGTGGAAACATACCCTATGATTCCCGCAGGACACACTGTGATTGTCCAGGTGGTGGGGGGCTGGAGGAGAACTGTATTTATTTATTTATTTATTTATTTAGACTATTACCTATGATAGAGATAATCTCAATGTTAACCACTTCAAGCACTCAAAAAGTTAGAAATACAAGAAATTGGAATTTTCAGACAGAACCAAGTTGAGTTGCACACAAAAATGCACGCAGTCACAAAGTTAAAGAGCCAAATTAGGGTGCCTAAATTAAGGTGTTCTGTTTTAATTAAATCCTTATTTTTAAGGTGGTTTGACTGTTACCTCCTGACTTTTTAAAATGTTTCATACATACAAAAATCTCTTAAGTTTTATATTTATATTTTATCATCAGTATCTTTTACGTTTGAGATCTAGGATGTTGCATTAAGCGGTTTTCATTCTGCTTTGATTTATGCATTTCTCTCATTGGGCAGCTTGAGAAATCCATTTTTGAGTCAGTCAAAAAAGAACCTCCCTCCATTTGGCTGCTTCTTTCAAATACGTTCCCATTTGCACAGAAAGCATTTATAAAACTCCTGGACATTAACTCCACAGAAATTACGGTCTCCTCACTCTGCTACTGATGCTCAAAGAAGAGCATAAAACATGTTTCTGCATGACCAGTTGACAAAGAAACAAAACAATGATAAGGCAAACTGACTTTCGGTCAAAGGTGTAAGAATCAACAACAACAAAAAAAGAACCCTAAGGATAAATCCACTCTGGACTTCTAAGAAGAAAAACAGGTATTACTTGTAAAAGCAAGTAATAAAGTTCAGATATAGCAAAGGGGTTGAATTCACAATATGTAAAGAGAGAAGTAAGTGTGCAGGAGCAGATTACCTGTTCTTCAGTTTTCAGATCCCCAAATTCTTGCATGAATGTGGTTTCTGATGGGAAACGACCTGGTTCCAAAAAGTGAAGCAAGCTAAATAGCTCTTCTACTGTATTTTGCAAAGGAGTTCCTGTAAGCAGCACTTTATGTTCCTGAAAGATTAAGAAACAGTTGTCTAGGAATCCATCTAAATTCACTTTCAATACAATGTTTTTTCCCTATACGTATCTTTCATCTGTGCTTTCTTTTTGCTCCAACTACTTACATATAGTTCTTTTCAAAATATTTGTAAGTAGTGTTCTGGCCTTCCTCCAGCTAGCTCCAAAAAATACTTCACCTCTTAAAAAGATCTTCAAAAGTCCTCCAGATAAAAGAGATTTTACTGACCCATAACATTCCAGTTCTTTCACAAATACAATGGATTTTAAGTGGCAAAGTAACAGCTGAACTTATACTTCCAGTATAAAACCACTGATTTGCTGTAACTCTAGCATATCTCGGTACATGAATCCCTTTAGTGCAGGTATACATTTATAACAGAGAGAACCTGAAGCAGAGTCCTACTTTCTAACTACACACAACAGAGCAAGAGGCTGACGGAGATGAGAGGAAAAGTTGCATGCTTCTTGTTGCATGTTTCTTTTGAGTAGGTGCCCAGAGAGGTTAAGCAGCTTGCTCAAATTCAAACATGAATTTAGTAGTTGAACAAGAACTGAAGTGGGAAGTCCCCTATCTTCCCATCTATAGCCACGGCTGTAAGCTCTGCTTTCCTTTAACAGCAACCGTATTAAAAAAATAAACAGACTATATGCAGTATTTTTACAAACGTTCATCCATTAAGCTTCAAGATTCCTTCAAGAAAAGTATTATTTAAAAAACAGGGAAACAGAATCTAAAAGTGACCTACAGGTCACCAGTGCTTGTATAAGCTAATGTTTATCCCACTGCATTATCATCGGAAATAGGTGGTTTTGAGTTCCAGGTATTAACTTGGTCTGTGTTCCTACTGCATTTTTAAAGAATCTCCTGACCTAAAAAACACTAAATAGCTTTAAAACCATCTTCTTATTTTTTTTCTCTGTGTTAAATATTACATATTTTGAGCATATAATATATATGTATTTATGCAAACATCAGAAACCAAACTCACATTTCCCTTCCTTAACTGGTCTGAAAGAACTTCCTTATTGCCTTGCAACAAATTAACATTAGAGTTGACTTTAATTCAGAGCAATTTAACTCTCAGGGCAGTATTTGGTCACCTGTCCACATTATACCTTTAAATAAATGTCTATGTAAAGAAGGAACTATGGAGGATTATAAAAGTACGTCACATGAAGATAGAGAAAGGGGGAAAAAAAATCTTGATTCTCTTAAAATAATCCACATTATTCTAGGTTTGAATTAATGTAGAGCCTGATGAAACATCAGCACACCAGAATTCAAGGTATGCATACACTTGCAGATGGCAGATGTTTTAAAGACTGCAAGCTGCTTTCCCTCATTCTTCTTAATATTTACTACTTTCAGTTGAGAATTTTTTTTTTTTTTTTACTTATTTATGAAACCGCAAATCAGGAATGATTAAATACAGAACATGCAGAAGTAAAAACAATCAGAAAAGAAAAGAAAACAATAGGCACACACTGACCAGGTCCATCATCTTGAGTCCTTCCAAAAGCTTACAATTCCTGTTTTTCAGCCTGTGGGCCTCATCGATTACCACACAACGCCATGGAATGTTACGCAGCTCTGGGCAGTCAGTCAAAATCATTTCAAATGTCGTGATAATGGCATGGAACTTGTAGGACCCCTTTATCACGCGACCCTAAAAAGAATACCAAAAGTTAGAGTAAACCGATTGGCAAAGCAAGGAAGTAAATTTGTTTCATCTTCAGAATTCCCTCTTTAAAGAAAACACAGAGCAGTACAATGGGCAAATTATTTTAAGTACATGAAGTCATTATCAGTGACTCATTGAAGGAACACAAATGCCTAAGTTTACTACTGGTATCATGCAAGCTCTGTCTTTTTATCCTGTAAAAAGGCTCACAGCGTCACTGCATATTCATTACAAAGATGTTATACAATTACTTCAGCCATAATTTGTATGGATTATATTAATGCCTGGAAGCATTAATGTATTGCTGCAATATTCAAATAAGGTTTCAGACTTTCTCAAGAGAAATCTTTTCCTTTTAAATCAAGGAGCTATATAACAGTCCTCCCAAACCATCCAAATAACCAAGAATTATATGAAGGGATTCATTTTCTGTTAGTATATTTTGCTCTCAGTAAACAGTACATTTTTTTCTGATGGTCATTAGATAACTAAACCACCTACAATTACAGTAAGCAACTTTGAAAAGAAGCAAATTGCTGAACTTGTAAATGGGGAATGTACATCTTCACACACTTTTCTCTGATACTTTGGTAATCTTGTGTTAAGGAAAGTTCAACAGGATGATGTTTGGCTTCATCTTTGCTATTTCTTTGTTTAATTAAAGGTGTTATTTTCAGGGTTGATACTAAAAGCCTGTTTCAGAAAAACCCTGAAAAAACTCTACACAAAACCATAAAATGAACATCTTTCTGACACTGTGCCATATTGCTGCCTAATCTTGTTCAAAGAAATATGTAACTGAATATCTCAAGTGGTACTTTGTCTTCACAGGAACCCCATCTCTGCTAGGATAAGCACCATCCAAGTTCAAAGTGTGTCCTGCTTTGAGAACAGTATGTTGTGGGTTCTATACTGAGAACATTTCAAAAGAAAGGTATTTCACAGGAAGATGGCCTTCACTTCCTTCAAATACACACAAGTCTGAATGCTTTTGTAAGTGACATGCATATAATCCTCTCCAAACTGTGGGGATCAGAATTGGCTACCCACTCTTGGAAATGGTTGGAAATCTTGTGCCTTGAGCTCAGCACTAATTCTGTATATGCACATCAAGAGCACTTCATAGGAAGTAATGACCTGCTCGACAGTGCCTTCCCCATAGCATATTCCAGAAACATTGACCTTCTCAGGAGATACACAGTTGTTATCTAACAAACAGCAGATGAAGATACACCAAGTAACTAGAAAGCCAGTAAGCTGAAACACTGTGATCTTTTCAAGAACCAGATCTTTTCAAGAACTTTGAAGATATGAGAACGCAGCCGAGGCGATTCTTTCCAAGTAGTAGGAAACACTTCCATGAGCGAGTGCATGTATAGTGTTTGGCAAGCAGCGCTCTACAAAAATGATCCCTACGTAAAGCAGTTCATCCAGGTGAAGCAAAAATCATCAGAACCACCCTGGATTATATATTTAGAGCTGTCTAAATCTCACATTAAATTACGAAGGGTGGTTTTGACACAACAGCTCACATTTCAGAGCTACAGCAATGGTTGTCCAGAAGAGTCAAATGCTGTGCTGAAGTGAGTGAACATAGGAGAGAATTAAACAGAAGCTCCAAGAGCTTCTGAAGGTGAATGATGAAGTTATTCAGCTGCTTTGGGCCTCAAAGACTCAGGAAAGTATGGGAAAGAATCCTAAGTAATCCTATTCCTCTCACATTTGAGAAATGTAAATGTAGAAATTATCAGGTAATTATCAGGTAATTTAAAGTGACCTACAGTGCTTTCACAGGTGGCTTAGACAACCAGGATATCAGTTTACTGTGTTTCAGTGTGGCATCCAAATGAAGTTCTCTGATGCTGGAAACACAGCAATTTCGCATCAACGTACTCAGAGAACTTTTTCCATTTGAGGAAGTCAGTCCTCCTCATGGGAAATAGTTTTCTGTTCTGTACAGGAAATTCTTCTGGAAGTAACTAAAGCAACAGAGGCAGCCCACAAGGTGCAATAATTAGATATGAGCATAAAGCTTGGGGGCACTACCTCTTAGCAGATACAAATTGAGAGGACCAGTGGATATGTATAAGAACCAGACTACTAAAAAGATGCACATTCCACCAGTGGGAACTTGGAAAGATTAACACGATCTTCTCCCACCAGCCTCAGCCTCCGTGTTGATGAAGAAGAGAACAGATGCGAGGAACACACATATTTACTAATTATAGCAGAAAGGCGTCTGGAAAACAAAGTCTCACCCACTCTGTAAAACACAACTTGACATCTTTGGTGAAAGACAGAGTTCCTGTTGGTGAAATACTGCCTTACAGTGCTGTGTACTAACCATAGCTCTGTGGCTTCTCAGCAAGGAAGAAAACAACGCAAACAAGTAAATACTCTGTTAAATCAACACCCACTGAGTCCAAAAGGAACAAACCACACAAGCCAGAAAGAGTCCTGAATATTAATGGCATTATTTTCAGTTAAAATCAACCAGGTAAAGGTATCCTGTCTCTACACATGGGCCAGGTGGCTTCTCTTCTTAGTCATTACACTGCAAAGCAAATTTCCCTCAAACACATCAACTCTTTTGCAGGGCTCTGCCCTTATTTTTATTTGGCATGTATAGTTTTCCTGATCTTACAACAGGACTTTCTCAGAGGTAGGATACTACAGAAAAGGGTTTGGTTTATTTGGTGTTCCAAGCAGGGAAGGCCTCCAGAAGGGCCTCTCTGTTGTACTGCTCAGGAATACCCAAAGAGGCTTCTCACAGTGACCCTCACAAACAGCAAGGCAGAAGGCAGCTGTCCTTAGTTTCAAAGTCACACCACTGAAAAAAATTATTTCATTATCAACCACTCTCTACAATGTTTTCATTACAACTTGACTCTGATTACTGGTGGTGCTTCTGAAAACCAAACTACTGCAGATGGGTTAGGAGCTTCTTAGGCTTTTTTTTTTTTTTTTTTTTTTTTTATTGCCCTTCAAAGACAGATTTTCACAACATTCAGCTGTCTTTTTGAGAATCTGCTCAGCTTGAGAGGCCTCTTTCATGTTAAGACCTAAAAAGCCAAAGATGCCAATGTTTGAGTTGATGTGTTTGGCAAGGGGACCAGAAATGATAGTGCCAAAGCTTGCCTTGCCTTCGCTCCCTCCTCATTCCCCATCATATGCCTGCTGATGGGGATTTAAAGGATGACAGACTGAACACTACATGCCGATTCGTTTTGTCAGAAAACGAAGAGATTTTTTTCCCCTGTAATTCAGTTTCTACCGTGCATTTCACAGCAGACAGAATCCTACGGAGAACCGAAGACAGAATGTGATTTCACGATACATCTAAGCTGTCACCAAAAGGAAGAGTTGCCTCCATTCCTGCTTTATGCCCAACCATGGCAATTGTCTGACTCAAGCCAGTTGATAGAGCAAAGCTAGCAGGAACTGGTTCATTTGTTCTGTGCCATTACTCGCTACGTGGTTATTGCAAGAAGAGTGAAGAACATGGCGACAGGACAAACAGAATTTCCTGCAGCAACTAGACCTTAGATGAACAAAACAATATTGTCAAAATTACACTGAGAACATGCACAGGATGTGGGAATTTTCTGACGACAGTCCCTCAGGTTTCAGGCTATGTCAACTGCTGCATCCTATGGGGATGGACACACTGAAAGAAGTGCCATTTAAATAACCAAAGAAACAAACCTAATTTTTAATATCAGGAAATACTTCAGTAAAACAGAGACAATATTTGTATAAAACCATTTAAAAAAATTGATACAAAATATCATTTCTCCTTGATTATAAATAATATTTGAAACAGATAAAAATACAAATCAATTAATTCTGGTTCATTTGTGTATTATACATTTAGGCACAAAGTCAAATGCGATTATTATCCCAAAATATAAATCACTTAATTCCAGTTCATTATACATCTAGGTAAGAAGCTAAATGCAATTATTAATCCTAAGTAATGCAAGTCATTATACCTCAGTGCAGCAACTGTTATTCAAATCAATCATCTTTTACAGCACTGTATCTGATTTTGTTTTGGAAGTTTCTTTGATAAATTGCTGAGAAAATACAATATTTTCTAGGCCAAACAGATCTAACCTGTAGCTACTATAAATTACTATGTTTTTCCACTAGATTTAAGTACCTGCTTCTGTTTGCCCTGTTGGCATGTCAAGTTGTACCATAGTCATCATCTTTAAAATAGTTTTTACTCAGATCTTTCCCTGTAAAAGTGTTTTCTACCTTGCAACCATCCTCACAGCTTTTCTTTAAGGGCTCTAGTTTTTCAACACTTTTTGAAGAAAGTGCATGAGAACTAGGCAGAACCGGACCACTCACTACATTAGTGACAAACAGAACCATGTTGTAGTGTTTTCACTTGTAATAAACATTTTTACTCCTACATACTTGCATTACACTCATTTTTTAACCACTGCCTCACAGTATGAACTTGTGTTTAACTGGTTGTGCATCATGACACAAAAGGATGTGCATTTGTCTTACAGCCTTTCCATAACAGAGCTCTCCCTGCTGTAGGAACGATCTTCGTGCCTTATTCACAGATAGCCTTATATGTAGCTAGTCTGAATGTTGTTAGTTTGGATCCAATTTACTAAGTAACACAGCTTACTCTCTATCCCTGAACTGTCTTAGTTATTTACCACTCTCCCCATCTTTGTGCAATTTGAAAAATTCCTCAGTAATGATTTTATGTTTTCTTTCAGATCATTGATAAAAGTGTTATATAGCTCATGGACAAGAACCAATCCCTGAAGAACTATGCTGGAAATGTAAATCATTTCTCATTTACAATTACATTGAGAAATATCAGTTAGCCAGTTTTAAATCCACTTAATGTGTGCCATATTGATTTTATATCATTCTAGTTTATTAATCAAAATATCTGGTGGCATAAAATCAAATGCTTTACAGAAAATCTAAATATATGAATTCACCACTATCACTTCTTAAACTCTGTTGGAAATAATACTCCACAATATATCAAATCAGGTTGAACTTCCACTTTTTTTTTTTCCTTCCTCTTAAGTAAGGAGGCTTATGTTGCTTTGCAAAAAGATTCAATGTATGCACATTATTTTTCCCAGTCCTGTTTACTTACTCTGAGCAAAGCCACGTGTTTAAATGTGGAGAGCTGTTGTTCTTTATAGTTTCCTTTTTGGAAATAATTTTCTGCTTCCAATCCTCTTTTTTACTTTTTTTTTTTAATTATTATTTTTTATTTGTCTCCTTCTCTCATAAGGACTATTCAACAAGAATGTAGTAACAGATTCAAAATGCATCTGACTTACAAAATTTGATAAAGAAGCATCGACAAGTTTAATTTCTGCAAGCTAGTCTTTTCCTGGAATGGTAGGCAAAGATTGATTTTTAAGCTTAGTTGCAATTAAAGCAGTTTCTCCATTAAGAATCTCTTCTGCCTGCTTCCTCCTCAGGAATGCAAAACAATGTAACCCTCACATGAAATAATGAAAACCTGAACAAGAGTCACCATCGCAGTAACTCTTGGTCCTGCTCTAATTTCCAGCCAATCTCCTGGCTACTATTAAAAAATCCTGTCGCTTCCATAATACATACGCCCTTATTATTAGTTGAAACCTACCGTATCAGTACTGAAAACTTAATTGACGCTTGTAACCCAAGATTAATTAGTAACAGTAAAGCATACACAGGGGGAAAGAAAAAAAAAAAACACACCACTTTTACCTGTGGATCTTTGAAATACATTTCATACAACTGAATGGTCCGCCGGCTTGCTTGACTCCCATGATACACAACCACATTCAATTCTGTCCAGGTGCGGAACTCCCTTTCCCAGTTGGGAATTGTGGACAACGGTGCAATAACCAAGAAAGGACCATGGATTCCTTTCAAATATATCTCATAGAGAAACGTAATGGACTGGATAGTCTTTCCCAACCCCATTTCATCTGCTAAAATGCAGTTTCGTCTGAAAATATAACAAAAACAGTCTTAATGTTTTCTTCCTAACTTAACGCTTAATGTTTTACGTAACATTATGTCATGCCCCCCAAAATAGTTTGTATACAACTCCTGCAGTATAAAATGAAAGATGTAAATAATTCTAAAAGCTCATTTGAGAAGTCTACTTTAAAATGTTATCATTGCATATAATCTATAATAGCTTTTCCAAGCAGGATTCAGTAGTAAGCAATATTTTACGTACGTGTTGTACCAATTGAAAAGAAGCCAGTTTACTCCCTCCAACTGGTATTCCCTGAGTTTGTTATTGTTTTTATACTCCCTGGAACTCTCCGATTTCTTCCAGTCATCGGCAGGAGGTCGCTCCTGTTTCAAATACAGCAAATCCCATTAGTGGTTTCTGAAAGACCACATTACTTTACTATTTTCAAATAAAATCCTCTGTACAGAGCCAATTCTTACCACACGCTCCATTTCTGGCTCCCTAGACATCAGTTTCTCAAATTCTTCAATCTTAGCTTGGTCGATGTCTTGTTTGAGCTCCCAAGTGCTGTCTTCATAAGGAAGCGAACACCATTTCACCAGATAATGCGTTACAGGCTTTGTTAAGATAAAAATAAGATCAGAACACAATTTAAAACAATAAAAATGTAATCATTTTTACAGGAGATCTGCAGGCTAGATAAATTCAAAGAGCATTACCAGACCTAAAAGTCTGAATCAGCCAAAAGGATAAGCAAACAGCAGGTTGACATCTTAACGACCTAATGAAGTCACATTAGAATGGAGGGAATGCAGGTTCACCACCGAAAGGAGCACAACACTATATTTGAAATCACTAATATTAAACTAAAATTTTAAAGTAAAACAATATTCATTTTCCAATTTTTACAATTTCAAGCAACCCAAAATCCACCATTCACAGAACAAGCAGTATGGAAGCACTGATGCAGTCAGTGAAACTTTCTATTCTCCTAAGACCAAAAAGGAGTCTCTGAGAAAACAAAGTGATCTTGCTGTGCAGAACAGGTCATAAAAAGTAAGAAACAGTAAACCCAGGACCTCTTCTGCATAGTTTAAATTATTATTTACAATATTAACACCCATTTAGCAATGACTTGCACACTTGATTTAAATTCCGTATTACCGGCATGGAAATCATACTTCTACCTATATAGAAGGTTTTTTGCTTTGCTTTGTATCAAATATAGGTAACACAGAAGTATGGAATTAAGGCCCCTTTATTCCAGGGAAATCACTATATTAGTGAATGTTTTCTGAAATGTCTTCCTATTTTCTGCATGCATACATATTTAGCTTCAGAAAGTGCTTAATATATTCAAATAAAGAACAAATTCTAAACACAATGTCTACATGACCACAAATACATTAGAAGTTCTGTTTACCTCTCCATTATCATCTGTGCTACGTGAAAAATCCATGATTCGATCAACTTCCACATAATCTGGATTAAAAAGCTCATCATCAATCTGTTCAAGGAAACAGTCAAAAAAAATATACAAGATATCTTTATTAGCTCTTCCTGAGAGGAAAAATTATTATATATTTCACCAGGCAATAATATTTTGGGTCACGGTGACATAGAATTTATATTTGGCAAACTTCAACATGTTAATTGAAATGCTACAATTCAGCAAGATCATTCCCCGTGAGGGAATCAGACTTCTCAGACTTTGTTAACTGGGCCTCTTAATTACTGTGTGAAACCTTTTACTGTGAGAGAATGTTTAAGAATATTTTAAATGAAGTGTGAAATTACAATTCACTAATGAGCAATCGAAAAGGCTTATGGCATGCAATGCATTTAGCATTCTTGAAAACTACAGCTTGCAATAAAGAAATTAGAGCCTTGTACACTAAGTGCCTTTGGATTATTTTAACTACAGAAATTGTCTGACTGCTTTATAAGCAAGATTCAAAGATTATTATTTCAGAAACACAGAAAAAGCACTGCGTGTTTACAGTTTCACCAAAAATCACCGTTTGTTATATCCTTTCTTATCCCTTCAAGAACTTACAGGATTCACTAGAGTACAAAAGCAGTATGTTTCACTTTACACTTTCAAGATCTCCAATGGAAAAAAACAGACAAAAGTAGTAAAGACTAGGCACGTTTTGATAGCTTTTTCTAAAAACAAACACAAGTTGCAGGTACTTAAAATAATTTGTTACACACTTGGAAATAGATGTAAAAAAAAGTTTAAAAAGAAGCATTTGTGGGTTTCTTCACTTAAAACAGATGTTAAATTCTACAATTATGCTGCTTAATGGCTTGATATACTGTATTGACTGCTCCTCTAAATTTCCACATATTTATTAACTTATTTAAAGACAGAAATATCAGGAGTCTTGAAAGTTAATTTATTTTAATTCTTTAGGTATTAACATTATACGATGCAGCTAATTCATTGTAGTTGCCACCCCATTTTATAATAATATCAAAGTATTTTTTGGATGTTTTGACATCATGTTCATAGACTTTCTATACTCTGCCCTAGAAGTATATGATATTAATCCTTCCTCCCCCAAATTCCTGTAAATTTTATCAGAATATATCAATCGGATGCACTTAATCAGAAACCTGTGGTGACTTTATGAAAGTTTTCAATTTCAAACAGGTTTTGTTTAACTTGAACTATACGGTAATAACAAATATAAATAAATAAATAGGGTACCACATGAACCTGTCTTTTCTCAAAGGACAGCATTTTACTGAAAGGTAAGCTTTTAGAAACACAAACCAGCAGATCTGGTCTTTTATTGACAGGACCCCTGCCACACTACTGCTTATGGCTCTAAGTGAAATTAAATTGATGATAAAAAGCTTAGAATCCCTAGTGAGCAGCAGTCCATAACACAGAAAAATGTGATGCATTTTTCTGGCATAATCGGCTCCCGAGAAGACAGACCTGGCACTGATTCAGTAAGAGTCATGCTTACAAGATGAACAACTAACCATTCGCTTTAAGAAAAAAAAATATATAGTAAAAGCTATAAAGTCAGGATGGATCACTTGAACTTCATAAATTTGCTAGGCTTGGATCAAATACAGTTGTATTTTATATCAGAATAAATGCCACTGATATATTGCAGTTGTTCAAAATCTTCTGCTTCTATATGAAAAAAAAAATCATAAGAACATCCCTTAAATATCTAAAAGAACCAAACAAACATACTTCTGAAAGGAATTTGTTTTGGCCCTGTTTTGCCTTAAACCGCTTAATCTTCTGCTGAATTCTCTTGTCTTTGTCCAGCTCTTCCACAGATGCCCACTGGCAATGAAGGTAAGAACTAGAAGACAAAACAGAAAATCTTACTCAAAACTGCACTTCTATTGCATATTCCTGTGTATACCACTAGTTCAGCTACACCTTTTCAGCCCATTGTAGTGCTGCATTTGGAATCCAGACACTACCCTCTTCATAATACAAGGTATGAACAAATCACCTTTACTGGGAGCACTTATACTTACTAATGGAGAAACTGGTCAGTAAATAAAAACAACTCCCACCCCAATAAAATTTATATACATACCCCATACATTTAGTGTTTCACACTAAGATGATTTTTATTGGTCACACTCAAATATAATTACTGTACAAGACGTACGTCACCAGTTAATGTCATACTCTAGCAGATAGTAAGATTTTAAGAAGTTAATAAGAATATGTGTAAACATTTCATACACTAACATGATATACACTATATATTTTGAGAACAGCACTATAATTAGAAGTTGCATACCAGTCAATTTAAGTTTAAGCATTTCCAGAAGTAAAAGAAAAACCCTTGTAAAAAGGTTGAAAAACCCAGTTCCATGGCAGTTGATCTTTAAGAACACAAAGTTTCAACTGAGAAACAGCATCTCTGCCAAAATGACTTGTCCTACTTGATAAATGAAGCAATAGAGCTTTTGACAGTCCAAGAAGCGTACCACACAAATAGTTAATACAACAAATATATTCCAATGTAATAAAACTAACAAACCATCATTAAGCTATTAAACATCATGCAACCATCAATGTAGCACAAAGGGTATGAAGGTGGCAGTGTATTTAAAGTGAAGTCAGCTAACTGTGAGAAACTCACGTTAAGTGAATTTCTGCCCCTCAGGTAGAAAAGTTTCTGAAATTAAAGAAGCCATACTATTCACCTTAAAGAAAAATGAGCTTATCCAGCTGTGAAGTATGTTATTTTAAATACTGATGGCACTGCAGTTTCAAAGACCAGAAGTAAGGAACATGCTGTTTGCACCCCTGTAACATCCCTGTTATGGAGCGGCAGCTATCTCGTTGTTTTCATAGTACATTTTCTTGAACGCAAATCTTGTTTTTGAAGCAACATTATGGGTTATTTTTGATTAGTTTGCACGCACATTATGAGATTAAAACTCTATAGTTGCAATTAGATCAATACAGATAAATAAACGTGCTCAGGAAACTGCACATGGATAATGAGCCTTAAATTAAAGTTTAATAGTAGAGCAATTTTACGTATGTATTTCATTTTAGAGAGAATACAAATTAAGGAGACATTACTAGGCCTGCTACCACCAATGCAACTACTTCCTTATGTAGTTGCTACTGGTTTGGATTAAACATTAGCCATGTTTGAAGCTTGATAGTAAGCTATGTTGTTAACAAATCCAGTTTTTAACAACTACTACGTGAACTCAAAAACATGAATCAAACCTGTAACATTACTTACAAGTTTTTGTACTTTACATAGAATTCCTCTACTTCTACCTCCTCTCCATTCTCCGTCTAGAAGAAAAGAATTGTTGAAACATGAATTAAAACACTGAGCAGCCCCGATTAAATTATTGATTAAAACAAACAACATGATGCCCACATACAGAGACAAGTGGAGGGGTAGGAAAATGTAGGTGGGAGGAGGACATGGGTAAGGAGTTTCCCCCAGCAGCTTACCCAAGTACATACTGCACTGCTTACTACAACTTCCAAGACATGAATCATTTGAACTCCTCCCTAACCACATGCAGCTTCATTCACAACCTCACCCCAAATCTGGCTTTCTGCCAAACCCACAGTGTTAAGTAGAAGCCAAGTGTACCATTTTCTCAGGCAGCAGCCAATTAGCAACTGCACTCCTGAATGCCATATGTATTATTTTTGGCTGGCTCATGGCAACTTTACATTGTGGGTTTTGTAATGTTTTAAAAAAGAGTTTTAAAGGGGGTTTATTCCTCCATATAGTTAATAACTCCAAACAAGAAGCCATATAAAACTAAACCTTATACCTCTGCTAGAATTTTAGTGCATCAGTGTTCATGGCTTTAGTTTTACTCAATGGTGCAATTAAATTCACTCAGGCAAGATGTCTCACATACAGAGCAGCCAAATTAAATTAACACCCAAAAACTACATTTAAAGCAAGGTTAAAGTTGTGATATAAACCAGCAAAACCAAGGGCATTCGGTGCTAAGGGTTGAGACTACTCTTAACTCATCCCTAGTGCCAAAGTATTGCATAACATATGGCATGTAATTCAACAAAGTATTACTCCTGAACCTAGCCATAGGACAAACTAAGGACAGTGCACCAGGCACACACTTAGAATTCAGTTTTTGTCACAACATTAACGGTTTATGTTTGCTAATGAACTTTGAGACAGTTTTAAATAGAAGAGGATTTTTTGTTTTACATACTTCTTCAGGGACAGCCAACATCTGCAACATCGTATGTAACACAAAACAGATGAAACTGTTGACCCCTGTATAAATCAATGCCCTCCATTTTATATCTATATATCTATACCTATCAAAAAAAAAAAAAAAAAAAAAGGAAAGAAAAAGAGAGAGTACTCTAAAACTAGAGGATGAATTGTCATCTTTCGAATTCTCTCTCAAAGGAAAAGTTGCTGGCGAAATAGCAGCACTATTAAAAAGCAACACTAGTAGCTGCATTAACTTTTTCTTTACTGTGCTAGATCACAGGTTAATGCACTCCTAATCTCAGTTTATGAAGTATCCCTTCTCTTCCAGACCAACAAGGGGTTTTATCATTTTAGGGTTTATATCACTCTGGTACAGTTTATGTTCATCTCTTGAGAGAGAAGTGATACCAGCTTCCACCTAGATCTCCCTGGAGAAATGGAAGGCAACAAGCTATTCCTGGAACTGGAACTACTTCTTGATCTTCTTGCATACTCTACTGAAGAAGATAAGCTATCCTTTAACCCTATACGCAGGGATGAGCCTTTCAGTCACTTACAAAGACACCATCAAAGGAAAGAATTTGAAGAATAGTAATTAAAATAAATAAATAAATAAAATGGAGTATCTCTCAAGAAGGTATTCATAATCAGAGGTCAAAACTGAAGTATAAAAAAATGAAGATCCTATTATCTGAATCTATCCATTCCCTGAGGCAAAATCACTCTTTAAGAAGTCATCTCTAATTTTAAGATTCTGCCTTCTTTTTTTTCCCTGAAATGTATTATGGCCAAGTCTCTTTATTACTTTTAAATCAGGAACCTTTGAGATTCATCAATCTTAGAGTGACAATGTGGTTAAACACCTTTATATAAAGGTTTTGTATTAGCCTATTTAACTCCTCTCTGTAGCATTTCAGTCAAGTGTATTTTTTGTCATCTGCCAATATAGTAACAATAATTTACAATGTAAATCTTGATAAATCCTGTAACTCTCACAAGTCAAATGTGCTATTGTGTCGTGTAGTAGGTAATAACTGGTCTATGTTATTATATGTTCTGCGAGTGTGATTCAAAGATTCGACTAAAGAAAGAGTATTTCAGGAAAAAAAAAAAAATCTTTTAAAGATCTTATTCTAGCATTCATGCTGTTTGGAAAATGAAAAAAAAAAAAAAAAAAAAAAAAAAAGAAAAAACACTAAATTCCAATCAAGTTACAATCTCCAGTGCTCAAAATAGTGTGTACAAATACATGAGTATATCATGAATGAGAGAGATTATGCTCTTTACATCACTGTCTAACCCTCACAACTCATGTTTGCATTAACCAAGTAAAAAGGTGAGACAGAACATTTATGCAAAATTCCCCCAAAACTGGTTATGCAGACATCCTAAAAGAGCACGTCAGACATGGGCAACACAGGATTCTTCAAATGATCATTGCCCAGGTGTGACATAATTGACAATCTTATCCACACTCTTTGCAGATAATTGAAGAAGAAATAAATGATCCCTTCCTAATACAAAAGTTATTTGAGCAAGTCACTCAAGTGTAAAGGCAAGTAAGGGCTACCAAAAAAAAAAAAAAAAATACACAGGAAGATCACCTGCTAGAAAAATATCAGACAGAACACATTAATGAAAGATGGGAAGCCATACATATTGAAACCAATCAGAGATACACAGTACTAACTAACTGGTTTTAAACTAACCAGTTTGTGGATGAGATTTATGCCTTTGTATACAGTTCTACTAGATATAATTCTTGCCATGTATTGGTAGGCAAAAAGAGAAATTCAGATGTGTAATATGCAGGTACAATGCTCCACAAACTCCACATCTTTCCAAAACACATGCTGTTGTGCTGAATAGCATATTTAGTTCCAGCCATGCCTTTTCAAAGTCGGGTGTCAGAAATCCAAAGGGAGATGAAGTTGGTTAAGGAAAGAATTGGAGAAATGGAAGATTTCCACGTACGAACTGAATGCATCAGGACTGACACAGTTTAGAAAGAGAGTATGAGGCATGTGCTTAGCACTTTCTGCAAGAGGTAAGAGTGTTCAACAGAATTAAAAATTCCATGTTAAGGACAACAGGGAAAAACATTGTCTGTTATACCCGAAGTACACTATACAGTACTGCTTTGGATCTGGTAACTTCTAAACTAGACTAAGGCGATTTTTGAGAAAAGCAGCATAATTTTAAGATAAGAATACTGTTTCAAGAGCGTACTCATTATCTAATGTCCTTTATTTGAACGAAACATCTTTGTTACAACCTAATTCACTGAAAGGTTTCCTAGCGAAGCCTTTCCTCATGTTTATTTTATGCGTTGGTCCTGATCGCAGCAATTTTACTTTGATTAGTAATCTAACAACTGGGGTTTTGATGATGTTAGTAAGAGTGTAAAAGACCTTTAATAAAAGCACAGTTGGATGCTTCAGATGTTAAATATTAACATCCTGAAATCCATTTTTTGGGGATAGAGAGGAGTGTTGGGAGGAAGAGCAGGAAACAAGAGACACCCCTCAAACCTGCAAATACAATCCATAAAAAACATTAAAGAAAGAGCTCAAAATAGAGCTTGCCTCCAGCAGAGCTTGCAATCAAAGACATGTAGGCAGCAGACCAACCACTTCCCACAAACTGCAGCAAAATACACACTCCCCATGAGTAATCACACCTTTGTTTGCAGGGGAGAGGAAGAAGAGAAGCATAATTGGTGAAAAACAGCTTCAAATGTAAAGACATTTATGAAAAGATCACATTCTCCTCTCCCTACCTGGTAGACCATCAGGACAACTAATTATTAAGTTTATACTACTTGAAGTTTATCTGAAAAAATAAGCCTGTGGTTTAAAACACAAAATAGAGCACTAGACTTCAAAAAAACACAAGCCCTAGAGTTTGTGCTGTAAAAGATGTAGAACCAAATTCAATCAAAGCCAGTCATGACACTGCATGAATTTAGGTTTACAAAGCCATTAATGATGTTGTGGCAGTAGTAATAAAATAAAAATAAAACAAAATAAAACATGAACCCATAACAAAAAATATATGAATAAACACAACTTGTCCTCATCGAATTTGAAAAATTAACACTTTGAGGAGAATAAATATTTTGGTTAACTAAGACCACCATGAGCTTTATATCTATATATCTAATCAAAGCTTTTTTTTTTTGTCCATCTGTAAGATCAGTCAGAGAACTAACTACACAAAAGAGTCTATAAAATAAAATTATTAAACTCTACTCAGAGTTTAATAATTTGGAACTACAAAGGCCAATCAAATTCTCAAGTAGATTAGGGGAGTCTGTAGCAAAATAAGAACATAATTAGTGATCAGGGCAGAATTAAAAAAGAACCACATTTAATCAAACAATATTTTCTTCACCATCTTAGCACAGCAACATGGACAACATGGAGCACACTAAAACACCTCTGTATGTAATGTTCTTGATCTCAAGTAAACTTATATGGGCTGCTAAGTACAACTGTCAAAACATCAAAAGTTATGGGCAAGAACTTTTTTGTTTTAAACTACAAAAGGCTAAGACTACAAAAATCCTAGGATGCAGAAGGGTTCTCTCACTCCTCAAACTCCCGTGAAACATTACTCTAAGTGAAGAGCACAGCAATTTTTGTCCAGGTGTATGCATGTGGAAAAAACAAATTTCTCATTTGAAAAGATGCAAGAAAAGACCAGAAGACTAAACAAGCAATCTCTTTTCTATATGCCTATCCAAAAGCATTATAAATAGTATCTAAAGACATTCTTAGGGAACCAACTCTATCCAGTAAAACAATTTTTTACTTAGAATTATCTAAGCATTTTTGAGAACTTAATGGGGGTTTAGCAGAAATATGCTTAGCTTGTTTAAAAATGTGGAGGGAAGAGGTTGTGTTTGTTTTACCTTTTTCTTGACTGAACGGCTACTCATGATTTTCTCCACAACAGGACCTTCAGCATCAGCAGATTCCTACATCACAAATACCATACAAGAATTATGGCTGTGCATATAGTGGTTTTGATTCTTACATACTTCCTTCATTAGAAAACTTCAAATATTTTTTTCTAACAGGAGTTTAATACACAAAAGTGTTTTTTTTCCTCTCAGCAAGAGAACTGAGAAGATTCAAATACATTTAATGCCATAATAAAATATCGAAGGATACTTGTTTAAACACATCTTTAAGAGCTAATGGAACTCCAGCTTTCTCACAAAGGCTGGCATGCACACAGAGAGATCAGTTCACCTCTCCTAAAATTATATATGCTGTCAGCACCAAACAGTCTAAATATTAGAAGACATTCAGGAACGCTGGTTGGCTGTGTAAATGTCCACATGATAACTATCAACATTGCATGTGATTCCCACTGTCACAACAGCAGGTGAACCTAGCAAATTCTCCTTCTGATAAGGCACAATTAACAACGAGGATCACATACAGTATTTCAGAGGGCTTAACAAATTGCCAAATGAAATACCAAAGAACACGTCTATATTCGCCAATAGGTTATCAGTTAGTTAAGTGAAGGAGTTCTTTGAAAAAGCACTACAAAACAATGAGATTGTTACAACAGTCATTCCTACATTATTACCCCTCATCTTACTCAAACTATTTTATCCATCATTTACATTGCACAGAGAATAAAGTGTACCCTGCTGGGTACTACAAGGCAGTAATTTCATAAAGGGGTTCTTATGGTGCCTAGCAGCAGGGGACAAGCTTGAGTGGTTTATTAAAGTCACAGAAGCCAGACCACTGAATTCAGGGACGTAAATTCAGACTCCTAGCAGTCCAGTTTAGGCTCCCTTTAGGTCGAAACTATTAATTTCAAAGAACTGTGTCAAATTGCATATCACCAGCTTGTAAACAAAGTCATGAATGAATATATTCTTAAGAAGGTAAAAAGCTAATGCCTTCTGGCACACTGTGCCAACCAAGGATGAGTATCATTCAGAAAAAGAACCCATATTTGAACTCTGAATTTTGCAGTTACGTCCACCTTTCCAGCCCATTCAAATCTGACCTGTTGCTCTGACTGAGAAGTGTTTGAAGGAGAGTCTCTTCCAGCAGCATCAGCATCATCTGCCTCCTCATCTGAAATCTTGAACTCCAGGTCTTCTGTGTAGCGCTTCCTTTTCACCTGTCTGCTGGAGCGTCGCTTCTACATGGAAAGCATTGATGTTTTTCATGACAAATGAAACTGATAAATTGCACAGTAACTGAGAAAGGTTCTTCATACTTCTCAAATACACTTGTGTGTAGTGAACACTATTTTTTTTTTCAGCATCATGGTAGGAATCAAGACAGTACCATTCTAAGTCCGTGCCTGTCGGCTGCTCTTAACTTTTGTAAAAATAGAACATAAACCACAATACTTCACGCTTGCTCTGAGACCTAAATTGATAAGGTTTGTTTGATTTTAGCATTCCAAGAAAAACAGTAGAAAAGTAAAAGGCATATCTCAGAAAACAAATCAAAAGCAAGAAGTTACACCATGTCTACTACAAACTTTGACAGTTGGCCAGCGCAGGAACCAAATCCCACCTTTCCACAGCATGGCTCACAGTGTTGGTGAGCAGTGACAACACACTTTTGCAGTCTCCCCATCTCCCCAGTTGTACCCAGATTATCTTGGAGGGGAAATACAATGAAATATGATTTCCTCACTCCACTGACACACCACTGTTGAGAAAACCATCCTGGAGCAGAGCATAGGAAAAGACCCCAAACACGAATAGAGTAGAATGAAAAAATTGAACCACCCCAAGTGAAAACGTAGTTCTTGTCTCCCCCATACCCTCATCTCCAGGGTGAGAGAAAGATTCAGAGAAGCTGCAGAAAATCTGCAAAATATACAAGCACTCATTTGGCAGAATTTGCGACATATCACTCAGTGTCAGTCATCACTTTCTGCAACAATAAAATTCAAATTCCCAGATAGTCTGCATCAGGTTATACATTTTCAGAAGCTGATAGCATATGCTGTTGAGGGAAGCTGTTAAGTCATCATTAAATATCTCAATGGGCTCACATACATATTTAAAAAAAGATACTGAATTTCAACTGCTAAAAATCCATTTTTATGAACTGATATATTAATTATTTTTTACATCTTTCTCAGCTTAACACGCATCTTCTCTGGTACATGCAAACACTTATAGAGCTTGTTCAACAGATCTGTCTGTCTAAATCCAAATAAATGAAGTTTAAAATTTACTTAGCTCTTTAAGCACAAATATTTGATGCACTTTAGAAAATAGGAAATTGTCTTAAACTGAAAATGCAATTTTTGAGCAAAGACATCTTTTAAACAACGCTGATGTGGTTTCTACCTTTAACACGGTAACTTATGGGGTTTTCCACATAACTGTAATATGATAGCAATATTTTTATACTTGAAAATAGATGTTACTTGGCAAATTTACACCCTCATTTCCATAATCACTGCTGGGAAAACATCCATCTTCTTTTGGCTCAATAGGTAAGTCTTACCACTATTCTTCGTGCCAAATATCTCTTCTTCCATTTCCCTGATAGAAAGGAGACCTCAGACATAATGGCAACCCTCTCTGATGTTTATTGACTTGGTTAGCTTCCTGTTTCCTCTGGTGTACACATGAGGCTTTGCAATGCTTATGCATCTCTGTCAGAAACTGTGCATACATGTACTTGCATCAGATTATCTTTTACTCCTTAATTGATCTATATGTGGAAAGGCTTGTTAGCAATGCTAAAAATCTGTATGGCAACTCAACAAAAGTAAATATTCCTCTCTGAAGATACTAATGCATCATTTTCTGCATTACTAAGCAAGATCTTTATAGGTGACTCAGTATTTAAGAACACAATGGAGTTTCAGACAACCACGTAACTACCTCAGTTGGGAAATTCATAACATGTTTATTAATCCTACCTGTCGTAGTGTATATGGTTGCAAACCTTCCCTAAATTTACATGAAGAAGTGGGGGGATATATAACATGCAGAGTGTGAGGAAAAACATATTAAGAAAAAAATACATAATGCAAAGACCCTAAGAGTTGTGTTTTAAATGTAAAATTTATCACCCAGGTGAACTGCAAAATGAGAAAGTTTTGTCGCACTAAATTGAAAACAAAAGACATGCATATATTTTAACTTGTAGATAGTATATAATGAGTATATAGTGACTTGCAAAATAACCCCCCCCAAAATCAGCCCCCAGGATTCTTCTACAACTTTTGTTAGTGCTGTTAATCAGGCTAAGAGACTTGTGACACAGGATGGAAAACTTGTTCTTCAAACGTTTTAAAGCTATGGTATATCTCAACTGTTCTCATTTAGAATAAATGGCTTTCATGAACCAGAAATACTGTTTGCTCTGTTGCTGTATTTTATTTTTTTTTCTATCTGGAATACTCCAGACCACTTACATTTTATTATCCTCTAGATCTATTCTGGAAAATGCTAAGAAGGAAGGCATAAACTGTGTCTTGTTAGGACATCACTATTTGGAAACCTTTTCACCAAGCTACGTCGACCACCAATCATTGGTCTCAACAGCTATCTAACTAGAAGCAAGCTGATACGCAATTGCTGAATGCAATAGACTCCAGTAGTAGTACCATGAGTTTAGGAATTTCATGCTTTTTCCATCATAATTTGCCTGTATCCTTTCATGAGGGAATTCTTATTTTTAATGCCCACTCTAAGCACTGCCAGCAGAAGCAAGCCAGGAGCTGAGTACTTTTAACATGACTAGCAGCAGAACACATGAAAGTTCTTATATATGCTCTATTCCTATTTCCAGATTGTCTTCATGTGAAAGAAAGTTTAGAGAGAAATTGACAGGTGGGCAGTGTTGGAGAAAAAATAGCATTAGCTGATGACTGCCAGTCCTGGAAAAGGGCCCTTAACATATTAAAGTGGTGCAGTAACAAGTCCCTGACATGCAGACTTCCTTCATCCTGCTTTGTCACATTTTATTTTTGATTTCAGGTTTCTAACGCCAATGCAAAAAAGAAACAAGAGGCTTATTATAAGCAAGACCCCATAATGCTGTATGAAGTAGGCAGACCAGAAGATTCAACACCATAATCTCTGTCCTCATAACAAAGACCATGAGAACTACCTTTCTCACATCTAAATTGACAAAGACTACAGCGAACTTGAAAGGTAGCATTACCTGAACCCCTGGGTCATCTTCATCTTCTGGATGAGGTGACGGTGGTGGAGTTTTTTCCAAATCTGAGTTTTCAGAACCTTCCTTTCCCTTGTTAACCTTTTTCTTCGCAGCACTAGTTTCAGAATCTGTTTTCTTGTTACTAGAAGAGAGGTATTTTTAATCAATATTTGTAGTAAAATGTAAGCAAAAAGCACTTAACAGAACAGTTAATCGGCAAGATGTTTATTCTCAGTGACTTCATTATTTTCAACTGCCTTGCTTTTTATTAAAGTATTTAAGCATAACTGTAAAAACCAATGATGCATGGGCCATTGCTATGTGTTTCCCATTCCTTAACAGTGGAATGGGGAAATATCCTCCCTTTGGTATCTTAGATAGTGACAGTGAACGTGTCTTCAACGAGAAACTGAAAACGAGACCGGTTAAGAAGAGCTGCTCTGCTCAAAACCTGCACTATCTGCACAACCTGACACACGTGAAGAGAAAGAGGGTTACAAGTGCACTTTTCTTGCTATTCCATGTGGATGAGGCAAGTAAAAACAGAGGAATCGTTACCAACACAAGGGACCAATGGTGAAAATTCTTCATTTTAGTTCAGGGTCCCTGTTACTTCCAAGCAGTGGGACAGGAAAGATGCTTTTGTGTCAGCTCTGAGTGCAGATGTGGAGACTCAACATGCGTGACAGCAGTGCATGGCGCTGGAGCAGTGCCTCCAGGAAGGATTCAAGGCACTTTACCAGACCAGGTTTGTGGTCGTCAGCTGCAGCTACCTGGACTGGCTACCTCACCTTGACACTTCTCACAGGTTTTCTACCTTTGTATTTCTGGTGAGAGGGGGAAAAACCTCGGTATCTCAGCATCTGCATGATATTTGCAAGCTATTTGCACTGCTGGCACAGAAAGGTTTTGGGGGTTGGTTCCGTCCACCCCTTATGAAAACATTTACCTCAGGAGGTGGAACTGTATCTCTCTAACTGCACCAAGACCTTGAGTGTAGCTCAGGGTGCCTGTATCAAAGCCCAGCTTTAAAACACATCGCCACCAAGTCAAACACAGAGATGACTTTCAGCAGCGCAGAGATAAAATTTTGAAATGGCAAAGAGGAAGAACTGATGGTAAAAGCTAGAAATCTTCAATACATTTAGTCTCTGAGACTGGTGTGGGCTTTTGCTAGCATGTTTACCCCTCTGCGGTCTGCCCCTCAGGCCTGGCACTGCTCTGAGGCACCATTTCTTACAGAGTCACCGAATTGTTGAGAAGAAATCTGCTCACATAGAGTCGCTCACTGGTATTTGGCGAATGGGAATTACTGATCGCCAGACATTATTTCAGTTGCTTCTACACGGCTTCTGCTCCCTTCGTGTTTTAATTTCACACCCAGGACACCGTCTGGGGTTTGTTTTTCCTGTATAATTCCCAGGCTTGTAGCTTCCCAAACAAATAGCAGCTTTGCGCTTATTCACGTTGATTAGCGCATTCGTCAACCGGAGGCATGTTTTGGAGCTGCAATTTTAATTTTCTGACTACAGTTATAAATACATATAGTGCTTTGGTTGTGAGACACAGCACGGCCTCTTCCGCAGCCTGTATTTAAACTAATATCGAGTTAAAAAAGAGGAAAGTTCAAACGTGGAAACGGGAGTTTTGAAAAGACATTTTTACTATGGTGAGATTACAGGGAGCCTTTTAGAAAGGAAACACCTCAAAGTGGGACAATTTTTGACCAAAAAAAAAAGGAAGGGAAAAGTTTGACACCGCCGAGGGGAAGCGAGCCACCAGCGGGAGGAGAGGCGCAGAGCGCGGCCAGCCGCCCCTGCCTCCCGCGGCCGCCCCGGCGCGCAGGCCGCACATGGCCAGGAGTCTCCCCTACTATGCGGCTCCATTTCCAGCGTTTATTTCCGCTCTAACTGCCACAAATTACACAATGCTACAGCTGAAGCGGGGCCCCCGGCCTTTCATCTGCGCGCCGAGAGCGCTCGCATCGCCCTGGCAACCCGCGGCCACGTGACCAGCACCTGCTCCGCTGGCTGGCGGCCACCGACTGCAGCCATCTGCTTCTCTCAATCAGCGCCCCAACGCTCCCGACACCTGCGCGGCCGCGGGTTTTTTTTATTTTTATTTTTTTTATATATTTTTTTTTGTCTTTTTTTTTTTTTGGTTTCTCTCTTTTTTTTTTTTTGCGGTCCCTTTTTATCAAATCACGGCAAAGCCGCTTCCAAAAATAAAAACAAACAAACAACAACAGCAAAAAACACCAAACCCCGAACACCAAACCCCACAGCAAACTTTACATATTTCTCGGATTTGTTTAAATCAAAGGTGGGCCTGTCAGGGGGCTGGCCGGCTGCCAGGTGAAGCGAGTTGACAGGCTGGCGCTTTTCGCCGGCGACCTCCATAAATCAGAGCAAAGCGCGCAATTAAGTTTAGTAGTAGTTACCGTGCCCTGGGTGCACTAGCGCATATGAATAACAGGCTTAAAGTCTGGAAGAATAGCGTGGCCTGGGTTGGATAAAATATCCGCCTGCTGAAAGGCAGGAAAGCCCTAATGCCGGCCGGCCGGCCTCGGGAGCGCTGGGCCACGCACATCCCGGCACGGCCCAGACAAAGGCCCCGCCGGAGGCTTGAGCGCTCCCGTCAGATCCACCCTGACAAAGATTTCTTTCTAATGCCTGTCAGACCTTCCCCCGCTCCTGGTGACAGAGACTCCGAGCTAAACGTCTTCCTAGGAGTATTTCGTGACCTATATATACCCACGGGTTGTGCTTCGGCAGACTGAGTCACGCTCGGTGAGAGAGCTGCACGCTAAGTCAGTCGGACACCATTTCAAATCACCCCCCTGACAGGCTGGTTAAAAGCAGACGCGCAAAAAACAAGCCACCAACTTGGGGAGAACAAAGGCCACGAGCAGATTTCACTGAGAATTTTAAGTTTTGCCGTTTTTAAATATGTAGCCCCAGTTCCTTTCATGAAAAGTAAGGAAGTAAAGAATAAATAAAGCAAAGAAAAAGAGCACTGTCTCTTGGAGCGAGGTGAGGCTTTGTGACCTGGCAGCTTTACCTGGCCTGTGGGACCATCGGCTGCCTTGAAACGCCAGCAAGCCTTGCTGCTGCCTGCTTTGCCACAAATCCCATGTAATTTGTTCCTAACAATGAGCTGTACCCGTTTTTGACTCAGCCTGTCTCACCTCCCAGCGGTGACTCATGCCCTTGAGGAACAGTGTCTGGCTGGACCAGAATGACTTTTCCTCACTGTAAGTACAGGCAGGTAAAAATCTCTTTTTAGAGGCTCTGGCATTATATTTAGGGTCTGCGTGTCAATCCTTAACTTGGGATGCACATCTCATAGTACCTTACTCAGGAGGTATTTGCATGCATACAAAACACTAAAATACTTTCTAACAGTTAGGGGATGAGCAAGAAGACAACCTGCAGAAGGTCAGATGAGAGAACAACAAATAAAAACAGGGTCTGAAGAGGAAAACAGTGAGTAGGATAACAGAGAAGGAAGCACAAATTACAATTTGAGAACAAGTATGCAAACTTTAACAAACCATGTTTTGTGTCACATAGCCAGCAGCCACCTACAGGGAGAGGTCAAACTCCAGGATCTCAGAGGGCCTAACCGTCTGACCTAAAAATACCCCCAAAAGCATGGGATGCTTAGCAGAATTAATAGGGTAAGTAATTAGCCCTCATATTTACAGTGTGCAACCATTTCACCTGAACTGGGTGACTGACAGGTCTGTTTATTAGTGTAATTTATGATGGCTCTCAGGATTTGGGTGATGCTTCTTTTCTGTCATATAAACATTCAAAATAAGTCAGACACTATTGATCCCTATTCTTCCACCTGGGAACACTATCCTATAATAAATTTCTGAGAGGATATGGGATTAGAAATATGTTGTACATCCACTGCAGAGCAACAAATCCACAAACCTCCCCAAAACCCCCAAATACATCCCAAATACCACCCTCTCAACAGGCTAGGACCAACAGTCTTTCTGCATTGCCTTATCTACAGTAAACATTTATTTTTTTAAAGCTTCTATTCTAATCAAAACCCCTTTAAAAAAAAAAAAAAACACATACATACACATAAATCTGTTTTAACATGTCACAGAAGTAGGAAAAACAATAGGATGACAAGGTTTATTCCAGCCTGACAACTCAGCCAAATCACTAAAACATAAGCTTTGGTAACAGTGAAGCCTGCAAGGACTGTCTGTGGGGCAGGCAAAGGTAAATATTTGGCAGCTGGGCTAGTTCAAAAGGGAGATGAGGACAGGTGTGAAAAGCCACAGCCTCAGTGGACGTGCGCATGGAAATCTTGCACTGTTTCCTGTCCTCTCCCACAGGCAGCCCCTTCCTGCCTTTCTCAGGATGATGTGAGCTTCGGAGTGGAAACTACCAGTACCACCTAGGGACCTCTCTTCCTGTCCCCTGGCTCCCTAAGGTACTGCATCCTGCTGCTCGCACCACTCCCCCTGTGCAGCAGCCTTTTCCCACTTCCGCAGCCAGAAGCCATCCCCTTTCCTACACAACAAATAGCTAATTTGCGCGCCAAAAGGGTCAGTCTCCACCTCCCTCTAACAGAGATAATTACACCAGAGCTAGCACTCCCCATGAGAGCAGCAACCCACACACCCTACCCTCCACCCCAGGCTGCTGCTGCACGTGTGGGAAGGACACGAGCTTCTCCTGGAGAGGAGAAAGCAAGATAAGAGCAGCTCTGCAAAGCACAGCGCACTGTTCTGAGGAGATGGGGAAAGAGACGAGCTCCAGCAAGGAGCTGCCATTTGGCCCTTTCAAGTAGTTCCTGCTTCTCCCACCTTAATCAGTGGCTACTCTCTAGGGTTTCACAGGAAGCAGCGGGAGAGCTATCAGCTGTGCAGCAGCGTGATCTTCTCAAACAGGTGGTCCGCATCTCCTCCAGGGACAGGCACAGGAGGAACAGACATCTGAGCCATGACTTTGCAATTTAGTAGGACTCCTTGCCTTTCCCTGTCCATCTACTTTCAGAAAAAAAAACTCTGCTTGCTTTGCACGTGCCTGAAGCCAGCTCAATAATGTGTAAAGCCGGTGTAATACTCTGCATCCGAACAAGTTAATGAAAGCCCTTCGTTTGTGACCTTAGGTATACCTGTGTTTTAATTTTTGAACCTGACTAGTTTGGTTTACAAAATATTTGTTTTGCAAATGGCTTTTTACCAGCAACCACTGTATTTAGTCTTCAGTGTTAGCAGGATTAGACCAATATTGATTGCAAGTGTAGTAATACCACAGTAACAGGATCTTTCTTTCAAAATCACCAAGTAGACAGGGCAACATACTAGCTCCCAATTTTAGTGTTTTCTTTCTTTTTAACACATCATGGGACACACAATTCAAACTAGCATGAAACTAATCAGCTTCTTCCATTCTCCAGTCTGACCTCTCCGTCACATTAAGATGCTTTTCAGTGAGACAGGCTGCTCACTTTGTCAAAACTTACACCAAACACAGAAGAAACATGAAGGACAAAGTTTCTCTCTATTTTTTGATTCTGTCCATTTAATAAGAGGATTATACTGTTGGTCAAAACTTAAACTGAAATGACAGGGTTAAGTTTTGAGCTATATTTCATTACAAAATGGTTAAGATACAGCATATGTCAAAATTGGTTATCTGGGACTTGATCTGTTCTAGCCAAAATAAATAAATAAACAATAAGGTTCTTTGATAAATCCATTTCCCATGTCTGACTTTACCTGAATTTTCCATGAGTGCAAGACTGCTCTTCTATTAAAATTGATTTCCTCATTCAGGAAAGAAAACCATTTGTTTTGCACAGCATTTAGACATCTAAATCATACTACTCTTTCCAATGCTTACAAGCAAAAATACTTAGCAACATTAGAAGTAATCACTTGCTAGCCATCTTATTAACTTTCATCATAATATTTTACTTTTACATAATCATACCGTAATCTACGTGAAGCTGCATGAATCTTACTCATCTCAGCAACTGTAATATCTCCTTTGTGGAGTTAGCACTGCTGAAACACTGCAGCCCAGTCGATTCATCTTTTAGGCCGTTGATTCATTTAAAAACTTTATCAATTATATGTCACTGGACCAACTCCCCCATTCGTGATACTGCCAAAGCAAGCACATTTCTTTCACTGATTTAAAATTCTTCAGTGGCACAGCATCCCAACACAGCATCAGAGCTCTTCAAAGAAGTTTGATACCGAAGCTGACAAGACCACAAAATGATAACAACGTCGTTTTCAAAAGAGCAGTTGGTAGCAGCGAGACAAGTCCATTAAGGGAAAAAGTAGACTTTCTCGACACCTCTACGCAAGCATAAGGAACAACACCTGCTCTTTAATGCTGCTCCAAACACTTTTCTCTCACAGGTAAAACAACAGGGCTAAGTAGCTACCAGAATACCAGAATGTAGTCATCTAGCTACCTATCTACAAGAGTTATTGCGTGGGAAAGAAGATAAAGCCTTTCTACAAATACAACTGAGAGAGCAGTGATTTGTTCCTTCAAAGGAAATGCTGTTCCTTTAATCTGCACGACATATCCCAAGACATATTAGAGAAGACATGCAAAGAGGTGTTAGGATTGAGTGGAGAGGACAGACAAGTTCTGAGGTCTGACATGCAGCACAGCCACAGGAACCCACACCACACTCCTTCTAACCATTGCTTATTAAACAAAGCTTCATTGCAGTCAGGACCTTGTAAAACTGCACTACTTGAGAAGTCCTACAGTAAAAGCTTTTTTTATTACTCGGTGCAAAAATTGCTGGGAGGAGATGCTCTATACTACACAATAATACGGCCTGTTCGGCCTTCAAACCAGTGAATGTATGGAAATGGAACAAAAAGGTTACTTTAGCTGATACAGTATTTCAGCTTCACTAACGTGTGCTGAGAGATACAGCTTAAAGAGTTTTTCTAAGCTGCGATTTATTCTGTATATAAAACCCAACCTTAGGACGGGCTGGAACATAGCCTGTGTAACTGCAGCAAGAGGATAGGCTAATCAACCGTAATTTATTGAATGGTTCACACAGGCGGTCACAACAACATTTGATTTTTACAAACCAGTGTTTATATATTCTTTAGGAAACACTGTCTCTGTTAACCTAAAATAAATAAATAAATAAATACAAATCCCTATCTTGCCAAAGGAACAAGTAGCTTCATACTATCTGTGCCTCATTTAGCCGTATCAAAACTACCCAATAGTCAGTCTTGCAGAATATATGCAAAGCTGATTCATTAACTGCAGTTTTTAAACCCTGATACAAATGGATTTTGCAAACTGATTCGGATTAACCAAGTCTGGCTGTGCTTCCATCTGGAAGTTATATTTTATAACACTAGCCACATCTTGAAAAACAGATTCAGATGTTTGGAACAAATTCAGAACAGTTGTAAGAAATTCTAGGTACAAATGAAAAAAAAATTGAACTTTAATGTCTTTTTCCTCTCAGCTTTCTTTCAAGTGAGCATTTATAATCGTGGTGTTTAGGGAGTTGAGGGGTAAGGAAAGAATCTGCATTATTATCTATGACGTATTTACTCATGTGTAACAGCGGTTTGCTCTTTCTCATACTACTCCGTAGCATTTTAAGCCTATCCTCATAAAGGGACACAATGCCAAGTGAAAACAGCTAAGAAACAGGGTTGAAGCATCTGGTCCTCCCACAAAGGCTCTGTGCTAGAAAAATTGTCTTTACACGAAACATTAAAATGGGTATAATCCCTAGAGCAAAGGACACACTAACGTATATTGATATCCATATAAAAATGCCTTTTTAACTGCAAAGCTTATAACTCGTGGGTTGTGTCAGTATAAAATAGTGCCATACAACTTGTAACAACACTAAGTACCTAACTTACTTCTTTATTTAGACAAAAACATCATCAAACCTTTTTTTTAATTATTTTTTTTTTCTCTAAGCCCTTCACGTCTGGATTTTGGTCAAACCTAAATTACTGTTGAAGCAATTTAATTTCTTAATACACAAACCACACACAAGGACAGATCAGCATTGGAAGAAATGGAGTTAGTTTTGAAACCTAACAGATCCAGAAATGTTTATGCCTTGAAAAGAAAAATTAACCTCGCTGGGTATGGCAAATACTTCTGCCTTTCCAGCTTATTTAGAATGACTGCGTAGCCATAAACAGGAAAGCCATACAAGAGAAACATACTTGAGAAGTTCCTCAAAAACATGGTATTGCAGATGATTGAGGTCAAATGACAAAAGATTTCCTCTCCACCCACTCCATTTAGCGCAGATATTCTAGAAATCCCACAAGCATGTTCTTTTTCTCTAAACATATAGAAGTTTCCAGACTTACCTATTCTTTTTGCTGGTCTTGGGTTTTGGCGTGGTATTTTTTGCTTTCTTTTCCTTTGGCTCTTTAGGGGTCTTAGGGACTTTGGGGGTCTTGGGTTCCTTCTTTTCCTTGGGTTCTTTCGGATCCTTCGGTTCTTTTTTTGCCTTGGGCTTTTTCTTTTTCTTCTTCTCTTCTTGGGAGCAATCCACTGAGTTCCTGGTTAGATTCTGGCTATCAAGTCCCCCAGGAAAGTCTTCCTTACCAAAACTTTTACTGGGACCTTCGGCAGCAATGTGATTGTTTTTCTTTTTCTTTTTCTTTTGCTGTGGCTGCGGCTCAATCGATGGCAGATAATCATCACTTTTCACTAGCTGGGTATTCGGTCCACTAACCTGAGTCATATCCGGCACTGGTTTCTCTAAAAAGGGTTCCGACGGAGAATGCTGAGAGAGAAACAGAAATAAAATTTTACATTTGCAGCTTGGATTTCTACAACTTTGCTCTTTTGGAGCAGGAGGTTATAGAGGGAGAAAATACTATGGAGAAGATTAAACATCTGAAATACTACACAGTAAACCAGTGTTAAGAAGAAGCTTTCTGCAGTTAAAACAGTGGCAAAATCACCAGAAATTCTTGATGTGGCAAGGGTAAAATTATTCTATAATAAGGCTTTCATACAAAGTGGAAGGATAGGAAATATTTAGGCTCTTCAACACTTAGATACAAAAGGAAAGCAATTGTTATTTCAGACATTTCTATATTCAGAGTAGTTGCTGGTAGAATAACTTGTTGCAAGTCATTCTGTTATACAGGGAACTTGTCCTTTGGGAGAAAAAAATAACTTTCTTTCTTGCCATGCAACAAGGAAATGAATATATTCACAGACTGTATTTATACAAAATCAATCAGGGCAATTTACGTTGGTTCAGGATGTGACAGGAGGTATTTTGATCAGCACGTGAAGGATTAAGCCACTTTAGAGTGTAATATGTTGTTACATTTTATGTGAAAGAATCCCAGCTCCCTGCACATAACCGAAACAGATTTGTAGCTGCTACAGACTGGACAGAGTAGCATTTTAAGCATTTGTGAAGCTGCAAAAGTATCTCTTTTTCAAAGTCCAAGTGGTGCATCAGCCTCATATCACACTTGTACTTCATAAAAGGAAACCTCTGCCAAGCGCCTGGACTAAGCACACCGAACACATTTGCAATTATTCTCTCTTTAACGGTTCTGTTCTGCCCAAAGATCCATGAGTCTGCAATGAAAAGATGTCTAAGCCCTACCATGACTTTGCAGCGTATCAAAGCCCTGACCTGCTTCTCCTCACTGCCTGCCTGCAGCTACAAACTCAGGACTACAGCGCTTTTCAAGAAGAGAAGTAATAGCATGACACCGTACTGATGCTTTTCTTACAACTAAATATAGGGTCAGAACATTTTCCCATCCTCTTTATCTCCGTTTTTCTCCTACTTTTCACTTCCCTAGAAGTTAAGTCGGCATGATTCTAGGTGGCAGAGCTCCCCATTAGCTGTGGTCACGAAGGCTAGCCATTTGAGGTGTTTGATCCACTGAACTGGGGAAAAGAAAGGTTTATAGCAAATCAGAATTTTACTTTCAGAAACAGGAGTACCTGCTTGTAATATTATTTGCATTTCATTTCATCTCATTTCCTCTTTTTTTTTTTTTTTTTTCTCCAAACAGCATTTAGTAGTGGCAAGCGTGTAATGAATGACTACAGACCCAGCCTCTGAGCACACGTGAAACTGATGCACATACACAGACATACAGTTTGACCACCTCAATCTGAAAAACAGCACACCTAGACTTAAGAAATAAAATTCTTAATACCACTGTGTGAGAAAGTGAATACACGTGTATTTTTAAAGACATATTAATATAGCTTTCTGAATGTAAGCAAAGTGAACTAGTGCAGTCCTATTTTCAACATTTCTCCAAGCAGCAAAAAAAAAATTCCAACCATTCACTATACCCCGAAAACACCAACATGCTCAGAAGCTACCCAAGCAGAAGGACCAAGGCCATCAAGAAGTGAAGACAGCCCTTTTTCTGTCTGGGAGAGTTTCGAATAGTATGAGCAAGACACCACAGTTCTTTATGGAGGAGACTCCAGGACAGAGGGAAAACCCGAGGCTGACCAAAGGTCTGGGTCTGCTTGGCTTCATCAAAAAACTTCCAGGGTGACTTCTGCATGTTCCTTCCCATCCTCCACCTGTTTAAGATACTTCTTAGTGCAACAGGGCCTTAGTCACAGTGAAAATCACTTCAAACCTGATGCATCTAATTCATTACCACCACATCCATCAGCCCCACCCCAAGGCAATGTCACGGTAGGCATCCTGAATCAGCACCTCTTCTAGAAACCTTATGGTCACAACGATACTTGGATAACTTCATGCTGGAAAGTTCACAGAGACTGCATATCTGTACTGAAAAAGCTGGCCTCAGGAAATCAGTGATGCCAGTGGGTCCTGCAGTCCAACTATGCATTACAGAAAACAGAGATGATATAAAATTTTCTATTTGTCTTTGAATTTTGTTGACTGAGTTGGATACCTCCTCAGATTTGTTCTGCAACATAGAACAAAACCTTCTTCTCAGCCCCTCACATCATTATATATTTGTACTGCCTAATGTTGGTTTTTAGGTTAGAAAACACAGGAATACCACACAGATCACCTATAACACTTTTTATTCTTAGGTTTTCAGACCTGTACTTTTAACCTACATTTTCCCAATGAAGACACTACAATTCTCTGTTTTGTGTCATTTCATATCTCAAGCATTCTGAATTTTTCAGAGATTTCAAGTCTCAATTTCATCAATGTCTTCACTGAGCTGTCCTTTTTCTAAATACTGCTCACTTGCTGTATCTAACATCCAAGAAATCCAAGTTTTCCTTTCTATCACTTATAAAATGTGTATTTAGCAAGTACTTTATGTTTGGTAACACACTATTTGTTTGCTGTCTATGACTCATGTATGAGGCACAACTTTTTAGAATAAATCAGAGTTGGCTGTTTCATCATTTTGTAATTTGTCCTTTAAAGCATGTAAAACAGCCAAGCCAAAAAGCATTACAAACTGCAAGAAATACAGTAACGCTGCCTAAATATAGTTCTATAAAACTTGCAAGGTTGCACCTACACTAGTGATATGACCATGTCACTGAAGTCAATACAAAGTTTTATATAAGCTTGAGTAGTCCAATTACCTTTTTAATCTAACTTTAAAAAGTATTCATTGTCTCCTTTCTAGTATTGTTATTTATGTATTTATTTTAAGAACTCTAAACAACTTTCAGAACATTCCCCAGCAAATTTGATCATAAGACAGATAGCTTTCTGAGTCTCTCCAGCAGCAATGTCAGCCCTTTATGATTTGACATTTGCAGCTTTAGTGCAAGGTCTGGCCATCGGGTTACACACCGAAAACAGTAGCAGATGCTTCCACACCGCAGTACTCAGTAATCTGCAAAACTGTGCTCAGTGCAATTCTGTAAAATGTTACCTCATGAAAATTCAGATTTTTACTACCTCAAGAAGGTTATCCACAAGAGTCATTCTCAACCTACTCTTAAAGCCACGTTATCTATGTATTACATGCAAACCTTACATATGAAATAAAAATGAAACACTTACTCCCTTTTAGTTGCAGTGCCAAGGTGTGTGTATAACCAAGCATACAAATTAAAATGCCGTGATTTTGTTTCACATCATTCACAACCCCAAACACAAAGCTACAGAAAGCCCACTTTTCCTTAATTAGGCTTTGGTCAAGTTTCCTTTCATTTAAAAATACACTGTTTTTGCCACATGCAACTCCCTTTGCAGTTTGCGTGTTTTATAATTCACTTATAGGTGACCTTGTAAACCACAGCATTCTTTCAAAGAATGGGGTGTGATTAACATCATTTTTCTAGGAAGTCTGTGCCTGCGCTTTTTGCGATATTCTAAACCAGTGCATCCCTTACTGACAACCCCACATTGCTCCCTAGTGTGAAGCTGTGTAGGAGCAGCACAAGTCTGGTGAGCAGAGGAGACTTGAAGCAGCACGAGGGATGCATTTTCTTACCCAAACCCTGTTGTCCACTCTTTCTTAGGAGGGTAGAAGAGGAAGAAGAATAGGCTTTCACTAGTAAATATTAGTTTAAGCCTACCACAGGGAATTATTTCAAACAGTTCTACTTCTGTAGATCGACAAAGGATTAACTCTAGTTACAGGGTCATAATTTCTAATGAAAGGACCCCATTTTCCATTTACAAATTAGTAAAAGATTGGTAAAAATTTATAATACACAAGACTGAAAAAACTATCTGTGTATTTCACATAAATCACTTCCCCTGCTGTTTTTAGCCATAACAAAGCCATAATTTAGCATGTTGGTACAGAATTTAATCTTCCACAGGAGAGAACCCATTGAAGATTAAACACAAATAGGTATTAATCCTATTTGCTATTGCAGCAGAATTATTTTTGCCATTATTCGAAATAAGGTGCAAAAGGTGCTCAAAAACACTGGTGTGTTTACTAGACCCACATCTCTTTAAATCTTTTAGAGAAAAACTGTTTTTGTAAACATTTAACAAAGAACAGATGGCCTGTTTTAATCATGCGAAAAAACCTGGAGCTCACATTAATACTCCTACCACAGACTACTGGGTCTAGTCACCTCCCTAACCGGCAGCTCGGTACAGCCTTCAGTAATACCATTTAATTTTACAATGGACGTTTGCTCATCAATTCCCCGCGCCTGACAGTTGATCAATGCTATTAACATGCAATATCACAATGCAGGACACTCCTAAAGATCGCGGCTTATTAGAGCAAAACGGCAAATTCTTCACCAACTCCGAGCATTTGAAATAATTTGCAGCTCAACAGGTTGCCCAGCAGAGTAACACGCTTCTGCTTTACTGTTCAAAGCCAACAATATTGGAGCAAGTTTTACATGAAAATGGTAGTTTTTGGAGGGCAGAACCTCCCTTTTCTGGATTGCAAACTTATTTGTAAACTTCCAAACAGCCCAGATTTGATAAATTAAGAATTCAACTGCCTGCATTTCATGGCTGCTTCCATGTTCGGATCTGAGCTCACTCCCCGCAGCCCAGAGAAGCGAGAGATGTCTCCGAGCAGGCCTGTTACGTAAAGCAGCAGGACGGACAGGATGCAGGATTAACCCAGGGAGGGCTGGTGGCAGGGAGGGAGGCTAAGGAGAATCTTTCTGTTGCTTGAACAAGGATTGAACCACAATCAACCGCGCTTAAGTGCTGAAAGCAGATGAGTGGCAGCTCCCCAGCGGAGCAGCAAGTTGAGCCATTATTGAGCTGGGAGGGCTCTGAAGCAAGAGCAGTGAAGTGTGCGACGTGACTCAGCTAACCTGGTGAAATTTAAACGTCAGCCCGAAACACAAAAAAAAAGTTCCTGTTTCTTTTTTATCAGGACTATTTTAATTGCCAGACAGGGTATTTCCAGTCTCCCTGGTCTCTTCCAACTTTTTGAGAGAGATCTACTGTAACCACACTTTATTCATGTTTTCCTGGACTTTGGTTTATTAACCGAGTTGTGCAAGAGCAGAGTAAGCACCCAATCAATTCCCACCTGCTCCATGCAGCAGCAAATTTCATGTCAGGTAAATTATTGCTGAATATTCCATTTCGTAGCAATTACATTCCTGTTAAGTTCTCACCTTCTCTTTGGAAAAACACATCAGCAACCTGTGACCAAAGAAAGCTCTTTAAAACAGAAGAGGGACTACAGCAGCTCTACGCAATTCTACACTGACTGCGTATCCTTCCTGACAGCACTGTCCACAGGGTGTTTAAAGGCCATTGCATGTATAAATTGCCCCGTAACTCCTTCTTTCAGAAGTTAATGAAAGGATTCATCATCTCTCTGGATTATTTAGAGCAAACTACTCATCCCTGACTGTCCTCTAAACAAATCACCTGGAAAGTTTCCCCATCACTTCTCCATACACCGCTTTGTCCCTGCAGTTCTCAACTTGTCCCTTCGACGCCTCCAGCACCAGGCCTGCCCTGCTGCTCCCTCCATCTGAAGCATGCTTTGGCTTCTCTAGCCCAGCATTGTCCTCCTGTGAATTTCACATATCAGTAAAAACTCCAGAGTAAACAGAAATCGACACGGCCTCAGAAACTGCGTAGTAATTCCTATAGTAGCTAAAATCCACAAATATCCTCAAGAACATGCTCATACCTGTAATTGTTTCCAAGATCTGTTGCACTGGCAGGTTTCTTTACTCCTTTACCATGAGTGATGGTCCCTTCCCTTCTGTGTGAAATGTCTGTCTTGAAGTGAAGATGCGTAAGTCTTTTTTTTTTTTTTTTTTTTTTTTTTTTTAATTTTACTGTATGAAAATACTCAGTAGACTTTAAAGTATTTCGGGCAGCATGATGCTGAAACATTGGTACAGCAATAGTTCAGAAACCCTTCTAAAAAAAATGGTAGTTCCAAGGTGACAACTTGCATGTATAGACCTACCAACACCGTCAGTGATCTTTTCTGTAATACGGGAAAGATATCACACCAGATGAGAATGGAATGAGTCTATTTTGCAAATAGACCAGGCAGGAATCTTGTAGCTTACTAAATCTCTCATACTTCTACAAAATATGGGTGAAGAAAGTATGGTAAAGAGAAGTTGATTAACACCTCCTTATCAAGAAGTAACTCGACAGTTAAATATCAGCTTGTGTCAAAAAAGTTCATGTTTCAGTGAAGTGCTACTGCAATATAATTTTATTTCTTAAGCAGTTTTCCTACTCTGTTATTATGGACTGAGACCTTTTTTTAAAAAAACAGATACAACTACTGAAAAGTTAAAACTTGCTGATGCTGTAAAGTTTTTGGAAGAACTCTGAATCAAGACAACTGCAATTCTCCACCCTAAGAGTGGAATAGAAATGTTTAAAACCAATCTTCATGCCCTCAGCCACCACTGCAAGAGCACAATCATTGCTGCTTTGGTGGAGCTGAAAATATCAACCCATTACCGTGTGTGGAAGAATAAAAACATGCTATACAAAATGCAGAGTTCTTTAATTGAGTCTCAGCACAACCATGGTATTAGAATTATTTTCTGGTCATGCCCTTCCGTGGAGCAACACAGATTACAAAAGATGAATGACACTAATGCGGCCATCCAAAAAAGCAAACATCACATTGTATTTTACAGTAATCGCATTTAGCAATGTTGTTTTGTGCTCTTGTAAACTGGGAGAGATTACACATGCAGGGAGCACTGATGAGCTCGTCCACAGCTCCCGAATAACCAACTTCGCCTACAAGATCCCTTCCTGCTGCTCACCATGGGTCAGAACCAGCATCAACGTTGAACAGACAGCACCAGACAACCTCCAGGCCCTCCACATCAGAAACTACAACAGCTACCATACTGATTGCATACAACCGCTAATGTGATGGCCTGCAAGATGAACATTTCAATACTTTAATGTTACACATTACTTTGTAATATATCCTAGCTTAGACAGAAGTGTAGGATTGCTCCCAGTGCAAGCAGGGCAGGCACTAAGTATTACACAGCAGTAACCAGCACAAGTCTGACTCTCTGCTCTCCGGCATCCTTGCATAGACTTAGGATTTTGGCAATTTTTTCCCCAGCTTTGGCTGCGGTGGCACACACTGGGTGGGACAACGAGGCATTGAAGTCTGGCAGTGAAACCCAGGTTGCTGACATTGACAACTTGTGCTCTTCCCTGCACAGCCACACCAAAGGAGGCTTCACTTTTGTGCAGGCTCCACTATCAAGCAGTAAAACATACCAGAAACGTGCCAACAGGAGTTCAACTACACAAGTTTTGCAGAGGTTGTACTGTGTCAGCTACACCACAGGTGGGTAAATAAGAGGTAGACCAGCAAAAGTCCTACTGGCCCATAAACATCTTTTTCTTAACACCTCAATGCTGCCAAGTAGGACCTGTATTTAAAAATTTAGTTATTTTCCTTACAAAATTGTGCGTATTCACTGCCCAAGCACAACTACCAAGATACTTAATGCTTACTAGAGGACTCCTTGTAGTAGGTCTTCCACAAGGTTTATCACAGGTCTTTTCCAACCCCTCTAAAATGAGGTGGTGGCTGTACAACTGCAGGCAAGAGAGAAGTCATGCTGTACACTAAGACCATGCTGGGATGAAATGGTATCCAGAACACCTCGTATTATGCTTCAGCTCCTCCAGAACAGGGGGGAATAGGAGAGGAAACACTCTCAAATATTCAACCAAAACAATAATAGTGAAACTGCTATTACTGAACACACCAGCCTTATACAGACTAACTTAATGTTTCAGTGTATGTACCAGCAGAGTTGTTGTTCTTGGGCTTGCCTCCATGTTCCCAAAAGCCATTCAGCTTCACTGTGAAAATGAAGCAGTTCCTCTGTAAAACGAGCACATCCTCCTCCCTCCCTCAGGCACATTTCCCAGCCACACTTTGAAATCCAGGTTCCCGCAGGAAGATGAGATGCGTACTGCCCTGCACACACCATCGCCTCCAGCCGATTTCCTTCGAGGCAGGTACTGCATGTCAAATACGCAGCAATTTGTCCCCTCTTCCAAGTAACCAGTTCCTCCATCATGCTGCACTCCACAGGTTACGTGTCTCTGGTATCAGCTATGAATCCTCCCTAACACCCCCTGTCCAGATAAAGAAAACCCAACAACACGCTCCTGCCTTGTGTATTAAGTGCTTACAGACTGGAGACAGTAATCAAAACAATAAATGTCCCCTAATATATATATATATATTAGCAGGAGATATATATATATCTATCTATCTCAGGAGATAGATATATATATATATATTTTTTTTTTTTCAAAAAGTCTCCTGCTTAGAGGGACCTTACCTGGCTCACAGCCCCTTTGGTCAGCATGTTCCCAAAGCGTTACTGAAACCCGAATGAGTGTGACACAGAGCAAACAGCTTCGGATTTATGACTTGGGGGGAAACCGAAGAGCAGCCTGCCTGGTGCAAGCGCTGCTGCTTCTGGCCGCAATGGACAAACAAAGAAGATCTGCCTGGGATTTTTGTTGTGACAAGCACAGTAATAATAAAAGCATTACATGCCACACCAGCACAAGAGGTTCTGGCCTGCTGCTTTTTTCTCCCTACCCCTTCTAACCCCCCAGAAAAGGGAAACTTACAGGAAAACCTATTTAACAGGCTATATATGTAAATTATGAATTATGCATGTAAGGTAATCATATGTACCATATTTATTTCCATACGATAGAAATATATATATAAATGTATCAATAGAATCAGAGAATTATTAAGGTTGGAAAAGACTTCCAAGATCGTCTGGTCCAACCATCCCCCTACCACCAATGTCACCACTGAACCATGTCCCTAAGCACCACATCCAAGCTTTCCTTGAACTCCCCCCGGGGATGGTGACTCCACCACCTGCCTGGGTGACCCTTTCCAATGCCTGACTGCTCTTTCTGAGAAGAAATGTCTCCTCGTTTCCAATCTGAGAGGCACATACAAAGCGTATAGATAATATGTATATGAAGTGCATATATAAATTTAAAAGCTGTGTCTTTGATTTGTAAAATCTCTGATAAACTGAAGTTTTTTGGTTTTTGTTTTTTTTCTCCCCAGCATGCGAGAAGTCCTCATACTCAGCCAACCTTTTTACTCTAGCCAACCTCAGGGGATGCCCAGGTCTTGGGAGGCAGGTGGGGGGTTCCCCTGCCCACCACACCTTCTCTCCTGGAAATGAATGAGGGCAGCAACTGAGTGCTTGTTGATACAACTGTTGCTGACACGTTCGTAAAGTAATAAAATACAGCAACCACGAGAAAAATGGTTTCAAATATGTTTTTAGAAAATTACACGTTGTGTTTGTCCCAATATATTAGTAAGACTTTAGTTCAGATAAAAGATGTCTGTCACTTTCCTAGTCCCTCGCTTACGTAGGAAAGCTGAAGCCCAACATTTTTGTTTTAGAGTTAATTTAAGCCCCACCATCAGATTCTAGACATGTGAAACATGCATTTTTAAGAAGCCTGCACATATCAAAAATGTAACAATAATCACTTTGATAAAATCCGTAGAGAACTTTTAACGAGAAGTTCATAAGAGGTTGCAGGTAGAAGTGATGAAAAAAAGAACAAGTTTTCCCCAAAGGCATAAATATTTGTCATGTTATAGAAGCCCAAGAAAAAGAAAATGTCCTTAGGTGCTTAAGAGCCTACCAGACACAACAAAGGACTCAAACATGAGTTTTATTGCTGTACATAAAAAGGAAGTCCCACTTAAGTGCCACCATACTTCCACAATGCCATCCATAACTGTTTTCATTAAATAATAAAGCATCTTCCTTTATGGAATTCTTCCACTATTTGCAGCAAGATTTTTCAGTTTTGCCAGCATGTCTTGCAGATAAGACTTACTAACTTAAGGAAAGTGATCTTAAAGCATTAAAAGAAACCACACACGCTACAATTTGGTTTCAGTTTGGGGCTGAAAAACTTCTGGTTCATCAATATTTCATTTGGATGATTTGCAACAGACCCCACTAGACAGATAATAAAATACCCCTTTTCTTCCCCTTGCCATTGCCCCCTTCCCCAAGGGGGAGGTGCACTTTATCCACAACCAAAAGACAAAATCTTCTTGATTCATTGTTTGAGCTAATGCAATTTTTATTTTTTTTTTTATACTACAACTTGTACTCAAGGCTTTTGTACTATGAATTTAAAAATAACAACAAACAAATAAAAACCCACAGAATTCTCCAACCCCATGGACCTCTGATACATTACAGTACAGAAGGCATCACCAAGGCAATGAAGTTAAAACACTTTTTCCTCTTGATTTTCATCTTCTCGTTTGCTGACTTGTTCTGATGAGAAGGTTCTGATCTCAGAATTTCCCAAAAAAGGCCATATTTGGTAAATGTTCTCTGATATATGATGATATCCACAGTAACTCAATCATCCTGTCTGTAGTGTTTATGTCTACTCCAAATTTCAAGATGTTTTACTTGCTGCTATTCCAATCTCACAGCACATGTGAGCGTGCTTACTAGGAGGAGATTCTCTGTTTAAAATGATCTAAAAGCTAACATTTTGTTTTGATGTTCAAAATGCCATTTCCTTAGTTACAAAGAAGTTTCACCTCAGAAGAGAAAAAGAAAATCCCCAAACCCACTAGCACTTTTATTTCTATTAGTTGTTTTTTTAGTAAGTTGGAGTAACTTTTCTAACCCATTTATCTAGCATTAAACTACTCTTCTCCAGCAGAAATTCAGAAGGTTTCTTCAGACATTACCCAAGTGAATCACCCTGCAAGCGAAGTAGTAAACATGCACTGCTGTCTTGAAGAAAGAATAAAATAGTCCACTGTAACCCTAGGAAAAACTATTACAAATTATAAACATCCTTTAAATTTCTAAATTGCAGTCTAAATTATTATTTCAAATCCTTGAAAACCAAGAACTCCCCTAGTTCATGTCACTTATGAAACAAGTTCGACTTCCCAGCACTTTTTACAGCAGTATCTCAAATGCACAGACCGGCTCCTCCCTAGTTACTTCTAGAATTGCTGCCTTGTTCAGCACACAGGGTGGATGGGACTCTTAGATTAAATCAGATCTGAATGACTAAGATAATATCCTAAAGAGAAGACTCATGTTAACTTGAATACTTACGTACAGACTGCAAGGAGATGATCTGTGCTCAGAGCAGTGAACATCAGGAAAGCTAATTTTCTGTCCATTTTTTCCACCAGCCTCAACTCACCGTGGCACTTTTCTAATTTTTTTTTCCCCACACTTTTTTTTGTTGTTGCTTTGTTTTGTACATTGACATACAGATTTTCTTCTAAACATAGATCTCCAGCAGAGGACTTGCCATGGACCCTTCTTCTTGAGAAGTACTCACCAATCACGACTGCAAGCATCTCCTTGGATAACTACTGGCTTCAGCTTTAAGGCAACACAGCCTGGCGTAACATACACTAAGAAGCCCCAAATCCCACGTCTATCACTCTTTCGCCTGAGGCAACTCCCTGTCCGTCTGTCTTGGCTTCCTCATATGTAAAATGCAGAAAACATATTGCAGGAGAGTTTGGAAGATGAATGCACTAGTGGTTGTTGAGGTTTTTCCGTATTTGGATTAAAATTACCGTTTTAAAAGCTCAGTTAGCGATTAATTCTTTACCAAGACATGAAAAGAGACAGTGTTTGTAGGAAGAGTCTGCCTGCTTCATGAGATACAGTGATATTCACAATAAAGTTGGCTGGATAATAAATAAAATTATCAGGTAATCGCTCAGGTAATAGGAGCAAATGAATGAAACAGCTACTTCTATCTTATATTTTATATTTTCTGCAGGTGGAAGAAAGGGAACAGAGAACCTGGCTGCATACATGTATTGCACCCTGCCTCACAGGCACCAGGACAGCATCACCAATTCTGACCTTTCCTAGCTCCCGTTCTGTAAATGCAATCAGCTAAAATAAGTATATTAAATTACATTCACATTTTCTACAGCTTACTTTGTTGTTTTGCAATACTTACTTCCAGCAGACACCTAAAGCATATGCAAACAAAAGAACCAAAGACTTCTTGCTAACTGTACATACCAACAAAGTATCAGACATTAAGTATGTGGGAAGACAACAAAACAAGAGTTAAAAAGCTACCTTTTTTTTTTTTCATAATACATATATATGTATGGATGTATACAAACATTTAAATTTCACTGTGTTCTTTAAATTTCCTCTCCTGATTTCAGACCCCCTTCCCAAAACTACTGTTTTTTCCATTTTCACTTCCCAAAACATCCAAAAAAAGAACGGGAAAATTCAGCTGAATGTTGGGGGTTCCTCCTGGTTACATACTCAAGAATTTTTGTTTGGAAAACATAAATTTCATCCTGTCACATAGAACTTACCCAGTCCTCCAGTTAAAAAAGTTCTAAGGAGATAAACCAAGACATGATGGAAAGGCAGATCTTTCTTCTCCTGTCTCTAAATAGAAAAAAGCCTTCAAACATAGTGACTTGCGAAATGGCTTTCGTACATTTAATTTTAGACACACTCCTAAAAATGAAGGAAAAGCAGTAATTAAGCAGTAATTCTAGAAAAGCCTCTTTGATATCAAAAAATCTAACCAACCTTCAACACCTGCAGTTGATCAACTCACAGAAATCCGAGGGCAAAAGGTACAATATATCTTCAGCAGCGATGCATTTTACACCAACGGTACCCATTTTATGAGAGAAAAGCTACTAAAGATTTAATGGTGCCAATTAAAAAAGCCAAGAGTTTGAATGGCTCGATGGCTGAGTCACAGACCTTTTGCCTATAATAGGTTCCATTATAGCCCTGAGCTCAAGCTGTGGGAAGAGGATTGCAGATGAGTAAGAGGAATTTGTATTTTTAAATGTTATTGCAAAGGAAGGTGTCCTTTAAGCATTACGCAGTTGTGACTCCAGCAGCAGTACAGCAGCTTGCACTTACCCAGATTCCTAATTTTAAATGAGATGTTCAGAAATGTGTGGACACCTCACAACTGCAAAACACTTCGACAAAAATTAAGCCCATCACTGTAAAGCCCTCCCCATTTCAAACTTGAAATGCTTCAGTATTTCCAGTTTTTGTTATCAGCCCTGATTTTGGGTGTTCATTTATGTTTACAGAAAACAAGGTAAGGCGGCATAGCTGAAGACTAAAGAAATTTGTACCTAACCACAGGATGTCTATAAACTACCGCTGTGACGGAACAGCGAGGAGGAGAAAATTAAATGTTAAAGTGCATCTCAAGATGACTCCCACTGAATCCAGAGAAGTATTTGTGCAATAGCACAATTCTGTATACAAGTCTGATCACACGCATCAACAACAATTAGACTTCAAACAGATACAGGTACAGATTATCCTGAAGGAGAAGGCTAGAGGGAATTTAACTTACTTTAGCCAGATTGCTATTTAAGAAAACATCAGCAGGTCCTAGTAGAGGAAAGAAAGAAAACTGAGATGAAAGGTAAAATTGGCACAAGAACAAATTGGGTATGAAACGAGCCACTAATAAATTTAGGATACAAAGTCTGATGCATGTTCCAACAATCAGACTAATCAGATTTGGGTCACGATTTCAAAAAGGAGTACTGAGAGCAAAAGCCAAGTGCTCTTTAAATTGAAGTTTGATAAGGTTATGAAAAGTACTTCATAAGATGCTACATGTGACAGCTGGAGGCAGAACTCAATGGCCAGACAATCTTCACAAGTACTTTGCTCCTAATGACTACCGACAGCCAAAAATCAACAGCAAGACCTTGTTTAGATTTAAAAATTACATTTATTTTAACAAATGTAATTTGGAATGTGGCAAATACTGGGCATTCTAGTTCAGAAATTAGTTAAATATGCTTAGAGCACCCATTTACGGTTAATATTCATGGGGAACTAAATATTAAGCAAACCAGTACAGTGGGTAAGCCAAGCTTTTTCATCATGTAAGTTTTACACCTCCAAACCTGAAAAAAGGGCTGATTGCCTCTAATTAGACTACCTGATTCAATCTGAAAAAAAAAAAAAAAAAATCTATTGCCTCTTTTATAAGCCTTACTTTGCTCACACCCTTAAAGCCTCAAAGCTATAAATAGGGCTACTCAAATACCATATGGAAAACCCCAGTGATTTCAGACATTTGTATTTATTACATCTTTCTTTGACTAGTAAATGCTTTTGTTCATACCATGGCTATCCTAGAAAGGGTTACTTTTAAAATAATGATGCCACAGTTCCAGTGTCCGTGTGCAATGGCTTTTCTATTCCTTGTTTGCACAACTTTCCCCAAACAATGCAGAAGTCATTTTTTATTTTTAGATGCTCTAGATGATAAAGGTTTGCGAAAAGTAGAAGTAAGCAATGTATGAAATTGCTGCTCATCAGTTTCTGGTTTACACAGTTATATTTTAATACGAGGGATACACTTTTAAGGAGTGGGTTGGTGTAGGAGATGCTGGTATCCAACTGCTGCATGTCTTAATTTGTGCCAGGAATATAACCAGAAAGGCTACAGGGAGAATTTCATTGCTTCCTTTCTCATGTTCTGCTGGCAACCTTGTTCCTCCTCAAGAGCTTCCTACACACAATGTCCCTAACACAGGAGAGGTGAATCAATGAGCATAAAAGGCGGTAGGAACAAATTCTTCCTTTAAAATTGCCTTCCATAGAAACTACTCCAGAGCTCCCAGATGGGAGCCCCGGACCTGTCAAAGCGGACCTGCTTTGACGGCTCTCCAGACCAGTTAATTTACTATCTAAGCCCCGCTCCCGTCCCCACCCAGGGAGGCAGTTAGATGGTTCACAGGAGTGCTTTGTTTTGGGCTAAGTCCGTACAAGTCTGTGTAAAGACACTTGGAAGAGATGGAGAAAAGCAAGAGTTTCATCACTTGCACCTACCAGCAGGCACATGAGAGCCAAGCAGGTAACGACAGAGCGAGAGAAAGTCATACTTCAGCTACTCACAGTCCAGCTCGTAATGTATATTTTTTCCCCACAACTTTTTCTTTGCTTAAGTCACAAATACAAGCACATACTGCTTCAGCTTTCACAACTCAAAGAGAAAGTGCCCGTGAGCTAAAAGGACAATATGCTGATTGAGATTTCAGCAACTCCTTGTTAGTGATGTTCCAGACCACGAACTGAAGTAAGGTGGATAGTTTCGTGTGCAATGACAATATACCCTTTGTGTATCAGCCCCTACAATTCCACACAAGGATCTTTGACTACCCAATTTAGACACAGTAAAAGTCCTTCAAAAGCAGAAGGTTATGTTCTGAAGCTTTGCATTTTGGACACGTGAAGAGACAAAGCACATTGTTGGACCATCTCTGCAGCCCTGTTGTCTGCTGAAGGCCGTACAGGGAGGTGTAGGCAGAACAAACAACCTGGCACCCCAGTGTGGGTGCCAGCACCGAGGCTGGAGCAGTATTACCTCCTGCCTCCCACCTCCTGCCATCAGGGCTCCCCTTGGAGCCCGACCCACAGAGCGGTGGCAGCCGGGGGCGGAAGAGGGCGGAGGTTTGTGGCTGCCTGCGTAACCCCAGGCGTGCCCCCAGCAGCACATTTCCACCCTGGGGAATGGAAACAGCGAGAGAGGGCTTGCCTGCCCCGCCAGCACATCCCCGCTCCCTCCAATTGCTCACACATACCCCAGTGGAAGAAGTTAGCAGACGTGGCGGGGACGTGTCGCAGGCTAAAGGCATCTTTTCTAGATGGCTTGCTGACACTAACCTGCCGGCAATTCAGGGAATGGTGGCGGCCTCACGCCGTCACTTCCCACTACAAGATTTCCAGCTTCACAGAAAGGCTCAGCGATGCCTGCTTCCCTCGAAACCCAAAGGCAAATACAACATTTCTCACATCTTTCCACACCCTCTCCAAAGAGGACGGGGGCAACCCGCTGCTTCCAGGTGGACTGGGAAGGCGACGCCTCCATCAGCTAGCACCACATCCACCTCCACAGCTTCCTCCATGCTACATCCTGCTTTACACTGAACTCTAACCCCTCTCGTTTCAGACACCGGCCTAACCAGATCGAGCCTGAAGTGAGGTTTACGCTACGGCATCCAACTCTCTGCTAGAAGTTTTTTGCTGTGTGCTTTATTTTTTGTTGTTGTAAGCCTCTAGAGCAGCAGTGTAACAAACCTCCCCTACAAATGTTGTTGTTTAGTGTATAACCTGCCTGCCTTCATCACCTTTCCCAGGTCCACGGGGGACTGGAGGTACGCAGGCCACAGGATGGGACCACCGCCTCAAAGAGACCTTAATGGATGCACGTGAGACACAAAGCCCAGAGAGATCAGCAGTAATCAATTCTATTTTTCTCTTGAGGTGGGGAGATAGCAGCTCCCCGAATGGCCTTGCCATCGCAGTATTTTATTAACTTCAGCATGACAAAGTGGGCTTGAAATCACAGACTTGTTAAAAATCCTTTGATGTTATATATGCTGCCCAAGATCCATTTATGTCAAAGAGCCCAAGATACTCCTCAAGCTCTCGCTCTTTAGTCACAGCAACAAATAAAGAAAGCCTTTGAATACGTTACCTAATATGCATATTATGACATGTCATAGCCGGGCCTTTTCCCAGCTCCTGTAGTAATTGAACTAAACCAACAATTAAATCAGAAAATGTCATTAGGCCTTAACTCACCTCCCCCCACTGCCTTCAAAAAAAAAAAAAAAAAAAAAAAACAACACCAAACCACTCTTCCTTTTCTGCGGACAAACACCTCATTTAGAGGTACCAATTGAGATAACTCTTAATTATAGTGTCTAAATCATATTTTAGTTATCCAGCCAGTCTGATTAACATTGTTCTATGAAACATTAAGCACCTTATCTTTAGTAAAGGACCACCTAATGAGCTCCAGCTGTTCTTTACCAAACCTATAATAAAATGTAAAAATCCCTATATGCAGCGGGTCTCAAATCCGATGTGCCTACAGCAATATCAGGTTTTAATTTTGTTTTATATATTATAACTAGAGGTGTGTCTAAAGCGACCCGTTACAGCCTGCCCCTCACCACCACCAGAAGTGAGGCGCAGCGAGGAGCAGAGATCCCTGCTTTTAGGATTGAGCCCAGTAGGGTTACTCTCTGTAAGCTGCCACAGCCACATATTGATTACACCCCCGCTCCCAACCACGCAACCTTTGCCATTCAGCAGCATGAACTAGCAGCAGAAATAGCTAATGGTAAGCTGAGCTTTAGTCTGCAGTTTGTGGCTGTTGTGACAGTTTGTGGCTGCTACCGCGCGTCTCCTCCTCCATTATCCTATCCAGATGCATACTGCTGACAAAGTGCAGGCAAGCGAAGCATTTCTGTGTTAGGCGACACAGAGAAGTTCTTGATCTGTCTTGATCTGCATGGCACTGGATATTCGAGCAGGGAATTTCAGGAACTGCCCTGCAGCCCCTTAGCACTGCTACAGAGCACCTTACAAACACCCAGGAACATGAACATGCACAGGAATATTAGCAATACAACCATGAAAGAAACTGTTAACAAGCAAACTGTGTCAAATAGCAAAAACTCCCCAAATCCCAGTACAATGCCTTAGTTACAGAAATATCTGTTTTCCAACATGTTTTCTTGATACATTCCAAGGGAGGATAGCAGAGAGAAAGACTTAAGAACTAAGTAGTCATCTAATATTATCTGTATTTCCACAAGTGACAATCCTTGTCCCCATAAACATTTACAATATTCCATTAATAAACTGGGATATAAATAACAACTATAAAGCTCAAAGTCCTAGCATAGTTTCAATGACTACTGTGCTTCATGTATGGTTGCGTATGTAACTGGAGAGGTCACCTTTTTACAGCAAGTATTGCTTTAAATTCAAACATGCACTGTATGTTATAAGCCTCTCACTATATTTAGCAACAATTGGCTGGTACAGAAAGATTTATTCCAAAAATAAAATAAAGCACTTCATATCATTCGGTGCTCACATGTAAGGAAAATTACGCCATTATCACAGTTATCAGAGTCTTGCAGGGCCAAAAAAGATAGGAAGTACCAGAATGCAAGTGGATGGAGGGCCATCTGGAGAGGGAGAGAGACGTAAAAGGAGAGTGGAAAAAACGAAGTTCATATTGACACCTAGATTTTAGGAAGTTAGTTATGAAGCTTGTCGCAAATTCGCTCTCCCTCTTTTCTTACAAGAACACTAAATTCAAAATCTACGGAACCATTAACTTCTTAATTACTACAGTCATTACATTCTTTTGGTTATGTGAGTCATATAAGACATAATAAAACTATTTAAGAATGATTGAAATCGACTAATACTTTTCTAATTCAACTGATACGACTGATTAAATTATTCAGTCCATTTTACAAAAAAAGATCTTTTGTAAGTGGGCATACATTGCTTTCGGAAACTCTTGTACTATATGTGAAAATTTCTCCTCTGATGAAAACAAGTTTATATTTAACAAAATAGAAAAAAGGGAACGATGAAATTTAATTCAGTGCTTGGTTTTCCCTGAAACACTTTAGCATGTTCCCTGAAACAATACAGCAAAGACAGATTTTGTGTTGTATACTGAAACACTTGCAGTTGTCCAAAATCAAGAGGTTCACAGTATTCCACAGAAACTTGCCGCACTCCAGAAGTTAACAGTTCTCAATGTTTCCTTTCTACAATGTCAACCCACACAATGTGAACCCACTCCCAGAAGTTCTTAGATTGTATGCTTGTTCAGGATAAGCTGCTGTCTCCTAAGCTTGGCTAACGAAAATTAAATATAACCAAGCTGAAGAAGCAGAGGAAACAGACCCTAGGTACTGATTCAGGGATGCACAGGTGATGGAGCAACAGAAGCAAAAAAACACTTCCTTGCAACAGTGGAAGCTCAGAGAGATCCACTTGCTTCCCATTTTCCTCCACATCTTTTTTATCTTCTCTGCTCCTAGGTTAACCTCTATGATTGCTGGATTCCTGGACAAGATGCACTGACATTTTGTTGCATTAATTTGATTCCAGCTTCTTCTTAAAGGTGGAAATCTCACTCCTCCCCGGCATATTTCTTCCACAGGTTATTCTGCTAGGTTAGTGAATTGAAAACTGTGTGCATTTGTGTACATCTTTTTACTTACTGTTATTTTTTTTCTCTTCTGGCTATCATTTATGCCAGGTTAGTGAGAGAGTCAGCTCTGAGGAGACTAAACAACAGTCTGAGCAGTGGGGAGTGGGATTCCCTGCTCCGAGCTGTTACACTGGCTGGCCCTGTCCTCTTGAGCTGCACTCAAGCAAGAGCAATACTGGTAGGAGCTACAAGAAAAGCAGGGAGATGACACGTTTTCAAGTACTGGATGCCTGAGCAAGAATCTGAATCAGGAGTTTTTAAAAAAATGCAGAAAGAGTGCTGATTCAATGGTTTGTAAATCAATCCTCTACTCAGACACTAAGCCATCCAATCTATCAGTTATGTATCTTCATAAAGAGGACTTTAAAATTAATGCAAGTTTTACTTCTAAGTTTTATTGCTTTTAAATAATTCTTTATGTCGAAGGAAAAAAAAGCAATACATTCATGCTCAAGAAAAAATAATTCATGGATATTGGAGGCATTGTCCCTCGTTTTTAACACACGTAACACACATCTAATAAAATTGTTCTAAGCTCTCTTTGCTGGAAAGATGATGTTCTTTTGTGTCTTCAGTAAGAAAACACCTGCAAATATCTCAACTGGAAGAGGAAATAAGTCCTTCTGTTCTAAAGGGAAAAAAAAGGAAAAAAGGAAAACACACGTCTGAAATTAAATCACTTACATTTGTGTGAAAAAGGGAACAAAAGGTGAGAGTTAAAAAAAAAAAAAAAATGGGAGAAGTTGGAATTTGACCATCTCTCTAATTCAATAAAACAGGACAAAACTTTGGCTTCTAATGGAGATTTTAACTTATCAAAACTTGAGGGAAGACTCCAGGGCTGGTAACTGAGGGCAGGTTCTACAGAATCTTGAGCTTGTGTAAGGGTATTATAGGATCATTGATCCTCAGAGGAGGAGGCTGTCCCTGTCTTCCCCACCAAGCATTCCCATTCCCACACCACCACCTGGGTGATCCTGAGGTCACACCACAAACAGATGCTGGGACGTGACCTAGACAGAAGCAAACCGGCCAGAGAAGTATCCTTAACAGCACAAGGGTTCACCCAACAATAGCGTGTGCGAGGGAAGGGTTAATATACATAGCATCTCAGGCTTCATCTAGCTTAATTTGCATGGATTTTATTTTTTTTTCCCCAGCACTGACTAGGCATTTTGAGCTTCAGCTGCTGGAAAAGTGGTGGGGCAGAAGACAGCACCTGGTCTAGCACCGGTACAGCCCGGCCGCTCTCCAGTTCTCCCTCTCCAGCCCCCACACGCCTCAGGTTGCAGGCTGAATGCTCCAGTTTCCAGTTTCCAAGCTGCTTGCACTGGCAAGGAGGTGCAGCCCAAGCGGCGTGCAGGGCACTAAGGGGCACCAGCGGGCCAAATGGCTACCGCTCGCTAGGGCTTGGAGGCAGGTGACTCGAGCAGCTAGCACGGCAGTGACTCCCTGAACTTCTCTATCCCCTTTTTAACCCTGGCTGTTGGCCATTTCCTCTCTGTTCCTCCTCCTCGGCGCTGCTCCATCAGGTCAGCTGCGTTTCACTCCCCCCTCCCCGAGGGCTGCTTCCTGCCCACGTTTCCTACTCCGCTCCTGAGAATCGGCCTTGCCGTCCTTCAACCCCTCCCCGCAAGCCTGAGAATTAGTCAGAAGAAAGACTTGCACGCAGAGATACTTTAATCACTGGAGGGGGAAAAAAAAAAAAAAAAAAATTCAAGGGTGTTTCCCTCTCTCCTGAGCTACTCAACTTTAGAACTGGTGACAAAAAAAGGCATCAAATATTTATACATCACATTTCTGAAGAAAAACCCAAAACTTTGTTCCCCAAATCCACTAGCACCTATAAAATATACCCCCATACCACTAAAGGAACAGACATCCGGGAAAGAAATCTCTCAAAGAGCAGGGAGGAATGGAGTAGAAGGAATAGAAAAGAAATGGAACAGAAGGTACAAATACATCATATTTGGTGTAATTCTGATACGATGTTCAGGTAAGACAATCCCTTTTTTTTAAAGTACCAATCCAATACGTTAGCTTCATAGCTGACTAAATTATCATTTCTTTCACTATATTTCAATTTTGAACATTCAAAAGTCAGCAGCACTGGCACCACTGAACTGAAGGAGGAAATACCCTTTGCAGACAAAGTTAAAAAGCAAACCTCAAAGCCATGGTGCTCTATCAGAGTGGAAGCTGGTTCACTTACTGTCCTCAGAGGAAAGAAAGAGGAGGACGCTTACGCAAGTTTGTAACACCCACATTCACGGTACAAGCAAGGGCTGATAAGTTTAAAACCAATGGATGCCTCAAATTCCACATGCAAGAGTAGGATGGAAGACCAGGAAGAAGATCCATAACAAAAGACAGGAATTTATTAATTCAGTTGTAACCTGTTCGTTACTAAGGCTGTTGATGTAATTAAAGGAAGATAATAAAAGAAAGAAAAAAAGCAAGTCCAGTGTTTCTCCTTTCATTTGCTCCAATTTTCAGCCCTTCAGTTATGTGGGCTGCTGATGATACAGACATCAGGGTTTGCAATACCACAGTATCAGCTTTCAGTCATGAAAAAAGCTTCCCCAAAACAACAGATTTAAATTTGCTCAGATAAATACAAAACATGAGGATGTGTTCAGTCATGGAAAAATAAGATGATTGCCAAATCCCACCAGCAGATCAAGACACTATAACGAAGTACGGAACAGCAGCGTCAGTTAAAAATATTTCTAGCTGGGCGATTCCTCAGATAATTCAAATGATTTCAAGAAAATACATTCAGGCCACCAACATATCATAGGAACTTTCCACATAGTCATGTTGAAGAACAAGTCTGGTAACTCTTAAGCCTCCAAAATTGGTATGCTGATGCAGACTTGTATTTTTATGCTAATGCTGCAAACTGACTTTACCCAAAACTCCGGAGCAGATAATTTAATGACACGAATTATTTTCATTGCAGTCAAATCACGGCACCCGAGGGAAGAGCTATTCTTGAAATTGCTTGTACCTCCTTAATACTTAAAAAAGAGCATAGTAAAACTACCTCAAAACTACAAATCTTTGGCCCAAAGGCCTACTCACTCCAGAATCACTCTAACCTCTTATTTACAAGTGTACACACAGCCTTCTCAAAGCTGAGGAGCAAATAAGACTTTAGGTCTCTTAATGTCAATTACTAGACTGGAATGTACCTAAGGAGTTTCATAACATGAATGTTTGTGTCTTGACAAAAGTATTTGATATCAGTTACTATATCCTTAGAGAGACCTGGATGTGAACTAGCTCACAGCAGAACCTGAACCTTCTCAGATTTTCATTCATCATTCGTCACAACTTCTGACCTGGCCTAAATTTTTTACATATATTTTTATATGTGCATGTGCATTTATAGTTTGCATGGTCATATGATCATACATATATATGTATGCATATTTCTCTACATGTAAACACCACACAACTGTAATCAATCAAGGTTGAACATTAGTGTTTAATTTGTTCCGTGTAGCCTAGCACCCTCACCAATCTTGCCAACACACATCATTTTGCTGGTTGACAAACAGTTGAAGAACAAAACTAGAATTTCCAGGGCAGCCATGTGACTTTGCTGAACGTGCAGCACATGCAGTACCCCAAGAGACCAGCTAGCAGTTAACGTGAAAGAGCCTCTGAATCAAACGAAGAAGTATCCTACAGTGTTTAGAAATTATTATTTTTTTTTGAGTTGTTCTACTTATTTACAGGAAAATGGTCAAGAATCTAAATACTTAACAGATGAGTCACGTGTTTTCTGGAACAGTGGGTTTTTGCTTACGAATATTCATTTATAGGAACAATCCTAACCATTTGAAGTTATAACATTTCTTACTAAATAAAGTTCCAGTATACACACTGAAAGGTAACTGGTTGTGAAAAGACAGGAAGGAGATGAGGCGGCTGCCTCTTCCTACTATTCCCAAGCATTAAAAATATTTAAGTACCCAAGAGAAAGTCAACTTGACTTGAGCATGCCAGCAGTACCAACTTAACACGGACTCTGCTGGGTTAGAATTCACTTTGAAACAGCCAAGCTGAAAACAGTTTGCATTAACACCCCTCTCCGTTGTGGTATATCCGAGTATAAATTATGCTGAGGCAGCAACGTGAAGGTTTAAAGTCAGAAAGGTCCTGTCACAGGGATGACTCTGCTGGTGACTCAGCTGGACTTTCCCTGCCTCTTCCCCTACAATGAAAGGCAGGAAATTTCAAAAGAGTGCATTCACGCCAAAGAGAGCCAAGAGTTACCACGCAAAGCAAAGTCACATGCCCACAGGTAAACAAGACGGAAGAAAAAAAAATCTGGTAGCAAACTGCTAGCACAAAACAAAGACCTCCTCCAAAAGAGGTTGGGCACCTCAACCCAATATTTTTCAGCACTGCCAGAGCTGCTGTAGAGTTCTACCATTTAATCTAGCATGGAGGCCATTAACCATAACCATTTGTCATTGAAGTGTTCCCATATTTGACTACAAATAATGTACATCGCTTCGTGTTTGTGGAACATGGTTAATGAATAGGACTCGAAACTCCAGCCCACACAGGAGCCAGCAGCTACTGTAAATAAAAAGTTCTGTAGAACAACACACCCAGGATAGTTTATTCTTGGCAGAGAAAACTCTTACACTCAATTACTATCAAAATGTAAGAGAAACTGCATGGCATCAGACCCCCAAAGACCTATCTAACCTGATATCCCACCTCTGATAAAGTCTGGGGAAGAATATGAGAAGTAAACATGTACACAGTAGATGCATCCCGATAACGAACTCTCAGCCACTTGTTATTTGTGGCACAGATCTGATGAGGCAAATGTGGTGCCTTCATGTTTATCCAACACTGGTGCATTTTTCTGTACATCTCAGAGATCAGCATCTTAATGTGGTGTTCTACACTCACCACCTGATAATTTGCCGAATGCCCTAAAACTATTTGGGAGACAAAACCATGAGACAAACAACATTTGTTTCATATTCACCATTTCCATGTACCCATACCACACAGAACTTTACAGATTTTTGGCTGTATCTTCCCTTCTCCCCTTTAACCATTCCTTTCCATCCTTTTATTCATGTGCTATTGTATTTTCTGAGACCTGAGGAAGGACCAAAAACTACACAGCACTTGCCACGTAGGCATACCATGCATATAGGTATGACCATGATAGCAGTTTTTGTTTTGCTCTCTACTACTTCCACAGCACTTCCTACCATTTTACTCCCGTGACTGTCATAGCGTGTCTCAGACAGCCATCCAACACCAAGATCCTGTTCCTAAGCAGAGATTTTTGTTTGCTATTCCATTGCCCAGGCACCATGCCTTCATGTATACAGCTTACAGCCAAAGGGTTGACGTTCCTATTGCATTTCTAGCCATTTAGAAATACAGTAGCTTCACTGCTGTAGGCTCTTCCTCAGTTCTGCACTTGGCACTCAGCTTTATTTGACTACATTAACAACAACAGTGAACTTTGTCATCTGACTTTCCACTCTTTTCCACAACATTTATGAATATTTTGGAGAGCACAAGCTTGTAAGCCCAACACAGATGCCTACTCCACTGTGAAAACAAACAAGCTACTCCCACCCTCTGCTTTGTACCTTGGCCAACCATCCTGCCACCTCAGAACCTGTCTCCCCACGGCCACTGAACTCTTCCAAAAGCCTTTACCAAGGAACGTTTCCAAAACAGGGCTTGAAAATCAAACACACCAACTGCACATCCCAATGCTATGCTGATGTGTATAATAGCTGTAAAATTCAACTGAAGTCAGCAAGTCACTGCTAACAAGGTCCTAGCTTTCATAACCACATCTAGCTTTCATCTGTTAATCCAGCCCAGATGAACTGTCAATCACCAGCTGTACCTCCCAGCCAAAATAATTAGCAATTTTGTACACAAAAAGTAAAGAACCCTAGAATCGACACAGCAATTTCTTTCGAGTTAAAAGCAAAAGAATTTCACTTTCCTTCCAACATATCTAAAAACAAAACAGTAATTTGGTTAACCACAAGTATTACAGCCTTCCCATGATAAGGCTAGCTTCAAATCACTGAAAAATAATTACTAAGATGGCTTCTGTTGATTTAAAAGTACATAGTGATTTTCATTTCACCAACTGCATTCATTTGTTGATTCATTTTATACAAATAAAAACAAACCAGCCATTTAAATAACTGTTGCTCAGCGAACAGTCTTCTGCCAACTGACATGAAGGCAAAACCACGACAGAGGCAGGATAGCTGCAAATTCTGCATTCAAGCTCAAGAGCAGGGTTTTCACACATCTGCATTTTTCCCCAGGGGGTGAGGAGGAGCTGAGTTTTCATTGACTCGAACAATTTATATTTGATCCAAACAGTTTTCCAGGGGGAAATGAGTGCCTGTCAAGTGTTTCATTACTACAGTCAGGTCTCAAACTAATTACTTAATGGGAAGGTACGTTAGCAATAACTTTTACCAAATAAAGACTTAACAGAAGTAGGCTAACAGAAGTTACTTGGCTAGCTACATCTGCTTGAATTACTGATTTTAATCAAATAACTTGACTTATCATGTGGTTTTCCTCTAATTATTTAGTTTCAGCACTTACCTTTGTTCAAGTTATTCATGTGCTGTTCAAAACTTTGTAATAGGCTGCACAGCTCGTTTAAGAGTTGAGCTGTCTGCATTTTACCTTTTCAGTTAAAGGGAAAGGAACCCAAGAACATTGAAAAAGCCCTTCTATTCTACAAGGAGATGCTCTCCTCCCAAACCATCTGTTGCTGCGAAAAAGAAGTTTACTGGATGATCAGATGAAAACATGGAATTAACTCCGCTAGAGAAGACCACAGCTTTAGAGCTCAGCCTTTGTCATGGTCAATCTCAAGTCTCCCATTCCTACGTCCCCACCATCGTTAGCTGCGAAAGGTATCAGCAATGCTGGGTTTTGCTCCTTACAGCTTTATGAGTCTTGTTTTACGATGTCTAGATTTTTTTTTTTTCCCGCTAGATGTGTCAGCTCTCATCTTCAGGGTAAAAGCAATGTCTCCAATCTCATACCTCTTTCTGATCTGCAATCTTTTTGTACAGATTTTTCCATGCCATCATGTCCGTCAAATTTTCAAAATTTCTGCTTATTCTCGTTTGTTTTTTTGTTTGTTTGTTTTTATGTGTTTTTTTTTGTTTTTTTTTTTTTTTTTCCCATGAAGTTCTCTCCTTTTCTGTCCCACTTAGCCACACAACCAATAACACAAGACGCATTGCCAGGAGCCACCCATTCAGCCAGGACCGCACAACCCTACATCCACGCGAGAACAGCAATTTACATTCCCCAAAGTGTGAGCCTGGATGTGGGGGTAGAGGAATGGCCACAATGCGAATAAAATTCCCCCCCGCCCAATTAAGTGGAGTAAAGGAGAGAAAGATGGTCGTGAAGACACCCTTCCAAGGGCAGAGCTTCCTCTTCCCACCCATGAAGAGTCCGGCCTTCCCCTCACCCCGGCTTAGCCCCTGATCTCCCTTGCAGGGCTTCATCACCCTACGGCATACACCCAGCGCTCCCCCCTCGGAGAATGTGGAAGCCTCTCCCAGCTGCTGAGCTGCTACATCCACCACTCCTTGTCAGCTGCCTCTCCGCAGCACATACATCTGATTCCCAGAGCCGCCTCATGCTGTGCGGAGCAGCTAACAGAAGCAGCCGGCAGGCAGCAGCGGAGGGGACTGCCGAGCAGCTGCCTTCCACGCAGTCCTGGGACGCTGGCTAGGACAGCTGTTTTTATGATTTATTGGGCTTATTGTAGCGTCGTGTCATTAGGACTGCATTCCAACAATTGTCTCCAAATATTTATGGGCAGAGCTGCTTGGCATTAATTACCGCGGGGCTTTAAAAATAATTAAACCTCCGATATCTTGGCCACCTATTCGTTCGGTACCAAAACCTCTTGAATGATTGACTGACAGAGCCAGAGGCAAGCGGTGGCAAAGCCAAAGATCCCAAAAGGCACCTTTTCAGCTCAGGTTTAACTTACTAACACGTAGTCAAACCTGCTAAGCTACAGAGGGATCAAGATGTTTTAACATTTCTAGTTTTTAATTGAAGAACAACATGGAAGCAATATATTTTCACTGCAATCCAGCAGATCAGAGACTCGGTAAAATAAAACTTCTATCTTACTTGAGATTTCATTTAAGCCTCAGAAGATTTGATTTTAGACTATGATTCACATCTGCTATCTTCTGTTGCATAAACCGTTGCCCCATCACTTCCCAACTGCATTACTTTGTGCTGAACAAAGTTTGTCCTGGAATTTTTTCACATATGAAAATTTCAGCTTGAACTTAACAAAACGAAAACAAAGCATTTGCTTAGCATTTAAAGAAAATGCTCAGTTTTGCTAAGACAAACCCATTACAACACACACTTCTTTTTGCAGGTTGCAAATACAAGATGCTAGTTTAAATTACAGTTCTCACACATGCTTTCTATTTTCTCCTCAAAGGAACCAACAAGGAAAAAGAAGCAGGTATTCAGTTTGTCCTGGCGCTGGATCATATTTCAGTCTATCCATAATGTTGCCCTGTAATAATCACTGTAAGTACATTAGCAAGCTATCTGAACCTCATTTTACCTTCAGCTTCCGTGTACCAAGAAAGCCACGTAACCAGTGAAAATCAGGGCAGTCAAGCTCGAACAACTGTTTTGAAAACACAGACCTTGTGTATACTGAAATTATTGCAAATGCATTTCATCTTTTACTCATCGGAAGCAGCTTACCTGAAGGACAGGCACTTTTTGCGGTGTGTTTTGTGGTGACTGGTGAAGCTGTGCCCAAGGCTGATGATGAGGATGTGGTGGTGGTGAAGACTGATGATGTATCCCTGGATGAGGCTGCATGGGAGGACAGGTTGGCATTTGCTGTTGAAAAGACTGCTGTTGACTAGGAAGCTGCTGGCCAGATATTAGTCGCTCTTGTATTGCTTGTGGATCTGCAAGGCCAACACCTGGACAACCGTTTGGTCTCATGTGCCCACCCATCTCCCGTGGTGTTGAAGACATACCCATAAACGGCCGATTCTGTTGCATGTTTCGGGGGCCCATATTCCTTTGTCCAATTCCCATGGCACCAGGGGGCTGGTGTGACGGCTGAGGATGGGGTATATTTGGATAATTGCCAACTTCCATTGGTATTCCAGCGCTACCGGGTCTGACCTGCGGAGGAGGTGTACCTGCTGGATTACTCATTGCTTTCATAGGTGACATGGGAGGTGGAGAGGCATAAGTTCCCTGAGGCTGTGAAGGGTGCATAGTTTGCGTGTTCATTTGGTTAAGTGAGCCACTAGGGTGGATGGGTTGCTGGTGCATTAGTCCTTGACCACTGTTTGATGGAAATCCTACAGCATTTGGGTATCTTGGTACAGACTGATTCATTGGAGTGTTATTTGTAAGGCCTAAATTCTGATTCATCCCTGTATTATTAACTAATCCCTGATTAAGGTTACTGTAAGGATATCGAGAATACTGCCCTGAGTTGTTTATAGTAGGTGAGGGTACCGTCTGGCTCCGAGAACTAAAATTAAGTGTTTGCGGCCGAACAGCACCCTGCTGGGGAGGATTAGGGGAGAATCTGGGACTGTGGGCTACTGATTCTCCATGGAGAGCAGTGGGGGGATGGTGGTGAAATTGCTGGACTGAGTGTCGCAAAGAAGGTGCCATACTGGGATTCTGCTGGGGCACATGAGACAAGTGGCCAGGTCCTGAGGTGGCAATGAAAGGGTTTCCCTGATTGAGGCCTTCCTGGCCTTGAGAAAACTGGTTCATCCTTTGCTGTTGCGGCTGACCGTGCTGCTGCATTGAAAAATCGCCGCGAGCCATGTAGTTTCCCATCTGCTGCATGTGCTGAGGGTGGCCCTGCCCAGGGGGTCCGGAGGGTGCCTGAGGCGGCTGCGTCGGTTGCGGCTGCGGCTGCTGCTGCTGCTGGTAGGGTGCTCTGATCTGGTCTGGCACTTGAACCGCCCGCGGCCCCCACATGGAGCCACTGTCTACGAAGGGTTGCCCGTGTCTTTCGTTCTGCATGCTAGGATAGACTCCCATCTGACCACCGGCACCACTGCCGTGAGGAACCTGAGGAACCGGGGGGTTGTGATACTGCGAATGAGGTGACGCTATACCGTTCCCAGGGGCATTGCTTATCATCCTGTTCGGCTGATCCATCAGGTGCATTTTCTGCTGTTCGTATTGATTATAGTGATCAAAATGGGTCAACTTTGCTTGGTTTTGATTTGCGGGGGGGTGATGAAGAGATGACTGTAAAGAGGGAAATCCTTGATCCATGGGCATTTGCTGCCCCATAGGATTCACTGGGTTTTCAGGATATCCACATTCTCCAAGACCTTCCAGCCCTTCGCTGAAAATATTCCCATCTTCTCCAAACAGACTCATCATTCCTGGATCTGCCATCTTTTTTCAGCACACAGCTCCTCGGAGCTACAACTAGAAAGCTAGTCTGTGCTTCACCTCGGTGAGGTGTTTTGTCCTCAAAGCCTTTAATCCTCAACTAATCTCCTTCATGTCATTCCATATTTCCTTAATTCTTTTGGACCACGCAGTGTCAGGCAAAGTCTGGTTACTGCTCCTAGAGGAAGCGGGGGAAGGGAGAGAAAGAAAGGAAAATGTTGAAATAAATAACATCGGGCAATATAAACAAAACACAGTTAACTCTTTTTTAGACAACGGCAGCTAGTTTCAGCCCCTGAAGCACATCTTAAAAACGCATTTCACTTTAAGAAGGTTGCGTTAGCTTTATCAGGAGCTTTATTACGATAGAGAGTTAGGAAGCAAGCAAAACACTACCCTTAACCTTAAATTAATCCATTCACTACACTTCCTAGTGTTCCTTTCTTGGGTGGAATAGAACAAAAGAACACAACATGCAGCAGCAGCAGCTGCCACAGCAGGTAGGCAGATGTATGAATATAGCCAAGCAGCCCATCTGCCGAACTAAAGCCCTGAAAACGCTCTAGTTACCAACAGCATGTCCTTAACCTTATTCCCTTGAGCTGCGTAATCAGATGAGCAAGCAGAAGCACCTAGTCCTGCGACAGACTAAAGTTAGTTATACAGACAACAGATTTTTCAAACACGCACAGAGGTGACCCTCTAAAACATACTAAACTCCAGGACATAATTCAACATTTAGGGAAAAAAAAAATATTTATTTTCTTAAACACATAATTTATCTTAATTAAACCAAATTGCAAACTGAAAGACAACATGACTCCTCCTTGTTTAAACAAAACTATACACTGAATTTGTGTAAGAAAATTAATTTCAAAAGCTTCATTTTATACATGGCAGATATCTGAATCCCCAGCACCATCTCCCTCACGATGATTACGGGGAACACTGTCACTGCAGTTCATTATTCACCTTCAAGCAATCATGCTACCAACCATAACTACACTAATTCAGAAGGCCACACTGAAGTTTTGTTCTCTTGAAAATTACGCTCCGCACAAGTCACTAAGGAGAACTAGCAATGGCAAAAGAATTTAAATATTAAAATAGTCACCCAACAACGTATGTACTTGGACTTGGGGGCTGGCAAATTATGTAATGCATGTTAACAGAACAGCTTCAGAGAAGTTCGAGTTTCGCTTTTTGACAGGGAAGCCTAGCATGTTCTGAAATACCTCCCCCTTTCCTCACGACTCAAATGACTTTGTCTTCTTACAACCAAAGCTATTCTAACACTATCTCTCCTTCTTAAGACCAGAATTTTAAATGCTGTGGTCAAGGAAGCCCATCCACATAGCAAATAAAACCAAAACAACTATTTTTGCATCATTGCCATTATTTAGTATTAACTGTACTTGCAGATACTGACCTGCACTTCATCAGTGATCACTCAAAACAAGATTTACAAATTTGTGCTTTCACATCAGACATCTCATCGCAGAGGAGGGATACTTTCAGTCACTTGGATGCAAAATGCCAGGCCATACTGTTCTAACCAGAGGCAATTTGCCCCAAACAAGTTTTAGGAAGAAAATATCGGCACATTTGTTACACTTCTGGTAGCCATTGTCAAGAGGACCTTCTACAGCATGAGGCAGAGGGCGAGAGGAAAAGCACAAGCATTTATCACTCCTCTTAAAATAGCATTTGAATGTCACCTTTAAAACCACACTCTTAAATCTCTTTAGTGCTCAGCTGGGATATTAACACTTATATTTCTAAATCACTTGAGGGTAAATTCTTACAAGCCACCTTCATGTCTCTTAATATCTATTTCTTTTGATTTCATTTTCTTTATTAAGCAAGAGCCATCTGTACTGCTTCCCACCTCAATCAGTTTACTAAAACACAGCATAAGAAAGCTCCAACAAAGCAAGGAGCCTCCTTCGCTGAAACAAGCTTTCAGCATTAGTCTGCTCCAGAGCAAGCCGTTCAGTCACGGTGAAGACCCCTCCAGTGATTTAAGATCACCCAAAGACTTCTGAGGCTGCACACTGCAGTCAGGAGCTGGCAAAGCTGAACACCATCATGTACAGAGGGCCTCTAATAGAGCAGTCGCTTTGCTGGGAAAGGCTAAGCAGCACAGTGCACAGCTACCCTGGGCAATATCAACCTCGAGCCAAGCTGAGGATCTTCCTTCCCCAGCCTACTTACACCCACAGAATTACGGACAGGAAGAATTTTCACTGATTTTATTACATAAATCAGCTGACAAGCTTCCGATAAAACTCAAGTGCTAGTCAGCCACCACCAACAGCCAACATCAGCAAACAGTAGTTAGGAATTGCTACTATACCCACAAACCCAAACTGAAATAATGTAAGGGTTTGGCTCAAACAAACACCTCCATTTTGCTCAGCTGGCTCCGTCCTGCTCTGCAGATCTGGACTCCGACCCATCACTTGCATGGAAGGAGATGTGCTATTGAACCCAGAACACGTCTGTTTTCCTGAGCACATGGCCTTTAAAAAGATAAGCAACCTCTAAGTTTATGCTACGCTTTGCACGCAAACAGATCTATCATCTAAATTAAGAGTGAAAATGCTGTTTGCCACTATTTATGATTTTAGCTCTGCATTTTTATCTGAAGTGCCAATTGATTTCATGCTTGTGCTGTTAATGCTAAAGCTATAAGGTTTGAAACATGGCATGAAAAAGTGTTTGAGAAGTTGCCTCCAAGTTGTGGTAGTATTTCTTCAGATTTAAGTTTGGCCTTAAATCTATGACCACAGTCATTTACAGTCAACTGCACTCTCACCAACCTTATTCTACTTCCCCAAACAAGAGTTGCACCTCTGATGTGATATATGACTTATATATACAGCACATGTTTAAGAATGCAAGACTGTAGCAGCTACAGCCTAATCAAAACAAATTAACCAACTTTTTTTTAACCAATAAGTCAGCACTTGAAATTTCCTTGTAACTCTCCACCTTCTATGTTAATAGGACAAAAGTCTTCTTGATAATTAAGCAAGTCACGGGAGTCACAGCTTTACAATAAATTGCAGGCATTTATTTGCTTCTTTCACTACAAGCAATGTAATTTCTCTGCTTAAATCCTTTAGTCTGATCAAGGTTGTTTTTCAGTTGTTGTTACTGTTCTGCTTTTTTTCTATTTGAAAAAAAAAAAAGGCACAGACAAAATAAAACAAGGTTAGGTCCTTCATCAAAGAGTAATTCTAGCTAAGACATTCACTAAGCAGTATCGTTCACTTCCCCAAGAAAGCAAGCATACTAACATCAAGGCTGGACAAAGACTGACCATGATATATTGAAGCCTAAATTTGTGGTTTTTTGCTTCTACAGCTTAAAAATACATATTTATGCATCATCTTCTCTGCTACCCCATTTGCTACAACTAAGATACATTCATGAAACAATGAATATCTGAATCCTTAAACAAGCAGATTGCTGAATAAACGTGACTGTATGAAGAGATGGTGATTTTTTTCTAAACATAATCTTAACCAAACTCACAGACGTTGCTATAAAACTCTATACTTTTTCTGTTCCTGAACATGAAAGTTTGTACCGAGCAGACTGAACTCAAGAGTCAATGGATATATTTCCTTAATGCTGCCTAGACAACCTACTTCTGCTCAAAGCAATGGTATGATCCCAACCGCCAGGACAGTCGATTGCTTAACAACCCTGTTGTCTCAACAGACAAAGCTTAAGTTTACTCTAGTCCGCAACATTCCAGTCCTAAACAGCCAGACCTCCCATTTAAGTCGTAGTTAACCATTGCTCGACTTAGTATTTCAGAGTTCAGCAGCCTTGGGCAGCTCCCCACTTTTATGAGTGAAACAGAACTGGCTGCTGCATAAGCATAACCTGATGTAGCGCTGCAGACACTCAAACCTGAACTTCGTTAGCCTGGTTCCCAAAGCAGAAAGCAGCAGGTCCCGGCCCTCAAGAAAAGGAAGCAGCAAGGGCAGCATACAGACGTGCCTGCCCTCCGCTAAGCCATCTGCACATTCTTCTGCTCAGAAGAGCTATTTGTAAATCAGCAGGTCCCTCTATGTCCTTCTACACAAGAGATTTAACACTATTTCTTGATAGCTATACAGCAAGTAAACCAAAAAAAAAAAAAACAAACCAACAGAATGTGTAAAGGCTGCTAATACTGACTGCTCGAAGCTCTTCTTCCAAGTGAGATGTGTCATACGCAGCTGACATATACATGTATATGACACATACAGCTATCAGTTGATATCTCAGACAAAACTATAAGTACTTGACAGACACAAACAAAACAGTTTCTTATATAACGAAACTGTGCATCCATACAATACAATATGCACTGCAAATACCATGCTGCTTTGAAGAATTAGGCTAAAGAGACCTCTCAAGCTAAAAACAGAAGCCAAAGGTCATTTTAAGACTGAAGCCTCAAAAATGTAGGATTAAACATTAGGCTACTAAATCTGCATTTAAACAGTGCATATTTAAACTGCTTTTCAATACCACTAAGCTCCTCCTGGCTGCTAGGAGTAGTAATTTAAGTATTTGCCACATAGGAGTAGATGGCACACACGACAACAACCAAAGATACATTTTATGTTGGAGGAAATCATTCACCAAAAACTCCATAAACACCAGAAATATCCTGGTAAATTCACAAAAATTACGCCAAGAAATGACTGCTATAGAAGACAGCTGATGAGATTTCTACTTTTCAGCTCATCTACCTATGGAACAAGCAGCACTTCTGATGCCAGGACACTTAAGCAGGTGCCATACCATACGCATAGGAAGCATGCATAGTCTCCTGCTTATTTAATGCTTAGTTCTCGTTCTATCACAGACAACTCTTCATGCATAGTACATTCCTCCCGCATATAGATTATCCAAAAGAAAAAACAGATCTGTAAACTGATTACAATAAGATTTTTAACTGTAACTTCCAAAGAAACATGGTTATCTGAGTGCCTAAAAGACACTTCATATCTATCTATAATGCTTTCCTATAATGCTTTTTTCTTTTAATGCCATAATACACTTCAGAAAGTACAGCTGTGTTAAAAATCAAGTCCATATAGCTTGTATCAGATCAAAGGATGGCAGGAATCTTGTTCCCCCCTGCCCTGGGAAAGGGAGAACGGACTTGTGAAGGTAAAAAGAATGAACTCACACGGTTCAGGAATATTCTTCTGCCTTCAGTGACAAGAGACAGCAAATACAATGTAAGTATTTCTGAAAAGTTTAATTTCAGATCTGTCTTAGTAAAATCCAGCTAATTAGCTCATTGCAGAAAACACATCCCTGCAGAAATTCACACTGGCAAATTTAAGGCACTTAATATGTCCTGTTAAACCAACGAGGAGGGGGAGGTGGAATAAAAACCTCACATGCCTTTCCTCAGAAATCAGTTTTTGCATATGTGGAGTCACCTAAACACCACAAATGTTATTCAACAACATTTGGGGGGCAAGAAATCCATCAAACCTAAGTTTCCCACACAATCTTCAAGTAGAAACCAGATTGTGTTTTATTTCCCTAACACATCATGTACTTTGGCAAAGAACAGGCTTTTACAGAGGCAACTGAGGGCACAACAGCCTTAGAATATTTGGCAGCTCGCTGCTGTCAAGCAGCTGATGCAGGAATGACCAGCTAGAGTTCAGCCTGTGCCACACATTTGGAAACAATATCCTACGTCATTCAAGTTCACAGGAGCTTTGATACGAGAACCACAACGGCATCATCTAGGAGGAGGATGATGCAAACCCACCCAGCCTGGCTGTTACAACACACGCACTGGCGGCAAGCGACTTCTGCATTCACAGCTGCGAGCGCTCCTCCTAACATGGGGCACTGCTAATTTTAAATCAGCACCTACAGCGTTAAGCAAGAAGCCACAAGCAAACGTGGTCTTTTCTTTCCAGAAGAAAAAGAGGAACGTGTTTATTCCTTTTGTTAGAAAAACCCAAGTGCATACTTTTAATTAGGTAATCAGAAGGGGGGAAAAATTTTGTTTTTACATATAAGTACATTACAAAGGGCAAGAGGGGGAGGAACAAGTCTAAGCCAGAAACACTTCAGTTTTTCGTGTTATGTGGCTTGGAATTTTAAGAGGCCTTTTTTGGTCATACGACCACCCTCTCTCCCAACATAAGTTTAAAATACAGATGGGAGAAGGAGGAGGTTTATCTAAAAATAGTCCTAGATAAGTAAGAGAAACAATTGCAGTCACAAAAATATGTCAGGAATACTTTTAAAAATACTCGATAGCCGCGTTATCTCGCAAATAGCCCTCTGAAGAGGAGCAGGGGCAGGTTTAGCATAACCCTGTGCTCGGCCTGGACGACATGCGAGCACAGGACGCCTGGACGCCAAGCACAGCCCATGCGATGTGTGTGATTTTTAAGCTTTAACCAGAGGGTGAAGCATCACTGGTGCTGAGTGCTCGGTCCCCGCTGCGGACATGGGCCATGGCGACGCGAGGACAGCAGGAACAAAAAGCCCGAGCGGGACCAGGGGGGAGGCGTCAGAGGGAAGCCATATATTGCTGCCATCAGTCACCACGAAATCTCCTAGCAATTACGTCCCCTTATAAAGCTGACACTAAACCAGCCGAGGATTCAAGAGGTGGGGCCAGCGGCGACCCGCTGAGGCGCTGAAAAAACACCCGGCGCAACTGATGACTCTTGTTAAGGGCCGCGCTTTTTGTGCACCTACTGCAGTTGTCACTGATTAACCAACTGATCTGGCAATTTCCTACATTCTTTTGCATTTAAAAAGGATCTGAGGGCTGAGAGTCGTCCCCTTTCATATTCCAGGAGGAGCTGGAGACGGCAGCCAGGCCTGGCCAGGGCGCAGGGGCCCCGCTCCGGCCGCCCTCCTCCCCCCCACTTGAGCCTTGCAGCTGAAAATAATTTATCTGTTGGCTTTGCGAGAGCCCAGCATCTGCGATTGGGAGGGAAACGTATCCATCACGAGTAAACTTGAGCACAAAGACAGGCGGGGTGTCACAGGATACCGAGGGCCAGAGGTCACGGCAGCGAGCGGGAGGCTTTGCGCGGGCCGGGGCATGCCGCAGGCATGGCTGCCCCCGTCCTCTTCGGCGTGCAAAGCGGTGCAAAATGGCAGTGGTGGGACACGGTGACATCTCCGGGGTCAACGAAGTGCCCACACGGCCGCCATCACACAACGATAATGGGCAGGTGATGGAGGAGCAGGGCCCGCAGCCTTCCCCTTCGGCTGAGCGGTTGGAAGCGGCTCGCGGTGTTTGGAGAGCTGGGAACTGTAAAAATTCATGAGGTGGATACGCGGCTGTTTCCCAGGGTTTCCAAGCACGTGATTTTCAGTGAAATGTATTTTTTTAATCATGGGCAGGTTTTAAACTTAATCATTATCCCAAAAGGCTATTTCCAGCTAGGGAATTATGAGCACTTTAAAGTAGCCAGACCCTATATTTTACTTTACCTGTTAAAAGGCCAATACAATCATGTTTCATTCATAGTTTATGAAGTCTGAAAAACCACTTGATGAAATTACAGTCTACCCATACCACACATGGTATATTTGTCCATGTATATTCTATAATCATTTCAATTTATGACTTGTACTTAAGAGTCATTTTCCTGTACATGTGTTCTTCATAAATACTGGTAGATCACAGTCTGCATTTGTACAGGAACCACATATCCACACTCATTTCTGTGAAGATAAATACACTTTATACATCCAAAGTGAAAAGCCAGAGTTTTCACAGAACTAAAGAGAACATATTTCAGGGTCGCAGAACAAAATGGTAGTTCTCCCTTACGCTCTTTACATGTGGCAAGATGAATCATCCTACATCTGAACTTAAGCCCTTACTCAGCATCCAGCACTGATGGTAATTTTTGCCCAATATATTTAGCACACTGCCTTGAACCTTTCGACAAATAAAAAAATTATACACTACATTAGAAAAGGATTACAAGTTATCCTCCCCTCCCCAAAATAACATCAATGTTATATAAAGTAAATATTTTAAATGAAATCACACATGGCCTATTGGATTTTACAAGTCTTGCTTTTGGGTATGACAGGTCTTTTCACTAACAAACATAGCAATTCTGTATTTATGATATGCAATAGTCTATTTAAAAAGCAGTGTTAAATTATTTCATTAACTTGAAGTCAACCATAACCGGAAAGGGAACAAGGGGACAAGAAAAATAGTACACTGGACAGAATACATTTCAGGAACCTTTATTTACTGCCTGGACTGTTAAATAGGCCCACTGATTTCCCACAGAATATGGCAGCTGAGATACAGGACAAATACCTAAACACCTTCCACATCTGCTCTTAATTGGACTGCTCAAGTTTTTGCTTTTTAAAAAAGACAAAATAAAGAAAAATAAACATAGGATGTTCTATTTGATAATCTTAAAGAAAGATATGCCAAAAAGGTGGTTTATTCTTGGCCTGTGGACTGGGAACATGCTCTTGTATATATATATATATATGAAGTTTGACTTTGTTTTTGAACATGATGCCTGCCTCAATGATGACCAGTGATTATTAAGGTCACACTATAAGTGACTATACCAAGTTATTTTCTGCAACAGAGAACATTGAAAAGAAAAGAGTTCGAAGCTCTCAACAGTTTCCTGTGTACATGGCTAAGATACTAAAGAATAAAAACCTGCTACCTTCAAGTTCACATATTTCCTGGGCTCATTTACTTCATCTATATTTTACATTACAGTTCATAGGTGAGTATACAGACAGGGAAAAAGGTGCCTACACAGTATAAGCAATCCTGCCAGAAGTTATACATTGGAATGGGGACTGCCAGATCAATGCAATCAGGCATTGTGTCCAGCGTGGCTTTCCTTTCCAGGCAGAACTGAGCTAGAATGCTTGTCCTCTTTAAAAGCAGAGGAGATTCAAAAGGAAGAGAATTAAATCTCCTTGTGCAGAACTTTAATAAGTCTCCAGTTTCTTCTTTACAAAGAAGAAAAACTAGGGTACTGTCAAATGTGTTGTTTAATTGAGACACACTTTTAAATGACTCCAGTGTATTTCTACTCAAAAAGCAAACATAAAAAAAAGCCTTCCGCGGGAAAAAATTGTCATATGAAGTTTTAGACCTATGCCACTTACTCCCCTTTTCATTGAGATTTTAAAGAACTTGGAAGTAGTCTGCAAGTCAAAGATAATTACTGATCCAGTCTCCAGAGCTATAGTCATTCAAGCTATTGCAAGCAGTAGAAGCAGCTGACATTCATCTACAACGCCCAACAGGAAAGTTCTTGAGCTACCTTCAATTCTCCACAAGCTTTTCAGAGACTGATGATGAGCATACAAGAGTAGTGCTGCGTATCTGCTCATGTACACAATGCAAAAGGAGATTTTTACTCATCTGAGAAACAAACTTGGAAATAGGTTCTGTTTCATGGAAGGTAGCTCCATCTCTCAAAAAGCAGGGCTAAACTCAAAACTGAAACCACCGTCTTTATCTTTACTGTTCTTAATGATTCACATTCCATTTAAATTAACCCTTTAAGCTTATCAATCTTACTACATCATTTACAAAGGATTGTATATTTACACCTTTTAAAAATAAACGCATTCTCATAGTGTTCTCCCTTCAGCAAAAAAAAAAAAAAAAAAAAAACACATTTTTTCTACTCATTAAAAACTTTCTGTGAGGTTAAAATTTAGTGTAGATTTTTTGTTTGTTTGTTTGTTTTTAAGTAGGAAAAGCACACAAATTAAAAGAGAGGGGTAAATATTCTAATTTTTTGGTCAACCTATTGAAGAAGTCTGAAAAGTCAGGAAAAGTCTGGTTGATAAAATTGTTTATAAAAACAAGGCAAAAATACTTAAGCAGCAAAGATTATAGAACAACAGAATTCCAGATTCAATAATATCAGACAGCTAAAAACATATTCCTGACCTTACAAACTATGTAGAGAGAGAAATTAAAACAGGTACAAAGAATTTGAGATGGCAATGGTAAATAAAAATTCCAGCTTGATTTTCTCTCTACAGAAAGACTCCCTCAGAATACAACAGCCATCAAAAGACCAAAAGCATGAAACCCTCCGCTGTGTTTTACTTAAGATGCAAACAATAAATGGCATTATCATAGAATCCTTAGCACATCAGGAAGCAGCCTGTCTCTCTAAGTTAGTGTGCAAAGACTTGCATCACTCTGAACCCAATATACGGTGCACAGCTGAGGAAAAAAGCATGGATGAGGCTCTGCTAGAGATCAATTGATTCAGGGACCAATGGAAATGGTGGCTATGTTTATGCTGTATAAGCCGAAGCTATTTGGACCACCAGCTGAGATTCAGGTAACTGTTTCATTAATGATGCCTATAAAATAAAATCTAGTTCTAGTATCCCCCAGTTATATATACTATTTGACTGGCCATGAAAGTAAAGTATGTAGAATTACTTGAAAGGGATGATAAACTGCCTGCTGCCACTAATAAAACCTCCACAACGAGCTTTTCCAACCAACTTTTAACATCACCTTTTTAATTATTGTATCTGATGACAAAGCATCATCCGAAAACCTGAAGCACAGAAGATCATGATTCTTCCTTTCCTACCCTGCTTAGCACCTTAAATCCAGATGTACCCTCTGTGTTTTTCAGAGAACAACGATCTCAGAACTTAGTCTTGAAGTAGGATCAAGAGAGAAGATCACCTCAGGGGAAAAAAAAAAATAAATCACATGATATCTTCAACTGGAATTGCAGCTTCAGAGCAAAGCAAGCTGAAACATCTCACCTCAGTACCCCTTGGACACTGTATACCACTGCCAAGCTTGGATAAGAAGGTGTTGTTGAAAAAATTAGTAAAAAAGTAAATAAAAATCAAAGAAACTTCAGTGTCTTATCACTATAAAATACATGAAGACTTAACCTGATAGACTGACCTCATACCACCTGGATACAGGTTTTGTAAAACTGTTAATGGAGCTCTTGTTCAGAGTTCCCTCAAAACCAGTTCTCATTTCACTGTGTAATGGATGCTAACAGAGGATGATGCATCACCAACTGAACCTATCATCTCCATAGCACCCAACACAGCTTTGCTCACTACTCAAAAAATAAAATAAAATAAAATTAAGCACAGGGGTTACTGGGACCAGCTTACTACAGAGATGTCTGCAATGCATTAGCAATAGCAATAGCTGTCAGTCAGATTTGTGCCCAAGGGTTGCATGAGGATGGTTCTGAGCATCCAGGTAAGCTAGCTGCCACCTTGCCTTTGTAAAACACCTCCCACTAGTCAGCCATGCCTCTCACTGCAAGCTTGGGTGAGAGCAGAGGCTGCTTTCTCAACTTTCTCAAAAGCTGCTGATATCAAAAACTTCAAAAAATTCAATATTTATTGAATACTGGTATCTTTTTTTTTTTTTTTTTTTCACCTCTGGAAGATTGCATTTGTGCTTGGTTTGTGGCTACTTACAAAGTAACTTTCAAGGGGCAGGCTAAGTGAAGGTTTTGTGGAACAAATTCCAAACCTTAGTCCTGAATATATTTCAGGACTAATATAAATATATTTCAGGACTATTTCTGAATATAATATTTTCAGTGAATAGTTAGTAAAGCATTAAGTTAAAAAAGCAACACTTCATGTTCAATATCTGTCTGCTTAAAAGGGGAAAATCCCTTAATTCTTTAGGGACCTCAAGATTGTAAGCAGCGTCAGATACAGGAGGGATGATTCAATTTCTTCACAACATTACGATACTCTACCAAGAAACAGGCTAACTCACTTTTTCTGTTTACAATAAACACATAATTCAGCTCAGTTCATTTAAACCAGGAGAGTCAGCTCCGTGCTATCAGCCTGGTCCACAAATTGCCCTTGTTGACAATCTCAGAATTTAAGATTATTGATATAGCCATGACATACCACTTTACCTGAAGATGTATAGTTAATTTTTCATGTCTCATAACCATTCCTCTATGTCTTCTTCACAACAAGGACAAAACTGAGCCTCCTCTCACACCTTCTAAACACTGAATGAAGTAATGTCATCAAAACTGTAGTGAATTTACAGCTCAGGTCCAGAGCAGCACCGTAAAAGCCTTTTTTCCAGAGCTGAAGCCAACCAAAACAAGTTTAAAGACAGGGTTTTGTTCAAGAAGCAAGGAGAAAATATACATCAACAAAGCAGCGATGCAAGGGACATCTACAAGATAGAAATCTATGTAGCGCCTCTATTTCAAAGCTACGACGGCAATATAGTCCAATCAGTTATACTGCCGCTTTTTAATTTTGTTAGGAAAGCAGCGTCCATCTGTTATTTCACAAAAGACATACCGCCTTTTATGACAACTGTTACAAATGAAGCAGGGTTACAGAACACACTCCAAAATCTTTTTTTACAGTTTTGAGAACTAGACTGAAGATGTCAATGTATATCAAACTTTACACCGAAGCCATGACTACGCAGTTTCCCCTACTTGTTTTGGACCTAGACATCCAAAGCTTTGACTAAATTCAAACCCAGATAACTAATAATTCAGTTTCTCATTTCTGCTGTGCCATACAGTAGCTAATTAATCTGAGAGCTTGCTAGCTAGCCAGACTAGCATACCAAATAACCTAACTCTTACACCATCAGTAGACACTCACTCCACTGTGTATTGTTCCCAAACTTTAAAAATAAATAAATAAATAAATAATAATAATCACAAATTGGCTTCTCTTTGACCCTGATTTTGTACATTCACTAATAACGCATAAGATGTGGTGGGAAGGGAGGAAGCTTTTTTCCCAAAACATTGCACAGCCCCTTACCTGACATCTCCAGATCCACTGTCATTGCTGAGCTGAATTGCTAAGCTGTTAGCAACATGGTAGCTGCTCCAGACCGAGCACACAACTCAGATGCTGAGTCACACAACTGACACCCATCAATAAAATCACTCCTGTGTCACTGAGTCCTCTCCTCCTCGGTCACCCTTCCCTTCACTCCACATTTTTCAGGAAGGCAACACATCTCATGGGCACAGAGCTTCTTTTCACTCTGCCCAGAGCAACGTGCGACAGCAGCAGGGACAGCCATGCACCTGCACAGGAAACCATCCGGAGGTAAATTACACCTCCGATAACGTAGTACATCCATTCTCCCAAAAGGCAAGCAGTTGCTCATATCAGCAACTCCCTAATATGTTATTTCTCCATTATCGATTTCCATCAGCATCAGGCTAACAAATGCATGATCCCCAGCTAGACAGAAATCAGCGAGTTACACGTACCGTGTTAGCTGGTACTGGGGAGGGCTAATTTGAGGACTACGTAGAAACCTTGCTTTCAGGAGAATGAGCATTAGCACTTTTAATGCGCTCGGGGATTTCAAGTTGAATGTAAGAATCGCTTAAAAAAAAAAAATCACTTTACAGTAATTTTCAACTGGTTGCCTAACACCCACCACCTAAGTGACTATCATCAAAACACAACCACAACACTGGGGATAAATTAATATTAAAAAGCTTCAGTGAGATCACAGAAGTCCTCAACAAAGGCAGCCCAAGCTGTCAGAGCACACTTCTCCCACACGAGGAGAAGCAGCGAGGTTGTAGAAACAAAAAGCTTCACTCTGTTACAGAAACGGGTGCATTCCTCATTTCCACACATCAGTCTGAAACCCAAACCAATTTGCCCGTGCCTAAACAGACTGAAAAAGCCTACAAGGAGTGCTTCCAAAAGGAACAAGATGAAATCAAGAGAAAAAGGGAACCCGCTCACTTACTCGGCCAACTTGAGAAGCAAGGGACCACGATCTGACACTGATGTACTTCGGCAGGGATAATTATCTCGGTTTTGCAGGGCTTCTGCACACTGGGAAGCCCGGCCAAAGCCCAGCACCCCTCCCAGGCGGGGCAGCTGCCATGCACGACAGGCCTCCAGCGTTGCTGACACAACTGAGATAAGGAAGTACGGTCACTCTGAAGAAGCAAAATCACACCTAGCAATGTTTTCAGATATCAGATGTGTGCTAGCGGCCAAGTTTCTGGGAGGGAAGGAGAAGAATGCGAGCCATTTTCTCAAAACCCACAACCCCTGCTTCCCCAGGTCAGCAGGGTGTCTGGTCCTTCGACACGTTGCTCAGCCCGGCAGATGAAGGAAACAGCCGCACCAGCAGGCCCCGTAACAGATGGAAACCAGAGCAGCTGAGGAGAAGGGAAACGTCTGTGTGGCGCTGGGCGGAGGGGGGGCACGAAGCCCAGCCCTGCTGCCCAGCTCTCAAGCTGTGTGCAGGCACCGCCAGCAGCTCTGCTCAGGGGAAGGTGGACGATGGCAGTACGTGGCCGGGTGCCTCCCAGCTTCCCCGCTCAGGGGATGGGCACGGAAACGCAGAGCCACATGGAAACGGACCTGTGAGCACTGGGTGCAAGCTCCTTGAGGGCAGCAGAGGGAAAGGAGCTCGGTGTTTGTTTTCTTGGTGAGAAATACAGCAGATAAAGAACCAATGGCTCGAGAAAGCCTAGAATGGAAATGGTGAGGAAGGAGACAAAAACTATGCATGTGTACTGGAGAAGTGGATAAGGAAACAGAAGATGGATTAAAATGAAAACTTACCAAAGTTCAAAGGATGCTTTTTTTTTTTTTTTTTTTTTTTTTTTAGTAAGAAGTATTATAGTACCAAAATGTCACAGAAATAGTTTTGAGAAGGAAGAAATGCAAACAGAGACAGGGGAGGAAGGATAAAAATTGAAGGAAAAAACTGACATATGGTACAATTATTCCACTGCAGTTTAGATTCACAGCTTTACAACACCTGCACTGTTAATAACCATATTATGTCATACATGATGTCACCAGTATTTCCTTTCTCAACTTAGTTAGCTATTAGGGGAAAACATCTAGCGTGGGTTTCCACACTCTTGGAAAGACAAATGACTGTCCAAGATGAAGATGCACGCCCCATGGCATCGCCTGGAAGGTAGCCTACACCGAGTCCCCAGGTGAGGCAAACAGGCAGTGGGGTGGATGGCTTTTTCCCCCCCATTTGTTTCCTTTAATCCTGGATGGAAACATATCCTGCAATCCTTTCAACCCCTCAAGTCAGGAGACAACTAAACTGATCAATGTGTAAGACGGAAGTCCTCATATCAGAGCACCAGATTACAGTGTTAACCTAGATAATGCAAACAAGGTCACCCAATGCTTGCAAAAGGCACACAGAAATACTCCATTATATACATGTAAAACTGTTCCTTACCTGACCTGCCTTGCAGAATTAGACTTTGAACACTGATTATCAGCAGCTGTAAGCAAGCGCAGAACTGACACGGCAGCAGAAAGTTTTCACGACAATTTTTCCTCCTCGCTTATTTCTGTTCCTAACCACAAACAAGATACCTTCATTCATCTGCCTACCCCAAACACCTTGATCCAACCATCAGCTGCCACCAGAAGCTGCACCACCACGACGGCAGCAGAGCAGCAATGACAGCACCAGGGGAGAAGCAAGAGCAGGATGGCTGTGCTCCAGCAGCACAACCCCATGGACTCGCTTAGGGCTATACCACCCAAACTGCCCTCACGTCACGGCCAGGTGGTTCGACAACCAAACTTGTAAACCATGGCAGTAAAACAAGCCAGGCATTTGGTGTATGGGAAGAACAAGAGAAACCAGCATCTGCTGCTGTGACTTCCAGAAGAAAAAAAAAGAAAAAAAAGGAATTCTAATTTGATCAAATATGTGAAAAAATATTTTGCACTTAACTGATCATCCATGCAATCAAATCAACACTGAATGCTACTCCAAGCAAGGAAAATCTTGCAGCTACCACTCCTGCCGGCTGGAAGGGAAGATTGCTGACTTTGAGTTATTTCAAACCAACGTAAAACTCCAGTGAAGGATGTGCAGATATTCTGGGATCTGGCATTAAACTTTCCTTTGGACAAGAAATGTTATATCTCAGCGTGATTTAGGAAAATAAAGGCCATTTGTGAACACTAAGGCTATTTGTCATGAGACTCAAAGAACAGGTTTTAGTTAAGGCCTTCCAAAAGCAATTAATTCATGGTGCTCAGAGGACTACCTCCAGCAGTTCAATCCAAGCACATGCACAGTCCCTTAAAAATGGCTGTTTTGGATAAACACGCTACTTTAAGGGAGAATATTTCATCTATATCCATCCCATATCGAGGAAGCCCTCTAAGCAGAGAGGTAAAACTTTCTTAGATTTCTCCTAACGCTTCCCTTGATCACTTCGTACTTGTCTGCAGTCTTCCCTAAGTCCCTGTATTAAAAGTCCATTAGCATAAGATTAGGTTTTACATATTCTTAACAAAAAAAAAAAAAAAGACATACCCCAAGAATTTTTAAATATTTCCCCCTATTTAAAACACTTTTGTTCCAAGAGCTGACCATTACAGACTATTTTCTAGATATGGCAGGACAAATTCCTTCCTGTCTGAGAGTTTCCATGGTAATAAAAGTCCCCTTTAAACACATTCACGGTGGTTTGGGCAGGCCAAACAGGCAGCCTTTGTACTGAAAAGCTCCCTCTTTGTACTCCTCTGTGCTGATCCTGCACAAACTACCGTAAAAGTGTATTTTAGTGGAGGCAGAGTAAAACTAAGGCTCCCATCAGTTTCACACGATAACTGTTTATTCCACAGCGCAGACACAACCCTCTGGAAGATTCCCTTCCCAAAGAATTTCAAGTGGTTGGAGAAAGCCAGCAACAGGACAGCCTATGGCACATTTCAAGCAGACCCAGCCCAAGCAATTTTGCCACTTAGGCTATTAAAAAAAAAAAAAAAAAAAAAAAAAGATGAAGTGAAATGACAAGCCTCCCTTTCTCTTCCCCTGCTCCCCCTCACGCAGCCCCATATCCGTTAGGAGATGGCACATTCACACCACTGCACGCGCCCCTAGCTCAATGGGGGCAGAATTAATTGGGACCTCTGGTCCAACATACAGACCTGTCACGGGAAGGGACTCGGAGAATGACCTGATAGGTGCTTTAATGTGCCATTTTGGGAAAAAAAAAAAAAAAAAAAAAAAAAAAAAAACATAAAAAAAAATTGGTTTTAGGGATGTTCAACAACAAGACCCCTTGAAATTTCTGCCTGTTTACATCTGTACTCCCTTGAGCACCAGAACAAATTTTGACACACCTAAATCTTGCTACAAAAGGAGCATTTTTGTGTTTTAAGTTTACTTTTCAGTAAATCTCACAGTATTTCAGATTTAGAAAAACTTTTACCAGTATCACTACAGCAGACCTACTATCGAAACTGGACCACCTCTACAAGCAACAGATTCTCTTAAAGAATTAAGTCACTAAGCATAAACACACAACTTTAATACACTAAGAATATCTCAGCTGTCCTTTAGATTTTTCTTTTGTTAGCTTTTGAAAATCTGTATGCAGATTTTATTTTAGATAAAAAGCCTGTACTTCCTGATGGAGTTTGTTTGCTATTGTTCAAGTGGTGTAGCTTCAGACATCTCTGTAAGACTCTTAAGTGCAGCTCAGTTCCCAAGCCAATCTTTCTCTGCTGATAATAAAATAAGGCAGAGAAAACCTTAGGCATTTAACTTTCATTGAGTTTTTCCTCAGTGCTACACTTAAAATTCAGGCTTTTTTTTTTTTTCCACCTCACCTAGCACAACTTCCAGCGCAGCACATGCAGTCTCTCTGGTCTCAGCCATTGAGAAACACATGAAGAAAGACATAAAATCAAGTAGGAAATGCTGAGAGATCAACATGCTGCTTTATCTCTCTCACCTCAAACGTTTTAAAATATCCCCACACACAGATACACACACCCCCTTCCTCACCCACCCCCCGTATATCCCGTTTCCCCTTGGGTGCCTCCGGCCCCGAGAGGTCCGATCTTGATTGAAGAGCCTCTTTGCCTCCCAAGAATTGAACCAGTTTGTATGGAAAGCATTACCCAGATGACTGAAAAATCAGCCTTGTGATCACTTTCACAAGCAAAAGAATGAAAATGCCTGATCTTTGTCAGATCTAATTTAGAGGCATTTAACTTTCCTTTTTGACGATAGAGGAAACAGCCCGGTAATAGCAGCAAGCTTGAAATTGCGGGAGGCAGTCCAGTAACATGTAAGACAAACAGACTGCGTAGAAAGAGGTTTGAGAAAGGCATGTTGTACAGAACTCTTTGGACCCCATAAAAACCAGCTATAGCTGTAATTGCCTGGAGAAGCTTTGTGGCAGGCAGATTTTAAGAGGATGGAGCAGGTACAGAAACTCAGAAGACACCAAAGAAGTCATGAAAAGCCTCTCAAAAGAAGAAGCCTAGTAGCTGACTACTTGCAACTGAAAAAAATAAATAAATATGTTTTTGCTCAGGCAATAGCTAACAGCCTTTTTTTTTTAATAGAAAATTTCAGGAAAAGAAACTGAACAGAATTTGTTTTGGTTGCCAGCAAAACCTGGTCTATCGCTTTCGTTGAAACTAGTCCAATTTAAACAAACATCAATACAACATCCCACATTTCTCATGCTAACAAATCTTATTAAGACTACTTTCCACAAACACACGGCACTGCTCAGTTATTAACAAATAAAATTTCTTACACGCTCCTTAAGGAGTATTTATAGTAAATCCATCTACTTCAGCAAGCTAGCTATGCATCTATCTCCTTAAACAGATGCAACTTGTTAGGTGATTTTCGCTGTAGGTTGCAATATTTTTGAGTATGTTTAAATTGCCCTCAAATTATGCTTTATCAAGCTATCATGCTGATTGCAAGATAACTGAATATAATCAGAAAAGGGTAAACGGTAGCCTCCATTTCTTATGCATCCACTTCTTAAAATCAGTCATCATACGACAGAGATTTCATTACCACCCTGTTCTGACAGAAACCAATATTAATTATTATTTGAATTAACCTTTGAGCCGTAGTTTTCATCAGTACTCTGTAAAGACATGGACAATTTCTAATTACATTCTACCCTCATTATAAGTCACTAGGCTGTAAAGCTGTATCTGACAAGACTGCTATACTTGGCCTTGAAATGCTTTGGACTTCACTATAAATCTTTCAGAAACACCTAAGAACTCATTGAACACAAGAGCTATCACACAGGATGCTTCTCCAACAATTTAGAAGTATTTTTAAAGGGATACTGACCGTGATATCACAGAACTGCAATACTTTTGCTGAAGGAAAATAAACTACTGGGGGCTTTATCACTCAACCTCATTAAATAGGTGATCTTTTACCTAAACTTATGTAGAGTGTACCTACTCAGTCTACCGAGTGCAATTATGCAGTGATTATCAGCTGAATCTCAATTATACCCAACATATAAGGAAAAAATGGTGAGTTAGAGACTGACAGACAAAAATCTGATTCTAAAGCCTAGGGCAATATTTGTAGGGCAATATCATAGGCTATGTTTATTATAGCCCAGAGAAAGAAAACGTATCCACTAAAGAGTTAGTAGTTCTGTAGTAGGAAACGTGAATTTTTAAGGGTCATAGATGAAGAACAGCCATTAATCAATATACAAAGATTAGCGCAAGAGGGCATTTTTTTCTTCTGTAATTTTTCTGCTTTACCTCACACAATCACGTCACTGCAGTCAGTTAGCTAGCCAACAAAAAGTAAAATATATAAAAGTGAAATATATGGACACAGGGAAAGCAAACGCCATTCTGGAGAGCACATTTCTATCTTTGACTATGCCAAATCTCTTGAATGAGCAAGTTAAACTTCTAAATGAGTTGCCTCATTTTTGCTACTTCACAAAGCTCACGTCTATGACTAACTCCAAATGCTCAATATCTGAGCAAAAGGTGGTTTTATTTGAAAGAATACCAGAGGCCAGGATCTATCAAGTTTCAAAACCAGAATTTGACTTAGCCGCTGACTCCAGACATATTTCAAGATAACAGGAACATATTTCAAGATATCATTTTTAACCTTCTACTACTGAAAATACTTATATCTTAAAACAGAAGCCTCAATGTGAAATTAGTTTAATACCAGTGGATGACATTTCACATTACAGAAACCAACTCGGACTATCTGAGATACACAATAGAGTTTTAATTCTATTCATTTGCAAAAAGAAAAAAAAATATCTTTCCTTTACAGGTCACTTTTACAGATGCTGTTAATCACACAGAAGATCTAAATTACAAATTTTAACAAAATATTATATGACTTAAGGAAACCAACACAAAATTTGGAGTTAACGCAGGAGACACTAGTTGTGCATGAAATTAAACATACTATAGTTAACACAGAACAGTTTTGTAATCATGCAAGGTAAATGATGGTCTATGACAAGAATACCTAGATAAAACCAGACTTATCACGAGACAGAAGACGCTAACAGTTTTTAGATCTCTTGATTTTGGGGAAAGGCCAGAGACAATGAAATGGACTTCAGTCTTTGAAAATGTAAGGTGTTTGTAAGGTCAGCGTCACTAGTATTGCCAGCCCTAAAAGTCCATCTACTTTAACATAGGAATTGAGCTTTTTCTTCCAAGCCAGGTCTCCAAGGTCACTATCTAAAGTTATACTTCATATTCTTAAACCATCCAGAACATTTGCTTTAAGCCCCTGACTTGTACACCTCCTTCCCTCCCCCCTAAAAAACAAACAAACAAAAAACAAGAATCACGCAAGAATTGGCCATATTGGTGTGTTGATTTTGTTTTCTTTTCTCTTTTTCCTTGAAATTGCATGTTTTTCAGAAGTTATTCCAAATTTGCATCATCTCTGTATTACAGTAACACCTAGCTGAATATTCAGATAAGCATCTATCTTTTACTATACATTAAGTGGCTGGATTATTCTTCTGTTTCTCCAGCTAAAAACTGCCAAGTGGTACTTGGACTGTCTCTTATGTAGATGGGTAAAAGGAGAAGAAGAGAGGAAGGAGAACAGCAGCCATCTCAACCACGTGAAATCTGTGCCAAAACGGAAACAACCAGTTTATTTCCTTCCACTAACCCTTACCTATCTCAATAAGAAAATTAGGCTAAGCGATGAGCAAATGTAAATCACTCTGGGCTCCAATCATGTCTGCCTGATTCATATCAATAATTACATGGGAGGGAAGGAGGCATCAGAACCACTGTACAATATTTAGCCCTTATGAACAGTTTTAAGCATGTTCCACACAAGATTTCCAAAATCTTGCTGATTTAGGTAACTCGAAGAGCCCTATCCTCCTGTTAAACTTCAGGGTAGACTAGAAGGAACAAATATGCATATAAGCCTATGAAAAAGAGAAAACTGACAACTTGCTGTCAGAGTCAGTTTTGATTTTATCCTACAACAAAAACTACATTGTGATGCAGTTCTAACACTCTACAGATCCTTTAACACGAAGATGTGGAGCTTACAGTATGTGATTTCATGCCTCCCATTGCCAAACATGCCTCTTCTGAGTACAAATGAGAGGAAATGAGAGGATGCTGACACCAAACTAATCTGAAAGAATTCTCTGGCCCACAGAAAGGTTCTCCTGCCTTTAAGCTTGATCTCTTTTACAACATTCAACCTTAAAAAGCTGAGCTTCAAAAATAGTTCAGAACAGAACAACCTAACATACAATTGCCTCAGTTTTCAGCAATTCAAAGTTACAATTTAATAAGTAACTGTCAGTAATTGCCACCCAGCTACTTTGTTAAGGACTTATATGCTGCTAGCCCGAAAAGACAGTGCCCTATGGATGGGGAGAAACAAAAGTGATCCACGCCTTTACCAAGGAGCACAGAGGCAGATACCTGCAGTCCATAATCTGGTTGCACGAACAAGACTAAGGCTTGCTTCCTCCTCCCGGTGCCACTTTCAAACTCCCATGTGTGAGGGGGGATGGGGACGAGGAGGTCAGGGGAGGAAATGACAGCACCACAGCACCTCGTTTTGTTTATTGTCTATTTATAGACCATGACGAAATTTTCTCGAACTGTCTTCATGCTTTTTTTTTTTTTTTTTTTACATATCAGATTTGCTACTGTCACTTTTAAACTAGCCCGTAAGCAATGCCTTCTAAGAAATAGGCCTGTAAAACCCCTATCCCAGTTGAACTCAGGCACTATGTGCCTGTGATAGCCTGTGATCTTCCGTAGCAGAAAAGCACCGCACTAATGCGAAGCAACCAGGCAGCTTTTTTTTCTCCACGTTTCTCCTCTACTCCTCATGGAAGCTACTTAGGAGGAGAACAGAATGCATTAGTTTGGGGAGAGACGCACAAAGGACACCACTCCCTCCTTCCCCCACCAAACACCACCTAAGAGATTTACCACCTCACGACACGCTGCTTTTCATCGCGTCCATGCTGGATCAGGTTCAACCCTCCTTACTTCAAGTCGTGTTACCAACCTTTACTGTGCCATCAGACGAAAAAACACCCCTCTGCTTTCTGCCAGGTTCTCTGCCAGCATTATTTTAGCCACACACACAAAAAATAACCCTCCTAAAATTCCTTTCAGTTCTTCCTTCAACCAAAACCCTACACTTCTACACAGAGTTTCTTTCCCTGTCACCCTCTACAAACCCAAACTGGCCTGTAAGCACGTTAATTTCAATTTAACTTTTTTTTTTTTTTTTAAAAAAAGAAGTAAACAAAACCGGCCAATGAGCTTATCTTGTACATATGGCATGCTATCTAGGAGCTGAGGGAGATTTCATGGGAAAGTTTAAAAATTAACTTATCAAAGTGCAACCATGACTCCTCCACAACTGGAATGGGCACAGGCCCTTCATGACACCTGTGCTCCTGGCAGGAACCAGAAGCATTTTGCAGATCTCTCTTGAAATTTCATTTCTTCCTGTTACAAACTCACGATCGAGCATCCATTTTGAAATGAGTGCTCCTTCGTTATAAAATCAATGTGTCTGGGGTCTCAAACAGTTCACAATCTTGACAGAGCAAACATTTTTTTCCATTACCGAAGTGCAAAACTCCCCCAAATTACTTGTTTATTAAGTAGTGAGTGCACACGTATTTCAGGCTACTTTGGAGGTCTAAGTAACTTTCAAGATAGCCCCTTCTCTAACAGAAATTAACAAATGCAACACAGAATAATAAGCAAAGCAACATAACCCTCAAAAACGAAACAAAACACAAAACAGCTATTATTTCTGCAAAGTTTTTTCTAAATACGGCAGTCACATATCTATACATGAATAAACTCTCACTGTTCCATCAGCGCTTCAAACACCAAAGGTTTTTATACAGAGTGGTACTGTAACTTGTCACATACTGTGATAAAACAGAGAGACCTCAGTGCTAAGCAATTAAATAATAAACTACACTGGAGTTTTTCACATAGGAAGCTAAGAAGAAAAAAAAAAAAATCAAAGTTATGGGTCCCATGATAACTACAGCTTGATTGTAATACTGTTTTATACTGCATATTTAGACAAATGCATCAATTTACAATTGATGGGGAATTACCATTGAAGGACACAGTCACATACTTTGTCTCACTCTTAAATAAATCAGCAGCATTCAGAATAAATTTCCATGGTACTTGTACAAGTTGGTAAGGTGGCTGATTTGATGGCAAGAGAAAAAAAAAAAAAAAAAAAAAAAAACAGGTTTAAAGCAAATTAAACCATACTTCTCTAACAACTTCTCTGAAGTTATGGTGAAGTACACAGGGCTACACTGCAGCATTTGAACTAGATTATGGACTATTTCAACATCCAACAAATTATATTACATTCAGATTTGTCCATGTCACATTTGACTTGACTGTAGCATGACTCACAGCCACCACTAATGAAATCCATTAAATATATATTTAAGCTTAGCATTCCTGAAAAGAAACAGCAACAAGAATGTATTATTGGAGTGCTTGCTTTGAAAGAGAAAAACGTATGCAAATCAGAAAGCTTGGTAGAAGAACCAAAATGATGCAGTTGGACAAAATGTTTAAAGACAACAGACAAGAAATAAAAATGCAGAGACACAAGAAAGAGAAAACAAAACTAATCACATTGAAACCAGAAGCTGGGGAGATCATCCGAAGAACATTTACCATAAAGAGGTGAAAAACAACAACAACAACAAAACTAGCAAGTAAAATCATAAACAAAAAGTACACGCATAAAGGGGCAAGGTAATAAAAGGTCCTTTCACACATTCCAGGTACACAAAGCCTCCTAGAGAACCCACTGGGTTAACATATAGCCAAGATATGAAGGAAATACTGAGAAAACGAACAAAATTTGAAGCGTTTTTTTTTTGCATTCACTGTCCCTGGACAGACTAAGGGAAGCTTCTACCTTGGAATTTTTCCTCCTAGAAAGCCTCAAAGGTAGTTTTGGATCAAATTAAAGCAGACAGTAACAAGTTCCCAAAAGATGATGTTCACCCAAGAGTTCTGACAAGCACAAGGATAGAGAACAGCTTGTCTATTCACCATACCATGTAACACCTTGGTGTCAAACCCTGCTTTCACGTTTTGCAACATGGTCTCGCCTTCAGGTGGTCAAGAACCACAGACCAGCAGGCCAATGTCTCAGTGCAGTGAATAAGGAGAAGATACATACATCTTATTTTATGTATAAGAAACATAGGTGGGCATATAGATAAATACAGACTATGAAAGTGATGTTGATACCTTCCCATGGCAAAGTTCTCTCTCACTACTAATACTTATTTTGATCACCTGTCAATTGCTTCAAGGAATTCATCTGAGCTCAGTTGGATGCTCAAACTACACGCCAACTTCAGAACAACAGACCTCCACCAAAACATCTTAAACTAGGCTACAGCAGTGAAAGAGGAAAGATCTGCAAATGCATAAGCCAGTGGTTCAAACCAGGAAAATAAAAAGTTAGAAAAGATCTGGAAAAGAGTCAGCTGAGCTATGATGAGACCCACGCTGTTTAGCATGCACATAAATGATCAATAGATGAGCCTTAAAGTAAGTTTGCCGATAATAGCAATGAGTTCAATTTGCTAAGAATGAAAATCAAATGCAGGAAGCAGCAGATCTTGATCACACCCAGCAAAGGTGAAATAAAATGCAGATGAGAGTCAGTGTGGGTAAACAGCATGCAACGCACCTGAGAAAACACAGCCTGGCTGCTTTACATGTACTGCACTGAGCTCAGACCCAACTGCCTCATACTCAAGACAGGGACCTGGGAGCTAGAACAGATAGATCTAGGAAGACAATACGTGTCAGGAGAGTAAACTGGAGTCTAAGAACACTGAACACTAAGAGTATGTCAGGAAAAAATAAAAAAAAAAAGTGGAGGGAGAATTGTAGCAGAGAAGATCATTAAGTTACTGCCCAAGTCTGCAAGGTACCCATGTCATCCTGCAGCTCATGTTTGCTCTGCCCACCTCCACTTCAGCAGTGAAATGAGCAACGTGGGTGACACGCATGTGATACCCTCCATTCTCCAGCCCAGAGAAGGGACAGCTGGGGAGAGAGTAGGAGGCAGCCTACAAAACCACGAGCGGCATAGAGCAGGTAAGTAGTGAACCATTGTTCCCTTTCTCTTAACAAGGAAACTAGAGAACATCAAACAAAACTAGCAGGTGGTAGGTTCAAAATAAAACAAATAAAAGGAAGCAGTTCTTCATACAATGTGTACTTAAGCTGCAGAACTCATTGCCACGGTCCCCAATGGAAGCTAAGAGCTTACGCAGACCGAGAAAGACTAGACGAATTCATGCAAGAAAAATTCATTAAGCATTACCCATCACTTTTTCCGAGGAAATTCTGAGCTGCAAAGCTGGGGGGCTACAGGGCTCGCTCTGTTTCTCAAGAGCCTCCACCCTACTAAGCAGGACTCGGGATGAGACAGACCCCCGGTATGGCTGGGACAGCTGCTCCCAAAAGGCAAGGTTGTAACCTGGTTTTAATGGCTCTCAGCAATATGCTACTTTGATACCACCCAGCTTCCAGGGTATCATTTCACTTTCCTTCCCTGAAGAAACTGTATCTCGGGCCCTGTTGTGGCAGTGCAAGGGAGATCACAACGTCTGAGAGCACCTCAGCAGGAACCGGACAAGGACACACACATTAATGAGGACCAGACTGCTGCAATTCCACCATTTTTGCATAAAAGACTAGCCTACTACAACAAGAAAAAGAAAATCAAAACAAGTTTGTAATCTGTTTTTATCCCTTTGGGGCTGGAGGGGTGGGAAGAGTGGATAAAGGCAGTAACAGCAACACAGACACTGCAGCACAGGCTGTACCTCTCTGTATGCTGCTCATACCTACAGCAGTTCGTAAGTTCAGCTTCAGAATAACTCAAAACCAAACTGAGTTATATACTGAAATTTTAGGCATACCGAACTTGTATTGAAAATATTTTTTTCATGCCTGAAGGAGAAGGAATGAAAAACAATACAAAGTGCTGAAAATAGAAATAGTCACACTTTTTCTGTTTTAAACAGCAGCTGTAAGAGATAATATCAGCTCAAAGCACTGGCCTGAAGTTTTACTCCTGTTATAAAAAGATACTTAAAGTAACTACAACATATTTAGGTTAAGCACTTAAAGGAATTATTGGGAGACTGAATTCAATCTCCTGCTTCTGTTTGCAGGTCATGGTGTGACATCTTAGCTGCTGAAAACAAAGCCTCTGCTACCTCTGAAGTGGGAACAGCTCATTTCCTAAATCAGGGGGGGTGAATTTTCCCCCCACCAAATGCAGAAGATGCCACCAGTGCTGCCAGGGGCACTGACAAGCTCTGCCTCACTGCAGCTCCCAGCCCACTGCCAGTTCCTCCCCTGCTCCATGCTGAGCACAGCTCCAGCTCGAAGGCAGCGGTGTGTGCCCAGTGCCTTCTGCTAACCCTCCAGCAGCCTCGAGGTTTGTTTTCAAAGCCTTGTAGCAATCAAGGTTTTCACAGGCACAGGAAACACTCACCGTAAGCCCCAGATCACACCCAAATGACATGCCTTTCCCTGGGACCACGCAGCTGTTCAGAGATTGTTTGGTTGTTTGGTTTAGTCCGGACTTCAGATGGAAGAAAACCCTCACAGAAAACATGAGTCAAAATGGCTAACAACACAGCGGCTAATGGAAAGTACTCTGGCTACTTCTAAACCTAAGCTCAAGATGTTAAAATCACAGACTATTTAGCAGAGTTTTTTCAGGGAACCACACAGGACAAGGGGAAAGCTTGCAGTACCTGATCTCAACACACAAAATACAACTTATTTAGAGTATACTCCTAAGAAAGAGATTTAAACAATGCAAATTCTGAAAAATCACAGGCTATCGAGACACAGAATCTGAATACTTAGAATGGGTTTTTAAAAGTGCTAAGAGCAAAGCTGATCTGGTGTTTAAGGACAGCATTCATCTACTTCATGAGAGCAGTATCGAGACAAATTAACACTTGGTAAATAACCAAGATCATGTGATGAGAGCTGATACGTAAACAGCAACTATTACAAGCCCCGATATGGCAAACCTCAAAAGACATCCTTAGGAACCTGGTATACCAGTTTGGAGAAGCACTGAAGTCCCTGGCTCCCAGTCATCCCTTAGCTCATGTACCCTAAACAGGAGAAGAGAAGAAAAACCACCCGAGCACTCGGAGGTGCACGCACCGAACAGGTACTTGGCCCTATATCCTGTCGATGCATACATCAGACAAAGAGCATCGAACGCACTCACTGGAAAGGAACGCACTTTTTCCTGTGGCAGAGCAGAACTACGTGCTCAGAACTCCTCCTGACCTTTCAGTAAGCCCTGTGCTGCTGCACGGACCATGCGTTAGCAACACTCATTCACCAGTCAGCATCAGCAAGTGGGAAAATACCTCCCTTCCTTCCCCCCCCTCTTTTTGTTTTAGGCTGCGCTGTTTCTCAGTTCCTCTTAAGTACTTCCTGTAGCAATGCCCACCACTCCAGACACCTCCAAATTTAATCCACTGGAATAAGCAGCCTTTAAATTAAGGTGTTATAAGGTCATATAGCAAGCAAGATGATCGGATTAAAGAGGAAGTGGAGTTAAGTTAATACTGAGTCACTATTTTAAGTTCTGCGTTCAAGACAACAGCACGATAGCCTTTCAAGTGTAAACCAGCCTTCAAGCAGGAAGGCTAAGAACTTTCATATTTAAAACCATCAAAAAAAAAAGAAAAAAAAAGTTTTGTTTCTTTTTTTAAATCTGAACATGAAATGCAGGACAAAAATTCATCAGACAGACAAGATCTGGTCCCAGAGACAGATGTTTTACAGCTGTGCTTTGGGCTTCCTAAAGCCCATTAGAGCTAGCACATACAATTCCTAATGTAAACAAGCTGCTTTTAGTAACTACAATATTCACTCCGAACACACACAATGCGGGTCAGAGCCACCACTCCTTGTAGAGCTTGCACCAAAAGAAATGTGCAACATCCTTGGTGTCCCGAGCTCAAACTTGGAAGCCCCCTCTCCTGCTCCTCCTGCCAGCCCCTGCAGCTCCTGAAAGGGCACTTTTCAGATGTAAAACCTGCAGAGAGGGATCTATATGGTCCACCACTATTTATTTATTTTTTGATAACCACAGCAAGTGTTTACCTTCCACTAAGGCACACACAATTGCCCAAATCTTGAGAAAAGAGAAAAAAAAAAAAAAAAAAAGGAAAAAAAGAACAAGATTCCATTATTTCACCTACTCGGCACCTTTCTGTCACACTGCAGGCAGTTTACACCAATAACTTTCCAAATAACCACGGCTTTTCAGAAAGCAAGCAGTTTCTCATATTGCATTCCTGCTTCTCTGAAAGTTACCTAAAATCCTTAGGAAGCCAGAGCAGAAGTTACAATCAGAATTCCTGACTTACGATCAAGTATTCACTCCTCGTGTGAGCTACACAGTGTAAACTGCCTATTTCCCTCTCTGAAGAGCAGCACAAGTATAGCAAAACAGGAGTAACTACACAGCATGTTATTTTACTTGCAGTGCGTTTTTCCACCCATTTCAAACAAATAAGAGTGATGAGACTGTGATTAAGTCACTGTGAGAAAGCTTCAGGTTACCAGAGGCAACGTAGTCTTAGCTATCCGCTAAGAACAAGAAATCCCATACTACCTCAAACTAACAGAGGAACGATCTAGATACTTAGCATAAAGTTATGAATAACTCAGCCCACTGAATTAAACATTAATTTGATAAAATTTGAGATGTATGAATTGAGTCAGGAGGTTGTTGAACCTAATGTAGAACTTTAAGCTTGACAAAACAAGAATCACAGTAAAAGTAATAAAAAAAGGCACAGAACAATGTACTTTCTTGTGAATAAATTGTTTAAAAGATGAAATACTTCAAACTTGAAATCTCAGACAAGCTATCAGTAAATCTTCTAGGCTTTTGTTCTGCTACCTCAGAAGAAAAACTGATTTCTAGACAGTGGTTTATTAATTCTAACAAACTGTTTAGAGCTCGCAATCCATACCATTGCTAGAATAAACAAATTTCAATATCAATTTGAACTCAGGCCAGCACATTTTTCTTTTGGTGTCCTTTGCTTCACAAATGATTATTCCATTTCTATTTCTCCCACGAAGGTTCCCAGGCAACTGATCCAATCCACTTGCTCACTGCCACCAAAATGAAAAGATGAAAAGGGCTTGCTGCTCTCCAAGCCACAGGCCCCCCTCGTCCTTCGTACCAGCTCTGGTGTTCATCAGATCCTTTTATGAGCCAGTTTGATTCATTACAACAGCAAAATGCTCTCCATTTTACTGAGTTATTTTTTCTGCCATTTTAGTGAACTAAAGGGGTTCACAGAAGGACCTGACAAGCACTGCTGCTACGGAGCTGGGCACTGGGGAAGAAGGGTGAGGGGGGACAAAGACTGCGTGGAAACTTCTCCTTTCACAACCCTGTCCTGTTAAATTAGCTCACCGCCTTTCCCAGACCATACCCTGACTTACAAAGGAGTAGGTGGACCACAAGGTGACATGCAATACTTTCCAGCTGTCTTGAGAGCTACAACATAATTTACTGTAATATGTATTCTCAGTATAGATTTAGGTACAACACTCCAGCAGGAAAAAGATATATACATTGAGTTCTTGCAAAGATCATAAACAGTAAGATAAGCGTAACTCGATTAGAAGAGAAGGGTAAAGAAAGCTTTGCAGATATCCCAGTTAAAATAAAAACAAATAGCCATTGGAAAGTGACCACCAATCTCAAAAAGCCGCATGACAGAGAGAAGCTACAAGAATTTTTGGTAAGGAGGACAAAGGAAGGATTTTATCTTTTTTCTTGAAGTTGTCACCAGTATCCACGTAAACCTACTACAGGAGGCTGACATCCCTGATTCCTTAAACTCCAAGAGAAAGAGTCTGGAAGTGGGCAGCCAAGCCAACAAGGCATTTTACCACAGATCAGTGTCAGCATGCTCCTGGGTTTTCTGACCCGTGGTTTCTCTCTATGGATCCATCTGCCTCTCTGTGATGCACAACCTACACTGGACGTGCCACTTTGCTCGGGAAGCGAACAAGGACCAGATCCATCACTCCCAAAGTGACAGCAGCAGTGAGTGGGACGCCTCCAATTACTCTGATGAAGCTCACACACACACACAGGCCCCCCCAGTGCAGAAAAAACTCATTTCGGCCTGCGCTTAAGAGAAAAAACACCCTGCCCAAAGCACCGTCGTTGTTACGTCTTATCAAATCAGACGAGGGTTTTCAGCCTTCTCAACCCTACCAGCCGCCCACCCCAAAATCATAACACCAGGCAGCCTTGAAGCACTCCACACATCCCCAAGCACCACGGAGATGTCTTTGAACAAGCCACAAAGGAAGAGGGCAGCGGATCCCTGGCATCCCTATGGGGGATTACACTGGGCACACAGCCAGCACCCCCGCTGCTCCACAACAGCCTCCACCAGCTGGGTTCCTCCCAGGGCAAGCATTCGGGTTGCCCAACCACCCCACGCTGCTCAGTCCAGTCGTGCCGCGAGTCACGGGCCAGCCTTGGCTGGGAAATGGCAGGTTGAGGTGAAGCAAGGCCCGCTGACGGCCTGGTCTTCCTCCTCCAGGGGGAAGGGAAGAAGTGGTGGAAGGTGAGAAATACACTGGGAGGAGAGATCAAAATGTCTCTGTTGCGGTAGGGAAACTTCTTCTGAGAACAGAGATGGAAGCAGCTCCTTTCATCTGTCTTCGAGGTTTTCTTTTTCAATACCCCAAAGCCAAGTAACCATTTGTTGGTGGGAGGGGGGAGAGCAAGGGTATGAGGTGTTAGCTTATTTCCTGGAGAACTAGCCATTTAACTCGGTCACCTTAAACACAGCATTTCTTTAAATCTAACCATGATTAAGTGAAAAGGCACACAAACCACTTCCCCTCCTTCCATTTTTCTTTTTTTAGTTTCAGTGCAACATCTAACACACGTGACTTCTAGGACTGTCATCTACTACAATAATTATCAGACCCAAGCTGGAAACTGTGTTCTTGCTCTACTGCTGCCTTTAACAAGGTAGTTCTTCCAACAGGAGAGCCATTTCCACAAAACAACTCCTTCCTTCCCTGTGTGGCTGTCACAAAGCTCAAATCTTGCTAGAAATAAATATATTTTTTAAAGTATGTTCACCAAGAGTTACTCAAGTGAGTAAGGTGGCATAGGCTGTACATTACTCCAGAACTGTAGTAAAGCTGAAATGCAATTTTTCTAGTGACCTCCTTGAGATTACGATGGAATTAGGGAATCCCGTAACTGCCTTCACTTGCTTCTGTATGAACAAACCAAAATGAAACACACCTTTGCAGAGATCAAGAGCTGAAGCTGCTCGTTCACTTCCCCTCTGAAGAACAAATGATTAAACTAAAGATGAATCAGGCTGTACTCCATTCACAGAGCTAAGCAAATGCAAAGCATAGCAGACACCTCATAACAGTACTGATAAATAAAGTGAATTACTTAGCAGGTCTCTCCCAGACTTACCTCCTGAGGCAGTCAAGAAACCCCTATTTAACTCACTTTCTGAATGATTCCTTCCTAAATCAAGAGAGATTAAATTGCTCGCTCTAAGTTCTCAGTTTAATTTGTCATGGTTAAAACAACTTGAGGCAAGAATTACACTCTTAGCAGGAGTCCCCTCTTCAGAGTTTAAAGGGATCTCTGGACTCAGGTAAGCAGTGGCTAGAATGATACCGGGCCTTTGCTGAACCACCCTGGCAGGACCGTACCTCCCTGTGACCTCTGCAAGAAATCTGGGCCAAAATCCTCATCAGGAATTAGCAAAATAGTCCGAATACCTCTCAAACCAACACCTGGAGAGGATGGCCTGTTTATTGCCAGGCAAAAAGCAGATGACAAAATCCAACAGGTAGCTTACTCCAGCCCAGCAGCAGCAGAAACCAGAGCGCAGCCTCAAACAGCCAGAGGACTTTCCTAGAAATATGCCAGGCAGTTCATGCAAAAATATCATTTCATATACTGCATTTCAAGCTAATAACTGCAGTTGTGGTTATTTAGGTATTTCCAATCCCTTATAAACAAGGTACATTCAAATATGAAACTAAAAGAAACCAGTTACCTAAAGTGCCAGATTTGTGGACTTCAGAGATGCTCTCCTATCCAGGAATATTTAGGATTCTGAAAATTGCCATACCCTAACTACTGATTAAGATGCATCCTTGAAGCTTTCTCTCACCTATGTGCAATTTTATCTCAGCCTTATCAGAGTCATTTTTGAACATCTGTTAGCCCTTTCGTTACCTTCCTTTCTTTAATCCTCCTTATTGCAAGCATTAAAAACAAAGTTGTACCTTTCAAAGTTGTATCAACCTTTCTGTTAGCCTTATTTTCAACTCCAAGAAACACTAAACTGCTGCTTGCTGCAGTCCGGGATGACATTCTCGTTCCCACAAGACATTTTACCAAGCAGCATTCAGCTTCAGATTTCTATCTCAATAGCTACATCGGCAAACTGTCTCTGAAGCAAGAAAGATGTTCATATAACATCAACACAGACTTCCAACTCGCTAGCCCATCCAAGTTGGCAGCACCAAAGACTTGAACTGAGTTTCTCTGTTCCTCTCACATGGGTTTGTGTCACATTTCTCCTAGAAGAGCACTACCCCAGCACTTTCTCCAGTGAAGCCTTTTCTCCTCTTTTTGTTCTGTCGCTACCCCCAAACTTCTAAAAGCACGGCATTCAGCTCAGCTTCTGTTAGATTTCCCTTGAATCCTCTCTGAAAGAACGACCACTGTTCCTTAGCACCTAAAAACTACCCATTTAATAAATGTTGTTTACTCTCTAAATAAATCCACAGACTTCCTGTATTAAGATCCAGGATAAAAAAAAAGTGCCTTTGTTAAAGTCTTCCTCGGGCTTGATCCAGGTCCCAATCTCCTTCACCACTGGTCCATACAGTTCTGGTTCTCTGAACCTTCCTCACTGCTCCAAGAAGTGTCGCAGCCCCCCATGCAAGCTCCTCCCCATGCCCCAAATTTCATCCTTTGGACATGGTTATCCTACAGCTGCTACCTCCAGTGCACAGAAAGGGTGATGGGGCCGGCCTTCTCCCACACGCCACCATGGAGAACAAGAAGAAAAAACATTACAGCCCTAACACTGAACGACACAGGACTGCTACTGTCACAAAAGCAGAAGTCAAAGTGACAAAACTACCCAACAGTTGGCAAAGAAGCCTTCAGAAAGCCACCCGCAGGCTGCAGTGCCAGCTGCCCTGTGCCAGGACCGCATCAGGCTGGGCGCAGCCACTGAGCTCATCCCGCGCCAGCAACGCATCCTCCATGATACTATTAGGAACGGAAATGTGTGTTTATTTTGCAACATACCCTAATTATCTAAGGCTAACAAAGAAAAACGCAACTCTGCTAAGCAAACAAAGAGCGACATAAATTGGAAAGAAGATTAAAAAGCTGGTGGAAAGGCACGATCTGAAGGGGAAAGTCTAAGGGATCTTGGGGCAGGGAGGTGGAGGGTGGAGGGGTGGGGAATAAACACATTTAGATTTCAGAGCAAGACTGGTTTACCTGCACCTAAGAAATCATACTTTGTACATCTGATGTACACCTCCATCAGATGCTTTTAGAAGGGAAGCTTACTTTGTAGATGGATATCAAAATAAACTGTAAGGTAGGCCAATTTCTTTCAATATCTCTAAGAAGAAATTTTAAAGCCAGCTACCTGTTGAAGTCAGAGCAGTAAACAGAAAGCTCAACTGAAGAGCTTAAAAAGTGGCTCAAAGCTGTTAAAAATTAAAGAGCTTCCAAAAATATTCAGCACTGAATTCTCCAGCACAATGCCTGTTCCCAGGCAGGTAAGTTGCCGTGCCACTTGCTATGATAACCAGCCCCTATTTAAATGAAGCCTGACCAGAATAACCTCTAGGATCAAGCCTGGATATCTGAAATTTAATTTTCCTCTCAGGACCATTAGGATGAAGGCAGACATTTTGGCTGCAATGACTTTTTCCAGACAATTGATTCTCAAAGTTATTTATTCCCCACCATTCCCCTCAAGGCCCTCTCGTCACAGCAATTGTCTATGTCAGAGGAAGGTTGGATGCAGCTCCCATGAAAGCCCAGCAAAACCACACCCAACATAGCTATATAGGTCACTACAAAGCAAAGGGATCCCCACATCACACCAGCAAGGGCCTCTGGTTAGCTCCTATACGCCAATAAGCCTGCAAAGTCACTGCATTTGTATGGTATCGTAACATGAAGCTCATCTGCTAACGAGCACTCTTTTACTGAATTTTAACTTTTAAATTAGAATGGTTAAATTAAGCAGTACTACTTTTTTTTTTTTTTTTTTTTTTTTTTGGAAGGAGAACGTATTTAGTGGAAAAGCTGAAAAATAACCAGGATGTTTAGAAACTGCGCAGCATTTGTGAAACAAGAGAACCCAATAGCATGAAGATCATCGGGTTGGACTTGGCTTCTCCTAGGTGCATGTTTACATCTTTGAAAAGTCACAATGTTGGAAGCTAAGAGCTAATCAGCTTTTGTATACTTAAGAATATCCTTAAGAGCTTTGTTGTCATATTCAGGCTCCTGGAATGTGTCCTTTAGGTCACAGACTGAGTCTTTTATTTATTTATTTATTTAGTATCATGTCTTCCAATTTCACGCATTGAAATTCTTACTTGGAAAATAACTATGATGCCGCATTTCCACGGCCACTGGTCTGGGTGAAGACGGGAACCACTGTGACTTACAGGTAGGTTCTACAGATGGAAAGAAATCAGGAGGGAGAACTCTTTCATCAGGTTTTAAGATATTGTCAGAATCCTAATAACAAATTGAGATGTTTCTGCGTAATGTGCCTTACTCTTTCCTCTGAAAGAGTTGTAAAAAAGAAAAAAAAAGTCAGTAATAATAGTTGTACTAGGAGTTTTCTTCTGCTTTTTTATTGTTTCCAAAATACAGACAAAGCTTGAGACTTTCTTCCATCAAAATCCAGAGCAGCTTGTATTTGTGCACACGAGTTATTCGCAGAAATATAAGTGATGGGAAGCAATGAAGTTAACGTCTGTCTCAACAACGAGGCTAAATAGAAGCAGTAAATTAATACAGTAACTTTCCTGTTGGAAAAGTGAAATCTAAAGCCCCACCTCCACACAAAAGACTCATTTGTACAAGAGACAGTTTAATTATTTACCAAAATTTGCAGTTTTCTCAGGTAGATAGGGAACATAAAAGTATTATTCGTGTTACTTACAGGCATCAGCTAAGCAGCCCATAAATCTGAGCAGTTAGTGATCCGTTTGCAGCAGACAAATACAAAAGGGGCTGGAAGTCAGGATTTAAGGGAACTGAGGGAAGGGGGTGTTCAGACACATGCGACTCGTCAGGCAGTTGTCCGTGCCCTTGCTAGCCATGCAAATTTATTTGAATAATGCTAGGTGCACAACAGCAAACACCAGCCAGCAGGTTCTGAACACCTTCCATCTGAGAAACTAATATAAAAATAAGATGAAGAGGAAATATGGGATGGAGCTAAGGCCCAGGATTTAAGGCAACCCATGTGTTTATTTCCACTCTTCCTTCCTAGTTACTTTTTTTCCCTCCTCCTCCCATCTGAACAACCTTTATGCACCACACCATGTGCTAAAAACAAAACAAAAAGCAAGCAGCCAAATGCTCTAGGAAGCTACGGACACAGCCAACCCCGGAGCCCCAACATGAGATTTTAAGCAAAACCTGCAGAGCGCCTGCGCATCGTGCCTTTCACCTTGGCAGACATCGCACCTGGGTTCCTGTTAGGGCTCTGAGCCCACATCACATTCTTAGGGTAAGAAACCCCACAGATTTAGGGTGCCTGGGCCAGGTCCTGCCCAAAAAGCCAGGGCCTGGTGCCAAGCCCTCCGCAACTTCGCTGGCGGCTCCCAGCACCTCCACGTGCAGACGGTGAGCTTCACGTCCTGCCGGGGCCTAGCGTTACTTCAGCACTAACGAGAAATACCGTGGACGTTAATCAAAAGCTTTTCAGTGCTAAACAGCAAATAACTCCCCTGAAAAAAAAAGCCGCAATATAGCTGACCGACCCCTCGACATGAAACGGGAAGTCTTTACAGTGCTCCTTTGACCTAACCCTTCAGGTTTCCACATCAACCGAATTCAAAAGAAAGTGGTTACAGCTCCGGTCTCCCACCATTGTCCAGTTTGGATCCCAATAGGCTGTACAGTCCCACTATATCCATATTTTTGACCGACATTTTTGCAACACCACGTCCCTAAAAATTACTGTTTTCCCTAAAAGGACTGTGTGATCTTCTGCTACCATTGAAACTTCCCTTGACTGCTGAAGAGGCAATAAAATCGTTTCAGATTTCAAATCTGAGCAAGTTTTTCCATTGTTTAAACAACCTACCCGGGATTTACAAGTAATAACAGAAATATCATTATATTGTTAAATATTTAGTAAGATATTTGGTCAAATACGATTATCCAATTAGTATCAGCAAGTCACTAATTCGGTTAAACTTGCAATCACAAGCATTTAGAGCTCTGAGGAGAGTCTGCTGTACAGCTTTCAAAATCATCTTTTAAGTATTACTTATTTAATAAAAAAAAAAAAAAAAAAAAGCTTAAAGAGGCTGAAAACAAGCAGTTGAGGTTAACAGAAAAGCAGGACAGACTGCGTGTGAAAATCTGGCATTTTCCAGTGCTCTAGCAGGGAAGATTTTGTTTTGTGCAACTGTTTCAAACTTCGAGTGATGCCTGGTAGAAAAAACAATTACTTTTTCCAAGCAGTTGTGGTTTTATCCTAGAGGAAAATCGCACACTATCTGAAGGATCTCTGCGAAACCCTGAGCGGCTGTAGCACCGAACAAGAGGAAACAAGCAGCGCTCCCGCTTTTAGTAGCTAGAGATAGGAAAATGTTAAGAGCGTAATTGTCCTAATCACCTGTTACAAACCTCAGAAACAAACGGTTAATTTTCCCCTGGACTGCAGCTTGTTTTTAAAAAGCATTACGAGGATTTTTCCGCCGCCGTTACGAGGGCAGAGCTCTGGGAAGAATCCCCCCTCTAACTATCTCCTCGCTGCTAAGTTTGTCAGCAGCCCCGTTGTCTAGCGTGGGTTTTAAGCAGAGCAACGTGATTTCCCTCCCCCCCCCCTTTCTTTTCAAACGAAAAAGAAAAAAAATGCGTTGGAAACTTTCAGGACAGAAGCTGGAGAGCTCAGAAGTTCCTCCCTTAGCAGCGCCGAGCAATGCAGAGCAGAGTCCTGCAAACGTGCCCCAAGCATCCAGCTACATTTAGCTTTCAGCCTTTTTATTATCATTGTCAATGAATGGGCCCCAGTCAAATTAAAGCTGCCATTTTAGGTTAAAGACTAGAGAGCCTCTGTTGTGCAACAGCGAGACAAAAACACTCCAAGCGACAGATGCAGCATTCTCATTGGAAAACGATGGATTTCAACTTTTATAAAAAAAAAAATAATAAAAAAATCCCGATCATGCTTTTTAATATGAATTATATATTGATACTCACACATTACCGCAAACTAACGGGATTTATAATTGGGATAAATCAGCTACCCATGCTGCTAAGGTCATAGTCATTAAGATTTTTTTGCCGTCGTTAGAATGGATGATCTGTGAGGAAATGAACAGAAACATTTTTTGTTCAACTTGCTTGTTTGTGTCTCCGCTAGTCCCATATACCACGAGAAAAAAAAAAAAGCAGGGAGGGGGGACATAAGGGGGGGAAGGCAAACACATTCTCCCGAAAGCCATCTTCTAGTATAAACACAGCTTGCAATCTGCTTTGATGAAAGTAAGGGGGAAAAAAAAAAAAAATCAAGGCGCACATCGACACACAGAAACAAACTTATTGCATTGAGGTTATTCTGATATTCCCCGAGCCAGAAAAAAAATAAATAAATATCCAAGGGAGTGGGAAAGCTGCTCGCAAAAGGCAAAAATCGCCCCTTTCTGTAGTTGGAAGGCACGCTCGGTACCTTCCCAAACGAAAACAAAGGCGGAAAGTGGGCAAGTAGGGGGAGAGTTGCGCGGTGCATCCAGCGATCCCTCAGTAATTCAAAGGGAACTCCCCGGGCATTGCTACTTTTCTTTTGTCCATTGTCTGTTTAAAAAAAAACTAGTTTGGACCCGGGCGCTGCGGAGAAGTGAGCGGAGGAAACCCAGCTCCGATTCCCAGCCCCTGCCCCGAAGCCGCCCCTTTCCCAGCGCTGCGCCCCCCCTATAAGAATATATATATAGGGGAAAAAAAAATAATAATAGGAAGAATGATAAAAAGAAAAAAAAAAAGGAGGAAAGGAGGAGGGGGGGGGGAGGCTCGGGGGGGTCCCCCCGCAGCGTGGGAGCGTGTCCCCCCTTCCGTGCCGCTACCGGGCTGGATGCCCGCGATGTAATGATGGCTGCTCCTCGCCTGCAGCTCCTTCTCCCTGAGACTCGCTAACAACCCTGCCCCCCTCCTCCTCCATCCCCCCCCCCCCCACCCCGTACACACACACACACACACAGGCACACAGACAGACAGCCAGGCAGGACGGACGGACACCCGGCCGCACGCCCCGTCCGCTTCCCACTTCCAGCGGCTCCCGGCGGGGCGGCGGCAGGGCGCTGCGTGTTCCCCCCCCCCCCACCCCGCGCTTCTCTCTCCTCTCTCTCTCTCTCTTTCTCACACACCAACACACACCGAGCCCCCCCCCCCCTCCTTGCACACGCACACACACACACGCAGCCGCCACCCCCGGCCTGGCCTCGCACCACCTTTTCCGCTCCCCGTGCGGTAGGGAAAGAGAAGGGAGAAAAGAACCGGGGAGGGGAGGAGGAAAGACTGTGTGTGGGGGGGGGGGGGGGGCGAGAGGGGATGAGATGCGCCCCGACCCCATGTGCGTGACCCTCCGGGGCTCGCCCCCATTATGCGGCCGCCCCCAGCAGCGGCGGCAGCAGCAGCAGCAGCAGCGCCCCGGCTGGCTCCGGTCCCTTGCCGTCCCCTCCCTCCTTTCTTTCCCCGGCCCTCGCCGCCCCCTCCCGGTGCCACCCTCCCGCCGCCGCCGGGGCAGGACAATCGCGCACACCGGAGCGGCACCGCGTGCTCCTTCCTCCTCCTCCTCCTTCTTCTTCCCCGCCCGCCTTCCTGGGGGTGCCCCGGCCCCCATGTGCCGGCCGGGAGCGCGGTGCTGCCGGGCGGGGCCGTGCCGAGCCGAGCCGAGCCGGGCCGGGAAGCGCCCTCACTTTGTTAGCTGCTTGTTGTGCTCGGCAGCCCCGGCAGCGTGGTCAGCGCTGGGGACGGGGAGGACGGGGAATAAGGGGGGGGGGGGGGTGGGAGCGCTCCCTCGGCCCCGCCGCCCAGTTTCGCTCAACTTTTCCCGGATTTTCAGCCGCCCTCCAAACTTGCCGAGAGGACCGGAGCGTGTTTGTTGGGGGGGGGGGGGTGGGGGGGGGGGAAGGAAAAACGAGGCGGGGAGGGGAAGGGAAGGGAAGGGGAAGGGGCGCCGCCGCTCCGGCTCCCCGGTGCCCTCCCCTCCCCCGAGGCAGGCGGGCGGCCGGCCGGCCGCAGCACAACAAAAAGCCATTTACACCCGGGGAAGTGCCCCGCTGAGCGCGGCCCCCCCGCCTCGCACCGAGCCGCCACGGGGCGCAGCATCCCCCACACGCACCCCAAACCTCCCCCCCCACCCCGGGACCCCCTTCCCCTAAACGCCCCCTTTCCCCCAAACGCCCCCTAATTCCCCTAATTCCCCTCACACCCCCCCCAACACCGCCACCCCAACCCCCCCCAAGCCTTAGCCCCGCCGGGGACCTGCCTCCCCGGTCACTCACCGGGCCGGTGCGGGGCCGTCGGGGGCCGTCGGGGGTCGGTGTCCCCCGCTCGCTCCCTCGCTGCCCTCCGCCGAGGGGCCGGGGAGGAGGAGGGGACACGCTCCGGAGTTGGTGCCGCTGGCCGGGGGGGGCTCGCACACGCACACGGAGTTGCTCGCTCGGCCCGGGGCTGGGCTAAGAGGGGAGGAGAGGAGAGGAGAAGAGAAGGGGGGGGGTGGGGGGGGGAGATCCCTGGCCGGGGCGGGCGGGCGAGAGGAGGGGTGGAAGGGAGGGGAGGGAGAGAGGAAGGGTCAGCGCGGGGCTCGGGCAGTTTCGGGCTCTCCGCCGGGTCCCGGCTCCGCTTCGCTCCTTTGTGTAATTTCACTCGATTCAAGTTTAATCCGATAGTTCCCGAGCGCGCCCGCAGGAGCCGAGCCGAGCGAGACACCAGCCAGCCAGGCGGCTGCCGCGGCTGCCGCCCCCTCCCTCTCCCTTCTCCCTCCTCCTCCTCCTCCTCCTCCTCCTCTTCCCCTCCCTCCGCCGCCACAAGGCGCGCCCCCGACACCGCCCCCTCCCCGGGGGCGAGCGCGGCCGCGCGCCCCGCCCCGCCGCGACGTCACCGCCCCGCCCGGCATAATTTATGCAACGGGGGGGGGGGGCAAAAAAAAAAAAAAAGGGGAAAAAAGGGCAAAAAAAAAGAAGCCGGGAAAAAAAAAAGCAAAAAAAAAATTAAATTAAAAAAAAAAATAGAAGAAGAAGCAAAACGCGCAGCGGGGGGGGGGGGGGAGGGCGTGGGGTCACTCCCCCCGCGGCCCGTGGGGGTCCCACGAGGAGCGGGGGGGGGCTGCGGAGCCCCCGGGTTTGGGGTCGGGGTCGAGGGGAGCGGCGACGACCCCATGCAAATGCCCCGGGGCCGCCCCCGGCCCGCCCCCGTGTGCCCCGACCCGGAGGCGGAGGGGGTTATTTTGGGGGAGGGGGGGCACAGTCCGGTCCCGTCCCGTCCAAAGGGGTGCGCTCGGTGTGGCTGCGGGGGGGCGGCTTCAAACTTGAGGAGGAAAAGCCCTGAGGGGTCCTGCCCCCCCCCTGTGGGGCCGTCCCGGGCGGACTTTGGCCGGGCCGCAGCGGCCATTTGAGGCCGTGCCTCGCCCCGGGGCCGCATGGCCCCGCATCCCACCGAAATGGGGTGAACGGTGTCCCCTGCTTGCCCCGCACCCTCAGAGCCTTTTTGGGGACTCTACTTGTGCTATGGGACACAGTCGGAGCAGCGGAGATGGCACCATCTTGGGGTTCCCATCCGCCACTTTGTTGGCTCCCATCGCCTCACCGCGCGTTGGCCAACGCAATGCCGAAAGCCCCGCTCACATCTCATCTTTGCCCTGCTGCCCCAGGTGGCCACCAAAGCACAGCTGTGGCCACCCCGAGGAACATGGGGCCCGCATCCAGGCCTGCTCCCCACACTGCGGGTGCCGTGGCCTCCTGGGGGCTGTCCCACACCTCTGACCAAAAAACTCTCCCAGGAGCCGAGAGCACAGTGCGTTCCCTCTTCTTCGCAGTGGTCTTCCATAAAGTTAAAAATAGCAAGTGGAAATAGCGTCTAAAAAAAAACCCGCCAACTTTAAAGCAGCATATGCCCCGAGTATGCCTTCACCAAAGTTGCTGGGTTTACGATCATGCTATTTTTAACGCGCGTTTCTCCACCATGTGAAAACAAGCATGCCGAGGTATCCTCGCAACTTACCAAGTGTCATCAGTTTCAGTTTTCTCTTGCAGTTGTTGACAGACCAGGGAGTAAACAGCCCAGAAATACTGACTTACCTGGAAGTCTGGTTTTCTGCAGGTATCACCTGGCCGCATCCCTACTCCGGCACCCCAGCACCTCGGTGCAGCACAAACTCACCCGGAGCGCCCCTTGCTTTCAAAGATTTAAGTTCTCCAAGATTTAGGAGTAGGAGAAACTCATTCTGAGACCAACTGCCAGCAGCCTCACTGCTCCCCCTAGAAACTTGTTTCAGTTTCTTGTTGAGCAGAAATCAGATTGCAAAGCTTCCGAGCATAAAAATTGCTCCAAGAACACCGCAGTGACGGGACCAGGCAAGCAAAGAAACGCAGCACCTCTCTGAAAACTGTGTAACATCGCCAGCAACGAGGGGGGACACGCATAGGGACTTAGTTAAAGATTGCATTCCAAGAAAAATGAGAGTGCCCGAGTCCCTCCTGCGTGCCTCTCTCCACAGGCACAGAAGCTCAGGTCCCATAAACCATACCTCCGTCAGCCGTGGCCTGTGAAACCAGCTGGCTTACTGCTGAGGTGATGGAGTCGAAGGGATTTCCCAAACACTTTCCAGTGCTAGGAGAGACAGAATCCCTGCATGGTGCTTTCACAAAACGGGGGAGAATTACGGCAGCTCTCCAGCTCTGCATCAACAGCGGGAAATAGGGAGCTAGGGAAACACCGCACAGGTTTCAATGCTCACAGGCGGAACGTGGTCCTTATGGGGCCTGTGTTAACGTACACGAGTACTCCACAGTAGTACGTGACCTAGAGAAATACATCATTGCACAGCTGCTATGGAGGAAGGCATTTTGAAACTTTAACTCGTTCGCCTGCCGGTCCCCAAAGAGAAAGTCGTAACGCCCCGAGTTATCGACAAGCAGCTCCATAGGAGAGTTAAGAAACAGCGAGGTGGAAGTCTTCGTGATTACCCTTATTGGTAACAGCCTATTAAAATATCCAAGAGATGACAGGGAGGAAAATTCCCTTGTAGTCGCCCAACCCTCCGTACGCTGCCGGAGCCAAGCAATCCATATGATGCAGGCAGCCATTTGGCTAGCAGATTAGGAGGAATTTGCATGAATGGCTGAGAATTTCAACAGCAGTTGCAGAGCAAGGGCATGTGTACCAACAAAACCCAAATGCATTGCTACACTTTACCTGGCTAGGTAAAGTTTCAAGGTGGGGATGGTGTGTACAGAGCTGAGCCAGTCACCCTGTAAGGCGGGCATAATTATGCAGAGGCAGGTTAATGTACACTGTAAGAAGTAAGGCACGGAGATTAGGGGGCAGAATTTACATCTGGTTTAAAACATCGCTATTACGAAATGCAAATGATTTAGCATCACATGAAAACACAAAGGGGGGTTATTTGTTTGGTAGACTTCGAAGAACCAGCATCTCTTTTAAAAGGGAGGTATGGTGAAATGTGATCTCGAGATCTAGATGCTGTCGCTTTGGGAGAAGGCCGAATGACATCCTACGGCGCTGAGTCCCCTGCCAAGCTGCGCACAGTTAGACCTCCAGGGCCCCAGCAGCGTATGCCTCATCTCTGGCAACACAGTCTGGGGGTTTCACCTCTTTGAGGACTGCAGACAGCGAGCTCAGAGCGACCCTGCCTGTGGAAAAGCTCGGCCAAGTACTCCTGCCTCCTTGCTGCTCAGCACTGCGGTGGTCCAGACTTTGTCAGATCCCACAGAAAGTGCTTGTGCTTGTTCCACAGCCTCCAGGTGACTTCTGCTTGGTGTTGGTGGAGGAACTTGTAGTTCCCAAAGAAATTCTGTACAGACGAGCACAAACCTCAGGGACTTCTCATCTTTATTTTGTTTTTTTTCCTTTTTTTCTTCTGGTTGTGCCAGGAGAGATTTGAAGCCACACCAGGAGCCAAAGCTCCTGATCCAGAAGACCCATGCTGCAGAGTCGCTGCCCTTCAGGCACTTGAGGGGCGGCATTTGGGATGCCATTCCCCCGCCGCAGACAATCTGAGGCTTTTTGTTTTGTCCCGTGATTGGCAGGAAGTGGCTCCTAAATCGCACGACCCCAAAACACACTCACGTTTTATTCCTCTCCGGACATTATTTCAGCCAAATGGGGAAGAAGTAAGAAAGACAAATGGTTTCTTTTTCTTTCACAACTGAAAGTTTTACTCAAAGCTTCTCAGAAATCAGGCAGCGATGGAAGCACACGAGACTGAGAGGGCTAAGTGGCCCAAAGGGCACAGATGATAATGATGTGCCATACGCTGGAGGAAAACAATATCCCTTTCTTTAGAGGAAATTGCTCACCACCTTACCTCACGCTGAAATACTGAAAGCACGCGGGCTTGGGTTAGTATCAGGCAGCAGCAGAACGAGCAGCGCTAACCATTTCAGCTACAAAGCCGAGCGCGTCAGAAATACAAGTGCTACAAGGAGCCACCCTGTGGCACCAGCAAGCTAAAGGAGCAGAGGGCAAGTCAGGGTAGACGGGGTTTTTTTTTTTTTTTTTCTTTTCAAAAGTCACGCCAGCAGGAGCCACGCAGGCTGGAACTGGCCCAAGCGGCCGCAGTCACGGCAGGGAACGCCTGGGCTGCAGGGCGGAGGGGCAGGGGGGCAGCGAGCTCTGGCACTTGGCCCCGCGGGGACAAAGCCCCTTGGGGGAAGTCCAGCAACAGCGAGTAGTGCTGTCTGTGCTGGGGAAGCTTTCGGATGTCCTAATGGCATGGGAACAGGGACAAGAAGTGGCTTTCTTGTGGCTGGCTGAAGCAGACAACTCAGGGCCGTGAAGGAGGAGTTGCGGACATGCCCTGAGCCTGCATGTCTCTGTGAGCCTCCCGAGTGCTGCCACTTGCTGAAGACAGCAAGAGGACACAAGGGCTGGGCCGCAAGGGCAATAAAAACCTCTCTCTCCTCCTCAAATAGAAAGATTTCTCACCTTTTCCTCTGAATTCTGAGATTCAGTGAGTCGGTGCCCCACCGCCCACCACAGCCCTCCGGTTCCGAGCACCCCTGGAGAGGACACGCTCGGTTAGAGGGACAAGGACAGAGAGTTCTTACAGGAACAACTGTGGGGAGCTGACCTGCCCCACAACACCTGCGAGGACATGTGCTCTCGGGCCGTGACGTGAGCTGGCAGTTTCACCGCCAGCCCCGCTTGCAGCACGCAGAAGCAGCGCTGAGGGCTCCCATCCCCATCCTTCATCATATATGAAGGCTGTCACGGTGCCGCTGGCTTCTGACCTTTGTCCTTAATAAACGGGACACATCATATCTCCGAATGAAGTCACACACACCCCGGCGCAAGCATCAGCTGACATAAAAATACGGCAACTCCTCTGCTGAGCCACACAAGCTGCCACCAACATCACTTCCTTCTCCGACGCAAAGTTCAGCTCGAGGGCTCCACCCTGACTCAGAGCCGCCTGTAAAATTGGATCTGACGAGCTGAGAGATCACGTCTCCTCTCTGTGAGCAGGACTTTCCGCCGCAGCTACGTTTCGTTGGAACTTCCTCACGCCCAGCCCGGGGGAGGGAGGGAGCTGGTGAGTGTGGGAAACGCCGCGGCAGTCGCAGAGTTCACCTGCCAAGGAAGTGAGAGGTTGACTTTCACGTTTCCCGTCAGCTTTCCTTCCAGAATGATTTTTTTTCAGACAAGGTACTGAATGACTCGTGCTTTCTATGGGTTGGAGAGCAGGAGCGATTTGTCACTATTATTTTCCCAGCTTTAAACATTCAAGAAGCACCCAGGTGCCAAATTCTAGGGCACGGTCAGAAATACCTACACGAGCAGTGGTCACTTATTTTAAATGGGAGGCAATTAAAAACAAACAAACAAACAAACAAAAACCACAGCCAAACAGGCATTTACCGTATCCTTCAAAAATAAACTGGTTATTTTTACTACTGAGGTTCACCCAAAAAAGGTGTGTTTTAAATCGCTTCCTGAAATTATTGCACTAAAAGTGCAGAGAGGAATGTGTAAAGTTTTATAACTTTCCCATCTAGTTTTTGGAAACAATGAAAAAATACTCATTTGCTCATCCAAGTCAGCTAGACGATTCTTTTTCTACCCCAAAAGAGGATTCCCTAATAAGATGATACTGTTTTATGGTTAAACTCAGGTCCAGTCCCCTCGCTGCTTGGTAAACCTCTGGCGAGAGGACTGAGTGGGCTCTGAAGAGAGTGTTTGGTGCCTCCTGGCCGCAGAGAGATGGGGTGAAGGAGTCCTGGGCAACCCCCATCGGATGTTTGTCCAACCTGTTCTTAGACGCCGTCGAGGAAACAGATCCCCTAACTTTCTGAGGGGCTTGTTCTGGTGTTTCATTCACTACCACAATCTACAAGTGACTCTTGCCAACCTAAAGCATCCTCCCACCCTCCTCACAGCCAGTCCGAAACATCTCCCTCTTGCCCACCTCTCCCTCAGCACTCAAAACCCTCTTCTTGCCTTTTGCACATAGTGGAAACTTATCCAAACCCCTCTCAAACCTCTTTTTCAGACTCAGTATACTTAGTTCTTTCAACACATCCTTTTATAGTCTACATCTCTTTTTTTCTTGCCCTCTCCTGAACTTCATTTCTCAGCAGAGAGCACGAAACAGAATGCAATAGGACAGCTGAGGCCTCACCAGTACTTAGTGGAGTCATCTTTACCTCTTACTCTATGACTTACATATGCCACCTATTGATAAATCCTAAGAGAGCATTGTATTTTGCAAAAGCATTGCGTTGCCTCTTGCTATTTTGCTAGCGATTCCCTACACACCCCGTACAACCCTCTAACTTGTTTTCTCCAAGAAATTGGTGATTGTTTTAATTGAATTTCACTTTTCCGTTTGTTAAGTTCATTTCGATTTCTGAAATGATCATCTGCAGCAGTCACCGTCAGCCCCAGTTTGGTGTAATTTATACATTTCATAAACATGCTCTGCATTACAGCAATCCATACCATCCTTTGCGTTTTCTTACACTGCTTTTATCACAGTAGTATCTCAGTGCATTACTGCAGAGCAATCGGTGACATCTCTTCTGTCTCTCTCCCTCGCAAGAAGGGTGTGCATGGAGAGTTTGGCTTCAGAAGGATATCGGGACATACATAAAACCACCACACATTTGTGTAGAGGAGACAAAAGACATTGTTCCTCCCACTTCGGACCCATTCCTGAGAAAACTGTTTCATATACAGTTACATTTAATGTTTATCATAGACTTCTGCGGAAACAGAGTAGCAATGTTGTCAGCTGCGATCTTCATTTCATTGACAAAGAGTGCTTGAAGGGAAGGGCACAAGCTCCGAGTACGAATCAGTACTGTATGGAAACAGCATCACGGGGAGGACAAGGATAACACACACACACTGCAGCCCACATTGGGTACGGTGGTACTGGGATGCTCAAAGAGTGTGAGATACATTCAGCAAACATATAAGGACTTTAATTTACTTGTACAATCTTCATAGTTTCTCACAATCCAGCCAAATGCATATTCCTTGCTCGGCACTTCATTGGAAGTAAAGAAACAACCACCTGGCTAAGTAGAGTTTGATCATCAAGGTGCTTAAAACAATACGCTGTTAACTTGCATTTTACAAACATTACATTTAAAATTGAATTTAATAAAGTACACTCTGATGATACCGGCTCACAGATAAAGGAACGCCTCACTCCAGCTGCACATTTCATAGGAGAAATGTTGTATCTGATGCCACGAGATGCTGTGCGCTTGTCATTCTTGCTGACATTATTTGAAAGTAGAGGTGTTCAACAGCAGTAAGTGCCAATCACGGAGAGATAAATCCAGAGTCAAAGGTCGCTGTTAAAAGCACTGCCACCATCTAACACCTCATTTTGTATCCCTCCACCCTGCGTCTTTAATGTTGCTGTCTTGCATCTAAAATTTGTCCTACGCTTAGAGAGAAATACCTCAGCTCTGCAGCCCTGAGAGAACTCCCCTGGAAACCTGCCAGAAATTCATCTGCTCTATGCATAAGTTTGTTTATACTTTGTGTATTGCCGGCACCTTGCACAATCATTATATTACTCGTACATTCTCAGCAGATGAACAGAAATTGCTTATTTCAGTTAAGGCAATAAGCCCTCGTGTCTTCATCCTGTGGTTGCAGAAGAGGGAGGAGATGTGCGTTGCATCCGTAATGCCACAGGTCACACTTAGTAGGCCGCACAGTAAGCATCGCTGCGCCGAGTGGCACAACTTTTAAGCAATGGACCAATTGTTTTCTCTCTGAAAAAAATGCAAGCCAGAACACGCCGTATTTTTAGCACTGAGCACACAGATTATTCCACCGCTTCTCAGAAGGCAGGATTTCACTTGCTCTTCTACAACTTAACAGAAAAAAACAAGATCTAAAGCAGTGACTGGAAGGCAAGAGGTACGGCATTAGCACTAATACACAGCATTAGCACTAATGTTCACTGTTTAATCTTTGGTGTAGTAGGTTGCCCACGTGACTTTTCAGTCAGAAGGCTGCACGTGCTGTCAGGTCTTTTTCTGTTTAATAAATGATCTACTGCTTCCATCCTTCAGTCCGTAAGACAGTAAGAAATGTTTATAAGGGAGCTAAAAAGCTCAAACACAATGACATCCTTACTCATGCCAACTTCCTAGAAACCAAGTATAATAATGCATAAAAGCTACTTGTTTTCTTTAGAGATAGGCTTAATTCATAAAGTTACATTTGTTGCTGAATGGTCACCAGCAGCAGATGTGCTACATTGTGTACAAGAAACTTCCCCACAACATTTAAGTGTCCCTGATTCAATGTAAATAAAGGTAGGTATTGCATCTTGATCCAGCAGCCACCACTTTCTTACACTTGCAGCTCAGTCTCAAAGGCAGGCTGTTCTCAGGGCCTCGATGACAGGGAATTGCAGCAGTGCGGAGGGAGGAGCAGGAAAAGGCCCACTTCCACCTGGAGTTGCTTTTTATAAGCCTTCTTGCTGCCAAACAGGCAATCCCAGTGCTTAGGAGGATTGCCCCATGGGAGCCTTTCCGACAAAGACAAAAATACACAGTTTATTCTTGATCCTGAAAAAGAATAAGAGGAGAACCTTCAGAGAAATAAAGACAGGAATCACATGCTTGGTCCAAATACTGGATTTATTTATTTATTTATTTTGTAGTTAATCTTTGTTTTGTTTTCTGTTTGTTTTGTTGCAAGTCTTCACAGAGATTTAAGGCTAGCAAGCTGCAGATTCCCTAATACCGGGAGCAGCAGCAGGTATTGCAATAAAAGGATCAGCGTAGGTGGGCCTTGGATTTTTGTCAGGCAGAAAATACAATTATACTCAGAAGTTCTCCAGTGCCAAAGACAGCAGCACATCAAACACTTTATACTGTCCTGGGCTTTTTTTTTTTTTTTTTTTTTTTTAATGTATGTATTTATACAAAGGCACAATGTCATCGTAAGAGGTATCATCAAAGCCAGTGAGTCCTTAAACTTTCATACCAATCCCTAGAAATAATCTTTTGAAAAACATAGATCTCAACTACACAAGGAAAAAAGAAAAAGTTCTGGAAAAATGATAGGCAATAAGTATTTTTTTAAATCCTTTTTATATCTCCAAATCTAAATGTCAAAGAATTCCAGTAGCTTAAACGACTGCAAGAACATTAAACCTATCCTTCACCTCAGATCATCAAGTTTTGCTGCACATTTTTTGCCTCTTTAAAACCAAAAACCCAGATCCAGCTTTTAGCAGAAGTCGGACTATTGCTTCACTGTGATTAGATGTAAGCAAAGGTGAGCAAACAGACCGACTCGGGGCCTGACGCTGTCAACATTTGTCCCATCCACCGCGCTTTACCCAACGCCGCTCAGCAGCAACACGCGTGGTAGTTTTTGCAAGATCATGGCCTTGTTTTAGCGTAACACAATCAAGATAATTTTTACAAGGTCAGAAAGTTGGAATAAGAGGAAACAAAATCCAGGCCGGCTGCGCCTGGAATCAATTAAGCTTATGTGCTTTTCAGATGCTGCTGCTTGTCCTGCTATTAAATAGGGTTTTTTTTGACGTGTATGTGCTATTGGTGCGTACCTAGAAGTGTGCATTTCATGCATTTCTCCACTTATTTATGCCCACATGAGTGAGGGGAGGTCGAAAACAGCGAAGAGGCGTGCGTCTGCGTGGCTGAAGCGGTTTCACCCTTCTTCCAGCCGGGTTACCTGCCACCAGCCGTGCCTGCGGTGCGCGGTACCTGTCCGAAAAGCAAATTATGGCTGTGGGAGATGCCCGAAACACCCCAAGCAGCTGCCTTGCTGGTGGTGCCGGCGGGAGCCCTGTCAGGAGGGCTGCCTCAGGGACCCCCCCCCATCACGGCTGCCCCGGGCTACCTGCGCCCCTCCCCCCGTTGCCATGGCGATGGCAGCGCCGAGCCGGGCTGGGCCGGGCCCAGGGGCACCGCGGGGCTCCCCCCCCGGCTCCTCTCCCCCCACCCCACCATTTTTGGGCCCTTTTCACCCCAAAATCTTGCCCGCCCCCTCCCCCCGCCCCGGGCAAGCACCGCCCCTCCCCCCCCCCAACGGCCACTCCGCTCGTGACGTCACCCCGAGGGCGGGTTTACCCCGCCGATGATTGACAGCGGCCGGCGGCCAATGGGAAGCGCCGCCACCTCACGGGGACGGAGCGGACAAGGGGCTTCCCCCCCCCTCCTTTTTTTTCCCCTTTTCGCCCCCTTTTTTTCCCCATTTTTCCCCCTTTTTAGATTACTAACCCCCCTTTTATACCACACACACACATTGACACCTCGCCCCGAGGAGAGTGGCCTCTGTGCAGGCCGGTGACATGTGCCGCCCCCCTGCCCTCTCTCCCCAAGAGTCATCCCGCCTCTTTGCCAGGGGCAGAAAAACGAGGTCCTGTCCACAAAGCAAACCAAATAAACCTTTTTTTTTTTTTTTTTTTTTTTTTGTTCGTCCAGTGATAGCTATTAAAGGTCTGCCCGAAGTATATGGAACTGGAAGCGTGCTGCTCCTTTTTTCTTGGATCATCCCCCCTAGGCACCCACCCACAAAAAAGCAGAGAAAGGACAGGGTGGGAGAAGTAACAAGAAGAAGTGTGGTACCAAAGATGTGGCGAAACAAGAAACAACAACAGAAACATGTTGTTTCTTTTCACAAGAAACAACATGTGGAACTTTGCTAGCTGGAAAGAAAATCCAATCAGTCCCAAGTAGGATCGCAGCGAAAATCCCGAAGTGTTTTACGATGCATGGTGGCCAGTTCTGCAGGCTATATCGTGACATGGCTGTCCACACAAGATTTTGTTCGTAGGTGAGGGTGCCATCTCCTCTGAAGTTACTTCACGAACATCATTTCTGCTTCATAGCGATGCCACGGGAGACACCAGAAGCATTTCAATTTCTGTGCAGGCACATTTTCCTTGTGAGTGAGCAACGTGAGGCAAGGAGAAACTGCACAACCTGTCCACTGGATTTTTGGGCCAGTTGTTTTTTAAGTCATTGTTTGTCTCACTTGGCTCTCGAGGACACCAGAAACCTGGAGTCTTTTTTTCTCTCTCTCTTTTTTTTTTTTTTTTTTTTTTTTTTTTTGTGCCAGTATTCACTTTCAAGTACTTTTGACATGAACCTAACCGCCAAGTCAGGTCAGCCCATCCTTACAAAACCAATAGAAAAGCCAGGGAAAAATGCTTCTGCTTCCAGACACGTTCAAGACAAAGCTGTGCTGTGTTTTTCCGCAACAATCCCAGCCTCTTTACAGGTTAACTTGCCCCAAGTCCTCTGCCACCACTTCTGCTACCATCTCTTCTCCTTAAGCTGTACTTACCCCCCTTCACATCCTGGGGGCTGCCTCGCCTCTGGTTTCAGTGTTGTCACCTGTGCACGACTCGCACCTGGGTGTCCATGCCAGAGTTGCATTGCCACAGTCAGCCTGGTGCTTTGCTTTCAGGTTGGAAATGAGGAGACATTTCTTCTCAGAAAGAGCAGTCAGGCATTGGAAAGGGTTGCCCAGGGAGGTGGTGGTGTCACCATCCCTGGGGGTGTTGAAGGAGAGGCGGAGCGTGGTGCTTGTGGACATGGTTTAGTGGGTGACATTGGTGGTAGGGGGATGGTTGGACCAGATAATCTTGGTCTTTTCCAACCATAATGATTCTGATTCAGCAGCAGCACCACTTCTGAGACACAGGAGGCAGTGCTCAGCTGCTGGGTAACACCTGCCAGGCCCTGAAGTCTCTCCCTGCACTATGGTATTGGGAAGTGGTGAGCAACTCCACATGTTTTGTCCTTCTGAGAACCCTTGGCACTTCACTGTCCTGTAAGTCACAGTATTTCAACCATTTCCTGCATCTAAAAATATTCTCCCAAGTCATGATCTGAAAACGCATTGATTTCATAACTACATCAACTGGGACAGCGTTACCCCCAAATTAACCCTCGTTACAGGTGTGTTGGTCTCTTCTGAACCATCCTCTCACTTGAAGATTTATTTTTCTTCCCGTATCATGTGTCCAAGCCTAGGAAAAGTAAATAATCACTTTCCACTTAATTTGATACGTGGTATTGAGCTTCACTTAGGAAAGGCTAATTAGATCATGCTACACTTTACACCAAATCTGCTCTCTCACCAGTCATCAAGATTGTGCCCAATATAAAAGCTTCTATTTATGAATTTTAAAAATTATAGGGAAAACACCTCTCGGAGGGAAAGCACAGAACAGCGCGTGCTGACGCACCGGCTCATTTACATGTACATTCGCTCTGTCGCGGACAGTTCTACAAGAGCTGTAATTTGGGACGGGAGCTCACGTGGATGCACATACGCCGTCATGGGCTGGCCTCTGAATAAACCGTCGAGTGGATTTCCACTGCACCTTATTTCACCCGTACGTCACGCAGCAGTTAAACCTGAGCGCCAGGAACGTGCTCCAGCTGATTTCTCGACACAAGCCTTCAGAAATACTCACTGCTATGATAGGGGAGATTCGCAGCATTGAAAGTTGCAACCAAAACCAAAACTTTTTATTTTTTTTTTGTGGAAGTGAGCAGCACACCTGACAGTATAAGTGGTTATTTCTTTAATCAGAGCTCCCACGACAAGTGTGCTTCTTTAGACTGGGATAAAGAACTGCCCGGGAGCGTGCTGGTTCTGCCTTGCCAAGCTCCGATTGCCTGCAGTCAGCCTGCTACACTAAGAGCTTCCCTCCTCGAGCCAACCCTAATGCTGGAGCACTTTTTTTTTGGTTCTCTCCAGCTGCTAAGTGAAGAATAAACTTTTGGTTTAGCCCCTCCTTTATTGGAAGGGGAATAGGGTAATACGCTGTAATTGGTTTTCCATGTTTGCCAAGAGTCTGTTTCCTCTTATCATCCACAATATTTAACATAGGTCTTGTAATAGTTCCAAAAATAATAAAATCTGTCCCAAGAATAAAAATGATAGATCCACAACATGCTGCTTTTTTGTCATGGTCTTGGTTTTGTAACATTCTGTTAGTAGTTTTTATTGCCTAATGTTGTGGTTTCTTTCATACGCAGCAGACCCAGTAAAGACATTTCATCAGCTACTTACACAGCAGCAGCCCAGATTATTTACAAATGGAGATTTCAGTACCATATTAAAATAAATCACCACTGTACGCTGTTAAAGTTACAATGCAGTAATAGGGCAGAAAAAGAACAGGCTGCGCTAGGGGAAGGAGCGTTAAGAATATACAAATGAGAAGCACGGTATCAGCAAACAAATTGAAGATACCCAAATAAAACCAGTCAGTCTTCCTTTCTCCTCTTCCTCCTCCCACTCAGTAGAGGAATAGGCAAATTATATGCCCCCCACCCCCCCCAAACAGTCCACATGTAACATGTGCAGCGTGTAACTGAACCCATGCAACACTTTCCTTGTGATTTTAAGTCCTGCAGGGACACAACACACCCGCCTCACCCCCGCCCCTTCCCCCAGAGCAAATTCCCATAAGCGTAGGTGTAAGGGACGTGGAGCAGTAAGCATGGGGAGGGAGCAGCACCTTTCTCACTGGATGTCAACTTGGATGAAAGAATGCCAGAAGAGACAAGACAAAAAGGAGATAATACACGAGAGAAACCGGACTGAGGAGAAGACTGAGAAAGCTGTAGGACCATCAACCATGCCAAAAGAACAGCCCTTCGATGGGAACTGCCACCGTGGGTTCAAACATTTGCAAAAGCAATGCCCTCTCGTAACACCCAAGGGAAGCACAGGCACATCGTGGTGCTGTCACTTAGAAGAATTAAGACCTTCAACACAAAAAAAGAGAAATCAGAAGACAATTTTAAGTTAACTTTGAATGAAAAAACGTATTAATTGTAACTTAGAGCCTGGTAAGTTCACATTTTACCCCATCCCAAGAACAGTTTTAGTGCCATAACACACAGCATTAGACTCTTAAGGCAGAAATATTTTTCCCAAGTTAAGCACACGCCCGTTAGCCTAATCTCTGGCCTCCTAAAAAAAAAAAAAATAAAATCCCACACTATACAAATACTGTGGTTGAAGGCTCTCCAACTAGAGAGCAAAACAATGAACCAAGTATTACAAAAAGCGTAACGTAACAGAAAGGAGACATCTCTGGAGCAGTGCTGGCTAGGGGCTGCAGGCAGCCTCTCATTGTTTTAACTTATCAGCGAGCGTTTTGGCAGTCATTTACCCTAAGTCAATGCTGAATCTAATCTTGCACAAGAATAAATCAGAATGATTGTAGTCTACAGAAACACACAGGTAGAAGATTGAGAGGGAGTTTAGTCTGTTTTAACTGACTGCCAAAATACCTGGAGCTTCTCATCCTCAGCAGAAATAGGAGCGACAAGTCTTAAGTCATGCTCGGAGGATTTGTCACTCCAAATTTACTCTCTTATGAGTTAACTGTGGTTTATACCATTTGGTAAATTGGGACTATAGGGAAACTGTCACCGGGGTATGATTTTTCACTATCGATAGTAGTCTTAAATTACAGCTTTACAAGTTGCTGGGGAATAATGAAATATTTTAATTCTTTGGTTATGAAAACGCAATCAATAAAAGCAACTGGAATGCAACATGAAAGCTAGTTATCAGTCACTCGTGTAAAAGTAAAACTGAAACCTGTAACACAATAACCTTGTAAAGCACATGCTGTGCAAGTAAATCCTGCTGGGTTCTGTACCATATAATTTTCAAATTCTAGTAGGATGAAATAGGATCAGTGGTTTCTCAAAACCCACAAAAATATGCAGATTTCTGACAGGCAACAAAAGGACTGTGTGCGCATAAAGCTCATGACAAAGCGCCAGCCAGAGTGTGAGGAAACTTGTTCTATTCTAGTTTCTCTTTGGAAGTACCAGATTCTTGAGATAACGCACTGTGTACGACCAGCATGTAAGGCAGGACCAACCAGCAGGATCACAACCACTATCCACCTGTGACTGTAAGTCACGCCACATTGCCCCTGTCCCCTACCTCATCCTCCCACCCCAGAAAAAAAAAAAAAAAAAAAAAAAATCACTGTAGTAAGTTCCTGGTCAGTTCTATGCCTTCCACGCTTTCAGAAAATGAGTGGATGCCAGAAGCTTTAGCAGAATATCCTAGCTTTAAGTCATCATCACTTAAACCATGCATTTTTGTTCTTGTCAGAATTAGGGTACAAATTCCCCTACTTTGCTTTCTTAACTGTGGCATTTTTTTATGTCTAAGATAAATTTATTGCCATTTATAACACAGCTGAGGCTGCTACAGAAAGGCACACTCTTCTCCCAACTCCTGTCAAGCAGTTGAGTTCTGTAATGGTACCAGTTCCAAAACATCTTCAAGCAGTTAACTCAAGCAAGTACTCTCATTCATTTGTTTTTTCTTGTGAGCACCTCCTCAATACAAGCCATTTTTCTCCCAGCATCCATGCAAAGCAGCCCTATGGCTTTACCATCATGCAACACAAGTTTCAGACTTCAGTTGAAGCAGTGTTGGTGTTTTATAAATGCAAATACATAATAAACAGTTAACAACATGTAAATAGAGAGCCCTCTTAAAAATGTAAGTAGTTGAACACATTGCTTATCGTGCTCCTGAACGTGCAAGAAAGAGGTGAAGTCGGCAACCAACAGCTATCCTGATCAGTTGTCCCTTGCCCCAATACACAAACAAGAAGTTCCACACATTTTCAAAACTTTATTTAATCTCAGAACCACTGCTACGTTACACCTGTCAGACTGAAGTTTATTAAGTTCCGATGTTAAAGTTTTGACAATAAGAATGGATGATACAAGGATCCACGTCCCCCCGTGGTGTGGTGCAGTCAGTATTGGTCCAGTAAGACAAAAAGTTTGCAGTCTTTTTTTTTTCTTTTTTCTTTTAAGATATGTGAAGCATGGCCTAGCATTAATGTCACCCTTTTATCTGCAAGTTATATAAACAGGATGAGGTGGAAACTCTGTTGTTCCCTCATTTGTAGGAAAAGTGACATGACATTCTGTACTTAATAATAAACACTTAAACACAGGATTTTGTTTTGTACTGTTGCATCCCTTTCATTTGAGGCAAAACTTCCCCCCCCAAACCTCCCCACCATAAAAAGTACCAAAGCATTTCTAGTTTTGATTTTCATCAAGATTTCCAAACTGGCAGATTTTATTTTCACACCCTCTTCACAATAGACAAGATGCTTACCATATATTTAGGATTACAAGTTGTCACTAAAAGAAAGCTTTACACAACCACTGTACATTTAGGTTGAAAAACTGTCCTTGCATGAAAAATATACCTAGAAATCAAGTGGTAAACAAGAAAAAACATTAAGAAAAGATTAACGCGTTTATAATGTGCCATTTTAATGTTTTCAACTCCTCCTCTGCTTTTCATTCATACTCTGTTTTCACCTATAGTACTCGTTAAGGCAAACAGCTAATCCATTTCTGAAGAGGTGCTGTGGAAATTGTGGACAAACAGCAAACATTTGGCATTAAAATAGATAGCACGTATGTAGCCTCTAGTAATATACATTAAGCATTTCTTCTTGGACTTCAGGATAATGACAGGGGAGGATGAACATGCTAACAATGTCAAAAAGGCTTAAAATTTAGCGTCCAAGCAATTTCTATTAATGCTCCTGTAGTTTTCAAGCTCTAAGTAGTATAGAATTTATGCAAATGCATTAAAGAATTCTAGCTTGGCAAGTACACCCAAGCAGGTTATTAAACTATATATACAGAAAGTGATAAATACAGAATTAAAAGAGTCCTTCTGCTGCTCTTTATAGCCTTGAAAATTGACAAAAAACTTGAGGACAGCTCTACAATATTAAACATTAGGTAACCGCAGGAACTGGGAAACCTAACTACACAAACTGATTAAAATACTCAGATGACTTTGTAGTGTTTAATACAATTCAGTTCGTAGTCAAGGGCACAAGACAACATTTAACAAAAATAATCACATCAATTGACCTAGAAATCAAATGTAAATAGATATGAATACAATCTCCAAAATCTGTCTTTAAGTGAACATTAACCATTTATTCAAAGTTATACAAGAATTTGAAGGATAAAGTCTTCTTCTGCAACAGGAAACCAACTTACAAGTTTCATGTCTCAGTTGAATTGCAGTGGAGGCGAGCGGGGCAGGGGGAGGGAGGGAAGGGTGAACAAACAAGTTAGTAGGCCCCATCCAGGCAGCTAGAAAGTAAAAACAGGCTCAACAGCAGCCTCCACCAGCTTGTTGTCCTCCCTGATTGCCTGCAAGTGTTGCATTAGTAGCAGCATGTTGAGGGCCAATTTTTATGCCGTTTGCCTGAAATGAAGTTCAATACACAGTATGATTATTGTAGAAAACTAAATACACTCAAAAAGCTTTTTAAAAAAAGACAATCGTATGGTAAGTTCTCCTAACATACGCTTTTTTTTTTTTTAAAGAAAAAGAAAAAAAACAAAAAAAAAAGCAAACATCCTTGGCAATTAAATATAATTTAAAGAAAGATGCTTTCCTTATTTAAATGTTACGTGCATGTTAAATCCTGTACCTTAAACTCCTAACCTGAAAACACCGAGCGAGAATCGCATTTGAGGAGTACTGCTTGGCACAAGGCTTTAAGCATTTGCTAGGAATGTAAAACCTCCCCCTCTCACCAAAGCCTCCACTGGTTTAATAGTTTAGTATAAAACTTTTCCTCTCCAGACAGCGTTTCTTTCTGTGTTGAATCAGCTGTACAGGCTAAGGGCATACGAGTGTTCTGTGTCATCAATAATTTCTATGATCCCGAAAGACGTGGCTACTTGCCAAGAACCCACACACAGCGTAGCTCTTTCATTCATCAAAATCACACTTATATCTTAACCCTCACTCCCTCAAGTGGATTTTACCTAAAAATACAGCACTTTGAGAAAAGTAATACAGTAGCTTCAGAAATTAAGCTCTTAAGGAAACTTTGCGTCACAGTAAATCTCAGATTTATAGTGCTTGGCAGTTGTTCTGCAACAGTAGTAGCCTTGGGGTTTCTGGCACTAGCTCAGTATTGACAGCAGCTGATGTGGTTTCTTTTCGCTCTTTGACTCCTCTTTAATAAAAAGCATGCCCTATGGCTCATTGGTTTTGCCCCCTCTGGGCTGGTAGCAACTTCTTGAGGAATCAAGGAGCCAGACTTGGCCCAAAGCCAAATAAATAGCACGGACTGTTGGCTCTTGACAGCATATTGCAATCAAAGCTCCGTAAGGCACAGTAAAGCAGTCAGCTACTATATGAAACCCGACAGATACAATGAGCACGCTTTTCCAGACGCCGATTACCATCCAATTTATACCGCACTGCGTGCGTTTCTTTAGAAAATATGCTAAAGAAAATTTTAACTTTTGTCACCAGACTGAGCAGAACAGGTGTTTCACCAAAACACCACCTATGCACACCCGTTTTTCAGTCAGAATCAGTGTCTGAATGATTACTACTGCACTCTTATTTAGCTGCAAGTCTCCTAATGCAAATACTCCTCGTACTACTGAAGTTTCTCATTACTTCCGCTGCAGAGTCAGAACAGCAATATTTTTATTAGTCAACATTTTCTTATGTTGAGATGTGTTACGGGGAAAGAGATGAGTCTGAGTCCTGCCAGTTTCCTCCCTGCTCTTCGAACACTTCTGCAAGGGCTATCGCGCTTCAAAGGAGCGTCAGGCTCACAGTCCTGGCCAGAGTTATGGCAATACTCATTTCCACGTGGCTTTACTAAGGACCTCAGCAGCAATATTTAGGGATGCGGGGTACAAAGCTTGTGAACCAGAGACGACTGACTGCTTTGCACTGTCACAGCTGAACTGTTCTATGGGCTGTTACCTCTAACGTAAGCAATAACTGAGAACTTGTATGATCTTAACATATTTCTATCTACTACCACTGAATGTGAATTTGCTTTTTCTACAGCCATGAACCTACCTCCTAGCTGCTCAGGTTTTTCAACAGCACAATCCTTCCAAAATTTAAGAGAGTACAGGTCTGTCTTTCTAGACTCTTCTTTTACAGAAGTGCTCCCTGCTCCACACCCCAGACCTCACAAAAACAAGCTGAAGAGACTGGCCCTGATAATCTGTAATTTCAGTAATGTGCATAGACAAAATGGCTAATCTTTTATTCCCTGCAGAATCCAGCCACCTAACCCAGGAACATTTCAAAAGTCTTTTATGTAACTCTCAAAGCAATCCCTCCCCTACACTGGACAGCTCATGGAGTGCATCTGGCATATCAACATGGTCCTCCATTTACATAGTGGAAAATTATCTTTGAAAACAGATGACACCATATGGAGAAGTGGATGAAAGTGGATTTTCTTCTCTTTTGGGGATTTATATTATTTTGTGATGCTTCATGGATGGATAGGGTCACTTATTTTAATCCATTTTTACCACAATGGCAGACAATTCTACATCTAAACGTAACAGACAAATATTTTACTGTCCAGCTTTCTAGGGAGGGTGGATTTGGCACATAAAGTGAGACAAAAAAGAAGAAAGCGTTTTGAGTACTAAAACTTACCTCATTATTAATGTCAAAAACTCCTTCCTGGATTTTCTCGTAGATCTCCTTTGCAGTGTTAATAAATGCCTAAAACAAGGGAGGAAAACAACAGTAAACAAGTGGATGTGATATCACTTGGTGTAAGATATACATGAGGTTGGGCTCCAGTTGGTGTATATTTTCCAGCAAGACTTTCCTACCTCAGGAGGAACAGGTATGCCAACAGCATCCTACAACCTACCCTCAAGTAGCAATGGATCACATGCTATTTACAGAAAAGAGAGGCATTTTCCTAATAAATATATTCTACAATCTGCTGTCCAGTAATTACAGGGGGAAAAAAGTGGTTTTTAAGATATATAAATTACTTTTAAATTATTTATTTCTGACCCTTATGGATAGATTGTGTGGCAGATGGTTTCCCCTACCCTTAATATCTTTGTAATAGGCCACTCTAGATTAGAGTGCTTAGCAACATAAAACCACAGGGTGCTTACAATGATGATGTAAGGATGCTGTCTGCTGGATGAAACCTTATGCTATCATTTAATATTCACCTAATTTTAAGAATGTATTCTCTTTAATTAATCTTGCACATGATGAGCAATAGACATCTTAATGGTAGAAAAGAGATACTCCACGTTTTATTATGATTTCTCAAATTGTGTTGTGTTAATTCTGAGAAAAGACTTTTTGATGCTAGGTCTGAAAGAGTGAATGATATAAATAAATATTTTTGGTTAAAGTTCAGAATCACTGGTTCCATTTTTCATCTCTCATTTAACTTCATAGGTCAAACAATGCCTAAGACAATGTATAATTTAAGAGGTGATTAACAGCAGCTAATAATTACAAGCAATACTCAAATATGTGGCTCTTTTTATTTTAAAACACCATCAGCACACGATCATACAAGATATGCTATCTTCTGCTCAAGCCCGTTACAGCAAATACAGATCTAATTCAAATATAAAAAAGTAAACAGGGTTCATGGAGAGGAACAAATCATACCTTTCCTCATTTCTACACTGGAAGCATTTGACTGCTGAACTTGCCACCAGAGCTTTGTTTCCTAATTAACAGGACTGATATGTTTTCACCTTTAAAGGCCTTACAGCTCCCCAGAGTAATCAATCTACTGCAGCTCAATTACTGCACCAAGCACACACCACAGCCAGTGAAGGAGACTTGAACGGCTGCAGCAGGAGCAGAAAGATATGAATATGCATAAACTCTAAGTGGGTGATCGAATCATCACAGAGGGTCATGAGAATTTGCAGCAAAATAATGAGAAGAATTAATCATTGCAGATTCACAAGGCACTTAGGAAGTGAGTTCGTTTTTCAAACATGCGCTGGAGTTGAGGAGAAAAATTGGCTTTCAGCCAACTATGAATTGATTCAAATTCCTCAGAAATTGAAGTTTTCAATACAAGAAAAAGCATTCGTACTTATCTTGGTTTCTGATAACACATAATTATTGTAACAGGCTCGTATGTGGGACTGTTGAAAGGTAAAAGCCAAAAAACTTTGCAGAGTCACAGCTGGGATCTGTGAGGATGCTTGCTCGTTCCCATTTAAGTAGGACACTAAGCAGAACTTGAAGTCTTAAAAACGTGTTATGATAACTTCATGTAAACAAGCACTTAACAATTGGCACTTCCAACAATTCTGGAACTAGAGCTGGCTAAGTACGCTTAGGCTCTTGGAATTAATTTCATGAGAATTAAATTACATCTATAAAAATTACTTTAGACCAACCACCTAGAATTTTGCCAGACTACCAACTCCAAACTAACAAATTATCTTCTGGATGCTACTTTCAGGAAGAGATCACTGTGAGAATGTATCTATACTCACAAAAATGACAAAATGCACCCCCCTATTCAACAGGGTTATTACATATGTAATGTACAAAGCATAAAAGCATGCTGCCTTCAGTACAAACGGTGTATTTTAACACTAAGTACATTTCCTGAGAAATTCTTGATCTGGAAAATCAAAATATTCCAACTCATCTCAGTTCTATCATTTCACTTGTCTGAAGATATAATCTGATTACCAAATTTCTGTTGTGATTCTGGTACACCAAATATCAGTGTTAGGACAGCACATACAGGTATTCTGCATGGCAAAGTGCCAGGCTATACTGGGTCACATATAAATAATTCCTATTTGAAAACACTGGTTTCACAAGAATACATCATCTAAAAAAAACAACTATGCCTTGCTTTCTTCAGTTAGCACAGATTCTGAAAAATTACTACTGTTCAGCCATGGAAAGAGAATTGCATCCCTAAAGACCTCCATTTGTTTAAAGACCTCCATCCATGTATTTTAAGTTAGCTTATGCCTCAAAGTGTAAGTGGACCTAAAATACCCACCTGAGAACCTTACTAAAAACAGCACTTTAGTCACTTTAAGAATATCGTATCAGATTTTGGCATTGTATGCTAGTGCCCCAATTATAGCAAGGACAAGAAGGTGAACTCTGTGTAATTGGCTTCTTCTAAAAATTTCTTTTTATACTGCATGTTCTAACTCTTATCTGGAACATGCAGTATACTATAAACTCTCAATTATTTATGGGCAGTTTATCCTGTTTGCAGATTAACCGAGCCACGGATGCAAAGAGACAGAGCTGTTTCCCCTCAAATCCAGTTTGCATTTATTAGCCCACGTGCAGGGGACTGCAAGAACACAGCTGTAGCACTTCACATGCCAACTTGGATCCAGGTGCAGCTCAGCCACTTCCACACAACACAAGACTTCAACCAGTAAGCCCACGCGGACCCAGGCTGGCTGCCTACCAAGCCTGCTGCAGTTGCCCTGTGGATCCTGGTAACGCAGCTGTTATTAAACCACAATACAAAGACACTGATGCCTCTCCACCCCCGGCCGACTCAAGTCCAGCCCAGTTTACTCTCACCAACTCCAGACAGGCAGCACTGGGTTCTGCCTGGCTCTACAAGCAGTCACCTGAAAGATGGCAAGCCCCTGCTACACAGCTCCTACGTTAACGTAAGTCTGCAAAAAAACTCTCTTCCTTTTATGTGTAGACTTCCAAATATACAAATTCTAGGCTACATTTGAGGAAAATTAAAGAAATCACTGCATCTTTAGGAATGTCTACACTTCGTGTTTAACTCCTGGTTTTAATCTTCCTAAATCACAAGTTACTGATGCTTTTACGCCTAAGAGACTACTGAATTCATCTATCACCACAGCACTTAAAAAAAAATCTAAAGAAGTTGTGCATTGATTTAATGATTTCTTTCAATATAACCTTCTTCTACTGCGTTCACCTTATAACTAGGTTTGCCAACACTGATAACGGCAACACCCTGCTGAGGAAAATGACATTACTGTGCAAACAGGGAAACTGAGTCTTGTAAGATGCGATCTGCCTGCTGTGTCACACCTGCACCTAGTGGAAAGCAAACGAAGGAGGGTTTTGAGTCACGATATCTGAGTAAAATATCACTTCGGATATTTACATAAGGGGTTTCCTAGGTCACATTGCTTTATAGAAATCACAAAGTCTCAAAATGTCCACCTCAGAAAACAAACAAGCAAACCCAAAAGAACAACAACCGAAAAGCACAGATGCTGCACTCAAGACAAATTAATCCTAAAACCACTGACTATAAAACAAAAGCAATTTGACATCTATTTTATCAAAGTAAACAAATAACAGGTTTACTGCCCTAGAGACAAAACCAGGAAGAATGAATTCTGTTACTAGAAAAAAAAATGCAGGAAGTAAAGGAGTAAGCTCCTGTTACCTCTGTCACATGCAAGTTGTATGTAAGAGTAATAATAAGCTGAAGGCACCAGAACACAAGCTATAGAACAATTATATTTAGATTTGGCAGATGTGACAAAATGTGCAAATCAGGTCTTGCAGACACTAAAGCTATTGCCGTGATGAGTATTTGATGACTTAGCTCCAAGCTGAGCATAACAAACTTGTAAATGGATCACTGATACTTTTCAAAACTCAGATTTTACAAGTCCATCTTTGCTCAAAACCAAAATATATCATGTTCTGCATTTCCAGTTCGTGTAACATGCTGCCCTCTGGTGGCTATATTAAATTTAGTGCTTTGAAACACAAATTGGTTCGAGTTCATTATTTCTGAATGCTTTCCTACTCTTAACTCAAGAACACTTAACTGTAACGTATCTCAAATTTTGAAGCATGGCCTTCACCTCTGTGGTCAGCCAACACCTAGAAGTTTGTCTTCCTCCCAATTTGCTATGCTCCAGCAGTAAGATTAGTTCATTACTCTAGTACTCAAGGACACATTTGGAAACAGTAACGATACAGACCACAAATGGATTTATTCAGTAGGGCATTCAACATCCCAGAGCGTAAGTAGTGCTGGATAGTCACTTACAGAGGGGGATCCCAAAGCTCTGAGCAGCTGTTTTATGCACAGAAATACAATGTTTTTTACAATTAAACGATCCTTCAGAAAGAAGCCCAGGTCACCAAAGGGCTTACAGAGGGGTTAGTTATCAAGCAGCAGGGAAGTGCTATAAAATGAACCCACACCCCAAGAAGTGCCCTTACACATTTGTGGCTTTAAATATAAAGGCAAGGTGCACAGGCCCAAAACAGAACTTGAAAGTAATTGGCTTGTGCTGTTTTTGACAAACTTATTGGGAAGAAGCACATTACTAGCTTGAAGCTTCTCAAGAAGTGCTGCAGCTGCTGCTGAACAGTTACAAGAGATGGTGCACCTGAGGAAAAGATAAACACATAACTCATGAACTACTTATAGAGCAAAATCTATGGCTCAGGCAGACAGCCATATGATGCTTTTCATGCTGTCATTTAAAGACTGGAACCCTTAACTGAGAATTTTATTATGATTACACCTCAGGATGCCCAGAAGCCCCAAGAACCATGGCAGAGTCACTATTCCTTACAGCAGAATTGGGGCGCTGTCCAAGGATTTCCCACAAGGAGATAAAAACTGGGAATCTTCACTGAAGTCAGGTGTCTTGCCCCTTCTCTCCCCTACAGATTTCCTACACCTATTTCCTCATGGGAGAAAATGGCTCAGCTTCACACAGCTGAAGGGTCGCAGAACTTCGATTTCAATGAACTTGAAGGAATCCTGGTTTTGATACAACTTAAGGCAAACCAAATAAAATTTAAAAACCACACCTTTCACATACAAGTAATCCTACTGTTCTGGAAGTTCTAGTCAGATTACATTTTATGTCACTTCACTGTTAAAGCTACTAACACCTTGAAGTTTCAAGTTGTATCTTCAAGTTGTATCAACTAAATCCTTGCTAAATAGATCACCACGTCAAGCAGCTGTTTGTGTACCAGCAGTTAGTCATGTTTAAAGAGGGTAAAAGGAAGGGAAAAAACAAGTTCTAGAAAATATCAGTTCTAATTTGGAACTGGTAAGAATCTCATCTTTCTGTGGGATTTTCATTTTTGCCCTTTAGGATATTACAAAGGCTATCATCCTTCCATTATCTGTGGCTGAGCCCTGTTGAAACTACAGGGGTTTTGAGTCTCCACTCTCTGTTTAAACAGAAGTACGAAAGAAACTGCCTGAAGAGAAAATTAAGTTACAAGTGAAACAAAACTGTCGATTGAGCTGTATGTTTAAACGCTGGGTTGAAGCAGTTAGTCCATTCAGATTTAATCCTGAACAATGAATGCATTAATGCATTCTATTTATGTGCAGACGACTTGGAACAACAAAGACAGTAGTCTAAAACGAAAAGCTGGGCATAGGGCTATATAATCCCATCAGTTTGGGAAACAACTTACTGAAACCAACTGCCACACCAGGAGTCAGTGACATGCTAGTAGAGCTCGGCGAGATCAGCTTCTGAACAGCGGTGGTGTCTGGTGCTGGTCTGACCAGATCCAGAAAACTCTTTTGCTTAAGGTTGATCGTGTTAGGCATTACTGAACTAGCAGTATGGAGCACAAGAGGAAGGCATGAAGTTATACTCCAGCTTTCCAGATACAGCTAGGCATCTTTACTTCTTTACAATCAGTGCCTGTAAGTGGATTCAAATGATATTCCAGGGATGCAAAGATAACTACTGAGTGCTGTAGAAGACTTTACAGTTCACGCAGATGACCCTATTCTACCGTGCACGTTAGACACTGCCCCAGCAGAAATCACACAGCAAGCTCTGAACTGCACATTTCAGATAGGACTACAACTAACAGTCATGTGCTGTTGTTGAACCACCAATGGAAAGTGTGATACAGTTGTTAATATCTCTTGCAAATGATAGGAAACAAATCTTGAGTATTACACATAGTTTTAATACAAGGTGAAAAAGCAACTGATGTTGACACAGCTCAGAAAACACTGAAGAAAAATGCTAAAAAAGTCAGTTGGCTGTTGATAGTAGGCTCTCTGTTTTGATGGCTTTAGACAGAAGCTAAAGGGAAGTTGATAACAACAAAAAACTCTTTCTACAAGTATGATATGGCTGAAGAGGCAGTATAACTGGTCTTGCGACAGCAGCCAAATGATAGCCAGTCAAATAACCCCCCGCCCAGTCCTTTTACCCTCCCAGTGATTCAGAAACTCTCCTATCCTCATCACATTCCACATTACACGTGATGATTTAACTCTGTGGCCACACTGAATTCTTACACGCCTCCATGGAAGCTCTGAAGGAAGAGCCTACGTCTACTTCCTGCTCCCAGCTATTAATTGCCTATTGTGCAAACAGGATATAAACATCCCATTAACAGCCTTGCTCTACATGAACAGCTAACAGGATATTCTCTGCTGCCAAACGTTGCCATCCAAGATGTAGCTTAACAGATCATACTGAAGAACAGAATGAATGTTTTAAAACTGTCTTAAGACCTGAGCAGGACAATGCACTGCTACAGCTAGGAACTGACTAAGGCACTACACAGTGGCAGAAACTGCGTTTTGAGAAGGGAAACAAAAATAACACTAATAACAGGAGCTGGTTTGTTCATTTAAAGAAACAGCCAAAGACTACCATTATCTTACAAATCTCTATTGTAGTTGTTTATGAGGCATGTTAAGATGACGTTGGGTCAAAAACAATGTTGAACTGATCACGTTATCTGGTGGCTTGCCTCATCACTCTGTAACAACAATGTATTTTCAACTAGAGTGATAAAAGGAATCTGTTAGAGATAAGTTTCCTCTGGCCATTTAACTGCTTCGGGTACAAGACAGCAGACACATCCATGTACTGCTGTGTTTCAGTAATGCATCCTCATGAAACGTGGGTAGTCTGTATACTGCATGGCACTGACTAGGACCACAGGACTTGAACAGCTTATGCTTCATGATGAAGATCTGCTAACCCATGTAGCATCACCAGCCTGTACTGCCACTCTGCTCCTCCTGAATCCCCCAGCAACAAGAACTTGGTATTCAGCATAGAAGAGCCACACTGTTATTAGCCCTGTTGTCTCAGGGCCAGGTATTAGTCTGGACCAGAGATAAAGTTAAGAAAAATATGCCAGGTCTTAAACTAGATGTGCAGAAATGCTCATGTCGCAAACAGTCTAAGCTTCTGTCCCATTCTGCCTAATCGGACAGAACAGATCAGTGTACAATGGCATGCCCTGCTGAAGTAGATGTTCATAAAATGTGGAATATGGTTAGATACCAAAAGATCTGAGAATACAAGTACCTGTAGAGCAAATAGTGTCTCAAGAATAACTAAAATGGATAAAAACTACTTGTTATACTTTCTTTACACTAGTGGAATGAAAGCTGTACATGTTCATAATGATACAAACAGCTTCCATATATTGAGGATAAGGCTCTAGAGAATTACAGCAATCATTACATGTTTTTAAGATGGTTTGGAGAAGGGCACGTATGAACAATCCGTGATGATTATTTCTAAACCCTTGACAGTCTTCTTTTGCCATGAGTACGAACCTCAGATTCAGAAACCGGTTAGAGCATCAGCTCTGCAGCTACAAAGCATATCTGGCCAGGAAAAATGGATTTCCTTCCCAATTCTACTTCAGACAGACACCTCAAAATTCGATCTGTTTTTTTTTCAAATGGGTGGAAGAATAGTTAAAGCCTTATTATTGGATACTGTGCAGCTTCTTTGTCATCACTTTACACTTCCATTACTACTTTGTTTTATATAGCAGCCACTAAAGCAAATGTAGCACTGGGACAAATGCAGTAGGCCAAGGCTTTATTAGTCAATTATAAAGTCTCAGCAAGGCAAAATCCCTCTTCTGAGAACGGAAAGAGGAAACAAGACACTGGTTGTTATGTATGAATGCTCTGACCTGCACTATCTGTGCATTTCCATATGTACACGAGTCTTACAGTAATGTCTTTTCTCCAAATCACTCTTTTTGAAGGATATTTCCTACTGAGGGGTAAAAAGAACAGAAGCCCAGCCTTTTAGGTATATTTCCAATCTTTTTTTTTTCCAATCCATTTTTGATTTGTTAAATGAAAAATTCAATAGTATAAACACATACTCTTTCTAGTCAAAAACTTCAATTTCTTAGTCTCCACCCCCCCCCAAAAAAAACACAGTAAAAATGTTTTGCATTGTTACCGCATAAGATAAGATTTGTGAACACATGGCCATGAATTTCTTCTGCTTAAAATTTCATCTAATTTTCACTGAATTACCTCAAATGCTGTTCTTTGTTTAGTTTCAACTTCCTCAGCCAGTCAGAAAACTATAATTTCTTTCCATTCCTGAAGCCATGTGCTGAAGGCTTTCTATGTCTGCCTCAGCTGTGCATACCTCTTGATCTTTCTTCTAATGCTGCCCATTTCACACAATTTCTTCCCTCGCTCCCCTCACGATTTTTTTTTGATACTGAACAATCCAGAATCAGCAGAATGACAAAAATGTAAGTGGCCTCTTTGATTGTCCATGAAATGATAAACTTTCATTTCCTGTGCCTACTACTTCTCCTCACTTATTAACTCAAAAGTTAAGATTTTGCTCTTTCAGCTGTAACTAGAGTAGATTATGCTACCTCTTTTAGTATTGATTGAGAGTACCGCTTAAGGAATGCATTTGACTGTCACTACAAAGAATTAAATCCTCAAGCTTTTCCATCGGAGTTAAAGTTAGTACAATCACTCACTCAGAGAACCAGGAAGAGAGGATTCTATTTGAACTTATTTAAGAATGAACTCTCTGCTGATGTTCCCTCTGATAGTCATAGGTGCATTAAGCACCAGACAAGTCATCCACTAGAAATCACTTTTTGTCACAGAAATAGGTGACAATGTTAAAACCACACAGTAATAAAACAGAATGAAATAACTGAAGGCTGTATGCTATTCCTACTATAACTTCTCAAAATTTCAAAACTAGAGAGCATTACTACTAAAGCAGTGTCTAACTGGTTGCCCACCATCTTGAATTTAGGACTATTTTAGAAAAGATTAAGAATAGATTATGCAGTATGAGAAGCTGAACTATGGCACGCTACTTAAAAAAGCTAATAAGCTGGGATGCAGGAACTGAGTACAGGTCTGAAAGACAAGTCACAGAATGGTTTGGGTTGGAAGGGACCATTCAGATCACCTAGTTCCAACCATGGGCATGGGCAGAGACACCTGCTACTAGATCAGGTTGCCCAATGCCCCACCCAACCTGGCCTTGAACACGTCCAGGGATGGAGCATCCACAGCTTCTCTGGGCAACCTGTGCCAGTGCCTCACTGCCCTCTGAGAGAAGAATTTCAGTGAAATTGTAATGAAGTGATTTTTCTGATTTACACAGCACTAACGTGTCACTGTACTCGGTCTGGCTGGGATGGAGTTAATTTTCTTTATAACAGCATATATGGTGCTGTGTTCTGGATCTGTGATTAAAACTGCATTGATAACACAATGTTTTAGCTGCTTCTAAAGATTGCGTGCACAATGTCAGTTTTTTTTTTTTTTTCCTGCTTCTACTCCCTCAGCAATTAGGCTTAGGGTAGGCAAGAAGTTGCAGAAGACACAACCAGACGGATGACCTGACTTGGCCAGAGGGATATTTCATATTATACAATTATAATGCTCAGCAATAAAAACCAAGAGGTAGCCTTTCTAAACAGCTGCTGCTCAGAGACTGTCTGGGAATCGATCTGTTTATGGGAAGTTGGGAGTGACCGCCTTACCATCACTCTCCCCCTCCTTCACTTACTAAGCTTTCTTTATGTTGATCCACAAGTCCTTCTCGCTTTGACTCTTCTGATTCTCTACCCCATGCCACTGGACAAGTGGTGTAAGTGTGCAACTGGGTAGATTTTGAATTGCTGACTCAGATCAACCCACCACAACCACCCTTCAAGAAAGATGTGTAGCAGACCAAGGTGACATCGGTAAGAACTCACATATACCCAGGAACAGGATCTGTATGCAAATTTCAAGGGAATGAAGTTCTATAAAATAGCAAAGACTGAAAAGCATAACATGTGAATACATAACAGACTACAGTAACCAAAATAATGACCTCTTTGACAGCTCTCTGGAGGACAGAAATTGTGTGTGTGAACTGCAGCAAAGAAGATTCCTGCTAGGTGGTGGTGGAGAAAGATGAAAACTGTTTACAGTTGGGATACCGAAGTATTGCAATAGCTTGCTCTGAAGAGCACGTGAAAGATAAGAGGTCTTTAAGAACTGGTTAGATTGACATTTGTCAAAGACACTGATTGCTTTTCTTGCTTTGCACTAGCAAATCTATTCCAGTTTCAAATTTCAGATTACAAAACAGGTGTACCCATTTCACTGATTATGCATTTTTAAAAATAAGCATAGTAGTTAATGGAATCTCAACAATATCTTTGGTGCTGTGCAATCAGATTAAATTTAGACAACATCTTTCTCATACTACAAATTAAAGAGTAGCTGATTCAAGTGGAGAAAGCCAAAATCTAGAGGAATAACATCTGTACAAACTACAGAATGCATTTGAAAACAACTGTTTTTACTGAAGTGACAATGTTAAGCAAAGTTACCTCCTCTACATTGGAAGCAGTTTTGGCAGACGTCTCCATAAAGATAAGTCCATGCTCTCGTGCAAATGCTTCACCTTCCTCTTTCTTGACTTCTCGTCTAGATTCTAAATCACTAAGATGGAAAAAAAAAAGTTATTCCTGTGGTCTAACCTGTCCAGGTAAATATCATTCTTCAGAGATGTACTTAAAAGCCAACAGTCCCCATTACAACTTATGTACATACAAAGATCTATTCAAACCTTTACATAAAGTAGAATTGCTTTGCACTTGCAACATATGGAGTAGCCACAGTCATCACACCTGAGTTATCAGTTCTAGCTGACACAGATCTTAAAGAGTTCATGAAATGCCTTTCAACAGAATAGGTATATACTTAGCTAGCTACTCCTCAAATGCTAACTTTAGACATTCTCATTTTAGATAAATATCATTTTTCTAGTATCATTATCTATGAACCAAAGTGTTATTTTCAACTATATTAGCTGCTCCCTCCTGATGACCTAGCATTTAGGTTTTGAAACTCCATGCAGGACCTAGCCTTTTAACAGCAGCAGAACTTAAAGTGACTGTAACACATTTTCTTGCTTCCTGCTTTCCAGTCTGTAAGAAAGTTAAATATTACAAAAATAGAACATAGAAAACCTTCTTGGATTGGACAACAAAAGACAAAACCACTAAGTCATATGGACTCATAAGTATTTCACTCCTACTTTTTAGAACTTCTTTAGTTGTTAAAAATACAGTGATACACAATTTCTGTCCTTCTAAGTATATTACATTCTGAACAATATAATGCTGTATTTTTTTAATATAATTTTATATATATAATTTGTATTTAAATTACGCATGTAAACACACACTTTCATATATACAAATTCAAAATAAACAGCATGCAAATACAGAGGTTTAATTTATAGCCAGAGTGCTAGTAAAACATTAAATACTGGGCTGCCACTCTTGCAATTACACACATATGAAACAGAAATCATACTCACTTGGCATCTATTTTGCAGCAAAGTAGGTTTTTGTTGTTTTTACAACTATATGCTAACTCAGATAAGTAATAGAGTCAAGATAATTCAGTACGTCATTTGAACATAGAGCATTTGAGATAAGGATACAAAAAATGTCTTCTCATAGAAAAAAATAAGTTGATGTTAATTTTATGTAAGCATTCCCAGTATCTCAGTCTCAGACTTAAGATAACATAAACAAGGTGCTCTTTCTCATGTCCCCGAGGTAGCTGTTTGACGTTGTATTTTTGAACTTGAACTTCATTGCTACTACCACGCTACACTCCAAAATATCTTATCTAAAGCTTGATTCACTACAGTGTTATCTCCATGATAAAATAGAAATAAACATGTTTTTTATTTGAAATAGTGCAGCTGCATTGGAAACTGCAATGATAACCCACTCAGTACTCACTACTGATATCTAAACTTATCCATATAAGAGCTTTAACTGCTTCTACTAACCACAGTTGTCTTCCTCTCTCCATACATCCCATTCCAATAATTCGAAGCATTTGGTCTTACTAGATCAATATAGCTATGCTTTGTTCTGGAAAGGAGATCAAGTATAGTATTTGTCATGTTTCAATTCGAGTATACGTAATGTTTTCAAAAAACAGCTATTATATTTCAGCTTAATTTCTCAATACCCTTCAAATCTTGTATTAAGTTAGTAGTACAATTAATTGTATTGTAAGTGCACTTTCGGGACCTATACAATTTATTCTTTAAAAAATCTTATGCTAGTATATGTGTTCTTCCTTCTATAAGTCTTTAGAGCAGTACACTTTACTGTAAGAGCTCCAGTAACATTCTTTTGGTATAATGCAGTGCAAACGAAGGAGTTTCCTTCCCATTCTCCTCTTTGAGGCTTGAAAAGAATACCCTTTAAAAAGCTTCTTAAAGAACTTTTGCTTCCTGTGGCACCACAATCTGCAACTTAGAATACATAATCTAAGTAAATTTATTGTGTGAATAAACCCTAGTTTAACTGGGATAATTACTGAACTTGCTGCAAGTAGCATATTATATAACATACAACCACATGGTATATAGTCTGCAAGACATCAAAATTTACTTTGCTTTAACAGCTAAGAATAATCAGGAATAATTACAGATGTCTTAACTAAGTATACGAATTTACACAGTATTTTCTGAAAAAAAACAAAAACAAAAACAAAAACCAGTGCACGTTATTTCTGTGCCACTTCTTTACTCACATAAGCATAAAAAAATGCTGGTCATTGCTTTAATGGGCTTACCAAATCTTCATTTAATAAATTAGATTACCTTTTGTAACAATTTGTGAAGACTATGCTTATCACATCCCTCTACTAAAAAGAGCTCTGCTAGTCATTTTCCATATTTTAAATAAAAATGTGGGTAAGCTTCATAATCATTTATTGCTTAATGGGATTTTTTGGAGGAAGGATGGCGGCAAATACAGGGAAAAGAAGTGGAAGGAACGGGAAAAAAAAAGAATGAAACAAGAGGTGAACAGGCCAAACTAGACTGTATTTACTACAAGGCTGTTTCTCAGCAGCATCTAAAAGTGATCCAGCTGTTCTTTAAAATTCAGGGGACAAGCATACTGTTACTTCAACTGGCATCTTTACCTTCAAGAATTTCATGGAGACAAGCTAATGTCATTCAGGTAAAGGCTCACAACTAATGGGTTATTAAGTTCTGAGATGATGCTTTTGATATTAAAAAAAAAAAACAAAAAAAACAAGTCTCAGCATCAATAGGGAACTATTTTAGAACTCTGGACACTCTAGCAGATGAAAAGGCCAAGTAGATAATCCTTTCTAAGTTTGGTAACAAACTTCCAAACCTTTTGAAGTTGTATCACTTAGTGTCTAAGAGCTGCCTGAACTCACAAGGAAATGGTTAAAAACCATTCTCTGACCACACTCCTAGCTGAAACAGACAGAACATAAAGTAGGCTTGAAGTTCAGAAGCATCTCATGTAATTATTGAGGTATGCAAGTTTTATATTTCGTAAACATTTTGAAGTGAATCCAGTAGTATGGGCTTCACTTTGTTTAATGACACTTTCTCTGCTGTCATTCTTAACCAAAAATGCAAACCACTTTAGAACACGTAAATTAGGAGCCATACTCCCTTTTTAAGGGACAGATCTAGGTGCTAACTTATGGAATCACCATTTAGAAAGAAAAAAGGTAATGAAAAAAACAAGCTTTAAATCTCTAGTATCTACAAAATCATGACTGATTGAATTTTACCTTTTATTTCCAATAAGCATTATAACCATGTTGGAATTGGAATGTTGACGAGCATCTTCTAACCAGGTTGTCAAGTGGTTGAAAGTGTCCCTCCTGAGTATGGAAGAGAATGAAAATTAAAAGCATTTATTTATTTATTTATTTTCCCTCTCCAGATTGGTACTTCAGTAAAAAGTTCGCTACAGTGAAAGAACAAATACAGTTCGTGGTAATAAAACCACAAGAAAAGAATTCATGAAATACTTTAAGGTCTTTCTCAATAAAGGTAATTCAGAGGTTCATGGTCAAAGAGTTTACAAAAATATTTTGACTCATTCTTCCAAAGAGTTTACATATACTTTTTCTCAACCATTATACTGAGAAAATTTGAAGTATTTATATACTAAACATAGGCTGTATCTTGATTTTGAGCACATAATGAACATGGTAAAACATTAGATTGCACCTATTTATAAAAATGCTAAATTAGACATTTTTACACTGTAGAACTGTACTGTGATATACAGAAAAGACAATTTTAAACCAGTTATAACTTCCTCCACATTCTCACCTTGTTATGTCATACACTAGTAAAGCCCCTGCTGCCCCTCTGTAGTATGACCTTGTAATGGAACGGAAGGACTCCTGTCCTGCCTGTAGAAGACAAAGTTGCATTATTTCATGTCTCACATTTATGTTTTGTTGCTAAAAATTTACTACTTTTGAGAGGGCAAGAAGGTGTACGGAGGGGAAATCAGAGCGGGGACAACTGGGGACAAAGTCTCTTACACGGGCAAAAGAAGGCACATAATGAGAAGACACCAACTACAGCACAGCGCTGTTAAAAAAAAAATCGGAACAAGACCTCTAAACCTTTTTTGGCAATCCCTGACAACCCAATTTACTGAATGGCTTCACAATACATGAATCATTATTAGAGCACAGAATGGACTCCTAGCAACTAAGCTCTGAAGACAAATTTGAAAGGAAGCAAATAACCCAGAGCTTCACATTTGAATTCAATAACCCGCTCCCTGGGGCAGCTGTTGACACTAGAATAAATAAAGCCCATTGTAAATAAATGATGAATGACATCTTTACGCCCACCATCTGCTGGTGTAAAGGTTGTTGGAAGGCCAAGGATGCAGATTTTATCCGTTATATCATAAACTGCAGCCAGCTTTCAACAGTCTTCAGATGGAATTCTTTCAGTAATCATTTTATTATGAAAAAACAGAAAACCGTTCTGAATTCAATTTTACACAATTCTGCTCCACAGTTAATCAATTTCCCCTGTACTTGATAAATAACGTGTGTCAAACAGCTACAGGATGCAAGAGTCATCTTCATATTCACTGGTGAAAAACTTCATATATTAGATAAATTAGACAGTTCTTATAGGAAAATATTCCGTAAAAATCTCAGCACTTAAAAGAACATGCTCATCAACTTACACTTTAATCACCTTCAAACAACCCACAGCTGTTTTGAGTCTTCTTTAACTCAGAAGAGAGATCTCTCACTAACATGCAACATCAAAACAAAACAAACTTTTGCATTTATAAAAATGCTTTTGGGGAGAGCAGTTAGAACACAGTTTATGTGGATAAAGACCACTTAAAGGGCAGAGGTATAACCCTTTCTTCCCATATAAAAAAAAAAGTAAAGCCCTGAAAAAAATGTATTAATAGTTATAGATCTTGAGTTCCTCATGCTCATGTTTTTCAGAAGTGCTACCTAGCACCTGAAAGTTGTTAGAATAAATGCTTACTTTAGTGCTAACAGAAGCTTTAGCTGAATTCAAAGATAGAACAGTACATGATTAAGAAATAATAATGCTGAAAAAAGAGCATATGCAGTAAGATAGTTATCTGCACAGCTATAGGAAATTACTCTAATTTAAAACCATGAAAAACAAGAATGAAATATTTATCAAACACAAGCTATGTTTCAGCCAGACCTACAGAATTCGCGTACAGAGAACTTTCTCTTCCCATAGTCACTGTACTTTTCTTAGTATAAGGTCCTCTTGAATTCAAGAACTTGATCTAGATTCTGCTACTGAAGAGTAACACTGGCACAACACATTTCTATGTGCTCAGTCTTCAGAAATCATCCTGTTACTCCAGTTTAAGAAAGCACTTTGTATTGAAACTGCTGAACGTATTTTCTGTCATTTGTAACTTTTCTCAGTGGAGTGACTAAGACAATCAGAACACACTTGCACATGCACTTGGCCAGAAGTCCCAGCCCATTTTTACAGAAACTAAAGTAACAAAATACAGAGAGTCCACTAAAGCACACCAAGGAATAACCAAACAAAAACATACAAAACCCCTAGTGTTTAGCTCAATACCGGGTTTCCTAGCCAGGAGCTCCAAAAAGGTCTACCTTTTTGTCTTGACATGGTGACTAGCTCAAGTGCATGGTAGATGCCTGAGACATTTATTACCCAGTTAAGAGGAAAGTAAGTTCCTATCACCAATGCGTTCTACATATTGCCAAAAATCATGTGTTATTTGGACATAGCCCACCACATTAAGATTGCCTATTTCACCTTCTTAAATTACACTGTATCACATCAAATTGTTTGTTCTCCACAGCAAACAATTCCAAGTCAACCATAATCGCCAAAGGTTCTACCAGTTCTTAGAAGAATGTAAGAATTGAGCTCTTAGAAGAATAACTTCCTTACAAAAGTTTGGTACCTATAATGTGAAAATACCGTAATATTATTTAATGTTTTTTATTTGCCTATGATGGAGTTTCCTAAGTATCATTGCTTCCTGAAGGAAAGGCTGAGAAAAGGTTGGAAAACGTTACCCTGTCTTCCCCAAAAAAGATACAATTTTCCATTTAGCAAGAATGAATTTGTGTTTAGTATATGAAGACAACAGAAACTGAAGCCCCTTTCATTCTAAGCAGAAGAAAACAGTTTCAGTAGAGAAACTCTATGATGTAACTTATAAAATAATAAGAACATTTATTTTTGAAACAGACAGTAACTTACATATCAATCTCAATGAGAGAACTATAAGGTCAGAATAGCTGGGTTAGGCTTGTAGAAGAGATTCCCTGCTTTTTTCTTTTTCATGTCATTATTACTTGAACTTTACACCTGCTTGCTCTTTTTCCTACTACTCCCCGTATTTCAAGGCAGGCAAATACAAAACACAGATGTGTGTTTTGCAGGCCAGGCAGGATGGGGCCTTGGCCTTCACCAACCTGATCCAGTGGGTGGCATCCCTGCCCAAGGCAGAGGGGCTGGAACTAGATGATCTTTGAGGTCCCTTCCAACCCAAGCCATTCTATGATTCCGTGATTCTATGATTTTAAGTGTAGACTATTACTTCAAAGCATAGTAATTATTATTTCTTTAATAATTGTTTTTCAGTACAAGTATGTTACAGTTGTACTTCGTTGGTCTTGGAAACAGAGACCAAATAAAGTTTAGCTACTTGCTCAAGCAGCAATGGATACAACTAGCAGTGAGGAAGCTCAATATAAAATGAAAACCAGGTTTGATATTAGAGAAAAGCACTATATGCTGTGAAGTGGTATTAACAGTATGTGCAGCATCTATCTTCTCCACTCTCCCCTAAAATATAGCATTTTTTTTCACTTCCACACTAAAAGGAAATTCCAGATTTCTCCTTTTTCCCCACATAATGTTTGAACTGGGAAGGGACCACTGGCAGTGATCTGCTCTGCTCCCCCCCCCCCCAGCTCAAGCAGGGACACTTAGAGTAAGTTGCCCACAACCACTTGTGGCAAGTTGTCACACAGTTGCACCACTGAGCAGAGCCTGGCTCCGTCCTCTTCGCACCTTCCTTCAGGTATCTAGAGACACTGGTGAGATCCCCTGGCACCTTCTCTTCTCTCCTCCAGGCTGAGCAGTCCCAGCTCTCAGCCTCACCTCACAGGAGAGGTGCTCCAGCCCCTTCACCATCTTGTGGCCCTTCACTGGAATCTCTTCTCTATGCTCAGGTCTCTCCTGCAATGGAGGCCCAGAACAGGACAGAGCACTCCAGGTGGGACCTCCTCAGTGCCGCAGGGAGGAATCACCTCCTTCAACCTGCTGGCAACACTAATTAAGTAATTTAATAGCTGTGTCAGGAATAAATTCAGCAACGTATGCCAGAGACTTGAATGAGGGAGTGATTGGGGGCAGGGGGAGTGTAGGGGAAAAGTAGTAGTGACGGTAGCCACAAAATAAAAGCTAAACAAGCTATTTCTCAAGGCCATATTACATCTAATAGAGATAACACAAGCCTTTGGTCTCAGGCCATGTCAAGTTATACCCACTTTTGGAGTTACACAGAATTTCAGAGGAAGTGGGAAGATGGAGATTCTTTTTGGTAACAGCTAGAAGACAGCAACTATTTCACGTGTAAACACCTCAGCTCAGATGGTGCAGCCTACAGGGACCAATGCTCAGATACTGAAGAGGCCTGAACACGCCTCCTTTCTCTTCAGGGGCAGGTGCTAGTTCTGACATGAGTAGTTCACCAAAAACGAGAAAAGGCGGGCCTCTGATAAACAAGTGGGGCTTTAAGCATTAAAAAAACACTCCATTTGTCTTCTGGACCATAAGCTTCTAGAATTCACATCATATAAGCTTTTAGAATTCACAGCATATTGGCTAATGAATAAAAACTTCCTGAAGGAGACTTAAATAGTCATAGTTGGAGTTAAAAGTCTTCAAAACAGTACTACAAATCTTCATCCTTGCATGAACTGTACAACTCTATGGATATATTCCGCGCTCTTCTCAAAATACACTTCTGTGTATAGATCAAAATGCAACTCCTAAACAATGACGTAAACAGAACACAAAGCATCATCCATCGCCTTAGGTCATAAGGTACAGAGATTCAGGGCCTGTGCTAAAGCTTTCACGAACTTTTAAGCCATGTAACCATGTTGCAGTTGACATATCTGTAGCACATCAGAGAAAAGACTCTGAGTGTTACTTTTTCAATAGGACATTTCAACAGCATTTCCAAGGGTGCAATGTAATCAGGTAGGGTTCAGTTGCAAAATGTACAGACACGCCTTTGCTATCAGAAAGCGTTCCTTAAAAGATCCTGAATTGCACATCTTTGAATCTATAAACTGAGAAAACATTAAGAAGAGCTATGATGCAGTAGAAAAAGTGTGTAGGTAATGCAACAGAATCCTCACCAGCATGTCTCCCTGGAAAACAGGCCATCAATTTTACTGAATTCGCCATTTCCAATGGTGAAGTATTTGGAAAGTTTCTTTAAGAACAAAATTTTTGAGTACATCCCAGAACGTCTTCAATGTATGAGAAGACTAATAGTTTTTTATTGTATACCTTATAGTACATGCCTGCATGAAAAATGAAAAACTACCATGTACTGTATAAAAGGTATCTGCAGCTACTAGCTATAAGTCGCTTGTTTGTGTGGTGTGTTCATACCCAGTGACTGAACGTCTCTTTCACTTTGAGAATTATTGCTCATTTAAACTAGTTTATGGTTTCCTAAGCTGTACAGGAAACGGACATCTAAGAAACAAGCAGTTCACACAAGCGTCAGACTACTTATGACAACTGCCAGTTGGGAACAGCTACAAGAAGTTGATCCCTGGAACAAAATGTTCCAGAAAGAGAGAAGTGCAATACACACTCTTGAGTGTAGTTTTGAAAGTTATAAATAAGTTAATAGCCTTTTAGTCACATGGCAACTTGTTGATATAAATGCAATAATGTCTTGAAGTCATGTGTCTCACTCTGGAACAAGAATTTTCAAGTCACTTACTAGCATTAGTACAAGAAATAGGCACAAAGGTAGTATAAAAACAAGAACACCACCCTGCTGCCTTCCAGCAAAAATGTTCCGTAGGAAGATCCTCCTGTAGAAGAGACAGAACTAAAAGACACTTATGAAGATGAATTCATAACTTTTAAAAGTGTCATAGTTTATATGGAGAATTCAGCCAAGTTACATGTTGCTTCAGAACAACCCTGTCAGCAACCTATTAAGAACTGAAATTTCAAGGGGAATAAAGATGCCCAAGGGTGCAACTGTACATACATACAAATGCAGATCGTCTGTACATACGCCTTTCCTTTCTGATGCTGTTGAATGCATCCAATTTAGACATCCAAAGCAATTCCCAATACACCAACAGAAACAGAAAGCTTCAGCCCTCCATTATTAGAAGTACCCTCATGAATTATTTCAGTTTATAAATATATTTGAAACCTTTAAGTAACTATCCTCACTAGAACTCAAGTTTCATTGCAGACAAAAGGAAGGATTAGCTCTTCTCCCATCTCAGGCATTATTCTAAGCAAGATCTTTCTCTGTTATTGTGGAAAGCTGCAGAGGAGTCAGAAAGAAAAAGTGAGAAAATAAAATACCATTATAGTATTTCAATAACCACATACATTTAAGCACATTACAGACAAAGGTTTAGGATCACTAAGCTAGAAGGTAGATCAGATTATCCTGGTTTCCTGAATTGCTATCACGGATGTGAACAATAACTTAGCAACTGGCACTGAGGTTCAGATGATGGCCCTAATTACACAAACTGCAATGACATCCAAATGGACAAATTCCCCCCATGCTCTAACTACCAAAGTGAGTAGAAAATGTCATAAGGTAGACCATTAACAAGACAAGCTGGGTGGGAGCAGGGGAGAAAGGCGCTCAACCCTGACGATTTTCAGTCTCAATAAGATGAAATGAATATTCATTTAGTGCATTAAGAGAACTTTACTTGGTTCTACTAGACCCAAGGTATTCACAAATACATTAAGGATAACTGACTTTCCAAAAAGGATTGGTACGGTCTGAATATCTGAAAGCAGATAGAGGTGTCATACCATAGCGTCAGTAAGCCTTCAACAATTATGCTTTCCATCTTGCATAAACACACTTGTGCAAGCTCTCACTTACTTAAAAAAAAAAAAAAAGTCAATTTAGTTGGAGATATCACTTGTATGGAAACAAAGAAAGTATTTGAAATTAGCCTATAAGGTTTCAGATATTTCTTTAACAAATGATAAAGACAAGGTTGTTCTTGTTGTTTATTTAAACATTGACTTACTATCTAAAACTGCTATCCCCCACATCTGTAAAAACTCAAGAAGAAAACTGTAAGAACAAAGTTTATTTTTAATACACCATATAAATGCAAGAGTAAAGCATAAGAGTGAATAAAATAAACTTCTGATGACAGATTTCCATGAAATGAAACAGAAATATTGGAATGTATCACAGGATACATTTCAGTACAAACACATAGGAAAAAAAAAAAACCTCATTCATGACAATTTAGTCTAGAAAACAAATAGTATTGCTCAGTATCATCACTGATCTCTTCCCCTGCAGCATCTCAGAGAACTTCAATTCCCTCTTTCAACTGCTGTTTATTTTTGCTCGTCAACAATGACTTTTTAGTAACAATAAATACAAGACAGAACAGCCCCCTCAACAACTAAATGAAGGATACTGACTCAGCCTGGTAACAAGCCCAGTACTCTTCAACAAAGAAGTTTTTTCTGGGGAGAAGTGATTTTTTTTTTTTTATATTTCTTATTTTTTTATATTTCTTCTACTGCCACAAGACAAACAACCTTTATCTACACAGCTTCTTTAAACCCAGAAAGCTTAATAGCTCCCAGAATGGTTATTTTGATCCTTACCAGCTTCTACAGACTTCTAGTTCCCTAGGAAGGGTGATGGCAACTGACAGCGGCTCAAATATCAGACAAAAGAGAAGCTAAGCTACTTATACTAGGAAATTATCAATTAACCACTTCTGAAAAAGTATTTCTCTGTCTACACAAGTAAAGAAAATCATTACTAAGATAAAAATCACAAACATAATCCAGAGGCTACGACAGACACGACAAACGAATCATTTGGTCCAATACCTGCACTACACTTGGCCTGACCTAAAAGCATCCAGAAGCGAAGTGAAATCGAAGGAGTCGCAGACCTAAGCACATCATACAGAGCAGCAGGCTTGCAGGACCTGGCGGGAGGGAGAGCCTGTCCAAGAGCAGCCTACAGCTGGGAGACGATGAGGGGACGCAGTGTTTTGCTGGTCCAGACATATGAACAGGAGTAGTACTGATGTACCACAACAGCTATCACTAAGTATACAATGCCCATGCTGATTATCTTTCATGCAAGTTTTTTTTTTTCATTATTTATTTTTTATTTTACTTCAGACTAGTTTTACTAGACTATCAGCCCACAGGAACAAACACTGGACTACAATTGTTAATGGGCACGCATGCATTCCTGGAGCATATCTTACAGTTTGGCCTCATCCAAAAGGAATTCAGTTTGTGTACTCCCACATGAAATCCAGAGCGCAGTAAGCAGAGCTGCTTGCTTTCTGTAGCCCGACTCCTGAATCAAACTAAGATGCTAATGAAAGAGTCAAATATTCTGGAGTTATGACATGAAAAGAACACAAAAACACATGTCACTGACACACAACAGCATTAACTTCAGCTGCCCCTCTCTAAGTTAACCTTCAGTGAGGTATCCTGCAGCTTCCATACACTCCCATGACTGAGATGAACACCTTGTCTTGTACTGATCTGCTGAGGACAACAAACCAATCACCCTGGCACTGACACCTCTGGCAAAAAAAAATATCAAAATTTAAATGTTTGATTTTCTAACAAAAGCAAATCCATATTCATTGCTAACCATTGGAAACAAACTGAATCTAACTCTCTATTTCTTATGCCTCTGCTCAAGGTGCTTCCCATTCAGCAGTGGTTTAAAAGGAGGTATATAAAATTAGGACTAAATCAGAGATGTGCTGCTGTTGCTGCGTCTCAAGAAGTACCAACTAGAAACATAAATGCTTCAAGCATTTGCCAGGCTGTATGTGTAAAATGAATTTTATCAAACAGAAATTGTTTTATCTTAATAAATATGGAGATAACACCAGCAACAGCTAGTAGCTTTTGCTAACAAAAAAAATCCAGTAAATGCTCAACCTGGATAAACAACACAGACACAGCAACCTTGGTCATCATGGACATATCTGTGTACCTCAGCACTTGTATATAAAATATGTTAAGAAATATAATGAGGTATATTTCATGATCTTACTATTTCATCAACTCCTTTGCACCTACACATATCTAAATTTCACTGGCTCAATTCTGTTCTTACAATCCAAGACTGGATTAAACTATTTACCCTGTGTTTTTGAAATCAGATTGCATACAGTTAGCATACTGGCTGTAGTTAAAATTTTAAGTCGCTCATGGCTTACATCTTATAAATTATTAACAACAAGTGCACAATCTACTAAGAGCATATGAAAGCTTTCAATGAGTATTTTTAATGTATGTATGATATTAGTTAAGAATCTAGCCAGATAAAGTCCGGGCCTAAAATAATTTATAATTTATAATAAAGACCAGCTTCATTGAAGTTTTAGGTACTGGACTCTTTGCATGCACACAAGGAGCCAAACTGTGAAGAGCTACTGAATCAGAACACAAAGGAAAACACAATCTACTCGTAAACATATGAAGTTCACTCACATTCAGGGAACAGATAATAGCACATCAACAAAAACAGTCTGAAAGACAGGGAAATACAGCAGCTGCATTGGCAGTCAAATTAGTAACTTTTTCTGCAGAGAATCTGTCAATTTTAGGAAACAAGGATCAATACAGATTTGCCCTCACATGGTTGTGCTACATACTAAAATTCTGCTCCTGAGGCTTCTGTTTTTGTTGAGATTTGCTTGTCTTTTGAACTTATAAATTATCAGCTACCTTGGTAGTTAGCAATCTGCAACTGTATTAGTAAAAATGCCTGGGCTTAGAAAAAGCCTGAAGCAAGCACAATCTGACCATGCTCATTTATACCTTGGACAACTTCCAAGGAGGCACAGACGTTAGATGCCATTTCAAATTATGAACTTGTTAAATAAATAAGGCACATTAGACTATGAAGTTAGCTGAAATACTGCATTTGTTTACATTTTTATACATACATGTATGTACAAATGCATCTCCCTTCATTGACTTGCTACACCACAAAGAGCACAAGCACAAGGCTACAGCTGTTTCTCTATCTGTCTGTTTCTAAAAGTATCCTAAAATGCTTTAGGAAGAGGAAACAGGACTGTGCCTTATGAAACAGTCAAGCATATTAGGAAGACAAAGCTATTGGTACAGGCACTGTAGAGATGCTGCACCACAACAAGCACAAAGGCTGACTGCTCTGTGGTAAGAGCAACCTACAAGAAGAAAACACCTGACTTTGCATTCTTAAATCCGCACCCCTCAAAAAGTAAAAGTCTTTGGGCTTTTTTGGAAGGCTTTCTGAAACTTTATTCCTTTCCCAATCCTTTAATTGTCCAAGTATTGACTATATTCATGATTTGAATGAACTTGAGTTCGTCTTTTACAAAAAGAGAGAGCAGCATCTTTTATCCTACACCAAAAACGCAAACACCTCCTCAAGAGAGCTCTTGATTAAAACTAGTAGACATACCACAATTCCCCAACAGGAAGTTATATTAACCAGGCCTTGCATGAACACAGAGATAGGCTACACAGAAAAATGTAAGTTCTTAATAATGTAACAACTTTTTTTTTTTCCTTCAAAGTAAAGTAGCATTAATTCCAGTCATAAATCTGACAAAGAATTACTTCAGGAAGTTGAGTTACCATGTAAGCAACAGAAATTTGCACTGCTAGATGAGTATATTGCATCAAAAAAGGAAGATTTTAAGCAAGTTTTTGATCTTCAGTGAAACTAAAGAAAGCTGCAAGACAAAGCAAAAATACATATTCTCACATGGGTGCAGATCACGGAGAGCTTAAGCAAAACATCAGAAGAGAAAGTTAGTGGAGCCATGTTGCTTAAACAATTTGTTTTATTACTTACCGTATCCCATATCTGAAGCTTTATCTGTTTTCCATCGATAGTTATCATTCGAGCCCCAAATTCTACACCTAAATAGATTTTACAAAAGGATACGTTATCAGCATGTATCAGAAAGAAGAATGTTTCCTACAAGCACAATACTGAACTAGCTTAAACTCATGTTCTTGCTTTCATGGTAGTCGACAGTCTTTTACCATTTGCTTTTAATTTTCTAGCTGCTTTAAAGAGCTAAAAAGTTTTCTAGAAAGAAGATTGTAACTTTTCAACGGCTTTACAAATAAGCTAATTAGAAAAAGTGCAAAGGAGGTATTTCCTACAGAGCTTTCCAAACGATTTAGCAGTTCTAGCTTAGAGGAAAAAAAACCTTTGCTTGGGTACTCACAGGAAATTGAACAGAGTCATCATCATTTTTAACACTCTACCAGTGTTAGTTTGCTGAAGGCCGTTTACAAGAAATTAAACCTACAATTCTTTATCAGTAGCATATTAAGTGATCATACAAATGTCACCTACAAGATAAATTCTATGACTGTATTAATTAGAATTCATCTGCCCTTATGAAAAAAAATAAGTGCTTCCAATAATCTCGCTAAAGATCAAATTTAATAACTGAAAGAACTTCCTAACAAAAAAATGAATTTCTTCAGTGGAAAAATCAGCCTTTTTTTTTTTTTTTAATCTGTTTTATAAAGCAATTTTATGATCAATAACAGTAAATTAAGCATAATTTCCAGGCTATTACTACAGTAGTTAAAATCTGGCAAAGGCCTAGAGGTAGTGGACATATTTATAAGGCTTAACATAGATTCCATTAAGCTATGCTTCACATATCCATTATTTCAGCAAAAAAGATCTGGTAGCTTAAGTTTTGTCTAAAACTAGTAACTGCCTAGACCGAAGTCTTCAATCAAATTAGTTAGCCCCGATTTTGAAGTATTCCAAGCATCTCTTCAAAAGCTTGTTGAGGAGACTGTGAGGGCAGTGTTGCTTTCTGCAGAAGTAATGACTTCTGGAAGTGGGGAAGGGAGAAGCAGGGAGAAACCTCAAATCGTTCTCCCCCAGATTACTGCAGTCAAGTAAAAGCTGTGGGCCAAAGAACACTCTGCTCCCTTTAGCATCCAAATTATGTGCAAAATAAAGGCAGGGAGGGTCAGGCATAGAACGGACGGAGAAAGGGGATGGCAGTGCTCTGGTGTTGACTGCAACACCTGAGACAGCCCAAGGTCCTTCCACAAGTGCCACCATCACAGGTATTATTCAGTCCCAAAACACAGATACAGAGCTGCTGATTTAAATCCAACAATCTTCCTAAATATTTAGTTTCTACATCCAACCTCACAGAAAAATTAAAAGAACGTTTGTTCTCTTCAAGAAGGAACAGAAGCTGTTGAGCTTTGCAGTTAAGGGTATGTCCTGAGCACAATGGTCACAGAAAACAGAAGCTTACAGGTGTTCTTGCGACCTCTATCTGTCCACAAATATCATGGTTTAGCTTTGTTTTGTTTGTCTCTTAGCTGCACCATGCAGCTTCTCTCTCCTCCAACACTTTTAACAACAGCTACTTCCATTCCCCAACTATACAGAGATAGCTGTTGTGTTGAAGTTCTTAAGAGTCTCCTATTAATTACACACAATTCTGAATGGGGCTAAAAGACAGGAAACAGATACTTTTCTCTCATTTTTATTTTTGTTTTCATTAAAGGTAATATCTCTCTCTGAAGTTAACAAAATTTTAGGCTAGTTATACTAAACTTTTAGGTTGAATTTTGCACACTTGAAGTATCTTTTCTGTGTCAAATTTTAGTTTCAATTCTCTTTTTTCTGAGTTGCTTGCTGGCAGCAGGAATGGAAACTGCACTCCCACCTGTTAAAATCATTCTACTATATCAATAAAAGTTAGTCTATGTAACACTTTATTTTTTTTTTAAATCTACAGATTCTCAGAAGTTTAAACATCATCAGCTGGAAGCACATTAGTTAACCTTAGCCCATCCTACCTCACCCTTCATGGGCATTCCTATCACTGTGAAACAATGTTCTTTCTTTATCTCTGTCCTCGTAAATCCGTTGGGTTAGGCGAGAGAAGTATTCTAGCCAAAACACACACGTGCCCTATCAGCAAAGCGAAAGGAAGCTCCCAGGCAAGACCTTTTCTTCTCCCTTCCCAGCCACTTCCCTGCTTTGTTCCTACACCACTCGCTGCACTGCTATCTAGGTTCACCTCCTCATCCCACTACCTTCAGTATCTGCTCCCAGATTTTAGCTAGCTAGATGCCAGCCAAAGAACTCATGCTACAACCCTCCTGCTGAGGTGAAGCTGTTTCCCACAGCATATCAAGTTGCTGAGGAGCAGGAATATGTGACAGACTGCCACAGGCATAAGTGATATATAAGGTGTCATATATTTGGCAGGCCTAAAGAAGAAGAGATGATAATAAGTCATACCTCCTTAAAAGAATTCAGGCTCTTTATTCAGCCAGCCTACCTGCTGTCAAGACCTCAGAAATACTTGAAAACCAATGTTAACCTTATAATTTGAATTGTATCAGATAGCCACACACATGGTGCAGGAGAACTGCCAAGTGAGAAAAGGAAGCCATAACCAAACAACCCGATATGTTCTGTTACATGAAGAATATTTACGTCTGAAGTGTCTATTTTAGTACTCCTGAACACAGGAAGCCTACCTATTTCCACAAGCTAAGCAGAGACTAGGGATACATTTTGTGCCAGGCTCAGCACGATTAGAGGGATAGTTTAATAGGTTCCTTGAAATAACGTCAAGAAGTTCAAAGGTTCTGCAAACTTACTGGAGGCTAGAGTCTGTTATGCTTAACACTGAAACTGATCTGAAGACTAAGCTTGCCCACAGTCCTACACACTATTCCTCATACTTTATGTGGAAATATAAAAGTTCATATAATTTACTGTAGTCAGATCAGAGGCAATGCATTTGGACAGCATTTCTGCATTTCCCGTGGTATGAATATCAAATTTTACCTAACACAAATGGTCCTGATTCAATTGAGAAATTGTGAAAAAACAAAACACTTTTCCCTTCCAAACAGCAGAAGGAATGCACATCAATCCTTCTCTATCCAGAAGTTACTCTTTCCAAATAGCAGATGTGTTTATTCATCTTTAAGATTAACTTTCCTTTGGCTTTATCTACTACTTGTGTTCAAGGTTCTGTGGCTAGGCTAACAGTCTGGTCCCTAGCGAAAAGCCTGCTGTTTGCATCACCTTCACTGCATTTCAGGCTTGACCAATTCTGTTTCCATACACAGTTTTTCCGGGCTTTTCTGAAGAGACGATTGAGATAGTTATGAATTTTTAAAAACTGTTTCAGATTCTCTATTATTTTCCTAGTAAGAAGCAGGCCTCTGTTTGGCTTTCTTTGCAAACAAATACTAATCATCTAAAGATTTGCTACTGCATTAATACAGAAAAAAATCCAACACTAACTCAGCATAAACTCATAAAAGCATGCTGAGATACCCTAGCTGCTTAACACCATTAAAAAAAAAAAAGGCAAAACAAATCAACCTTAAATATGTTTTAAAACAGCACATTAGCATTGTGGGGAACCAAAGAGACCTACCAATAGTGAGATCATGGACTGGCTGAAATCGCTTGTCTGTGAACTGTAACAATAAACATGATTTCCCAACACCTAAAAAAAAAAGAAAGGAAAAAGTTTTAGGCAAGTGCATTAAAAAATCTGTCAAGAACTGACATAGATTAATTTCAGTCAATGTCATATATTGTTTAAAATTCATTACTAGAAGCTGAAAACACCAAATTTCACTCACCCAAGTATATGCAACTTCCACAATACAACAGCTTTAGAAGTTCCAGAAGTATTAAAGCTGAAGCAGTTTTATTTAAACACTGAACATTTTTTTTTTTTTTTAAAGTAGTTCTGCCTTTAAAGTTATGTGGATAAAGTGTCCTAACAGACTTTCAAAGGACCATTCCACGTCGCCTCACCACTGTAACTACACGGCTCCCTACCCCTCACAACTCTATGTCCAACTCAGAGGTTTTTACTTTCTGCTAAGGTAATTAAATCCTCAATAACATCTCACTCACTAATTTATCAGGAGAGGCAACAGCAGGCATTGCTTATCTGCTTATGACCATTACGTGCTGCTACCCACTGGTGCCCCATAGGCCAACAAATAGCTCAGGGAGAACTGGCACCAACTTGGTTCACATACAACCAGACAGGTAACACACACACACTGACCCCTCAGACATCCTGATTTCAGACTGAGACAAGTTCTTCTCAGACAAAGAACATCTTCCAGGCCTGCTCAGTCAAATTTTCTATTTTTAGCCTTTTACAGCACAGCAGGCATACACTTGACTTACATACGTTCAGACTCCAAACTGTATCACAAACCATACAATACTGTAGCATCCACATTCCCGCAGTGCTTTATCTGCACAGCAAGATAAGGCTGTTTCAGCCACATATTAAAGGTCAGCAACAGTTGATCAGGAGTGATGTATCTAGTAATAAAACAGCAAAAAAAAAAAAAAAAAAAAAAGGGACAAGAAAAAGAAGACCCATACTGTAAGACACGAGGTATGCATACCAGAGGTTTGCATACGGTGACATTGATCTTGCCTCTACTAACTTCAACATTTCCCAAGTTTTTTTAGTATGGTTTCAGAAGGAAACAAAGCCTACACACTCCTGAGACCAACCTGACAGGTGGGCAGCACTTAAAAGTGAAGAACAGTGGCCAGTTTCAATGCAATCAAATGCAAGTCTCCTGCTCCTGTCAGATCCCACTCTGACATTAATAACCCAAGCAAGGCAGCAATTCCAGCAGGCCAAGCCAGTGGTGCTGCCCCTCCTCTAGTCCCTACAGCATCACCTGACCAGGAGAGGGACAAAGTGACAAAACAGAACGGGCATAACGCAGGGCAGACAAGCATGGGAGTTGGGTCAAACGAGGGAAGAGAAATGCAGCAGGCAGCAGATCAACAGCTTAGAGTGGCACGGAACTACAGCCCAAGGCAAAGTTTACCGCGTTGGCCTTATCAGACTTCTCTGGAGCTCTCTGGCTTATGATAGGAAGCTGTCACAACAAAAGCGGCTGGAAAACCTGTATAGGTTACGCTGCATCCAGCCTCCCCCCAAAATCAGTGGACATGAAAGTGGAAGAATAGGAAAGAGCGCTGGAGGTAAGAAAATAACAGGGAGAAAGCCAAGCAGAATAGCAGGGCTGGAAGGGCAGAGAACACAAATCTCCAAGGAACCTTCCAATAACAGCAGTTATTGTGCTCACACAGCACTGTTTACATACCAAGATAACTTCTATGCCACCACCACTGAATTACAGCTGCCACAGAACTTAATCACCACCCCACTTACAAAAAAACAACCGCCTATAAATCAATGCAGAAACAGAATGCAGAGTAGCTTTTGCCATTAACCTGAAAAAACAATTTCAGCATCAGTGGAGAAAACCGAACCTCAACACTATTAAATATTACCTATGAGAAAAATCTTACGAACATCAGGAAAGATTTTAAAATTCAATCGAAATGACACTTGATTAGGTGTCCCAGCCCCAGCTCTCATGTGGCAATCTGCTATTTCTGCTTTTTGTAAGGCTGGCGACCAGCTCCTTGGTTCAGATGAACTGGGGCCAGCCCAGCCCGGATGACAGACAAGCACAGCTCTTTGACACACGCACAGCCTCAAGCTGGCACAACGTGGCCACGATGCCTGCACCTGTAGTTTCTCACAGCACAGCTTTTAGGAGCAGACCGATGGGTTCACACAACAGAAACCAAAGAAATGCACCAGCTTCTGTTCAGTGCCATTCCTGGTACTTCTGAACCTTCCAGCAAAAAAAAATCCCTGGCAGTCAGTGAGTGTCGTGCTCTTGATGGCTGAAAAAGTTTCAAAGAGTTGCAAATAAAGCCGCAGCGCCTCTTAAATTTATGCTTTAATCCATTTTTAGATAACATTCATAAATATTTTATTGCCTACATTTAATAGTAACATTTGTATTCATTTCAGTCTTAACACACTGCACATTTGTTACAGGGCGTTTCTGATGAGAATAGCTTGTGACCCACACACTCCTGCAGCTCGAGCAGGCTGTGCTATCACAGCCAGCCAGCAACAGGAACTGTACAGGAGCTCCTGAGCAGTTTACTTGTCTTGTGTGACATTAAGATGCTGCAAAGATCAATTCACAGTTGTGTGGCAGCTAATTAAACTGCGTACAAGTGCTTTACACTAACTACACTGGTTGACTCTTGAGCTGTTTACCAGGTACCTCACTCACTCAGCACTGTGAGTCTTAGGCCTGGAATGAAGCAGACACCCTAGGAAGAGAAGTTGAACATGTCTTACGATACTTGTAGAACACAATAAATAACTGAATCTGTCTCTTTTAACTCATTCTCCATTTTATTAGAGCAGTTGGTTCAGACAAACCTTCCCCAGGAGGAAAAAAAGAAAAAAACATAGCATCTTAAAACAAGAAACGAGCAGATCTTGGATACGCTTCACCAACACACACAGCAAACAAAAGCTTTTGCTTAGGAGCAAATGAAACCAACAGATCACGTGCTCAGAAGGGTGCAGCATTCTTCTTTGCGGGTACCTGTTCCAGGGTCACTCCAGCACTTCTTCTACACCACCATCCAGGTCCTAAGGTGTGCTGCAGTACTGCTTTACCTCTCTCCATCATTTGAAACCATCAGCCTGGGTAGAGCAGCCAGAGCGGCCAAGTGGCAGGGCTAAGCTCTCCCTCCTCACTCAGAAGGTTATGCAGTGAGCTGTATCAAGAAGCTGATCCAGCAGAAAGCCACAGCCACCCAAAATACTAGTATGTGCATGAGTCTAGGGCTAGAAAATAAACAGCAAAGAGAAAGGTTGCTTCTCAAAGAAGCATCCTGAGCTTGTGGCAACTCAAAAAGCAGCCCCAGAACCACAGCACAGGTGATGATGCAGCTACACCAGTTAAATGGCTTTTGCCAAGGAAGCAGACGTGGTTCCTTCTCCCCTTCCAGCTCCTGTGATCCCCTCTGTTTTGAGTAACACATGGAAAAGAAAGGGAATAAACTTTTATTTTTCCTTGATCATCTTTCAGCTGCAGTCAGAGGTGCGCTGCTGTCACACAAGGGACATTTCCAGACTTTTCTTACCACTAAACTCATTTACTCATTTTACAGCCAGAAGAGACTGATCCTCAACAACTGAAACCAAGCTAACCGGGTGCTGTGATACAATTCTGCAGCACTGGTATTTGGCTGAGTGTCTCGGAAAGCTAATCTGTCTCAAAACTAACAATGCCAAAAAGAAGCAGGGAAGGGAAGGGCCAAGGTCACTTCCTTAGTCGTTCACGTAAGCACTGCTGTCTGCCAAGAAAGGTGGCAGAGGAAAAGAAGTACAGCAGCACTCATCCCAGCTTGGGTACTAAAACTGAACTGTGAAGGCAAACCTCTTCAGTGAAACTGCCAGCTGCCTCTGACGGGCAGGCTCACTTCTTCCCACGCAGTTCCACCTCTTCGCTCAGGATGGCTCTTACACTTCTCTGATCATACCTGCTATTTGCTTCGTTTGGGTGGTTTTGGTTCAGCTCACAAAGACGATTTGTCTCTCTGAAGGGCTGGAGAAGTACCGATGCTGACAGCTCGGAAGCAGCAGCAGCCTGTAGGCAGGACAAGGAGTGGCAACCAGGTCCGCCCACTTTGGCAGCAGCTGAACACTGGATTAGCTCAGGCACATCACACAACTATTTTTCCCTTGTTGCTTCACAAGAGAGGGTGACCAATGAGCTCACCATGCACAGAGACGAAGTCCTACTCCCCTTTTGGCATCTCACCCAGCCTCCTAGAGCCATTTTTCTCCCTTGAGAGTACTCCAGACTTTGGTAGGCACTTCCCTGGGCCAACTCAGCTGATTCATCCACCCAGTAGAGTGTTAACCATAAAAGCAGGGACTTTTCTACTGCATGAGTGAGTTGAATCAGCTCATGGTAGAGTATGAAAATTACCCACAAGATAAGGAGAGCCAGACCTCCTCCTCTCACCCATAATCGCCTCTATTGGTTCAGATGCCCACGTAACCAAGGCCCCAATAGCAGCTGAGATGAAACAAGCTTCTGGCTTCTCTTACCTCCCTTAAGAAAACAAAAACAGACCTTCTAATAGGCTAAAGACTGTCTCAAACAACAGGCAAGTCTCAAATAACAGACTTTAAAACTCAATCAGATTTAAAGCAGATAATTAAATAGTAAAACTGTCACAAGATACAGATCTCTAACCTGGCTTATGAGCTACTTCTAGCTCTTTATGGTGGCCTGCACTGTCCTAGATAGCTTCCAGATGTTTGGTGAGCCCCTGTCGTAGCACAGGCCGCAGCTCCTTCCTCCTTTCCTTCCTTTCCAAAGGCTGTGTCTTTGCGCAACTCAGTGAAGTTGAGCTGCATATTGAGTTGTGTCCGTCAGACACAACCCTGACATCAAACAAACAAAAAATTATTAAAATCAATAGGAAGGAGAGACTACAAAGCTCCAAACTGCTACTTAGAGAGCAAAGGGATTTCACATATCAATATGAGCAGGGACAAGAAAGTAGAATAACCTTTGAAATTGTTCAAGCTGGCTACTTGTCTTTGGGAACAGCAACATTGCAAAAATGGCTTTTTAACTCTTTTTAAGATGATTCAGCTTCAATGCTTAAATAAACAAACACTGCTGTAAATGATTTACAACAATGCATCTGAAGGCAATAATGCAACTTCTCATTTCTATGTAAAACTCGGCAGATTTGCTACCTGGAAGGAGCTTGCAGCTTTACCACTCTGCATTTAGTGTAACAGTACCCAACTGCTACCTCTACAGGCTTTAAAAACAAATAAAATTTCTTTCCAAACAAAATTAAACTACACAAGGCTGTAGAAAATCTATTAGTGCTCTGGATGATCACAACAAACTACAATGAAACTAAGATGTACTTATACAGCACCTAATACCTGCACTTTTAGGGATCAAAGCATCATCCATGGCTTCTCAAGGCAAGAGGTAAGTAGCACAGGTACAAAAAAAGTTCTCAAAACTATCATGAATCATTAATTCCAGCTCCAGCGGGATGAAAACTTGTTTAGTTAAGAACTATTATTATACTCTTGTAGAAAAGAAGGGCAACAGGCTCTTGCCATGCATGTTGCCAGCTAATAACAGCTGTCCCAGGACAAAGTGCAGTGGCACTAGAAACATTTCACAAGGAGGACAGAAACCAAAGCCAATTCTATTACTTCATTTGAGAATATCCTAGGCAAGTTAAACAGCTGACTTTCTCGAGCAAAGTAAGCTGTCAGGAGAGTGAGGTCATCAAGCAATCCTACTTTCTCTCATCTTCCCCTAGAAAGCACTTGGAGATATCCTTGGTTTATAGGCAGCAACTATTTGCTGTAATCAGAAGGCACGTAAAAGCTCATTACCCAAGAAACTCTGAGGATTGCTGAACTAACACATCGAAGAAGAGAGGAAGACAGACCTGCTCGTGGGAGATGCAGTAACACTGATCACACGCAGACATGTAGATGGAGTACAACTGGCAAGTTACGATGGTGACAAGAAGCCTAACCATTGCGAAACTGGTCTTTCAGGCATGCTGAAGTTTTGTAACAGTCTCTGATGAGAAGAACTAAACATACTCCAGTAACTGAAAACCCTATTTAATGTATATTAAATACTCTGGGGAAGAAAATCCATCCCTAGCATTTAGAGAGGTCTTATGTATGAGTTTATTCCCATATGGTATTTATTCCCATCACCAGTAATAGAAACGTAAAGATTTCACCACCATATAGAAAAACTTGTAAGAAAAATAGAAGAACTTCCAGCCACTAACTGCAAAACCTGGCAATACTCGTGTGCTCTGTTTGCCCTGGCTCAGATCAAAGTCCACCTCGACTTCAATCGGTGGCCAAGCGTAGATGGCGTGCTCATCAGATCTTTGCTGCATGACTCCTACAGGCACCCAAACTGAAAATGATGTTATCAGCCACCCAGGCAAAGGTCTCATGAGAAAACCCCTCAGCAGAACGCCCCATGTGCGCTCCTGAATGCATTTGCAAACTCATATAATGTTTTGGAAATATCCAGACCAGAAGACTGTTCTGGATTAACAGCAGTCAGTGTTCCTTAGTACTTGTATATTTCTCTTAAAGATACCAACAGCTGCTGCCCCACTGACACAATGCAAAAATCATACAGATTTATAACCAGGTTGTTTGAGGACCTGAAAAACAGTCACAGTATTTTAGGTCTCTTCCATAACCAAAAGAAACTTCTCCAACTACAGGGGAAAAATATTTACATCTCTTACAGATATATATATAAAAATATAACAACAACAATAGGATCAGTCCCGTGTTGATAAAGCCACAGTGCCTGAAGTACCAGCAAAAGAAAAAGCCACTGAATGTTGATGAGCAATGATGCAGTGAGGGGACAAGATCTCCTGGGCAAGACGCAGTGTTGCACAGTCAGTTTCTGGGGCTGTCCTTTTAAGAAACTGAGACCATACTGCGTTCCCGTGTTTAAGCAGGTGGAAGCATTTGGAATCACAGTACAGAGAAGACACGTGCAGGTGTCTTGTATAACTGCAAGTTTTCTTGTTTTGTTTTTGGCTTGCATAACCCACTTTGCTTTGTAGTGCTGGGAAAGAAGAGGAGCTAAATGCTAACATCTGCCCTCGGTTGCTGCCGCCTTACTCTTCTCCTCCAGTTTGTTTACAACTAACTGCTGAGTCACCAAGCAGTTGATCCACTTCCAAAGGCTCTCAATCAAGCTCCAGAGATAGAGATGTCTTCATTGCTACAAAAACTACATGGCATGCAAGGCCGCTGGCACATCCTTACTGGTTGCAATGCTGTGGCAAAACACCGCTGGAGCAGGCGGGGACAGCCCCCATCCATTCTTGATTTCCACCACCAGTGTTGTGAGTTCAGCTCTCTGAGGCTGAGGAGCAGCAGTAACACCGAAACCAGCACAGACTTTCTGGCAGCAAACAGCGGTGCACAACGTCAGCTGGCTCTTCGGTGCTAGCTGTGTTAGAATACTTAAGGGCTCACAGGAAATTAAAATGAAAGCAAAATCAACTTTCCACTGTTGGCAGGTTTAGTTTGCTTCAAGAACGATCGTCGCACTGGTTTTAATTAGCTTCTTGCAGCAACTCTGAGCAAAAACTACGGGAACTATAAATAAATAAACCAAAATAGCAAATTTGTGAACTGTTTTCCCTCTGTGTTTCCCTTCTCTACCTTACTATTCCCCTATTTGGCTCTTAAGCAGCTGAATCAACTTCAGCAGTGACACACATCCCTTCTGCATTTCACATTTCGAGCAACTGAAATGCTGAAGTGCACCACGGACCATTACACTGAGGATGTTTCATTGTAAAAATTTAATCAGTACACGATCAATGTACCAAAGCGATCGTTTGCTGCCCTCTCTACCTCTTTAACAATCAGAGTTTTTGGAGCTGCACCAGAACTGGCCACGTGTTCCAGAGCAGCGTCGCTCCGAGTTCTGCACTACCATTTTGCATCACCCTGGGCAGACGCACTTCTGACTGCTCAGGTAGAATCCCCTGTCCTGTGGTTTCGTGAGCTGCCACCCACCTAAAAACTCAGGAAAAAAAAAAAACAAAAAACAAAAACAAACAAACAGGATTTTCAGTTGTCATCTAAAGCCTAATGTTTCCAAGGGGCTCATTAAGACTGTGATACCTCTTAATAGTTATTTGTACTACAGCTTCTACTGCAGCAGCCTAGAAAAGCTCTCAGAGTTTAAATGTAGGTTTAAAAAAAAAATTAAAAACACAACAGTGGCTGCACCCAGTGTATTTAATGATCTCACGTGCAACGCAACTGCAGCGTATAATTACACCCCAGCATGATTTGGTTCACAGGTATGAAGTGCAATTACGGAGTTACCCTGGAACAGCAGCACGTGAAACGACAGCTGTCATCAACCCTCCTGAGGAAGGTTTCCTCGTCCAGCTAGGAGGAAAACAACGCCAAGGATGCAGCACCCCCGAGCACCGCAGGTCACTGGGGCAGTCACCTGGCCCTGACAACGCGTTTGGTGTCTGCGAGCATCGCTATGTGGTGCAAACGGGGGAGGGGGGGGGCAGCCATACAAGGGGTGAGCAAACGGGTGAGGGAAGGGGAGAGACCGCAGGCGCCTCCGGCAGAAACGCCGAACGATGCCTCATTAAACCGGGGAGGACCCGAGGCTTTCAACCACCCCGTTTTAACACCTCCCCCCCCCCCGAAGCGGGGCCGCCTCCTCGGGCCGGCAGCGGCGGGGGGGCCGAGGCGGGGCGCTGCCGGCTGCGGGCCCCGCAGTGCCGGCGCCTCCCCCCGCCCCGCCGCCATGTCGCGCTGCCGCAGCCCGCCCTGCCCTGCTCCCCCCCACCCCCCCCAAATCCCTCCGTTACCCCCCCAAACCCCCTCCCGGTTGGGCTGCGGGTCCCGGGGCGAGCAAGGGGGCGAGCAGCAGGAGGAGGAGCAGCAGCAGCAGCGCGGGGCCGAGCGGGGGCGGAGGCCGAGGAGCCGCCTCCCTGGCGCGCAGCCGCCACCACGTCGACGCCGCCAGCACTGCGGAAACGGCCGCGGGGCCCGGCCCTCGGCGCCGCTGCCTTCCCCCCCCCCATCCCCTCCCCGTCCCCTCCGCTCCCCGCCGCCGCACGCACGCACTCACCCGTGTCCCCGATGATGATGTACTTGAAGAGGTACGCGTAGGCCATGGCCGCCCAGCTGCCGCCTCGCCCTCTCGCTCGCTGCCCCCCCCGCCCGCCCCTCCCTCGCCTCCCTCCCTCTCTCCCTTTCCTTCCTCCCTCAACCGCCGCCTGGGAGCGGTTGGAAAGGGCAACGGCCGCAACGGCCCCGCGGCGCCGGGCAGCGCGAGAACAATGACAGGCGGCCCGCGGCCCGCAGCCTCCGGCAGCGTCACGCAGCGCCCCGCCCCCCCGCGCCGACCCGGAAGGGCTGCGGGAGGCACCGCCCGGCTCCGCCCCGCCGGCGGGGCGGGAGGGGCGGGGCGAGCCGCGGGGACACGCCCACTTTGTGGATAACCACGCCCACTTTTCTGGATAACCACGCCCACTTCGCTGGGAACCACGCCCATTACGTGTAATCCACGCCCACATCGCAGGTAACCACGCCCCCATGCGGAAACCACGCCCCCTTACATGGAAACCACGCCCCTTCCATGTGTGGCCACGCCCCTTCTGTCATCGCCCCGCCCCCCGCTGATGGGAGACCCCCCCGCCCCCCCCTCGTAGGCTGATGGGGCTCGCCCTGAGGCGGTTCCCCGCTGTCGCCCCTCAGGGAGGGAGCAGGGTGGAAGTGCCTCGCTGTTTGATTCTTTAAACAATAAAAATAGAATGATGTAAAATAAAAATAGCCGGGTGTAAGGCTGCTCTGAGCTGGCGAAGCTCCCAAACACAAACACTATAGTTCAGCCCCACACAGGGTTCCTTTATCTCACAGAATCATCAGGGTTGGAAAAGCCCCCCAAGATCACCTGGTCCAACCATCCCCTACCACCAGTGTCACCCACAAACCATGTCCCCAAGCACCACGTCCAACCTCTCCTTGAACACCGCCAGGGACGGTTACGCCACCACCTCCCTGGGGAACCCGTCCCAATGCCTGACTGCTCTTTCTGAGCAGAAATGTCTCCTCATTGCCACCCTGAACATCCCTCAGCACAACTTGGGGCCATTCCTTCCAGTCCTATCACTTCTTCCCTGTGAGAAGAGGCTGCCCCCCAGCTCCCTACACCTTCCTTTTGCCTCCCTCTAGTCTCAGTGCTGGCTTAGAAAACACAGTTTTTCCCCTCCTTTTCTGTCTTTTCTCATCAGTCTTGAAGCCACAAGCCTGCACAGTGTCCCAAGCTCACAGCTGCAGTGTAAGGGCTAGAGTTCACGAGGGACTGATGACTTGGAATGAACTTCAAGGTATTCCCAAGTCCACAGAGGCACCTTTGCACCCAGACCTTTGACCCTTGAGCCTACACAGATCATTTGGCTCCAGGGCCAGCCTCACGGCGAGGCTGCCTCAGATGCTGCGGGAAGGAGCACTGTGTAGGGGTGCGACACCTTCAGGTGCTAAGGCTGATGACAATTCGTGTTGTTGGCTGTGGGTTGTTGAAGAGCCACTGTCATTTTCTTCATACGGCCTCACAGGTCAACTTTTCCGGCTGTACCAGTCTGGTAGCTTTTAACCTTATAAAGATTTTTGTTTGTGGTGTGGCAGGTCAGGAAGTCAGACAGCAGTGACTTAGGCCGGTTCTGAGAGGCGTGCTTCTAACTTACTCTTTAAAAAACATAAATAAAGCTGGTTGCACAATATACCAAACCCTGTCTCCATATTTTATGACTTTCCTAATAAAGATTTCTCTCCAAACTAGGTATTTATATATATATATATATATAATTTTTGTTCTTTTCTTCCATGTGGATATACAAAAGAAATGATTGCTGTAAAGGGAAAAGAGCTCCTTCATATACAATAAAAGTTATACCTACCTTCTCCACATGAAAAATTCAGGTGTTCTGTGTCCCTTTGTCAGTCGTTTTTCTCCTTGTGTGTTTGTTTGTTTTTCCTCTGTACTTCTCCCTGTTTCTCAACATTACTGGTAAAGTTTGGAGCCTGAAATAGCAGTGCTCATGTGTCTGTAACATCACCCTCATCACCTCAAACCAAAGTCATATGAGTACTTCCTGTCTTGCTCCTCTCTGAAAGTGGTTGGTTTGTTTCTATTGCAGCAGCATTTAAATTTATTTTTCAACCTATATCCCTATTATAGCCAGTTACTACCCAAATGCAGCTATACATTTGCTATCTCCTTTTTAAGTACTCTTTTTCCATTTGGTAAATTTCAGTAGTTTTGATCACGGCTACTCAGTTTGTCAAATATAACTGACTTTTTTATTCTGTCCCAGCCATTTCGTTACACAGACTGTTTGTGAAAATATTGAACAGGTCTTGTCTGGACTGGATAGAGTGCTGGAGAGCCACATGTGAAACAATTGTTGTTTTAGCCATATGTGTATGTCATAGTAATTTCATTTGTTGTATTTTTCTTAATTTATTTTCAAGAATATTACGGAGAAGAGTATAAAAAGGCTTCCTGAAGTGAATCTGTGTCACACTGACTTCTTTCAAGCCATGTAGCTTGTCAGAGGAGGCAGTAGTGTTGCTTTGATCAGTGTTTATTCTTGGGAAATCCACCTTGTCTATTTACCACTTTGTACAACTTGTTGAACTTAATACATTAAACTTTTATTCTTTTTAATGAAGCTAATCATACCACATAACTCATCTTTCCTCAGCCAGCAAGTCACTTTTGAGCAAATCTAAAGCATTTGCCATCTTGGATATCCAGGCACTCTGCTTTCACCTGAGGACATGAAATGAACAAAACACCATGAAAAAACTCCCATTTCTTTTGGAGGACTCCCCAGAAAGCCACTTCCCCATTATTTTATGTATAGGAAGCGAAGTTCTGATAAAACTTTTCATTTACAATTCCTATCCAGAATGAATTTTCTCAGAAAAACAGTTTTGCCTCATTCTGTGTGAAAATTAGGCTTCTGTTTTCATATATCCATGTGTGTAGGAGGTCTGCATCTATATTCTCTTTCCTAATAATTGCTGTGAAAACTGGCGTCTGGATGGAGGCGAGTGCCTTGGCTGAAAGAAAAGTTGCAGCCGGGGCCAGCTGTTGCATCCGATACAGAATTCACACTGAAACAAATCCTCACCAGTGCTCTCTCTACCTTTAAGTGAGAACATCAGCTGCTCTTCATGCTCTTCTTGCTGGTTTGTGACCATTGACCACAGGAAACAAAGCTGCAGGAAACCAGCAGATAAGACTTCATCCGGTGTAAATAAAGGTTGCTGCTGATGAAGATGGTGCAGCTGTGCCATCGACTAACCCGCTAACCCACTAACATGTGCCACCCACTATCCTGCCCTTGGATGGGTCCTGATCTGGCACTACTCAAGCCATCTGCTCAATCATGGAACTGGAGTGGATAAACTTTAATTTTTCTGTGTTAGCTTTTGGGCAGTTCCATTCTTGGTCCCACAGGCGTGCAAACAGTAAGGTGTTGGCAGAATTGTCAGGTGGAGCCCACCTCCACCCAGCAGTCCTCACACCTGCCTCATGGAGTGTCCTCTGGTTGGAAGGCTAAAGCTCCTTCTGGACATCAGCCATGCAGGCAGGTTTTGACTCTTAGCATGGGTCCTCTTGTACAGGAGCCTCTCCATTAGCTGTCAGGATTAAGGGGACCTGCGCGGGTTTGTGTGACCTTCACCCTCTCCTTCAGAGCCACTCATGATATGCTCCAAGTCTCTTTTGGTAGTTTGATGGACTCCTACATGGCTGAACCCCAAAGAGTGTTACTTAGAGGGCTGGTCAAGCCTGAGCAATCTCTCCTCAGCATCCCAGTGTAGTAATTTTCTGGTGTACCTCACTGATGGGATGGCTCAATTCCCTGTTCCTGCAGTCTTCTAGACTTTGGTGCAAGCAAAACTGGCCTGAAGTGGCTGAATTAGATCTAGTCATGAAATGAAATTGCTGTTGGGGTATTGATGGAACCACAGTTTGGAGAGGCTTGTAAGGATAACAAACAAGACTTTGTTACTTATGCTATCCCATGGTAAATACAGGCTGCTTTGCTGCTGGACAAGAAGACTATATGCCTAAATTACTGGGTTTTATCAGCTGTACTACAAATCTCAGATGCCTCCAACTAGAGATTAATGCAAAATTGATTTTCCTCCAAGTTATGTTTACCATACATTTGTTTGAATACTATTAAGAGGCATGTAAGTAAATAAGTATCGTTTTTTATTAGTTTTTACCTCTCTCCTGTCTAAATTTCTGTTTACAATATAAACAGATATTTTATTAAGCATGAATATTTTAATAGAAGGCCACCATGGACTCATTCTCACTAACTGCAAAAAATATTAGCCAAGAGATACAATAGAAGCAGTACTTATTCCATATTGAAGCATAGGGCTTGCAGAGAGTTACTTTGCTTTTGTTATTTTTTTAATGCTCTCTTGAATAATACATATTATCTGTTATTGATTTTATACAACGTGCTCTTTAGAAATCTGATGAAATATTTTACTAATATGACAGCATCAGAATTATGTTCTGGCAATTTTAATACAACTGAGAAATCTAGAGTTTGCTCCTTTTTTTTTCTGTCAATTTTCTACTAAACTTTTGACATTTATCACTGTGCAAACTCACCTGGGGTTTGTACCAAAGCCTTAGGGTTTGAAGGATCTTTACTGCTAGTGGTACCATTTAGGAAGAGCCATGGAGGCATCTAAAGCTCTAGACAATCTGCAGAGCAAAGCATCAGAAAAGACTTTTTTTTGGAAACTAAAACACAAAAGCAGAACACTAGCATAACATTTCAATAGAACCACACTTTAATTATAATTTGCATTGTACTGTCATGTAATTTTTAGAAGTAATTTTCTACCTGCTATTCAATTTAGCTTTTTTGTTGTTGTTGTTAATCATTCCTTTGTGCTATGCAGATGCTGAGTAGAAAATGTTATTTTCTAGTGTCTAGCATTTGTCTGTGTATACCTTTTTTGAACTTTAATCTCATACTACTTTTCACCTTATTTGTGATTTTTATTTATCAATTTTTAGAAGATTAGGTTTGTATTTTAAATATATAACATGGCAATATATAGCATATTTTGTTATAAATGTTGAGAATAGGACAACACCTCCTGCAGAAATATATAGAGCAGATCCTGCAGGAAGACAGTTAAATATGTAGAAATTTCAATAAAGTTTTGCCTTTGAAACATTTTCAACCTGTTAAGCATTAAAAGTGAACAGCAGCTTGTAAGACATCATATTTTTCCCTTTATTTGTAGATGATCTAGGATATTTTCAGGTCCTTTAAGTTGTATCATAGAATCCCTTTCAGATATTATTAAGATTAGAGATTATAGGGGTGATTTGGCCTTATGATAAATACTTTGGAACTCCTGTAAAATTATCATTGTATTAATGGCATGGAGAAAGATCTGTCAGATGATCAGTGTAGTATTTATTCCTTCCAATCTAGGATTTCAAGAGTCTAGTACTGTATTTTAGGTTCATAACACTTTGCTCTGTCCCCGGTTTGTAAACTGAAGGCACGGTAGAAGCCAATGCAATGGCTCTGATGTGCAGCATCAAGCAGTGGTATTTGCTGACTTTTTTTCTTGTCTGTTGTGAAATCATAGACATCTTAGTTTCATAGTGGATTATCACAACAACCACTGAGGCTAGATTTTAAAATTATTTTGTCCTTAATATGAATTAGATGAAACACTATTCCATATTTATTTACATTTTTATTTATTTTGAAGCTCTCATGCAAAATTTGCTATGTCTGGTGATACAAGCATCTTCTATGCTCAGGTGTGTCCTTGAGATGTGGGCACAGTTCTCATTTGTAGCCAGAGAGCTGCTGAATTTACTTGTTGTATTTTATTTTATTTTATTTTATTTTATTTTATTTTATTTTATTTTATTTTATTTTATTTTATTTTATTTATCTTTAAGATCAAAAGCTTTTGGTGAAAGGTGTTATCTTTCTGAAATCACCTTGGTTTCTGGTCCACTCATTGCTGATTCTTCATGTGGATCACTCCACAGAAGTCACGAGTCACATAGAAATCAAGTCACATCCATGACTTTGTAGCTGAGTCCAGAACTCCATTTTTCCTTCAAGACACAAGGCTTGGGATACCGGATTTTGGTAGTGAGAGTTTCTCATTTGTTGTTTCCATTTGGTCTCATTTTATGACAGGCTCTTGCAGAAGCTTCAGCAAGGGCTGAGATGTGTCTCTTCAGCTCCTGCAGACAGAAATCTGTGATCCTCGAGTTAAGTCAATCTGACAGGTTGTTGTAAATCTTGAATATGCAACCTCGTGCAAACTCCTTGTTTGCTGAGAAAGAATGAAACAAATTAGTCTCTTAATTCCCAGTCCTCCATACCTTGAGTTTCACAATAGTTTCCTCACTTGTGCAGCTGGAATATGGACTTATCTTCCACCGCTTCTCTGATTTTTGCTTCTGAGGAAGCGAGCATGGCTTAACATTTGTATGATGCAGATATTTACACTGACTGTTTTGCTAGGTATGTAACTCAGGACATAGCAAACTTTGGAGTGGAGAAGTGGGGAAGTGCAAACTGGTTTTGTGAGTAGAGCACATAGAAAAATGTGCCTTTGAGGGATACAGGCACAGGTTGGGCTCTGAGAGTCCAGACTGCACTTGCTAGGATTGCAGTTAATGGCTGGAACATCTGCACAGAGGCTTCCTCATCCTCGCCTGTGGCCACTGTTTTGCTTTCAGAGATAACAGCAATCCTAGTGGAGGCCAATTTGTATCGTTTCAAACAAACAAACAAACAAACAAAAACAAACAACAAAACCAAAACCAAGCCAAACAAACAAAAACCCCACAAGCTAAGTTGTTGCTTTTGATCTGGTGAAAAAATGTTTGGAAATTGGTTTAATTTTTCAAACCTTTATTTAGAATAGTTTAGTATTTAAATAATATCTTTAGATAATGCTGTTAGCTAAACACATTAAATAATGGTAGTTCATTCTGAAAGACACCATACATCCCCAATGACTTCAGCTATTGAACGTTTTATTCTGTATCAACTACATGGATAAAAAAAGTATTTCAGAATGAAAAAAATAATTTTAATAGCATTTTCTATCTAGCATTTAATAGCATTTCTATCTAGCATTTAATAGCATTTTCTGTCTTCAAAATATAATATTGAGACTGCGTTTTCTAGCTAGTGCAATAAGACGTATAGGTCTTGAATTTCCCAGCTGTATTCAAAATTTAGGTTTTTGCACCCATGGAAATATTCACATGAACTCTGCTTAATCCCTGTTTATTTACTAACGGCCTTTGCCACTGTTATCATTGCACCCTGTTTTTCCTTGCAAATAACCTTGTGTTTTACTGCCTTGACATGAACAGTTTGATAAAACAGCTCTTTTCCCATAAAAACTAGGAAAACAAAAGGATCCTTGAAATAACCTTGAAATGGCTAACAAACAGAAAAGATATGCTGATTTTTTTTTTCTATTCTATTCTCAGAAGCTTTAGAAAATGTGTGCACATAACAAAACTCACAAGGGCATGGAGTATTAGTGCTACATAGGCAATATCAGATTGATGCAGAAGTCTACTTGAACTGACATCAAGGCAAATTTTCAAGATCGTATGGCTTTAGAGGCATAATTTTTTTTTTTTTTGATCTCTTTTTAAAATTGTTTTGGCAATGGTTAAATAAAGAGAAAGTGGAAGGTGATAAAGAGAGCACAGGCTCAAAGGAAGTGAAAAACAAAAAACTTCCTGTTTACTCATATCAAAAAGTAAGACAACTCTAAGAGAATTAGTTTCGTTAAAAAGGAACAGGAGTGAGCAAGTCTGGTCACATTTTTGATTTTCAAATTGTAAGCATTTTGGTCTGAAAGCCATATAAAGAGGGCTTTTTTTTTTTTTTCTTTCTTTTTTTTTTTTTTTCTCTCTGTCTCTCAAAATAGTACTGATTTTCTTTTTCAGATACCTCTACTGACATCCTTTGGTGTCTGTGGAAAATAAAGAACTGTCTAAGATTCTGGAAGTCAGCACACTTGCTGAAAAAATTGAGGTGAGGAAATGCTGGGGTCAGAGTCACAGAAATAATTGTTTTCTACCAAGATATTAGCAGATAACCCACCCTACTCTGAGGTATGCAATTAAAATGTCTGGTAATTTTATCTAAAACACTTGTAGCCAAACCATAGTTATGATGATGTTAAAATTCTTTTAAGTCCTGCTGAAATAATTTAAAACTTTAATGAGCCAAAATAGTGTGAATAGCAGATAGGTTTGTTTGTGCTTTAAGGACATATTTGCTGCGCTGAATGCAGAATTCATCTTCAGTACTTTAAGCTAGATGTTTTCCTTTAACAAATACGTATGTAGGCTCCTTTTGTATTCAGCCATTGTTGATGTAGAGGACAGCACGTGCTTCTGCATGTATTTTCCTTCATTTGATTGAGTCTATCTTTCAGAATTCAAACTGTTTTAAGGTCATTTCAGCATAGCATCCCTCACTTGTCTTAGACTGTGAAGGTCACACAGAAGCTTTTATTGCTCACATGAGCCCTGCAGTAGCCTCACATTGTAAGGCAGGGAGTCTAATTCCATAGATGAGAAGGTGGGCAAGAGTCAAATTTTTTCTCTTCATTAAGGTTCGTGTATGACTGTCTGTCAACCATTCATACACTGGCTGAGAAAGGTAAACAGTATAGCCTAGAAAGAAAAAAAGAAAGAAAAAAAAAAAAAAGTCAGCTTGCATTCATTTCAGGTGGCAAATTATTAGATGTTCAACATATGATATTTTTGATTCATGAGCACGACACCGCTCTATAACAAATTTCTACATGTTTATCTTGTTATCATGTGATACCAAGTAGGACAACATTTTGGATGTCTAGGCTTCTGCCTTAGAACCCTAGACATGTTTCATGGCAATAACTACAGAAGGAAATTAATTCTTCTGGCTCCAACGTCCAGTTTATTTTTCATGAGGCTTCTCTTTAATGGAGAGTCTCTTCCATTATAGTTCTATAATTTACTTTCATGCCGCTTTAAAAAGGGATTTTTCAATTCTTTTTTTTCTTGTCCAAAGATGTGAAGAAGGGTTATGTCACATCTTGACTTAATGAAACTCATCTGATAAAACTTAAGCTCAGAGGATTTCACTAGACACTGTAATCATATCTTTTTAACTGTGAACCTTTTTAGCTATTGCAACCTTCACCTCATCATAATTATTTTGCATACACAATACTTGCAATTCGTGGCAGTGCAGAACTCTCATCACCATAAGGCTTGCTCTGTGGTATGTTAACAGTCCTCTTCTCCTGAGTGTTCTAATACTTAGCATTTGTTTTCCTACTAGATTTCTCACTCTTGTTTGTATTTTCTTCGGAATGGCCTTCTTTTCTTCTATGAAGGAAAAAAAAAAAAAAAAAGACCATTGAAAAATGGCTTTTCAGGTAACAACTTCAGTCATGATATTTTGTTCCAATGTTTTTAAATGGTAAAACAACCAGTCTCTTTGCAGAACTCCTTGGTACTGTAGGGAAAAAAAGACAACACATTGCACTCCCCAGTATGAGCCTAGAATGGTCCACAAACCATGAAAAATAATTTTGTGTTTCACAAATAAAACCTGAACTTTCTCCTTTTAGGAAATCATCAAGCATATAACAGCTTGCTCCTTCTAGGAGATCATTGGCCATATAAAAACTGGCCAAGGCCGACAAGAGACAAGTGGGTTAACTGATGCCCTGTAGAAGCTAGGACCCTACTTCTAGTAGTCTTCTTTGACAGCAGCAATGCAGGAGCGTATGGGGAGGAGACTGAATGCATTTTTTTCTGGGAGCAATAGAAATGTGGAAATTATCTGTAGATCTTCTTGCCATGCACACGAACCAGCCACGTGATGGGGAACATCAGAGCTGTCCCAGACAAAAACAGTGTGTAAATTCTTTCTGTATTAGCAGTCCTGCCACAGCCATCCTCTCAGTTGTTTATACTCTGTGTGTCATAGAGCTAATCAGGCTATAGTTACTCAGTAAATAGGGTGCTGGCAAGCTGCATCCAACTTACTATGCTGAAGGTACATGATACAATTCTGTAATGTATTGGGAATGTGACTTGTCCTGGTACAGAAAGAAACTAAACAGCCAACCTTCCCAGAAAGCTGTGGCAGCACTAAATGAATTTATGTTAGAATAAGTAGAGAACAAATATTTGTATCCTAATGACTCAAAGAGCTATATTAAAACTGTTCCCTCAAGTGAAAATAATTTCTAGTTCATCTGGTTTTAGTGTCAGTTGAGACAAAGACAGAGGATTGAGGATACCTTATGACAATTATAATGTTTATGTCCAATCAAAATGAAAGCAATAGTGCAATATCTAGTTTAAGTAGTATACCTTGTATAAAAACAACCAATTTTGGAAAAGTATATTGATCACAGGAAACACTGAAAGAAAAACAAAACAAACAAAACAGGATAGATAGAGACAAATTGCAAGTGGACTGATGTCTAAAACAAGGGTGCTATACAGAGGTTTATTAATATTTCCAAGTTAATTCATCCCTTATCTGTTTGAATTAAGCCTGCTTTTTTTTTTTTTTCTTTTTTTTTCTTTTTTTCTTTTTTTTTTCTATTACTTTTACAGAAATGAAAAAACATGTAATTGGGACCTTGTGGGGCCTGAATGGGACTGTGGCACATTCCATCCATCCGGTGGCTCATTCATTTAGATTTCATCATAAGAAGTTGATTTTTTTGCCAGTTACCAGCATTTAAATTATGAAAAAAATAGTGATAATTTCATTGTACTTTTTTTTTTCTTTTTATAAAAGAATTTTGTTGTAATGACGACAGGCCTATTTATTTGACTTTACATAAATGACTTTGGAACAGAGAATTGTCCCGTGGGTTGTAGTAGTTCAGTGGTTCATCTTTATGAGTCCAGAACTTATGATTGTCTCTTAAAAGACAAAAACATACTTATCCCATGCAAACATTTTATCCTACACCTCAGATAAAGATCAAGTAGATTCAAATACCGTGCTTAAAGTAAGCAGATGTTTGACCTTATGTCCTGAGGTGAGTAAATTCCATGCATTTTTGTATATATAGCTTAGTCCCTGCCTTTTTCACACAGGAGAATTAGAGGTCTAACCGATGCTCAGTAATGCATGTGATCTCAGCTGAGCTTGAGAAATGCAGGCTTGAACTGAAACTGACCAGGAAGGAATATTACTTTGCTCAGTCTTGTTTTAAAGTAATTATCTTGATCAGAGTTGGGCACTGGGACAGGCTCCCCAGGGCAGTGGTTACAACACTGAGCCTGTTGGAGTTCAAGAAGTGTTTGAACAATGCTCACAGACACATGGCTTCTTTTTTGGGTGGTCCTGTGCAGATCTGGGGTTGGACTTGATTATCCTTGTGGGTCCCTTTCAACTCATGATATTATGTGAGTATATGATTATAAAAAATATTGGAAGAGATAGAAAAGGTATCTGGCACTAAAACACTTTGGAAATGCACGTTATGTATTGGGAATAAATGGAAATAGGCAACATCATTTCACAAGTTTGGTACACTTAAAATTGATACAAAGAGAAATACATTAATCATTCCCCAAACCTACTTCAAATTATGTGTGTGAAGCACTAGGAAATATTGTTAAAAACACTTTCATGGTTTTCAGGAAATAAACACAGCTGTCTGCAGTAAAGGATCCTTAACATAATTTTGTCATTTTGTCATGTTCATTATATCCTTTATTTATGATTTTTTTTTTTTTTAAGAAAAAAAACCACATTCTTTATTGTGTTCTTTGGAAGTTACTCAGTTAACTGTATCTGATATTTCTTTTTATCCTGTTTTTAACTTTCAATACTATTCAAGAACAAGCATTTTCAGTATTACCCTAACACATCTCACAAACTGTTGCCTCTTCGTGGAATAGATAGTGAACAGTGCATCTAAGATAAAATGAACATCAGAGAAAATATCTTACAGAAAACAAGCACATTCTGAATGAAGAGCCTTATAAGAGCCAAGAAGCACCAGCCCAAGGACTTAAATTGCAGTTACAGCTGATGAACTTGGCTCACAGTGTAAGCGAGCCTTCAATTTGGAACACTAACTAAGAATCTGAATCAATTAAAGTAAATTAGGTAATCCCTGGCTCATTTCCCCAGGTGTGAAAACAAGACAAGCTCTTTGACTTTATTTGAAATGAACAGGTTAAAACAATATGGTCTTTGCATCTGACCGTGACTAGGGAGCCACTGCTGAGAGGCAGGCAGCAGAAGGGCAAACAGAGACCCTCAGCAGAGAAGGCTGCCTTTGGGAAGCGATGGAGGGAGGAGGAAAAGGACAGTACAGAGCACTCTTCCAATGGTGGAACAAGGTCAGCAGGATTTTCTCAGTCCTCTTTTGAACAAGAAAGGAAAGAGATGTTAGAAATCATATATGCTCATAAGAAATTGCAAACTTAAGCAGGGTTTTTTTTTTTTGTTTTGTTTTTTGTTTTTTTGTTTTTTAGCAAATTGCTAGTAACCGTAGGAAGGAGAAGCTACTGGAATCAGAGTGTGATAGTCCAGTAGCAGGCTTTGCCAAGATTTGAAGGATGGAAAAGATTCTTCACTGAATAATTTAGCTCCTTCAACTGCATGGATTATGCATACAAATATTTCCTAGAGCTGCAGTTACTACAGGAAGGTTAAGAATAGGCTGAGAAGTAGTTTATATGATAGCAGCCTCTACTGTGAAACAAAGGAAAGAAACCATTTAAAATTTTTGAATAATGTCTTTCTTAACTGGACTGAATTTGCCCTCAAAACCTCACAGATCCAGAAGGTTTAAATGTCAGCTAGAATCAAATGATATAACTGTAGACTCCTCCATGTAGGAACAGCCAACCGTGCAGAGCAGTGTAAAACCTCCCCAAAGGCACATTTTGGCTCATGTACTTTTCCTGGCGTGTTAAGAGATACAGGAGCTTTAAATGAAGAATTGCTGAGCTTTCAAATAACAAGAAGTCTATCTGTGAATATCAAGGGAAAAAAAAAAAAAAAAACAGTTTTGACTTGGCATGTGCTAAGCAGTGACGACTGTCTCACAACTAACAGCCCTGGTCCAGGTGTGTGTTTTTTTTTTTTTTTTTTTTTCCAATTTGCAATGGCTTCTATTTTCAGTTAAATAAATTAAAAAAATTGCACACATATACTCTCACAGTTACCCTGCCAGGAATTTAAATTCAAAGAGATGAGAAGTAGACAGTTTAGATTTAAATAACTAACTGAGGGCTAAGCAGTGCAACGCCAGCTCCCTTAAGGAAGCCTACATGTTTGAGATGATCGTATGTATGACTAATAGCTACATAAAATCTTTCCAAGCTTTGCTTCTGTAAATAGCAGCTATAGTAACCCTTGTAGTTTAGTCTTTGGTGGAGCTTATTCCTTGCTTTACTGTAATTATTTTCTTACCAGTGGAAGTGATATGAATAGAATAATTGGCTTTTAAAATCTAAATGCACTGCAGTTGTTTCATACAAGCTCTCTTTGGATACTCTCACTGACTGCAGAAACTCTGCCATAACCGTTAAAAACCCCTATAACACTACTGCTGTTAAATAACTATTGTGATTTGATATGTGAGAACATACAACTTCTTCTTCCCAAAGCATGATTTATTGCATCCAACATTGTCAATACCTCAGATATGAAATATTAGAAATGAAACTGTTGGCATTTCACGTACATTGTTTCCACAGGTCAACGCTGACTGCTGATTACTCAATTTAAGGAGCCAAGTGTTTGTATCCTCCTCCCCAAATCCACAGAAATTATCAAGGTTATCTTGGTACAGTTCCCTCAATGAATATAAAGATTGATACGCATTTCAGAACAATAACATTTAATCTTCAGTTCAGGTTAATTTAATTTAGTCATACATGTTGACAGTTATTCTGAAGATCAGTGTTTTGACATTGCATTTCCTCTAGATATTTGGAGAGTTTGCTTTGACTCATTTGGAAGAAACCTTGAGGAAGGTCAGCAGTCATAGCTGAAACATCACTTTCTTGAGTGACTGTCAAAATAAATAATTTAGACTAGCATAGGTTATTGAAGTCAGTGTTTCTTTTGCAATATTCTATGTTAATTGAGAGGGCTATGTTACAAAATTTACTTTTGCAAATAAGTTTCAAGGTTACTTTTACCGTTCCCCCAGTCACATCTTTCTGGTTAGATAATGTAGAAATAGCCAAGAGTGTTATTACTGTCAGCTTTTTGCTCACCAAAACCTCAGTTCAAAGAGGACACAGGATATTTTTAGGATGCAAAGTTTATATTTACTTTGGCAATATTATGTAAAGTTGGCTTAAGAACTGGGACATCACCTTGTGACCTGAATTTACTGGTCTACCACTGATTTGCTGTTGCCTTGGTAAAAATTGTGGTTAACGTTTTCTTACACTGCACAAGTCCTGTGAAGATCAAGAATAACAGAAGAGCTCATATATGACAATAATGGAAGTAATGCAAGCATATTAGATATGTAGCCAACTGAAAATATACAATGCATTAGAAAGCATTTACTTCCATAACTGTGTATACAGAAGGATAAAGCCATCCTTATCTACTATGATTCCCTAGCTGAAATGACCAAGTGTCTGTTTATATTTGGGCCAGGTTAGAGATGGTGTTTTGATCATGGTTAGATGACTTAAGATCATTTAGGTCTTCAGGAAGACGTCTTACTATAGTGTTGTAGAATATTATCCCAGAGACTGATGTTATGTTACTTGTTTATATAAATGTTCTCAGACATTGGGATGGTCTGTATAAATACCCTCTACATATGGATACAGCTACATTAGCAATTTTTCTGAATTTACTATGAAATGTAACCAGAAACTCTTTAACAGAACTGAATTCCTGAATTCTGTCTTTCACTTAAAACAGTGACTAAGCTTATCCTCTCTAAAACATTATCACTCTTGTTATAAGTAATGAATACCTAACAACTTAGAAGTAATTACTAATTATTTTGAGTTAATGTTTAAATGTATCTTCCTCAAGTAATTTAGGACACCACACCAGCCTTTTATCCAGAAAGAACCTCTGTGCAAAATAATTCTTGAGCTGAAAAACTGCTGAGAGTAATTTAAAAAAGGAATTATTTTTAAGGAATAATGGAGTCAAAGAATGGTTTGGGTTGGAACGGACCTTAAAGATCCGACCCTCTGACATGGCAAGGACACCTTCCACTAGATCAGGTTGCTCAAAGCCCCGTCCAACCTGGCCTTGAACACTTCTAAGGATGGGGCAACCACAACTTCTCTGGGCAAATTTTTCCAGTGTCTCACCCCCTCATGGTGAAGAATTTCTTTTTTGTACCTAATCTAAACATACTCTCCTTTAATATAATGCTGTTATCCCTTTTCCTGTCACTACACTCCCTGATAAAGAATGTCTCCCCATCATTTCTGTAGGCCCCCTTTAAATATTGGAAGGCCACTATTAAGTCTTCCTAGAGCCTTCTTTATTCTAGGCGAAATAATACCAACTTTCTCAGTTTTTCTTCATAGGAGAGGAGCTCCACCCCTTCATGGCCCTCCTCTGGGCCTGCTCCAACAGGTCCATGGCTTTCTTATATTGTGGGCCCAAAAGCTGAATGCAATACTCCTGGTGGGGTCTCGTGAGAGTGGAGTAGAAGGGGAGAATGACCTCCCTCAACCTGCTAGCTATGCTTCTTTTGATACAGCCCAGAATATGGTTAGCTTTCTGGGCTGCAAGTACACATTGCTGGCTCACGTCGAGGTTCTCATACACTGGTACCTACAAGTCCTTCTCAGAGCTACTCACAATCTCAGCCTGTACTCATGCTTGTGTTTGCCCCAGCCCAGGTGTAGGATCTTGCACTTGGCCTTGTTGAACCTCATGATGCTCCCACAGGCCCACCTTATCCAGGTTCTTCTGGATGGCATCCCTTTCTTCCAGCACATCAACTGCACCACACAGCTTGCAGTCATTGTCAAACTTGCTGAGGGTACACTCAATCCCACTCTTCATGTCACTGACAAAGATTTTATACAGTGTTGCTCCCAGTACTGACCTCTGAGGAACACCACTTGTCACTGGTCTCCACCTGGACATTGAGCTGTTGACTGCAACACTTTGAGTGTGACCATCCAGCCAATTCCTTACCCACCATCCATCAAATCCATGTCTCTCCAATTTAGAGACAAGTATATAATGTGGGACAGTGTCAAATGCTTTGCACAAGTCCAGGTAGATGATGTCATTTGCCCTTCCCCTGTCCACCAATCCTGTAACCCCTTTGTAGAAGGCCATCAGTTTTGTCAGGCACGATCTGCCCTTAGTGAAGCCATGTTAGGTGTCATCATCCACCTCTCTGTTCTCCATGTGCCTTAGCATTGTTTCCAGGAGGATCTGCTCCATGATCTTGACCAGCACAAAGGTGAGTCTGACTGGCCAGTAGTTCCTGGAGAAGTACTTGTTCTTTTTCCATAATTGGAAAAAGAATAATTTCATTACTGGCTAAAATTAACAGCTTTCGTCAAGAAAGAAAGAAAATCAAGAATTGTTTGCTTCCAAGTCGTATGTTCTCATTAATGTATTGTAATAAAATAATGTGGAAATAAAATGATTTAGATACCTCAGAAAAACAAGCACTTAATTATGCTTGTATATAATTAAAATTTTTAAAAGCTTACTGAGCCACAAGCAACCTAACCACCATATTATTTTTTTCCCATACTACGTGTATGTTTTAAACTCACAGTATTTTTGACCATATGTCTTATAATGAAAAAGTTATTGTCTTCTAAGTGGTGAAATTTCTCCTCATGCATCACATTTTAAATCAGGCAAAAGTTTTCTTCTGTCAAGAGATTAATAACATCTAACCAAAATACCTTCCCATCTCTTTGCTTGTCTACTTACTGCAAAACAGAGCCATCACTTCTTGCATTTTTTTTAGCTTCTTGTCATTTTCTCATAATCAGAGACAATCTGGAGAAAGCACTTGTCTCGTTGGTAGACAGATATATATCCCCTTTTAACCTCTAAGCTGGCTGACTGCATGCTGAATTTCAGCCTTGTAGAACTGAAGGCACATGTTAAAGAGCTGCCATCGCTGTAGCTCATGAAGGAATTTGTGTTGTGGACGGTTACAACACTTGCCAATTACAGCCTCATTCAGAGAGTCCAACTTTCATGAAAAGAAGTAATTATTGCTTTTAGCTGTAGTAAGTGGTCCATTATCATTTACTGAGCTTACTTCCTAAAATTTGGTACAAGTCATCACTTAATTCCTTTACTGACAAGTCAAAAGAGTAAAAAAAAAAAAAAAAAAAAAAAAAAAAAAAAATACTGATTAGCTGCAGCATGCAGTAATGTTGGCTTAAAATTCAGTGAAGTTTTTCAGCACAGGTGACTATTTTTATAGTATATAGCCTTGCTCTCCCTTCCTTCCTTTTGCATTTTTGTATGCATTACTACTTGAAAAGGGTTTCAACTATGCTTCTTGAAGCAGATGAGAAAATTTAGCAACTTGCATCAATAGTATCCCAATGAACATTAAATCCCTTCCAGGAGGATGAATTTCAGCACAGTTTTAATCAAGCAACAAGGTTTCTTTGAAGGCTCATCAACTTCCAGATGAATTCTATGCTCTTGTGATAGCTGCAACATTTTTCTTACACCTCAGTAGGGATATGACAGCAATAAGGCTATTCCACATTCGGAATATATAACTTGAAGTTATACATGATATGTTTCTTCAGTGTTATAAGCTTCATGTATATTTGGTCAACCAAATAGGATTTTTGTGCCTGCAGGAGACTGTGCTTTGTTCAACTTTGTTTGACCTTAATGGTAGGCTTTTTCTTGCTCTAAAAGTGAACAGTGAGATTTACCAGCTGAATGGCTCGAGTTTCACAGATCTGTTGTATACTAGCGTGTTTTTCTCCAGCTTCTCAGAGCCTGATGTTCTCTAAATTTTGTCTTTCTTTTTCTATTCCTGAATCATTCTGTGTATTAGACAAGACAGTGGTAAGACTTGTCTATAGGGTACTGGTTATATTCCTTAATTTATGCACGCTGTCTAGGGATCCAGTCTAAACTTTCAAAGAGGTATCAATACTCTTCTTTGAGTATTTTGTAGGGTATTTTCCTGTACATGTCTGATAAGTGGCTTCCTGCTGATTCATAGCAGCTGTTCTCTGTGTTGGCTAGGACATAAACACATAAGACATAAACCCTTTCTTTTACCAGATAGATTCCACCTATACACGCTGAGTGTCCACTGTAGTTTTATATCTGTAAACTTACCACCTGTCTTGCCTTTTTAAAACAATGCCAATATGATCTTTTATAATACTTAGGTTAGTGTCTTTTATTTTCTCTTCTTGAGTTACTGAGCAGTAGTATTTCTCCAAAATACTGCCGTTAATTTTTCAATAGCCAGGTCCACATGAGTGCAACATGATACACTAGGGCCTTTCTCTGTGGAGAAGATTAATTCTCTTTCCTTTTCAGGATTAATTCTCTTTCCTTTGCCTACATTATAGGGATATAATAATGTCCATAAGTATCAGCCTGATGAAGAAAGTACTCCACACTCTTAGCAAGGTAAGTTCTGATGCCACACCAGTGAATTGCAGCCATATTTACCTACTGCGCTATAATTTGAGGAACATTGTTGCCACTGATCAGTCCAGTTGGAGACAATCAATGACTAACTCAGTAGTCTTTTTGTTTAATTAAAATAAGATTTCCCCCCATCCTTTCTAATAAATTTATGTCCACTGACAGGCAGGCACAGTCATCTTACCGTTCAAACACTCTAAGGCACATCCTTAGAAAATCATCCCACTAAAACCTCCTAATCTCTTTCCAACTAAATTAGTAATTCTAATTTATTTGCAGTATTTTAGGTGCCAGTATTTTCTTCTTTGTGTCTCTTCCCTTGTTATTCTTCTGCATGGCCCTCTGGATGATAGTACTCCGTAATCCTATATCTCAGTTACTGGTACCACTTACTACCATTCACAGAATTAACACTTTTTTTTTTTTTTTTTTTCTTTCAGTTATCCAGGATACTGTGATCAAATCTCTCTTATATTAAGGTAAACCAAAATGGTTAAAGCTGACTTATCTATCATAGCTCACAGGGAGATATGATTTTAAACTGTTTTATTTTAGTTGTGCTGGTTTTAGTCACTAACAGTTGACAGATTTTCTACTGGCATGTAATTTCCTTCATCTTTTCTTAGAACAGTTTGTCATTTTTAGTTTTTCTTTATACTGTTTCTGATTTCTTCCTTCTCTCTCTCTCTCTCTCTCTTTTTTTTTTTTTTTTTTATTTTTCCTTGTTGTAGTTCATTTTAATTTTTCTAGCTCTTCTTCTTTAAGTAATTTAATATTTAATTCTCTTCATGGATTTTGGCTGTTTTATGCCATTGTTTTTTTTATGCCATTTCCCCCCAAATAATGCTCACAGACTTCTCGTAGGTATCCCTTCTTTAGCTGGTGTAAAAGCCCTCCTATCCCAATACAAAAATCTTTTAACCATTCTTTAATAATACTTGTGAGTAAATAAATCTTCTGTGGCAACTTTTCCTACAGCAATCTACATCAGGTAAGCGAGACTCTTAACAGTTTAACTTCTTTTTCCAGGCCAGTTAGATGTCACAAGAGGCAATTTTAACACTAAGGATCTTTTAAATTTAGGAATGTAAAAATTCCAAACCATAACTTGCATGGGTACCTGTCTTATCTGTTGAGTTTCTGGAAAACAAACAAAACATGACTGTTACAATCTGGTGATTCGTCTCTTTTACTGTTTTTTTTTTTTTTTTTTTTTTTTTTTTTTTTTTAATTCAAATCCTAAAATAAATAGATCTTTTATAAGTGTAATTTAGCTTAACCTTAGATAGCCTGTGGATATCCCACTAACCTCTTACAATGCAGAACTTCGAAAATATAATTGAATATTGGTCCTTCAAAAGATCTTGTTCTGCACCAGTTAGACCTTCATGTTCAGCCTGGTTTACAAATGTGTTCCAAAAGCCAGAGACCTACAGGGACTTAACCCCAAAGGGCCAAATTAGTGACCAATAGCTTGCTGAAACTGTAGTTCAGATACTGAAAATATAAATTAATTAGAAATTGCTATCCACATGGCATCCTTCTTTTCCTGCTTGCTATAATTCCCTGTACTATAAAGGCCAAGCATAAAAGCAAAGGACTGAATCAGGCTTTGTGCTAATTTCTGGAAAGATACCCAAGATTGCCTGAGTTATGTAGGGCAAACTGACAGCAACAGTGACATCTGCAGAGCTGGTACTGTCACTATCAGCAGCACAAATGTGTTCTTGCATCTTTTATGAGTTTAATTCAGCTGAGGATAGAATGGATCTTTTGACAAATTCTGTTCTACAATTACAAGTCTGTTGCTCAAAGAGAAGGCTGTTTCTCAACTGAGAAATCAGAGACTTTGGTCATCTGTAGGCTGAACTGCTACAGTAATTTAACACAGAAGCAAGGAACATATAATCCAATTATGGGAAGTAATATCTAAATCACCCCAATTCCTTTTTTTTTAATGGTTTGCTTTGGAATCCATTAGGACAAAAGGATCTTTATGTATGTAAAATATTAATAAAATGAAAAATTGAAGTGATCATACTTAGTTGTAAGTGAACAAAGTACATTCATTTATGTTCCTTATAAGTATCGTCATTCAGACATTCACTGTCCAGAATATGTTGTCATGGTATCCAATATGGCCAAAAAAATAGTAATAACAAATGATGGTGGTTAGGGAAATGTAGCAGATTACTTTTTTGGTTTGATACCTAATGATGCCTTGAATAGTCAAAGACAAGGACCTGTTTGAGGTGCAGTGGTAACAATGTTCAGAGGGTAAGCTCTGGAAAAGCATGACCTAATGATGCTGAAAATACAGAGAGTAGAACGAATATTAGAGTATTTTTTTCATTGTTTGTTTGTTTGTTTGAGAAATGAATAGATCTTATTAAAAATAATTTGGATCTCAGCTTCTATATACTAACTGGGTTAACATTTTTGAATTAATCTAAGTTATGTAGCCAGATCATATAAGTCAAGATTCTGAGCCCCTGCCCTTAAGGAGACCTTTGGATAAGATTTTGGTTTTGTATGAGGTCAAAAAAAAAACCCTTTGCAGCCTGTGACCAGAAACAGGCTGACAGATCTAGTTTGCTAACATGTGAAAGTATACTGATTTAATTTCAAATGTTATGTTATATTTGGTTAGTTAAGACTGTGATAAAGGAAATGTTTATCAGTCTCTCTGTCTTTTCCTGGCCTGAGACTCAAGACCAAATATGCTGGCCAATATGAAGAATGTAGAATTGCTTTCATATGAATGCCTTGAATGGAGAGATTAGTTGTCTTGAAAGAATTATTTTTTCTGTGACAGATCTTTAGAATTGTTTTCTAGGGTGCTGGGAAATCAGTGGCTAGTCCAAAAGCAAGACAAAGGAGCAGTTAAAAATATCCTTCTCCTTCCAAATCCTGTAGAAAAGATGGCAAGATTAACGTATATGTGGCTGCATAATTTTTTTCTGCTGTCAGTCACCCTTAATCTCTTCCTATCTTTGGCAGGCAGGAAAACACAAGGATTTGAAGGGCCAATTCAAAGGACAGGGTGGCAATCTACTTTGTTTAACTGTAAGACAGAAGCTCTGAATGGAAAAAGCTCTCAAAGATCTGCATATCGCAACCTTTATGTGATGACAGCAGCAACCACATCCTTGCCCAATGAAGCTTTCCATTGGTGTTTTCATAAGAAAGATGATCTCAACCTTGCAATCAGAAATGTTTATCTGCTGTTGAGCCAATAACAAACTCAAAGTTTAATGTAGTTACGTCCTTGAGGTTATCCTAATTTACATCAAAATCTTCCCCCAAAACATCTAAGACTTTTCCTGTCTAGGTTTAGTCATCAGCCATTCTACCTTCCCTCTTCAGTCAATGGAGAAAGACAGACATCTCCTGAAAGCAATTCAGAGAGCTCCTTCAGACAGCGATTTGACCTGTCTTGCTGCATGAACTATATATAGAGCCATGATTTTTAGCTTGGGCAGTATGAACTCATCCTCTTTGTGTCCTGGGCTTTGTTTTAGTAGGTAATAAGTGATGAATCTGTGGTGCTATATACTAAAAGCTGAAAGTTCCAGTTTTCTAAAACCTCTCTTGTAAACCCACAGTTAAGAATTGTGGTACAGATCAGAGGAAGACAAAACAAGGCATATACACATAGAGTACATGTCTTCCACAGTATTCACAATCATAACTCTGAATATCATCCTTCCTAACAAACAATGTTTGACTGTGAATGGCATTTTAGAATTTCTGAAGCACTTAGTAAATGGTCAATTCATAAAAGAACAATGTGACAGATTTTGCCCATGTACCCTACATAAAAAAGGGACAACAGCTACTTAAAATGTTTTGCATTTATCATCTTTAGGAAAAAAAAAAAAAAAAAGAATTTGGAATCACTACCCAATCCCATGGGATACTTACTCTGTGTCCAGTGTGACCCTAATTATAATGATAATATAATGAAGAAATGTTCCATCTCTTCCTGTAGCTGCACAGTGGCAATCTGCAGAAAATTGCCTTCAGCTGTAGATATATGAATCTATGTTTCCGAACAGTGAGCTGTGTTCTCACAACAGCACAAGTTTTTTTAAGGGATCCTTTCATGAACTGTGATTAAGAAAGGAGAATCTCTCATACTGTTAGAAAGCACCAGGCAGCCCAAAGTAACAACCAGATGCCAGCTTAATTTAATATAACTCAAAAAAAAAATAATCAAAAAACAAAGCAAAACACAAAAACAACAACCCTACCACAAAGCCCAAAAGGGCACTAGCACTGCCACTAGTGTGAATTATAGATGGTTGTGACCTTATTCCAAATTAAAGTACATAGCAAGCTTGCATACTCCAGTGCCACAGTTGCAATTCTGACTAGCAATGTGTGAATATCTTCTTTGTTAGTCAGTATTTCCATGTGCTCATCACTTCTAGAAACTTCCATTTACCACTGTTATATTTTCTAATTCAAACACAGTTTTTTTTTCTTTTTCTTTTTTTGTTCTTTTTCCACAAATTTCAAGGAAGAGTTCAGCTTTCTCTCTCTCTCCCTCACTCTCTCTGTCTCATCATGCCAAGTGAAAAATGTTTTTTCCCATAATAATTTACTTTAAAATTTGTTACAATCCTAACACCAATGAAGTAGGTGGCAAATAAGGTGACATTTGGCTGGGTGGGAATTCTGAAGTGTGCTTCCAAAATTCATTTTGATTTCTTCAGTTTGCGTTGCTGGAGTACTGAGAGCTTCATGCAATTCCATAAGGGAAATTAAAAAAAGAGTCAGAGCTGTGAACTTACATTAGTTCTTACTCTTGAAGCAGTGCCTTATAGCTACATCCTTATAAAAGGCTAGCTTCTCAGTATCAAGGGATTTCTCAGTAATCCTTGTGTGAACAAGTATAAAAATCAAGGCATACTCCTCTATTAAGAGCATTCTATATTTTTTTTCCCTTTCTGGTTATTGGCATTTTGTCAAGGAAGAGAAGGTCAGTTTTCATTCAGGTAACAAACTAATTTCAGTCAGACTACAAAAATTTAGCACCTAATTGAATATATACTGAGAGCACATGAGCTGCCTCCTTTGTGGCCAGCAGGATGGAAGAATATTGCAGAGTTTTTCTAGCTCATTACCAGAAGCCTTGCTGTTGCAATCTCAGTGGATGGAACCTAGCAAGCAGGGAACATCATTACCCAGTCTATCTTCCTGCCTCTGAAGGACAGTAATATTTATTGATTCTCAGGAAGAAATAAAGGGATCTTATAAGCAGAGCAGCAGATGAAATCAGTAGACTATTGACACTGAAAAAGAAAAACATGAAAAGCAGTGTGTCAGCAAAAGGCCTGTGTAGCTCCAGCTGAAGAGTGTAAGGCACCTTTACAAGCAGGAGAATGGTGAAGAGGGCTTATGAATTTTGCCCTCCTGTTTCTGACTGGATGTCCAGGACCAGATTGCTTGCATGGTCTAACTTAATAATTAAGGCCGATCCTTCCTTGTCATTGTGCTTGGGGTTTTTGCACTCCGGTATTTGGCAGCCCTTGTTGAGCCATGAAATGCTTACAGGCCTGTGCCAAGGGCTGGAAGGTTGGCTGAGGCCACCTGCAGCAGCTGGCTCAGTTGTGGAGCGAGTTAAACCCCGGCCATCTGAACAGCCCCGTGGGTATGAGGGTTTGCAACACTCACCCTGTGAGTGGTGAAAACAAAGTGACAGTGACGGGTTTGCAGCAAAGGTTCTTTGAAGAAGTGAGGCCTTTACTCAGCAGGGTCAATTAGGGCCTGCTAGCTCCACACTGAGCCTTTGATATGAACTTGATTCCTTACACGTTCCAGTTTGGGGTTGCTGGAGGAGGTCTGTAATGTAATCCTTTTCTGTTTAGAATCATGTAAAAAGTGTACTGGAGTTGCTGAGGTTGTTTTTCAGTACTTTGAGAAAAAGGAGCTGTACAACTACAAGCTGTGTGGCTCTGTATTTTAGTTTGTCCTCCAAGAAGGAGCAAGGCGAGGTGACCTCCTGAGGTCCCTTCCAACCTCAGCCGTCCTGTGATTCTGCGACCGTGCTCTGGTGGGGAGCTCCATCTCCCAGGTCAGCCCACTGCTATCTGCAGGGCCTCGTGCTTGGTGGCATGGCACAGGAGGTTAAACTGCAGCTTTCATCATCAGGGGGGAATCTGATCTCTGATACAGGCGAAATGAGTTCTGGTAAGTGCACCAAACGAGTCAAGGCACCTTGCTGAAGCTTTTGTTATATGAGACCACATTTATAACGTTGATCTGTATCGAGTCAGGACGTGTGACCTCCTTTGTCTGATGTGGGCACTGCTATAATCTATACCTTCATTATCTCAAGTGCAGGAGCACTGTAACCCCACTCTTGCTGTCGAGTCACAGCTGAACACTGCTGTGAACTGCAGGTGCCCTGAAAGGCGGCCATGCAGTGATGAAGTGACTTGTCACGCTGGGACCGCCGTGCATTACACCCATTGCCTTGGGAGCACGCCGGTCACCAGCTAGAACGGAGGGGAAATTCATGTCCTCTGCCTTGACCTTTGCCTCCCTGGGTGGCTCAGGGCCAGCTGACCTGCAGGGACATTTATTTCTCCACGCCATGTGCTACACGTGTGATTACAAGTTCAGGAGCTGGGGGCCAGCTTAACCTTTAATAGGTCCGGGATGTGACCTGTGCATTTTTGCAGGCACAGGGAGGAATATGATGATGATGCATACATTTAAATAGCGTGCATGCCTATGATCATCTAGTTTGACTTTCAGCATGGCAATGATCCTTCCCTTCCACTGGAATCTCTGTGTGATGTACATAGGTATGTGGTCAGAAATATGGGCAAATATTTTGCCTGCTCTAAAATGCTCTTTAATATGTGATCATTGTTAACATTTGTAAAGCAGATAGGATTTCCTAAAAATAAACCTTGCCCAGCTACCAAGACCAAGGTGAAAAAATAGCTGGGACTGCTTTTTTCAAATTATGTTGTTGATACAGTGATTACTGTGACTGAGTTTTCTGCTGTAGTTCTCTTGGCCCTTTGTTTCCTGAAGCTATTATAAATATTTCAGTCACTGTGTGAAATGAATTTTAATTTTCGAAGAATTAACTGTATAGCTTAAATATTTATAAAATATTATATATGGAGACTATTACAAATACTCCTTAAATGAATCAGAAATAAAAATGACATTAGGAATTGCGATCCTTTAGAGCATTAAAAATTACTCCACTAGGTGGGGAACTTGCATCAAGTATGTAACTAAATTGTTAGCACTGAAATCATAGTTGCTGCTGCAAAAACTAAATTTCTAACAACTGTGTAGTTTTTGTATACTTTCCTTCTATCAGTTCTGATGAAGAGCATTTTTAAATTTTTGGCATAGAAATTAGGTGAGGTTTTAGAATATTATATTAAATTATGTTTAAAAATAATGTGTATTATCATATATTTCTTGATATTTTAGGTAAAGAAAGGTTATCAACTTTTCTGTGAAGTTGACGTGTTTAAATTTTTTTTTTTTTTCACTATCCAGATCATTCTAATGAGGTATTTACTGCATGGACTCTCCAAAGGAATAATCTATGAAAAATATTTGAAAAAAAAATAAAAATCATATTTAACTTGATCCCAGTAACTTCAGAAAAGGATTACTTTATTTTTTTTTCCCTGATTTTGTAAACATGGCCAATATTAAGTTATCAAGTTCCTCAGAAGTAGGAAGGGGACAAATGCTGACAAAAGAGAATATTTTAAGGTGTCTTTTTGTATTTGATATAAATCTGAGTATAATCATGACTTGGTTTAATTTTGGTGTTTCTGCAGATTCAGGAGCTACAGGTATTGCAATATTCTGTAGGTTCCATATAGGTGGGAGGAGAATGAAGATTAGTGGGGCCAATTTTTCTTAATCTAGTGGCATTAATCTGTGGAAACAATCTGCTAGGAATTTGCAATCTGCATGTTTGTCTGTTAGAAATAATTGAAAAGAGGTATAATGTTTGTTTAAGAGTCAGAATGTGAAATTTCCGGGACCCACAGCTCCAGAAGGGGACAATTCTTACAGGACCAGTGCTTGTTGGGGTGTACTAACTAACATTAAGCTTCAACATGGATTTAGAGCTAGGATTTGGAAATGTAAGAACAAAGTGATTGTTTTCTGAAGGGAGTGAAGAATCAGGAAGAGGGCAGCATCTGAAAGGGGTGAATGCTCTATGTCCTCCTTTACTCATTACATATGCTAAATTAGTGCAAGTGTTAGATCTGGGATTCATGAATTCAAGTCTTCAAGACATTTGTGATTTATTTATTCTGTTGGCCTGGCAAAATTAGGAAGACGGCTAGTGATGACAGGGTAGAAGTGGGATGTACTCCTGTTATGTGGTTAACCCTGCGAATAATTAAGGTCAGAGATAGGGTTTGGAAATGGATTTCCAAGATTTCATCTTTTAATATATTCTCTGTGGCTTGCTGAACTCAGAATACAAGACAACCAGAGTTGGTAAAGGCAAATGCTGTGTGTTTTATTGTTGGGATGCACAGTGTCATAATTAAGATTAGGGCTAGCAGTGGCCTGTGCATGAGGTTAAGGCTCTACCTTGCTTTGAATTTAGGTCTGAGATTAGGTTTCAGGTTATGAGGCATGCTCTCCTATTGTCAGTCCTTCCTAACAGCCCAGATCATTGCTGCACGTTATTATTCCTAACAATTTGGAAATGGGCAGTTTTTTGATAGGATAAAGGTTCTATGTTGTTTTGCAGAAGCTAGATTTTTACAGGTGTACTGGCTAGGGTTAGTGTTAGGAATCAGGAATCTGAAGTTCACTCCCTCCAGTTTACCGTTGGATTCTCCAGAAACGAGGGAAATACAGGGATGACGTATTTCTCCATGATAATTTGCTTTCCTTTAAAACTAAATTGCTGTATCCACTGCAGGTGTTGATATCAATATTAGTGTTGGAGCTACGGTTAAAGTTTGAGGTTTAATATTAAGGGAACCTCCTTTTTTTTTTTTTTTTTTTTTTTTTTTTTTTTTGCATTCTATAGGATTTAGGTGATTATGAATAAGGGAGACAACTGGATGGACCAGCGTTTTATATTATCTTTTACTTCTGGATTTCCTTTGATTCATCCATATAACTAGATTTTACATTAGGACGTGCACTTTATATGACTTACAAAGACAACAATAAATAAAACTTATTAATATTTATTTATATTAATAATTACTATCAAATAATGACCTTCAAAATTATTAAATAATATAGGGGGAAATTCCTCATATTCTCTGTTCTACTAGAAGGGGCTCCTCCTAAGAGTTAAGTTTAGGTTCAAGTTGGAATTGAATTTAGAACTTAGAAATCTAAAGCTTCAAAAGTACAGTATAGTATATAGTCATCTTTAGTAAGGTCTACCAAATAGTGGAAAAGGCAATTTGAAACAAGATATTACTGGAATTAGAGGCCATATCCAACTAAGCATAATTGAAATTGAATTTAGGGCTGGGGTTTTAATTTGGAAACCCATTATTGTGGTGGTTATATCCCAGCCAGACCCAGTACAAGTATTTCAGGAGCCCAGTTTGGTATGGCACCTTATAGAGCACTTTGAGGTAGAAATGGGGAATTTATCACTGGGGGGCAACATGTTGTCTTTCTTTCAGTGATGAAAGGGAACTCCTGCCAGTAATTAAAGCCAGAGTCAGGGTAAGGGTTTGTTGGCCTTAAAAGCTCAGTTTATTGCTGATCTTTATGTTGACCAGAGAGTTAGAAGAAGCATTGGAAGGGATAGAGGCCAGTTTATTTTTTTCTGTTATTGTCAGTCCCAAAGGTGTAATTAAGATTATGAGCAGGGATATGGCTAGGGTTAGTGTCTGGGTGCTTAAAACCCTGATTTAAAAGCCTCGAGCTTGTCTTCTCTAATGCTTCAGATTTAGGGCGGGTGCTCATGTCAGTATTGGCCATTCCCAATTTTGTTCTTTTGTTTTCAGAATTCATCAGCTGCCCAATATTAAAGCTAGGACTTGGTTTGGGGCTGGGGTTTTGGAATCAGGGCATCCAAATTTCTGGTTATTGATGAAGTCTGGAGTGCTGCAATGTTAAGAAATAGCTGCTGGTGAGTTAAACTTTGCCTTTGGTAGTGGTGTTTTGTATTCACTTCTGAAGTATGGATTTATTCCCTGGCCACAGCTGAAGTGGGATTGAGATTGATCAGCCATCTCATTCACCTCCCTTCTGAAGCCTGCAATTATTTTACCCAAATGTAAATCCAAGCACAGTTGATAATTTGCTTTAGGGTAACTTCCAGAGAGTTTGGCAGAGGACTGCCCTGAATTTGGCTTTGTCTGCCAGAACATGTATCCACCACCCATTTGTGTTCCCAGATTTGCATTCTCTAGGACACACATCATGACACTGGTATTGTACTGGTGAGTAAATCCATCTCATTGCTCTGGACACTTTGAACTGAAAAAACAAAACAAAACAAAAAAAAAGGATTTATGTTTTATGTTTGTTGGTCAAATATCTGTGCCAAAGGAGGTGCAGGCCAAACAGTGCTAAAGGGAAAAAAATGAGAAGAGGATAAGAAGTCTGCTCAGATTGTGTTGGTGGCCAAACTTCTGCTGCTGGTGGATCCACAAAGGTGGTGCAGACATACCAGAGGTTGCCGACTTAAAGGCCTCACAGCTTTTCCAAGAAACAGACAAATCAAAACTGTGGATTGACAGGACTGGTGCTAGTGTAGAGATGAATGTGTATGCTGTACAGTGACAGGACAGCTTTTGTTTCACTTGACCTGCAACGCTCACAGAATAGGAGGTACTGCAAAAACTGTCGAGGGCTGACATCTCTGTCCTCTGCCAGATAAATGAATAGGCATCCATGGCCATTTAATACTCAGCTATCTTTTTAGCTTGTAACATCCTTTAATGACTTATTTCCTGTAATGCTTTTCTCTCTTTTTCCGGTACAAGTTGGAAAGTATTGACAGAGGGCAGTGGACCACTACGCACAGGGCATGCCTGCTTTGTTTGTTCTCTGCTTGCATGTTGGGTAAAAGGTAAAAGGGCGACAGAACCGGAGAGACTTCCTGGAGGAGGAGGAAGATGGATCCTTCCTGGGGAAACATCTGGGCACAGCTGGAGCGCAACAGTTCCAGAAACTGGAGCATGGGGGAGAAGAGCAAGGAGTCTCAGGCAGAGACTTTTAAGAGGGGTAGGGAACATCTGCAGGTAAGAAATGAGACATTTCCCAGGATCCACGAGAAACAGCAGTTTTCTTCAGTCCGGAAAGCTGGCTGTCACTAAGCCTGCATACAAGGAGGTCTATATGTGCAGTGTATAAGGCAAATGGAGAGTTGTTTATAAACTTTTTAACATCTCTGTTCTACATGCTTGAATCACTTTGAGTTTCCTGGGTATAAAAAGTGCAGGATTCAGTTTTCTAGGGAAACATGACTTTGAGTTTAAAAGTGTTGTTTTTTTGGGGGGGGGAGGGGAGAGAAGGAGTGTCAGTACTACAGGAAAAAGGTCCAGGCCTACCCATGTCAGGGTCTGGTATGCACAGACTCCTTCTCAGATGGCAAGATCACAACAACTTTTCTGGCTGCTGCACTGTACCAGTTTTGTACCTTCTGGTTTGGCAATAATGAAATGTAATCTTTCAGCTTTTTTTTTTTAATTTTTTCTTTTTTTTTTTTTTTTTTCTTTTTGAGAAAACATATCTTGTTTCTTTTCATAAGTGCTTAAAAGTGTTCAGAGTTGTTTAAATGAGGCATAGGTCAGTGTACCAATTATTGTGACAGGCTTAAGGAATGCTATTGTATTTATATCTTACGAGTCACCTCAATCACAGTATCTGTTTTTTTTTGAAGGAATAGTCTATCAAGACTTATCATTTAATAAATCAATAACTGTAACTTTTTTTTTTTTTTTTTTTTCGTTTTTTTAATATACAGAATTGAGAAGGATTACTTGATCAGGAAAGCAAAAGATCCTCTAATTCCAAGAGTGTTAAGCTTTTTTTTTTTTTTTTTTTTTTTTTTTTTTTTTTTTTTTTTTTTTTTTTTTTAAACAAACAAACAAACAAACTTTTTTGCTATGTTGAGAATTGCTTGGTTCCTAGCACTTTGTTCTCCATTCTTGACAATTTTTCACCACACGTTTTGCTCTGCCAGCTCTTGTAACCATTGTAACAGTCTGCATGTGCCAGTGCAGGTGATGCCACGGGGGGCTGTCATACTCTCAAGTATGATGTGATGGACAGAGAACAGAAAATAATTTATCTCAGTTGTGCTTTGAAGCAACACAAGTGAGAGCCAGACTGAGAAAAAGCTTCCTGCTTTCAGATCTCTGTATGGAAAACTTCCAGATAACTGGATCCTCTGAGTAATTGTTTTCCATTTAATTAAGGTAGAAACAAAAGATCAAGAGCTAATATGTCCGCAGTCAGAGATAAAGTCATGGGACACAAAGTACAGGTGTAATGAAGGAGATTTTTGTTTTTAAGTGTTATATCTGTAGAACAAGTGAAAATCCACAAGGAGGAAGATTGTGAGCTCCTTCCTCTTGCCATAAGGCAGCTGTGTAAAAGTGATCTCAGCAATGCCAATGCACAACACAGAGACATAAGAAAATTCAGTATCTGCTCAGGTAAAACTGTAAGCCTTATTTTGTGTCCAGAAGACAGCAAATTCAAGCATCTCTAACCTTAACTTGTCAATTCAAACATGTTTCCAAGATGACATTTTTTGCTTATTTTGCAATTGCAAGTCATGCACTCTGCATGACTTATTCTGTGTAAGGGAAATACTGGTTTTCTGTCCAAAAGTACTTCATCAAATCTATGTTCTTGAGAATGCAAGAACATTTGTGCAAGTCCCAGAAGTATGACTTTCCCAGGAAAATATTTGAACAGCCCAGTTTCACACTGGCATTATTACATCCCGTTAGATCAGTGAGATCATAATTCTGGAGCTCAGGAGCCACAGGAAGAAATTCTATTTTCTATTTTTCTCTGTGCCTGTATCCTCCATCAGTTGAAGACTTTTCAGGGATCATCTTTTCAGTCTGGAGACATCAATAGTTAGGCAATCATGCAAGGTATATGTAGAGTTAGGTGTGCAAGAGTGGAGTCTATGGAGCTACTTGTCAATATGCAACGATAATAAGAAATCCCATGTAAGCATAAACCTCGTTCATTAAAAAAAAGCTATAGCTCTCCACCTTCAGCAGCTATCTCCTGAAATTGGAGTCCCTTTCTCAGAAATCCCAAAAGCAGACAAAAGGCAGACCAATACAACTTATTCAGTGTTTTGAAGCATTCGCTGCTGTATTCAAACCTGTTTCTTCCATCTTTGGAGGTGGCGGAGCAGGGGGAGTTGCGTGTGGATTTTGTAGTTTCTTCTACTGCATTTTTGCATGCTGTATGAACTAGTTGAATGGACTTTGAACTGTTCAGATCACTCCAGGCTTTGAACTCCTCTTGAATTACTATAGGCAAAGTGGAGGCAATTTAAGAGGACTAGTTGAGAGAATTTATCTCTAACTTACTTGAGACATAGTAATAAATTCCCTTGGGTAGTGGGCAAGGTTGTTCAATTCATGTTCAGATTTAACCTTAAGTCTCATATATGTAGATTTAAACTCTAAATTTTGAATAAATGATAAGGACATCAGAAGGTAAGGACAAAATATATATTATTTTGTTTCTTAATTTTGCAGAAGAAACACATTTTTTTTTCCTTTGTCCAAGAAAACCAGTCTCACAAGGCCTCACAAGGAAGAAAAGACAACGGTACTTCCATCACTTGTGAATTCCCTTTGAGGGCATAAGAAATTCTGCGTGTGCCCCAACCATTTTATAAGCAAAAATTAGGTATCTGAATTTTTCATGCCTTTCTGGAGCAAGGAGCTGCTGAGTGAGGGCTTCAGGCAGGTGAGTTTCAGATTCGATATGTAAACCCCAGACCCTTTGTATGAATCCAGGTTTATATCAACATCCTGTGTTCCTGTGCTTCTGATGGCTCCATGAGAAAAACCTTAAAGAGCGGGAACACCCCCTTTCTACAATTGCAGGGTGAAATCCCAAACAAATGGCAAGGCACCCATCAACTTCACTCATGCCAGGAATTCACATGTGGTTAAAAGATAACTAGTTTTGTTTTTATTGTATGTCTTTCCCCTTTGTTGATGAGCCTTGGCAATGAACCCAACATAATGAGACTTACAGAGCTTCCTTGGACAATATTATTATTAAAAAAAAAAAAAAAAAAAGTAAAAGGAAGCTGTCTAATGTATCTAATAATAACTGAATGACAGCAAACTGTTCGCATGGTTGTCTTTGTCAGCAGGGAAAGTATTTAGTGATTAAAGGGGGAGGGGGGCAATCTTATATTCCTATGAAAAATGCAAAGCACTAAGCAATGAAGGATGGCAGAAAATATGCCTGTCCACAGCAAACAATGGAAATAACTTTTCATTAGCACCATTCTGAAATACTTAGCTACAGTTCTGACTGAATACTTCATATACAGTTAATGAGTGAGTTAGCATATAGGCTCCTTTTCCATCCACGGCCAATCTCAACCCTTATTTATACACAGATAATGTTTTATGACAAAAAATGTAAATCAGACTTCTTGGTGACCTAAGAATATTGCATTCCAGTCTAAATATTTTTTCTATCCTATTATTCACAAAAAGATTTTTGTTGTCCAATTGGAAAAAAAAAAAAAAACACACATTTGTCCCAATATTCAGCCTTGTTCTCACTCCTTCAAATATTTCAAATTAAGTGTTGTAACAACTATGACTAATACTTTCTGGTTTTCACTTATTTATTTTCAGACTGTGGTGCCAGGATTTGTCATTCTTATTTGTCGTTATGTCTTTTGTACAAGTTTTTACAACATCTTGTTTTGTTACTAATTAAAATGTAATTGTTATTACCAAATTGTTCCTGCCAGTTAGAACACAGAGCAACAGCAGCTATTCTAGCACCTTCCTGTCTCCTGGGATATTTTAAGCTACAGTTTTACTTCATATTAACTGATTATAAATTGACTTGGTGCTGTTATTTGTTTTGTGAAATTGTTCTGCATATGGCCAGCCTGTTTGTTTGGCTACAGGCACTTCTCAGCTATTGAACCCAAACGGGTTTTTGTTTGGGGCAAATGTTTGTGTAATGTCCAAAGTGTTCTTCACAACCATGTTAAAAAGAAAGTAATTGATCTGCAAATTGTCCTAAAATCTGTCTACTTGGATGTTTCTCTGTGAGTTTATATTAGAGGATGGCACAAACATGGCACATGGCACATGAAGTGCTTTGGCTATCGGGCTGTACTCTGTGTTGTGCTCTTTTTTTTTTTTTTTTGCTTCCTTGTTCCCTCATTTAATAAGACACATCACAGTAGATACTTATGAAGAAGGCATTCCAGTCTGTGCCATCACCATGATCAAGATTTTGATAATGGATTTATTCACCTGCATGGGTTTATTCCATTTTCCATCCTTATGAGAAAGCTACCTGTGCTTAGGAAATTAGATAATTAGGTTTGCTGTTCTTTTTTTTTTTTTTTTTCTTTTCTTTTTTTTTTTTCAGTGAATGTGGAATTTGCTTACATCTTTGACAATATTAATGTACGTACATCTTTCTGCTTGCTTCCCTCCCCTGGTTTTAGCTGCATGTTCAGCCCGTCCTAGTTTGGTCATGTAATATATTTTTCATCAGCAAATCACACCTACTCCCATGCTACTTAAAAGATTTCCTTTTTGTCTAAAGTTCAGATGTTTTAGTTAGATATGTTAAAATCCCCATCTATTGCCAAATGCTCCATTTCATCCATGTGCCACTGCCTTTTCCAGGCACTGTTTTCGGGATCCCTTGTGATGTCCTTTACCAGTGTCATTTCTCTCCCTTTAGGAATGAGCAGAGTTTTCCTGAGGTCAGGGGAGGAAAAGGGTGTGCCACTAAAGCCCCTTTCTGCCTTCCTGCCACAGTCACCTCCTGCGAAGTGATAAGGGCCTTCCACTGCTGCTATTGTTGCACTGGACAACTCTGCAGAGAAGTTCCTGGGCAAGGTGTGGGATGTGACTGCCTTTGTGCTGCTGTCCCCCAAGGTACAGGGTGTCAAAGTCTGGTCTCAGCACAGGCTGGAGACATTTGTACAGATCCCGTTGTATGTAACTGTGCAGCACTCGGTGTTGGAAATAGGATTCCAGACTCTCATTAAAGCCTCACATGCTGAAATGTTAATATTTCATAATTAAGAATATTACACAGAAATTATGCTGTTATGTATAATTTTTCCTATTCATCAAATTTCAGATTTTATTTTGCATTATTTTTTGGATGCATTTAAGCATTTTTCATCCAACTTTGTCGGATAATTACTTATCTGTCATCTGTTAATGTCTGCTTGACAGCTAAACAGCCAAATCCTGGCATCACAGCCAGGGATATTTGCTAGTTTGCTGCTGTAGCTTTCATGTTCATTGTTTGCTCTGTAATGGCCCTTAAACATTTCCCATGCCTATTTGGGCTAGAATGATTCTTTACATAATGCCTTAGAGGAAAACAAGGTTCTTCTAATAGCAATTAAAATTAGCAATGATATTAGGCTAAGAATTTAAAATCACATCTCATTCTGGTGCAAGTTCCCTTTTATCACTAAAAAAAAATAATCAATTTTCAGCAATGCTGTATATCTCATGCATAATACACAGTTTCAGTGATTTACTTCTTGTTTTGGCACAGGCACTGTTGAATGATATAAGAGCTAATTTTGTTTTTCTGCTTTAATAGCTGATACTGTCTGCATAATGAACCCTGTCTGAGCTTCACCAGGAGAGTTAGACTGTTCAGACACTTCTGTTGGTACAAATTTCCTGTTCATTCTCTCAGAAGTTTCTCTTATCCACGGTTTGAAAGAAAAGACCACACATGAATAAGGGTGAGACAAATCCATGGCCTTGGGATTTCTTGGCAAGGTGGTTTTCACAAAACAGGAGTGGAACAAAATAATGAGATGGGAATCTTGGGATAAAAGAATCGCTAATAGCACTGAAAGGCATTCCCAGCCATGCTACATATTTTGATAAATGACATTGTCATGTTTCCAGTGGATCAGATGAGGAATGGTGCCATACTTGGAGAGATGCTCAAGGAAGAAGAGTTTTTTTCTTAGCCAGAAGTAGATTTTCATTTATTTATTTATTCATTTATTTATTTATTGAATAAAGGCAAAGAAATAACAGTGCAGACTACCAGTTAGATCAAGAATTTGAGATATATGGACGTTTGAGATGTTTTACCAATTGGAAGTATTCCTAGAAACTGATCTTTTGGATTCAATTTCCTCTATTAAAAAGCAAGCAAGCTAACAACAAAACACAACACACACACACAAAAACAGTTCAAACAGACATGAAAGGGGAAACTGGGAGAAACTTGTGCAACCTCTACTCTTAATGTTCATCATAAAGTAAATAAGGTAAATAAGGGTAAAGACAGTTGTGAATAGAGCTAAAGGAGTACAGTAAAGGAGTAAAGAAAGAACAAACGCTGTTAAGAGTAGGTTACAGCTGAGATGTAACAGAACTGCTGGAAGGCAGCAAAACTAGGGTAAAAATCCTGTCTGGGAATGGGGACCAGGCAGCAAGGAATGATGCAAGTGCACGTATCTTAATGCAAGCCAACATATACTGCTGATACATTTCTATGTTTCTGAGAGGAGGGCTAACAAGTTTTTGTTTGCCAGTTATCTTAAGCTATGTCAGATTTATCCTTAATGTTTACGATATATCGTTCTATGTTAAGTAGATGCAATTTAGCTTAAAAATAAACACCTTTTACATAGGAAGGCTTTGTAAGATTAGTAAGTGGATCTAAGTGTTGGAAAATACTTTTTTTTTAGTAATAAAAAATGTGTAAGTGCATGCATCTGTCTGCCTGGATTCAAGTGGAGTGTTCAGATCCTAAATTTACAGTGAAACAGTGACAGAAAATAAACAAAGCCAATGCTGAACACACGCTTTGCTTTATGCATTTGTGTTTGCATAAAACACAGAGGTCTGACAGCTGTGTTCAGTAGGCAGAAAAACAAATAAGTTGAAGCTCTCAGAGTGTAGTCATTGCATTCGGACAGGTGGGATTCCAGCAAGATAAACTGCAGTGAATACCAGCTGGAAATCACAGGATGAAAGGAGTTAAAATGCTCTCTGGGGACTCTGGTATGACACAGGCACTCCAAGCATGTCTTGCAAAAGCTGAAGGCCACCTTTAGTGCTGAGTTAGAGCTAAGTTTCTGCCCCGTTTGAAAAATGTCAAGAGAATTGGTATAGATTACGTGATGCCATGCAGTGCTTACGCATTTTCTGTAAATCCCTGACAACTGTATCTATCTAATGAAGCAGGTTCCAGCTATGAGACTTGGGAAAACTAACGTAAAGAGAAAGGGAAATGGGCTGGTGATATTCATCTTGTTTCACCTGCCTCAAGTGATTCTGGTTGGAGCCATTTGCACATCTCTGTCTCAAGTGCTCTGTGAGAACAGACACCAATCTGATTCTGGAAAAATTTTGTAGGCAATAAGAGTGAGGATAATGCTTTCTGCAGAGAGGTCTTGATGAGTCCTCTGTCAGAGGACTTTTGTACTATGCCAAGATAGTTTTCTTCTGTTTGTAACAGCACTGTTTGTCATCTGGGTTCTGAGGGCATGTAGCAAAGATGGAGCAGTTCAGGCCGAGAGGACCATGATGGAAAGTGATGGAAAGCAAGTATGAAGTATGGGTTGGTCCTTGTGTCAGGATTACTGGGTATGGGATGAAAGGAATAATAAAAGCAGTTTTGGATGTCTAAATTGATAGACAGGGCTCATATTAATTCCTATAAATAAGAACAAATGATATACACTGAAAGAAATACCTGGAAGGAAATTATAACACTTTGAGGTTATTTCTTTGACTGATTTTTCATTGACTTTATGGCAAATTCCACTGCCTCCCTCTGAATTAGTGTGGCAATGTTTTCCATGTAGTAGCTCAACTGCAAAAATAATGTCTCTTACCAAATCTTTCCACCATGACACAGAAACCATTGATTTTTCTCTGCCTTAGCAAGGTAGAGTTTGCCTGTTATATTGTGTGAACCTTTGATATACATTAGCCACAGAAGCTACAGCAGCTAAAACTTGTGGTAATGCAGGTATGTTATCTCTGGATGATGTGGTAGATAAGTGGTGCAACTGGCACACAGGGGCTGCACTTTACAGTCACTTAGCTGGCATGCAAATGTGGTAGGTCATAAAGCAAGTTGTCACTCTTTGCTAGAATCATTAAGGTTGGAAAAGACCTCCAAGATCATCTGGTCCAACCATCAGCCTACTACCAATATCACCCACTAAACCATGTCCCTAAACACCTTAAGTTCTAGCATTATAAACAGAGTTAGTTGTCTATCCAAGCTTGCAAAAATAAGTAAACAAATAAATACATAAAAAAGTATTCTGTCATATTTGCTGAATATTAACTTTGGATATGTTCTATTCCTCTTTATAATAGCATCACTGTCAAGTCTCTCAGTGTGACTTAGGAAATGTGTGCTTATGATGTACAGTATGGTGGTTCAATAAACCACCATCAATAAGAGTCAGAAAATACTCCTGTAAATATTCCTCTTTGCTTAGTGAAAACATAAACGAACAGCCAAAAAAAACCCACCCACCCATACATCAAGTATTGTATTAGGTACTATATATATTTTGGAAAGGTCAGTGTAAGGAATTGCAGTAAATCTAGGACCACCTTCAAACAGATTAACCTCCAGGTAAATTTGTGAGCAGCAGTGCTCTCTATTAACAAGATGTCTCTGAAGGCCTTGGGCTGGCCAATAGGAGACAACAGACCCAGGGATTTAGGTAAAATTTAGGTCAAATGAATGATCTTTAAAGCATATTTCAGAAAATGCTCTAAAAAGTAAATCCAATTGCAACGCAAGCTACAGCTCAGCAGATTGCATGCCCTATGCTTCACCATGAGAAAGTCATCTGAAGAACAAGCATTTTTATTTAGAGGAGAAACTAAACAATTGGGAAAAAATACATAATTTGAAGCTTTTTTAAGATTACGGGCTAAAACTTCTTGATTAATTTACTGAAATTAAAAATCGGTAGTTAAAAACATTATATTGAATGTTTTATTTAAAAGATATCATAAGAAAATGGCCAATGCTTTCAAATTAAGGAATTTAATTAAAAAGGAAAATGTGAAACTTAAATGTTGTGACCTTTTTATTTGCCCCACTCCCTGTTTCTGGGTGAATTTATGTGCTCATGTTATCCCAGGTTCCCCACTTCCAGTCCCCCCAGAGTTCATTTACTTTACACAAAAGCTTATTTGCCCAGCTCTGATGCCAGCCTTAAATCTCACCTTTTTTGTAGGAGGGCCTTGGAAAGAGACCAAATTGCTAAAGCTTGTGAGAGTCGGAGAGTAGCTTGCTGAAATACTGTCTCTCTCTCTCTCTCTCTTTCTCTCTGTCTTTCTTTTTCCAGAGAAGAAGTGCTAATGCTGTGATGCCCAGCCTGTGGTGTACAGATGGTGATGGTCAGTACAGTTAGCATGTTGTAATAACATAATATTTCATATCCTGACCTCTGAAAATTGATGTCATTTATATTCTGCACATGGTAGATTTAACTGTTTCAAAAAGGCTGGAGGATTACCTGAAACATTATATTCAATATCAGTATGTGTTTCAGACCAGTAAAACAAAAAGAGAGATTTTACAGATAGAACTGAGCTTTTCCAGAGAAATTAATTATTTTTATGTCCCTGGTAGAGAAGATATAATATACAGAAGGGACCTACCTTTTTTTTCCATTTGAGAAAGTGAGAAGTATGTCTCTTCAAAGTGTCTCCAATTTGAGACTAAATAAAACCAAGCCAGATTTTGCAACCAGATTTAACAGACCACGATAAGCCTAGACATATATTTCCTACAATGTTACAAAATGTTGGCATTATTTAATGGAACACATAGCATTTATGCTTATTGCAATGACCATCCCTTTACTTGTGTGGTGCCACGCACACACACTGTGCTTTGTGTATGCCTGTTACTAATAACACGTTTTGAAGTGGTTCAGGGCAGAGTGCAGAACCTGGTCCTGTGTTAGATCTTACATGCAAAGGTCTTGGCTTAATCTCCCTGTACACACCTGAGTGTTTCTACACAGCCAATGCATGCAAATGAAAGCAGATGATTTTACTGCCATCATTCCTCCATCAGTGCTCCTGGAACAGAGAGGAGGCAAAATGAAACAGAACCTAGGAGTGAGTTTTCAGTGACAGGTTCAATCAGCGTGTTGCTAAGATGGCTTTGAGTCCTCCCTTTCTCTTTGCTTTCGACCAATGTAGCTGGACTGTGTGAGCTGTTTTGGCTCTATGTGCAGAGCTATAAAATGTATGACATTTAATAATTAAAAGTCTTCTACCATCTTCTACCATTTGCAGCAGAGGTACTGAGTTGAAATGTCAACAGCAGCAACCCTCACAGAAAAGAAGTAATAACCGAATGCCTTTTCACACTCTAGGATCTGAATCCAGGAGCTGCATCACTTAAAAGCTGTGCCTCCCAAAGGCCACTGTGAAGTCCATGTAATATACAGAGTGAATGGTAGTCAGACTAAGCGCTGACAGGGTAAAGTAAATGAAAATAACCAAAGGAAACAATATAGTACAGTGCAACATACAGAAAATGAAAATGAAAATATGTGAGAATTCTTTGTATATGCTAAATTATACATATTGGTGACTATTTAACATCTTGTGTCTGTCATGTATTTGTTTTATTTACTGTGAAAGCTAGAAAGGAAAACGTTCATAAAGTATTTAAGAGTCGGTCTAAGTGGAAAAAATGTTTTCCCAGGATAATGGACTCCTCCAGCTATTAGGCAATGAAGCAAAGTAGAAACATTTATTTTTCCAAGCAGAAGGCATTGCTTCTGAGATAAATCTCTACGATAATGAACATAAAGCAGACATACAGTATAATTAACCCAAAGGAACCCAATTGTGCACAGTGTGTATTGAATGAGCAGTGACGGTAGTGGCCTGACTCCAAAGCATCACCATGGGGCTTGGGTCCCCCATTTGCAGCAGGGCTTTCCATGGTCAGCAGAGACAGCAATCTCCAGCTATGTATTTACTCTCTGAGAGTGATACTGTTAGAAAATATAGCTTCCCTTTTTAACAGAAGTGGAGTTTGGTAAGGGGCAGGTGTTGATAGACTGCTCTTTCTGCACAAACGTCCTTTATTTGTTTCCTACACAATAAAGGCTTTGCAGTGGGAGAAACTTCTAATCTTGCTTTCCAGTGATCCTTATATTGCTTTTCCCTCCAGTTAGTTTTGATGCAATAGCTGCCTACACTTGTTCCCCCCAAATTTCCAAACATAACCGCAAGTAGTTTATAAATTCCCTCCTCATGCACCTCTTGTGCTTTACTCTGGGCCAAATTAACACTTTGTTTTCCTGCTGATTTCTCACACCTTGTGGCTCAACATCCTGCAGACTCAGATTCAACATAATTTTGATGGCACAAACAATTTGAAAATCTCCCTGGCTTCCCTACCTTTCTCACACTTGCTTTCTTCAATATTTGCTCAACATTTTCAATATTCCTTTAAAAAAAATCTCATTTTTAAATGTCATCTCTTGAGAGCTTTTTAACCCCCTGAACTTGTATTTCATCATCAATTTCAGAAATATTTAATTTTGCCTTAGTAGTAATTCCCTTCCATTCTTTCAGGAAAAGAGTCACCAACCTGAAAATGTAAAGAGGTAGAAGCATTTCTAATTACTGTATAAAACACTTCATTAGGATATTGTCATAAGGAAGTAACTTGAACTCAAATACATAAGTACATAATCTGGTGATACTTGTAGAAAACAACAACAACAACAAACCAACAACAAAACAGGATTAACTTCAGGAGCTCAGAATGAAATGCAAGCCTTTGTTATTGCAGGCACTAGCTCATTTGCTTGGGCAGATCAGGCTGAACTTGTCACAGCTTCCCTTGATGATATGAAATACAGGTACTTGATGCTGGGGCTATTTGATCTTAAAATGTCACCAAGGCTATTTGTTCCAGGTCATATCACTTCAAACAAAGTATTTTAAACTCTTCTCCCTCCTTTCTTCTTATCTGATAGGTGGATATCTTTTCTATTGCATATTGTAAAACCAGCAAATGTCTCTTGTTCTTTCATCTTAAATCACTGCTTTCAGAAGTTGATACAATTGTCTGTGTTGAGAACTGGATACAATGGCTACCTGTAATATGTATAATGGTATTAGTAAATAAACACTGCCAGACAGCCCCAAAGTGCATTTAATACTTAACATTTTCATAGCCATTGCTCTGTCTCATGGCCACATGCAGAAATAGCTGGGGCTTCTCATTACACCTCTGTTCTGCTTAACTTCTGTATTTGATAGCTGGCATTAAAGTTATGTTAAAATATGACAAAATAGGATTCTGGTGTTGGCTTATCCAACGTTACAAGGAGTCATCTTTTCAGTATTTTATATCAGATTAATTTATCTGATTCAATCTTATTGGCAATTGAAAGATTTAAAAATGTATTAATATATCAAATTCAGATACTCAGCTGTGCTCTGCTTGCCCTAAGGCCTGCACTGGAAGTGTTGGGTAGCAGTTTTAGACGGAGATGGGGGAGCTGCATGCAAGCCCAGCCCAGACTTGAAAAAGTGTGTGGTAATCCTCATGAGGCTGGTGTGTATTGGTTACAGGTACTAGATGAGACATATGTACAATACTGCTGTTTGCAGTGTGGGTTTACCATCTGAGGACTCAGTGAAGCTGGGGAGAAGTGCTGTTGTGAATAGATGAATTAGTGAATTGGTGAGCAGCATTTGGTGCAGGCATTGAAATATTAAGGGGCATAAAGCCAAAACAAAAATATCCCTGTCTAGCTGGAGGCAACAGAAAGAGTTTGGGAAAAGATAAACATTCTGAATCTGATACAGGTCATGCTGCATCGGTACAGTGCAAGCTGTAGAAATCCTTAGAAATCATGTATCTTTATGTGGTTGTCCAATCTGGACTTTATATTCAAATTCAAACCTGCGTTTTGAGTACTTCCCCTCCCTTCATTTAAGATGAGAAGGTGCAAAGAGGACGGAGCCAGGTTCTGTTCAGTAGTGCCCAGTGCCAGGACAAGAGGCCATGGGCACAAACTGGCACACATGAGGCTCCCTCTGAACATCAGGCAGCACTGGCTGTGTGGGTGATGGAGCACTGGCACAGGTTGCCTAGAGAGGTTGTGGAGTCTCCTCCTTGGAGATCTTCAAAAAGCCACCTGGAGGTGGCCTTGCTTGGGTAGGGGGTTGGAGCAAATGGCTCCAGAGGTCCTCTTCAGCCTCAGCCATCCTGTGAGGACTCACCCCTTTTAAACTCACAGTCAGGTGTCTCAACATTAGGTCAAATGAACTTTTAACAATATAAATTAATGATTTGGCTGAAAATCAGAGGTTAATTTAAACAAATATTTGGTAAGATTATGATTACTGTCTATACAACTGAGAACTCTGTGATTTGAAGATTGTTACATAGGTGAGAGGAAGGAAATGTCTCCATATGTATGCTATCTTCATTTAACGAAATCTAAACTATAATTGAGGCCACTAGAAGTGAACATTGCAAACCTGAACTCATTTAAAGGAAGCCCAGGAAAACAAATGTGTCCTGTTGTAATCATCCTTACCAGCTGTTTCAGATTTTTTCCCCCGTGTAAATACAAAATAAGAAAAAGTTCATATCTTGCAGACATATTATTTTAGTGGCACTCACTGACTATATTTAAAAAGCTGTGCAGGCTGGTAATATCTACACAAGGGAGAACAAAAGTTTAAAACCATAATTACATTGCCAAGTCATTTCCTGAGGGGCTTGTAGGGTGGCCAGCAAAGGCTCCCACAGATAAGTGAAGAAACACTGCTCTCCGCTTCCTCACGATTACACGTCTTTTGTTTTGTCTGGCTGAGGTTATGATTATTATTTCCACGGTGCCTGGGAGGGCCAAGCCAGGCTGGGAATCCTGTTGTTTAACTGCAAAGAGAGAGTCAGAGAGACAGCACTGGTTCCAGAGCACCTGTTGAAAAGAGATTACGTTTGAAGGATGAGCAAGGGTCACTTCCAACACTGGCAGCTGAGCATGCTCAAATATACCCTCACCAATACACTTACTGTTCAGCTCAAACAGGCATTTTCCAGGCAAGTAAACAAACACGTATATTCACATCAATATACAGATCCATGGTCTGTCTCCTACTTCTGAAAATTTGGCTCTGTGTACATGGAAGTAGAAAACAACAGCTGTGAAGGAGGGAATTTGGAGTACAAATGAACACCAGAGCCAGCTGTAGATTTGCATTCTTTGACATCTGGTGCTGAGCAGACACTGGGGAATTCTGTGACAACAGGAGACTTTATGCATCTGTCAGCTAAATCTAGCATTTCTCTTTGGGACGTTTGCATGGATGAGGTTGATCTCAGAGAGCCGTTTTAGGCCAGAACAAAATAAAGGAGGAGGACTGTGTATGATTCAGACTCTCAATTTGTATGCAGAGCTGGCAGGTTGCAAGGAGCTTGCCTTGAATTGGGATTGCACATCTGTTCTGCCAGAATTTGCAAGATAGCTTCCACAAAATGCCAATGTATTTGATTTCAGCAATGCTGTGACTTGGGGCTCCATTACAGCCTTTTGGTGCATAACAAAAAAGTTAGGTGTGTGTGTGTGTGCATGTGTGTGGATGTGGGGAATCCCATTAAAGGAGAGTGACCAATACTGTTTAAAAGAGGGATTTTCAACACTTCTTAAGATCAACTGGCATATCATGATAAGCCCAAATATTCAAGGAAAAGAAGGGCTGTTACCATATGATATCATCCCTTGAATTAAAGTAATTCTGTTCTTACTTTTTGCAATTTGATTTAAACTGGAGTCTTTTTGTAATGTTAGCAGGAAAAACACAGACTTCACAGAAAAGCATTGAACCTCTTCGCCTCCTAACCCTGGATAATTGAGGGTGGTTGTAGACTGACCCATGGTGGAGATGCTCTGAAATCTGTGGCTGCAACCTTTCCACCTCAGACATCTGAGAACACACAGCGATCAGCAGTGGGGCTAATGAAGACTGCCCTTTCTCACTGTGTGCACGCTTCCCAATCCCTGCTATGCCCTAAAAATTATTGGCAGTGCAGAGGATGAATTAAGCCTTCCTCCTTCCTTATTTTCCTTCTCAGACAGGCACGTGTTAACTTGTGCTGTTTGAATTGCTTATGTCTGGGGATGACCCCTGTGCCAAGTGATTCCTGCAGCAGAGGGAATGCCAACGAGCTTTTTAGAGCTGCTGGTTGTAGGCGTGTGTGGGGGGTTCCTCAGGTACCAGTCAGCAGGACCCTTGTCCCCATTATTTGATCACATTAATCAAGTTAGAACCATTGACAAATACAGTGACTTAAGAAGGACTTGAGTTACTAAGACTATTTTTTAATGAAAATTGCTATTATGCCCTTGCTGTGTATATGTGAAGAAATACCCCAACTGTGTTGGCTGCCACTTGTCTCTTTAAATAGTATGTGTTGTGCTACACATGGTGGTGGTGAGTGGTTCTCTAATTCAGTCCCCGAGTCCCTCAATTATGGCTTATTACCCCATGAAGGATAAAAAGGAGCTAAAACTCTTAAGTATACCCTTTTAATGACAGCTAGAAATGTCTATATTACTTCAGCAGTGCTGTAATGGAATCTGGTGTGCTGTATAAAGATCCACAATTTTCCAAAAAAATACACTCCTGTAACTTTGAAGGAGAGACAGGTGGAAGTTTATCAGAAGGAAATAGGCTTTGCTGAAAGCTCATGGCTGACAAAATGGTGAAACCCAATTTCTGTGAAATTCTCTGTTGGTTATAAGTCAGGCATGAGAGAAACCTTGCTCCCTACAGATGACTGCCAAGTTTTTACATTGGATACAGATGCAGCTTTTTGAAGACAGAATGCATTTGCAGCGTATGACATGCCTTCCACTGTTACTAATTCCTCTCAACCAGGAGGTAATAGCTACTTTTGTTGGTATTATGAAGTGTTAGGTACATCAGTGTGTGGTGTTTGTGAGTGTGTCCACATGTGTGAACGTAGCCCTTGTAATTAATATGCAAACTGTGGCCACTACAGGTGGTATTTTAGCCATTCGATTAATTAAGTCCAGGCTCCTCCTAACACACAACCCCAGGATATACACCCACCAACCTTTCTGAAATGCTAGATCACAACACTAACATGCCTCAGCAAGGGGTGGGCACTAACCTCATGCTAGACTTGAATCATTCCAGGCAGTCTGTTTTGAATTTCCAAATGTGCTGTCCTGTTCTAATGAGTTAATTCATTTGGTATCCATTTCCTTCTGTCAGCTGCTTTGGGAAAATAATAGATTGCGTATTGTTATCTTATCCTTGTCCATCCTGTTAATTATTGAGGAAACGCAGCTGAAGATTATCTGGAGTTTTCTATGGCAGAGGTTGACCTGTGGCAGTGGGACAATGATTGATTACATCTTGAAGGAGTCACAAATTGCAAAATGAGTATTCATTTTATTTGCTGTCATTAGCATGGTGTTTAAAAATGTTTTCCTTCTTTCATATAGAGAGACAAAAACAGAAGTATAATCTTAGAAATTGCGTAAGATAGTCCATCCCAGTACATCAATGCCATCCACCCGATGAGGATGGATATACTAACATACTGCAATTTCCACATTTGCCAGCAGCACATTAGAAGTCTCCTCTATTCCTTTCTTGCTTGTCTATAGTCATTAAATTGACCACACCATCGGAATTCACATTATATTCACTCATAGTGCTGGCATAAGGCTGGTGAGGCATGAGGACACAGTGCTTCCACCCCACATCTTGCTCGAGCTTTGGACTCACAAGGCAGCATTGTCTGAAGCAGTTACCCCAGTGATGCTCCTGCTCATTGAGGCCCAACTTTATCCTGTGATTGGCAAGGGCAGCTCCCCTGCTTCCCAATGCTGTGCCAAATAGCAGTACCTGCACCCTCTGTGTTATTCTGGTGAGAATCGCAATGGTGAACTGACCCTGCCTGAGCTTCATTAAAAATAAAAATAAAAAAAAAAAAAATAGCTGGGGTTCTTCGGATTCCCTTTTTAAAAATAAAAAAAATTCCATGAGGCACAGCTGCTGTGCGACATGAGCTATTAATTGCAGCCTTCCCAGTTCTTTCCCATCCCTCCACTACTTCTGGGAGCTTCCATGTTTATTGTGCACATCTTCCTCGGTTTCCTAGCAAGCATTTCTAATCTATGGATAGTCCAGAAAATAATTTCTAGAAATGCCTGGATATCTTTGCTCCTCAGTGCTCTGGTCATGTTTCCCATGTCAAAATTTTTGCACTGAGCTGTGTGCTGAGCCCACTGTAGCACAGAGCACAGCATTGCTTGTGCCCATGCTCTCTCTTTTCTCCAACCACAATTAGATCATCTCAAAATATCTGCACTGCTCAGGGGCTCTAGATTTCACGTGAGGCTTCACAGATTAATTTAGCACAACTAGTTTACCTTGGGATTTAAACAAGCTACTAATTTAACAGCCCTGAATCTTTCCTGCTGTCCCTGTGCTGAAGTCCTATGTTTCCCATAGGATCTGTGGGAATAAAGAGTATATAAAAAGAAAAAGAAGCATGAGATTCTTAGCCTTTTAGCACTTCATCTCCCTGTGACTTTCAGACAGTTCTGACTTGCACGCTGGAGAGACTCTTTTTTTTTTTTTTTTTTTTTTTTTATAAAATAGGAAACAGATTGAATGTGCAGGCTTTCATTGATCTCTGTGCAAGTTCACCTCTCTGAAGAAATCCCCAAAGAGTTCAATGCACTGCGCAAGGCGTATATTGGACCTTGTACTCAAGTCACTCAAGTCTGTTCTCTCCTGCACTTAGTTTCTGTTCAGCAGGTGGTGGGAAGACCTCTTTATTTTCTCTTACTGTGTTTTTAAGTATTGCAAATGATTTTGACCATCCTAGCCCTCTGTTAATGCAGGCCACCGAAGTGGAGCCCTGAGATGCTCTTTCATCCTGAGCAGAGAGCAGAATGGGAGCAGAGCCTGGTTACACGAGACTGAGGAAATCTGTTCTCAGAGGAATCCTCTGCAGCTGCCTGCAGCATTGCCTGAGCAGTCTTCACCAGCACCGGGATGATGCATGAATCCAAGCTGGGCCAAACAACTTTCACCCTGTACACAACTGAATTTCCAATTTTCCTGAGCATTAAGTTCCCTCTGAGGTACCAGTGGCTCCTGGATGGCCCCGCATACCTTGGGTGGGCTGCCTGGCTCTTCTGGTGGCCATGGGTAGATCAGATTTTCCTTGCTGTTGAAGAGCTGCAGCTGCACATCTGCAGGAGACTCCAGGGAGAAATCAATCTCAGTTTGATTTTCAGAAATAGACTCACAAATATAAGATTTGTGGAAGAAAATGCTGGCCAGGCTTTCCTAAAATTCCATCATTATTTTTACAACTTTGTCCAATTTTAATTCAAAAAATATGTCCTGTGTTCTCCATAATGTAAATTGGTGCAGTCCTACTGAAGGCTCTGGAATTACATCAAATATGCTAGCAGACAATTTGGCCCATGAAGGGAAAAAAGCCTCTATAATGCTATGCTGTCAACATCAGCATTCATTTTCCTTATTGTCTGTACCAAGGGATCATTTTCTTTAGAAAGAACTCTAACTGCAATTCTTACTATCAAGAATATTGCTTTTAAATAGAAAAATAAAAAGTAAACTATGATAATTTTCAATAACTATACTACTATAGCCTTAATTTTCAAGGAAAAACATTACCTAAACTCAATTTCAGATAATGTTCTATTATGTGAAAACCACTGTTGATATAATAACTTCTATTCTAGGTTGCTAGTAAAGAGAAGAACAATGTGACCCATTTTAAAACTGGCTCACAGAAAAATATTAGCAAGCCATTTATCATTTCTGTTTAATTTCGTTGATAAGAACCATCTGATAGAAACATTTCTTTGTTGCAAAACTAACAGCAGCATAGGACATATCTGACCGTGACACATGAACTTTGCTGTGGTAAGAAAAGGATTTTGTGTTTGTTGCCTGTTCAGTTTGAAAGAGAAATGGAAAAAAAAAAAAAAAAAAAAAAAAAAAAGGAAAACACTCACCTTTGAATTCTTCAGTAGATGGAGCCTGGATTTTTAGTAGTCTCCAAGTCTCCAAGTAATGGGCAAATCACTCTCCCATGACTGGGGTGCTTCAGTGGCCAGGTACAGGCTCTTTGGGGAGGACAGGATGGGAGGATGAGGAAAGGCAGTTGCCCTGTATTTGAGAAAGAATCAGGAATGCAAGGAGCTCTGCCATGAGCCAGCTGAGAGCTGGTGGGACTGGACTGGCTGGCAGACCACGGGTAACATTGAGTGGGTGTCTGTTCCAGACTTCCTGATAAGAAAGAAGCAGCAGAGCATCAGGCCTTTTCCAGACAAACCGAAGAAATCCCTTCTTCACTGGCCCTGGTCCTCTTGGGAGCCTTTAGCAATGCTGATATCTCCTGGAGGGGGCAACACAGCAGGGAACAGCAATGCTGGTTTCTGCAGGGCAATGATGACAGTTTCCTGACATGAGTGATTGATGAGGAGATGAAATGTGGAGACTGTGCAGGACCATATTTCTACAAATAAATAACTGGATTCACTGGATGTGAATGTCAGGGGCAGCCCTGGTCACTGTGACTGGTGGAGCTCAGGATGCTGAGAGAAGGCGCATAGCAGATTAACAGCCCTGGACATTAGGAGAGCAACTGCTGGCCTATTCAGGGACCTGCTCAGAACAATCTCATTGGAGACCATATCGTAGAGAGGAGGAGTCCAGGAGAGCTGGCTGATTTTCAAGGATTACCTCCTTCAAATTCGAGTGTACCGTCCTTGTATGTAGGACTACAGGAGGCCTGCATGGATGACATGCACGCTACTGACAAAACTCAAAGGTAAAAAAGAAATATTGAGGAAGTGGAGGTACAGTCACATGGTATGGGAGGAATTAGAGACACTGCCCAGTCGTGCAGTGGTCAGACTAAGAAAATCAAAGCCCACCTGGATTTGAATCTGGAGACGTCTGTGAAGGGCAACAAGAGAAGTTTATCCAGGTATGGCAGCTTCAGAAGGGAGGCTAGTGAAAATGTTGGCCTGAATTAATGGGGCAAGGGACCTTGTGGCAGAGAACAAGGGCAAGGCCAGTGTACTCAATGCCCATTTCTCTTTGGTATTTGCTGGTATGACCAAACTTCAGGAATCCCAGGCCTCTAAGACCCACAGGAACACCTGGAATGAGAAAGAATTAGCATTGTTGATCCTGATGGGGATCAGGTTAGGGAAGACTTAAAAAACTTAGACACACCAGGCTATAACCTGATGGGATTCAACCGCGACTACTGAGTGAGCTGGCTGATGTTACCATGAAGCCACTCTCAATAATCCTTGAAAGGTCATGGAAGTTGGGAAAATCATTCCGATCATTCCCTGAGTTGGTAGCCTTCTATGACAAAAGAACTAGCCTGGTGCATGAGAAAGTCTTTTGGGAGGTGGGTCGTGCTGAAGAAGCCCCACGTTGGGCGCCAAAAAGACTGTCGTGGTTTAACCCGACCGGCAGCTAAACACCACGCAGCCGTTCGCTCACCCTCCCCCCTCCCTCTCTGGGACGGGGGAGAGAAATGGAAAGTGAAGCCCGTGAGTTGAGATAAAGACAGTTTAATAAGACAGGAAAAAAAAAATAACAAAATAATAATAACAATAATAATAATGATGATACAATGGTGATAATACGAAAGTAATAATAGTATGTACAAACAAGTGATGCACAATGCAATTGCTCACCACCCGCTGACCGATGCCCAGCCTAACCCCGAGCAGTCCGGCCCCCTCCCCCCAGCTAGCCACCCCTATATATTGTTTAGCATGACGTCAGATGGTATGGAATACCCCTTTGGCTAGTTTGGGTCACCTGTCCTGGGTCTGTCCCCTCCCAGCTCTTACTGCACCCCCCAGCCTGCCCGTTGGCAGGACAGAGCAAAGGCTGAGATGTCCTTGGCTTAGTATAAGCACTGCTCTGCAACAATTAAAGCATCGGGGTGTTATCAGCACTCTTCTCATTCTAAGCCAAAACACAGCATTCCACCAGCTACTAGGAAGAAAATTAATTCTGTGCTAACTGAAACCAGGACAATTAGTTACCTGGACAGTGGGACAGAGTGCACCCTCAGCAGGTTTGCAGGTAATACAAAATGGGGAGAAGTGACTACTACACCAAAAGTTTGTGCTGTAATCCAGAGTGACTGTGACAGGCTGGAGAAATGGGCTGACAGGAACCTCATGAGGTTCAGTGAGGGGAAGTACAAAGTCCTAACCCTGAAGAAGGACACGTCCAGGCACCACTATAGGCTGTGGGGTCAACCAGCTGGAAAGCAGCTTTAACAAAAAGGACCTGGGGGTCCTAATGGCCAGAAAGTTGAACATGAGCCAGAAACACAGCCATGAAACAGAGAAGGCCATCAGCTTCCTGGGCTGCAATAGGCAGAATGCAGAGCAAGAATGGTGATCTCTTCCCCTTGGTGCTGAGGAGGCCGTACCTGGAGTGCAGTGTCCACTTCACAGCTTCCCAGTACAAGAGAAACATGGACATACTGGAGAGAGTTCAGCAAAGGGTCACCAAGTCAATGAAGGGACTGGAGCACCTCTCCTGTGAGGAGAGACTGAGAGAGCTGGGACTACTGTGTCTGGAGAAGAGGGGCCTTGTTGGGGAACTCCCCAATAAACACCTGAAGGGAAGTGCAAAGAGGATGGAGCCAGGCTCTGTTCAGCAGTGCCCAGTGCCAGGACAAGAGGCCATGGGCACAAACTGGCACACAGGATGCTCCCTCTGAACATCAGGCAGCACTTCTGCGCTGTGTGGGGGACAGAGCACTAGCAGAGGTTACCCAGAGAGGCTGTGGAGTGTTCTCCTTGGAGATCTTCAGAAGTTACCTGGGCATGGTCCTGGACAGCCTTCTCTGGGTGAACCCTGCATGAGGAGAAGGTTGGAACAGCTGGCTTCCAGAGGTCCTTTCCAGTCTCAACCATTCTGTGAAATATTTGCTGATTTAATTTCTAAAATGTTCTGTGTCTGAATAAAGGTCCATATAATAGGAACAGACATAATCACACTTCTCTGCTGTTAATAGGTTCTATGAGAAAGAATTCCCATATAAGCCTTCTGGTTGTAAGTGCACACAGAATCCTGACATCCAAACAGAAAGACAGCAGGGACCTTTTCTCACCTGATGCTGGGGCAGATGGTGTATGCTTTGCCTCTCCTCACTAGCCACAGTCCTTAGGGGCTGGGCTGTCCCCAGGCAAGGAGCACAGGGAGGATGATGACCTTGGTCCATCCAGATCACTGGTGAGGAGGAGAGGGCTGCTGGTGCTGGACAGCTGGCTCTGCTGGCACTGAGGCAGCTCAGCCCTTCTTTCAAGGAGAACCTGCAGCTGATTTCTCCAGCCTACTTTCTAGACCTTTTGTGCTGATCCTGCAAAGCTCAAAGGGAATAGAGCAGGGCTGGGAATATGTGTGAAAAAAATTATCTCCCCCAGCCTTTTTAGGTACTGAACAGAAGGAATATGTAAAAGCATGGTATTTGCACCAGTTCCACTGAGATAAAACTGCTTCTGAAAGCAGTTTTTGGTTGTTCAGGAAAACTAATTTTCTTCCCAGGTTTGAATTAAACAAGGTCATTTCATTTTTTTCTTCAGCTTTCTATTATTGTGTTGATGATTATCATCAATTAATTATTTTGAACATCAAGCATACAGAGAAAAGTATTTATTTATTTATTTACATCATACTTTTAATAGTAAATTTTGGACTTCATTTTTATTAAATGAAGAACCACTACCTACTCTGTTTTAGGATTAATGAATTCATGAGGCTTATTTTCACTGGCTATGAGGGAAAGACAACATTTTAAAGCAAAATGAGGTAGCTGATATCTTTCTTAATGCATTTTTAATGTATGAGACATGGCGAGGAGCAGAAAAACATTCTGTGCTCTGCAATACACTTTGACAACAAAAGAACATAAAAAAAAAAAAAAGAGTAAGATAAAAACAAGTTAACAGAAGGTATGGAAGAGTGAAAGATACAGCCATGCTATTAGTCTCCAGTTGGATAATTTTATTGGGATTTCCAGCACACGATGAATGAATCAGATGAGTGGTGAGGGGATGAGGATGTTGTGATATTAATAAGAATGTAATTCCATATGAAACTGTCCTTCTGTGATTTATAGCTAATAATATTACTGAAATGAGGAAATGAGGCTAATAAAGGCAATCAATCCTATATTATCTTTTTTCATTGTAAATCTGATTCTCAAAGCATTTCTGATAGAAAAATGACAGATTTGTCTTCTCCTCCCAGCAAGCTCTGCTGACAAGAGAAGTCCCACTGAAATCAATTGATGAGCAGTCCAGGGAGTACATAAAACTCTGGATGCACTTCTGTTCTGCTTTGCTTCTGTGGTTCCTCTCTGGTGACAATGTCCTTAGAGCCACATTTTCTTTGAGTAAGAAGGCTGCTACAGCACACTTGAAGTGCAATTATAGATCTTACTGATATACCAGCAAACTCTTGTTGCTCTGACAGTTACCTTTGATCTTGCTGACTTGGGTACCGATCACAAAGCTGTGCTGTTCCAATCTTCCCAGATCCCTGGGTATTTACGCACTTAGCTAGGCTGCACTGCACCCCATAGTGCTTGGTTTCTCTGGTATTAGTACTGGAGTAAACCAAAGCAAGTTTAGCTTGATTGTGTCTACCCATGCTATAAGAATACCACAGACTGCAGTGTATCTCCACTTCTGACTGTCATCTTTTCCACTCCAGCATGTCTTAATCTCAGTAACTGAAATCCAGCTGCAGTGAAATTTGGCAGACCTCAGAAAACTCACAGACTCTTTTTCTCTCCATTATGTGCCTTGCCTGTTTCCAATATAGTTTCATTACTTGATTTTCTCGGAAGGGAGTATGTGATTTAGAGTATTTATATTTATAGCATCTGGATGAACACCTATTTTTTCAGAGAAATGTCATGGGATATCTCAAAGAGAGACATTTAAGAAATACTGGAAGTACTTTGCTTTGCTTCAAGTACAGAGTTCACAGTTCTCCTTATGAGAGAACATCTACAATGAAATTACTAATTTGGAGATAGTGTTGTGGACACTAATGTATGATCAGCATTTTGGTGGAACGTGAAGAGAAGCTTCTACACATATTTCTGTCCTCAAGCCCAACATGTTCTTTTCTTGGATTCTGGAAATGGACACCATGCCCATGTAAGTCGATGGCAATAACCTTTTAGATGTCAGTGAGGTAGGATAAGATCTTGTGTAAACAGCCAGTAGTCATATCTTGCCCTTGTCTCATGAACTTTGCTGCTATCTGTTTTAACACCTTATATGCACACCTCACCCAAATATGTGAGTAGGCACAGATATATGACAGAAAGGAGGTATAATAGTGAAGAAAAAGACGTGTGAATACAAAGTTGGAATGAAAATATGGCATTATGGACAAGATCATACCACATATTTTTCCTGTGCAAGGCTTTTTGGGGGAGATCTTAGTTCTAAGCAGCCACTGAGGCTAATGGCATAAACAGTAGATTACTGGAAAAAAATGTTTTTGAAATATATGGTCAGAATAACTAAAATATCATCTGAACTCGGTGAGAGCAGTCTTAGATATGACATGGGCTGAGGAAACATCAGGGACACAGTAAGAAAGAAGTTGACTACTGATTTCAAAAGAAAAAATGTATATTAAGTTTTGTTAAAAAGAAAAAAGGTTTAAGTTAGAGTTCTGACTGGTTATTTTTATTTAAGGTTACTTATGAAAACCACTTAGCACAGAGCAGATTAGACCCTAGCACTCTTGTGCTGTCATCACGGTAAATTCATTAATGCTCCACTGAACTGTTCTAATGCCATTAGACTGCCCAATGTCACATGTGCTGTGTCTATGAATGATTTCTTTGTCTCTCCACTTAGCATGGAAGATGAAAGGCACTGGAACTTAACTGATTTTTCAAGCCAAGAATCTTTACAATTGTAAATAAAATAAGTCCCTTCAACTTAACATTTATGGCCTCCTTTCTCTTGTAGAAACTGACGTTAGTATCAAGAAAAATCAGGTACATAGTGCCTCTTTAGGCTCCTTTTGAAGAAAACCAGGAAGCGAATAAGTCATATGGAGATGCGTTGTATGTATCTTTAGAAAAGCGCTTACTATTTCTAGGAACATTGCTGCTAATGAGAGTGTGAGAGACAGTTCTTCATACGTTACAGCATGCACTGTTGCATTCTCATCAACTCTGATGGATGTTGGTTCTATGGGTATGTAATTCAAACACAGAGATATAAGGAATAATATATTAAATAACCAGATAAAGTACTTATATATATATATATATTTAAGACTAATAATAGAAAAAATGCCTGCATTAATAGAATACTATTAGAGGTTTAAAATTTCCTATCTCATAAGCAGGAAACCCCAAAATGGATGGTCTCCATAGACTGCAGCACTGTATGAATCTGAATAGAAATACCTTGAAGTAGTAGATCTAAAATATAATCATTCATGACAAACAGTTTTTTAGCTCCTGAACCTAATGAAGGTCACAATCTTCCTGTCAATAATATTACTTCTGTTAAAGTGAACAGCAATGTAATCTGAGATCTTGATATATTTGGTTCTGTGGATAGAATTTGACTGTGATGTTTTCTCCCTAGGGCAATCTAATTCTCACATGAAACATTTCCATTTTTCAATAAGGACAAGATTAGACAGAATACGATCCCCGGTCTCTACAAGACACCATACAAAGGTGAGTACAGAGGAATAAACTGTGTCAATGCCTCTCTGCCCTCTCTTTCCACATCTATCAGTAAAGCTGGTTTGATGTGGGTGGAAACACACTATTCTTTGTGAAGTGCTGGCACAACATGCCCTCATTAGCGGAGTATACCCACTTTTATTTGGCACTCTTGCAGTACCTCATTTAAACACTGTGCTGCGGGGATTTTGTAAGTTTCTGGGATCTTAACTATGAAAGAAGTTATTCTTGTAAATTCCTGCAGCTTCCTGGGCTTGATGCACGGCATTGCTTGGCACAGCGAAAAAGCACCAGCACTCCTGTCACAGAACAACTTGCTTCAACACCATACGCTAGCAAAGAGGCTCTGTGATAAACAAGCTTTTAATTTTGTATTGCAACACTTTCAGTTGATAATTTGCAACTTGACAAAGCTGTGTGTCAATGACTATGCCAAAAGCTCAGCCCTGAACAAAGCCGCTAAAAGAAGTGTGAGTGTAGAGGAGAAAGCACTCATGGGAAGCTGACAGAAGAAGCTTTACAGATGCTTTGATCTGGTGCCATCGGTTTTACTGTTACAGGCATTCTATTTATTGCTAATGCAGAACAGTCCAGGAAGAGTCCCAAGAAACTCTAAATGACATCTTTCAACCTGGGGAGTATCTTCCGTGTCTCTGAACTCCGAGGTGGGAGCTGCCAAAGCCAAAAATGCATGGAGACTCAGACCGATCATGAGGAGCATGCCATCTTGTACAATAAGGTCCCTCTTGATCAAACTGTCATTTAATCAAGGTGGATGGGTAGACAAACCTCAAAGAGCATCAGTTTTTCAGCAAAAAGCCCCACTGACTTCTCTAGTATGACACCAGCCCAAGTGTGTCAGGGATGGGCCATCCCTTCTGTGCAAAGGGAATGTCGGCTGCTCAAGTGCATGTTAACATACCCAAGATAAAGTCTTTCAGTGCCAAAATGAGATGCTAAGTGCCAAGCAAGAATAATAATAAAATCTAAGAGAATTTCAGGTCTCTATAGGAAATATTGTTCCACATCTAGAAGCCAAAACCGACCTATTCCAGAGATAGTGCTTACACACAGTCAAGCAACTTGTCAAGCACAAAGCACAACAGGAACATAAATAATAGAGGACTTTTTCTGCTTACCGGACTGTCGTCTTGTTCCCTGAAACCTTCACAATGATCCTTAACTACTGCCTTGTCTCCTGGTGCTCTTCCTCTGCCCCTTTTCCAGATGAAGAGAGGCGAGCTTATTTGCTTTGCTGATGCAGATATAACAAAGCACACTGTTCTGTGAACTAACTCCCTTCCTGTGGAAAAAAATATTAGGAAGCAGCTGAGGAGATATTTAAGAGTCCTGTGTTTCAGTGTAAAGCAGAAAATGCCTGTTTTCGGATTCTTAAACAGGAGGGTGGAGACTGAAAAATGAAATCTTAGAAGAAAATATCAAAAAAGCTTCTAACAAATTCTTTAGTGAAGAAGCATTCTCTGATGCCTCTCTTTTTTTTTTTTATATATATATAAAACTGATGATTTATTATATTTAGTCTGTGAGGAGAATTGATTTGATAGGAGTTTTTCACTGGTTTGGAAACTAGCAGTATCTTTATAATTCTGAATGTGAACTTTTCTGTTTGAGATGTTTCCTTTCCTTTCCTTTCCTTTCCTTTCCTTTCCTTTCCTTTCCTTTCCTTTCCTTTCCTTTCCTTTCCTTTCCTTTCCTTTCCTTTCCTTTCCTTTCCTTTCCTTTCCTTTCCTTTCCTTTCCTTTCCTTTCCTTTCCTTTCCTTTCCTTTCCTTTCCTTTCCTTTCCTTTCCTTTCCTTTCCTTTCCTTTCCTTTCCTTTCCTTTCCTTTCCTTTCCATGTGATTTGGGACAATAAGATAAACCCCTTTATCATATTATCACCCTGAAAGAATACTACTTCAAGAAATCAGTGTACAGAATACCTGATGTTTCCACCCCAACCATTTTAATTTAAAACAAAACAGAGCAAAATCAGTTGCTTCTCCTAAACTATCTGCATTGAAACATGATTAATGAACAATAGGAGCTAAAACTGAATGGAAATGTATCCTGCCCCTAGGTTCCAGCTGAACTATTTTGAACTGATGAACCAAGGATGTGGGCTAAAGGGGATTTCTGGCAACATTACCTTGTCTCATGCCATCATCCATCTTTTGCTGCCTGGTCTCCTTTTAAATACTTGCTCCTTCAGAATTATTATCTGCAGTTGACCACTGGACTTCGGAACTGTAAAGTGCTTTCCATATCTTTTTGCTTCCTGTTATTTTTCCTTTGAAATCATATAGCTTGTTTTCCATTGCTAAGATTACAAGTGACATGACAAGAGGAAAAGGGCAGACAAAACTGAAAGAAAATGGGGAGCTCTTTAATTGCTATAAAGCATGGCAAAGTATCTCAACTCTGCAACAGAAAAGAAAGGAGCTGTTGGACCTGTTGTACTGAAAATCTAGTGCAGTGAATCTAGTGTTGAAATTAAAAAAATATGACCCTGAAATGAAAAAATAATTAGAAACAAATACTATAATGTGTGGAAAAAGGATTAAACAAATATTGATATGGAGTCGAAATTGCGGACGTTATCTGGAGAGGAGTCTGGTCTGCTTACATCATGTGTGGGAAAAAAATTTGCAGTTTATTAATAGGTGGTACAATATCATAAAACTTGGAATTTTAAAATCTGATTTAAATTTATGTACTTGCATCCTAGAATTCTGCTAAAACTGTCTGAACAGATCTTTCATCTTTTCCGTTGATTTTTAACAAATGCAGGAGAAAGTTGCAAGACAAAGAATTTCAACTTCATGCAAACATTAAAGACAAAAAAAAAAAAACACAAAGAAATGAGATAATCTTGGTAGTTACTGTCTGGTTATCTGACAACAATTTCAGGAGAAATACTGAAAATATAGATATGGGACTGCAGCCACAGAAATTTGATGAAGAGCAATATAATTAATGCTAGCGACAATAGCTTTGCAGAAAGCACATTTTGTCAAATGAACATATATGATGATATAATGAGATTACAGATTTTTATGAGGCATAAGGTTTGGTACTGTACAAGATTTTGATTAAAAATAAATGAACACCAGTACTGATTGAAATGAATGGTGTTTTATGTTAACTAAATGTAAAATGATAACACAAGCTGTGTTCACATTCTGTAGACTGGCTTCTGAATACACAGACTTGAAAAGAGGACTTAATGTTTATACTAAACAGAGGCAGAACAAGAGCTCCAATGTCTGATTCAAAAGGAAAAAAAAAAAAAAAAAAAAGATTAATGTGACTGGTCACTGTGCACATAAAAAAGAAATGAATGAGAACACTGAGGTAAAAACAAGAGCTACACAGGAGGATTCTGGTGTCTGTATTCTTAATGCAGAAAACAGGAAAATGTGCAGAAAAAAAAAAAAAAAAAAAAAAAAAAAAAAAAAAAGCTTAGAAAAAGATATCTTGGTCTTATTCTTCCAGTAAGTGTTAATGAGCTCCTCTTGTTTAGACCACAAAGAGGTGACCAAGCGGGTGTGTACATCATGGAGAAAACACAAAGCAATAAAGGCTCTTTATCAAGGCAAACGAGCATAACATGAACCAGTGGCTGGATGTTAAAGCCAGATAAATTCAAATTAGAACTGGGTACCCATGAGTTAACAGTGAAAGGGACTAACTGCTGGAACAAACTGTCAAAGGAAAGTAATGAATTCTTCATTTCTTGAGGTCTTGAGGTCGTGCATTTCTGGAAAATGTGCTTTAGCAAAACACTAGTTATTATTTATTTATAACCAAATAATTAACATGGTACACGAGTAATTGTGAAATGCAATAGCCCGTGATATAGGAAGGCAGATTACACTCCCAATGTATGATTTCATAGCTTTACCAGAACTGGGTGCATGAGCACTTTGCCAGTTATAGATGTTTACACATTGATAAGCAAAAGCCAGTAGAATGAAGGAAGAACTGACTCTCCTTTTGCTATCATTTTACAGAATCAAATAACGTTGTTATTCTCCTGCCACTTGATCCTGTTCAGTGCTTCCATGTGTTCATGTGCTTCCCAGATGAAAAGCCAACACTTTTAAGCCAACATCTGCCTCTGCTCCTCCAGTGAAAAAACTGCTCAGGCTCATTATTTAGCTCATTTTCTCCTTTTATTTTTAAGAGTAGAACAGTATTGCATCTTTCCCTGATTCATATTCAGTGCTTCTTTTTCAAACATTTAATTTGCAGGTAGCACATTTAACATCTACCAGTTTCACTGACAAAGCACCACTCCATTTCAATGGGCATTAGATGATAATCCTTTAGGAATCTCATATAATGTTAAAGATCTGAAATGACTACAGTTAGGTAAATAAATATTCAGCATCTTCTTATTGCAGATTTTCGCCGTGAGCATTCAATCGTCTTCCTTGAATTTCTCCTGGGTATATCTTTAGTTCTGCTTCCTTCCTAAAGAAATAAAGAATTATTTACATAGGAGTTTTGCCATGTCAGGGCCTTTAATTATGATTTCTTTTACTGTGTTTCAGAGATATCCTATTTCATCCTTTATCTCTCCTTTCCTCAGCCTACCAGGGGAAAAAAATCTCACTTCCCTTCTACTCTTCTATTGTCTGAAGGACTAGACTTTATTTTTGTACTTGTTTTACTTCACCAGCAATTCCTGTTATCTTCTCCAAATTCTTTACATTTTTTTCCAGAGTTAGATTCTGATAGGGAAATGAAAACTTCCAAGAGACTACACTAGGTTATTCTCTATTATTATTATTATTATTATTATTTAGTAGGCACCTTAATCGCACTGTATTTCTTGTTATTTCTTCCATTCCCTTTAACTGAGGTATTTTTAAGTCCTTAGAAGTGCATTCTTATTCCTTGGATTTTCCTTAAGGAACTGGAGACTATCCTATCGTAGATTTATTGCCTTCAAGATGTGTATGTGTTCTCTCATTGGCAGCCACAATAGCCTTGTTTTACACATTTGAATACTGGGACAATATATGCCAATTATGCCCATTAGTTTAGATATATGAGCTTCTTCACGTATTCCTTTCACCTCTTGTTTACTCCTACAGATGCAATTTTGTACTTAGGGATTTTATACCTGTGTGTATTTGTGTACACACTTTCAGCTCAATTTGTTGATATTTTAATTCCAAAGAAGCCATGTATACTGTAAAGTTAAATGTGGGAAATATGTGCAGGACCAGCCTGCTATCCTATTAGCTGGTAAAGTCAAGAAGCACGAATTTATGCTTACAGACCACAAAATGTACATGGCCACTGAAACCACATTTGGTGTGGATTTAAAGGGAAGTTGGAGTGTAGCTGCTATATTTTGCAATGTTTGCAGAACAGCATTTGCCAATGTAAACCTGACTTGCAAACACATGGAGTCTTTCACTGTAAATTGTTTCTCTTTGCTCTAAATGGGCTCTTTATTGAAAATGGTCTCTCTTTACCTTGTCATCTTGGACTATTTATACCGCCTGGCCATCCTTTTCTTTTCTGTAACACAGGAAAAAAAAAAAAAAAAAAAAAAAAAAGATAGAAAAAAGATAGGCAAATAGTTTTATTCCCAGAAAGCTGAAATATTCTTCCTTGCAGCTCCTTTCAAAATATGCAAAGCATTTTTAAATTTTATGTTATGGAATCTTGTACTTTACTGGACAAATGCAGGAACTTTCTGCTTACAGTTCTATGTATGGAAAAGAGGCAAACTTATTTGAGAGAGTAACCTGGCAAGAATAAAGGCAGAAACAGTATCATGTGAGTGAAGATTTTTGGCCAACCTCATAGTCAAGCACAGGAAGCAAAATAGAAAGCCTTATTTACTGAAAAAGCTAGACGCTCCTGGTCTTTTAGTTGCCTGTGTTTCTGTATGGATATTATCTTTTCTTTCAGGATACATTGGCAAGAATTGAGAGATGGCTTAGAGAAATGTAAACTCTAAACTCTTAGAGAAATGTAAACTCTACTCTAAATTACCCCAAATGTAATACTCTAATGTCCCATAGAGCAATTCTATTATAATACTAAGTCCCTCTAATACTCTTCACAGGCAGCAAGGTAATAAAGAAAAAAAAGTGACTAAAAAGTGACTCTTACAATCTGAATTACTTAACCCCCAATCACAGAAACAACTGTCGGCTCTGTGGCCTGCAGAGAATCCTTCAGGTAGGACTGTACAGTTCAAAATAACATGTATGAAATTCTCTTTTTATGTTTTCCTACAGATTTCAGATAATAACCTGCACAGTTATGTGCATTGAACTCCCCCCTGTTGGCAAGTGGCAAGCAGTAAGTTTTCAAAGTTGTTGAAATTTAACTTCTTTAAAAAACATTACTAGTCATTAATGATGGTTTATGGATACAAATTTGGAACGTTTCAAAGTGTCATTTTACAAAAGGGAATGTCAGAGACTCAGCCACCACTGTCCTATGAGTTCAAAGAGAAACTGTAAAACCTTGGATCCCTCTGCTTTAGATCCCCTCTCCTACCCCCATTACCATCAAAGGGTCAGATGATTAATTACAGTTAAGCAAGAAGTCAGCATGCTCCACAGGATCAGCAGATGACCTGGGATGCAGGGAGATGCGCCCTACTCCTGCTTCTGCTGCTGAGTTGCTGTGTCACTCATGAAGTCCATTTTGACCGTGCTTTTCCTGCTCTTTACCCATCAGTTTGGTATTAGCTTGAGGGCCATAATTATGCCTATATATTTTACAGTATGCCAAGCCAATTTAGCAAACATTAGTCTGATGAATAACACCATGAGCAATGCATTTTTACAGAACAAATACTGTATTTATTTGTATCATGTATTTATCATGTTTTTATAGTAAAGTCAACTACTGGGATCTTATGCACAAACTTGAATTTTAGATGCCTAGTGATAATAAAGTTTCTAAAGATCAATTTAAGGTCAGTTTAATAGATGTATGGAACAGGCTGCTGATGTAAACCGTATGCTTGCCATGCAGATTGCACTTAATTAAAGAGGGAAGATCTTTAAGTGGAAGTGGATGCCTTGGGACAAGTACATCAGGTAACATAACACTACAAGGTGAGTTTATCTAGATGATTGCTTGGTACATCAACATTTGGCAAAAGGCAGTGCCTGGGGCATCATAAATATACTATACATACATACAAAAATGGACTAACAAAGAGTGCAACGATTTCAAGAGTGCCTAAAGGACTCCAAATCTCACTGATCTAGAGAAAGACCTAGATCATGCCACTATCTTCATCTGATTCTGTGATTCAGTCCCTTTACTTGAAGCTAAGTCCATAAGCAAATTAGTTGGTTTGTGCAGAGATTGTTCAGATAGATCCTGGTTGGAGCTAAATGTGAGATCTCTGTCCCATGCTCCATTTCATTTTAGAGACATTACCTTGAACTCCCTTGTTACTCACACACTTTACCAAGTCAAAAGAATCTTCAGAAGAATCTAACCTGCTGATTAGATCATCCTATGCTGGACAGTAGCTAAGGAAGAAATGATATTTGCACAGAGAACAACATACATACATACCAACTCTTTGGTAAGGCTTTACCTGCTATGCCTAATTTTGCAGAAAGATATGGAAAAAATGGACAGGTTAAAAGGAAGGGCAAAGAATATAAGTAGCTTAGTTCTTAACTTCAGTTATGAATGGAAGCCATGAAAACTCTGTAAATCCATGAAAAGTATTTATTATAAAACAGGAAATCACAGGCCTGATTATGGTGCCACTCTTGAGTGTTAAATTCTAGAACAGACGTCCCACAGGAAAGCTACTGCAGGAAAGGACTTAATACAGGGCATGAATGAAGCACTGTGCCTCAAGGAGCAATGGAATGAACCCAGCCTCCTAAGCCTGTTTTTTCTTCAAAATGAGAGACTTTGCTTGAAGAGGAAAAAGAATTTCCAGTCAGATGGACCAGAATCAACGATGCAAAGGGACTGATGTTAATAGGAATAATTAATGTGTGTTTAAGAAGCAATTATGGGATAAAATTTATCAAACAATAAAGCTAATTTTGATATATGCATATGCAACATAATATTATCATGTGATTAAAATTCATGCTAGAAAACCTGTATGTTCTGTTTGTACTGATGTTAGGTATTCACTACAAGAGAAAAAACATTTATTTGCTTTTATTTTTTATTTTTTACCATGAGTTGCTGCACCACCATTGTATTTTGTTGGGGTAGAATATATTCCTTTCAACCATCAGTAGTGAAGAATAACAAGTAACTAATGATCCTGCAGAAAGAAACTTGTATTTCCATTCTGATCTTAAAACAAACAAACAAACAAAAAACAGCAAAAGAAAACCCAATATATTCTACTTTTTCTTTGTCCTGTTTTCTTTTCACCTTGCACACAGCTCATGAACCAGTACTCTCTTGCTTCATTAATGAATTTCTAGCTTACTTCTTCCTCTCCTTCCATCTCAATTTAACACTGGTGATGATTTCTGCTCTCATGTCAGCCTGCACAGGAATCGTAAATGCTACTGCTGAGCTGGGGAACACTGAGGTCCACACCTAGATAAAAGCCTGTGGATCAACAGTGCAGGATCAGGGTATTATCTTCTCAAGGAGGTCTGGATGCTATGGTACCTACTAGTACTGTAGTCTGGATGTTACCATTGTAGCAACTTTATTTCTGTTGCCTTTCAGGGACTGCGACTGTCAGTGCTGTTTCTTTCCCCTTCCTGTCACTGATACAAAGTGACAACACTGACAAAGTTTTTGGGTCACTGCCATACAGTAGTGCCTGACTACAGAGGTCCCTTCCAACCTTTTTTCCCTTGACAAAACAAATGTTCTCCAGGTCCATGCATGGCTGTTGGCAAAGGATATGGGAGACTCTTCTGATACCCTTAAGTTGGGGCACCCTCTCATACCCTAGTACACTGTATACTCTGCAGGAGGGGTTCAAGCCACACTCCTGGATGTGGTCTAAATGAAGGAGTCCCTGTAGAGCATGGAGGCCTCAACCCTCCTTCAGAATGTATAAGACAGAGCTGGGCTCTCTTGCTTTTTCAGTGTCTCTCTTAACCTCAACAAGTGCTTCCATCCCCTCCCAGGAGGGGCACAGCAATGCAAGAAGAGGAACCACAGCATCACAAAATGTTTGGGGTGGGAAGGAACCTCTGGAGGCCATCTGGTCCAACCCCTGCTCAAGCAGGGCCACCCAGAACAGGTTGCCCAGGACCATGCCCAGGACCATGCCCAGGTGGCTTTTGAATATCTCCAAGGAGGAAGACTCCTCAGCCTCTCTGGGCAACCTGTGCTTAGTTGCAGCACAGCACGGAAGTGCTTCCTGATGCTTGTATGGCAGCTCCTGAGTGCTAGTTTGTGCCCATGGCCTCTTGTCCTGGCACTGGGCATCACTGAACAGAGCCTGGCTTCATCCTCTTTGCACCCTTCCTTCAGGTGTTTGTAGACATTGGTGATTTCAAAGCAACAGTGATCAACGATGATCAGAAGAAAGTGTATTTTTTTTTTTTCCCAGGGAAGTGGTTCAGTCACCATCCCTGGAGGTCTTTAAAAGATGTTTAGATGTTGAGCTTAGTGATATGGTTTAGTGGAGGACTTGTTAGTGATAGGTCAGAGTTTGGATTAGTTGATCTTGGAGGTCTCTTCCAACCTAGATAATTCTGAGATCCCCCTCCAAGCTTTCTCTCCTCCAGCCTGAGCAGTCCCAGCTCTCTCATCCTCTCCTCACAGGAGAGGTACTCCAGTCCTTTCATCGACCTGGTGTCCCTTCGCTGGACTCTCTCCAGTACACCCAGGCTTCCCTTCTACTCCGCTGACTCCCTGCCAGCTCGGCGCCCCCCAGCACCCCCAGATCCTTTCCTCCAGCAGCCCCCAGCCCCCGGGGCCGTCCCCCTGCAGGCGCAGCAGGACTTTGCCCTTCCCCTGCCGAAAGCGCTCTCCCCGGCTGCCCTTGCCACAGGCGGGGGTACAGCCCCGGGGCTGGGAGAAGTCGGGGCATTGCTGCGGGAAACCGAGGCAGGGAGAAGCCGGGGCAGGGCAGGGGGAAGCCGGGGCGAGCAGCGTCCCCCGGGGGCCGCCTTCACACCCTCCGCCGGGGGCGGGCCGCCGCGGGGCGGTCGTACTCGCTCGGCTCCCCCCGCGGCATGAGGCAGCGCTGGCTGCCCGCGCCCCGCTCCGCCGGCTGCCACCGTTCCTCCGCCCCCAGCCCCAGCCCCTGCCCCTGTCCCCGCCGCTGTCGCAGCGCCGTGAGGCGGCCTCGCCCCTCGCGCAGCCCCCGCCGTGCCCCTCCGGGAGGAGCCGGGGCCGCCCATGGCCGCTGACAGGAGCCTGCTCGGGGGCGCCGAGCCCTGCCCGCGCCGGGAGGAGGCTCCCGAGTGGGGCTACGAGGAAGGTGAGGGGCCGGGCGGGCTGCGGAGGGGACAAAGTTTGGGTGGCCGGGGGGGGGCTCCGCTGTCTGTCTGTCTGTCTGTCCGTCTGTCTGTCCGCCCGTCCGGGGGAGCCGCGCCGCGCGGTGGCTCCGGTCGCGACATAACGGCTTCTCCCGGCGCTGCAGGGGTGGAGTGGGGGCTGCTCTTCCCCGAGGCGAACGGCGAGTACCAGTCGCCCATCAACCTCAACTCCAGGGAAGCCAAGTACGACCCCTCGCTCCTCGACGTGCGCCTGTCGCCCAACTACGTCGTCTGTCGCGACTGCGAGGTGATCAACGACGGGCACTCCATTCAGATCGCCCTCAAGTCCAAGTCAGGTATAGCGAGACACCGCGTACACTTTTCCAGTGGCCTTCCGCAAGCGCTAAAAGCTCATATATTGCCTTAAAAGTGTGTCCAGGAGCATAGGAGGGAGCTGCTGCCAGCCCCAGCTGCTGTGCTGCTTCTGACTTAAATGGGAGCAGGAGCTGGCTTTGCAGCAGGAGCTGCAGGTTTTGATGCCAAAATGAATGGATGGTCATAGGGATTTCTTCAGAGCTAGTTTGGGGTTCCCTGCGGTGGTGGTGTCATCTGTTTCAGTGGCATTAACAGCTGGCTGTTGTCAGAAGCAGTGCAGGCTGCTGCACAGACGGTGTGATGCTCAAACTGCTTTGTACAGCTGGCAAAATTCATCTGTGGTCCAAAGACCATGTAAGTTAAGGTAAAGTTTTTCTGTGCATTCGAGTAGGCTGCCAATGCTAACTGCACAACTGGACAACTTAAGAAAGATGTTCCAGTTACACATACTTACAATACTGATAAAGAGCAGGTAGCATTGCAGGTAGCAATCATTTCTTAAAGTGTTTTTTTTTGGGTTCATTCAACAAACAAGAACTAGAAGCCAATAAAAAGAAAAGCACTAGAAGCCACGTTGAAGTTTAGTGAAATTGTGGTATCTCATTCAGACCTTTTGTGTGGATAAACTATTCTGTACAAAGGAGACAACTGTCAAGAAAGTTGGCAGAAGAAAATCCTTTGTGCTTCCCAACACTGTGGTAGTGCTTACCATGTGTTTTGAAGAGTATCCAAGTTAGTCTAACGAATCTTAGCTAGCAACAGTCTTTTGGGGGCATTTAAACAGCTGAAGATTGTCAAACCATGAGACAGTCCAACTTTTGTTTCCTTCTGAGATCCCAATAGTCCCGTAAGCTGCAGCTGTGCAGGGAGTGAGGGAATCAGTTCAGTTTTACACTATTTTTTTTTTTTAAACACAAGGGTTTGTTTTATTTAATAATGTTGTTTTCCTTTATAATTTCCCTTTCATGATAAGTTCCATGTCTTATTGCAAAACAGAACATTTGTTTCCACAGATTTTTGCAAATTGCCAATAGAACAGAAGTTTTGTACTTCCAGACAGTTTTACTGCCTTCATCAGTAGCAGAGCTCTTTTCTCAGGGAGCATGGTTCTCTCTGCAAGATCAGGAAGGTTATTGATTCTCCTGCAGAGTGGACAAGAGCGACCACAAACCACATCTCACCACTTGTGTGCCAAAATGCAACTCATTAAAACCTACCTTTCCCAAGGGCAGGTTGTAACTTGGTGACAATGATTATTAAGATGGGACAAACATACTTATGTGCATGTGCAAAACCATTAGAGATTTAGGAAAAGAAAAATACTGCTTTTAAAACTTGAATGCAGTGTGATGCCAGGCAGATGAGCATTGAAGTATAAGCAGTAATGTGAAACAGAGTAAAAGTTTATGACTGAGGTATGGGATTAGGATTTAGGAGATCTTGGTTTACTTTCATCTTCTATTTAGATTTCATATTACATAGTTTTCCATTTCTAAGCTGGGAATAATTCTTCCGCTTTTGGGAGGGAGAGGACAGCATTTGCTATCTCTACGATGAGAAAAAGAGTTAATAAGCTCTGTTTGACCTACTACTTTGGCCAATTTTCAGGGATTGCGGAAACTCCTGCAGCTTCTCTTCCTCACAAGGGATCTCTGATGACAAGTCCATTTAGCCAGATAATTTTAATGGGAACTGTTGAATACTAAGTGCTTTTGAAACTTTGTCCAATTAATGTGGAAGAGAGTCACATCTACTGTTATGTTGACAGTCAAAGAAAAACTTATTTGTGGAAAAAAAATAAACTGATTAAGTACATATTAAAAGTCAATTTGTCACTCCTGGAGATTGATTTTATCCTTTAATTCAGGACACAGTCCATCTGGAATTCCCCAGTCTTTCTTATTACTTAATTGTAAACATTTTTACAGGCTGCTTCCAATTTGATCATCATACATATGTTATACATTAGGTGGAAGAAGCATGACCAACTGTATAATGGAACTGTATATTGAAAAGTGCTGTGGAGGATATCCTACTAACAGAGACTTCTGTCAGTGGATTGTGTAGCAGATGGTGGTTTCGGAGTTGTTTTCTAGTAAGGATCAAAAGTTGATGAAAAGCAAAATTAAACATGTTGCATCTATTGACAAGGATCAAAATTTGATGAAATGCAAAGGAAGATAAACATGCTTCATGCATTGAAATTCATTTATCATGGGATCAATGTATAAATTAGGTTAAAAAATAAACTCTTTGAAGCTCCTGCAGATACAAAACTGCATCATATAGAGAACATTTTTTTTCTAGTTACACTTTATCTAGGAACAATGTTTTAGAACAGAGAAATGCTCTGCTTTTCCAAAAAGTAGACCTAATTAAGTTTCAAGTTCTTTTATTCTTCCAGGTTTCCCTAAATACTTTAATTGGTTGTTTTCTCAAATGTTCACCAGTTTTGTAGATTTTCCCTATAGATACAGGTATGGGTTCAATATGGATAAAGGAAGTTTAAGAAGCAAATTTGGATCCATGACTACATTAAGGACATTTCATTTTAGAAATGCTAATGACTATTAGATTAGTTGAATTAGTAATGATTATGAAGAATCATTAAAGGAACATTAATCAGAATATTTTACTTTTTTTTTTTTTTTTATCCAGTGCAACTGATTATGAAAACCGTAACTGATCATTTTTATTTTTTTTTTGATAGTTCTGTATTTTTGTTTTTGTGTTTGCACGGTTGCAATATGACACAATTGCTAAATTGCTTTAATATAACTAAGGCTACTTAGTTTGTGCATCAAAATAACTTTATGTTATGGAAAAGTCCTTCCCTAAAGATGTATGTTATGCAATTAAATAATCACTACCAGTTGTCAGAGATTGTAAAGGATTCACAGTCAATGAACTGTAAGCTAGAGTGAGAAAGACTGTGAACATCCTTAAGTAAAATTCAGCCCTGTGTAGAAACTGGTACTCAATGATTTCAGCAGAAAGTTACTTACAACATGTGTAGATATTTGGGCCAAAGCAGATTCACAAATCCCTGGGCAAAGGGTTTCCACTGGTTAATTTAAAAGTAGATTGGATGCTAAAAAGGTCCAAGCAAAATCGCTTGCTTATACTACTTATTCTTATGGTGAAGCACTCTATTAATGCAAAAGAATCAAGGTGTTATATAAAGTGATTGCTTTGAGCTGCAATTATGGATAGACGTTTTTAAGAATTCTGAATGTTTTAAAAAACTGCCTTAGGAAAAAAGTCATGGCTGCCTACGAGCTGTTTTAAAGTAAATAAGCTCCTGTGTCTAAGTTTGATTATATTTGGATATGGGGGCATTCTGTATCTCATAAGCCTGACAGGTGGTATATGTCTTAACTCCTTCATCTTGGAAGATATTGGCAATCAAAAGTTTTCTATCAGTTTCTGTGACACAGCAAATATAGGTGATGAAAATTAAGCATTTGGACTAGTTGGAGGTAGTGACCAGTTCAATTCAGAACCCCCACCATCTGTTTAGAGTACATACCTGCTGTCTCGATAACAGCAATAACCATATTCGCTCTTCTGATAAAGGTATAATATTTTTATTTAGTGTTATGAACCAGCTGTTCTGCCTCATAAAACTGAGACAGCAGCTGACAGTGTTTTCACTGTTGTTTGTAGCTGCCTGGATTCTCATTCTGTGCCTGCACAGAAGTTCAAAAGTAAAGATCCTAGAATTATTAAGGTTGGAAAAGAAATCCAAGGTCATCTGGTCCAACCATCCCCCTACCACCACTATCACTCATGATGCCATGTCTGTCAACTTTACTTTTCTCTCTCACACAGTTGATAATAAAGAAGCCTGCAGCCATCTCCCCATTGTATTTGGAGAATATATTCAGTGGATTGTCTGCTTGGAAAGCCAAGTTTGTTACCATTTGTGTTCTTTCCCAGTGTTAATAGGTGGGCCGTTACCTCGAGGACATGAGTTTGAACTACACGATGTTCGATTTCACTGGGGGAGAGAAAACCAGCGTGGTTCTGAGCACACAGTTAATTTTAAAGCCTTTCCCATGGAGGTAAGAGTGATCCTGCATTGTGTTAACCCTCCTTAAATGCAGAAGATTTACATTCACAGCCTGAATTTGTGATAGTTCAAAAGAGATTTTCTTCTAGCTCAGCATTTTATTGCTTTATATTTCAAAAAGCTGTCTTCCTGAGGTGTGCAATAGTGCAGGTAAACTAGCATATGCATCTGGGATAGAATGCCTCCAGCACTTATTCCATTGTGTGATTAATTGGTCATAAAGTTAACTTGCAGAATAATTAACTTCTGTCTTAATAATATTAGTGTTCTAACAAGATCTGCTGTTTCAACACTTCCTGTGTCACCTTGACTAATAGCTATAAATGGAGACTAATAGCTATAGATGGCCACTGGAAATGTTTCCATAGCAAACAGTAACAATTTAGGAACATTTGGAGGAAGCATATAGTAATTTGTTAACAATCTAGTTTTACTTACCTGAAAGCTGAAGGTTATGTGATAGTCTTACGCATGCTCTGTAATATCTCAATCACAAGCTTTTGAAATGCAAGCAAAGTGGTCTGAAAAAATTCAGCTGTTCACAGGGTGTCAGTTTGGGTTCCTAGGCAACCCAACTGCTGGGGCCACTACCTTCTGCCCTCCAGCAGCCATCCATCAGACTGCTTCACTTTCGACTGTCCCATTGCTTACACTTCCAAGGAATATCTTGGAGTATCCCTTAGACCACGGGTTACAACACCAGCTTTAACAGATACCAACCCTGATGCTTGGTGACTTCAGCTTTGCATCTTTTATTTCATTTGCTGTACACTGTGTCAGTTTTAAAGAATGATTTTTTTCGGAGTTCTCTGAGTTATTTGTACATTATATATCTATTGTAATCCCACAGGAGCCTGAAACAATATTTTTTTTTTTTTTTCTGTGTTGTTCAGTGTTAGGAAATTTATTGCAGTGTTATTTGTGAGTGCCAGACTGTTGGAATAGAATTGCTTTATCGAAAAGGTTATAAAAAGTATTAGAGTATCTATGGCAGACCTAAGTGTAAAAACCATGTGGGCTTATGCCACCAATGTAATTTTTAGGGTTGTTCAGATGCTTTCTTTAAGAGTCGTGGGTCAGATTTTGGTCTCTGATGTTTGCTATTTTGCACTGGTCTGTCACAAAAGCCCAGATATAAAGTCACTCATACAGGCTTTGCAGTTTGATTTCAGGCAGATTCCAGCAATTCAGGAGAGTTAATCAAACAGCAAAGGCTCATCAACCAAAAGGAAAGCAGAGAACTCACCTCTGCATCCTGGTTACCTGGCATAATATATACAATAAAGTTTGTACGGGCATGACCTCTGGGCTACTGCAGTGTTTCCATGAAGTAGGAAGTATCTTGCTCATTATGAAACAGCCCTGCCCTGTGCTGTTCCTCAGGACTGATTCAGCATGTGGTGGTCAAGAAATGCTGCTATGAATTATGTCAAAAACTGTACTTGGACAAGCCTTCTGTCTCCTTCTCTATAAAGGATAGCGAACAGTCTTGGTGGTATATAGGAACAGATCAATAATATCTGCAGAAAATGCAGCATCTCAATCCCAAGGAAAGTACACTTGACCCAGAGATGCAAACTAACAAACTTAATCAGTCATAAAGGGGTTTCATTCTTCATCTACTCAGAAAGCAGCATGGCAGCTGCACAAACAGAATTCTGGCAGTATTGAAGAACATCATCTAGAGATGAGCAAGCTGGTGTTATCCTGTCTCTTGCATCTAAACAACTTTCAGCTAGGCTCTGATCCCCAAGAAAGAATTAAAAAACCAAGAAGTTTGTAGTAGAAAAAATGGACTCATAATACACTTTAAATGCAGTATGAATGTTTAACTTTGCAAACATCCTTATGCATATTAATTCTTCTGGCAGAAAATAGCTGCTACCATCATATCCAGTGGCACACACAGGTATATTGTTTGAGCAAGTTCATTGTCTTCTGTCCCATGTTGTAAAAAAGCACAGCGTGGTCTCGTTGACAGATGAGTTGCAGTTCCTTTTGCTTTGTCCATGAAGAGCTGCTGTATTAAATCCAGCTGAAATTGTCCAAATCAAATACTAGACTTGAGCAATAGTAAAACAGGTGTTTATGACCCCTAATGAAGTAGCGTATCTGAGACTCCAAAATGAGTTATCTTCTCTTTATGTTTTAAGGGTTGCCCCACCTAGTTGCTTTTGTGGAGAACAATTGTTTTTGTCAGGAGACCAGGAAATCTATTTATTAATTTTTAATATTAGCATTAGTTTATGCGGATGTTGGAAGTCAGCATATTCTGAACACATATTGGACTTGATTTTCACTGGGCTTGTTAGTTACTGAACATAGATGGTGATAGGTGCTTATTTTGGATATATACAAACACTCAAAGGGAGTTTATTCTTCATATTCTAAATGCAAAATAAGCTTGATTTATAGGTTTTATAATAAGTTGTTTGTGAACAAATGCATGGCTATAAATATATTGAGCACCAAGCATGTAAGTTTGGATCTTTTGCCAGTGGAACAAATCTAGCAGGACATTTTTCCTAACAGACTAGAAATGAATTTACAAAGCAAATGATAAGTATTTTAAACCATCCTCCCTTTGTGGGAGGAAGACAAGCCAAGTAGATGAGCAGTAATATGAAAACCTACGTGCTTGGTTTAAGTGAGCACATTAACACAAGAAACTAGGTCCAGATTATATACTCCATTACACTATTATAAAACTGGGGCAGAAATCAGTGTAGCAACTTTTAGTTTAAAGATATCTATTTGAGGTAACTATCTAGGACTATTTATTGACTGGAGCAGCTGTCTTGTTTTTAGAGCTGAAGACTGAAGGCTTTATTTTATTATTTTATTACTTTATTATTTATTGGACTGGATAGTTGTGGAACAGCTTCAGATTATCAATGTAATGATCTTTGTAAAGGATGCTGTTAAAAAAGTATTATTTTTCAAAGTTTGGAAGAAAACTCTACAGTTACTTCCTTAGTGTCTTCACCTTTGATACCACAACAGCTTTTATGGAAATTAAGCAATATCCTATATTAGTTAGGTAATACCCTGTGTCTCTTAGTGCAACAACCTATCATTTCTTACCAGACAGCTGGGACCTCTGGACATGGTTAGGATATACAGGTTCCTGGTGAAATAGGTTTGACTACTAAACTTATGTAACCTCTCAAACAGCTTCTTGAAATAATTCACACTGTAGAAAAATGTTGTTTATGTGACTTGGAAGCTGAGTTATACAAATGATGTTATTATTGTCTGAAGTTCAGCAAATATATGTTTTTCACCTTTCTTGACTGAAGAAATCAGAATGTTGACGATAATACACAAGTGTTATCATTTTCAATGAAACATCTGTGTTTGCGATCAGTGAGGAAAGCAGGACAAAAAAATAAATAGTTGTCAAAAGGAAACACTGTAACAAATCTTTTTTAAACAAAGGAGGAGCAGAGTGCTCTATGTATCAATACAATACTCCTCTCTTTGTTTCATGAAAACAAGAACACAAAGGCTGTTCTTAACCCTTTGGACAAAAATTGGAAGGAGACATTGTGCAACCTTCTCCAGAAATTACTCTCACCAAGTACTTTTACTGCACATAAACAGTGTTATTTGCCCTTTGGCCACCGGTTTTTAATAATGGTCTTAACATTGAGAGACTGTTTCTTGCTAGCAAGTGGAACAAGGTACCAAAGGTTAAATCGTGCTTTGCAGTACACATTTCCATGAAGCAGTAAAACCCACGCTTGTACCTTCATATGAGTTATCTGAACATTATTTAGGTATAAAAAAGAGAGGAAGTATTCCATGTCTTTATTTCCTTCAGGCCAAGAGTATGGATTAGAGAAGGAGGAGGAACAAATGAACTAATGAAGCTCTGACTCCCTTCCTTACCTTTGCTGTACAGAAGGGAGGCAAAGAGAGACAAGAATAGCAAATTACTACTCATCCTAGCCATCAATGCATACGTCCTTATTAACAAGGTTAGTATAGGGGCACCTAAAAATGGAGTCCCACTGTATCTGATCTGTTTATAGACATAGCGTACTGTAGTGCTGGGTCTAATCAATTTACAGTCCAAAAAAGACAGAAAGGACAGCAGGAAAAAGAGAACCATCAGATGACATCAACGAAAAAAAAAATTATGAAAAAAAAAAGTTTTTATGGCTTCTGAAGTGAAGGGAAACAAGGAAAAATATGCCTTCAAGGTGTCTCCTTCTCTTATTTATTCAAGTGGTGGCGTGACCAAAAGCATAATCTGAACATAAGGAAACAGTTGTTTTCAGGCTGCTGCTCTGAAATAGATCTTGAACTGAGAAAATAAAAAGGCTCCTTTCAGTGCTTGTATATGACAAGGAACATAATTCTCTGTAATCCATCCCCTTTAAAATGTAGGATTATATTAGCTGTGAGCCATGTGAAAGCTCTCAGTGGAAGAGGATTGGCAGAAAATCATTTAAAAAACGTTTCCAAGATCTGCAGGAAGATTAAAAACTGTATTATTGTCTGTCTTACAGTTTTTGAGTAGAATGGAAGAAAATTCAGTTGCCTGAAGGACCAGAATCAGTTTTGTACAGGAAAAAAGATGCTCCTTTCTGTTGTGTAATGAAGAGCAGACTAATTCATTCTGTAGTCTCTTTCAGAGTTACTGAAATACCTGCTGCAATGTGGTTATATATAATTCAAAACCATATCATACCCTCTGTCCGATGTAAGCCATAAAGTTTTCCTTTGTTCATGTGAAATGGTGCCTGCCTGTGGATCTCATCAGAGTTACAGTTTTAGGGCTTAGACTGCTGTCATTACACTTCTTTACTCTCAAGTCTCTACAGTCTTTGGCATGAAGATTTCTCTGTGTCAAAGTTTAGAAATCAAATGCATGCACATCATGCATCTCCTTCCTGGCATTTCTTGAGAGGAAGTGGTGTGCTTTCAACATGGAAGTTTATTCTTTGCCAACCTTAGATATTTTTTGCAAATTTATTTAATCTTGACGTCTGTTTTATTCAATTACGTATTAGCTTGAGTAGCAAATTATTTTGGTTAAAAGGATAGAACTATATTTGTAATTGTAATAGGAAGCATATGCATCTCTTTCTTTCCCTCTTTACATGAAAACTTACAAACTGCAGTGGGATTGGGTAGGCTTGAATGACAAGCAGGATTTAATCCATAATGTCAGCATTTTCTAATATGTGAGCTCAGTCTTGAAACCTGTGAACTTTTGCTGATAGTTGTAGCGGGACTATGATCCTAGTCATAAACCCTAAAACAAAATGTTTTAAACCAAGGAATAAATCCCCTTCCCTGAGCAGCACAAGACCTATGAATGAAGAATATCCTGCTTAGGCAGTCATGATGAGGACAAAAGAACAAATTTCAGAGTGGTTTACGTAGCTTCATGCTGAGGTTTGGAACTCTGCTTAGAAATTTTCCAAGTTTTCTAGTGGAAAATTAGCTTGTTACTCAATAGCTTGGAAAAAAATCTAAATTTTGAAATTATTGCAGATGAATACTGTGAGCCATGTGCTTCTTATAAGAAAATGATGACTTTCATGTTATAGTTAATGACAGTGAATGTGATGCCTATAACTGTGCCAAACAATGTTATGTAAGACATAATATTTTATTGTTTAAAGAAAAAAATAAAAGCAGCAATCTTGCAAAGGCTTTGTGAAATGTGGCAATATATGACTAAAAACTAACAAAACTATTCTGGTGATAGAACAGTTCAGTGCAGTTCAGTTCAGTTGGGATGGACCTTCCAACATCACCAAGTCCAGCTGCCTGACCACGTCAGGGCTACCCAAAAGCTAAAGCATGTTATTGAGGGTGTTCTCCAAATGTCTCTTGAACACCGACAGGCATGAAGCACCTCGCTAGGATGCTTGTTTCAGTGTGTGACAACCTTCATGGTAAAGAAATAGTCCGTAAGGCCCTGTGTGAACCTTCCCCTGCACATCTTTGTGCTGTTCCTGTGTATCCTGTGATTGCCTACTAGAGAGAAGAGACCATCACCTCCCTGGGCTTCCTCTCCTCAGGAAGTTGTAGGGAGCTGTAGAGCTATATCCCTGACAGGTTATGAATAACAGATTAATTATAGTTCAAATTAGACATGCCCATTGAATGTTATTTATTTTTTTGAGGACAAAATTGTGGAAAACCACAGAAAAATCACACAGATATCAAATATAAGCAGATGTATTCAGTTTTGATTTTCAAATCTGCACTGATTTACAGAGAAACAGATTTTTTTGCCCATTATGCAGGTGCTTTTTAGAAGCATAATAATAATACTTAGCATTACACAGCACTCCATGGGCAAAATTGGTCCTAGGACCAATTCCAGGGCTGTCACTGAATTGTATTGTGTGACCCTAGCCCCATACGTGCAGGTGCTTAAGTATTTTTTGTGCTTTTGTATATCCCATACACTCCGTGGTACCCTAGTTGATGTGACTATTGTTTGCTTTTTTTATAGTGGTACAAAGCTGGGAGGTCTCTGTTCCCTCCCCGTATGCTAAATGAAAACTGACAAGAAGATAAAAACAAGATTCCTATCGTTGTAAAAGCACACATGGGCATCTTATGACTCTTGAGATTGCTAGTTGCTAGGCTCTTACAGTATTATATTTTTATTATGGTTGAGGGTTAATTTGACCCAAATAGGCACATGCAGTCTCTGAAGTATACTTTGTTTCTAGGTAATTTGTCAATATGAGCTTGGGTTGGCCCTTGTTTTGCTCAGTCACATGTAGTTGGAATTTACCAGGGAATACATCTATGCACTTCGAATTGTGAATTCATGGAAATAACAGGTGCAAAAATGGACTGATGTGCTGCCACAAATGCTTTTAGCTTGGCTAGCATCCGAGAAACGCTCAGTTAAGCTCTGTGGAAGATCTTAATGATCAGGAAGATCAGATGTAGTAAATGTCATTTTTCCTTCTGTGTGAAATCTGCAATTTATTAATTGGTTGTGAAAGACATATAAGCTGCCAGACATCGGGTCAAAGAAGAGTGGCATTAACAGTCTATAATGAAGCTTTATTCTTTCGTTTCTCTTTTAGGAGTTGTCTTACTTGCAGTCAGTTGTGTGTTGTGGCTTCACTGCTCACACACATCTAAAACTTTTGAAGGGGCAGGTGCAATAGTCTGTGATTTCTAACTTGTACCAGGATGGAGAATTTCAAGAACTAAATGGTCCAAACTACAAATGACTGAGCAAAATAGGAAGAACTCTTCTAGGGAGACATGTTGCAGGCGGATGGAATTTAGTGAAGGAAATGAGAATGAGAAGAAAGTGAGAAGTGAATCAAGCTTGGTGGCACTGCATCCTCGCTAAGGGAGGCAAGGAGCTTTGAAGGCAAAATAGCTCTCAGCAATCCCTGTCTGGGGTGGAGGCAGTACATCCTCTGAGACTTTGTTAAAATATGTGAAACTTTTCCACTCCTTGAGCTGAAATACTGCTTTGCCTTCTCATTATTTTACTTTCTCACAGAACTGTCTTGGTCACAGTGCTTCTACTCATATAAAGACTGCTGCTGTGACATCCCTTACTGGAAACCCCATTCCCAACATTAAAAGATAGTTACTGATGTTTTCACTCTGCTGTGGGAGAAGAGCTTGTGTAGTCACTTAGAAGGTGGGACTTCTGAAAAGGATTTAAGCCCAGGTTTCAGCACACACGTCTTTTCTCTGCTGGTTTCCTTGGATGTCTGCCCTTGACTTGTTTTGATTTGGTTCTACGTAATTTTAAAGTTTCTACCATGATCATTGCTGACACTCTGCTTTATGTCTTGCCTCAATTTCTTGGTGCCTTGGCACTTTGCCCTAACTCCTGTGCCTAACTGTTTTTCTGTCTAAGATCTGTCACTTGTGGAAGAAGCTGGGAAAGGAGATTCCTCATTTCCCCCGTTTCCATGCTGCATGCTGATGTCAGGACCGGTTCCTAGGTTGGCCCCAGTATGAGTAAATACTCTGTGAGAGAGACAATAGCTTTCTGACATGAGCTTAGTCCGCCCCCCCCCCCAACTTCCCCCCCTTTTTTTTGTTGTTATGTGTGTTAATGGTACACATATGGCTCTCAAGAGGTAATGGATAAAACTTGAAGCTCATCTAAGAGCTGAAGACCTTTGAAGGCTTCCACAAGTATTTACTGTCATGCCTGAGTGCTTCACAAGCACAAATAATGTAATACTTGAAACATCAGCGTGAGGGAGGCAAGTTCCGCTCTTGCCAATGAACTGGTACAAAACAAGTTCAGAGGGATTAAATTATTTGGCCTTGGTCACGCATGTCTTTTTCAGGACTGACGGAGAACTGACTCATAATTCCTAGATCATCAAATTCTAGAGAGACTTTGAGACACTACAGTACCAAAATAGCTAATTTAGGTTGTAAATCCCCGGTCAGCAATTAAACCACAGGGCTATCTGATGCCTTGCTATGTGGACCACACTGTTGCCAATGAGACAGCCTCACTGCTTATTCCTACCATCTAAGGTGGCAGCACTAAGCCATGTAAGGAACTGGAGTGAGGCACAATTAAAGCTCGACAACATTTTGGGAGTCAGTGCAGCTAGGGGACTGAAGAGAAGTATAATACCATTATGCAATGTGCAAATGTACAGTTCAGGAGAAAACTTGGATATGCATTACAAGGGTTATTATTGTAATAAAAGCATAGCTGATGCTATGGAAAAAAAAACACACAAATGACTCAGTTTCCAAGAGGAGTGTAGTATGGATGAGCAACTGCTCACTGGAAAACAGCCAGGCTTATAATTTGAAATGATAATATGCAGCCACAGATTCTCATCTTTTTAGAGAGACCTTTAGCTTTGAAACATGCAGAACCACAGGATTCAAATCAGTTATTAATAAAACTTAATAAATAGGAGGGAAAGAGTATTATTTTTTAATTTATTCTGCCTTCATTAGAGAATCTATTGTTGAAAATTAAATCAGTGATTTAAATCCTTCCACATACAAACAGTCTGGTTTTAAATCCAGGACAACAGATTGCAGCCAACACTTTGTGGAATTGGGCATGCCTATATTAAATGCCTAGTCATATAAATAACACTTCCAGAATTAACCACTTAACCTCCACCACTTTGTGTTTTCTGTGTTGTTGGCATTGCTTGCCTGTAATATCATCAACCAACATCAAGGTCCAGTTCCCTTCTACCAAGCTTCACACTTTCCAGCTATGGAGATGTAAAAGCACATGCAGACGCACATGTACACCCATGCAGGTTGGCAGCAATCCAGTCTAACAGCAGGATGGAGGGTCTTGTGCTAAAATCCTCGTTTTTTCCTTCCTGGCCTTCAGGGGAAGGAAGAAGAAAGGCTTGAATGTGTATTTGCTCCTGTAAGCACAGGTAAGGGCAGAGCTGGGGCACCTCAGCCTACGTGTTTGCTGGGGCCAGATGTGGTGTCAGGGAACAATGACCTTCTGTGGTGCTCCTTGCTTCACACACCGAGCAGAAACTTGGCACAGTGAAGAACTTGACCCATGAATCTGTCTGTGAGGACTATGTAGCTTTTCATTAATGTACTGGTTGGGTTCATACTGAAAGTCAGCAATATAGAAGGGTGTTCTGCCTTTTTCATTCCTTTTCTTAGCCTGTATAATTTTTTCTGAGGTTGGAAAAATGTTCATTTTTGATTAATTCCTGTTTTCTTTTAATTTCCTCTGCATGCCAATAGAAATAAGCAGTGCTTGTGCTTTCAAGCAGGAAGAAAAAGTAAATACAAATTATAGTACCCTCAGTTTCCCCTATACCCTTTGATGCTTTGCCAATGATTTTCCTAAAAACCAGACAAGCTAATGCCACATTTCAGTAGCCTCTGTGAGCTGTTGAGGAGATACTTTGCCTTCTGTTCAAGGCCTAGACAAAAGGGGCCTAGGTGAGGTTTGCAAAACTTTCTGGGGATTTGTGTCTTCCTTGTGCTGCTTCCTTTTTCTTAACCTTGGAAATGAAGCCTTTCTGTGACAAGTTGGCACATCCTTAGTTTGAAGAGGGACACAAGATTTGACCCATTTTTTGCCTTTTTAATAAGGTTAAATGTTTTTTTCCCTTAGCCTTTTAGCTTCTTTTGACAGAACAGAAAGAAGAGCACTCAGGTGGATTTTTGTTGTTGTTGTTGTTGTTGCCATTACTTTTCTTTTTAGAGTATTTTTCATAGCTGTGGTCTTTTGAATCTCTCCATATACACGTGTACTTCCTGCTGTTAATTTTGTTGTTTCAGTTGTCCAGCAATTGTTTTCCTCACATGAAATGAGGCTACTGCATGTTATCAGACTCTTCAAAGGGAACACAGAAGCCTGGTTAATGTTAGATGTTGCAATGTTTTTATTGTTCTTTTTCAGTATGGTTCACTAATGTGGTAGATACTTCTTTAGCACAAGGGATTTGCCACAGTGACTGCTAGGGTATTTCCTGAGATGCAGTAAACAATCCTACAGTCCCATTATGCTTTGTCTTTCCAGTGGCATGCCTGAAGGTATGCTGCACAATTGCCTGGACAACTTTTGCAATCTATTTTTGTTGTCTAGGTAATTGTTGCTGGGCTGGCTTTTTGGAAAGAGAACAGATTTTGGAAGGTCTTTGCAACCCTTCCTTATACAATCTAACTAAAATATTTTTTTTTACAGTGACATTACGGTTCAATCCTCTTTCAAAAATGTCCATGGAGAGAAGAGCACAGTCAGCAAGGGTTCTTCTGGACTAGCTTACGTCCCAGCCGAGCAGAATACTGAATGTTTTAGCCATGAATTTTGCTTTTGGCCTGAGACACTTTGTATCTCACACTGTGACTGCAGGGTTGTCTAAACACAGTCTCCAGCATACCTTGTACTCTACTCTACGCCAATTTGTTGCTTCCACCTAATTTGTCTGATTTTAGATTGCAGACTTCTTTGTTCAGGGAATGTTATCTTGTTCTGTACATACCCAGAACCTTACAGTTAAGTCACAGACTAGACCTAAGTTTTTAGATTTTCAATAAATTATAACAAGCAGAAGTTGAACAGAAGTTTAGCTTTTCCTTCTCCTACATTATATTATTCAGGAGGGTTTTTACTTAACAGTGTTGTCATCTGTGTTTCTTGGCACTGCTTCCAGCCTGTCTTTCTTCCTTAGCACTGACCTCAGCATTGCTTTCAAAGATAGGCACAGAGTTCCCTTTATGTCTTTGTTATGACAATAATCTATGTATGAAATGATAAAGATGATTTAATTCCTACTGAAATTCAGTGGCATTTTGGCACCTATCCATGACAGAAGCCTTGAAAAATTCAAGTCTACAAGCATAAACCAAGTTCACTGATTAATATCCTAGCTCCCTTGTCTACTTTCTCTTTCTCCTCTTCTTCTTGCTTTTGCCCAGAGTTCATAATACAGTCATTTGTTTTTACTTGCATTTGCTTTTTTAAAGGAATGTATTTACCTCGACTGAACTGTAATGTTTAACCATGCAGGCTTTATATTTCATGGGGTTTTGCGTCTTTTTTCGTGGTACAGAGTATATAAATGTACTCCCACTTTTTCTGATATTTTCAAACAGCTTCTGTATCATTTCCATTAACTTTAATTTCCGAAACCTCTCCTTCAGGCTGTTAATAACTAACTTTCTACTTTTTTTAATCACTTTTCTTGAAGCTGTGTGCCCTGGTCATATCCTTGGTTCGGTCCCCTTGTGAGGATTTGGAACTTAATTACTGTGTGTTATGGTCACTGCCAGCAGCTTAGTCAATTGCTTCCTGAAACAATTCAGTGCCAAGTCAAGTATCAACTCATAAATTCTTATGCACATGTATAATAGAAAGGCACAGTTTTTCCACATTTTTTCTTTATGTGATATAGTTTATGCATTTTTTTTTTTAAATATGCATAATCAAAGTATGTCTAGGCTGTGTTGCTATCCATTATTACTAGCTGAAATCCTCAGCTTCATTTCATCCTTCTCAGACCAGGGAAAGGACTTTATATTGGCCCTGGCTAGGAATCCAGAGTTTCCCATTTGTACTGTTCCCTCCTCAGTTTTTATGGCATGTTGTGAGTGGAGCGGGAGTGTACCGATCTTTAATAAACCTGGGTGAGTCCAGGAGAATGATTGTTAAGCTCTACAGTAGATATCAGAGCAGCTGCTTTCTTACTAACTGCATGAAATTTAACAGGAGAAAGTTCCAGATTCTGCGCCTGAGATGGGGCCACCCCAGCTATATGTGCAGACTGGGGGATGAGAGGCTGGAGAGCAGCCCTGCAGAAAGGGACCTGAGGGGTTCTGGTCAATGTCAAGTTGAACATGAGCCAGCAGTGTGCCCTGGCAGCTCAAAGGGCCAACTGCACAGCACTGCTAGCTGGTCAAGGGAAGGGGTTGTCCTGCTCTGCTCTGCACTGGTGAGGCCTCACCTCAAGGACTGTGTGCAGTTTGGGGCACCACAGCATAAGAAAGGACATAAAACTATTGGAGAATGTCTTAAGGAGAGCTATGAAGATGGTGAAAGGTCTAGAGGGGAAGATGTATGAGGAGCAGCTGAGGTCCCTTGGTTTGTTCAGCCCAGAGCAGAACAGGCTGAGGGGAAACCTCACGGCAGCCTGCAGCTCCCTCATGAGGGAAGTGGAGGGGCAGGCGCTGAGCTCTGCTCTCTGGGGACAGCGACAGGACCCGAGGGAATGGCATGGAGCTGGGACAGGGAAGGGTCAGGCTGGGGGTTAGGGAAAGGTGCTGCACCAGAGGGTGGTCGGGCATTGGGACAGGCTCCCCGGGGCAGTGGTCAGAGCACTGAGCCTGTCAGCCTGTTTGGACAATGCTCTCAGACATACGGTTTGATTTTCAGGTAGTTCTGTGTGGAGCCAGGAGTTGGGCTCAATGATATAGAACAAAGAGGCTTTAAACTAAAAGAGGGTAGATTTAGGTTAGATGTTAGGAAGAAATTCTTCACTCAGAGGGTGGTGAGGCACTGGCACAGGTTGCCCAGAGAAGCTGTGGATGCCCCATCCCTGGAGGTGTTCAAGGCCAGGTTGGATGGGGCTTTGGGGAACCTGGTCTGGTGGAAGGTGTCCCTGCCTATGGCATCTTTAAAGATGCCCACAGCATCTTTAAGGTCATTTCCAACCCAAACCATTCTATGATTTTGTGATCTTTATGGGTCCCTTCCAACTAGGGATAGTCTATGATTCTATGAGCTCTAAAGCTGCTTTAATTTACCTTAAGAGGTAATCACTGAGGTGGCATATACGTGGATTCAAAACAATGTTTCAATGCCACTGTCTTTCTCAGCGTGACAGAAATATGACAAAAAGAGATACTATTATGTTTCCAGACTAACATGTTTTAGATGCAACTCTACTTAAAACGTGGTGATGCACTACTCACCTGTTGGTCTTTTAAAGAACACCCCCTATGAATTGAAATAAGGATCAAGAAGATAGGAGAGCAATAATATATCTCTAACCTTGAGATAAATTCTTGGCCTGTAGTATTACTGGACTAAGCAGACTTTTTGGGAGCTTGTAGTTGCTAGTTGCACAGCTAACCAGAAATACCTGCGTAACCTAGTTCTGACCAGAGAAAAAAGCTTTCCAACAGACTCATTTACTCTTGATGCAGCATGCACTGCAGAGAGAATCTTTTGGAATACCTAGCTCCTTAGTGAAGAGCAAGAGTATATGGATTAGAAAAAAAGTACAGTGGGTGATTGCAAAAGCAGCATGCATTCAAGTAAGCCTAGTGATGATAGTGTCATAGTTTGATGTTTTAATAGTTTAACATGCAGATCTGAAGCAGGATTATTTAAAAATGATGGTCTTCTCTTGTGTATAGAGCACAAACAGGAGCCTCTTGAACAGAGTGATTCCCCATGTCACAGCTCCTTACAAAATTGGCTGTGGTTGCTGAGGCAGGACCTACACCCAGGTTATGTAGATGTTTCATCTTGCCTCCTGCTGCCCCAGCTGCCAGTGGTTTTATCAGGTGTAAGTCTGCTGCATGACCTGCTTCTGATGCCATTGAGGACTTTGGTATCGGCACCTGTACCTTGATTCCAAGGAACTGTGGGTTTGTTATTTCTGTCCAAACTGCCTAGCTTAGTCGATAAAAACATTCCACATTGAACAGTGTTTAAAAGGGGTCCCAGTAACAAATTGGGGCTCCAGGAGTTTAGCAAGAAGTATTCATAAAGAAAGCAGCAATATTATATGAACTACTTCTTATGGTAGCAAGACATTTTGCAGATTTATAGCAAATTTGTAGCATTAAGATTAAATAAGAGAGCAGAAACATTTGAGCACAGGGTCCTTCTTCTTCCTCGACTGTTAATCAGATATGTCATAACGAAAGATTAGCTGTGGTGTATTTCAGAAAGTGTTTTCCTATAATGCACTAGCTTGTCTCACATAGCCCTGGTCTGCCACTTGTATAACAGAGACCCACTAGCATGTTGCAGTGGGGGATAGTCACAATAGCGACTTTCTGACATTGCAAGAGTTAAGTAAGCTCAGGTGAAAGTAAACTTAGGTGAAACTTAGACATTTACTAGGTGATGTTCACTGACAGGGTCTGAGAAAGAGTCATCATTTGAGAGTTAATCAAGAGTCATTGTTCTGGCAGTTGTGGGCACTTCATGCCTGGCTTCCTGACCAGAGAGAAGATGGGCCAGGCTCTTCTGAGAAGTGTGAAAGGGCAAGAGGGGTTAGGTTGCAACAAGAGAGATGCTGATTAAGTACGGAGAAAAAGTTCTTCACCATGAGGGAGATGAAGTATAGAGCAGGCTACCCAGGGAGGCTGGGGGATCTCCATCCCTGGAGATATGCAAAGCTTGGACAGGCAATCTGATCCAACTTTGAATTAGTGGATGACTTTGAAGTTGGAGCTGCTTTGCATGGGGAAAGGAGGGTTGCATCAGCTGGCCTTCAGAGGCCCCTTCCTGTCTAAATTATCTTGTGATTCTATGGTTTTAAGTTTCTTAATTAGAAATAGAGTAAGACCAGCAACAGAGCTTAGAAGATCATTTTTGTTCCCAGTGAGTGTAGCACCCTGCAAAGATCTGCAGAGCAGCCAATACCATAGATGGAGGAAGAATGTACATGTTCTTGTAACACCTTTTTTATTGAGAGAAACTAGCTTCCAGAACTAATGCTAGGTCATACAGAGTGACCCTAATTCTTGCCAGAATCTGTCATCCTAGTGACTGATGCTGTGTAAAACTCTACCATCTCAGGCCTTTTCTTTTCAGCTAGGTATAAAAGACGTTTATGTGGTACAGAAAGGAACCAATTAAAGGGTAGGGTTTTCATTTGTTTATTGATTTTAAAGCCAGAATCTCAGGTCCTTATTAATTTTTGAAGCAGTCTTGATTTGAGACAGGCCCCTAGTTAATGTCAGCGTATGTTTTTCTTGAGCAAGGACATCAGGACTAGGATCAAAAATCTTTTAGTTGAGTGAAGAATGGGTAAAAATTGAGAGGATTCTCAGGATTCGTTCCATACAGAATAACCATTCTGTGGGGTTCACTCTGCTGCCTGGAATAATTTCTTAATTCTTCCCATGAAGGACAGTCTCTCCATTTGTTGACAGAATAAATCAACTTTATCAGTAGTTTATCATTTGCCTTTGTGAGTTTTCAGTTCATCCTATTCTGACTAAGTCGCCACTACAATTCTTTGATATACAGCTGGAAGGTTAAAAGGCTCCAAAGTACTTTTTTTCCTTCCTTCCTATTATTATTATTATTATGCTAAAGAGTTTCTCACAATCTTATAATATTTCTGTAAAAATATGCACTGTCTGGCACTCCAAGCCAGCCCTGACAATCAGCAGCATAGATGACTCATTCTGGTTGTACAGAAACATCATAACTGCTGAGCATCAACACATTAGCTAACAACTTGAACAGCATCTTTCCTGCTGCAGCTTGTGCGCACTCGGAATGAACCACACTAAAGTGAGCTGCCAATTTAAAAAAACTTATGGTTGTGTTTTCATCAGAGGCTGGCACCCCTTGTGAGTATGCACTCTCAAACCAATGTCCCAAATCAATATGGCCTTCTCAAATCAATGTAAAACTGAAGGTTACCAAACTACAGACCATTGATCTAGTAAGTCTGCCTGGCTGTTAGCTACTGGTAAGATACATGTGCACAGCTGTGAAGTTGTCAGTGTACACAGGTGTTACACTGGTAGTTTCAAGACTTGTAAAAGCACTGAGGTATTTCCCATGTGCACATCTGATTTCCATTAATAACAGGAGTTACAGGCCATGCTGGCTGTGGACTGTCCCTTTTAGAGTTCAAATTTTTGTAATGTTCATACATTTTTAGCCATTTTTTTCTGTTATCTGAGATTTTCATCTAATGGCAAATTAAAAAAAAAAAAAAAAAGTGAACAGAAGGCTGAAGAGTTCAGAAAACCTCATGAATGCATAGGATAAACCACAATTTGAAAGGAACACTTTGCTAAGCACACTTAGGTCTTACTGATTCCTTGGTAATATTTCCCTTTCTGAATCCTTTGTTCGTTCACTTATCCAGACCCCATATGAGCTACATTTTTCCTCTTCTGCAGAATTCATTTGACTTGGCTTCCAAGTATTTAGACAAATGTTGACATCTATTTATTTAAATGTGCATGCAAGGTACTTATCAGAGGAGAAAAGATGTGAGCCCTTGTGACCTGTTGTTGGGAGATGTTATAGTATTATTATCTTTCATTAGATCACCTACCTAATTTCAGCCTGTAAATCCCTAATGACAGAACCTTTTCTGTCATTTGTCATGAAGTTCTAGATATCACCTAGATTCTGAAGATGGGAACCTAATGGAAACCCTGCTGGGTCAAACAAATGATCCATCCCGTATTCTGTCTCTAGCAGTGGCAATAAGAGACGCTGCCTGAGGAGAGCGCATGAGCCTGACCTCTTTTTGTGTTGTACTCCTCGGTCATCCATGGTGGTTGGGCTAGGAGTGCTAGAGGCTACATCTCTAGCTGTTCTCTTTAGTATCTGTTTTTAGAAGTCTTGGCTGTAACTTGTCTAACCCATGTATGAACCTGCTGGTACAATATGGCTCCACAAGTGTTTATGGCAACAAGTTTACAACCTACTGTGTAAAAAATAGATGACTAATTTACTGTAATAATCACTACCTCAAAGGCAATAACACAGTTGCATTTTTAACACAGACCAGAAGTTTGCTCTACATTGGGCTACAGAAACATGGTACAAAATATTGATTCTTGTTCCATGGAGTCAAATATTTATTTAAATATCGAGCATTTAATATTTCACCTTCTTGAGTGGAACCTCCACATTACAGGAACCTTTGGGCCAGAAGGTGATGAGTGTCCATTTCAGTACCTTTAGTAATGTTGATTCCTAAACCTGAACCTTGTCAAGGGTACATCAATATTATGCGAAAACATCTTTTGTCTTTGTGTTATCTTCTTTTTGTCATAGACCATCCTGACCTCCATTAAGTTGGTGGAAAGGAAGGAAGCTCTAAGAGTATGCAGAGAATCTTCTTTCCCCGAGTAAATAGCAAGGCCTAGAGATATGCTTGAAATGGGTAGCTAATATTTAACTTACTCTTCCCATGTCGCTGGGAGATGTGGAAAGAGGTGCTGGCCAGTGGGTATGTGCTTTGGAAAGCAGTTCCATCTGTGGGGTGTTTGGCACCGTTCTCCCCCTTTCACGCAGCAGCTCTGTGTATTTTACAGCACATCCTCCTGGCAAGCTGTTTATGCTGCCTCACAGACGAATTCTAGATGTCTTAATATTTTACACAAAGGTTTGGATATCATTTTCCTGGCCAATATATAACATTAGCATAGGAAACAGTCTCTGCCCTGAAGAGGTTGCTGCCTAAGACAGAACCGCAACCTCTTGCTAGATACCCTGGGGTCATTGCTCGTATGGTCTGCAGTGCTTTCTCATTTTTCCCTCTCTGAGGCTAAGTGTTTTCCTTTCAAATCCTCACAAAAACAAAACAAAACAAAACAAAAAAAACCGCTGTTGTCAGAACACGGAGAAACATCAGATTACAGACTTCACCTCCAGAGCTGCTGAATGTCGTGGCAGCCTTAGCCAAGCCCCGCCTGTTGACACAGCTGAAGTAATGGGCTTGTTCCATTTGGCTATCACCCTCAGCGCTATTGTTCCAGCCGCCGAAGGAAAAGCTTGCTGTGACATTTCAAACAAAACGAATGGCCGTGCCATGTGGCATTGTTCTCCGCAGCACCAAGGACATCGCCGTCGGGACTGCAGTCACTGCAACCTTTTTCCTGAGCCTGTGCGCTCCTGCCTGCCTGCAGCCGGCTCCCCTTTCCTTCTGCAGGTCAGGGTTTTGGTTAGCATCGTGGGACTCCCTGAGCTCCCTCTAGTGGATACCTAATGCAGGCTCCAAGCTCTGGACTCTGAGGGTGGTGGTCTGTTTCCTAAAGGGAGTGTCAGGGAATGGACTGTCAGTAGCTGATCCTTTGTTTTTATTCTTTTAAAGGCCAAAGGTAAATCGGATGTATAGACCAGCTTTTTATGTCTGCTAAAGTACATGACACCAAGTACATTCATGGGAAATGATGAGATGGAATAGTTCTAACAGGGAACATTTTTAAATCTATAAGTTTTATAGCAGTGGTCTAGTACATTTATCCCTGTTTTCATGTGTGAATGAATTCTTTAAAGTTTTTTTTTTTTTTTTTTTTTTTTTTTTTTTTTTTTTTAAGTACAGCAAATGCCTGTGATCAACATGACCAGAATTATTTGCAATGATAACTTGAAATGTAATTTGATTTACAGTCATCAGGAGCAGCACCTAAAATTATCCTCAGAGATGAAATAAGGGGAGTGGAGTGGATTTTCTCAAGTGCTGAGGTCGCTTGGTAAACTCCTGCTTGTCAGAAGCATTTCATAGGGCTTGTTACTGGGACAAATTGAAGCACAAAACCAGAAAATGTTATCTGTTTTACAGACCAATTTGTCTGAAGGTGGAAACAAGTTAAGGAAGTGATATTTTAACTTTAGACGTATCTGAGCAAAATTTCAATCACTTGATTTTACAAAAGAAATTAAATTTAAGAGTTTGTAGGATTTTTTTTTTTTTTTAGCTGTTTTATCTATTTGGAATGTACAAAAGTTGTTGGCAGATAAACTTGAAAGCATCACTGTGTTGAAGCTCTGCAATGTTATCAGACTCAGCCACAGAGATTACATTTTAGTAATCTGTAATTTAGATTACATCAGTGGTGGAGAAACTCATGTTTGAAATGTATATTACATCTCAGCAGGTGGTGGTGTCCCCTGCCTTGCCTCGCCTCACCTCGCCTCTCCTCACCTTGCCTCCCCTTCCTTTCCCTTCCCTTCTTTTTCCAGGGCTTTTCTCAAATCAAGATGGACAGCTGTGACACTTCACCAGGACAGACTTGATGTTTTCCATCCAGTATCTGCTGCCTGACTTGTTCATGGATCAAATCCTATAGGGCCTGCTCCCCTGTGGAAGGCAGTTGAGGGCTCTCATTTTGCTCTTTAGCATCCCTTTCACTGCTGCCCCAAAGCTGATCCTCCAGCCATTCTTCTCTGCTCAGCTTTCTCTCTGTTTAACCTTTCCTGAAATCACTTCACCTGCTCTTACTGCTGAGATTTGAGTGACTCATCTTGGAAGGTGACATGTGAGACAAGTGACATTAAGATAATACAGTCGTCCAGTCCAATGTATGTCTGGACAGCCTGTGTCCATAATCATACCTCGGGAGAGAGCTGGCAGGATGAGGAGCAATGCTGGCAGGTTGTATTAGCTGGTGTTACTTCAGTGTTCAAAGTGAGGGAGTATGTAACTCATCATTAGCGTGGTTATTCACACCTTTGTAGCAGATATTTGGTAACTGGCTATAGATTGCTTTTTCTGCAGCTGACATTTTTTTTTTTTTCTTTTTTTTTCCTTGGGATTCCTGATGTTTATAATGGGAATCTATTTAGATAGATGTGCATAACCACAGACATGCACATGCATACATGCACTCAAACGTGGAGGCTTTGTTAACTGAAGTTAATTTCTGGTGTTTTTGTCTGTTTGTTTTAATTTCAATTACAAAACATATTTTTTTTTTTTCTATTGGTCTATTTCCACTGCTTTGTTTCAGCTTCATCTAATGCACTGGAACTCCACACTGTACAGCAGCATCGATGAGGCAGTGGGGAAGAAGCACGGCATAGCTATTATTGCTTTGTTTGTACAGGTAGGTTTTCTGTGCTGCAGTCGTTACCATGCACTGTCATTTGTGTGAGGAAAAATAGTTCCTTTACATTTTCTTTCATTTTTAATGATTTCGTAAAATAAAACAATGTGTTTTATTTTATGAAAATTTATTTTATTCTGCTGGTATTCTACTTGAAAGACATGTCTCTGTCATGCCTCCTGTGCACATGCTGATAAGTACCTCTTGTTTAAATACCATATTTAATGTATATTAGTTCAAGAAGGAGTGATATGTAGTCAAACCATCTTTTCTCTCTGCGCCTGGCTGTAAGTAGACATCCACTCACCATGCCTGTGAAGACAGAATGAGGACTGTCAGGAGGTGGAGGTGCTTCACTGTCTCTGATATGTTCTTCTCCTTTCCTGGCCTGCAGTGCAGGGATTGGGGAAATAGAGGAGAGGAGGAAAGAGGAAAAAAAAAAAAAGAAGGCTAAGAACCCACTGACCCAAAACCCAGTAGCAGAATTGTGCTTTTTTAAACACAGGTGCAAGTGTGTTTTTACACACAGCAGAATTGTGAGACAGGATCCCATTACTTCCTCAGAGACATCAGACCGCGACTGTACTGAGTCTTTCTGCAGATCTTCAGAGAAGCCTATGACATGGAGGCTTAAATCTTGCTGGGAGAAGGCATAATGCAAGCTGGGAAGCTAGGCCTATAATCTAATTGCTGCTGAAGGTTTTTCAAGGACTGCATCGTATAAAGAAGACCATCAGTTTTACTCCTCGAGCACCAGTTGCTCATCCTCCTCATGAAAAGTGGCAAACTGTTTTGTTTAAATAGGTTTATAGGAAAAGACTTAGAATTCATGCCTGGATCAAATGGTTTTTCTTCCACAGTGATATTAATATGTCATATTTCATAACAAGTTTATGAATGCCTTTGAGCTTTACCTCTGTTTGAATTTAAAGGTACATTGGTTACAGCTCCAACACGGAGATAGAACTACTAAAAATGGAAGCTAGGCGGTTTTCATTCCCTCAGTTTTGTATCCTGGAGGGCTGTGTCATAATTGCTTATGTAACTCACCTTTAATTCTAGCAGAGGTAACCTTTGAGTTAGTTAGAAAGTTATATATAAGTTCTTAAACAAATATGAAACTTAAATGATACATTTTCCCTTTCTGGTCTCTCTCTGTCTCCGTAGTCTGAAGCATTCCAAAGTGCATTTTCATCAGCCAGGAAAGGCTTCATATAATTAAAATTGACTAAGGAAGAAGAGTAGTTATGCTGTTTATTAAAGGAATGAGGAGAGGAAATTCAGTGACCATTTCCCACTGATGGCATGGAAATATAAGACTTTTGTACCACAGTTCTCAAATGCATCATTTAAAGGTTAATGAGAATATTTTCACCATCTTAAGTGACAGATCTTGGTGCAATTTAGAACCTACATTTTTGAAGTGATTTTGATATCTTCTACACACTTCGAAGGTTTTAAAATAAAATCCCATTCTGAAACAAAAGAAAACCCTTTTAAATTACTAGAAATAAAACCTACCTTTTGTTGATGTTTAATTATTTTCTTCTAGTATCTACTTTTCCATTTTATTTTAAAAAAATAAAAATCCAAAGGCCAACAATTTTTTCAGCATCCAGCTGTTCTGCTCTCTCTCATTCGCACTTAATTCTTCATGTCATATATGCACATGTTGGCAAAGAAATCAAGTGGAAGGCCATGCTCAGTCTTTCTACTTTGCCAATGCTACATAGAAAGTAAAAGCTAGGGTCTTTAGGTGGGTGATTTAGATCAGAAGCAGATGAAATCAGTGTGCAGAGTGAACAGTGTTCATGGAAACTGGTTTCTTTTGAAAGTTTTAAAAAACATTCTGTAAAGACAGTGCTGCAGAGAGCCATGCTTTTGCCTGCAAAATCCCAGGGATGCCATGAGGGAGGGGCTCTGCCATTCTGCACTCTGCAGGCAGGAAAAAAACTCCCCTGAGCCTTAGAGACATGTTGAGCCAGATTTGCAGCACTGTGGGAACAAATTCAAAAAGTGTCTGTCGTGTTTGTTCACTCTGTTCCTTTCTGTGTACTTTTCTGACAAAAACTGGTAAGGACAAACTGTATCCTTGGCATTTATATGTCATAGAGCTGCATGATTTTGAATTTACATGCAGTATATGCTGCAAAACAGGCCTAGTCAAAATTTACCAATCTTAACTGTGACTCTTTTTCTTGCTCTGTCAGTTTTTGTCTCTGCTTTAAAGTTATTCAGACCTTGTTAAATTTTGGCTGATGCCTTTATAGTAATTTCATTGTTTGGAGTTGTCATGTATCAGTGTATTTGGTTAATACAAGGTTGGGTAGCTTAAGTAAAAACAAGTACAGAACTTACTGTTCTGTTTGACTTCTGTGTTTCACAATTTCAGAAATAGCAAAACACTGAAATTCATCTTTGCTGTTGTATTTCAGATAGGAAAAGAACATGTAGGCCTAAAGGCTGTAACGGAAATTCTTCAGGACATCCAGTACAAGGTAAGGCATCAGCTGAAGAAATGTTTCCTTCACAGGCCAGAGATGAAGTAAGTGAGTGAAGGATGGATATGAAACCCCGAGGCCAAGAGAATGTTTTCAGACTTATTTGTAGTAAAACCACATGTGAAAGCCATAGTTCAGTGGCCTGTATCAAAAGCTCAGTATTTTACAGTATTTTCAGATAATGTACAATCTGTGTAGTTAACCTCCTTTGTCTGATGTCCAGAATGTTTGATCTCCTACACTAGCAACTGATTTCAAGTACTGCCTTTCTAGTGATTATGGAGTCAGTGTGACTGTAAGCACTGCAACATGCTTAGTGAACACTAGTAACAGCATCTCCAAACTTTTCTGGTTTTAATTCATAGAGGAAAAAATAGATAAACACCTGTATTAAGTTGCAGTGGGAAATCAGCAAAAACACAGTGCTACCTTGTCAGGTGGATTATGTGTTGGGATGCTGAAGAACAGATTAAAGACATATCTAGATTGAGGAGATCTGAGTGCTCTCCAGGATGCTATCTAACACTATCTTATACTATCTTGGGCAAGCTACTTCCATCTCTCTCTGCAAAATGGGAATAATCATACTTACCTTGATTTTAAAGCAATTTGAGATATATTAATGAAAAGTTCTATATTGTTCTGGAGAGACTAGCCATTCACTTCAGTGGGTGCTGAAATATAGAAAAATGAGAAGCTGTTATGAGAATTTAAAATCTTTTCTTAGGCAAATAATATATGGTAAGCTTCAGTCATGATGTTTAATATTACAGACTCATTGTTTATGAAGGTGACTTTGAAAACATTAGTGTACAGAACTGTGCAGTTTCATTACTGAAGACAGCCAAATAGATGAAGGTGGTGGGAAGCTTCATCATTATGAGCATTTTTTTCTACTAGTGGCTTTTGCAGGGCCAGCATCAAACTGACTTTCTGCACACATAAAATTTTCTTGCCTTAAATAGGTGAATCCAGAATTTAGTGTTTTCTAGATCAGTCAAGGAAAAGCTCACTTTCTCCCTTGTTTTTTTTTTTTTCAACTCATTTTGTATGGAACCCTGAATTCATGTAGAGAAAGAATTTTAAGGCTGGGGCCTGGAGGGAGCACAAGTACTAGAGGCAGAAAGTTAACTAATTGCTGAGATAATCTTAGAAGTAAAACATGTATTCAAACAAACAAACAAACAATGAAATCCACAACTGTTTGTGTACTTGCAAGGACAAACACAGTGATGATTAAATGGGGAATGTTAATGAGATTGCTTTGCACAGGAATTCAAGGTTTAATGTTAGCAAACACACAGTGTTTTGCATTACCATTCATCATCATTTTAATAAGAAACTAGAGATGAGATTGATTTGTATTCATTTTTTCAGGGAAAGTCCAAAACTATACCCTGTTTTAATCCCAACTCTTTATTGCCAGGTAGGTGCCTTTATTTATTTCTGTATGGGTGGATTACTAGCTAATTGCAGAGGCTGAAACAATCTCAATCTAAAGAACAGTCTAACTGCAAACCTGAGAGTGAATCCCATCAGGTGATAATGCATTTTCCACCTAATGGTGCTAATAGGAGTAGGGAAGAAGTCCCTTTTGAACTTGGGATAAATTCACACTTCTGTCATGCGAGTGGAATGTGATATTCTAGACAGTGCCCTGCTGGCAACATTGTGGCTAGATTTCTTGATGATTTGTTATCCCTCCTAGAGGGAGAGTGATGTGTAATCCTTTCTCTACTTCTGCATGAAATATGAAGATGATTTCCTTAAAGAGAGGCTTGTTATAACTTCAGAAAATGTAAGGTTGCCCATTATCAAGTTAGTGTTTTGTAAGCAACAAAAGACAATGCCTTAATGCAATGGCAGTTGTATAGGATACGGGGGGGGTAGTGTCAGTGGGAGGCAAATTCCAATTCATATAGCCAAGGGTAACAATAAGAAAAAACACTCCACCTTGTCTTGAAAAAAAGTGACTTCAAAAAAATGCATTTCTACAAAACAAATATTTCTGCAAGGAATCTTTTGAGCTAAATTTCATGCCATAGTAGCAAGATATTTAAACTAATTTTCCAAATAACCGTGGTCTATATTAAACTTTTAATTATATAAAAATAATGTGGTTTATGTTGCAAAGTCAAGTGCTCAGCATTTAGGAATTGCAGGAATTAAGGCTGGCTGCCTGTGTCCATTCATATACATGCATGATAATACATATTTTACCAGAATTTATTTTTACAGGACCCCTGCCTCACAGTTCCTGATGCTGATCAAGTCACATAAGCCAAAATTTTCATAAGTGATCTCTAATTATGTGTTCCTCATTTTCTAGGTGGCCGACTTGAGATCATGGGGTCTGATTTGCAGAAGTGCTGATTGCTTACACCTGCAACTGAAGTGAATGGGAGCAGTGCTCTGACTGCATTAAGTGCTAGAAAGTTAACTACTCTGAGAAATCAGGTTCTAAGCATCTCATATTAAACACTTCAAATGAATAGATGCATTTGATCTTAAACTTGCCTCAGTTCCCCAGCTTTAAAAATTGGGAGTAGTCTGTCCTTTCTCACCACACTGGGGTGCTGAAAGGATAAACTTACATACATGAAGCACTCAGACACTGAAGAAATGAGTGCACTAGAAATGAAAAATCAAGAAAATTAGTCTTTCTAGGAAGCAGGGGTTGAATAGCATGGGAAAAAGAAGACCTATGACCATATATTATGCTGAGAAAGCCAAATATTAGCTGCTGCTTTTCAAGATAGAATCATCCATCTTTGCAAAAAAATGATGAAAGCTTCTCTAGAAATTTCATATGTGATCATGTAATGAGACAGTGTCATAATGCATGCACAGGATGGGCTGAATTAATTCTTGCAGTTCTTAACTTTGAGTGCTTGACAATGCAACTTTCTTGCAATGGATTTGCTATGTAATTCCATAACTGAGAATGAAAATGATATCGGCAAACCAAAATCCATTCACTGACAATCACAGGCCTCTTTAGCAAGTTTTAATTCTAAGGACATTCCTCTTAGCTAGTAGTGAAACGGCAGTAACAGGTTAGGTCAACCAAGCAAGTTTATTCCAGTTCCCATCCCCCCATCCTGTCCTTGTCAAGCTAGTCACAACCTTCCCCTGGGTCTCCATGTCACAATTAACTACTCTTTGTCTCCAATTGCTCTCTAGGTTTGTTTCTTTTCCCCTCTTTTACAACCAAGCAGTTTATTCTACTTCTTTAGCTGAGTCAGGAAGTCATTTATGATTATGGCCTATAGCAGCAAAGGACAACCTTGTGTAGTTTCAGTTAAGTGCGGTGTGACTGGAATGTCTGGGCAATAAAAACTGAAACGATTAAAATATGTTGTATGTAAAATTAAAACTCTGCTGAGATAAACTGTTGTATGTTTTCATGAGAGACAACAGAGTAATCTCTTAAATAAATACTGATTTTTTTCCTGTGGAGTCCAGCTCACTTTCCAAAGCTAGCAGGCACTAGTGCATCTCAAAAAATATGTCACCAGAATTATGAACTGAAAAGTTTGGTTTGGGCTGTTTTCACTGCTTTTGTTTTTCTAAAAAGTGAAGTAAATTCATCTTTGAGACATACCCTAAATGTAGAATTAAGTTACAATTTTACACATCCCCTCTACCTTCAAAATGGGATGCCTCTTAACTCTAATGTTTTCTGCTTGTTCTAGGGATAAGGGATTGATATTTTAATCCAGCAGTGAACTTCAAGCTCCATGCAATAGTGGGTTTGAAATTCTGCATGACCAGAGTGTTGAGAAGAAATCCAATTCCTTCATTTGTTTTTCAAACATGGAGCTAGGCCCAAAGGAGAGCAGGTCAAACAACAGTTATTGCAGTAGAGAATGTGGAGTTGGGAAAGCTGGAGGCTCTTTCCCAAGATATGGTTTATTTGCTCTGTTAGTTTAAGGAGTTGTGCTCATGTTATTTGCCATGTCTATAAAGTGGCATTTTCATCTTTAAAACATTCATCTACAGGGAGAAGTTACTGTTATGTAATAGCTGTGTGCTCATGTGCAGTCATATGAGAAAGCATTGGACAGTGCTTGGCAGGTCATAAATTCACACCTTACCTTACTGCATACTAACTTCATCATAGGAGCAAGCCCATGGCTATCATAAGTCGTCATAATTAAAAGACACAATCCTTTTCCTTAGTGTCATTAAAATTCCACGTTTCTTTTAATTTCAGATCCTCTCCTGCGTGACTACTGGGTATATGAGGGCTCCCTCACCATTCCACCCTGCAGTGAAGGTGTCACCTGGATATTATTTCGCTACCCTTTGACTGTGTCCCAAGTGCAGGTAACAGCTGTGCTTAAAGTGACCTTGGAATATGGTTATGAGCTAAAGGTTATGGCGTGCAAATATATATATCAGGGCATTATATTTGTTCTCCATGAAGATCCCATTAGATCAGTACATGGCTTTTCAAGTAAAGGTTAAGCCTTTTGAGTCACTGAAGGCAACGCAAAGGTCAGAGATGAAAAACGTTATCATTTATAATATGCATTTAAAATAATTCTGTATTTAAGTGAAAGAAAAAGAAAGAAGTCAACGGGCAAAAGAAATTCAGTTCTTTGTAATTGTAAGCTTCCAAATATCATTGCTTTTTGATGTTAAAGGAACAAAAAAGCTCAGGGAGATACTGTGTACTGTGTCCCAGAGAATGAAAAATGTTAACATTGTACAAGCTAGCTATATTGTGTTCAACTATATTTATCTTACCTTGCTGTTTTTTAGTTCTATTTTATAATAAATGTCAAGTGGAAACTACCTGTTTAAAGTTGATTTCACATATATGTATTTTTAAGTATATTTTTTGTAATATCTAACAGTCACATAAGTATTTCTATATAAGAAATTTCAAGCTTGTCAACAAATAATCCCAATAAAACAACAAAAACTTCCAATGATTATTCTCCTGCAGCCTATGAGACCCACCTGGAGAAATGTGGGTATATTTAAGTGAAATTATCTAAAATCCTTGAAGCTGAATGCACTAATTTTCTCCACTGAAGGATGTGCAAACAGAAGGGAAAAAAGCATAAAGGTGATAAATTTGTATTATTTCAGCTTTAATAATCTAAAATTTTGCTAGTAACCCCAGCAGAATATTTTAACAACATACCATTTTAAATCAGCAATTTTTATTTTTTTTTTCCCACTTGAAGAGTGGATTCTGGTTCTAATCATAGGATAAAAGTGATAGTTCCCAATAAGCTTAATTGTATGTTACCTGCCAATTAAATGTATTTTATCAATCACTAATCTGTTATTTATTTATTTATGAAAGGATAAGTCTTATGGCTGCTTACTACTGAGTAAATGGAAACAGAACTCTGTTGGCACTATTAAATTCAGAATAACTTTTAAAAACAGTGCATTTTGTAACGTGTCAGCTAATTGGTCAGATATGATATGGATAAATAAGAGGACTTAATCAAAGGTGTAACAATCATAGCCATTAGACCAACACATTGTATAACATTTTAGTTCATGTTAGTTACATCTTTTGTATTCTTTATTCTTTTATAATCCAGTCAGTGGACAGAGGAGGGTATAGTTCAAGCCATGCATTTTCTGGGAGATGATGTGGGAGGTGAATGAGGGAGGAATTATGCAGAAAAATGAAACTTTAATTAATGTTTATGTTCTTTCACCGCAAGAAAACAAAATGTTGGAATGTGGTATGAAGGGGATAAATCTTCAGAAAAGAAATACTGCGCAGTGGTGTAACAACCTGTGATTCAGTACTGCCTTCTTGCTTTGATTACTGAGCACATCTTGCTTACCTTTCTTTAACAGAGAGCCTCTGTTACATAAAGTGTCTGGGGAAAAGAGAGGGATGCATTACTATGACCTGCTGTGGCTGAAGGGTAAATGGTCTTTACTGTTGCATTACCTTGGTTGGTATAAACTCAGTCCAACAAGAGCATTGCAGTGATGAAGGGCTCACAAGTCATGGAAGGGCTTAGGTAACAAGACCACCCTGCCACTGACATAGTGTGCAGCAAAGATGTGTCTCTGGAACAGAGAGAGATTGGAGTAGACATGCCAAGATGATTCACAATACATGAAGAGATTTGGCAAACCTGATTCCTGGAGTTTTATTACTGACTTGTGTGGGAAGGAGATCAAACCTTGTCTGAAAAGTCGCATCCTGAAGTATTCTTTTTGCACATTCTTGCCCTGCTTTTGTGTTTTTATCATCCTCACTTATCTTACATTAAAATATACAGCACAGAAAGAACTGCTTTGACTACTTTTGTAAGACCCCTTACCCATGAGGTACACTGCTGGAATACAATGCAAGAAAATAGAAAAATCTCTCCCATTAGGCCAGCAAAGAGCAGGAGGAAAATTGAAAAAAACTTGCTTGTTCTTCTCTCCACTATATATATATATACTTTTAATAGGACATTTGTGAATAATGTGCTTTTTATTCACTGAAGCCCAGAACAAATACGTTGTCTAAGCCAGTCAGAATAGGAGTTTTACACAATGGTGAAGTGAGGAGCTGTTGTTCTGCTGTACTCATTGTTGGAGTTAACTGTTTTTGTATTGAATGGCGAGATCTCTAGTTCTTTTGTCTACTTCATTCGAAGTTGAGTCCTAAAGGGCAGAAATAGTAACTAGCATTTGAAACTGGAGTGGGAGTTGTGCAAAATTTGTGTAGTCTGTGAAATAAAACAATCTGTGAAGTTCATGGTATTTTATTCACTGAGAGACAGGTCTGTTTTCTTGGAAGGTGTGATGAAGGCATGTGAAATTCTCAAGTAGAAGGTAATACTTCTGTTTCTCACGTAAAATAAATGTTCATACAGAAAACTTGCAGATATTCTTTGTTTTGTGCGTTCTACTCTTCAGCTAATATTTAAGTAAAACAGAATAAAGCAATGTTCAGAATCTGACTATTGGGAAGTGGCAAAAACATTCTTGCAAAGTTCTCCAAAATATAAGCTAACTTTATTTTCACTCGGTAGAAACCTGATTGTTAACATTGTGGAATCACTCTTTCACTTTGCTTCTGAATTTCAGCGTGAAAAGTAGAGTCATACTTAGGGACTACTGGGTGTAGATGGCTATTCCTGTTAAAAAATGTGTGAATATTCAAGAATGTTTATCTGTGTGCCTCTAGAGTATCTATATCCTCTACAGGGTGTACTTTACAGCATTGTCACGTGAGGCGTTGGCATAAGATGGTGAAGAGGAAATAGTAAATGGTTCCGTATTAGATGAAGCAGTATGAATAGGGCATACATATTTTCTTTTCACATGGAAATTTAATATGAAAAGTACCATCAGCACAGCTAGTGTCCTTTTCTGACAAAACCACTTCTCAAAACTGAAGCATGCCACCAAGTATGTCACCAAGTCTCTGACAGTGGGGTCTGAACCATGATATGAAAGATTGAGCAAGGAGACTGGTGGGCTCAGAAGCAATTACCCCTCCAGAGTGGGGCTGCAATTCCTGACTTCCCTGAGGAATGGATGTGGGGATCCAATCAGTCTTTTCTGACTGAGGAAACTGGAAGCTGCTTTGTGAAGAATACCTCCTGGAGAAAGATTTCACTACAGGGACTGGGGCAGAGCATTTGTAGTTGTAGTAGTAGATAATTCACAAATGCCAGGTTTGCAGAGTCTGCTCTTCCCTATCCTTCATCTGTGTTTGTTTAAGTATTTCATTTTCAAAAGATCAAACAAAAGACACATTCCTGTAAAATGCCCCTGCCTCTTCCAAAACTACAATTATTTCAGACTTCCCATAGTTGATTCAGTTTAGTGATGGTGAAAGATGGTACAATACTAATTTAGTGATTTAACAGCATTTGACTCCTGAAGACTTTTTCAGTTCTGAAGCCTGTAGTGGGTTTGTTTTCAGTTTGCTTTTGATAAACATTAAAACAAACAAACAAACAAACAAAAAACACAAACAAACAAACAAACAAAAACAAAAACAAACAAACAAACAAAAACAAAAACAAACAAACAAACAAAAACACAAAAAACAAACACAAAACTTCCAAAATAGGAATCTGCTTCTGAAAACATTTTCAAGGACCTTCTATGGTTCTTTCTGTTTTTCATCTTTTCAGTCTAAACTATTGCTTTATATCTCAGCTGCAAGAAACAGAGCAACATTCATTTCTAAGCACGTTGGCTTTTGAGGAAAAAGCAGCAGAGCAAAACTAGCCTCTAAATCAAATATAAAATATATAAAATATAAATCAAAATAAGTCTGTATCATTTCTGCTTTAGAGTGGAAAACAACAATGAAGGTGATTGTCATCCATTGCAGAAAGAAAGTATTCTCTGCAAGCAATATAAGAATAAAAATGTCATTACTTAGATTAGTACCTCATTTCCTTTAATTTTGGAATCACACTTGCATTCTCCCTTTAACCCTTCATAGGGTGTTTTTCATGGAGAAATTCATTCTCTGCAACCTCTTAGATGATAAAATGATTAAATACTTCAGGGTCCATTTTGCTTTCTGTATAGTTTCAGTTTCAAGTTCCAGCTGAGCTAATAGTGAGACACGACAGGGTCGGTGCTGATACAGAGCCTTCAACTACATTTGCTGTATCCAGCTAAGGTAGCTTGACAAAATGCCAAAGCAAAAACAAACACAATTTTTGGAGTAATTTTAATTACATATGCAAAAGACTAGACACAGCACTGTTGAACAGTAAGGTATAATGTTGCTGAGAGATGCATTGGTTTTCTTAGCCTTATGTCACATAGAGCTTGATGCTTATACGAGGGATGAAGATGGAAGCTCTGACACTGTCCACTACATCAGGTTAGGGTGAAATCTAAAACGAGTCCACCAAAAATACATTATTTTGGACCATTTGAAAAGTTTTATATTGATTTTTGATTATATTTGATTTATATATATATATTTAGCACCTATACCTACATAACTTTTGAAGTGATATTTCCTTTTGATTTCAAGAAATAACATATTGTTATGTATAATATGTCACAGACTTCCTCTACAGTTCAAAGCCTGTTTAAAATTCTCCTGGTTTAGCAAATAATTTTAATTTAAATGAAGCAACAGTTTCACACAATAAATAAATCACTGGAAGAAATACAAAAGTTTCCTGTTGACTGAGCTATTCCTGTACTTCTTTGAGGAAGACCATAATGATTACTTTAATGTCACAACTGTGAGGTTGATTTCATGGGGATGTAATCTACAGTGGGTAAAAGATGATGGATCCCAAAAGAAATTATGAAAGCACAAAGGATATGTTTGCTAAACCACATGCATAGAAGTTCTTATTTTTCTCTATTTTGACAGTGCTGATATATAGATATAATGATGTTAGCATATGGTATCTGAGCGCTCCAGGTTTCAAAGCTGCAGAAGTGACAGGAAAAGTTGATTTCAATCATTAGTCCCATAACAAAGAATGTATCTCAGCTTCTTCATGTCTGTTTTTCTGCCTTTCAGATAGAGGAATTTCGTAGACTGAGGACACATGTTAAAGGTGCAGAACTTTTAGAGGGCTGTGATGGAATCCTAGGAGATAACTTCAGACCAACTCAGCCACTTAGCGACAGAGTCATCAGGGCTGCATTTCAGTAGCAGAAGAGGAAAAACAGCAAAAATCAATTTTTATTTAGGTAAGTAAAAGCTTAGCAGAAATATCAAAACTTTGAAATAATTTTCATAGGGGAGATATTGCCAAAGGAAAAAATGAGTCAATTTCAGCTAATATTATGATATATTTTCACAACTATAACGTTTGACACTACTGTTTTATTTTATCCTGTGGCATAACACATTGGTTTTCCTTTCTGAAATGCCAATAATTGGAATAATTGGGTTCTTTACTGGCTGGAATCTAGTATGTGATTTAGTGAATTAAAATCTTTCTATTGACTTCAGTAGGCAGTTGTAGGCAAAGTTAGTTCGCAGTTACTTCTTGTAGCTTTAAGTTTCTCCTACTGCAATGAGCAAGAGCACATTATGCCTAGGGTTGTGTGATAGATTTGCCTACTTCTAAAGGTCTAAAGGACACTGATTTCTTCCTGTTTTAAGACCAGTCACTGGTGAATCTTGTGATCTAGTGTTCTGTTAAACAAAGTACTGGTTACTAGTTCTGGAGGCCCTTTGGAGGTCCTTTTTTTTTTTTTTTTTTTTTTTTTTTTTTAAATCCCTTTTTCCTGTTTTAGAATGCTGTACTTTCCCAACCAAACAATGAATCTTGGGCAAAACCAGTGCAGATACAAGAGGAGATAGTTAAACAACTTCAGTCATGGCTGATTTTTCATGTTACATCATTCCCCAAAGTAGTTGCTGCTTCTTATCCTCAGTGATGCTTTTTTCTTTCATTGGCTCTCAGAGCAAGGATGACTTTGGATTCAGTACAGAAGAGCTAATACACACGTGAACTTGTATTATCCACACATGAGTTATTAAAACCGCCCCTGTAGTATTCCCTTAGCTTCTATCAATTACAACATAAATTCCCTTAGTACTCAACTGTTACTCCTAAAGCTCATTACACTTAGGTAATCAATGCTTTACTATAATGAAAACCCTGGTAATGAGATTCTTAGAGTTAAAGAAAATTTGCTATCAAGACAGCTAGTTACCTTGATCAGTCAGACACCGACATTTACGGTTGTTTTTGTAATACAGTGGTCCCATCTTGATACCAATAGTATGAAAGCTAACCTAGAAAATATTTTTAAAAAGAATGAATCTGTTCACTTACTTTCTTTAGTAAGTCCTGCTACATTTTAGCATAATAGAAATGTTCATCTCCTACTCTAAAATAAACTTAAAAAAAATAATAAAAACCATAGGGTACTCTGGTAGAATCTATTATATAAAGGCATCAGTTTTTCTATCTGCACATTTCTTCAAAGCCATATGCTTATAATAGAAGCAATTCTTCCAGAGTTTCACCTGGAAGCATGCTGCTGAAAGGTTTTTGATATACACTGTAGGGTACAGACATTTATTTGTACATTAAACTCACGCACTATCTAGGTCAGTGATGGAACTGCCTGTTTCACTTCAGGCTCTGTTGTGGGGTTAAACTTCAGAATATGCTCTGGATCCCATACCCAACTTCATATAAAGTTAACAAATGATCAAGCAGTAGATAGCACCTAAAAGAGATTAATAATTAAGTGCTTCCAAAAACGGATCTGTTAAAAACTAGTGGGAAGATTGTCTTTCCCTCTGCACTTGACAAATTATTTAGTGGTCTGGGACAGTGGCCAACAATTTTAATGTTCTTTTGATATAGTGTAAGCATTCAATATAACATATGCATCTAAATATTTTAATGTGTTTATTTGTATTTTATAACTCTATTTAATATTAGCATCCCAGAAGTTAAGTAAAGAAAGCAAAATACTAGTCCTTTTATTAATATTGCTTTCTCATTCCCATATTTAAATTTGGGCACATCCTGAAGCCCAATTCTCAATTACATAGTTCTCTGCAGTCACAGAATGTCGTCACTTTAATCTTGAAATAGATGATTCAAATTCATCCAGGCTTCTGCATTAAAATTACGTGGGAAAATCATAGCAATATTAAAGTACAATTTTTCCCAGAGAATGAATAATGCCCTCAGGCCAGTGCAGGTAATTCAGGTCTCTAACAGTGAAATTACTTGACACTCTGACTTTGAATTTTAAGCATGAAAGAGCTTCCCTTTACAATGCTGGAACTGAAATGTGAAAATTTTCCTTTTGCTTTCATGTTTGAAATTTTATTACATTTGTCGATACTTTTGATGAATTGTTATAAATAACAAGATTTATCTTGGCTATGCTTCACAAAATAATCTGCAGTTTTAATTCCCAAATGATGGAATTTTTAATGTGAAATGCCAGTGTTCACTGTTGGGTTGTGTTAATTATAGACTCTTAAACACTGAGAAAGGACTGTGACTCTGAGCATTGTGTAGCCCACAGAAAAATCTCTTGATTGCCTCTCTTCTGCACTTTCTCCTCAGAAAAGAAAATAAACAGTCTTACCTATTTTGTTGTGGTTTTCTCAGACTGCTCTCTCCAGGTGGGAGGTGTTGAGGAACAGTAGCTCCCCACACGTACCTCAGACATCCTCAGAAAAGATAACTCCCCTCCTTCCTAGGAATGAGTAACGGTCCTTCAGCTGGGGCTTCTAACATGGGTTATGAAGACCCAGTAGTGGACGGGGAAGTAATAGTTTGCAGAGTTGGATCTACATAATGATTACTTCCAAGAGAAAGTATTGCTTGCTTTCAAAAAGGACACTACCTTTTATTTTAAAGGTCATAGAATCATAGAATCATAGAATCATAGAATATCCTGAGTTGGAAGGGACCCTTAAGGATCATCAAGTCCAACTCTTGACACCGCACAGGTCTACCCAAAAGTTCAGACCATGTGACTAAGTGCACAGTCCAATCTCTTCTTAAATTCAGACAGGCTCGGTGCAGTGACCACTTCCCTGGGGAGCCTGTTCCAGTGTGCAACCACCCTCTCTGTGAAGAACCCCCTCCTGACGTCCAGCCTAAATTTCCCCTGCCTCAGCTTAACCCCGTTCCCGCGGGTCCTGTCACTAGTGTTAATGGAGAAAAGGTCTCCTGCCTCTCGACACCCCCTTACGAGGAAGTTGTAGACTGTGATGAGGTCTCCCCTCAGCCTCCTCTTCTCCAGGCTGAACAGGCCCAGTGACCTCAGCCGTTCTTCGTACGTCTTCCCCTCAAGGCCTTTCACCATCTTCGTAGCCTTCCTCTGGACACTTTCCAACAGTTTCATGTCCTTTTTATACTGTGGTGCCCAGAACTGCACACAGTACTCGAGGTGAGGCCGCACCAGCGCAGAGTAGAGCGGGACAATCACCTCCCTTGACCTACTAGCGATGCCGTGCTTGATGCACCCCAGGACACGGTTGGCCCTCCTGGCTGCCAGGGCACACTGCTGGCTCATATTCAACTTGCTGTCTACCACGACCCCCAGATCCCTCTCTTCTAGGCTGCTCTCCAGGTCTGGTATGTCTTGAGTATTACAGTTACAAACACTTCTTTTCTGACATGATGCTCTTCTGCCAAGACTGCTGGAACTCCTGTCTGTAGAGCTTTCAATATTTTCTCTTTCATTTCAAGCCAGTGTAGTGCAAGCACTCAAAGAACCTTGAGAAACATTATTTTCCTGTGGCCATAACACTCTGTCAAGAAAAGGAGACAAATGTTCCTTTATAAGTGGTGTATACACAGGCATAGGGAGAGGTTGTGTAAAAGGTCTAATTACTTTTGACTGAATCAGAATGCAGGCTTTCTGCATGCCACGCTCATAAATCTTTTGAGCATCTGCTTTTCAGCCTTGATTGAAACCTTGACAGAATTGAGCCTTTTGTGGCTTATGATCAAATGGTATATGTTGATCTTTGATGCAATTTGCAGTAGCTTGTTGAATTGAAGGTACAGATGATACAAACATATATTGTGTAATCTCAGGTAAAGAAAATATTGTTATTTTTTCAACTGTTCCTTTATTGTAAGAGAGAACAGATCTCAAAATAGCCGCCTCCAATTCTGGAGCAAAGTTCGTCTAAGATGAAATAGAGATATTAAGGAGGACACAGCAGGTAGAACTTTGTAGCTCCACTGCTCTTTTTAACCTGTTCGGTTTTAGGATAGGTTTTTGCTGCTTAGTTGACCTCTTTTGGCTCTGCTTTTCCACTAAAAATGCATCTCTATCCTATAGCCTGGGGTTAGCAAACCTCTTGGATCTGTTCATTGGATTTTTTGAAATATATTGTTTACAGAACAAACTTTACATCCTTTCTTTTCTGCAATTGCTGAAGTTTTCACGTTTCCATAGAAATAAAACTTTTTTTTTTTTTTTTCCTTGTTTATAACCTATTTTAGTCATATCCAATAGAATAGTGATAGAGCTAGTCAGGTGACAGGGAGTTTGTATGGAAAGCTCAGTGCAGATTTGCTTTCAGATATAGAAGGTAAAAAAAATTGAATTTAATTTTAGATTGAAGAACAGTAGAATCACAGAATAGTTGTGGTTGGAAAGGGCCTCTGGATATGTGTTAGTCCAATCTCTGGCTCAAAGCAGTGTCAACTATAGTGGGTTGTTCAGGGTAATATCCAATTGGGTTTTGAATAATTCTAAAGCTGAAGACTCCACAACATCTTTGGGCAAGCTATTTCTTTGTCTGAGTGCCCTTAGAGTAAGAGAAGCTTACATGAGATTTTCTGTATTTCTTTTAATTATTTTTTTGTGGTCTGTTGCTGGACTCTTTCCAGTATGTCCATGTTTCTCTTGAACTGGGGAACCCAGAACTAAATCCAGCACTCCAGACATCTCACCAACGAGGAGTAGTCATGAAGGATCATCTCCCTTGACCTGCTGGCAATGTACTTTCTAGTGCAGCCCAGGAGGCTGTTGCATGGGTGCATTGTTGGCTCATGTTCAACTTCTTGTCTAGCAGGACCCCTATATCCTTTTCTGAAAGGAAAGAGAGGAGGAATAGTAGAGAAAAAAGACATAAATGTTGTCATTAAAACACCAAGTTTGTGCTAGGCCTGTAGAACAGGAAGGGGTAATTTAGGGTGGGAGGAACAGTGGCTGCATGCTTGTTACTGCAGGGATTGCATGATTTCATGAAGGAATAAAAGAGACTGCATGCCTCATACCGCAGAGACTGTCTGGATGATGTTGTGAGGTACAACCAAACAAGCAGAAATTGGCACAGCATTAGGTTCACAGTATAAGCTAAGGAGGGAGGACAACATGGTGACCGTATCTGGTGCATTTTGTGAGTGCATAGTGCAAACTACTCACTTTTGAAGCTACTGAGCTGTTCTTGTGGCAGCAAAACTATGCTGCCCTTTCCACGTGAAACTGAACAAGGAATCAGCAGTGCTGGTGGGAATGAGCTATCACTAAATAGGTAGTGGTACATTCCCCTCTTTGTGGCATTGTGCATTGTATGGTAGCAGTAGAATACAGTATATGAAAGGATATTTAGAGTATTTACAGAGTGAGCTGTGAAGCAGTGCCTTGCCTTTGAGAAACAGGGTTGAGTGGAATGATGCTATAGTCTGTATTTCTTTGCCTAAGTAGATCTCAGTGAACTTCACATTTGAAAGGGGGTTCACATTACCAATGACTATGTCATTGCTCTCAGTTACTAATAGCTTTTGTGGTTCCTAAAGTTCACAAACAAATTACTCTGAGAAAGTTCCAACACTGAGGAGTTTTATGGTTTCCTGTTGTGTTGATCCAGATCTGGAGTGAGCTTTCAGCAGCCATGCATCATTATGCTACTATGGCCATTCTTCTCTCTTTCCTGGTATTAAAAATAAAACAAAAACAAAAAACAGAGGTTATCAACACTAGCTCTTTAGAAATACAATGATTTCCTAGATACGATGAAATGTGAATAATTATGCTGCTTTTCATCAAGTGATTTTTCATCAGTCATTATTTGTCTCCATGAGGTCAAGTTTTTCTCTTGAAAGAGAGCTGTTTAATTGTTAAGTTTCAATCTTTGAGACACACAGCATCACGCTATCCACACAACCAACTACTGTTCTTCTGTTTTTGAGAGCTTATGTATGGTGCCCAGCACACTGCTGCCACTTCAGAGTACTTGAGAGTGAGCTTACGTTTGAGTAACTATGGGACAGAGAGCCAAATACCTTTGGCTTGTGAGCCACACACCATAATTGAAGAGCTACTGGAAGCATACTGCCAAAAACTTTGGAGAGTTTAGGGGACAGAGAGCTTCAGGAATGGCTGAAAGCAATCTTTTCAGGTTGCTTCCCACTACTTCATTGCAACAGAAGGAAAAGGGGTGTGCAGATTAACCCTGTAAGGTCCATCTAAAGCTAAACAAAATCATAGGGTAGCATAGGAATCAACCCCCTGCTATGTGCTTCAGATAAGATACTTCATGTTGACAAAAGCTCCCAAATTTCTTGGCCTGTGCCTCTCTATCAACACCACACATTCAACACCACACGTTCCCCAATGCACTGCCTTCATCAGCCTTTTTATGAAGAAAAAAAAAAAAAAAAGTACAATTCCCAGCTGCTTACCATAACTCGTGTATGGTTTGTACACTACTGCTTGGAAACTGAAAACTTACTGAGGAGCACCTGTCATAAAAAAACTTTCTCACAGCATGTTTGTTGGCAATTTCAGCATGAAAGCTAGGTGGAACTGTGACATGTTTTATTCACTTATGGGGAAAATGCTGCAGATCAGCGTCGAGGCAAAATGGTCTGAAGCTTAATCATCTCTAATTGAACTACACCTGATTTTTAAAGTATATAGACTATAGATTAGTATGTGTAATATATAGTAATGTAACAGCTCTCAAATGTTAAGGGTATTAGAAGGACATATAAGTACATGCATCTGGCTACAGAAACAGAGAAGAAAGCCCACAAGATGTATTCCTTCTTCTACATGGTTGTGCAGCATGTTAGGAAATGGCAGCATGTTCTGTTTTGCCTCAATGAAATAACACAGGGAGTTTTAGCAAGAAAATTATTACTCCATTGGAACCGAGAATCCAGGGATTGACAGATCTTTATTCTTATTGGAAATTGTAATTCTAATTCTTTCATATGGATGAAAACAATGAGTATGCATACAAACTCTTGCTAAGCAGACAACAATGTTTTGAAAATAAATATCAAAGAAAAGTGATCCAGTTATTTGGGTTACTGACAATATTTCTGCAACTGATAATTCTCATTCAAGGAAGAGAATACCAGAAGTGATTTTTGTTAGCTGTATTTTATGACTAAGACCAGATTTTGTGGCAGCAATCCTACAAAGCAGAACTTTTTGTAATTTTAATACCTTTTTATGCAGACTCAGAGCTCAAGAGAAACAAAGGTACACTTTAGTTAGCTTGATACTGTTAAATGCCCACAGAACTAGATGGTGCATTCTATAAACTGTGACCTTTTCATGGAAAGAGTTATGAAGAGTTGCAAGAAATGAGGATTCATAAGGTAGTGGGACACTCTGAATCTTTTTTAACTCAACAAACTTTTTAGTTTAACTTGGTATTGAGGAGGCAAGATGCTTCTACAATACAAGAAAAAAATAATAATAAAGAGAGACACTGTGTGCAACAGTAATGGTAAAGAATATGCTAAGACAAAAGAGGTAGAAAAGTTCTCTAGAAAGGAGATTGACTAATTTTAAGTAGCAGAAAGATGGTTTTGATCTTGCATAGTGATTAACTATAAGCCTAAGATGGCTGTAGTGGGGTGTCTTGCTTCCTCCGTATCTGATGGAAAGCATTGTGGCCATCCTATTTAATTTCTCAGAAATTTACACTTGATGGCACTGATCCTTAAAAAAGTTTTTCTTGGAAGATGGTTATCTGACCTGTAAAGGACTCCTCCAGAAGCAGCGGGACCCTATATGTAGGACTCAACCCAAGCAAAGGAGATTTAAGAGACAGAAATATAAATATAAACAAGCAGGTCATCTAGGCATTTTTTTGATTATAATATGCAAGTACATTGGTACAATTTTAGCTTAATTATTACATTACCAAAAACTCTTCAGAAGAGTAAGAGAAACAAGTACCTTAATATATGCATAAAATATTAGCCTGAACAGTATGTTACTTGACTATATGTATTGTAGAACAGTGCTATTAATTTAGCATGGTAGAAAAATTAGTCTTAAATGCGAATAATGGGTAAACATGAATAACACCACCACCAATATATACAATTAGTCTTTTGTGAGACAATACAAAGTATTTCTGTACAACCACAACTGAAATCTTCAAGCTGGCTCATAATTAGGCTCCTTTCCAAAAGTAATCCGTTAATACAATAGCTGCCCAAATCCCAGTTCAACTTAATTTCACTGACTTTGATTTTTGGACCAAAAGCATTAAGCTTGAACTAGTGAAAAATGTACGAAGTGTGCATTCAATTAAGGAGTAATTAGATACTCAATCACCCTTACATCACACTAGGGATTCTCCAAGAAAGAAGAGATATACTACTCAGTGCAGTGTATAAAACAGTTTTGTTAATTAGTTTAGCACTAATTGAGATTGAGAAAACATCACTTTGTCAAAGCATTAGTTTGCCTACACGGAAGCTGAAAAGTTTTTGGTTTCTTCTGAGCTCATTGAACTTATGAGCTTACTTGGGTTTTTCAGTCGAATGCCTTGATCCAGCATCTTCTGTCCCCACAAGAGAAACCTTTCTTTTCAGGAAGGGGGTTGGTCCCTGCACCATCATATCAGTAGCCCACTGGAAAATATGCCAAGAGTTTTTCCAGAGACTGCAAATAACTTGCTATAGTAGTATACATATTTTTTTCCTGTGTTGTACTTTTATACCAAGCCTCAGGAAGAAGTGGGAATACTCTGTGCTACTGCATGAAGTATATAACTATGTCTAAAACCAGCTGCTCTGAGAAGGGCTTACAGACTCCCTTAGAAAGCAGCCATCAGAAAGTTCTTCAGGTTGACCATCAAATGATCTGGCTGTCAAACTGCATGATTTTGGGGTGTGTTGTGTAACTACGGAGCATACAGACATCATTGCACAGTTTGTCCTGTGTGTAGGCACCGAATCCTTGACAGTACCATAGGAGACTAACGACCTCTACACTCCCTTTCTCCTTAAGGAAAGGAGTGGGAACTCTCTAGAGAAGTATTGAATGTTCCTGCAAGCGGTTGTAGCCCCAGGTGATTGTATCCAAACATTTGTGGATTTCATGTGTACTGAGCCCTAAAATAACCTCAGGAAAAATGAGATTGTTAGTACAACGGAATGAAATGATTTGTTGCTCTCATACCTACCACTTCTGAATGGGGGCTACCTGAGTAGCTGATTTCCTAAGGTTATGCTGCAGCACATGAATATGTGTTTGCATGAAACAAAGTCTTAATTTATCTCTACTGCTAACACGTCAGAATATTACTGCTATTAGGAGGGTTAAATTGGGCGTTTGCTTTCTATTTCTTGAGCCCATCTGACTCCCATGAGGGCTGTGTACTCAGCACTTTACTTGGTAGGTCCCCATAGATGGTAACAAATTCTGGGTGATAGTATGTTTTCCTTTCTACTTTACAGCTGTGCTCTCCACATTAGAATCAATTACCTGATTGATTCAGAAAGCCAATTGTAAAGCTTTGTTTCAAGTTTACTGCAGCATTTCACTTTGCATTTTTATTGCCATTTCCTCCATTGCTATTAAATCTTCCACCACTGGCTTTACCCTGAAAGAGAAGAATCAGGACCATTATGTCCATGAAGTATATACTCTGAAACTGTCCCCACCTGCTGTCATGAAACCCCTGCTTTTAGTTTTCCGTGTCTCCCTGGCTGGACATAAACAGTCTTTCAGACCCGCTGCGGAGGAATTTCAGTAACATAATTGTTCCATTCTCTTTTCAGAGAGGGGGAAGACAATGCTCCCACAGTGCCCTTGGATGAGAAATGGAAACTTTTGAGGCTGCTGCTTGAGTTGAACCACAAAGCCTGTATTGTTTGTCTTCATCTAATTCAGCCTTGATAGACAGCTGTGACAGTTGGTCTGTCCACATGGTCCAGTGAAATTCTGGGAATGGAGCAGTACATTAAAAGAAGAAAACACATTAAATCTTCCAATTCACACTGTTAACGATTTTAAAATGGTAATTATCATTGCTTATATAGTTTCTTTGCCATAGCATTCAATAGTGGTCTGTGATCCAAATAGAACTAATTTTAAGCTTGGTATGAATGTTAATATATGTAGAAATGCTCATTATTGTTTTGAATGTTACATTTAATTTTATTTTGTAGCATTTCTTGTGCTGTCAGTAACCATCTTTTCTGTAGAGGGGAGGTGCATTCTGTAAAGTTAAAAAAACATTGGTTGTTCACAGAGAGTGTTATACAAATTCTGAATTAATTTTGGGGCAGAAATGAACAATTCTCTGCCAAACCTATGCACTTAACATGGTTTATCTGAATAAAGCTGAATGACATTTGCAATACTAGGAACCTTATTCAAATAAAGAACAAATTTGAAATAAGGAAAATAACCGATGTAACAAAACAGAATCGTCTGGATTATTTTCTGTTTGGTGAGTCATGGAATTTTACAAAGAAATGTTCAATTTGGGCAGAAAATTATCAGCCTTTGTTCTCCCATGAGTTATGACAGTTCCATTTGTTTCTGCACATTGCTGAGGATGGTGGTCTGGGGACCTGCTCTGCATGTCCTGAGCTTGCTGCACAGCATGGGGGTCACCACGCTGGGCCACACATGGTACAGACAGAGCTCTGACAGAGCTCAAGAGGTAAACTCAGCCTAAGCTGGTTAATCAAGCTCATAGCTTCTGATTCCTGCAGAACAGGTAGCCGAAGGACAGAGGTAAGAAAGTGGTGGAAGGTAGCTTTGATCGCCATGGCTATCAGCATGGTCCGTTTCGCTAGCACGATGAGGGCAGGCTTATGTGAGTAGAAGAACGCCTGAGCACAGATGGCAAGCTGCAGGCAGGGCACAATGGGGATGCAAACAGAGGTTCACAAAGCAGAGTTTACTCCCTCAGAGCAGGTTGGTGAGTCATCAATCACAAAGTCGTCACTATGCAGTGGCAAATGCAGTGTCACAAGGCGTGCTTAATCCACCTCTTCAAGGGCAATAGGGAGGGCTGCTGCTGAATAATGAATTATGAATTCTCAGTCATTTGTGTGTATGTTAGGGTCAACAGAAAAAAGTACAACAAACTCACACACTGCACTTGAGCTGGGTGAGAGGGAGTGGATACTGCTCACTACTTCATGTTCTCGTGACTGTGTGTACTGGAGAAACATTTGCAACCTTTGGAGAGACACAGCTGCCCTTGTAGTAAGTATTGCAATAAATGCACATAAAATATGCAGCAAGCAGCCCATCGTGAAGTCATCTGTTTAAGAAGCTTAGCAGAGTTGTAATTGGCAAATTGCTTCTTGGGCCTATGGAAAATCGCATTTCTTAGGGTTTTGCTTAAGAACGTTCCTCTACCTTCTGCCCAAATTTAATGAAATATAAGCACATTCTCTAGTCAAGGGGCTTGAGATTTCAGTACTGGCCAAAAATAGGTTTTCCATCTGCAATGTCCCTGCACTTCAAAATGTCAAAGGAGCAGCTTCACTCACTGGCTGCTGCTCCTCTTCCTTCAGCAATGACTCCTCAAGCAGCTGCAGCTGTAACTCAACCCCAACAGCAGAGCCTGGCTTCCTCTGGGTCTATATCTTGCCACAGCACAGGGAGGAGTCTGCATAAGGTCTGCTGTACAAAGTGTCTGCTCTGCAATAGCTTGGCTGGATTGTCTGCGGTTTTTGACAGTAGCCCAGTAATTTATTGCAGTTGTCTGGCTTGGCTCTAAAATAAAATTAAATTAAAATAAATAAAAATCCTAGGAGGTGGAAGTCAACGGGTTTCTGCTAGTTGAAGACCTCTTGCTATCTCCTTGCATGCAGTAATGAAAGAACTGTCCAAAAGATTCTGAACCTGGCAATTCACAGGTTCTGTGAACAACTCATTCGTAAGATCTTCTCCCTTTGTACAAAACATATTAATAACTACTGGGTATTAACTGAAGGAAACTGTAATATTAATACAGCAAATATTGACATTCTGATGAAATTTGAAGTAGTTTATTCTCTGAATAAACACGTTCCTTATCTTGGAGCTGGTTGATATTATTCTGGCTTTGAAATACAGATACATTGCAAAGCAAATGATGTAATGTCTCCACTGAAAAATTGACGTCCATTGCTTCCTTTTCCTGTGCTCCCTTCCTGTGTTTGCAGTTCTTTCCTGCATTGCCTTGGACAGTGAAGTTTGAGCTGTATAAATCCTACTGCTGAGAAACTGAGGTTAGAAAACTTGTCTCAACATTTGTGAAATTTTTTTTGAAGGCTTGGCTTTGAAAAAAAAACACAAAACAAAACACTAGTAAAAATACTTAGTACTGTGTTTTGTCTTTAGACCCAGATCTAATTATAACAACAAATTCACTCCCCAAACACACCCATTCTAATTACAGATTGGTCAACCCACATTTGTGGTGTGCTGGGAAAAGTTAAATTAGTCTTTCTGGTTTCAGTAGGAATCCACAGGGAGGAATTTGCAGAAAGGCTCTCTGTGTATTACTCCGGTTACACTGCACCCATGAGAGGTTTTATTGAGTGTGGCAAGGCTCTGCTACTCTTCAATTAGAGTTCCACATGCCTGCCTTTGTATTAATGTTTTTAAGAAATCATAAGAATTGATAAAGGTGTTATAAGGGTAGTGTAAGGTTAATAATTTCCTCTTCAAGCCTGTAGCCACAAAAGTTCTTCTGAATTAGATTGCTATCTGCATTGGAAGTATTTTTAAAGATAATTATATATGTCTATGATGCACCATATAATTTTAAGGACTTATTACAAATGTGAATTAGAGGTTTCCTGTACGTGTTGAGGCCAGAAGAAATTCACAGGTAGCAGTTACACACTTGTAGATCTTGAAATTTATGACATTATACAAGCAGCTATATGCCTCATGAAGCAAAGGCTGGCTTTGCAGCCTTCATGACAATTTTAGGATAGCACAGGGAATAAGAAGAAATTCAACTTTTGGGAGAAGTCAGGTGAGCTAGGGCAGGATGTCTGCTGTGGCTGATTTCCAACTTCAGGTGATGTGCTCTTGGGGTTTCCCTGTAGTTTTCTGGAGCTCCCAAGGAAAACTCGGAGGCATAAAGATCTCCACCTGTGTTCAGACTCGTTTTCAGAATGCTTTGCACTCTGGGCTGTGGTCCTGGGCATGTAAAAATAATTTTGAACTAGCTTTGCAATGTGTTCTTCCTTCATACACCAGCACTGTCTGCTGCAATGCGAGGTGGCTGGAGAACCATTCACCACATCTCCTGAGATTGGACCACGCAGAATGTGTCTGGAAGTGTTTATATGCACATTTATTTATGAAACCATATCTGTCATCATAAGCACACATCACTGTGTGTATTCATATCCTTAGAATGCTATACATAGAAATACTGTTTTTAAACCAAGAACAGTTTAAAAAGAAGTTTAAAATTGCTACTTAAAGCTAAGAAATTCCAGTATGAAGACTGTGCACCTGACATCAATTCACTGCCACCGTACATATTCAGTTGGTGTTTGTATGATTTGCTTATTTTTCCCTTTGCCTAATATATAAGTCCTGTTTCCTTCTATTTTCCCCAATATTCATTATTCAGTCCCAGGTCCTTTGTACTGGATGGTGTTCAAGACTTGCTCTAAAGAAATAATCATTAATTTTCTCATGGGGCATCCTTTCTTATAGCATTTGTTTTAATGCTTCATATGTATTAATGAACTTTTCTTTACATGCACTTTGAAAATGCCTTCTCCCCTGTATCACCTGAGGGACATTTCTTTGATCACAGAGCTACTATCCATGCAGTACCAGGCATAAGAAGCAGGGCAGTCAGCTAGTTTAGAGAGAGAGACTCTTCATATTGCCCTGTAACAAGTGGTCCTTGTCCAGAAGAATGTATTATGACTTTATCTGCAAAGTTAAATGCTCAGCATTGACTCAGTAGTTAGGTTACCTCTTCAGCTTTCTCCCTGATAAATTCGCTGAGCTGATGACTTCAACTGCAAGGTTTGTTTTTCAATGCTGGGTCATTTTTGTGGCCCTTCTGTCCAGTACCTTTACATCCTTCTCACCAATGTTCTTGCCATGCTGTGTACAGAGGCAATATCAGCTTTTCATTTCTGCTTGTCTTCCCCAGAGCCTGACCCCATCTTGATTCAAAGAGACCCTTCTCCTCCCCAAATATCAGGCAAACAACAGAAGATGGGTTCTGAGAATGGGAAATATTAGGTAAACTTGAAAAGAATTTGCCCAATAAAGTACACAATGAGTTATTTAAGCCTTGAACAACAAAGAAGAAAAGAAAGTGCAAAGATAGAAGAGAGCAAAGACAGCATAGAGAAATTTCTGTAAGTGTCCTTTCCTCTAGCAGAGATGTGGCTGGAAATATTCCTTCTCTAATTCCATTTCAACTCGACTGTGTTGGAAGTGGCCCATTCTGGGTTGAAAATGGCCCATTCTGATGAAGTCACAGCCAGCCCCCAAACCAGTGGTTAGAAAACACATCTAGGAAGCCTTGTTCCCTGAGCCTGCTGTTCTGTCCCTCTCACACCAGCCCCAGGGAAGTGGCTGCTCCTCCTTGGGCAGCACACAGCACAGTCCTTGTCACAAACCCCAACTGTTCACCACATTCCCTGTGGTTTTCTTTTTGTTCTCCCAGGAAGACAAGAAAGACATACACATGCTCCATTATTCTGAAAAGTGAAGCACTCAAGAAGGCTGGAGTTTCAAGCACGTGAGCAACTCTTCTGCACATTATTTAAGACAATGTTAGTGTCTGAGATGGAGATGAAAACATCTTGATCTTATATAGACATAAACTCCTTGCATCCCTTAGGCTTTAATATAAATATACGCTACAAACAGTGCTTTCTGAAGTGCCCCCTATGTAAACATCTGACAGTGGTGAGCTTGAAACAGATGAAAGCTATGATAAAGCAGTGAAATATACAACTGTATATGATACACCATGTCAGTGGTATTTTAAATAGCAGGTATAAAGCAATTCTGGAAAACATTTTTTTTTTTTTTTTACTTCATATTGTGAAGATACCTTTTTTTTTTTTTTTTTTTTTTTTTTTTTTTTTTAATGCACTACAGGTCAGCTGGAATTGAATGTCATTATCTTGAGTCATAATTAGAAAAACACTTGATCTCTTTAGTTATATTATCATATATGTGTGATTGAGTAAAAAGAAAAAATGCAAACCAAAAGTAGCAGAAAGATTTATTCATGGCTTAGAAACATGCAGTAATTCACAGAGATAAGGAGATGTTTACTCACGAGAAATCAAAAACAAACACAAAAACCCTGAGATCTTTGTGCTCTTGGCAGGGAAGCTGGTAATGATTATCAAGTGCATGATTCTCAGTGTGAAATTGTAGGCTGCACTTTAGCAGATGTACCACAGCAGTTTGAACCTTTCTGATTTCTTGGCATTGTATGTATTGACCACTCCTAGTACAAAATCCTAGAAAAACACAAGGCCAGAGCATGTCAATACCTGTGATTAGGGTCATAATGAACGGCAAATGGACTTGTAGATCCAAATAACTTGTTTTCAACAGAAGTTATGGTATCTGGCCTTCAGATGATGTGACTGCAAAATTTTTACAGGTGTCCAGTAAATATGTTTAATTGCACTATGTTATACAGCCACTAGATGTCTGCATACTATAGAGCTTCAGGCAGAGTTTGGTTCCCACCATAAAAGGCAGACAAAGAAAATAATTCAGCATCTGTGGATATCTCTCTTAGTATCAGACAGGCATTTTTTTTCCCTTTACCTATGCCCCTTATTCAAGGAGAGATCTGTAGGCAAAGAGATACTCTACAAGAAAAAATAATAATAATAAAAAAAAAAATATATATATATAGTGAGGCTCGTTTCTATTTGAAAGGAAACTGTAGATTAAGCCATTTGTTGAGATCACATCTACTAGGATAAAATTCACAAATAAACTCTGGAAATCAAATAAAAATTAATGTACCTGAGTTGGCACAAATTCCAGTTAAGCAGGTTGCTTGGCTCCAGGAGCAGCAGCAACCTGTAGCAGAGACAGCGTTAAGTCTGGCTCTGGCAGTTATGTGAGGGTGGGTGCCACCTCAGTGTTAACATGAGGGTCCATGGTGGAAAGCATGACACCCAGCATGGGAATGGGGCAAGCTCACCATCCCACCCCCTGCCCCCCCCCGGCAGAATCCCCAGGGTCTTCGTAATACTAAAAATAACATAACCATTTATTACTTCAAGGTTATCTACACATATTTTGGGAAGTCCCACTCCTGAACATCAGGAAACCCCAGTCTACACATTGGCTGCAGCTCTGGCCCAGGGCCTGCTCCTGTGGGGGCTCTCCATGGGTCGCAGCCTCCTCCAGGCCACCTCCACCTACTCCACCAGGGGCTCCTCCACAGGCTGCAGCATGGAGATCTGCTCCATGTGGGACCCATGGGCTGCAGGGGGACAGCCTGCTTCACCAGGGGCCGCTCCACAGGTCACAGGGAAACTGCTGCTGCCTGCCTGAAGCAACTCCTCCCCTACTGCTGCATTGACCTGGGGGGTGGCAGGGCTGATTCTCTCTCATTTCTCACACCTCTCTCCCAGCTTTTGCTAAGCAGCAGTATTTTTTTTCTTCTTTTCTTCAGTCTGCTCTCCCAGAGGACCAACCAGCATCGCTCACTGGCTCGGCTCTGGCCAGCAGTGGGTTCCTTTTGGAGGGGCTGGAAATGGCTCTGATCTGACATGGGGCAGCTGCTGGCCTCTGCTCACAGAGGCTGCTCATACTGCCCCCTGCTACCAAAACCTTGTTATGTAAACCCAGTACATATGAACACATTTCTCACAGGATTTCCCCAGGGCGCAAGGATCTTCTACCCCTTCCTGGGGGCTTACTGTGTTGAGGATACAAGATGTGGATGGAAAAACACCTCGCAACTTTCAGGACCCTTGCCTCTGTACAGTGGGATGTTGAGGGGTCATTTGCAGTGTCCTATGATGCTTACATTTGAGCTCTGTCTCCTCCCTCCACAGCCTGTTGCCACTTGTTCATGTTGGTTTTATGCCCATGCTCCAAGATACAACCTCCTCTTGCTCCTCGTCTGATACCTTCCCTTGCTGGTGTAGTCTCTTTTCCAAATGCATTTAGTAGTAGGCAGCTGCAGAGCACAGCTGCTTTTTGTGTGCTACCTGATATTATAATATTTATCATTTCTCAGAAGGATTTGAGCTCTGTATTGTGTTCAGGCTTTCCTTGTTTCTTTACAGCTCTTGGTTAGTTAATCAAGTAACAGTTCCTAAATCCATTTCTCATTAACAAAATTGAATCTAATATTAAGTATTCATTCTCATTTTAGAGTTGATTATCGTAATTGTGGTTAGTGTTCCATCACAATTAACTGTGTTTTTAATCACTAAAAGGCTAACAAGCACTCTAAAGCTCATTTCACACTGATTTTATTTGGTAAATGCAGAGAAGGAAGATCCTTTTGATGTCCTGTGGATATCAGGTGCAGAAATTTTCTTCCACTGTCCTTAAGTCAGTGTCAAGTTCTGTCTTTGTAGCCTACATGAAGCTGAGGGGTAAAGCACTGAGGATATTTATCTTCTTTTTTTTTTTTTTTTAAAGAAGTGAAAGTGCAACTGACAGGTTGCTGTTGTTGCTTCTTTTTGAATTAGAGCAGAATCCTGTTGTCATTTATGTGAATGCTGAACTATGTGTTTCATTGCACTTTTGCTCCGTAACACCTCCCCTTCGTATGCAAAAATCCTGAAATTATTTTCAGCAAATTAGTTGCCTTGAGAGAAAAGCCTACAGAGTGGCTAAACTTAGTTTCACAAAAGTAAGCTTAAGAGCTTTGGGGCAGGGTGGGATGGAAACCTTGCTTTTCCTTCTCTCTTTTTGTTTTGTGTAAGAAAGCATTCAGTCATTAAAATATGAAATCTGTTACCTCATGGAATGTAAAACTCTTGCTACTAATGACAGAACTTGGGAAGTCAGACTCCATAATGTTTGCTTAAATCACTTGTAGGTAACACAAGAAAATGTATCTCCCTCCTCTGTTCAGAGTGGGGAAAGGTAATATTTATGCATAAATGGCATTTGTAAGCAAACAGCCAAAACAAATACCCAAGATGTAGAGATGAATTTGGAAATGTGCATGCAGTGTCAGGTTCAGGATGTTTTATAGACCTCTTTGACTTTCATATGTGTTCTTTTCATGAGCATAAGCAATATGTGTTTTCTTAGGAGAGGCAATTCTATAGCTTTTGATTTTTGTTTTGGTAAAAGAAGCATTCAAAGTCAGCCTACAGCTCATGCAAAAATAATAATAATAATAAAAAAAAATCGAATGTACTTCTTCTAGAAGTTTTACAAGAAAAATAATTTCTATAGTTAAACCTAGCACCTTTTTTCCTGTCATATACTGTTTCTGAAAAACATGCAAGCTCTGCTTCAACAACATTAGATCTCTCTTCTCCTGGATCATGCCATGCTGCCAATCTGATCTGAGTGAGACATGGGCATATTTCTGATGAATTAGCCAGAGTACTGGGTATGGATATATGCCAGACTTTATCCCAACTATGGATAAACAGATGATGTGTACTCAGCACAAAATTAGAGTGGGCAGGATGAGCTAAAAACTGATCTGTCAAGACAGATTGAAGTTGTACTAAGAATTCAAAATATTTGGAACAAATTTGAACTGACAGACTGAAGTTGTTTTAGTGTTTTGTGTCATATGGCCATGGGGCTTTTGATCTTGTAATAAGCATCTTAAAACAGGTTTACCATCTTGTCTAAGTATAACCTCAGTTTTAGCAAAGTAATAACCTTCCTGATGTTAAGACCAGAAAGAATCCTTTGGGTAATTTCACCTCTAGTTGTGAACCACCTGGTCCGTAGAGTTTCCTTCAGTGATCCACATTGTGTTCAACAACCTCCCATCAATCTCGAATACCAAGGACCTGAGATATAAAATAAGCGAAGCATCCAGCAATACTATGTTTGATCAACACATCATTTAGGCTGCAAGTGTCTGGGATTTGCACCTTGAGTCACTCTTTCACTCTGGGCCCTAGGAAACCTCTTAGGTTAGACACAGGACTCCTCAACCTGAGTCCCATCACTCCCTGAGCTCCCTCTTTTTGGAGGTTATATAGCCCAACACAGTGGTTTCCTTCTGCCAGCAGAGACCAGGCAGAGAGAGAGCTCACTGCTTGGCTCGTCTCAGTAGCCCTTGATGCCAGCAGCCAAATAGCCACCAGCAGAATAGAAAGAGGAGTTTAGACAAGCACTAGTCTTATCAGGGAGAGGCAGGCATCCTGTATTTGGCTGGTGTTTGTAGCTCAAGGTAAGGCATCAGTTGCGGAGAGGAGACAGCTGTGGCCAGTGATTACCACACTGGGTTACTCCATTGCCTGCTGCCTCCCAGCTGAGATCTGCATTTGGCCATGGGATGTAGACCACTCTTGCAGGGAGTTAGCAGGCTCAGCATGTACAGGCTGAAGTCTCAGTCAGGCACAGTGTGGAGATCTGAAGTTGTGCCGGGGTATGGTCTCAAGTTGCACCAGAGGAGGTTTTGATTGGACATCAGGAAGAATTTATTCATGTAGAAGGTGGCCAAGCATTGGAAAGGGCTGCCCAGGGAAGGGGTGGAGTCCCCATTCCTGGAGGGCTTTAAGAGATGTGTGGATGTGGCACTAAGGGATATGCTTTAGTGATGAGAAAGTTTGGCTTTAATTTGGTTACATTAATACATTGCTGTTGTTGTGGTTTCCCCTGGCCAGCAGCTAAGCACCACACAGCCATTCGCTCACCCTCCCCCCTCCCTTTCTTGGATGGGGGAGAGAAGTAGGAAAATGAAGCGTGTGGGTCAAGACAAAGACAGTTTATTAAGACAGGAAAAAAATAATAAAAATAGCAATAATAGTACTGCTACTACTAATGCGTACGGAATAAGTGATGCACAATGCAATTGCTCACCACCCTCTGAATGATGTCCAGCCTATCCCTGAGTAGACCCCCCCCCATCCCAACTAGCCACCCCTATCTATTGTTTAGCATGACGTTGGAGGGTATGGAATACCCCTTTGGCCAGTTTGGGTCAGCTGTCTTGGGTCTGTCCCCTCCCAGTTCCTGCTGCACCCCCAGTCTGCCCACTGGCAGGACAGAGTGAGAAGCTGAAAAGTCCTTGGCTTAGTGTAAGTAGTGGTCTGCAACAATTAAAACATCAGTGTGTTATCAACACTCTTTTCATCCTAATCCACAACATAGCACCCTACCAGCTCCTAGGAGGAAAATTAACTCTATCCGAGGTGAAACCAGGGCAGCTGTTTTCTGGCAGGTCGTGGCAAGATTGTCTGGCTTGGGGAACTTCTGTACACATGGCTTTTAGGCTGCAGCCAAAGTGTTCCTCTAGCTCTGTAAGTCTGAAGATGGTTGAGTGGTTTTATAGCTGCCTGGCAGAGAAGGACCTTGGAGTATTGGTTGATAGTGGGCAGAAAATGAGCCAGCAGTGTGCTCAGGTGGCCAAGAAGGCCAATGGCATCCTGGCTTGCATAAGAAACAGTGTGGCCAGCAGGGCTAGGGAAGTGATTTTCCCCCTGTACTCGGCTCTGGTGAGGCCGCACCTTGAGTACTGTGTTCAGTTTTGGGCCCCTCGCTACAAGAAGGACATGGAAGTGCTCGAGCAAGTCCAGAGAAGGGCAATGAAGCTGGTGAGGGGTCTGGAGAACAAGTCTTACAAGTGTCTGAGGGAGCTGGGATTGTTTGGCCTGGAGAAGAGGAGGCTCAGGGGCGACCTTATCGCACTCTACAGGTACCTTAAAGGAGGCTGTATCGAGGTGGGGTTTTTCTACTCTCCCACATGCTTGGTGACAGGACAAGGGAAAATGGGCTGAAGTTGTGCCAGAGGAGTGTAATAAATTACTGAGTCCCAAATAGGATTACAATTATAGTTTACAATTTTTTAAATGAATAGAGTTAAGCAAACAGCGCTGGGTGTGCCAGGAGTCTCTGCTCCTCCAAAATGCACACAAGTAACATCAAACGGCTAGTTTTTATGCTCCTAGGCTAATACATATTCATTACTACTTCTAGAAAAGGCAGGGTTATTATAATTAGTTCCTGGAATCCGAACCCTCCCACTGGCACATGCGTATCAGTCTCTGATGGTCTCTCCGGGAGTCTCTCATGCTGAAGGTTCGTAGTCTTCCTCCAAGGCTTTTTCCTTGTCCTTCTCCTTTGTCCATCTTGGCTGGATGTCAGAGACTTGCGCAGCATCCCATGAAAGCTTTGTCTTTTAGTCGTCCTTCAGCTTTTTCCCTTCTCCTTAATCTCTTGGCCACATATCAGAGACTTGCATAGTGTCCCATACAATAGTCTTAGTAGTTAGCAGTTATTCTGAAACCCCTTTGTTCTCTTGTTCCCTATTGACACAAATTGCTGGACAATTCCTTTGAAAGATACAAGAACTATATACATTAACCGCTCTGTTTTTCTTAGACTTGTATAACTACAAGGGTATGTAAGACATACCATATTTCATCATATCATGCAGCCCTAGCATTGTTCCACATGGACACGAATCAGATGAACACATTTCACAGGAAGTTTAGGTTGGATATTAGAAAGAACTTCTTTACTGAAAGGGATGTTAGGCATTGGAATAGGCTGTCCAGGGAAGCGGTTGAGTCACCATCCCTGAATGTCTTTAAAAGACGTTTAGATGTAGAGCTCAGTGATATGGTTTAGTGGAGGACTTGTTAGTGTTAGGTCAGAGGTTGGACTCAGTGATCTTGGAGGTCTTTTCCCACCTAGATGATTCTGTAATTCTGTTGCAGTCTCCCAGTTCAGAGTCAACCACCTATTAGTCTGGTGCAATGGATTTTTGTGCTCCTTGCACTAGCTATTCCTTCACCTCCTCTTCAGATACAAGGACACATGTCTTTTTCACACTCCTTTGGGAGTAAACAAGCCAGGATAGATTAAAGCCTCTTTCTTCAGGTCAGTAAGCATACCTGCCTGTGGTTGCAGTGAGAATTCAGGCCCTAACAACTCAAGTGTCTTCTGGGTAGGATAATTTCATTGCCCTTTGGAAGACTTACCAGGACATAGTAACAAAAGCAAAGGCATAAAACAGTACCTGAGGCATAGGCTACTTTTCACCGTGCAGCAGACCATAGGTACGATAGCATTTCAGACAACTATGATTATGTATAATGTGAAGTGTTCCGGCATGCTTACAATCTGCCAAAGGCCAGAAAATGGGACCTTCATTTTAAGACTGTTTTTCTTTTCCATACAAAGGCAACAGAGAAGGAACTTTTCCTTCACCTAATTTTATTATGCTGCAACTCCTTCAGGTGTCCACAAGGAACTTTGCACTTCCCCCCCCAACACCACCAAAAAAAAAAAAAAAAAAAAAAAAAAAGGACACTGTGGCATAGAGGTATAATTTCAGTTCACACCAGAAGACATTCTTCTCACTGCAGTACAGTTAAGCCCTACAAAATGTCCCCCCCCCCCAAAAGAAAAGCCAAAAAGTAATGTTTTTACAAATTGTAAATTTGTAAAATTAGTTTTACATGTTGGCATTATTTACTTGTCTGATCTTGCATTCAGGGCTTGATCTGTCTAAAGGGGAACGTGAAATGCCATGCAAGGTTGGTTGTATGACAGACAATGGGACTTTAAAAGTTTGAACTGTTTATATAGAAGCAAAATACAGAAGAGTACACTATCCCCAAGGGAAACACAGAAAACTGCCTGTTGCTTCTCAGGTTCAAAGTTTTCCCTTAAAAGGTGTGAGCAGAAGTGTACTCAAACAGCTGATTACAATTCTTACATATACAGGAACATTTTCCTCTCCAGTTTCCAACTTGGAGTGCAACACTTTTCATCATACTCTTAGATCAGGATTCTGATTCTAACAATGATTCCTGGTGCAGAGAACTTTTCCAGAGAAGAGAGAAGCAAACCAGTCCTGACTGCTTTGAATGAGATGGAGATAGCAAACAAATGTAAAAGAAAAACCTGTGGGATTGTTTTCCAAGAATTGTCGTAGTCCAAAAGCTTTAAATTGGTTCAATCCGTGGAAGTTAATTAGCATAAACTCAGGTTGCATCACTGAATTTGAAGTAGTAGGATAGCCTTGCACCATTGCAGAGCCTCAGTCACGGATTCAATTGGCATTGCCTCTAACTCTATACAAGAATGAAAGAGAAAAGCACAGCTTTCTACTTTGTCAACTGCTGGAAGACCTAGAGAGGAAAAAAAAAAGTTGTTAATTAAGAAGTAATGTTATTTTAAGGCATTTCACCAAATATGTAATATTTGGTAGTAACCAGACAACAAATGAAAGGGAAGAGGAAACAGTAGAAGGTAGCTGAAGAAGCCTTAATTTAATAATTTAATTTAAGCCTTAATTTAGTTTAAGAAGCCTTAATTTACATGGCAATTGACAACACAGACAACCTGCAATGATTTCCAAGTGCCTTACACTATTCACCCTTGAGACAGAAAAATGGGATTCCTATATGGTGTTAGGGGAGTGCAATCCCTCTCAAAATACATAAGTCTGGGGTACACTACTGAGTACTGAAAACATAAGACTAGGCAGCACTGAACTCAACAGAGAAGAACGATGGAGTCTCTCTGGCTGTTCATGTAACAGAAAAGAAACTCAGGGACTGGTGACCAGGACTGGTTCTCCTACTGTAACCCAGCCACACATAGCCATTCTGCCTCTCAACACATCTCTGGATGACACTCTTAAGGATTTGTTTAACCTTAAAGAAAACCTGAAGTGCATTCTGGAGTTATACCAAGAGGAACATGCTCCTCTGAACATCCCAAGGATAGTTGAAGCTTTGCAAAGCTACCATAACTCACCTGGAGGAGAGCAAGGGAGAATGAACAAGTGGGAAACATATCTTCCCTTGACCCTACCTCAGAAACCATTAACAATGACCCCTTTCACACTTCTTCAGGGTGCCAGTCTATGGAGGGGTCAGGGGTAGATGGCCAACAATAATTTGTTTCTTTCAAGTTATCTCCTTGAAACTGTAACATCTGGTAGTTGAAAGGCTTTTGACTTGTGTATTGTGAAAACAGCATTTCTTTTATGAACAGCACATTCTCACAACTGACACTTCCCAGAAGTAATGATAACGCCACCAGTATCTACCCAAATCTTTCTTCTTACCACAATGTGAGGTCTGAATTCACAGTAAGGCACCTTTTTCATACAGCCTGTTGATCAATCTTAACTAATACTTAAAATTCTTTAATGTCAGCCTTACCTGCATGCACTTGAGCTTCTGATGTTGTGTTATTATTATTTAGGGCTGGGAAGGAAGCTTAGAATCCATGTAACTTCACTGAAAACAGAAAAGGTGAAGGAAGTACTCAAACTCCCCAACATGAAACAACTGTGGAACACTTACCTGCCAGCTTCTGAACTTGAGTCACTGCCAAACTGCTTCCCATTGAAGTAGCACCACCAGGGTTTTACTGTACTGAGAAGGCACCACCAACATAACTAGCTCATAGAGTCTCTAAAACTATTTCACAGAGATGGTAGAAAACATGAAGAAAAAGCAGCCTGCTGGGGAACACTGAATCCATTCCAAGCACCCTAGGTAACCTGAGCCTCAAACTCCCCTGAAGAGGCTATTCCTCCCATAAGTCCTCATGCTTCCTATACAGCAAAGGTCAAATGATCCCCACCTGGCAGATTTCACTTAACAAAGGTCAGCCAAGAGACCTTGTGGAATAGGTTCATCTACCTGGCTTCAATGTTTTAAGGTCAATTGCTCCTTATTGCTAAGAGAAATAACCTGACACGGGGCTTAGTGGTTAGAGTTGACCTAATGAATTAACTACAAAGGGTGTATAAGGGTCATATTTCTGTTAGTCATTCTGTGAGGAAAATTAGAACAGAGCCTGTTAAAATAAGATAAATAAACATAAATAAAAGAAAAAAGAAAATGACCTTAAAGGCAAATTTGCTGTCATAGATTTTCATCTGTCTAGTCATGACAAGTAAAGTATATAGGAATCAGAATGACTTTTCTTGCCATTAATGTCATTTAAAATTGCTTTTCTGAGATCTCTTCTCTCCCCCACCCTCCCAGCTAGCCACCCCTATCTATTGTTTAGCATGACGTCGGAGGGTATGGAACAACCCTTTGGCCAGTTTGGGTCAGCTGTCTTGGGTCAGTCCCCTCCCAACTCTGCTGCATGCCTAGCTAAAAAAATGGTTGATGGCTCTGTGGAATCATGTTCCTGGCGCAAAAATCTGGGGACCAGGAATGGGGACCAGGATTGTTTTGTATGAGTAGCCAGAGGCTGTTCATACTGCCCCCTGCTACCAAAACCTTGTTATGTAAACCCAGTACATATAAACACGTTTCTCACAGGATTTCCCCAGGGCGCAAGGATCTTCTACCCCTTCCTGGGGGCTTACTGTGTTGAGGATACAAGATGTGGATGGAAAAACACCTCGCAACTTTCAGGACCCTTGCCTCTGTACAGTGGGATGTTGAGGGGTCATTTGCAGTGTCCTGTGATGCTTACATTTGAGCTCTGTCTCCTCCCTCCACAGCCTGTTGCCACTTGTTCATGTTGGTTTTATGCCCATGCTCCAAGATACAACCTCCTCTTGCTCCTCGTCTGATACCTTCCCTTGCTGGTGTAGTCTCTTTTCCAAATGCATTTAGTAGTAGGCAGCTGCAGAGCACAGCTGCTTTTTGTGTGCTACCTGATATTATAATATTTATCATTTCTCAGAAGGATTTGAGCTCTGTATTGTGTTCAGGCTTTCCTTGTTTCTTTACAGCTCTTGGTTAGTTAATCAAGTAACAGTTCCTAAATCCATTTCTCATTAACAAAATTGAATCTAATATTAAGTATTCATTCTCATTTTAGAGTTGATTATTGTAATTGTGGTTAGTGTTCCATCACAATTAACTGTGTTTTTAATCACTAAAAGGCTAACAAGCACTCTAAAGCTCATTTCACACTGATTTTATTTGGTAAATGCAGAGAAGGAAGATCCTTTTGATGTCCTGTGGATATCAGGTGCAGAAATTTTCTTCCACTGTCCTTAAGTCAGTGTCAAGTTCTGTCTTTGTAGCCTACATGAAGCCGAGGGGTAGAGCACTGAGGATATTTATCTTCTTTTTTTTTTTTTTAAAGAAGTGAAAGTGCAACTGACAGGTTGCTGTTGTTGCTTCTTTTTGAATTAGAGCAGAATCCTGTTGTCATTTATGTGAATGCTGAACTATGTGTTTCATTGCACTTTTGCTCCGTAACACCTCCCCTTCGTTTGCAAAAATCCTGAAATTATTTTCAGCAAATTAGTTGCCTTGAGAGAAAAGCCTACAGAGTGGCTAAACTTAGTTTCACAAAAGTAAGCTTAAGAGCTTTGGGGCAGGGTGGGATGGAAACCTTGCTTTTCCTTCTCTCTTTTTGTTTTGTGTAAGAAAGCATTCAGTCATTAAAATATGAAATCTGTTACCTCATGGAATGTAAAATTCTTGCTACTAATGACAGAGCTTGGGAAGTCAGACTCCATAATGTTTGCTTAAATCACTTGTAGGTAACGCAAGAAAATGTATCCCCCTCCTCTGTTCAGAGTGGGGAAAGGTAATATTTATGCATAAATGGCATTTGTAAGCAAACAGCCAAAACAAATACCCAAGATGTAGAGATGAATTTGGAAATGTGCATGCAGTGTCAGGTTCAGGATGTTTTATAGACCTCTTTGACTTTCATATGTGTTCTTTTCATGAGCATAAGCAATATGTGTTTTCTTAGGAGAGGCAATTCTATAGCTTTTGATTTTTGTTTTGGTAAAAGAAGCATTCAAAGTCAGCCTACAGCTCATATAAAAATAAATAAATAAAATAAATAATCGAATGTACTTCTTCTAGAAGTTTTACAAGAAAAATAATTTCTATAGTTAAACCTAGCACCTTTTAGAAAAAAAGCACGCAGCTCAAATCTAAAGATGTTTCACCAGAATTGGTCTATGTTTATACCTGACAAGAAGTTATGTTTCTAAATGTTTAAAGCTCATACCAAGATTGATACTACATACCTGACTTGGTTTTGAAAGTTGCTGATAAAATCATTATTTTCCCACTGACTTCACAGGTAACATAATTCAAGAGTGTTGCAGCAGAATATATATATATATTTATTTAGAATACATCAAGTAACTGAAAATAAACTATTTCAAGAAAAAATATTAAAAAGTGTTATGATGTATTTACACATTAAAATCAGCCAAGTTCCCTGTCCACTTCTTGATGAGCAGGCACCAAGTGTGCTCTGAGGGAGAGGAAACTGAATTTGTTCAGATACCTTGCTCTGCTGTAGCTTGGAAAGCATGAGTCCATCAGAATATGGTCTCCATTGCACCAAAGAATTCCAGATGACAGTTTATCTGTGATGGACATCTACATCTATATCCCGTTGCAGACCCATGTCACCTAAAAATGGAGCAGTCACACCTGTAAGTGGAGGACATTTGGAAAAAGAGGGAAAGGAGTTAGAAATCTGTCAAGTCTAAACCTGCTCTCAAGAGTTCTTCAGTTACTATTAATGTGATCGTGTGGCTTTTTTTTTTTTTTTTTTTTAATGTTCTTGCTCTCTTAAATTGCCTTTCATTAGATTTTAATGATATTTCTTCTTCTCCGCCATATAGAGTCATCCCATTTACTGGTACATTCATCCCGTTTGGTTCCAGTTGTACAGCCTTACATTCCGAGCTATAGTAAAAATATGTGAAATCCAGACTATTTTACCAAAGTGATTTTCAATTACTTACAACCAACAAGTCAACCAACATTAAATCACAAAGGTTAACTCTGTCTACTTAGCCTTATCTTCATAGCACAGTCCACAGAACTTCATCCAGTAATTCCTTCATCAGTTGAAGAAGCTTTCATTGACCTAATGCCTAGTCTTGAATTATGTTTAATCTGTATTCTCAATGCTTTACTTGTAGTAGTATGTGTAGCCATATGTGCATTGCATGCAATTTTTTGCATGGTTTTCATATCTTCTGTTTCTCTTCTGTTTCACATGCTTTTTTTTTTTTTTTTTTTCCTTTTTTTTTTCTTTCTTTTTTTTTTTTTTCCTTTTTTCCTTTTAAATCCAATATAATTACTTTTTCCTCATCAGCTTTCTTGAGAATTCCATACTTTTTGCTTTCTTCCTTGATTTTTTTTTTCCTGTCATATACTGTTTCTGAAAACAGGGTGCATGCAAGCTCTGCTTCAACAGCATTAGATCTCTCTTCTCCTGGATCATGCCATGCTACCAATCTGATCTGAGTGAGACATGGGCATATTTCTGATGAATTAGCCAGAGTACTGGGTATGGATATATGCCAGACTTTATCCCAACTATGGATAAACAGATGATGTGTACTCAGCACAAAATTAGAGTGGGCAGGATGAGCTAAAAACTGATCTGTCAAGACAGATTGAAGTTGTACTAAGAATTCAAAATATTTGGAACAAATTTGAACTGACAGACTGAAGTTGTTTTAGTGTTTTGTGTCATATGGCCATGGGGCTTTTGATCTTGTAATAAGCATCTTAAAACAGGTTTACCATCTTGTCTAAGTATAACCTCAGTTTTAGCAAAGTAATAACCTTCCTGATGTTAAGACCAGAAAGAATCCTTTGGGTAATTTCACCTCTAGTTGTGAACCACCTGGTCCGTAGAGTTTCCTTCAGTGATCCACATTGTGTTCAACAACCTCCCATCAATCTCGAATACCAAGGACCTGAGATATAAAATAAGCGAAGCATCCAGCAATACTATGTTTGATCAACACATCATTTAGGCTGCAAGTGTCTGGGATTTGCACCTTGAGTCACTCTTTCACTCTGGGCCCTAGGAAACCTCTTAGGTTAGACACAGGACTCCTCAACCTGAGTCCCATCACTCCCTGAGCTCCCTCTTTTTGGAGGTTATATAGCCCAACACAGTGGTTTCCTTCTGCCAGCAGAGACCAGGCAGAGAGAGAGCTCACTGCTTGGCTCGTCTCAGTAGCCCTTGATGCCAGCAGCCAAATAGCCACCAGCAGAATAGAAAGAGGAGTTTAGACAAGCACTAGTCTTATCAGGGAGAGGCAGGCATCCTGTATTTGGCTGGTGTTTGTAGCTCAAGGTAAGGCATCAGTTGCGGAGAGGAGACAGCTGTGGCCAGTGATTACCACACTGGGTTACTCCATTGCCTGCTGCCTCCCAGCTGAGATCTGCATTTGGCCATGGGATGTAGACCACTCTTGCAGGGAGTTAGCAGGCTCAGCATGTACAGGCTGAAGTCTCAGTCAGGCACAGTGTGGAGATCTGAAGTTGTGCCGGGGTATGGTCTCAAGTTGCACCAGAGGAGGTTTTGATTGGACATCAGGAAGAATTTATTCATGTAGAAGGTGGCCAAGCATTGGAAAGGGCTGCCCAGGGAAGGGGTGGAGTCCCCATTCCTGGAGGGCTTTAAGAGATGTGTGGATGTGGCACTAAGAGACATGCTTTAGTTTTGAGACTCGGTAGGTTATTTGATGTTTGTACTTGATGATATTGAAGGTCTTTTCAATTCTCAATGATTCTATGAGATGCAGTGTAAGAGAGCACTGCTCACATGAGAGACTGTAAAATGAAGCTAGCTGTGGAAAACCCTCTCAAGCCTTACTAGAGAAAAGCACAAGTTACGCTGAACTCTGAACTTTATGATCCGTTTTAAATCTTCCCTGTCTGTGAAATCAGGTGATGGATGTTAGGTGAAGAGTCAAAAAAGGTTGTTGACTGCTTTAGATAGGGACACAGTTTTCTTTCTGTGGATGTGCCAGGTGTCACAAATGTATTTTTACTTTTTATTTTTTATTTTTTAACAAAGCGATCAAATCAGAGTTTAATTATGCATGAAAGTCATGTAAATGTTCGTGCACTTCTTGGGATAAATGTTTTTCCCATTCTATCCACTTTTAAAGCTCTTGATCTGATGGTATGTGGATTGGATTTGGCCAAAGCATAGCACTTTTCTCCAAAACTGATTGTCACCTTCTGAGACTAGTCCTGCTCAGGACCTGTTTCTTACATAGCACCTCAGGCAAACCTTCTATGAGCAATAGGAGATGGCCTGGAAGCTATTTATTTTCTGCTTATCAGGTTTATGTTATACTTGCACATATTTTCCTCTTGCCAGAGCCATAGTAAGCCATTCTAGTACCCAGGAAGCTATGTCTCATACATTGCCTTTCCTAATAATGCAATTTGAATAAATATTTGTCCAAATACTTCAATGTTCAAATACTAATGTAACATTAGGGTTGCAGGCTGTACATGTTGATTGTTCACAGCAAGATATGATGAAATTACATCAGTTCAGCCCAACCTTGTAGTCAGTCCTTTGAAAGAGGGATTGTTCGTATGGCTGGAAATGGATGGACTTCATGGTACTTGCAGTAAGATCACCTCTATTTTGGGAGAAAAAGGCAGAGCCACCCCAGTAGACGTAACAGGCCTCGTGGAGGTCTGAAGTCTCACTGTTGAATCCATGGCACTCAGCTCTTGAGCTGGAAGGACTTAATGAAAAAGTTTGATCCTTCCTGGATCACTGAGGAAGGTCATAAAAGGCTAGGCAAAATAATGATTTATTCTCTCTGCCTGGGAGAATCCAATGGGAATACCTTCAAGCAGGCTTGTCTGGAGCATTTGTTTCCAGAAGAGGTTTCCCCTTGCCATGCATGAGCTTCTTCTACCTGTTGTTGCTATAAAGTTATGGGGATGGTGAACTGCACTCTCTGTTCCTATACCAGCACTGAAGTAAGGGTGACTGATGGATATTGGTCCAAACTGCTTTAGAGAGATTCATGTGTGAGCCTTCCCCATCTTCTTAGAAAGCCTTTCCTCTGGACTAAATGTGCTCACTGTCTCCTCCTGTCATCCCCCCAGTCCCTCTTGGGTCCTCTTGCATGTGGACATAGTATGACAGTTGCATCATGAAGACTGGTGGCTCCCTGGGACAGCAGGGCAGGACCTGGAAGCACATCCCATCCCACTGCCCAGCCAGGAACTGGGCAGTCAGGGGCACCAGGGCAGCCCCAGCCCCAGGCATTGGGCACCTCTGGTGGTTCAGCCAACATCCCATTGATTTCTGATGCTCTTCTTTCCCTGCCTCCCTGCTTCCATCATGCAGCTCACCCTGGAGGACAAATTCATCCCCAGCACAATCAAGGCTCTGGGACTGAGAAATTTGCACAGCTTAATTTCATGGCCTCATCAACGTGCCTTGGGAAGACAGCATCTGATTAAGTAGTAACTAATCTCCCTCTGCTATTAGAGTGAAATGTAATACAGTGGAACATTTTGTACATTACCTGTCTATCTCCCAAAGTTAGAGAATGAAGAAGGGGGAAAAAAAAAAAAAAAGGCAAACTATTTTTTGGGTAGAATAGGAAACCTTCTGATTAGAAAAAGAACAATTTCAACATGCTCTTCAGATGATCCCGCTCTAGCCAATTTTAAATTAATATAATTTCACACTGATTTCATAGCTCTTTCTTCATTCCTCATACACATAATTAATCTGTAACTGACATTGTCCTTCTCCAGCTCCCAGCCCTGCTGCTAGCACTACTGGGCTGGTGTGCACAGAAAAGCAGGGAGAGGTGAAGGGATCTAACCTTGCTGCTTCTAAACAGCCAGGCTGTCACTTTCTGCTAAATCAAACTTGTACATTCTAGCAGAAAACGACTTCAATAATCTTTACATTGCCCTGTTTGCATTAAATATGGAGAGTCAGGAGTATGTTCTTGTCTACATTAACTCCCACTCTGGAGTGGGGTTTTGCCTACTGCACCTCCATGAGTGACAGCTCTTCACAGAGCACTACAACAGTTTCCCCAAGAGAAAAAGGTAAAAGGAACCAGCAGAGAGACTTACGCAAGTTTACTTCTTTTCCATAAAAACGATGAGAGTTGCACTCCTCGATTTCAGACAGCTGGACAGCCCAGCAACATGCAAGCCTCAGAGCCGTGGTGTGACAGTGCCATCAGCTGTTCTGAAGCCATATAGCAAACAGCCCCGGGCTGGCGTCCCCTGCCCCAGCAGCCAAATGGTGGGGGCGACCCTGTCCCTCTTGTCTGGTTCCTGGGAGCCCCTCCAACAAAGTCAGAGGTGCCTAAATGGTAGAGAGGCAGCTCTGATACACCAAGGTAGAAAACAAAGAATCAGTTCTCTACAAACCAAACTGATGTTTCCAAATGTTGCCAGCAGAGGATGTACCAAGCACATTTTTTGCTGGATCAACATATAAACAGATCCAAACAGCCAGATTTACCAGCAGAGGTAGCATAACTTCTGTAGAGACACAGGAAATTTCAGTGTAAACAACAATTCATGAAAAAAGATAATACACAGAGAGAGACAAGGAAGTTATGCACTGTTTTTTTCTGATATGCTTATCCCACTAGCTCTTGACTCATTAACACATTAAATGGTAAATGCATTTCTGATTTTGTTAATACATCATTAATACTGGGAATATCTATGCTAGGCCATTTCCAGTATATAATGCATTCTCTTGCAAAGACAGCAGCCATTTTGATGGCTGAATATTTTTTTGTTGCAGTAATTCATCTTTTAGATCTGGGATAGTCAGCAGTTTAGTCATGGGGCAGAATAAAAAGTGTTTAAAGAGACAATGGTTACTAGACTGAAGGACTGACTCAAAAGGCATTTGAAAAATGGTTGCTATAAAAAGGAATGGTAAGAGCATCAACTGTAGATAACAAGACAGCATTTAAAATTGGTGTTTTAGAGAAAGATCTGTAATCTTCTCAAAGAGAAATGTCAAAGACTACTTAATGGTTACATCCTGTATCAACAAGAAAGTATACATTTTTTACAGAAAAAAAAAAAAAAGGAACAGATTTTCTCACAGCTATTTTTCTCCTTATTACAGAAACTGAATATTTCTAGGAAGCCACAAGTATATTTCAAAATATACATTCTAAAGTGTATAATACAGTGAAATACTCTGAAATAAGTGTTCTGCATTAATTCTGTTTTCAGACTTCATCAATGGACTGGCTCTGACAATTCGGTGTCTTGTTCAGTGGCAAACCACTCCCTTCAGTGGAACAGGATCAAATATTTAAAAATGTATTTTTAAATGAATTATTTGTCTTAGCATACTGAAATGAAAATGACTCTTTTGAGTCATTTTATCTTCTGTGCCTAAACTGAGTTATGTGGTTGTGCTTGCTTCCTAGAGCTGACTGTGACTAGTTAGCTCATGTTTATGTCTCAGTGTTTGTTTAGTCACAAAGTCTCATCTAGAAGGAGTTATTAACTTTCTGAAACAACCTGTTTACTCAGTACATGTTCTCTCTGTATTATGATAAACATGAAATTAGATGGATTAATGAAATACTCATTGGTCTATGTTGAAGTCTGCAGAGGAGTTATTCTGGATATAGGGGAAATTGCGGTTATCATTTATTTGAATGGGTTTGTCAGTATAAAAATTATCAGAATCATTTTCCCCCAATTACAGTGCTCACAGCATCTGTGCTGTAGTAAAAAGCAGTGGATGAAAAGATTCATCTTCCATATTGTAAATACAGTCAGGTTCTTTCAACTGACAGCATACTAAGGTTCATTTTTGTAAACAAGCATGCATTTTTCCAGTTACTGGTAATATCATTAGTGGCCTAATCCTGTTACTTTTAACTCAGTATGCAAGTGTTAGGAAGGTTGAATGTTGCAGTAAATTCGTTTACTAAACAGACAATGATAAAAGTATTTTTGTTACTTCTTTCAAATGGCAAATAAAATCCTATCTGAGTACTTTATCATACTCTTGTTTTCTCATGGTCAGCTTTTTATGTTTTCTCCATGACTGTTGGAGCCCTAGCAGACCTTTAACACACCAGGCACCTTCATCACTTTCCCTGAAAGTGAGAAGTCATGTTTCACCCCCTGCCACTGCAAGAGCAGACAGAGGGAATCTGGAGGCCTTGGCAGCTCAAGTCCCTGCATATACTCGGGAAACACAGAATATCCCAAGTTGGAAGGGACATTAATCACAGAGTCCAGCTCCTGGCTCCACCCAAAAATCAGATCATGTGTCTGAGAGCGTTGTCCAAATTCTTCTTGAACTCCAGTAGGCTTGATGCTGTGACCACTGCCCTGAGGAGCCTGTCCCAGTGCCCGACCACCCTCTGGGTGCAGAGCCTTTCCCTAACACCCAGCCTGGCCCTCCCCGTCCCAGCTCCATGCCGTTCCCTCGGGTCCTGTCACTGTCCCCAGAAAGCAGAGCTCAGTGCCTGCCCCTCAGCTCCCCTCATGAGGGAGCTGCAGGCTGCCATGAGGCCTCCCCTCAGCCTGCTCCTCATACATCTTCCCCTCTGGACCCTTCACCATCTTTGTAGCTCTCCTTTAGACATTCTCCAATAGTTTTATGTCCTTTCTTATGCTGTGGTGCCCCAAACTGCACACAGTACTCAAGGTGAGGCCGCACCAGAGAGCAGAGTGGGACAATCCCTTCCCTCGACAGGCTAGCAATGCTGTGCCTGATGCACCCCAAGGTATGGTTGACCCCTTTGGCTGCCAGGGCATACTGCTGGCTCATGTTAAACTTGGTATTGACCAGAACCCCCTGGTCCTTTTCTGGGGGGCTGCTCTCCAGCCCCTTGTCCCCCTTTCTGTACATAAAGCTGGCGTTGCCCAATCTCAGGTGTAGAATCCGGCACTTGCTCTTGCTAAACTTCATGAAGCAGCCCTCCAGTTTGTCAAGATCTCTCTGCAAGACCTCCCACCCTTGAGGGAATCAGGAGTGGCTCCTAATTTAGTGTGGTTTGCAAACATAGTTACTTAGTATGCATTCAAGTCCTGCATCCAGATAATTTATAAAAACATTAGAGAGAACTAGCCCTACCTTAGCTCATGCAATTCAAAGCTGGTATCAGAAGCTTCTCATGAGACATTCTAGAAAATCTCTTAGCTCTGAGAAGTTAGGATGTAACAACCCTACTCTTGACTGCCTTTGAATCATCTCTATGTCCTCTATTTGAATAATACAAAAAGAAATCAAACACATCATAGAACACATACATATTTATACACAACTGAGCAAGCAAGGTCCAATCAACATCTAAGACATGGAGGAAGAATACTGTTCAAATACTAGTTTTGTTTTGTTTTGTTTTGTTTGTGTGTGTGTGTGTTCAAACCTGACCATCTGTCCTCCCAGAACCCTGTTCACAGAGGTCTCATCACACAAGTGGATGTGGGAGGTTTCCTCTATTAACTGCCTGAGACAGATTCCTGCACCCAGAGCGGCACAATCTCCAGTGCAGCCTTTGAGCAGGGCTGAGGAAGCCTTCAGTCCCCTCCTCTGTCCTGCTCCCTGTACCTACACCCAAACCAGAATACAACTCACTGTACTCAGGAGCACCTGGAGCACATCTCTTTTGCACTTTCATTAGCAGAGTATCTACAACAAGATATTGTCACTTGTGCAACTAAGAGGTAGGCAAACCCCCATGGAGTAAAATAGGGCAATGCATGAGAAACTCCATCCAGGTAAACAGTGGCATCCATCACTGGTTAGGATAGCCTTACATCCTGGCAACACTTTTAGTATAGGGGTTTTATACATCTGCCCCTAAAACTGACATTCTTTTACAGCTGTGATGTCAGAAACACCCAAAGCATTTTGGCTGGCTTGCTGCAGGAGATTTCAGTTATACTTCCTTCAGATGGTATTCTCCTCTGCAGTGGACATATCTGGAGCCAATTTCTAGTGTGCAACTTCATCCAAAACCTCACTGTAATCACTGCCACTTCTGAGGCTTCTCAGAAAGGGTGGTTGACAGGAAGCTGCCCAGTTACATGAGTTTTAACACATCTTTCAGCTAACTCTGAATCCTAAATGAGAAATCTGCTAGAACATGCAAAGACATCATGTGGATTTATGATATTTGCTTGAGGACTCTGGAGTCATAAACCAATGAATGGATTACAATGAGATAAATACAGTATTTTCTCCTGCCAAATGCAATTCTGTCCCAATACATTTCATTGCATTATTTAATTGAAAGCAGCTTCCATTTTGCTCAACCCAGCAATATGAAAGTTTAAAAGATAAGCCACATTTCTTTGTTTGAACACACTGTCAAATGTATTTGAAAATAAAATGCTCAATCACGATAATGTTAAGTCTACTCCTTATGTTTGTGGGTTTAAAATGTTAAACTTAATAATACGTTTTCTTTGAAATGGGGCCAATCCTGCTTTACTTGAAGTCAATGGGAATTTTGCCAATGACATACATGAAAGCAAGGTTGGGGCCTATATATTAACTTCAGTCTTTAGGACTCGACAGGAGCCCCAAACTTCTACTTTCTGGAAATTAAATATTTCCAACTGCACTGAGCTGTTTCTTGCAAATAGCTGCCACATTACCAGAAAAGCATTAAAACGAACTGTGACAAAAAGTGAAATGTATATATATATTTGATATTGCTGCCAGATTCTGAAGTTTTAAAGCAATAGCGATAAAGTGGAAAAATACATTTATTTTTTTTTTCCAGGAACAGTTGCATTTCTCCAAGATGTGAGACACAGCCCCAGTCCTGCGGACCAATACACACAAGAAGAGTTGCAAAGCACAGATACTGTCTGCTGTCCTCAACAGGCCTGTGTATAGTTTGGGAGTCCACCTACACAAAGTTACTGGGTAGCAATGTCTGCTGCAGCTGCTTCAAAGATTTTTTGAAGAATGGTATTTTAAAAGATTATTATTAAATTTACAGATACATATTTGTATTGCTGATATTTCTATTTTTATATATATTTTTTTTTACTTACTGGTTAGAAAGGAGGGTGAAGAAAGTTTTATTTAACACTTTTATTGCCAATTCTAATCAAATTAATTTAATAAACTCCCAGTTTTTATGAAATCCTAATACACTCAATAGGCAAATGAAAGATGGACCTGATACATCTAACAGTACATGGTGAATGAATAGCCCTTTCAGTGTTCAGTTCTTTTGAGTAGCAGTCAACACATCTCACGGAAAAGTTTCTGCATTAGGACCATTTGCTTTATGAAGCCTCAAGTTACTTCAACTAATGCTTTAATTATGGCCTGAGAATGCAAGCAAACTTGAAGGAAATCAAGAGACAGATTGGACCAAACACACAACCTTACTTTTTTTCATCAAATTTAAGATGACTGTGTCCCCTTACACCTTATCTGTTTTTGGAGAAGTTTTCTTCCCCTCTTCACTTAGCAAGCAGAAAACTCAGAGTTGAGCACTGCAGCCCAGGAACAAATTAGGTGCCTCCAGTAACACAGTGTCACTGTCCCTGTGCATCTGTTTTCATAAGACTGGCATGCCTATAAGGCTCAAGCTGAGGCCTTACACATGAACAAGTTCAGAAAAGTTGTAAAGATACTTCAGAGATAGACACATCATAAAAATCACAGAATCACATAATTATCTAGGTTACCTTTATTTTGTGTGTGTGTGTGTGTGTGTGTGTGTGTATGTGTGTGTGCACTATTTCATCACAAAGTATTACTAAAAGTCATGTTCTGGTTTTGGTGACATACAAGACCTCCCTTCCCCATGTAATCTTGAGGAATTAGTCTGACCACCCCTTGAACACCCTCCATCCAGCATTTTGTAAATTACTGGGTGGCTTTGCACCCTTTGCATCCTCTTTTCCTCCACTGATATCACAGTAATTTGGGCCTGATTCTCAGAGACGCAGCATGTCTACAGATCCATCAGACTATGAAAGATTTTGAACAATGACACCTCCTGAACACCAGCACAAGCTGTCTATATGGAGTTCTTTCCACAGCAGGATGTTCATTTTCAAATTCAGTGTAAAGCATACTAAAAGTGTATTATTACCTCTTTCTATGACTTAATATGTACATGTATGTCCTAATAATCCTTTCTCACTTTGGATGGATAACGATGGATTTTTTTTATTCATCTGGGAAAGATGGAGTTTGGGGTACAATGCAGTGGTTAAATAATTGCCAAGTCACCATAAATACATTACTCTATTTAACATGCACAATCTTACATTCAATCAACTGATGATACAAGCCAAGCAGAACTAATCAAAATATTGAAAGTGGGTGCTTGCTGCCAGCATCTCTTCTCCATTTACCAGATAAGCTATTTACAAACCTAGAATGTGAGCTACTTAACCATGAGTGAATTGTGTTTTTTTAAAATAAAGCATAGCTAAAATTAAATAAAAATGTTCACTAAGAAGAGTTAGGGAGATATAGGCTGACTGCAGATTGGATTTTCAGTTGGAATATCCATCACTGGTGATAATATCTTCACTGTTCGCTGCTGTTATAAAGACCAGATATCCATTGTTACCAAGAAATGGATATTATCACTAGCTTTCCCAAAATCTTAGAAAACTGTGTTGAAAATAACCCCTAGAGTTCATCTGTCCACCTCCTCCACAGGACCAGGTATTTGCTAAGAGATGTTTATCAAGCCTTCTGTCATTACATTATCTGATATTACAGCCCCAGACCCTGTGAGCTGATTCAGATCTCTTCCTCCAAGCAGGAGGTGGAGGGGATCTCTTAGGTGATCTCATTCTTCTGAGCACACAAATATAACTGCATTTCTTTTTGTGATAAAGAAAAAGGCAAATATAAAGGAAATCTGTTATTGAAATGTACCAAATTAGAAGGAAGATTGATGACGTGTTAGTCAGATCTGTCAACCTGTTTATCTTCTACTGACAACCTTGCTCTTTCATTTTGGGCAGCAATCTACTGATTCCTCTGTTTGTGACTCCCTGAGAGACTGGTACATGTTCCTGTATGGCCAAGGGGTCTGTGCAGCTGATGGCTCTGGTTCTGTACCCTTGATGGACACCATGAGTGCTTGCAGGTGATCCCTGCAGGAGCCCAGAGCGCTCACCACACCTAAGAGATGCAGTGTAGGCTGTGTCCACTGACCTGCATTTGATGTTTTTGCTACTTGTCAGGTGACAAATAAGGCAAAAAAGCTGGAATCAGGAATATCAGCCTGGTATTTTTGGCCTGCTACACTGCACCAACTAAAAGCCTTATTTATCACAGAATCACAGAATTTCTAGGTTGGAAGAGACCTCAAGATCATCAAGTCCAACCTCCGACCTAACACTAACAGTCCCCACTAAACCATATCCCTAAGCTCTACATCTAAACGTCTTTTAAAGACCTCCACGGATGGTGACTCCACCACTTCCCTGGGCAGCCTGTTCCAATGTCTAACAACCCTTTCGGTAAAGAAGTTCTTCCTAAGATCCAACCTAAAACTCCCCTGGCGCAACTTAAGCCCATTCCCCCTCGTCCTGTCACCAGGCATGTGGGAGAACAGACCAACCTTATTTATGAATCTGCCTTCATAGCAGTGACATGTGAGGATGAGCATCACTGTCTACAGTTTGGCTGTGTGTAACTTGGGTGCCAGGAAGCTGTTTTCTCAAATCTTTGGCTTATTGAAACGTTTGGATGCCTGCTTGTACACACATTTGAGGAAAGAAGGTTCTACTTCTTCACTAGAGGAAATAGTTTCCCTCAGGCTCTGAAAGCAGTGGATGTTTGTTGACCTCTTCAGAAGGAAAAACAGATCCAACCTGAATGCAGAAGGTAAGTTTTTTACTTACTGAAGCTTCTCTCTGTCATTTGTACAATCTTTACAGAAGATTTCAGATTTGTTACTTCCGCCAAGATCATTTCTAGACAATGTGTCATTCTTTCACAGTCACCGATTTGTGCTCAGGTGTGTAACAAGACTATTTATTTACCTATTTATTGTCTTCTTATATATGTGACAATCAATGTGAAAAAGAAAATAAGGAGACACTTGTGCACTTTGTTGATTTTTTTTGTCAGGAAAGTTTATTGCAAAAAGTAAGTATAAAAGTTTGAATAAAATTTCTTCCAAAGAAACTAAAAAACAAAACAAAACATAACATTCCCAAGCACAAACTAATTAATAACCATCCTTTAAGTGAATAGATGTCAAAATATAGTTCCACTTGTATCTTAATTAATAGCAATACTAAAAATTACTGGTGTCACAACAGATGATTTGTTAATTACCAGACCTGTAAGGTTACACAGTAAGTTTATATATTCTTACATGCTCACTTTTCACTTAAATAGTAGTCCCCTAGTTTAGTGAAGCAGCTCATCAAGTTTTATTTTGTAGTAACATCTAGTGGGAAAAATACCTCCCTAATGCCACATTTTCTTCTGAAGACTCCTGCCATTCTACTTAGGCAGAAGAAACTGAGCTATGGTTTTAGTATCCCCTTTCTCTCAATTCATCTACTTATTTCTCTGAAGACTGTCACCAAAAACAGCTTCTCAGAGTGAGGGCTAATTAATGTTTTGTAAACATCTAACACTTTTCAGAACAAGATGGCAACTCATCATCTTTCTTTACTGCTGCTTCACATTGAATTAAGAATCTAAATATCAATTAGCAATGTCTTATTCATCTGCTCTTTAAGTTTCAATTTCATCTACTCTTAAGTTTTCAGTGTTGCTTCTGAACTGGATTAGACAGTCTGAAATCTTTCGCTTGCCATTTTCTATGTGTTTTAACATTGGTTTAGATATCTGTATAATCAGTAATTGTCTACCAGTGACACTGTCCTTGTTTATCTCCTCATGTTTCTGTAGGCTCCTCCAGAAATGCTCACTGCTTTTTCCAGAGCTACTGCTTTGCAGCCCCCTTGGAGGATATATCCCATAGCTAAGTTACCAAAGTAGCAGTCCTTCCATGAATCCCTCATGCAGAAGAACTGCTGAATTGCATTTTTGCTATGAATGTCAGAGAGAGTTGAAACAAGGATAGATCTGACTTTTTGGAATAGGCTAGCTACCTTGGCAATCCTGAGTCTTCACCATAAATAAAGCTTAAGTGTGTGTGCAGTTCACCTGTATTGACTCTACAGTTGTTGTTTATATGCTCTTTTCTGCAGAAGTATGGAGACACCAACTTTTTTCTTCGGTAACTTTAACAACTATTACATTATTTTTTTAATCTCCTCAATAACAATTTCCAAAGAACGTATGGAGAAAAAACAACAACAACCAACCAAACAAACAAACAAAAACAAACTGCCTGGTAGACCCTATTACATTTTTTATGCTAAGTAAAAATCCTGGCTGCACCAGAATAGTTTTGAACCATTTTGCACCTCGTGCTTCGTACCATTATAGTCCTTAAAGCTGCATGTCATAAAAGTGGAGGATAAATAAAGTAGTACAAATTATAACATTCTCATCAAAGATTCATATTTCTGCAGTATCTGTGAAAATATCCAAGTTGTAGTATTCATAAAAATATGGTTGATCTATACACCAAACTCACCGGCAATCTGAAATTTTGGTTGGATAGCAAAACAGATATTTTGGTTATATTGTGCATGTGTGTCATACATATGTATGTTATACATATGTATGACATATGTGTCATACATACGCATATGTACATACATATATATATACATATATATAAAAATATTCCTTTTAAATCAAATATGTACTTAAGTGGTTAATTGTAATTTGTAGGCATTAGGACCTTTACCTAACCAGCAGTCTTTATTTTAGAATTTTCTGTTTTCTGAGTGCTTAAGTGTGGAATCTAGTATTCAGTTGTTATGTTTTATCCAGAAATGTCACTCTCTAGTAACAGTCAATTTTAAGTATGTGTTTGGTGCTAAGAGTTAGAAAATATCTTTTACCTATCTGAAAAAAATGTCAAGGAAATAGATGATGGGATGGAAATACAGCAATATTCCAGTATAATTACATATTTTGGCCTCCATAGAACCATTTGCAATTTATTTATGAATCTTTATATATATATATATTATTATTATTATTTGTTTGTTTGTTTGTTGTTTATTTATACTCCTCAACAGGCTTATGAATACTCTCTTGTGTGTATTTTCATCAGCTACCTTTCTTCTTAACCTGTAAAAGCTCATTTTTATTCTACCAGACAAAGCATCTTCTAATACTTTATCATACTAGTAATTCTATTTCTTTCTGTGAAGGGTTTGATGATCTGGCTGTTTGGTAGCTCCCATGATGATCTGATGCACACTTTACATCTACACTATTCCTTCATTGCCTTCCACCATTAAACCAGAGGGGAAAGTTATCTCAGGAGACAAGGGCATGAGACTATTATTCTGCTTTAATAAAGCCCACAGTCATAACTGTCTGAACCAAGTGGTCGTTACAAAAATGTAGTTTCACCCTCTGGATGGGTGGAAGAGTTAAGGTATGTATGTCTAAAAGTCAGAAATTGCAAGTGGTCTTAAACAGGCATATTAGCACACGATAAGTGGGTGGTTTAGTAAAAAGCTGAGTTATTAATCAAAACGGTCAACAAGTTTCTGATGCATTTCTTTGTTTAGTTAAGTGCAATTGATTAAGACCAAGACTGATGACCCTGTCTGTCTCTTCAGTTAGGATATTCTTATATCCTGAAAATAATAAGCAAAAATAATGATTTATTATTACTTTTTTTTTTTTTTTTTTTTTTTTTTTTTTTTTTTTTTAAACAGAAATGAATGAGCCAAGCATTGGCAACATGACAGAAAGGAGCACAGGACTGCACTGGTTTCTGATAGTCAAGAGAAGTCTTCCTGACTAACTGCTGCAAGGAGTTTTTTGTTTCACATCAGCTTTAGCAAGATGAACTTTACATGAGAAGAGGAAGATGTCTGATGATAAAATAATAGCATTTGTTTGTTTTTTGTTTTGTTTTGTTTTCCCCAATGTATTGTAACCAGAAATAGACTGCATAAAATAAAATCTGATTACACTGTCTATGTCTTATTATCATGCCTGAAATTCAGAAATTCACATTGTGCCAAGTGGGGGATACCAGTACTGTTTGCAGCTCCTGGGCAGGTGTGTGAACCTAGGCTGTGTCCTTAGTTCAGCTAAGTCAGCAAAGATGGAGACAAAGGCACACACACTGTGAGTGCTCATGACATGCTCTGACTTGGTCCCATGTTAGAAGATTGGGGAACTGATACTCACCTGTATGTGTGCCCTTCTGGCTCTGGATACAGCCACTGATGCCAAACCATTAATATTTATGATTCCATTGATTAAAGAGTAATTATTTTATTCAAATTGAAAAGTTAAGTAATTTTGACTGAGTGAGCCAAAAATTTCTTATTGTTGTGCATCAGCTTTCTGTAACTAATTCAAAACAAACATTTAAAGCTATATTCATGGTATCTTTCAATTTATTCCCCTGCAGACTTATATTTATATTTAATATCCACTCATTTAATTTCTGTTTCTTTAGAGCCAGCTATAAATATTAGGTTACTTAAAAGATGACCTATAATGAATATTGAACTGGTGATTTGGGCAGTCTCTGCTGACTCTTGTTGAGAGAAAATGAATTCTCGCTAGGAAGGACATAAAGTCATGAATAAGTATTTACCTAAGGATAATATCAAACAAGTAGAAGTTTTAGGTGAGAAAGGCAAAGAAGGAATTCAAAATATGTTGTCACAATAAATCTATTATTCTCATCTGCTCCTGGTTTAACATTTTCACTTGACAGATTAACAGAGATGTGTAGCATATGGATTGCTCTGCTATGAATTATTGCATGTGGTATTCAGGACTAAAGTACATAACTCTTTTTAAAATGATCTACAATGGAAAATTGTTAATAAATTTTTCCTGCTCAGATCAATGCTAGTATTAGTGAGAGGAAAATCAATTTAAATAGACCAAAATTTTCTTGAAATTCATAAGTATATGGCTAATTTTATTCATTTAATTCTGCTTTCTCATTTCTGGTGCTCCTGGTCTGCAGCTCACACCAAAAAAAAAAAAAAAAAAAAAAAAAAAAAAAAAAAAAGAGAAAGGGAGAGAGAAAGAAAAAGAAAGTACCAAGAGCTGAAGAACCCATCCCCCATCTCTCCAAGAAAGGCTTTTCACATGCTGTTTATGGTGAAAACTGCAATGAAATGTATTTTCAGTTAGACACAGATGCACACTGACAACACTATGATGACATTTCAATTACCATAATACATTCAACACAGAGTGCACTTGTGAATTTTTGACTTTTTTTTTTTTAAATGACCCTACTGAGAAGTTCCATAACTCTAAGCAATGTTTACCCAAGGTCCTGAAGAGCTTCTACTGGTGGTTTAAGACACTGCAAATGAAACACAGGCCTTGGGCCTTGTGAAGTAAACACAACTTTTACTATACAGGTAGTGGGTCCAATTTACATATTCTGATTCTGTCTCTTCAATAGAGCATAGAGAGAGATGTTAAGGGCCTATGGGATAATTGAGGAATGTTCCTGGCACAATCCAGACAGTCCTTCCCACCCTCAACAATGGCATTTTAGTTCTTCATCTCAAGAATCTAATCAACAGGGCTGTGGCCTTGTGTCCCATATCATACTATCTTGAATGACTGCAAAAAAAGATGAGGTTAAGTCTTTGTTTGAACTCTCATTGGCATCTTTGTCCTTCAGTATTACCCTTTCATTTTGCTAATTTCTGAATTCCACTTCACTATGTTTATTTTAAACTGAAAACTAATAATATCCGTTGAGTGGGTGGTCAGAGCTGTGTTACAAGAATTTTCCAAGCAAAGCCTATATTTAAAATGAAGTATCTATAATTCAGTTGAAGAGAATGAATTTCACTGCTTTGAAAAAATGCTTTTTTGATATGACTCATGGTCATGATGGCAATTACAGTCATCAGATGTACTTGCAACAGATATGGGTATATATCTAAAATCACTGCCAGTTTAGCTTGCTGAATAGAAGGAACTTATAATAACAATTAATAGCTGTGAAAAATCACAGCCTTCCCATGTGCATCTGCAGTTTTTTTATGTTTTCAATCCACAGAGAAGAAAATGTTATGTTGATATCGACTATATTTAAAAACTATGTTTAAATAGCAGGATAGACCTGAAAGTATATGTCACTGGAACACTTTTTTTTTTTTTTTTTTTTTTTTTTAATCTGATTTATCCAAATTGTTCTATTTTATGGACACAGAAACTGTAAAAACTTGGGCATGTAAAAGCATCTGGCTACTGAGTGAAAAAATGAACTATGTAACAGATCTACCTGAGTATCCAGGCCAGATGAAATAGAACAAAAGGATATATGTACAGATTTTTGGTTGAATACAGGTTGATAATGCATATAGAATGTTTTTGTAGAGCTTCTATCCAAGCTATGGAAAGTATGTTATGTGAATAAGAATTGTTTACACAGTATAAAATTTACTGTACCAATTCTGGTATTTTATTCAGTTAGTACTTTCTAATAAACTTTTAACTTAAGACCTATCTCTTAAGCTTAATATCTTTCTGCAAAAATGGATTTTGGAGTATACAAAAACAACAACAAAAATATTTAGTTCAAGCCAATATTGGTCTTTTGAAGAGCTGCTAGAAATGGAATATCACATAACCAATATTGTGTTCATCTATTGCCTCCGAAGTGTGTTCCAAACTTTGGAAATAACATCACCTCAACCATACAAATCATTCATTTTTACTTCTCCCAAAATAAAGAACTCAGCTCAAATGGATTCTTTTAGTCATGTAATTTCTTCCTTACGAAAAGGAAATTTGGTATTTTTCTTACCAGAAAAATACTTGCCATCTATGAAAACCATTTTGCCTGGCTTTTTACAAATTCTTTTCACAGGCCTCATTGCTCTTCTACGGATAGACATATTGCCCATGTCTGACATCAACAGATGCAGTGCTTTCAGACTCTATAGAAAGTAATGGTGCCTGGCATTTCTAGGGTGAAAGCCTCTCTTTGGTTTTAGTGCTAATGGAAACAGACTTTTCGTCTTCTTGAAAATCCAAAGCCAGAATGTAAATGGCTATGTAGTAAACAGAACAGATTCTTTTGTAATCCCAGAGAATAAAGAAAAGTAAAAAAATCTCATATTGCAAAGTTATAGCAGAGCTCTGAAAAAACATTTTCTTTCCAAAGCATACTTTCTGTAATATCTATTAGGTATCCATTCATACTCGATGTAACAACGACAAAGATCTATATTTTACATATAAAGGAATTTGATGACTGCATACATTACATCAGTGGCAAAGTACTTACGAATGAGAACAAACCTCAGACAGATTGGCCATAGTGATTCACAGAAACATTTTATGTTAGGATGTGGTGTTCAGATGGCTTATACTAAAAGAAAATCTCAGTTACTTTGAATTAGTCCTACATCAGTTCTGAAGACTGGATGCTCTGCTTAGTGAAAGAATTCTGATAAATAAAATTTTATTTTTGTTCACAGGAGTTAAGAATCCAGTGCAAAGAATTCTCTATGGTCAAAAATAGATAAAGAATAGCATGAAGTATTTTGGAGGACAGTTTGAAGGGCAGGGAGATTTTATAACAGAAAGTTTACTGACAATGGTGACTGACTATGTGGGCATAGTACCTGGAAAGTGATATTTCTTGAAAAACAAGTACTGAACAATGATCCTTGGATTTCATCTAATTCATATAATAACATATTTTCAGTGTGTAAGATAGCTTCTTTCAAATTCATGCTTCAGGCCTGAAAAACTATGATATTCTCAGTGTTTGATTGCCATCATATTTACGCTAGACTGAAATAGGTTGCTAAAAGAGTGCTATTTCTCAAAACACTAAAGCCCCAACATACAGACCTATTCTGCTGCATCAGTGTTACCTATATGCAGCAGGATCTAATGAAATGCATCCACACCTGGTGTTAACCACATACTTCAGTCTTTGCCACATAGTGGCCTAAGCCCATAAAAGTCATCAATGGTCAAAATTTCAAGCTTGCCAGAAATCCCCAGGTTTTCTATAGGGACTGGATTTTGCATGATGTGCTCAACATTATGTCACAAGGATATTGCCCATCTCTGGCAGCTGGATACATGGAAAAATTAGTTATTTAGGAGATATCAGTCCTTAGGAAGAAGAGTGTTTCAGAGAACTCTGATAAGCAATGGTCCAAGGAATCTTAAAGGCCAATTAAAAAAAAAAAATGTTTTGGGTTCCTCAATTTAATGAAATATTTCAATCTAGGCAAAGCAATCTGCAACAATTCTCATTGGGATTGGAAGACATAAAATCTAATTGAAATTTCCCTGTGGAACATATTCATTTGCAAAAACTGCATGTTTCATCAGAAAACTCTTCTGATTAAAAAAAAAAAAAAAAAAAGGAAAGAAAAAAATATTAAAAAAAGTGCAGGTCTGTTTGAAACTTTACTTTGGGTACTGCAATTTGACTGTGAATATATAACTTATTTCCTTCCTGGCTTTGACCATGCAAGAATAGCAACATAGACATCACTACATTGTTATACATACAGAAAAACATCAAACTCCTAAACACATTCACAAATGCAAAATTTTGACACCCACTTAAGACTTAGTTTTGATCTGAGTTATATGGGCCAATTAACCCCTACCTCTTTTTGGTCTGATCAGTTTACATATGGCAATTAACTGGTTTCCACTGACATGGAAAGAATTCCTTTAAGGCCTTTTTTTCTTTTCTTTTCTTTTCTTTTCTTTTCTTTTCTTTTCTTTTCTTTTCTTTTCTTTTCTTTTCTTTTCTTTTCTTTTCTTTTCTTTTCTTTTCTTTTCTTTTCTTTTCTTTTCTTTTCTTTTCTTTTCTTTTCTTTTCTTTAATGACCTGGTTCCATCAAAGAATTTCACATTTCAATTTTCTGTTATCATCTGAGTACAGACCTCTTCAAAGTCAACAACCATCAACTAAGTGTCTAAGCATTGTTATTTCAGAGCTCAGCAGGAACAGTGACTCCAGAAGTTGTCACGTTTTTACTGTAAAATCAAGACTCAAATTCAGAATGAAAAGTTACGGCTAGGAATGAACTCAAAATGGGATATATACACTGGATATATACACTGACATGTATATGTTCCCCAAATGGTCACACCAACACACTACCTTTGTGCAACCTGGATCAATGGAAGTTGTAACATCAATGTAAAGTTATATTTCATTCTCCAACACTTGACAATTTTCGTTTGTGGAAAATGTCATTAATTTATCCCTGTGTGGTTTGAGTACTAGATACTCAAGTATTTTAGTACTTTCAGGGGGACAGAAAGAGTGTCATGGTCTTTATTCTTGCAAAGCACTGCAAAATATAATGGCTAGGAGTTGAAAGAGTTGAAATGAAATTAGAAACAAGACAATAATTTTTAATAGTGAGGTAATTAATTTCTGATGCAGACCACCAAGAGAAACATGGCATCTATATCTTTTGCTCTCTTCAAATCAACTTGTGACATCAACCTTTGGAAACATTTTCATTGAAACACAAGGAAGTTGAAAGCATCCTATGTTTGATTCAGAATCATAGAATCATAGAATCATAGAATATCCTGAGTTGGAAGGGACCCTTAAGGATCATCAAGTCCAACTCTTGACACCGCACAGGTCTACCCAAAAGTTCAGACCATGTGACTAAGTGCACAGTCCAATCTCTTCTTAAATTCAGACAGGCTCGGTGCAGTGACCACTTCCCTGGGGAGCCTGTTCCAGTGTGCAACCACCCTCTCTGTGAAGAACCCCCTCCTGACGTCCAGCCTAAATTTCCCCTGCCTCAGCTTAACCCCGTTCCCGCAGGTCCTGTCACTAGTGTTAATGGAGAAAAGGTCTCCTGCCTCTTGACACCCCCTTACGAGGAAGTTGTAGACTGTGATGAGGTCTCCCCTCAGCCTCCTCTTCTCCAGGCTGAACAGGCCCAGTGACCTCAGCCGTTCCTCGTACATCTTCCCCTCCAGGCCTTTCACCATCTTCGTAGCCCTCCTCTGGACACTTTCCAACAGTTTCATGTCCTTTTTATACTGTGGTGCCCAGAACTGCACACAGTACTCGAGGTGAGGCCGCACCAGCGCAGAGTAGAGCGGGACAATCACCTCCCTTGACCTACTAGCGATGCCGTGCTTGATGCACCCCAGGACACGATTGGCCCTCCTGGCTGCCAGGGCACACTGCTGGCTCATATTCAACTTGCTGTCTACCACGACCCCCAGATCCCTCTCTTCTAGGCTGCTCTCCAGCGTCTCATTGCCCAGTCTGTACATGCAGCCAGGGTTTCCCCGTCCCAGGTGCAGGACCCGGCACTTGCTCTTATTGAACTTCATGCGGTTGGTGATCGCCCAGCTCTCCAACCTGTCCAGATCCCTCTGTAAGGCCTTTACGCCCTCATTTGAGTCCACAACTCCTCCAAGTTTGGTGTCATCAGCAAACTTGCTCAAAATACCCTCTATAAGAAGACAAAGCTGAGGGGTCTAATGCCATCTGAGATGCTCTAAAATATGTGGTCAGGTCTCCAGATGATGTACAGGTCTCTTTTCCCACTGGTTTCACAGCTACCTCTCCTGGGCATCCAAAATGGCACTCAGGGCTCTTGGAGAGCACCTAGTACAACAGGAGATGAAGCAGATCTGTTAATAGTTGGTCTTCCTGTATTACTTCTGACTACTTTCAGAATGAAATGAAAAAGCAGGTTGCCATTTTGTTTTTATATTCTGTAATATCAAATTCAGAAATTCATACTGAGAAGCCAGTAATATTCTTCTTGGAAATTTGTAGGAAAACATATGATTGCGTTTGCTGCCTCTAAAATATTTTAATGGGTTTATTTTGTGCTGCCTCATAGAGAAAGTATGCTTATGTCAACAGTAAGTAATCACATAAAGCTTTGTAGAATCAATACTCATATAAATTTGAAATGGATATACATTTGAATCTGTTTGAATCTAGCCTTGATCTTTATCTTCCAGGTCTGATCAAAAATCTGTACCTAACTAGCTAACCAGCTGACTAAAGATCAAGTAACAGACACATTATTTTCCTGTTGCAATGTTTATCTGGATATTTTTATCCATTTCTGAGTAACACTATTCATTCAGGAGAGCACTATGAAAATGTAAGTGTAAGCACTACTTATTGTGAGCTAGGAACAAAGAGAGAAGCAGTGAATTCAAGGCTTTTTGGCTATAATGTGCTGCTTTCTAGATAATGGGCTCTCTTGGTGTTATAATGAAAAGCAAACATATCATTAAGAAAGAGCTCCTTAAAAACTGCCTGTCATATATCTTAAGCTTCATTAGTTTAGATTAATGACTTACTTGATATACATGACAATAGATGAAGCAAATCTTTGTTTATTTATTGACAATTCAATGTAACTGTGACATGCATAAGCAGGCTTCCTGATTAGTTCCATGTTTTAAAGTAACTTCGTATTATAAAACTTGTTAACTACAGTATCATTTTATTGAACTCTGCTCTATGAATGATGTGATCTACATTGAAAGGCGTCAATATTGCAGCCATTCCTGGAAGGCATTGGAGCATTATGCACACAGATTGGAGTAGATATCTCATTGTACAAATCCATGGACCCAGAAAATGTCCAGTTATTGAGACTGCACGGAGAGGACAATGTTCTATTCATAGGATCTGCAGTACAAGGTCAGAGAATGAAACCTGAACTAAGTGTAAGGTTCAGATTAGTTTCATGGTTTTGCAGAAGACCTCCCTGAAAGTTAGGACTCTGAAAGCACCAATCCTTACACAGAGGTCTCTACTGAAGGTTCATCGCACACAGCATAATGCTAGGAATGAATAAGTAATTGGGAATGATTTCCAGTTAAAGTTCAGGGAGAAAGAGAGAAGTAGATGTGGATATATCTAGTATCCTATTCCTCTGAGTTCCTCAAAGGAAGTTGTATGAGCCCTTAGTAATAGAGTAACTATTTCAGGAAAAGACTGGGGAGTGATGGTAGAAAGATATTTAATTTTGACATGTTTTTATTCGGATGAAATAACTTAGATTCAGCTTAATGTTGGAAACTGCTTGGGATGGCTGCCTCTCTACCCCATGACACCACTGACATCCTGTGGTCCTACAGATCCAGTGCCTCTACCAGTCTTCCTGAAATAGCATAATTAGAGATGGGTTTCTTTAATGGCAGAGATTTTAGTCAGACCTAGTAACATTTTTTCTTACCATGCCAGTTTCACAGTTTCCATATAAAGACCCTATTTTCAGTGACTTCTAAATTTTCTAACAGGTTTGGTTTGATATTTTAAATGCTGATTGTTAGCTTCAGGTTGAAATTATTGGAAAATGACAACCAAAATTGTTCAAATGAGATGGCAAGGGAATTAAATGTCAAGGTCAAAGAAGACAGGAATGGGAAAAACAATTTTTGCCCAGTATGCACACTGTTGTGTGAGCATATGTATGTGGAATCTTGCTAGCATTCTGCTGCTGGTAAGTACGAGAATGCAATGGCAAACTCTGTGGCACAAGGCTCCATAGCTGGCCTGCAAGAACTGTGTTGCTGCTAACAGTTTTCTGCTAAAAACTCTGAAGTTTTTCTCCAGTGATGTCATTTATTGTCACAAGACAGAAATTCCAATGGGAATAAAAATCTTTCAAGAAAATCTGTGGATCCAATAGTCAATCAAGTTTTAAAAGGAGCATACACTAAGGTGATGTTACTCTGAAAAAAAAAAAAAAAAAAGTCAAAATTAATTCTTTATATTCATTCCAGGAGAGTCTTGAGAGCTTCCTACCCCAGAGCTATTCATTTCCAGAGGATAAGCCCACAGTAATATTTCCCTCAGGAATTCTAAAGCAACAAAACAAGTAACTGCTGAACTCTTAACTGCGAACAATAATGTCTTTTAAATGAGTTGTGTCACGTGAAGAATGGAAAGTGGCAATAATGACACCAATATTTTATAATATTTTATAGATTAACTCATGCAATTGCAAACCAAAAATTATATTTATATAAGAGCAAATTTTTAGGAATATTCTGCTCTGTAAATACAGAGTAATAATACAGCAAAATATGGTATACTAGGGAAGACCCAATGTGGCCTTTACATAAGAAAGTCATGGCTCACATATCATTTAGGAATCTTTAGAGAAACCACTGAGCATATGGTTCAGGTGATATAGCACACATATATTTTCAAAAAACAAACAAACAAAAAAAAAAAACTTTTGAGAAGGTCTCATTGGAAACTCTCTGAAAGACACTAAGCTGTCATGGGATACAAGAGAATGTCCCATGGTGCTTTAAGAACTGGTTTACAGATAAGAAACAGATGGTAGGAGTGGGTAGTTCATTTTCAGAAAGAAAGGAACTCAAATATATTCTACATATGAAAAATGTGCCATTAAACATATTCATAAATGGGTATCAAATGATAAGGAGAGAACATCTGAAAATGATATAGTTATTTGCAATAATCTAAAGCTGATTGTGAGAAGGTGTCAAGGAACTCAAACTTATAAGTAGATGATAAAAAGGTAGATGAAATTAAATGTTTTAAAGTGGAATGTAAAGCCTAGGAAAAGAAATAACTTATGCATATTAACATATGATGGGCTTGAGGTTAGTAACCACCATTCAGGAAGAGATCTTGAAGCCACTACAAACTGTTCAGCAGTGTCTGTAAATACAACCAGAATCTGAAGAATAATTGGGAAAATAATTAGGAGCCTTACAGAATGTATAATCATGTCCCAGTACATTTTAATCATCTATTAATATTTCAAGATTTCATTATTCTAAATTTAAGAAATGTAACTTATTGTTATGACCTTGTAATTATGAAAGAAAAAGATATAATAGAATTACAAAGGACTCAGACAAAGATAACAAAAACGAGTAGAGACATGGGTTGTCTCTCATACATCTACAGAACAAAGTAAAATAGATAAATAAATAAATAAATATGATTTTTGAAAAAAAAAAGTTGACAAAGAGTATGAGAGAATTTGTAGAGTGGAAAAGGTCAATAGAAAGTGACTCTTCTTGCAGTATAAGAAGTAATGTCACCAAATGATATTGTCAGAGTAGACTCTGAAAGACACAAAAGGTATACTTTTCCTACACAAGAGGTATACTTTTCCAAATGAGTTTAGAAAGGGATCAGAGAAATTCATGAAGGCCAGATCCGCTGGTGGCCAATACACATGACAGGCTGTGACCTCTGGAATAAGGAGTAAGTTAGTGATTACTGGAGGTTGGACTGCTCTTTGCACACACTGCCCAATGAGGCTAGGCTTACCTTTGGTGTCACCTCTTCTGGTAACATTTATATTCAACATTCAGAAATGAGGAAACCAGAAAATAAAGGATTGCTGTGAAAACTTAAAACAAACAAACAAAAAACAACAACAACAAAAAAGAAACACAACAAACAAACAAACAAACAAACAAACAAAAAACTTATGTTGAAGTATTGTGACCTCTATTACATACTGTGATGCCCTTTTCATCTCTCTACCATTTTCAGTACAAGTTCAGAAACAGTTTAGGAAGGTAACAAAGCTGTATACAAAGGTGGATCCAGTAGAACAACTCATTTTCACCAGATGCAGTTATGTGGAGTGACCCAGGGAACTGCAAGAACTGAATCAAATAAGACAAAATCCTTTGAATACATCCTGGAGAACACTTACCCACAGTTGCTTGACTGGTATGTTTGTGCTTTAGGTGGGCAGATGTCCACAAACCTCTGCCTGCCTCTGAACTGCATGGCATCAGTGTCATAACCGCAACCAACTTATGGTTGTTAGATGACAGCATGGTTTCAAACTTTCCATACCATACCCTGTTTCCATACCCTGTTTGCATGCTCAACCCCTTTTCTCAAAGAGAGACTTAAATCCAGATCTTACAGACAGGTTTAGGCTCCCAAGTTAGAGGACATATAGCCAGAAAATGACAGAAAGTCACAACAAATTGGAGTTTTCACAGCTCACCACTAATTTTTACTGCAGTACCGTGAGATTCAATTTACAAAAATACCGGGAACTTGTAATTTCTGTGAAAGTCAATAGATTGTATCAACTCTTATATGATGTTAAATGCTCTGAGGAGTCTGATCTTCCTGTGTCTCAAATTCTGCCTGCTAATTGCTGGAAATATTTGTTTTCATGTATGTGTTCAGGTTCTCTGGCTATAAAATAATATTCATGTTACTCTTCATCTCACAAAGATGTTGTGAAAAAGAAAATAGTTAATATTTATGTGTCACTCAGTTGTGAAAGTGATGAGTGAAAAGAATAATTCATTTTTTTTTTCTGTCTTTAAGTCTACATTTTAGCAACAAGTATGGCCTGAGGTTGCAGGCTGAACAATAAGGAAAAAACAGTATACGGATTAGATGATCGTTAAGACCATTTTGCAAACTGAATGAGGTAGATGGTATGTGAGGAATTATTTTGTAATTGTATAAAGACAATAATAGAAAAATGTGCACATAACCTCACAATGACAACCTTACTTCTGACATTTCATAACTACCCAGGGCTTGTTTAGAAAGCCTGTTTTTTCAAACACATTTTCTCTGTGTGTAATATAAACCACAAAGTTTATATTGGCATTGATTGTTAGAAATTTTTTATAGATATATACCCTTCCCACACTTTTACTGTAACATTTTTATACAAATTGAAAATAAACGTATTCTAAGGCAATTTTAAAAACATTCACATTTTATGGTTTAGCCAGTCCAGAGTAGTGCTAGATTTCCGCATAATAATGTCATCACATTCAAAGGAAATAGAGAGCTTGATGGTGGATGGGCTATTGCAGATCAGTGAAAACCGAAAGATTGGTTTTCCCCTTCATATAAGGCCTATATTTAGTAGAGTGTGACCATGCCATTGCACCATTCAGGAAAAATGATAAAAGCAAGGCTGTACATCCAGGCCACTTATCTTAAAAAATAATTCAGTTTCTATTATACTAAAATGGTGAGAATAATATTGTCTGGGGATTTTTAATATTTGTAGACTATACTTCCATTTGTAGTCTCTTGTGCAGCAAGAATATATACTCTGTTTCAACAGGTATAGTTTGAATAGTATTATTTGTATCTTTTTTTTTTTTTTTTCTTTTTTTTTTTTTTTTAATAACAGGTACTAAACAATAAAATAATATGATAGCCCAGAGCAGAAACCACAAAGTCTGGTTATAGTCTGCTTATAATTCACAGTTCTTAACAAGAAATTGGCTTCCTATCCTTGAAGACTCTAGTCCAAAGTTTCAAGAGGAAGAGATCAGGACAGAAAGATTTCAAAATTTATTCAGCTCCATGATGCAGTGAGTGTTCATTTGCTGCCTTTACTGCTTTCATTTCACGTTGCTCTAAAGGAGCCTCAGTTCTTAACACCTTTAACATTCCTGAGGCAGCCTAGTAAAAAATCCATGTTTTTTTGTCCTTCAGACTACAGTCTTGGAAAAAATTGGCTTATCTCTGTAGGAGACTAGTAATGAACTTGATGGAGGGGCAGTGAACATGAATTTTTATGTATTGGGGGTAGATATTTTTTCCCCTTTAAATTAAATTAACAACTGTAATTTATCCTTTCTTTCTCTAGCCACGTTTTATGTGGTCACTAGCTATTTTGTATCACAAGCATCCAGAAGATAAATGTTCAGAGCATGAAATATTACCTCCATCCCCTATCCATGTAGCAGATCATATATCAAGGTTAATGTTAACAAAATAATCTGTAGGTGTATTCAAGAAAACAATCAGAAGGAAGTACTTTCAGGTCAGAAAATGATAGGTGCAATTTTCCTTGAAATTTTAGTACGGTGAAACGCTTTAGCTGTGCAGAATGGGCACAGAGATTTGGTCTCAGGAATCTTTCATCTTCCAAAAAACACTGATTACTGCCCAAATCTAATGTGATGTGCTGTTTGCCATATAGCTGTCCTCCTTTTAGGCAAAATCTGAATGAAGTCCTCACTGAGCTGCTGGTATTGTCTTCAGCAGGTACCAGCACCAGCAGAAGGCAGAGAGCTCCCCACATGGCAGCAGCACAGTGACCCTGTCCACAGGAAAACACCTCTTCCCAACACCAACAGATACAAATTTGCTGATCTCAAAAACTGTGATGTTTATATCCCTTTCTAAGTTAAAACAAATCCTGTTTAACTAAGTTTAAAGTATTCTTACTGTCTGTATATATGCATGATCCTTTTCAAATCCTACTAAATCACTGGTTTCAGTGATTTCCCTGGCATGGGAAGAGCTAGGGGAAGCTCAGTGCAGATAGGGAGTCCTGACAGTGAAAGAATGATTTCAGGGAGCAGGCAACTGAGACTAGAGTGTGCTAGAAGATCTAGCTTCTCTCTCTATTTGTTTTAGGAATGTTTCAATTCCAGCATGGCATGGGGAAGAGATTTAAACATAGTTAGATGTCTACGACTTCTCTGTCAAGATGTTGATAGACAGATATTTTGTCCTAGGTGGCACAGTTCCAGACAAGTAAATCAATTTTCCTATATCTTGGTATCCCTGTGTGACAGGACATCCACGAGTATTTGTTACTCTAAAAAGGAAATGAAGACTCGAAAGCCCAGCTAGGTGGAGATGCAGTTGCACAATGAAACTTATAAGACCAGATCTTCAGTAGTTTAAATTAACACACCATCAATGCTTTCAAGGAAGCAATGTCAATTTACATTAGCTGAAGGTATACATCTAGTGATATAATGAGATTTTTTTTTCCCCTCCTCATCAGTCTTAGGTGTCTGAATTACCCATCAAACTGGGAGAAAGGAAAGCTTCCCTCTCAAAGGGGTATTCAGAATCTGAAGCTGATCCTGCTGTGCCAAACTGATGCCCAAAGGAACATGTTCCCATCCCTTTGATGGTTCTCAGGGAGGCTGGTCATCCATCTGGGATACAGCTGAAGGGGTTGAGTTAACTAACATGAAAGGTTTTCAACTAGAAATTATATTAGAACATCTCATTGTTCAAAATGGATAAAATAAACAGCAGCCAAAGAGAGACCCAATCTTATGGTCCCCAATCACATGAATAATCACACTGAAACCTACAGAGTCCTGTGAAATGCCCTGCTGGATAAAGACCATCATGTTTAATAAATTTGATATACATTTTTTACCATTGAGAAAGAACAATAGAACACGTCTAATTCATTTCAGTTTGGAAATGAAAGAATGACTCAGAAGCCACAAACTGATTAACACACAGGAAATGGAGAAAGACCTCTGAGTTGTAATTTTGAGACAATATTCTACAGTTAATCTCCTTGAAAAATAATGGAACCAGACTTTAATATTAACCTGTCATTGCACTGTAAAAGATCTAGAGAGAACAGTAAGTACTATCATTGAAATTAATCTAATGACATTTTATTGTTGCCACAGACAATATAAATTCAGAGATTCAGCAGACAAAAGGAAACTATTCTAGATTTTCTTACTAAATTATGCAATTGCAACACTTTTATAGTTCTCAAATATGTAATGTAAAAATTGTGTCATTTCAAATTTAAAAGCCCAATTTTCATAAAAGCCCTTTTTAGCTTGGTCGTGTGATCCTTCGTTGCTGTCAGGATAAAAATCAGTATTGCTCCTTTCAAACAGGATGCTCAATACTTTTCACTAGGCTGTTAAAACTCCATGCCACTAGAACACGGGAATGTAAGAAGTGTGACACCCTCAGAACCTATTGCAAGGCTTTTTAAGCCTTCCTTTCATTAGACTGGGTTTAACTTTATTAAATATACAACATTTCTTTTATAAAACAACATTTAGTGGTCTAATATAATTTACATTACTGCCTACAAATAGAATGCTAAAATAAAAATACAACATCCCATTGAGATAGCGAGTAAAAACAAATCTCAGAATAAGAACAAATGGAAGTATTATCCCGTGAGAAACTCTTCTGAATTGATCTATTATTTCGCAGCTTGAAATGTGCCACTATTGTACTTCCACTTGATTATAAGTCTTGTTATCACTTCCCCCAGTTGATCCAAATTGAGTGCTTCTGACATTTGCAAAGTTACTCACATATTCCACTGCGCAGCAGGAAAAACCTTGTTAATGAAGAAATAACAAGCTGAAGAATTGAATAAATATTTAGTTGATTGTAAAGAGGTACAGTTGCTGGTATTTACATGATGAAAATGAAAAAAGAACAAAAAACAAACAATGAACCACCACACAACCCGCAGTAACATACTTACTCGTGTCTTCTAGATAGGGGTGCTAGTGGTATTTTTCTCTGTGCCACAGGGCACTTTCATTTCCTGATTCTATTATATACTAAGTGGCCACCTGAACCTGCCAATGAACTTGTTCTATTGTATTTTTCTATTTTTAATCCAAAAGGAGTAAACACATTTCTCATCAGATGTGTCACACATTGTTCTACATTGGTGAGATTTATGAAGGTGTCACCAAGTTATTACAGAGCCATTCATTTATAAATAGGTGTCCATTCTCCAGGAAATCATAAATGATAGGAGTGTTTCCACCATTTCACAAAATCTGTATTGTAAGGATGCCCATTTGTGTTTCCTTCTGACTACATACACTACATCGGTGATTTTTTATTTATTTATTTTGTGTGTCCCTTCCCCCTGCCCCTTACTTCAAGGCTTTCTCTATTCTGCACTTTTTGATTATATTCAGTCAGTTGGATGGCTAAGGAACTTGACTATTTCAATAGTCATTTACAGTATAAAAATAATCCATAAATCTCTAAACAGAGGCTTACAAACTGAGTTATCTGTACTGCTCTGTGTATATGTATACGTATCTTCTGTGGTCTTTAAAAGTTGATGTAGATGTGTTCTGTGTAGATTGTTCTGTTCTCTGTCATTAAGCATCTACTAAGACTGCACAGGAATGGATATGAATGCAGCTGCAGCCATTTGACAGTGACATCTCCAGTAGTATTTCTCACCTGGAAAGAACCTTTCTCTAGCATATAATTAGTGGCAATATTAAGTGTCTTAAGAAAAAAAAAATCTTGCCAATCACTAAGAAAACTAAGAAAACTAGTCTAATAGCTGGATTGCTCCACAAACATGAGAGGCAAAGGCACACTGTAGCGAACATTATACATGTTTCAGAGTCCAGGCGGGGGAAAAAAATAAAAAAAAAAAAAAAAAGAAAAACAAAGTATCAGTATCCTCTAGATTTACAGTTCTTCCAAATGGTATATTTTGGCAATGAAATTTGGTTTCATGAAAAAGGCTGGAGCACCATTTCCTGGCTGATTAATCTTTAACATTCATTTGGCACATTACACATACTGCCACGTTTTTCACTATTCTTATTTTGACAATACCCAGCACCATAACCCTGTAGAAAAAGGTGTTTGCTTAGCATGTTGGATGACAACAGGTGTTGGGTATGTCACCTATCCACCTAAATTAAAATGAAGAGTCATATGCCTCAATTGTAGGTGTTTTTTTTTTTTTTTTTTTTTTTTTTGACTTTTTTTTTTTTTCATTTTTAGTCAATGGAACAGATAAAAAACCCAGAATATACCCATTACTAGTTCAGATGTCATCTAATTTCCATTTAAAAATAGCTTAATGGATGGTCTGAAGGCTTTCAACTCTTCAAATTCGATTTGCATTTGATATAGAGGAGTAACAAAGGTACCTTGTACCAGCAGATGTCTGTCATCCTCAGCTATGTTCTCAGTGAAGTTATGATTTCGTTCTGACAACAGGAGTTTTGTTCCACTTTTGAAGTCCTTTTTCATGCTTATAGAATGTTTTGTTAGAAAAACAAATACCTTCACCCTGGCACTAACTTTAACAGCCAAGAATTAATGTGAAAATCCACGTACTGACTCCAAATAGCAAATGGGATTGATTGACATATCTTTAAAATAGATCCCATTCTGTGCTGTAACTGATTTCCATGTCCAGCCTTTGAAGCCTAAGAAGCACCTACAAGTGGAAAGGCCCTCTGGGCTCCAAAGGGAGGATTGTGTTTGCATTCATGGTGTGCTAGATGAGAACTTCATACTCACCTTTGCAAAGTACTTCTAGATACAGAAGGGATCCTTGCTACTTATGTTGAGCTGTATTTACATTTACAAACCACTGCAAAATTTTACATTGGTGAAAAGCTTCAATAAAATAAAAATTCTCTGTGGGTTTTCTGTAAGACTGTGGGTTGCAGAGGTTTTCCACAGACTGTCTGATAGCACAACTCCTAGAGGCACAAAAATCTTACTTAACCAAATAGATTTAATAAAAGACAAGATTTTTTTTTTTTTTTTTTCTTCAGATTCATCCATCCTCCATCATAAAGCTCCTCTCCTCTTCAAGTCTTCCCATTGGCTTCCATTCAATTTTTCCAGAAAGTGTAAATATCTTTTCTACTGCTGTGTCCTTGAGCCACCAGTCAATCTGCTTCTTAGTCTCCATCTTCACACACAGCTCTATCTACACATTTCTATTCTTCCCTCTTTCGTGTGTGTGAGAGTTTTTAATAATGATGATCACTAATAAAGGGGTTCCTTCTCAGCCTTATGCATGAAAATATTACCTTTTCCTTTCTCATATCCCTCTTAAAATACTCATTTTCTACACTATTTGGCAGTACTATTATTCATCCATTAAAACAAATCAATCAATTTCAATGAAAGCTTGCACCAGCTTAACTCTGTCTAAGATTCAGCTGTTGTCCATCATTAAAGAAGGAAATCCCATTACTCTTGTGTCTCTCTTTATCTTATTCCATTTTGAAGACAGGAAGGCAAAATTCCAAAAATAATACCAGGAAAAACAAACAACCCTCCCCTCCCCAAACAAACAAATACAACAAAAAAGCCCTGCCTTATTCCTAGCATCACTACATTGAAAAAGTAAGCCAGCCTTACCTATAACCTGAATGCAGCTCTTAATTGTTTCATGTTGTAGCAGGGAATAGGTTTTAATAATACCTAGATCTACTACTTGCTTTTCCATCAGAACATACACCAAACTCCTTGGGGCAAAGACAAGTTTCTTGTTCTGTATAGATCTGCTCAATAAGTAAATAATAGATGGTTCAACCCAAGGGCATTAATGGCAATCAATGCTACCCTCAATTTAATGAGTTGGTATCTGCTATGCTGTGATACTGAGTTAGATATGGGCAAGTGGCAGAGCCTCTCTTATTAGTAACATCTGATACATTAGGTTTTGCTCAAAACATATCTGTGAGAAAGGAGACCTTTTTTTTTGTTTTTATTTATTTAATGTAGAAGACACTATGGCATATCTGAATCTTTGACTGCCCTGTAGTTACGTAACTGGCACCTGATTTATCAACCCCCCCAAAAGAGGCCTATCTTCATTCCCTGTTTCTTCTCTCACTACCTAGCAGTAGTTTGCATCCAGTGACAAGGGTTTTGCATTTGATCTTTTCATCCTGACCTTTGGACTTCTTAGAAAAGCAAATTGCTTCCTTTCATTTTATGGATTGATACCCTCCTAACAGACCTGAACTCCCTGGGGAGCAGGAGGAGCTGATAGCAACCCAGGCCAGTTTTCATCATGTGGTGTTGAGCTCTGAATAGGGTGTTTTTAGTCATTAGAGTAGTATACAAAATCAATGACCTGAGTATAATAGCTGTGACCCATAGATTGCAGTGGCAACATATTTTTCCAGGATACAGTGAAAACAGTAACTAGTAGCATCTTATTTGCTGTACCTGTGGGCACACACAAAACCTTGCAGGTATAGCTGTTATCAGAACTAGGCCAGCTTGGTGAACAAATCCAGATAACTAGAGAGCATGGAGCTTTCTGCCACATCGCATTCCACTGTGCAGCGGGAAAAATGATATTTTAATGGATTACCTGTGAGAACAGGATTCTCATGCTAGAGTATTGTAGGTGGTTTAGGTAATGTCTGTCCACCTTTGCAGCTTATGCCCATCATGTTTAGGAAGCATGTGTTGTATGTTTTGTGGGGAATTATAGCCCTGCCATTTTTTGATCATTGTGTGTAGACGCAAACCTGCAAAATAGAAGCATCCATGTCAGTATTGACAGTACCATGCTATGGCACAGTATCACTGACAGCAGGTGATCTTGTATCTGCATAGTGATGGCATTGTAGTAATCATATACAGAGGATTACAAGCCATCTGATTGCTTGTCTTTTTACTTTGCTTTTACAGCCTAGACATTAAATCTGACATGTGAGTGAATGAACAGAGGATTTTAAAGCTGATGTGAATTTGGCACATACAGAAAGAACCTCAGTGTTATTTCTGCTTGCAGACTTCCGCAACTGCACTGAAGCAGCAGCAGAAAGGAAGGGGTTACAAACTAACTGCAGGTTGTGGCCCCATATCTAGCAGAGGAGAGCACATATTTTGTGCTGCCAAGTGGCCCCAGAGGATACTTCAGCATCATCCCAGACACTGTGTGACTCACCTGGTGTTTATGGATATCTAAACCATGTACATTGTAATTTATTGAGGAAGTTAACCATACAGACTACTGGAAAAGAGAAAAAGCTCATTATAAGAAGCTTGGACCTGAAGAGCTTTGAGACTGAGTCTGAGCAGACAGCTGGCAAGATAATCAAGCGTGTGGTTCCTTAGGTCATCCACAATTCAGGTGTACAGGGGTCTACAGAAAGTTATGTTCTGCAGGAGTAATATATACTGTAAATAAATCAAGCTCGAATAAATTATTTAGTCTCTTTCTGATATTTAGCAGCACATTGCCCATCAAATTCAGTGGAAGCAGCAATTGCTCAGCCTTGGAAAAAAATGACTATTCTCTAGCTTAGCTGTGAGACTAACTGTATCTGAATTTATATCTAGAAAAATACAAACTTTTTTAAAAAAAATAAATATATTTTTTTTCCTTTTCTAAAGAAAGAGCCTTCCCTGTGTGTAAAAGGCATCTGCTGTTGAAAGTCCTGAGTTATGTATTGCAAGCTAGGCCACATAACATCACTTTTGAGACTTTCCTGGTAGGAGGACAGCAGGACACACCAGGATGCTCTTCTCAAGCCCTCTGTCACATGCTCCACCATGGGACAACTCAACCCAATTTTTTAATCTGCGGCAGCTGTGGGGGGAAAGTGGAGGTTGAAATGGTACTGTCATCTGCTGATCACTGCCAGCAGCATCCTCAAAATGTCGCCCTGGAGAGAAAACCAAGATGTGAGAGCCGCAGGACCTGGCAGCGCAGGTGAGCCCCAAGAAGCGTTGGGGCTTCCTTAATTATGGGGAGAGTTCATTCATTCAGACACTAAGGGAACCTCAATATGCAGAATATACGACTTTTTTTTTTTTTTTTTTTTTTTTTCTTTTAAGAATGGCTTAACTACAGTTTCCATGGCAGTTAATCCAACTTTAACCTAAATTGAATTTCAACATCAAAAAATTCATTCAGGCAGAGCAGGACAACATTGAGTCCCCTCTAAAGCAGGCACACAGCTTTGAGGACATTTGTTAGGTCAGAGGTTGGACTCGATGGTCTTGAGGTCTCTTCCAACCTAGAAATTCTGTGATTCGCCTCCCCATTCTGCTCTTTGCAGCAGGAGCGTATGGAATCATGAAGCCAATTTCTGCTTCTGCTCACATCTTGGGAGTTGAGGCAGACTGGTGACCTTCCTTGCTGCAAGGATTTTGCTCCTCAGCATGGCCAACTCATGGCAGATGCTTTGGTGCACATCACAGCCTTGCAAGGCATGGGGAGGAAAGGCAACCATTCAAAAATATCTTATTACTTTAAGAGACTTCTGTGTTCAAAATGAAGATGAATCCATTTTGTGTCCTTCAGAGAAAATAATATTCTCATTGATGTTCACTCTCATAAAACACTCTGTGTTTTATGGCACTATCAGTACAAAACAAGTCATTTAGATATTATAACAGTATTTTATATGATACCTAATATCAAAGACTCTCTCACCATAATGGTAGTGAAGCACAATAGAGGTTTTATAATATAAAAAGAACTTTCCCTACCTGTTATCATGCTGACGGGGACATAGTCCCTGCTTCAGTCCTGCCTGTAGTGGCAAATTACTTTTAACATACTATATATTTCAATGATATCTAGTTAAGATTTCATTATGACATCTCAGAATAAAATATAATGTACAATTTCTACCGTGTTTTCCTAAAACATTACTGTGGGTGAGATTTTCACATTAACCACAATTGCAGAAATGACTGATGTTTAAATCTAAAGACAATTTTAGTCATTATTAAACTTCATTATAAAATAAAGTACGTGGGTGGAATTGTGGTTTGATGCTTTTGTAATTTGCTCTACCTTTTCAATGTACTTTTCAGTTACATTAACTGAATCATTTCATCTTATAGATGCAAAGATGAAGGAGAAGAACAAAAACATGCCCATTAACTGAAGCAGTGCAAATGTGCATAGTTAATGGAAACCATTTTGACATTTCGTATTTGATTCCATGGTGTGTCTACTCAAACAATTTCAATGGCATATTAGAACAAAATGCTACATTGTACTCTTCACTAAGAATGCAAGTAATAGACTTCAAAAATTACCTTTCGACTGAAAGTATTATCTGTTGGAAATGAAGAAATGTTTTACATTATGAAAGGCTAATAGCAGTAAGGGGGAGCAATGGGCTGTAATGAGAATTCAGACAGAGAGGTTTTTTTTGACCCTGTGTTTCCCAAATGCATGTTTTTACAAGTTTTGGTAGAATTGCTTAGATAGTGACATAAACTCTTGTGTTTAATGGCAATTATTTCACTGTGTTACAATTAAAAGCTTCTTAATGCAAGATCATTTTGAATATTGTGGCAATATTTTATCTGTCACAGAACAGATAACTGATTGCTTTTCCAAAAGCATTTTTTTTTTCCATGATTGAACCAATTCAAGGTCCAGATGCAGTCCTAAATGTATTTTGACTCTGATGATAAGGCAAGGTTTACCTGTTAAACAAATTCTGCATTTCACCACTGGGTAATTTATCTGTTGGTAAGCATATCATAAATAATTTTTACATGCATTTAAACCTGATTGATGAAAGTATTTCTATTTCTTGTCATTTCCAGGCTAGCCAAAAACTGCTATATCTTAAATTTCACATTTGAAAATTCATAGAGGTACCATTCTTCTGACTGCCTCAAAAATGTTACCTTATAACCACTTCTCTGTGGCAATACACCCTGTATACATCAGAACAGCTGGACTGTAATGATGGAATGCAACTAGAAAAACAAAAATCTCTTCATATACATTTCAGCGAAGTGCTGTTTTTGGCATTTCAGTGAAATGTTTGGCTACAGAATTTTGCCTCATTCAAATTCACGATTGAGTGTTTGGCTGATGGATAGACTGCAACCCTCTACAAGCCAATTCAGTTTAACAAGGGCTTAGACTATGCTTGCCTTCCTCTGTCCTCTTGCCTGCTTTTCTGTGTCAGGTTTTCTTTCCAGGTGATGTCTGGAAATTCCACAACTGGCATCAAAAACTTGTTATAATTTCTAGTTGTTATCCTTGATTCACTCCAGGGAAGAAGGCTGTCACTTTTTGGCTTCACATGATCGCTCTACCATATACATACCATTTCTGGTGACTATTGCAATTTTTATTAAGAATGAGATAGATATCAGAATTTCAGTGCTCCTTATGCATTTCGAAAGAAAACAGAACCTCATTCCCCTTAGATTCTCAGTGTTCTTTAGTTCACCGTTCCTCAGTCTTTGCTTTGTTCAGTCACTTGTGCCTGAAAGACACTCAAAAAGTAAAAACATTTGAAAATAAAAAGAAAATCCCACTTATACACCCATTTACTACCATGCAATAAAGAAACTAAGAGAGCCACATAAAGGCAAACAAACAAGAGAAAAACATTCAACATTTAATCTAGTTCTTACCTTATTAGTGCCTGCAGAAAGGTATAGGTGGGAGCCAGACACATATTCCTATCAGTGTCTGCCTGCAGGCAGAGATGCCTACCTTACTAATTAATTCTTTATTACAGTGTACAGTAATACTCCTAATGCTTGCATAATTATCAGTATTTTTACTATGAAATATTTTTAAATGAAAGAGTGGAATTAATGTCTTGAAAGAAAGGGGAACGTTACTTCTACTTAAAAAGCTAAACATGTTATTTACCCTCTTCTGTTCCATTACTATTTAGAATTACTGATTAGAATGAAAGATAGCCTATTATTTTTTACCCTAAAAACTTAGGCTATCCTTCAGCTAAAAAAAAGAGGAAAAATATCTACTTTGCCTCTTACAGATAATTCTCATTACTTGGAGAGCTAGTCATTTGTTTTGACTGGCTGCTTACTTTGCTTATATAGTATATAAGCCTGTGGAAGACATCACCGTGAAACAAATCACATATTCAAAACGTTAAGGCAGTGCACTAGTGCATCTGTGTTTTGCAGCTTTTTTATTACTATTTTTTTATTTTTTCCTCTCTCTTTTTTAATTTGTGTGTGTGTAAGGCATTGGAAACAATACAAATCTTCTGTCTTACAGTCTTAGGTCTGCTGATAATAAAAAGATTTGAAAATTGAAGAGCTTCTAGCTGTTCTATCTAGATAGTTATCTAAAAGACTGATTCACCATGGTGTTATTTGTGTTGCATGCAACTGAAATTCTATTGACATAAACCAGGAAAATTATGTCCTCAAACTCTTTTTATAGAAGCTGAGCTGCTTTTTTTGAGCTATCTTCCTATCCAAAGCATAAAATATGTATGAATAAGGCAGTTTCTGTTGAGTCATCGTGGCAAAAACATTCTGTTAACTCCAGCCAGAATAAAGATTTGCAATGTTTTCTTCACAAAAGTGGAACTTGAGGTCAGGACACAGGCAGACCTGTGGGAAAAAGACAACATTTGTGTGAGAGAGTGGAAATCTTGCATTTTTATTGTTATTGAATTAAACAGGAAAGCCAAATTCATGTAAAATGACCAGAAATATAATCACAATACAGATATATATATATTTTTTTTCTTTTTAATTTACATTAACTTGCTAGGGATAACTCTTGCCCAAGCCTCAGATGCAAAGTTGCAAAGAAGTCTCAGTACACCTGAAGATACAGAATTCAATGCTAGACAAATACATCTTCAATGCAGAATCCTTCCTTCATCATCTAATTCTCAGTATGAAGTGCTTTTAATATAAAGTTGCCTGCTATATGAAATTGATTTGTCAGTCAGCCTCTGTGCCAATGATTTCTAATATTTAGCTTATTTTTTTAACCTTAACTTTACACTAAAATTGTGGTCAGTTTTAACTAGCAGGGCTGAAATGTTCTTTCAACTTTTGCCCTTTCCTATAACTACATGTATTTTCTTTCCTCAATATCAAGCCTTAAGCTTTAAAATCTCTACCTTTAAAATGCTCTGATATTCTTAATCAAAACATCTCCAAAGGTTTGTTAGCTTTTTCTTCTGGTTTTCTATTTATTTATTTATTTATTTTTGTTTAAGTCCAGCATTTGGTTTTGGCTGTCCTTAGCCTTTATCTATCTATCTATCTATCTATCTATCTATCTATCTAATCTATTTTCATGACAGACAGTATAAGGTGACCTGGATATATGACTTGGTCTTTTTGTTGCAGAAGACAAGGTAGCGCAGGAGAGATAATTAACACAGCCATTAAGGTTATGACTAAGTTCTTGGTAGCCAATGAACTATATATGAGTGCAGCTCAATGTCCAGCCATCCACTCTCTTCTTGAACTAGGTGGTAATTCACCCTTTGGTAAGTGTGCAAATGCTTACAGACCTGTGACACATTAGTTTAAAATTGGCAAGTCAACTTCTGCCATAGTCATCTCAGAGATCTGTAATTTTGTAGTTGGGCTACTCAGCCTTTAAATGCTCACTACCCAATGCTTCAGGACAATCCTGCAGTGCCCAGGACCCAGAGCATGTTGTAGATGAAACAGACTACCATCCAGTATGCAACAGAGACTACTCCTAAGTACATACTTTAGTGAGTCCATCACACCCCTTGACTTGCCAGTCACCATAGACCGTTCGTGTCTTGCAGTACCAGTGTCAGGTCTGCTACAGGAGTTGTTATATGGGATCAAGATGACTGTGGACAAAGGTCCACACTAGAAATCCTTACTAATGACTGTAAATGGCTATGTAATAAGCTACAAACAGCCTGATATACCGCATCAATGTTTAATACACCAGCGCATATGCTGAGCTCTGCTTTGGCGCAGTTCTTGTATGCTGGTAAGCGCCAATGGACTGGATGGAGGACTGTAAGTAGTAGTATTTTACAGGCACAAAGAAGGCATAAAAAGTTTACCAACTGTTGAGAATATATATATATATATTTCCATAAAACACTTCTACTTAATAAATAAGGAAAAAAGTATCTGAAACAAAGAACAAACTTTGCCATCATGGATATTAAGCTTTGATACTTTTGTTTTGTCTTTAAAATTTTGTTTGATAATGAGTGTAAGTTTTGGAGAAATTATTTAGATAATTTTAGTCAGATGTATTTGCACCTCCTACATGTAAGAGTTCATTCATGAAATGAACAGAAACCAGAGGCTTTAGGCAATCAGTTCATATTTCTGTGTTTATGGGATGGAGTGTTTCAGCTTCTTTTCAGGGAACTACTTTTTCAGGTTTTATTCCAAAACAGAAAATTTATAAGTCAAATACACACACACTCACACACACACACAGAGACAAGAAATTCAGGATTGTACACTCAGCTTGTTACTAGCTTGATCATTAATCCATATAATTTATTTAATACTATCCTGCAGCTAATTTCACAAAAAAAAAAAAAAAGTAAAATATTAAGTATTTTTGAAAATTACTAAATTAATATTTTGTTCCAATTTGCTTATAAAGATAAATATAAATGTTTTTACAAAGCACTAATGTTTTTGGTGCCCTAAGCTTTTGTTTTTCCATTTTCATGTGTCTAAGAAAACTTAATTTTCAGGGTTACATCATTAGGCAATTTGTAACAGACCAGCTCCATGAAGATGATCTAAACTGGTGTTAAACATGTATGGACAAAGCTTTTCCCTAGTACAGAATATCCAAGGACTACCCAAAAGTTGCCATGCTACCACTCTGGAGAAAAGATTAACTGTAAGGAGATTCAGTTCTTAGAGCTTTCTGTGGAGATGTGTCACCCCTGTACAGTATTTTATTAGAACAGTTTTGCTAGTGAGTCAGAGCTTTTATTAGCAAAAAAAGAGAGCAGACATGTTTCTTTCACTCTCTCTTTCAAGCTCTCTGTTTGTTGCTTTGCCTGTTAAAGACTCACTTAGTTTCAAGCTCCAACAGAGATTTCTCATTAGCTAGCACATCAGAACACCACAATGGTGTAACTTCCATATCATTAAATCTTTGATGCATCTGTCAAAACTACCGACACCACCTGTTGTAACTGTGAAAAAGATATTTGTCCATGGGAAATTTGAATAGCACTGTGAATTTCTGTCATGCAAGTCCTTTTACAACCATCACTTTTGGCCGCCATCAAAGACAGGTCAAATGTAGTGCTGGATGTGAAATCTCTTGACCTGATACATTTACTGGAAATTCAAATCCGAGTAAAACTATAACTCTGAACATCAAAATACTCTTCTATTTGTGTTCCCTGCTGGCCTATATCTGAGGGAAATATGTGCTCTAATTTAAGTTACAGAACTAGCACTTGGGTGGACTAGGATTTATTCCATGTCCTGACATGGTTCTTCAACAAGTTACTTGATTATTTTCTACATAACAATTTCAACATTACTTTTGAGGTACATAAAAAAGATTAAGTAACCTGTTTTATGTATTTGTAAGACCTAAATTAGGATTAAACTCTGTGCCTACCTCTCTTTTCACTTCTGAGCTTCCAAACTCATAGAAAAGCAGTATTTCACTTCTGTTAATGTCACGGATGAAATTATATACTTCATTCATAAGAGAGAAGCAATAATATATCCATTGATATAATGTACTGATCTAACAAAGTTTAACTGTAAATAAGACTATGACTTAACAAGATTTGAGATGGCAAGGTACACTTGATTATTAACTGCATAGAGGACAAAGTAAGTTAGATGTGTCAGGGAGACCCTCCAGCTGAGTCCCAAGATTCAGAGTGGACCCTCTTGCTTTCTGAACTCCTCAGATAGAAGAAGAAAGGAGCTTAGGTGCAGCTAAATCCACTCCTAGTCCCAGACTTGGTCATTGGTTTATGTTTAAGGATTGTACATGCACAATCAATCTAAGATATAATCTTAGTGAAGCTCACAGAGTTTAGCAAGCTATTAATCACTTACTGAGGATCTGCTGAGGAATCTCTTTTGATGAGTATGGGACTTCTGCAGCAGGTGTGACCTTGAGAGGAAGCCTGACTCAAGGAGAGAGCCGGTTGTTCATCCAGGGACTGTGCAGAAGAGCTCCAGGGGCTCATGGCCTGCTCACTATTTATGGGGTAAGATGATGGACTAATAGTCATACTGTATTTTTGGTGCATGCTCCACTGGCCCTCAGTTGCTGAGCAAGATGTTTGTCTTGTCAGTTTCTCCAGCACCCAGGTTGAGCCGATATCATGGTTGTTATCTGTCTGAGCAAGACAATGGCCACTGTTTGAGCAAATCAACGTACGGAACAAAAGCAGGAAGTGGCGGAGGAAGACAGGGGATGTTGAGAGGGTTGGAGCACACCATCACAATTAAGTTGTGTGGGTTGATTTGATATTGATTCTGAAGTGTCCTAAGATAGCCTCAGAGGCAGCATCATAGCAGTGCAAGTTATTAATTTCTTTAGCACTAGATTCAGACTATTATCAGAATATGAAAAATTAGAGAACATAGGAAAGAACTGCATTATAACTAAAACTTACAGGAAGTCCACCTTTATCTAGTTTTTACCTGGAAAACTTGTGGTTAAATAGACCATGTAAATCACATATTGGACAATGGAACCTGTGGCGGTTTTACCTTGCTATGCAGCTGAACTCCACAAGTGCTCTCTCACTCCCCCTCCTCAAAGGAAAAGGGAAAGAAAATACTATGGAAATACTATAATATAAATACTATAAATAATACTACTGGAAAATACTATAGAAAATACTATGGAAAGGGCTCAAGGGTTGAGATAAGGACAGGGAGATCTCCCACCAGTTATCATCATGGGAAAAACAGACTCAGCATAGGGAGGTTACTGTAATTTATTGCCTATCACAAGTAGACTATAACAGTGAGAAACTCAAAGCAAACTCAAAACACCTTCCCCCCAGTTTGCCATCTTCCACCTCCTCCCTGCAAGCAGCTCAGGGGAATGGGGAATGGGGCATGTGGTCAGTCCCTGATGCTTCGTCTCCCCTGCTTCCTCACGGTTCCTCCCTGCCCCTGCTCCACATGGGGTCCCTCCCACGGGATGCCATCCTTCCTGAACTGAGCCTGTGGGGGCTGCCCACAGGCAGCAGCTCTTCAAGAACTGCACCCACATGGCTCTGTACCACGGGGTCCATCCCCCAGGAGCAAACTGCTCCAGCACAGGCTCCCCACGGGTGGGCAGCAGCTCCCCCCAGACCACCTGCTCCTGCGGGGGCTCTCCACGGGCCGCAGCCTCCTCCAGGCCACATCCACTTGCTCCTGCGGGGGATCCTCCACGGGCTGCAGCGTGGAGATCTGCCCCATGTGGGACCCATGGGCTGCAGGGGGACAGCCTGCTCCACCAGGGGCCTCTCCACAGGCCGCAGGGGAACTGCTGCTGCATGGCTGGAGCACCTCCTGTCCTCCTTCTGCACTGACCTTGGGGCCTGCAGGGCTGCTTCTTTCACATTTTCTCACTCCCCTCTTCCAGCTGCTGTTGCCCAGCAGTTGTTTCCCCCTTTCTTCAATCTGCTTTCCCAGAGGCCCAACCACCATCTCTCACTGGCTTGGCTCTGGATAGTGCCAGGTCCCTTTTGGAGGGGCTGGAGCTGGCTCTGATCTGACATGGGGCAGCTGCTGGGCTCTGCTCACAGAAGCCAGCCTTGCAGCACCCCTACTAGCAAAACCTTGCAACATAGACTCAATACTGAACCAAAGCTGCAGAAACGTATATTCCTGAATTAAAGGAAGAAATACACTAATTTCTAATTTGCAAAAACACCACTGAGCTCATTATGACATAGAAGAACATCAACAAACCAAGATGTAATATTCCCTGAGAAAGGCCATGTGGTGCAAGAAAGGCTGTGCTGGAAAGTTTCACTATTTATGCCCATGTCTTCCTGGAAGACCCCTAGCATATAGTTGTGGGGGGTCTTTACAAGATGTGGAGGTAGCTTCCATTTATAGGCATCAAATTTTTATAAGTCAGGGCTATGTATTCAAATGTATTTACTTTAATTCCATAGTTAGTGTGGATGTGAATTTTGAAGACATCTAAACACCCTTAATTATTTCCAACAATGCAACCCATAAAATAAACATCTGCAATTTATAACAATAAAATTGCAATAACTTTTTTTTTTTTTTTTTTTCCTTCATGTTACTTAAAGGCACTTTCCACATCCTTCTTCCAGAGGTCCATTTGACCGCAGTTCAGAATTGATTCTGAACCAGTCATACTTTTTTGATATCACACAAATTTCACACAATCAAAATAAGTAAGATCCTAAATAGAATCTTGTTGGACAGCTTACTAGAGTTGCTAGACTAACACTGCTATTTGTAGAGTTTAACCTGGGGGAGATACAACATAAATGCATTATTAAGGGTGCAGTTTTGATTCTGGTTCTAAACTTTCTTTGGAGTTAATATCCTTGTAAGACAGTGCATTGTTCCAGGTAAATGTTACATTGATGATTAAGGGCTAAATCCATCCTGATGCTTAAACACCTAACTACCAGTAAGTCTAAACATACATGATCAAAAGTCTTGAGGAGCTGCCTCAAGACACCAATATACCTGGTTTTAAATTCCACTACATTTCTGTCACTTAGAGGTATACTTACCATGGTGATGACAGGGAAGGCGTCTTTACCTTTGAGGAACTTGCAGAAGGAAGAAATGCCCAATATATGTCCCTCAAATTCCTCATGTGACTCATTTGCCCAGCTGAAAATTAAGTACAGTTTCTATGAAAGTGTGTTAACAACTAGGTAGATAGTTATAAGAAACCTCATTCATTCCTCTTCCTAATGAAGCAGCACTACTCTGTATGTAATAAATATTTATAATCAAAACATTATAATTGTAATTAATATAATAGAAAATTAAAGAGTTAGAAACTATAAAAGTTACAATGTAGAACACACTGTTGCCTGTTGGAAACAATACACGCATGGTAAAGTGAAAATTACAGTAAGCTACTTTTTTTTTTTTTAAATACTTAAGGTGTGGGAAAAGATGGAAGAAACTTTATTTTAAAAAGTATGGAAAAGAAGACTGTGAAGAAGTCCTACGAAAAGATTATCACATTGTTACATCCTGTTCCAGCAGGAGAGAGCTCAGCTCCTAGGAAACAGCAGGGTCTAACCTCTCAAGAGCTTGGTCCTCAGATTCGACGTATTACTTGGCTCAGCCTCTGCTTTTCTTTTGGAGCAAAGTACCATCAATTACCAGAGTACCTTTTTTTTTTTTTTTTTTTTCATTATCATATAAATGTTGCCATGGATTGCTTCATGGCCCTCACCATTGGACCTAGTACCTATAAAGTCTGTGACAGTTCCTCCATTGATTTATAAAGATTTTGGTTTGGACCTTTAGGGACCATCCTGATAAGCAAAGTAGATATGGGTTTGAATTAACCTACATGTATATCTAAATCATTCGTATGGCATATATTATTAATAGGCCATGAACAATCTCCCTGCCTATCTTGTCCTGCTCTTCACATATCCCTTTAATTATTAAAACCCATTATTTTTCTTTCCCAATACCATTCATGCTTTCACTCATCCACTTTGCGTACCTCTCCAGTTGCCATAACAGCTGTTCTGACTTCATTGATTACAGATCCCAGTTATTTTTTTCATACCTTTTGTATAACTTTATAGATACCTGAATCAACAAATACCTAGATAAACCTCAATGTTTGATATAAGTTTGCTTTTGTGAGTTTCTAGTTCTCTTCTAATAGTAAATAAATTAAGGTGGTGAGTTATTTGGCTATTGTATCAATGTATCATTGTATCAATGGCCACAATTTCTTAGCCTTGATGGGCAGAATTATCATCTTACATCACTGTTCACCACCTCTAGCATCCTGCTCCTATGACATATCACATTAAGTGACAGGATATCACATAGCTACAAATAACATCTGTCCATGCACTTCTGTGGGGTTTTAAAGGAATAGTAGCTGAAATTATACAAGGCTTGCAGGGAGCTAGGTGGATTTATGGCAATATCTTCTGTGGGGTGCAGGTGGGACTGGAAGAAAGGGCTCCCCTATGAAAGCTTACAAGAGATTAAAGAGGTTGTGCAGGGAAGTTCATCTGTTCTCAGATTTCCGAGGAAAATTTTCATCTTCTAACCTCTCTCCTTTATTATTTGATAAAGGGGATAAAACTCAACTTTTCCATCATGTTTTAAGTGTCTTTTTTTTTTAAATTTATTTTTGTTTTTTTTGGTTGCTTGTTTTTAGTAAAGAAAATATTTTCATTGTGTTTATGGCCCACTTTATTTTTCCTCTTATCTTGAATGTGTGTCTCTATAAGCTGCTCTGGAAGAAGGTGGAAAACCCTTCGCAACTGATGTCTAAACATCAGGTTTCCCAGAGAGATTTGCTTTTAAGTGTAGTATTCTCTTTTCTTTTGGCCTCAATAATTGGGTGACTGCCCAGAAAGGAAAAGAATGAACTCTCCAGTTCTTACTGGATCTTCCTGAAAATGTTAGTTTCATGATATTGAAAGAAAAACATTTCCTTATAAAATAATTAACATATCTAAAATGCCAATGTGGACTGCATGTCTGCACATCAAAGTGCAACTCCCTCCCCTCCACCCGCCCCAAAAAAAAGATCACACCACACTGATCACCCTTCTGTGCTTTCTCAAGAAATCAAGACTGCTTGATCTGTTAACTTAAGAGAAAGTGAGAAAGTGTGGGAGATGCTGGTTTTAGATTCTTTATCATATGATTACGTGGTAAATATATAGTCCAAAAGGAGCCATAGGAACCATTTTTTCAGCTCTACTGGTGGAGATGATACATCATGAGGAGAATTCATTTTTAGTTTTATTTTTTTCATGGCCATGCATATTTTTTCATGGCCATGCCTTTGGTGAGGCCACACCTCTAGTACTGCGTTCAGTTTTGGGCTTCTCACTACAAGAAGGACATCGAGGCCCTGGAGTGTGTCCAGAGAAGGGCAGCAAAACTGGTGAGGGGTCTGGAACATAAGTCTTATGAGAGGGTTGAAGAAACTGGGGTTGTTTAGTCTGCAGAAGAGGAGGCTTAGTGGAGACTTCATTGCACTCTACAACTTCCTGAAGGGAGGTTGTGATGACAAGGGGATCGGCCTCTTCTCTCAGATAACTAATGATAGGATTCAAGGAAATGGCCAGGGGTGGTGTCTGGCGAGATTTAGATTAGATATCAGGAAAAACTTTTTCTTTCAAAGAGTAGTCAGGCACTGGAATGGCCTGCCCAGGGAGGTGGTGGAGTCACCATCCCTCATGGTGTTCAAGAGGCACCTGGACAAGGTGCTACGAGATATGATTTAATAGCTTAGTGGGTAGTATTGGTGATAGGAGGACAGTAGGACTAGATGATCTTGTAGGTCCTTTCTAACCTTGTGTTTCCATGATTCTATGAAAAGTGTAATGCCTAGATTAATAAAGAGTATATACAGAAATGATGATGTAAGTCTCCTTTTAATCTTCTGTAGTGGTAGTCAAGGACTCTCTATGTTCCATTTCCCACACTCCATACACAGCAGGTACTGTGGCTTTACCTATGTTACACATTGCAGCTGTAATAAGAAGTTACCTCTAAACAAGGGAGCTTAATTGCTTGCACAGATCACAAATGAATTTGTTTAACCCTAATCCATGTCACTGTTTTTCTTTTCACAAAACTCTGAGAAACCTTATGACTTCCTTCTCATACAAGAAGGCTCCTTTTCCTTTTCCTTTTCCTTTTCCTTTTCCTTTTCCTTTTCCTTTTCCTTTTCCTTTTCCTTTTCCTTTTCCTTTTCCTTTTCCTTTTCCTTTTCCTTTTCCTTTTCCTTTTCCTTTTCCTTTTCCTTTTCCTTTTCCTTCTCCTTCTCCTTCTCCTTCTCCTTCTCCTTCTCCTTCTCCTTCTCCTTCTCCTTCTCCTTCTCCTCTTTTTCCTCTTCCTCTTCCTCTTCCTCTTCCTCTTCTTTCTTTTTCTTCTTCTACATCTTCTTTTTCTTTCACCTGCTTTTTTTGGTCAGTCCCTCAAACTATTCACCATTTTTGCTGAGAGCAATTAATATATATATATATTTTTAATATACATATTTTTTTCCAAAATGCAATTAAATAAAAGCTGAGGCACAAGATCCTCTGGATACTCTGGAGGAATTCCTCTTCGTGTTGTGTGTGTCTCTGACACAACAAATGCATGCATTTTGGGATGATTCATGGTGGCAGTGTCACCTTGGACAGAATGAGTGGTGGGCATGTTCTCCACAACCAACACCAGAGACAAAGGCAAGTCCTGTTCATGGAGTGCATGCTGTGCCAGGCTGGCAGCCAGCAGCTACATGACTGCTGCTTCTTGGGGGTATCTTTCCAGAATCAATAGGTGGAGAGAACTGTTATGAGGAGAGAAGCATCTCAGCCTAAAGAGCTATATAGCAGCCTGGTTGAACACCACAGATCCTGGCTTACTACTAAGTGACAGTGTTAAGGACAGGAACATTACAGGCCATATGGCAAACATTTTTGATTGATAATAGATGTTTGTATGTTTCATGCCACCTCTCTGGAGATATGCCTAGAAAGATGACATGACAGTTCTCAAAGGAATAATACTTCAGATTTCTGCCCCATCATTCAGCCTACTTCTTTATTAAAAATATGATCACATTCAACACAAATATAAAAACTACTGAAGATGTAATGAATAATTGCCTAAGCCAGTGAAGTTGCAATAATTGCTATGAGAATGGGTTTATCAGTATTTTGAGAACAGGAAACTGTATTTTTGAAATATTTTCCTCTCTGAATATTCAGATGGTATAATACGTGGTCCCATCTGTTTTTGTTGTTGTCATTATTGTTTTTATTTAGAATGATTTCTTTCATCCTTTTTAAGATCTATTTATCTTTGGCTGAATACCTAATATTACTGAAGTAGCTGATGCATAATTTAAGTAAAAAATGATCTTCATTTAGCATTTAGAGAATCCAGAAAGTTCAATGCAATCACCAGCTTTGTTTTTTGATAGGTATGCAACGAGCACCTTTGCATTAAACAGGTTACTGTAGGTGTGTTGCTTCCACACTAAAGGAAATGACTAAAAAAGAACCCCACCAACCTTTCTCTCTGGGTTTTCTTTTGTAGCCATTTCTCTCCCATCATATACTGTTTCAGTATGATTGTCTGAAACTGGATGGATATGAGCTGCCAAAACCACTAGCAAAGTTACATGAAGAACGGAGAGTTGTGCTGTCTCCTCCAGCCTACACACTGACTCATTAACATGTTTTTTGAAGTCCTAGGAGCTCTGTCAAGAAGTCTATGAAGGAATCTTCAGAACGGAAACTACTGGAGATAACCACTGAGAAATGGTGCATCGCAAGTACATATTTGGCAGAATGGCAGAAGCTATAGAACATTTTCTTCCTAATTGCTCAGATAACATAATGCAATTCAAGATGGATTATAAGGCTATAAAATAAAAGGCATGCTCTTTAATCTGGAAAATAATTTCTAAAAATAAAAATGGCAGCCCTAAAAGTTTCATGAATAGAAGAACATCTACTATGCTAAGGCAAGATGGAAAGAATAAAGACCAAGCTTTGAAACATACAGGGAGCAGATGAAATGTCTATATTGTACTTACAGTGCTTTCTTGTGCTGATTTTGATACAATAAAGGTTAAGAGGGTATGGAAAAGAGTATGGAAAAGGGGATGGAAAAGGGTAGAAAAGAATAACCAATAATGTAAAGACAGCATCTACTTCTGATTCACTGTTTAACTTTTCAGTCTTATCTCCCCAAAATCTAATTGGAATAGCATAGGTTCTTGTTAACTGCTCTTCTACCTGGCAAAATCTGTGCCAACATGAGGCTGTTTAAAGATCTGGTTATTACTGTGTCTTTTTACTTATAGATTTACTCATGTTATCAACATTTAGCTGCTGGCTACACAAGATTTATGCTAAACAGTAAACAAAAGAAAAAAAACTGAGGCCCCAATCCCTCAGTTACAAAGGTTCTTCAGGCCTGAAAATACCAGGGAGGTGATAATGTGATTTGAATTATTCTCTGTTACTCATTATGGACTGACTTATTGTGTAAAACAGAATGATGGAGGCCTGAAAACGTCATAGTGGTATTTAACATCTAAGATAAAGATGCTAGACTTCACCTGTTCCCTAGGCATTGTTATTGAAACAGTCTCCCCCAAAACTGAATAAGCTATTCTCATTATTTTGCCCACCAATTATACTTAACTCCTGATATACCAATTTTGGTCCATTAATTTCTGATCTTAGGCTCCTTTGTTTACCATACATTGTTTCAGTATAGCTCTTGGACTGTATCAGGAACATTCCTGGTTGTTTTGTTTAACTCCATGTTTCTGTGTTCATCTGCTGCTGATTTTTGTAAACATTTTTATGTAACACAGCATTTTGGACTTATGCTTCTTTGGATAGTAAGAGTATGTGTTAGTTTCTATGTGCTAGCCATTTATCCTTTTGGATCAGTATGATTTTCCCTGAATTTGTTGATTATATGTGTCCATATAGCCTGTTTTGAACAAGATGGGATGCATTCAATTTACATAATCAGCTCTGTGTACTAATTAGAGGAGCCGCTATTTTCAATATCCTAGAAAAATGATGCCAGGCAAACACAAGGATATTGAAAGCATCTGCTTCTCTAATTAGTAGACAAGGGGCTTATCTTCCATTTTTATTTAAAGTGTTAATGTGTCAAAGTATTTTTTGCACTGAAGAGTGGTGACATTTTGATCTAGGAAGGATGAAAATAAGATGCCTCAACTGGTATTGTATAGAATCTGTCTTTTATGCTTTACAAAGTAAACAAGATACAATACCTATCTTCCCCTCAAAGAAGCATACAGGCCATATGAATCTGTGGAGTGTAATGATAAGGAGATAATACATATATGAGTGTTTTTGCTGAAGAAGTGTACAGGATATAGAATAGACCAAAATCGGTATTGTCGTGGTTCTGTGACACTGAGCAGATGACATCAAAAAATGGAGAATATACCATTTGTGTTATTGCAGGCACTAGTCACAGCAGATTTTTACAAAATTTGCAATATGGATTTCTTTACCAGGAAATTCCAGCCATTGGTTCTTGCTAATCCTTTGTTTCTGTATTAAGAATTTCATGCTCAGTGCTTTCTTCACCTGAGAACAATTTAACATAATATAATTAGGCCACCACAATATTAATATTTTTATTATTATTATTTTATCAGACCTGTAAAAAACTGACCACAAGAAAATTTCTCTAGGCATAAAATCATTTTATAATTATTTTTTCTTTCCTCATCAAGTTTTGCAACACTCTTTAAAAATTATGCACACCACAGCTCTACTCAGGATTCCAGTATAATTTTCACCAAAGCGATGTGTAGAGGAAACATATCCACAGTCCTAGGCATGACTCCCCAAATTATGCACGTAGAATCATATCACTTGTTCAAGCCTTCATATTATAAAAGTAATTCAGATGATGAATATAATTCAGATGATAAACAGAGGCCTTGCGTAGTGCGATTCTGGTTGTATCATACTCCAAATCGTCACAACTTACCAAGCAATGTGATTTACTCTACCAGTTTTCCTTTATTAGTATTTAATATTCTGGTCCATCTCTGAATCCAGAAGTAAATGTTAAATTTACTTCTTCAAAACTTAAGGAAATATGGATGAGACTGGGTTGGTCAAGAGCCAAAGTGGATACATATTTTTCATAGATATCCCTAGACTGTAGTCAACTCTCCAGAAAATCACAGATCATGATGTCACTTTAAAGGTGTTTTTAAGCTGTAAGAAACAAGACTTCTGTAGTCATCTATGTGTCCTTCTGAATGAACTTCCTTCCTCTTACAAATAGAAGTAGTTACAAATAGAAGTGCTTTTATCATAAAACTCAGATAAAATGCTTGATATGGGGTAGTTCTGGAGACTACTACAGTGCTTTCCACAATGGAGTCACCAACCAAAGTCCTCACTTTTTTTTTTTTTCCCTGTGGAAGGAAGCTTTCCTCTGGGGTGAGTTGCATTTCACTTTCAGGCCAGCTAAAATGCTGTTTTCTGTTCTTGACAAAGTGCTAACACTTCCCTTGAGTCTCAGCCCCTTCTCTGCCTCCTCCCTGAGTCTTATCTGGTCTGGAAGGAGGTAGAGGAGGTAAATGTTCTCCATCTGCTGGAACAGCTTCACACCACTCGTCTTCTACCAGGCTGCATATTTTTTATGACCATGATACAGAGACAGGAGACAGACATTTTTTTCTCTGCAAGGCTTTCTGTTTAATTAAAGGCCTATTGTGCTGTAGCTAACTCTGTTTTTTAAGGAGAGCTCTGTTTAAAATCAGCGTAATGGGTTATTACAATTCTGGAGAAGAACATTTGCAGAGAAATATTTTTCACTGGTTAAAATTTTTGTGGAATACCACAAAATACATAATAGATCCCTTAATCTTGGTGGCTATCTTGAAAACTTATTACTAATATGTATATATATAAATGTGTAAGTACTATTTTTTTTTTTGAATGCTGGCATGTTGTAAAATTCTGTTTTCTTTTCATTTCAGGCTGTTGTAAATAAACTGAATCTGTACAGTAGGTTTTTGTCAGACTCCCAGAAAGACAATTTTATTTTATAGCACATCCTAGAATGACAGCCAGAAACTGTTCTGCACCACCTCAGTACAAACAAAATTAGCTTCTCACAATATTTTTGCAGATGTTAAAGGTCATTAATAGAATGAAACCAGATGACTAAAGCAATACATTTGGAATGATTGGGTTTTATTTTTCTCCCTGGCTTAAAGACACAGAGTCCTCTTTTCTTGACTACTTGGCTGCTTTTAAAATGTTTTATTTTTTTTTTTTTTTTTTTTTTTTTTTTTTTTTTCTATTTAATGGTTTCCAAAATCATAAAAGTGAAAGTAGCAGTAGGTTATGTATTTCTTGGATTATGCAACCTTGCTTGTGTGAAAGATTTTGGATTTTTACAGAGAAGAATATAATACTAACTGTTCAAACTACACATTCCTGGAACAATTGTCCACATTTTGATCAGAGTCACACCTCTGCAATGATCATGCAAGAAAAGTTGTGTTCAAAATGCAACTATATCCAGGAATAAAAAGAAAACTACCCTTAGAAAGGAAGGTAGTTCTATAGATTTTGAAGTACATTGTTAAAGTGAAAGCCAATGTTGGTAACAACTAAAAATTACTCTTTTTTTTTCTTTCTACAGAAAATCTGTGTCACAGTGTGATTACTGTTTTATTGTTTACTGTTTTATTGTTTATCTAGATCATATCTATGAATAGCCTTATTTCTCTTCTAATCTTATAACATTTCTACTATATCTATATCTGTATCTATACCCATCAGTTTAAATAGTATTAGGCTATTTATATGCTACCAAAATAAGCAATAGATAATAATTATTTGTTTGTCAGTAGCAATGTCTTAAATGCTTCTAAACACATACAGTATGTCAAGCCATTCCAAAAACTTTCAAATGTTTTGAAAAGTGCGAAACAGACCATTCTAGAAGCTGGGATAAGAATGCATGTGTCCCTGTTTGGAGCATTTATAAAACAGGTATGAAGAGGGAAGAATGAGGCTACATGGCATGCACATGAAAGGATGCTATCAGGACACAACAAAATGAAACAGCAAGAATGTGAAGGAGTGATGGTGCAGATTTCACTGGTCAAGTAGAAGAGACAAAGGTGGATGAGACAGAGGCACAACTGCAGGGTCCAGACATCCAGTGGAAGGAAGTGGGAGAAATCATATTGTGATAGGAATGACTTAAGAAGCCTTTTCTTACTCTAAGAATGGTAAAACAACAAGAATGACAACCAAACAACAAAAACCAAACCAAACAAAAACATAAAGAACTCTCTTATGGAGAATGCAGAGTACAAGCCAGAGAAAGAGATCAGTGAAATCTTATCTGGATTAATGCAAATTTTGGACAAAAACTCCTTCTCTGTATCCAGGCAAAGAGAGAAGAGAGATTTTTTGAGATACTGAAGAGGAGAAATGAGGTTTGAACGTAAGCATGAAAGAAGTATCAAGCAAAAATTCATTTATGAAACAAGATCACAAACATATTTGAAATAGGGCAGACTAGATTTTGGTGAACCAAGGCAAGAAATCTCATTTTAATGTGGTCTATTTGAGATAATGTTGGGATATTGAGTTTTAAAGCCTAGGGATATAGCCAGAGAGGCTCAAGTGAATGACATGATTGGGCCCAGGGAAGTAAGACAGTAACTCATCTGAAAAGAAATACAGAACTGGTAGTCACATCTTGTTTCTGGATAGGTTAGAAAGGAGTGCTACAGAAAAGGAAAAGGAGAAAAGGCCAAGAATAAAAAGCTTTGAAGAAGCTTTGAAAACCTGATCCAATCCAAATTAAGATCAGTCGATGTATGAGAGGGAAACACATAAGTTAATAATAAAAATGGAAAGTAGCCTGGTGAAGCAGCAAAAGAAAACAAAACAAAACAAAACAAGCTATAAATGATTCATTCTCTTTCTTAAGAATAAAGAGTACAAAATACAATTTACCTGTTTAAAACAAACAAATACACAAATAAATAAATAAATAAATAAATAATTTTTTTTTTTCATGCCCAGTAAGAAAGTTGGCAGATAAGCAGTGGAAGGTTCAGGTACATTGAAATGTCACAATATGGCAAAGTACATATTCTGCTTGTTACTAACCAATTGCTGTGAACTTTCTGGCACATACTACAGATGCTGGATAGTTTTGTTAGGAAATCATCCCAAAATATGTTTGTTTATTTTTTTTTCTTTTCTCATTGTTTTATTTTATTCTTAGAATTTTTTAGTAGGATTTGTGCAATGAGTAGATCTGACAGACAGGTGGGTTGTATGGCAAATACAGCAAGGATGAATAACTGAGGTGGATAGGGGGAAATCTTTAAAGGTTAATGCAAAATATATGCAGAAGTTTTATGAGCTAGACCTTTTAAATATCATTGCTCTTTAAACAGTTATGGCATAGGAATACTTCCTACAGCAAGCATACAATGAAAAAAACTTTCATATATTAAACTACTGGGTAATGTTCCCCAGCCCGTTAGAGATATGTATGGCAAGACCCAATAGCTTGTCTTGCTTTCTTCAAAATGTATGTGGAGAGCTGGATGAGCTATACACACAATTATATCACCACAATTTTACAAGAACAAAATGATGTGGTCAGTTTCTATTCTAGCTAAACAAATTTAGATGGATGAAAACCTCAACCAAGAGCTGTTAATTTTCATCACAGTATACAAATTACAGAGGGAATACCTCTAAATCACTGATATTGTTAACAGCTAAGCAATCTCTAAGGGCAGGATTAGAGGAAACACCCCTCTGAAAGCACTATTTTTCACAAGGGCAAATTGGTAAGTGGTAACAGAGTGGATTTTCTTTTTGTTGAATCTCATGGAAAACTGTTTTACTTAAGTAAGAATGCTGTCAAATTTGCCTTGATCTACTGGAATATTTGTATAGACAGGCCTCTGGGAGCCATGCTTTTCTGGTAACAGTCTTAATCTTTTGCATTTACAGAACAGTCATTGACTACAGAGCTAAAAGTACTTCCTTATGCAAAGATCAACTGATTAATTTCTCAAGCACCTCAGTTAATATTTTCATGCCCATACTGCACATCAGTTCAGTGATGCATTCTGGTGTCACATGCCAAGATCATGCACCAGCAGAGCAATCAGAATCTTAACTTTGTCTACAGACCACTAAATGCCAGCCTGTCTGTGCAAAGTGCCCTGTAAGCAGAAAGCCTACTGCACATAGTGCTAATAATGAGCAACAAGTGTAACTAAAAAGCCTGGATATTATAGCTGTATTTTCTTTACTTTGAATCGTCAAAGTGAATCACCCATTATTTTGATATAAAACTAACCTATCAGCTCTAAGAGGCATTAGCAAAAGCCTTCCATTGTAGTTTCTTCTAGAAAGTCTAATTTCAATTAAATATTAATATTTTTTACAGTAGCTTTCCACTTGATTCCAAATGGGAGGGGGTAACTGTGGTAACCTTTGGCTAATGTTAACTTGTTAAGTATATTCTTCAGCTGCCAAACAGTAATGTATGTGACTATAGGAAAGGCTTAATCCTGTCAAAAAGCAAGCAATGTAAATATTATTATTTGCATGTCTGAAAGTAATTCCTAGAATCAATAATGAAATAAAGCAAATATATTTAGAGACTATTGGGATGTAGACAGGCTTCATTTAACTTGTTTTAAATAATGCAGAAAATATATCGTATATCATTTGCCTTTATATTTAGATATATATTCACACACTGTATGTACACATTGGTTCTCTTTTAACATTTAGGGTTACTTAGCTAACAAATTAATTCTACACAATGAGCTCATGCTGCAAAACACCATGGAAAGAGAGTATTTACATATGCTAATGACTTTCAATTAAGAAACATGCAAATAATTGGGAGAAAGCAAAATTAAAACACTGTGCTAATAACCTGACAATTACAAGGAAAACTGTATTATGCACGACTGCAAACATAATTGCTCACACAAGGTCTATTTGACAACAAGGGTACCCAAAACAACATATGTACCAAATTCTCACCTACTGCAGCCCTTGACAGGCTTCTTGCTGGAGGACTACAGCCCTTTCAAGTGTAAGGTGAATTGCTGGGGTACCACATGAGGGTCAGTGAAAGGCATGATAAGTATCAGGTTAGGAAATTCATCATTATGATGATCTTTCAGATCTCGGTCTTTGGTGTAAGACAGAAGTGGGACTGCAGATGGTTTCTTGAGCTGCTGAACTAAGATAAGCAAAGCAGAGCAACAGCAGCTGCTTGATGGCTTGTGGTGATTGAGAATTTTCCCTTTCACAGAAAAAAAAAATAAATAATAATAATAATAATTTCCTTCCACCAGAAGATCATAATTTCACAATTTGGTTTAAATTCAAATTATGATGGATGGTGGAAATTTAAAATGTCTCAGGAGAAGTCATTTGAAAATAGAAATTCTGTTTTGAAAAGTCAAAATGTTTCCTTTAACAATGTAAAATTTTGTTTTGATAATGCCACAATTATATTTCTTGGGCCTGCAGTGTATTACTACTATAGACGATGATAATATCAGATAATTACTTAGCTATAAAACCTGCACTATATAAAATGAGGAAGTCATTCTTGTCTCTTCCAAGGGAAAAAATTCAGTGCTTTTGGAACAACAACAATAATGACAACAAAATATTAAACGTGAAACAAACAAGCAAACAAAACTAAACAAAAACAAACAACAAACCGAAATGCTTTTTTTTTTTTTTTTTATCTACCCAATGAAAACTTGTTTTTTAGCTTTATGTAAAATGGGAAAACATCTTTTTCAGCACATACCATCTTCCAAAGAACAATTGACTTAACTCTCTTCCTTGTATTTTCTCATCTCTCACACCCAATAATCTGTGGGACCTCCACCTGTGCCCCACAAGCACTGAGGCAAGGACACTGACATAGCAGAAATACAAGTACAAATTCTAGCATGAATTTGTGAACCGTGAGGGCTATAGCATGTTGATTCAAAAAAGGCTCACTTTTGCCAGTATACGTCATTGTATATGTATTGCTTGTACTACAAAAATTAAGGCAACTTTGCTGCTAACAGTAGAGGTGAACCTAAAGACAGAGAAAAGAGATTTTTTTTTCTTTCTTTCTTTTTTCTTTTTTTTTTTTTCTTCCCCTACCACTCCCGTTCAGGTCTAGTTTTTATAGTTTGTGTTGATGACACCATTATGTCTGTAAGGCTTTGTAGATATTTATGACTTGATTACTTTAACAGATGAGACTCATCTTTCTCTGTGTTTGTATTGCCAGATTCTAATCCAGCATCAAATTTTATCTGCTAGAAAATAATTTTTAACCTTATAGTATATTCATACCATTTCCTTAGCAGGTTATTTCAAAAACTCTCCTTAATTATAATACTAATCATATAGAAATAGAATAGAGTTTAGTTTTCCATATTACCTTTCACACTTCAGGAATTTCAAATGTATTTGCAATAGGTGACGATGATGGTAGTGGTGACTGTGACTGAATTCCAGTTGTCTGGCACTGTAGCTTGCATATCATCTTTAATGTTAAAACTTTTCTATAGATAGGGAACATTCATTCCCAGATACTTTCTTAAACATAGGAAATCACATATTTTACTTCATTTCCTGTGTTCTTGCACAAAGTTAGGCAGATACCAAAAAACTGTCCAGATACTATAAAACTGTCCTAAAAACCTTTGTGGATATTTCTATATAAGATATACAAGAGGCCAAAGGAATAGAAGTAACAATATAAGGCTTATTTGTGTATTACAAATAAGTGTATTACAATCACACTACTATACAGGAGTCAGTTTTGATGTGCTTTTAATATGTATGCTTACAACCATACCTCTGGCACCTCCTCTGATAGATGAAAAAAATATTGAAAGACAGTACTAGTTTATATCAAAACCTTTGCCTGGTAAAACAGCTGTTGGCATTGCTTGACGTTTTGGTCATTGAAAAACAAACCTGTCCTGAATTAATGATGGGCAGTTTTCAAAAGGTTCAGAGTTCTGGTTTGATTCAGATAAGCTTATCCAAAGCTTATCCAATCCTCAAATCTGCAAAACTGAGCTGGAAATTTTACAATATGATCAGATTTAATGTACTTTTTTTCCAGATGAAATTACTGCAGGCACAGCCTCTTGCACTGAATTTCTGCACTTTTATCTGCTTAGAACAAAGAAAATATTTCAGAACACTGCATGAGTGACTAATTTTAACTATCCAAACAGCTACTACCATCCTGTTAGGGAAGAAACCATATGTCTTATAAATCTGATCAAAATTAATCAGCAGATTTAGAGCAATAAAGCTCACAGCTGACAAAAAACAAAATAGAGACCAAGAAATACTCATAAAACAACAACAACAAAACACTTTGATAGTTATTTGGTGTTTACTAGCAAATGTGCGAAAACTTCTTGGTCTTTTATTTACCCAACTGTGAACAGCAAATATGAATATAGAAAGTCCTAAATCCTTCATCCACTTAGGGAAGAGGGTTTGTTTTGGTGTTTAGAGCAACAGTTTGAGAGTCAGTAAACTCAGTCCCTAATCATCCCACTCCTTGTTTTCAGCTTTTCTCAGAATTTGCCTTTGCTGCCGTCCAGAGAGATGACTGCAGCTTTAGACTGTAGCTCGGGTACCTCTAAGTCATTTTGGATACAGTTATTGTGTCATCAGGAATGCACTCACATCATCACAGGCCCATGGATGTATGGGGCCCTGAGCAAGTACCCAGCAAGTTGATGTTGATGCTCCTGAGGCTACAGCAGCCAAAGTCTGCATTTGCGTACAAACCTCTCCCACACTACTGTGTGACATTAAAAGAGCCTTTTATCCACATAAATAAGCTGTTAGCTGTCATATGGCAAGAAGGGTTATGCATATGTACACTTGGCTGTTTAGTAGAGTTTGCATAAGAAAGGCAATTGTTCTTTTTGGAAATTTCGGAAGGGCTTGATTCAAGCCTTATGAAGCCAGTGGGAGCCTTTCCAGAATCCCATGGTATCACTGCTGGAGGAGCTCTGTGTCAACAGCCAGTTTTGTCAGCAGCTTGCGCTGCAGCTTAAGGCAGGTTTCTCTGTGGTGCAGGTTCACTAGTCTTTTTTTTTTTTTTCCTTTTAATTGTAACTCAGGGGTGATTCAATTTCTAAAAGGAAAACATTGACACATTTTTTTTTTTTAGCTAAAGGGATGTTTCTATTATATTTTGGGTATGGGTCAACTTTTATAGGCTTAGCTGATCTGAGTATAGCTATCAGTATGTTTATTCCTGTCAGAAATTTCCTTCTTTCTTTTCTCTTCTTTTCCCTTTTCCTCCTTACACTATAAAAGTTTTATTTTATTCCATTCCAAATTATTTCTGTCTTCTGTACTTTTCTCTCATTTTGACTTCCCAATATTTTTTTTTTCAGGTCTTAAATGGAATGTGAACTCTACAAAGTGTTTCAAATTCACTGTGTTCAACCACTTAAGCAATCTTGCCCACTCCATCTGTTGATATGGCATATATCTGCTGTTGGTCAGCCAATGAATGAAGTCTCAGAAGACTGAGTAAAGTTGTACTACTGAACCACCCCCCATCACATTGCACTTACCATCTTACAAGCTGGAAGAGCAGGCAACATGAGGAACTGAAAACAGAATGCTTAAGCTTAAACACAGTGTTGTACAAATTGTTTTCATACCATATATTTTTAAGAAAAAAATAATTAAGTGTTATTTCCAAATTTCAATCACTGATACACATCTGAGTGGAAAATACAGAATCAAAGGAAGGTGCCATAATTCATTGTTTAACCTTTTCATTCCATGTAGTGACTTACTGATGTAGGAAAGTAGATGTGCATGGTGTTTAACAGGCAGACAGGGGAGAAACAACATTAACCAAAGGATTTGCAATCTGTGGGCCAGCTGTGTGATTAGAGCTGGTTGAAGAAATCTCTATAGCCATGCAGAGTCTTCTGGTGCCAGCTGTGCTGCCTACAGAGCACAGGCATTTGATTTCAGCATTTGAGACAAAGAAGACAAATCGTAAATGGAAGACATAGTGCATGGATGTCACTAAATGTAGCAATTTTACAGGCTTGTGAGTGTAGGTAAATGTATAACCAGGTATCAGACATATGTCAAGTTGTTGGAGAAAACACAGCCACACTCATTAGTTTCTAATGTTTTCATTTCTTTGATTATTTCCTTAATTGTGCTTTTTTTTTTTTTAATAATCTCATAAATATCATTATTATTATTTTTTTCTTTTTCTTCCCCACTTAAAAGGAAGCTGAATGAAAGGATGGTGATGTGTAGGAGGAGAGTGGAGGCTGGCAGATTGTGTTTGGCATCCTCCACATTCCCTTATTAGTTTAGTCAGACACATTAGTTCACATTATGAGAAACAGATGAGAAACTGTTAAAACATACATTATGAGAAACATTAGAAGAAGCTGCTAAGCATACATCTAAATAATGCTAAACCAACAGCGACTCCAGCTGAGGACCAGCTGACTCACCAAGCTCTGTAAATCTAATCTTCACAGCACTCACACAGTATGCATATTCCTACTAACCACTGGACAGGTTGAGATGTAATGCTGAGTAATCATTGCATAAACCCTGAGTGGAAGAGATGAAAGAGGGCAAAACACAGAGGCAGTAGCACTTCAGTGAAGGGAGTTGATGACAGCATATATGTCTATGCTACACATATTCTTCAGCACAACTTACAACTTTCAGCGAGTCCAGACATTTTATTGAGTGTGTTACATCACATTTCCATAAGCTTTTATTTCCCTTCAGTTTTCTTCTCATGTTGCAGAAAGGTCAATTTATGCTCTGTGCAAAACAGTCAGTTAAAATGTGACAAGTGTAATGAAGTTCTAAGGAGATAAAAAAGATCTATTTAACAGAAAATTGTCTACAGAAAATCATCTATGTCTTGGCTGAAATTTTAAAATAAATACTTATGATTGCTCAACTTGCCTTTGTTTTGCGCTGGCCCATGGAAAATATCAACAAGACTGGTATGATATTCAGCTCTACCAATATTTTGACTATTTCAGTTAACATGGTTTGATGATCAGTCCTTAACCGGAAGGAAAACTGCAGTGTCTGTGTGAGATGAGGTCACTCCATGTCACCCAGAATGGTTTTTCCATATAATTCTTTTCTAACATTAGGATTTAAAATCAGCATCTCCAATTTTTAGTATCATACATATCATAGTATCATTATCATAATAATTTTCACTATTCTTTCAAGTTTTCTTTCAAAGACATTTTTTTTTCTTTACGTGGGTATCTTCATGCCAACAACCTGATTTATTGGAAAAGTCTTGCAAGAGAGACTTACAGTTTGCTCTTTTGATATTGTACAAAAAATCATTAATGATTTTTTTTATTTATTTTTAAGGAGGATGCAGGTCCTTTTTAGATATTTAGGAAATGTCAGTGATTATATGACAACCATTGCCAAAAATACTAAAATGCTATGTAAGATATGTCATTTTCACTGTAAAGCAAGAATAAATATAAATTAAGAATAGATATAAATTAAGAATAAATATAAATTAAGAATAGATATAAATTAAGAATAAAATAAAATAAAATAAAATTAAATTAAATTAAATTAAATTAAATTAAATTAAACTTAATTATAGCCTCTGGTAGCAAATGTTGGGTTTTTAATAATTACTAAAGAAAGACAAATCATTGCTAATAAATAATGTACAGCATGTAGTACACAAGTCCCCTAACAGGATCACAATATTTTTGAGTGTACGTTTGCATTTGTAGGCAGATACATTCCTGTTCTGAAGCAACCAGAATTAGAAAGCAATGTGGGGTCATCATTCTCCTGTTTTTGGCTCTTCCTTCTTTTTAAGTCCATCTGGCTATGTCCCTGCACCTGGCACCTCACCAGCTTATCTGCCTGCCAGTGCTTACCTTAACAAGGCTTTGTGGCAGTCTGTGATCTCTCTGTCTTGCAAACTTTTGCATTTTTGCCATGTTATGCCTTGATTTTGCACCCCTTTTATTTTCTCTTAAGATCTTCCTGCTTTCTGCTTGTGTTGGTAGAGCTTTTTTACTGCATGCAGCCTTTGTTTCCAGCCTGTAGCTTGGTTCTGTTAGCATATTGGTTTCACAGTGCAACACATTGCGCTCCAAACAAAACATGTTGCTTAAGGCCAACTTCTTTTAGCATAAATGTGCTGCCGTTCTACCACATTCTTTCTGCAGAGAGTCCTCTCCTGTTATGCTTAGATTTCTCAACTTTCTTGGTATCTCTCCATGGATAGATGAAGTCTATTATTTTCTCTTTCTTCATTAAGGCTTAAAAACATAGTATAGACTGGCATTTGTTGCTATGTGTCTAAAGCAACAGTTACATCAAAGTACTTCAAATTACAGGTGATTGCAGAGTGCTTTTCCAACTACATTTTTTTTTAAAATTCAGCCCAATTTATATGAAAAATTGTGGTTTAAAGCCATCAGGCAGCTCAGCCCCACACAAGCACTTGCTCACTCTCCCCACGTGGGATGGAGGAGAGAATCAGAGAGGTAAAAGTTTGAGAACTCTTGGGTTGGAGTAAAGACAGTTTACAAGGCAAAGCAAAAGCCATGCACAAGCAAAGTCAAACCAGGAATCCATTCACAGAATCACAGAGTCACAGAATTGTCTAGGTTGGAAGAGACCTCAAGATCATCGACACTAACACTAACAAGTTCTCCACTAAACCATATCACTGAGCTCTGCATCTAAACGTCTTTTAAAGACATCCAGGGATGGTGACTCCACCACTTCCCTGGGCAGCCCATTCCAATGCCTAACAACCCTTTTGGTAAAGAAGTTCTTCCTAATATCACACCTAAAACACCCCTGCCGCAACTTTAGCCCATTTTCCCCTCATCCTGTCACCAGGCACATGGGAGAACAGACCAACCCCTACCTCGCTACAGCCTTCTTTTAGGTACCTATAGAGAGTGATAAGGTCACCCCTGAGCCTCTTCTTCTCCAGGCTGAACAAACCCAGCTCCCTCAGCTGCTCCTCGTAAGACTTGTTCTCCAGACCCCTCACCAGCTTCGTCGCCCTTCTCTGGACCCGCTCAAGCACCTCGATGTCCTTTTTGTAGCGAGGGGCCCAAAACTGAACACAGTACTCGAGGTGCGGCCTCACCAGAGCCGAGTACAGGGGGACAACCACTTCCCTAGACCTGTTGGACACACTGCTTCTTACACAAGCCAGGATGCCGTTGGCCTTCTTGGCCACCTGAGCACACTGCTGGCTTGTACTCAGCCGACTATCAACCAATACTCCCAGGTCCTTCTCCGCCAGGCAGCTTTCAAATCATTCATCTCCCAGCCTGTAGCTCTGCTTGGGGTTATTGTGCCCCAGGTGCAGGACCTGGCACTTGGCCTTGTTGAACTTCATGCAGTTGACCTCAGCCCATTGGGCCAGCCTATCCAGATCCTCCTGCAGAGCTTTCCTACCCTCAAGCAGATCGACACATGCACCTAACTTGGTGTCATCTGCAAACTTACTGAGGGTGCGCTCAATGCCCTCGTCCAGATCATCGATGAAGATATTAAAGAGGACTGTCCCCAGTACTGAGCCCTGGGGGACACCACTAGTATTCTCCAACTGGATTTGACTCCATTCACCACAACTCTTTGGGCCCAGCTATCCAGCCAGTTTTTAACCTAGCGAAGTGTATGCCAGTCCAAGCCATGAGCAGCCAGTTTCTTCAGGAGAATGTTGTGGGAAGCAGTATCAAAAGCCTTACTGAAGTCAAGGTAGACCACATCCACAGCCTTTCCCTCATTCACTAAGCGCGTCACTTTGTCATAGGAGGAGATCAGGTTCATCAAGGACCTGCCTTTCATAAACCCATGCTGAGTGGGCCTGATCACCTGGTTGCCCTGTAAGTTCGCTGTTTCCCATTCGCAGGCAGGGGTTCAACCACATCCAGGAGGTCAGGAATCATCAGGTGTAGTGGTTTCTTGGGAAGACAAACACCATCACTCCAAATATTCCCCCTCTGTTTACCCCAGCTTTTATTGCTCAAAAATCCAAAACACAGCATTACATGAGCCTCTATGAAGAAAATTAACTCTGTCCCAGACAAAACCATGACAAAGTTGGAAGTAGACTAACATTGCTGCAGTTTTCCTTCACATTTTAAATGGACTTACTCTAGGCATGCTTGTACCACTTTTGCATCGATTTTTCGATTAGCATTCCTGTTAATGAGAAAACAATGACACAAATGTAATTACAAACCACATGTGAAAATTCCCCACACAAATATTTCTACCAACTACAGTTGCATGTATTAGGGAAAAAAGCAAAGGCATGTAATGCATTTAATAAGTAATGACTAGCTAACATTGATGAAATCGAGGTTATTAAACAAAGAATAATTACAGAATACTTTCTATGTTTTATCTGCAGTTAAACAAATGTAACCAAAAATGTGGTTGGTTAATTTTGAACAACAAATGTACTTGGCTGAGGAAAAACTTTTATTTGCTTGCAGACACTGCACAAACAGAATTTGAGGTTAAGCAGGTTAGATAAATAATTCCTTGTGAATTATTTACTCAGCAATAATACAGCTTCACTTTTTCCTGTCGTTGTTACCTTTAACATTACCTCCTTTTTACCCTTCTCAATTCTTCTGCAGAGAGACAAAATTGATAGCTATATAGGAGGAGTAGCTGACAGCTTAATGAACAATTATTAGGGTCTCAGGCATATTTTCCAACAGTTGTTCATGAAGAGATGGGTAGTATAATCCACAGCACTGTTTAAGTGGAGCCTCTTTTGTTAGCACCTGCTATTAGAGAGCATAGCACTCAGTTGGACTAGAGTGTTTGCATCTCTTTTAAGCAAATTTCCAGTTGTAGGTGGCTGAAAGCAAGCTGCAGCACAAGTGGGACCTCTCTTTCTGTCTCAGCGGATACAGAGAAGCCGTACACTATTCAGAGAAACTAAATATTGTCTGTGTTTTGGGCAGATTTTTTGAAGTGAAATAGGGTCTTAAAAATTATTTCTCTCTTTATTAAAAAAGAAAAAAAAAAGGAAAATAAAAGGAAAATTGTAACATTGGAAAGCAAATATTGATAGGGACTCAGAGTTAATCTTAGAAACTCCAGCCTGTACTATACCTTTGAAAGGTCAAGGAATCAGGGAAATTGAGATTTTTCTAGTGTACTGAGCCACAGTCAGTAAGGGCTTGGTTTTAAGAACTGTGAAATATAGATTTTTTTTTTTTTTTTTCCAGTTAACCCAGGTAGTTAAAGAGAGCTTTGTGATTAATTGTGAATGCAGTTATCCAAATTGTAAACTAAAAGTGTAGACACTGCTTTTCTCTTATATAATCCCATCTACTCTTCCTGCAGAGTAGACTGATATACAAGATAGTCCTGGTTTGGTGGCACTAATGGAAGTTGAGTGTTGTCAGTACTTCAGCCTGTTACCCTGTGCAATTACCAAGGATAATTTTTATTATAGTATTTGTCTTGGTCAAGTTAATTTTGTGATTCCTACTAAGACCCTCAGGACAACCTAAAATCAATAACCTATGTAGTTGTAAGTGACGTCCACGTGAAATTTTTATAATAAATTTGTCATTTAAGGCAAAGAAAATTTCTCTAGAAAGCAAAAAACTATTTATTTTTTGCTTTACTTAAAGGTCCTATATCAGTACATAGAGGGTACTCAACAGAAGGACTCCGAGAGATGATCTGCATTGATTTTGGCAAGGTAGAACTTGATAGTCACAATTACCCTGTGAAGTTTTTAATGAATCTACAATCAAGGGCAATCAGACTTCCAAAGATGATTGTCAAAATTGGCAGCATAAAAGAATTTGGCACAAGTACTTGCTAAGAAACCTTTTCACCTGTAGCAAAGCAAATAACATTAATACTGAGCACCTTACATCTTGTGAGCTTTAGTTAAAGCAACCAGTATTATCTATAATTCTAGTTAGCAGTAAATTTTACTTTGTTTTCATTCAAGTAAATCTATTATACTAATTAATGTAATAATTAATTTCGTAAAAGGCAAACTGTAGATATTTTATATAGTATCTTCCTAAGCCCAATGCTTGTGCTTTGGGGTAATGAGCAATGTTATTGTATTATTTCCTACATGGCATCTTTAGGAAGAATGCTTGCAATAAAATGTCTTATTTGTTCCCCCTGTAAGAGAACAGCACTGCACTTTTCTTGGATTAGGAATAAAATCAAAATAAATACAATGTATGGATGTCACAAGAAATGTCATCCTGCCAAAATATAAGTTAATATTGCAGCATCACAGTGATCAAGTTGTCAGTTTATATGAAACAGTGTTTCATATAAAAGGCACTGTTTGGAAATAACACTGTACCAATTATAAAAGACAGAATCAGAGTCCTGTCATTTCATGATTTGAAATATTCATGCCTTAACTCAAGTACATGAAGAAATGCTAGCTGGTGCAGCAACAATTAAGACTCCAAATACAGACAGCACTTAGGAAAGAAAATGTTAAGATGTACCATATATCACCAAGATTGATATATACAAAGTATTTGACAACAGTGTCTTGGAAGAGATTAAATGGACAGTATTGTCATTTGTATAGCCAGATAGAGTACCAGGATATTTTTATTGACAAAACATCCCTTTTACTTTTGTTTCCCCAAACAAAAGGTTTCTTTACCTAATTTTGTTCTTTTTAATGTCATGCAAACCAGTGCTGAAGACTTTAGACTTTTTTTTAAGTTTTGTGACAACATCAGAGAAATATGGCATGTGGATTAACTAGGAGTCCTAAGTGTTTTTTTGTGCACAGATGAGAAGTTGAAAGTATTACTGGAAAATTAATAATCCTAATTCATGGTGCAGTCTCTCTCTCAACTTTGCAATGTTACTTACTTTAATTCCAATAATATATTTCCTATTCAGCAAAACAGCATTAGAGAAATACAGAAGGAAAGTTTTACCTTAATTTTCTCTTGTGTCAGTGTTTCATTTCAACTTTCATTAATACTACTGAGCTTTTGTATGTGTTGAGTGACTATTTTTTCAAACCTCTTGAGAGATGGAAAATCATTTTTAATCTCATTTTACATCAAAACCCTGATTCATTGAGAAGCTGAGATACTTGCCTGATGTTACATAAAAATGACCAAATCCAGTAAAATATGTAAAAATGTGAACAAGTACACTAACACTGAAGTCAAAGTCAAATCCGAATCTTAACAAGTGATCACCAGGAAATACAAGATGTCTTTGAGAAGTTTTGGATTTTCAGAAATACGTGGTTGTAGCTGGTTACCATATTGATGTACAAAATATTTACATGAAAGTTTAAAAGCAAGTTTTCATGACCAAAGACAGTTCCATCTGAATGGCTTAGAAAGACAATTTACGTATAAAGGCAGTCTGAAAATAAGCCAAATTTATCTCACCTAATCATTTTATATACTGGGTTATGAATGGGTTTTCTTGTAATTTTATCTTTCAAATTCAGATGCAGTACTGCTGATCTGATTATGAGAAGACAAGGCTTAACAGAGTTAAATTGGGAAAAGAAGGAGGCACTGTGAAGGTCTACAAAAACTGCTCTTGGCCCTCATGTCTCAGAACATCTTCAATACTTTAATATTTTATCTTACATAGTTTCAGCTTTGCAAATGTGTCATGGTTTTGGCTGAAATTAAGTTAATTTCCTTCATGGAGTCTCATGTAATGTTGTGCTTTGGAATTTTGAGGAAAACAATGTTGATAACAGATTTATATTTCAGATGTTGCAGAGCAGTGCCTAGACAGAGCCAAGGCCTTTCCAGCTCCTTGTGCTGTCCCGCCAGTGAGGAGGCTGGGGTTGCACCAGGAGCTGGGAGGGGACACAGCGAGGACAGCTGGCCTAGGCTGAACAAAGGGATGTCACATACCATATATATGTATTTATATATATAAAGCATCATCATATTCACCATCATCGTCATATTCATCATCATTATCACCATATTGATAAATACTCTTTGGAACCACTCTGATGGCATGGGTAAGAACAGGAGTTGGCCTGTTAGTACCTCAGCACCTCTGTTTCCAACCAAATAAAAAAAAATCAGCAATAAAAGCTGGGGTAAAGAAGGAGGAAGGAAGGACATGGGGAGTGATGGTGTTTCTCTTCCCAAGAAACCATTACATGTGATGACCTCCTGGAAGTGGCTGAACACCTGCCTGCTGATGGAAAGCAGCAAATAGATGCCTTGCTTTGCTTTGCTTGCAGGTGTGGCTTTTGAGTTACCTAGTGAACTGTCCTTATTTCAACCCATGAGTTCTCAGACTTTCACCTCTCTGATTCTCTCGCCCATCTTAACTGGGGAAAGAGAACAAGTGGCAGTGTGGCACTGGGCTGCCTTCTTGGGTTAAACAACAACAAAAGGTGAAATGTGTGGATCTGGACTCCACTGCACTACATAAAAATACCAAGATTCACATGGTAGTCAATGTATTTTCTTTCTTTTTTGAGTAGTACTAAGTATCTACACTTCCTCCTTGTAATCTATATCTAAGCATGTCTTCAGTAATGCTTTTACATGGTCTTTCAGGATCATGAGACAACACTACTCGACATTTATGTCTATAAATCAATGGATAGATCTTGGTATCTATTCCATCTCTATGTTTAGTTTATCTACATAGCAATTGAAATGTCTCAGACCTACAGCAAATATTCAGAATTCACATCAAGGAGGCTAGGAAAGAAGACAATATTTTATGAGAGCAAATAATTCAAGTGTGATAAGTGTCACCTGACAAAACTGGTTTGGATTTGCTTTTTCTCAATGTGATCTGACAATCTTCCTGCTGATATCTGTTATTTTAGGCTTTTCATTTAAAGACAAACAATTAAGTAAATTTAGTAGTTTAATTCTTTACCTCTACTGGCACTCCAGCAATAATGTAGTCCTGTCCTGCTGTACACATGTAGCTTCTATTTTACTGCTATCAAATAGTTGTGAGTTTTTAAGAAAATCTTTTTTTTTTTTTTTTTTCTTAGCTGATACTCAACAGACCAGTAGTTTCATCTACTTGAAGAAGTTCTTGTAAATGGAAAAAAATCAGAACATATCTACATATCAGAAAATACCTACATTTATTTATTTATTTATTTTGTAGGCTTTATGTGGTTATTATGTTTTCATATAATATAGTCAGTGTGGTATTAAAAAACTTTTCATAACTGTATTTAAGTGTTTTTTTTTTTTTTTCTATCTGATCTACCAAAATTATTAGATTATTGGATGTTATTGGCTGAATATTCTTAAAATTAAAATACATATATGCTAAAGGTTATCATAGACATTAATTATGATTTTTTATATTATCTCTGACTCTGGTGCTAGCACTATATCGGAAGGAAAGGTTTACCCAGTACCTCATTGTGGCATTTTGAGATGTTGCTTCCTTTCAGTCTGTTTTTAGACTCTGTCAGGTAGTAATGCAGTCTGTGAAGGCAAAAATAGATTTGCAAGGAGGCAAAATTGTTGGGCTTGGTCCCTTGGACACTGACTGCCAGCACAGATCTACAGACTAAAGCATGCAATTGTCAGGTTAGTGGTACCATCCCTTGCCTGTAAATATCAAAACGAATCTCTAGTGTCCCACCTATGGCAATTTAATCTGAAGCCAAGTGTTATGTTCCTTTGCTCTTGTTTAATGTCTGTATCTCATATGCATGCCCTCTCATCACATGACTATGGTTACATACCCTTTACATTAGAAATTATGGTCAAAGTGAAACCCTGAAACATCTTCAGGAGACATCTTCTTTCGTCTCATTTTTGAGAAGTTTCCTTCTAGTTTCAGAATTCTGGCTTCAGAATTAGCCAGGAGTATCTGTATGTTTCTGACCACTCTATTTGGCAATGGTGGTAGTGAAGAAAAGAGGAACCCACTAATCACTGTGTAAGTTCAGATAGTTGATAAATGTTAGGAGTACACTATCTCTTACCTTGGCAATCTCCTCCATAGAAATCTCAACAGGAAATTATTAAACCAAACCTCCACCTCTCTTTTCCTTTTTTTTTCCAGTAAAACCCTACAAGGTGAGTTTTGTTAAGTTTCTCTCACACCTTTTGTATGTTGCTGTAGATCAGACTAAACATTGATGGCTGGCTGCATTACCCAGAAAAATTGCCATTTGATCAGACAGGCTTGGCTGAAGTCTTGTAATTACAGAACGATTCCATGACAATATTATTAGGAAGAACTAGAAACCATTGATTTATTTAGCACTTCATTGAGCTTTATTCAAGTTAGAATCAGATGTGCAATAACTCACTATAACACCACTGGAGACATAGGCAGACCTACTTTGGTCCAATTGTTCTGACAAGGAATAGAATTCCTAGTTGAAATGGAACAAAATAAAATGTAGAAGTAGGTTAAAAAAATGGCTGATGTCTTTCTTGTCTTGTCAGATTTCCAGAGCTTTTTCAAAGTCTTTTGAATCTCTCTCCCTCCCTCCTGATTTGTTCACCTGTTGTTCATCCTTTTACTCAGCCCTCGTCTTGCTATAAGTAATAATTCAACTGAGTCTCTATCAAAGTATGTAGGACTAACTGCATGTAACTCAGTGCAAACTTATCAGAGGAACTGGGCACAAGAGTCGGCTGGAAATTCTGCAAGTTAATATGTAAGTTGAGCTCACGTGGCTTTGTCCTAGATACAGAACTACTCCTAAGATGCTTCTTGAAGCTACAGAAATGGTCAATTCAGATGGCAACACTTCTTTCTTTAAGCCAGGAAGTTAGATCTGCTTTGCTGGTCTTTGTAGTGGAAATAACATGGTTTTCTGTTAAAATAGAAAATATGGACGAGCATGGCAAAGGAGGAGTTCTGAAGGGGAACACAGCAAACAAGGGCACAGGTTATCAAAGCAGGTTATCGGGTCTCTTTATGCTTGGAAGGGAGGGAATCCTCAGATTTATGATTTACTCAGACATTTCCAGTTTGTGCTGATCTTTTACAGCTTCAGTGATCAGTTACTCATGGCTGTGTTCATGATCTGAATATGAGGAGGTAAAGAGAAAATTTTGTCTGCACCTAAAATTATCACATACTTCAAAACATTGTCCTTTTATTCCTAACAGTAAGTTAAAATAATAAAGATGAATATAGTCTCACATGCTCAGATGAAAATTCACCTCAGCTGGGGAGCAGCACTAAATAGCTTTACCACGGAGATTGATCAGGCTGTGGGCTGGGGATAGTCCTCATCATGATGAGTCAAAGCGAGCAGATCTTTGGAACATCTTACTGCCCAAGGCAGTTACTACCAAGGGATAAAGGAGTCATTATGGGATGCAGGAAAAGGGCACTTTGGGATTGCAGAAGAGGTACTATGGGCTGTCTAGGGGAGGAACTAAAGGTAGGGAAAGGGAGGGATCTAGATAGTTTGGGGCAAAAACAAGTATGGAAAATGAGGAATAAAGGGATAAAAGGGGCCTGGTTCTGTGTGAACAGGTTCCTGGTCAGTACACTGACATTTAACTCTGTTTCTAAGTACTTTCCCGAGTGAGGAATTCTCTGTGTGCATGTGTGTGCATGGAGTCATAAGTGCCAGCAAACAGTCAGACCACAGATTGAAGAATCTGTGTACCAGCAAAGGGAGCAAAGGGAGGGACCATAATACAAGCAAAGGTAGGGACCAGAATGAGTGGACAAAGGTGTCATTAACTTGGCTGGGACCTTGGGTCATGTGGGCTCACATGTCCATGTTGCCAGCAACTGGAAAAGGTGAATGTTTCTAGGCCAGGGAGTGATTGATAGCAGGTGTCAAGCAGAACTAGGGATTTATGACAGGGTCTGAACCAGCAGCTGGAGCAGGGCTGCAGACCCTGGTGCTTGCATACCCAGGTGTCAGCAACTGGAGAGACTGGGATCTTGGGGCAGCTGCTGGGAAGACTGGAGGTATTCACACTGTACATATGTGTATATATATATATATATATACATATATGCATACACGTATGTATGTTCATATACATGTATGTATATAAATATATATCAACACAAATATTTGCCACTCATGGACCTTCATTCTGCTCAGCCAAGGTGCTGTTTGTGCTTGTGTGAGTAACCTGTGAGTCTACCAGTGTTTATCTGTGTGGCTGGTCATGTTGATTTGGACGTGTGCAGAGTCCAAATGTGTGTGTGTGTGCACCTACTACACGTGCCCAGCCATGTTGTTGGTTGGACTTGTGGGCATGCAGCTGCAGTGGCCTCACCTGTGCTGGGCTGCCAGATCTGGTAACTCCTAACAAGTAGTAACTTGGTAATGTGTAGGCTTTGTTGTAGCCCTCCGTGGGAAAGGGAATTTTGCTATTAGTGGACTAAGACATGGTATCATACTTTGAAACAGTTGATCAACAAATATTTAATAGTAATGGAGAATAAGCATTAATAATAGAAGTGTTATTTAACATCTAAATAACACTGATTTAAAAATGTCAGTAGCAATACATAAAAAATAAAAAAATAAAAAACACATAAACTTTAAGTAGGTTGAAGGGACATATGTTAATATCCATGCCAAATATTTCAACAGCAAGAAAATGTAAGCATACAGTCAACGGGGGAAAGTTTACATATCATTTAGGTACTGCTTACTTTTTCACTGGAACATACAAGTAGCTATTAAAGTTGCCAACGTCCACTTTGAAGCAATTTCAGTTACACTTGTGAGACAATGATCAACTTAATCTTTATAAACCTAACTTCTTAATTGCAAAATATAAAAGAAAAAAAATATTTTAATAATTACATTATTTATCCATATGTGTAGATCATGTTTTCTGCAATCAGAAAATAAAAAAAAAACACGTTTAGTACTTAAAAGTGAAATGAAAATGACTGGCTTAACACACACGTCTCAGCTCAACATTACTTTATTCCAACTGCAGAAATAAGTTTTGAAGAAGAGAGTTGTTTAAGACCATAGTAATAAATAGTGATGAGTTTACAATGAAATACAAATTTACCAAAGATATATTGTGTCAGACTAAACTGTCATCTTTTTCTTTTTAGATGGCAGAGTTTTTCAATAGGAAACAGGAAAGTATCTATGCAGTAAAGTATCTGATGTAGTAAAATATAGGAAATTATTATTTACATTGCAGTAGATAGAGTAGAAAGATCATTGAACAGCTAAAGAGCTAGCTATAGGAAGGATGAAAGCAGACTGCTGTTGAAAAGAAAACTTTGGCCAGAAGAAAATTATTGATGGAAGCCCCTCCTAGTCATTGCTAGGAGCAATGTTATAAAAAATTTCAGTGGTGACTTTAGCATGGTGAATAAGAGGTGGCTGGTGAAATCTGCTACTGGCTAAGGGAAGAGTTAGAAAGAACTGGAGCATCTCCAGTATTTGAATGATAGCAATGGGATAAAACTCTTTAATATGAAGTGGAACCTTGTGGACTTAAAGACTTCAGCCACTAAGAATTGGGAATCAACATGTGGAAATGGCTGCTGGAAGGAATGGATGAATTACTCTGCCATTGGATGTTCCTCAGTTGCCAAAATAACATGACATAAACCAACAAATCAAATAAATAGAACAAATGCAATCGTAAAATTCAGTACTGAAACTATTTCCAGTGGGAAAACAAACAAACAAAACTGTCAGTGAAGGCACTGATGGCACCTGGTCTAGCATATAATACTTTCGTTTAGCCCAGAAGTGGTCAGGCAGTTGGTCTCAATGATCTTTTTATGTTCCTTTTAACTGAACTTTTCTATTCCATTCCATTCCACTCTAAATTTGATCTTCAGTTTCCCAGAAAAGGTGATATATAGGAAGGCCCTGCAGAGGGACCTGGACATGTTGGATCAATGGGCAGAGGCCAGTGGGAAGAGGTCCAACATAGCTAGGAGCTGGGTCCTGCACTTTGGTCACAACAACTCCATGCAGTGCTACAGGCTTGGGGCAGAGTGGCTCAAAAGCTGTGCAGAGAAAAAGCATCTGGGGGTGCTGATTGATGTTCGACTGAACATGAGCTGGAAGTATGCCCAGGTGGCCAAGAAGGCCAACGGCATCCTGGCTTGGATCAGGAATTGTGTAGCCAGCAGGACCAGGGAGGTGATCGTCCCCCTGTACTCTGCTCTGGTGAGGCTGCGCCTTGAGTACAGTGTTGAGCTTTGGGCCCCTCACTGCAAGAAGGACATCAAGGCCATGGAGTGTGTCCAGAGAAGGGCTAGGAAGTTGGTGAAGGGCCTGAAACACAAGTCCTATGAGGAGCGGCTGAGGGAACTGGGGTTGTTTAGTCTGGAGGAGGCTCAGCAGGGACCTTATTACTCTCTACAATTACCTGAAAGGGATCAGCCTCTTCTCACAGATAGCTAGTGATAGGACTAGAGGGCATCATCTCAACTTGCACCAGGGGAGGTTTGGGTTAGAAATTAGGAGAAATTTCTTCTTAGAAATGGTAGTCAGGCATTGGAATGAATTGCCCAGGGAAGTGGTGGTGGTACTGTCCCTGGGGGTGTTTAAGAAAAGGTTGGTTGTGGTGCTTAGGGACATGGTTTAGTGGGTGACATTGATAGTAGGGTGATGGTTGGACCAGATGATCTTGAAGCTCTTTTCCAACCTTAATGATTCCAGGATTCTATGAAAAGTGCAGAGGACAGCACCTTAGGGCAATAAAAGGAACACAATTTTTCTTGGAAGTTAACATTTTTCATAGGAGTCTGTATTGCTTTAAAAATTGTATGAAAATGAATTGGAATGTTAAGCAAAATGAACAACAAATACTGTTGAGATTATAAGACAATTTAGCACATTCTTTTTATCTGCTTCAGATTGAAGCAACTCTGTTGAAGACTGTAAAGTATCCATAAGAAAATTGCACTGGGATGAATTTCTTTTAACATATGCAGCCTCTTTTATGCAAAAGAATCTGAATGAATTCTGGCACTTTTTTTTTTTTTTTCTTTCCCAGAAATTTCTCTGGGAAAAAAAAAAAAAAAAAGGCTTTTCATTTATAAATTTATAACTACCCCTATGTATGAATCTATGTCTGCTTGGAAGCACCCACTATTCTAATATTTAGGCATGGTGTGTTTTCATTTAAAGATAAAAGTGAAAGAAAACATGTGGGAGAAAAAAATCCCCAAAGGACTGAATTTTGAAAGGTTAATTCTGAGTGCTGAGGGTGTAGTGTCCAAAATCATAGAATCTTTTTGACTGTATCTGATATTATCCTTCTTTATAGCTGACGAATGTTAACATTAAAAAATATGAAAATGCCCTCTAGTTCTCTTCCTTTAATCTTAACACTGGATGACTGCTCCACTATATTAATACTTGCTCTGACTGTTCTTTTGACTCCCTTGGTGATTTGATCCATAAATCGCTCCTCTCTGGAGCACAACAAAAAATACATATTTATTTTTCTACCAGGAGTTTATGTTCCTGAATTTTCAATGTGTTTTCCTGCTATAGTTATACAATGGCTGTGTTTTACTTAGTGTCTTATTTCATGTATGCAAAACTTCTACAATGATGGGTCATCATCTCATATGGGAAAAACAGTGACATTTCCAATATGTTTATTAAAAACAGTTGAACACCCCATTTAAAGGTTTGCTGTGCTTCTGAAATACATTTGTTTCAGATATGCTCTATTGAGAGGTCTTCTTTAAACATAAAAAAGCAACATTTTTTTTCTAAACACTGTACTTTTTTTTTTTTTTCAGTAAACAAAAAAGAAATACAAGGTTATGGCTCTATAATCTGGTATTAAATCAAAATAGTGCATCAACCCACACAGCATAAGAGAGCACCACTGGGAGATGTCTACCACTGATCTCTCTGCCTTGGATTACATAAATGCGTTCTCTTTCATTTAACCTACTCAAAGCCTGTCTCTTTGAATCAAAACTCATGTTGGCCACTCCAAATTATCAAGACACAACTTATCTAAAATAGACTGCTCCAAAAGATTACTGACAAATTATAAGCAATTTCAGCTGCCTGTAAATGTTTCCTGTGGATCATTTTGACTGACCTTGAGATCAACCTTAAGCAAGTTGGGTATTTGTCTTTCATATATTTCCCTAGTGGATATGAATATCAGTTGTATTAAAAATGATGGATGGTGGCAATTTCCTATTAATTGCTACAGAAAAAAAATAATAAAAAATCTTAGCACTTCTGATGGGTAGCACTGACCACAGAGAAAAGGGAACTGTGTTTCAGGTGAATATTTTCTCTGGCAATTTTTGTGTAAACAAGTCTTGAATGATGCCTTTGAATAGTTGTGAGAATGTGTCATTGGCAATTGTCCTAGAACTACAAACAGAGTAAGAGAATGATGAAGCCACCTATTCAACAGAAGTAACTGCCAGAAACACAGAGGAAAATGTGCTGTTTCTTCTTCCTCTTACAGTTTGTCTACCACAGGGAAGGTTAGTCAGTGATCTAAGACTATTAGGCTTAGTAAGTATTCCAGTTTTTGAATACTGGCAGATATACCATCTTGGGTATAATTATCTATTGCATGCCAATGGACGTATTTTTACTATCTAAATGCAATTTCAAGCAATTCTAAAGACTTTAAAATTAAAAATTCAGGAGAAAAAGAAAATACTGTATTTCCACTAAACATCAAGTAAGACCCAGTGATATTCATTTTCTACCAGTGTTATTTAAGTAGTCTTTATCATAAAACTTTCTGTAAACAGTTGTTGCCTGGTATATATACATTTCTTGACACACTCAAAATGTTCTTAGGTTCTTACTAAAATGAAATTAGATGCCATCAGATAGAAGAAGAAGAAGTGATTATCCTCATATCAAATTCTTTAACCTGTGCATTGCTTACTGTTTTTTTCTGACATGGATTCATTATTTTAGGGGATTATAACAGCTAATCTAAATCGGTCAGAGTATTCTTCTAAATCAGAATGAGCATTTGCAGAATATTTGGCCATTAATAGTGGTTGTGAGCTAAATCACAGCATTTTTCAGCACTCTCATTTCAGTTGTAGTATGGAAGTCTAGTTGACAGAAAAGGTATTGTGGCCTGAAAGATGGGAAAATAAGAGCCTGAGGAAATGTGCCTCATGGTGATAGTCTCAGGGACAGTATTTTAAAGTGTTTTGTTTCTTGAAGATGCAGACAGGCACTTAACAGTGTTTTCAAAAACAACTGGGTTCCTTCTAGCTGAGATGCTTAAGTGGCTTTTTTTAAACTCAGCTGGGCATCTGTCTGCACTGTATCTCTGGCTCTCCACTACTTTCAAGTTAATTTTGATCAGCAAGAACACATTTTCTTGTTCTAAGTATCTGTTTTACCCTTTCAAATTCAGCTGCACATCTGAGACTGAGTTTTGATTCTTCCTTTCCTTCCATCACTTATAATAAAAAGTTTTGCAAGCCCAGATATGCCTTTAGGCCTAGTTTTAGAACAGAGTGAACACTTTTTACAACTCTGCTCAAGAAATAAGAGAATTCCAATCATATTTTTTCATCTGTGTTGTTCATTCAGATAAAACCAGAAAAGTACACAGGAGCACAAACCTATTCAGATGGTAACATGCTTGCCTTTACTCCAAATGATACTGTAATACAGAAAAGTAAGAATGTCTGCTTAAAGCAATGTTCTTTTTATAAGACATATTTCTTTCCTCTTATTTACTTTGACTTTAAGAGTCATTTGTCTATGAGCCATAGATTTTAGGGTTCCATACAGGCACTGAAATAGTGAGGGAAATGCTTAAATTTGTCAGTTTTTAAAGATTTCTCTCCATCAGTCCTTTAGCTCTTCTGTTCTTCTAAACAGAGAATCTCAGGGATTGTTCTCTGCCATGAAGCGTGGATATCTCTGGATTTCACATGGATCCCAGAATCCTTTTCACCACACTTATTTCAGCAGTCCTTTTTACAGTCCTTTCACAAACTGTAAATCAGAAGCATGAACTAAAGGTCCAGGTGAGTGAGCAGAAATAAATACTTTACAAGAGTAAAAGATGCAGCTGGAATACTGGGTTCATAGCTGAGACAGTTTGGTGTGAGAAGAACACTTGGTTATGAGTAGAGAGATATGAATGGAGTCCAGATTTTGCTTAGGACATTTAGTGTGTGTAGGGTTGGCCTTGCTTAGCTGACCTTAATTACATTATTTTTTTTTTTCTGTGCAATCTAAATAAGGCTTTTAATAGTTTAGTTTCAAGTAATAAAGTGCCATTCATGTGTGTAATTTATTACTAAGTACATTAATATTTATAGACAGCTGAACTTCTTTAGCCAACATTAAAGAATTTTCTCAGTCAAGAAAATAATCTTTGGTCCAATTTATTTAGCAAGTGAGGAACTGTCTAATAGAAACCCTTTGCATGGTTGCTGTAGGTCAAGCTAAGCTGATAGAATAATAAAATGAAGTTGAGTTTTACTGCATTCCCATCTCCTTTATAAACCTTTTGGCTCTGATGCCTGGCATAATGTTCCAAAACATATCCAAGCCTGAATGTAATTCTTGGAATCACAAAATGCTATGTAACTTGGAATTATCTTAGCACACTGATTTTAAAATTTGGTGAGGGAAATTCATCTATGTTATCTCTTAATTGTTTCTGGGATTAATTTAGCTGAATAGTGCTCATTTTCTTTATAAAGAGTATAGCTGTGATTTTTCAATATGTCTAAGAATGTGGTGGTATGGAAATTTTCTCACACTCTCTGAATGGGTTGTAGGGAGCAGAATGGCTCCCATGGATGTATCATTCTTTCTTCTGAAGTAGGTCAGGATTGACTAAGTAAAGACACACAATGAAATGGCTTTTTTTTTTTTTTTTTTTGTCTTTAACGTACTTACCAGCATAGTGAAGCATTATGAATTTAAGGAGTACAAGTGACCATTAAGTGCACACATAAAAGATTTCTGTACATTAATTAGATAACTGCAATTAAATCCGGAGAAAAATGTCAGCTCTCTGTAAGATCTGAGGAATATCAGAGAAAGACAGCATGTGTCTGAGAATTTAAATGTCATTAAAATGATTATGACTACAAACATGTAGTCAAACAAAATAACATTTTATTTTTATGTATGATTCCAGAAGACCCTGAACTTTGTTCTCTACAAAACCAAAATGAACTAAGTTCCAGTATTTGACATTATCAGAGTAACGCCTAATTTTTCCCATTCAATTGCATTCTGTATACATAGTTACTGCAATGTTATTTTCCCAGTTTCACTTTGAGTCATTGCTTTGGCTATCAATTTAACAATGCTTATCATCAAAGATGTACTCTAAATCCCTGAGTCATAAGTGCTGCAACATGATAAGAGTTTAAAAGTTATAATCGAAAATCCAAATAGCTCATAGTTAATATGGATGAACTGATTACTGCTGATTGGCATAGAAAAGAGTCTTTCTTTGTATCAGCACTCACGGTTTCCAAATAACTGCTGTAAGTGTGTGTAACTCTAGTGAATGACAGAAGCTTTGAAACTACATACAAGCCACTACCTGGCTTCTTAAACTTCCTTTGTGCATACATGTTTTTGTTGTCAGTGTCTTTTTCTAAACATCTGGAATAAAGAGATCTGACTCCACCCTACAGACAGACCATGTGGCCACAGAATAGAGAAGGCAAGAGGGAAAATAAACCAAACAGCCAAATAAAATAAACCAGAGCTGGTTGAACATTGAAAAAGGGCACTCTCCAGTATAGTATTCCAAATGTTGCAAAATTCATATCTGATTTCAAATAAACACACATTATTTATCCAATTTATAAGCCAGCTGAAAAACTGTGAACTGGCTTCCTCCCCAGGGGTGTCTTCAAAGATACACTGTTATGTCCATTATACTCGACATGAGCTTTCCTTGCTATAGCTCTAGCCTAGAACACAAGATCTTTTCCATCCCATCCTCATCTTCTCCTGATTCTTTCACCCTCAGAAATCATCTGCCTAAACCCAGTGCTCAACAGCATGGTGTACCAAATCAGATCTATGTATTCCAGATGTTTAGAAAAAGACATTTACAACCTCAGCAAGAGGTCTGGTATGTAGAAACCATACCATTTTGCTCCTTCAGGTTGTCTAACAAATCAGGGAGGATTCATTCAAGCCATGGAATGCAGGAAGGCCAGACTAGTACTGTTCACTCTGTGGAGGACAAAGGAGAGTATTTCCTCTGCCTGCTGGCACATGGGAAAGCCTTACATGTAGAGCATACAGTCTGGGAGTGCAGGTAATCTATGAATGAGGGTGGCTAGGGGTTACAGCCATGTCTATGTGAGTGCTTGTGAATGAAGTTGGTGTGTGCAGGTCAGCTGGTATTTATGTGTATAAAGTATCAGATCAAATATGGGTGTGTGATAAATTATTTAGTATTCAAGAGCTATCAAATTAATAGAGCTGTGTGGAAATGTACTGGTATGTATGACTAAAATCTTACAAATAAGAATGAGATCTTTATTATAAATGAAAAGTTCATAGAGTTCCCAAACTCAGATGTAATTCTTTATTAAATTATCTAGGTGTTTCCTAAAAATAAGAATGAACAGACATGATGAGCAGTGGGATGAAGAGAACAGTAGATGAGTTTGCATGTTTTTCAGAGAACAGTGATTTTGTGTTATGGAGGTGGCAGAGCTGGAATCACCAGGTCCATGCTTATATGTAGATATGTAAAGGAGAATACAGGAGGACAACTGACAGTCTGAGAGCCAGAACCATAGTGGCTTGTGTGTGAAGGGCACTGAACAGAGTCAGCAAGTAGAGATTACTGGCAAAATTCAGAAAGGTGGAAATATTTTATTCTTCATGAGAACAAATCTGAAGGGAAATATGGAGAAGCAGGATGGAAAAAGTATGATGAGAATAGTTGTTAGCAGAAAGGGAAGGATCTCTAGGAAATATAAAAAGAAAGAAGATTCAACAAAAAGGTCAGATAACAAACATTATTTAAATATATATATTTTTTCTTATAAGACTCTTGATCTCAGTATGGCAAGTTAAATAAATAAAATAATAATAATAATAATAAAGTAAAGGAAGAACAGAAAAAGAAATATGAGAGATCAATGGGCAAAGAGGACAGGGGCCACCTTCTGCAGTTCACCCAGGGTAGTGCAGCACCCAAGGGTGGCCCCAGGTATGAAGTAACGTTTACATTAGATGGGGAGTTGTGAGCAAATTCATTCGATCTAATCATTATTTTAGCCTTTGGCTATTATATACAAGAAGTGTCATGTCTTTTGAAATGTGTTTATAATGTCTGACACATATTCTGTCATTGTTATAGGGCTTACAGTAATAAAAACAATTCTGATCTAGGCTTTTATTACTAATGATAATGAATGTCAATACATGGGCATCTTATCCAATCATCTTGATAATGGTGTGCACTGGATAATGATTTATGACAACTTTCTGTAGTATGGGTTTCTTCCAGGGCACTATTATTATTATTATTTATAAATATTATTATTACTATTTGAGTAATGTGTCCTGATTCAGACATCAAGAAAAACTTTGATTTCTATACTGATTACTTAGGCTCTGTGCTATATTCCATTTTCCTTAAATTCTCATCATTATTTATCATTTCAATAAATGACACTGATCTAAAAGCCATTGATCAGAACTTTCAGGTAAATTGACTGAAAGCAATCAAAATAAAACAAAATCATACAGCAAAGTAAACCCACAGTCTTCCTGTAAAGAAACACATCAAGCTGTTCCATTTTAGAATCATAGAATATCCTGAGCTGGAAGAGGCCCACAAGGATCATTGAGTCCAACTCCTGGCTCAACACAGGACCACCCAAAAATCAGACCATATGTCTGAGAGTGTTCAAGAAGTGTTTTCATAGCTCAGGGCCATGATCACTTTTCTGGGGAGCCTGTTCCAGTTCCCAACCACCCTCTCAGTAAAGAACCTTTCCCTAACACCCAGCCTGACCCTCCCCTGTCCAAGCTCCATGACGTTCCCTTGGGTCCTGTCACTGTCCCCAGAGAGCAGAGATCAGTGCCTGTCCCTCCGCTCCACCCGTGAGGAAACTGCAGGCTGCCATGAGGCCTCCCCTCAGCCTGCTCTGCTGTGGGCTGAGCAAACCAAGGGACATCAGCTGCTCTTCATACGGTTTTCCTCTTCCCCATCTTCATAGCCCTCTTTCGCACTCTCTTTAATAGTTTAATGTCTTGTGCTACCCAAAACTGTGCACAGTAGTCGAGGTGAGGCCACACCAGCACAGAGCAGAGTAAGACTACCACTTCCCTCTACCAGCTAGTAATGTTGTGTCAGGGTATGGTTGGCCCTATTGTCTGCCAGGGCACACCGTTGACTCATACTCAACTTGCCATTGATCAGAACCCCCAAATCCCATTCTGCAGGGTTGCTCTCATCCCCCAATCTGTACATATACCTATGGTTGACTCACCCCAGGTGCAGAATCCGACATCTGCTCTTATTAAACTTCATGTTGTTGCCCAGCTCTCTAATTTGTCAAGATCTCTCTGCAATGCCTCTTTATTCTTGAGAGAATCAACATCTCCTCACAATTTAGTGTCATCTACAAACTTATTTAGTATACCTTCAAGTCCTGCAAGTCATTTATGAAAGCATTAAAGAGAACTAACCCTAAAATAGAGCCCATTTGTGACTGGCTACCATCCTGATGTAACACCATTCAGTATTGTCACTTGAGACCAACCTGTGAGACAGTTGTTCCTCCTGTTGTATTTATCTAGCTGCATGCTAGACAATTTGTCCAAAAAGATACCATGAGAAACAATACTGCAAGTTTTTCTGAAATTCCAAAAGATTACATCAGCTGCCTTCCCTTGGTCAACTAGGTGAATGACCTTGTCATAAAAGCAAAGTAAGTTTGTTAACAGGACTTTCCCCTCATGAACCCTTGTCAACTGTGACCAATAACTGCATTGTCTTTCAGGTGTTTTTCAACAGCTCTCATGAGCTTCCGTGTTACCTTTTTTTTTTCTTTTTTTTTTCATTTTAACAAGGTTTTTACATGCTGGAATGACAAAGTCGTTTGTCAAGTTAACAAATAATATTTAAGAAATCTTTAATGATTCTTATTTAAGCTAGGATCTTTTTTTTTTTTTTTTTTTTTCCCATGGATATCTCTCTTTTTCTTGCTTTCTGACATTCTTGCTTTCTTTCTCAGACTGCATGCTTATTGGATACAATAATGGACACAAAAATACAATATGCTTTTCCTCTTGGTGTAATATATCCTGACAAAAGAGATGCCTAGGCTTCTGTTATAGTAAAGTGTCTTCCTGTAATGTTCATACACCTGCCTGTAACATCACAGGCCAGCAGGCTGTATGATCCTTTAGAACTACAAGCTGAACTGCAGCACTTAAACTTTATTTGAAAAGCACTTAAATTGTTTTAAGTGAATACATAAAAGTAGGGGGAGGGCAACTAATCAGTATATTGTTATTTTGACACATTTGGTTGCCTTTTAGAAAATGCATTCATAATTTTCTGTTTGACGTGATCTCAGCATCCAGTAAAAAGCTGAGAATTTTTCATCCTACTGACAGGACTCCATTAATAAAACAACAATCTTTTGTGTGTAGTAATCTTTAATCTTATTTTGTCACACACTTCTCAGTAGCATTTCCACTCGTTTTACAGTATAATTTATGGCACTGAAACAACTCTCTGCCCTGAAAAAGGTCAGTCTGTCAAGGTTTACTTGTCTTTGAAGAAAAGTAATAGAGCATTATTTATGAAGCAAAGAATACGCTTCAATACTTTAATCAATCAGAAAGATACTTGCATTATTGTATCTTTTGCCAAAAAATACCATGAGCAAAGGATACATCAACCTTGTATTCTCTTTTATGTTGCAAAAAGCCTTTTACCTTTTATGTCTCCTTCTTTTTTGTGTTTACTGCAGTATGAAAATAACAAGGCTGATGGTATCTGATATCTGGGAACAATTTATAAAATATAAGAATAATGATTGATCTTATCTGAAGAGTAGAAAGTCTCTGGACAGATTAACTAGAGCTATGCATTGTGCTCATTACAATAAATTCATCTGATAAAATGTTGGGGTGTTGGATCGTATGATGTAAAACATTGTCTCTAGAGAGAAAACTGCAATGGTTTACAGGATGTACCTCAAAGATGATAGGTACAAGGCATAACCACATTTGGTACCCATATATTTTTAGACATCATCATAAGCACAAATTAGTACATGTGATGTGGGGAAACAAATTGGTAGTTCATTAGAGAGAACAGTCACTTTAAATTAAGTCTCACAAATAAGGATTTAATTTAGGCTTACATAACAGCTTTATGTGAATGAAATGCCAATACATTATTAAAACTGATCTATTGATGTTTAACAGGTGTGTAATAAGATACATATTATCTATTAGTTGTTAGACATTTGGAAGGTTTTTTTTTTCATTTTCTTTTTTTTTCCTAATTAGTCCCTATCTAACATGAAACATCCATTACAACTGGGGTAAGTTACTTCTTGCCTGCATGTCTACCTGATGAAATCTCCCTTCCCAGGAACAGCTAACTAACCTGTCACCAATGGTACTCAAGGTACCTGAGTCCTAGTTGAAGTCCCCTGTGTTTTACTCTTACTCTTCAGCGTTACTCAGAGAGTTTCTGTTCTCAAGAGATGGACATTATCTCTTTCCTAAATCTCTGTCGCAGTCTAGACAATGTTGACAGGAACATGAACTCTGCCTGAATACTCATGATGTCAAAGCAAATTAGATGTCTGGACTACAAGTAAGTTCATCTGATGATCACAGTCCTCTTTCACATGTTTCTATGTCCAAGCACTCATGAGGGAAGCCAATGTCATAAGACCAGATCCCAAGTAGATGGGAAATATTTGCAACTCTATCATTATGATTTCTTAGTACTTCTATAGCTTAAGAAGATGATTAAAAGATATAAATCCATGCAGTTAGGTGGACTACCAATAAAATGTCTGAAATCAATACCCAGAAAGGAAGTGCTAACAAAGTGCATAGACAATGTTAATATTTGCTATTGATCTTCTATACTCTCAGTGGACATGTAGATTCTCATGGTGAGCAGACGGTCCCTTCATAGTCAGTGGAGACTGCCATCTCAGTTAAGCCTAACTAACCAAAATTTGGGTGATATACTACCTAGCCTGATAAGACATAAATTTAGTGGATTTAGCTATTTTTCTCTGGTTGTTAAAAAATGTGTCTATTTTCCTTTAATAAAATTGTTTTCAAGATTTAGCATACCTGACATGCTACTTTGTATATTATTTCTTTTTAGGACATCTGAATGCAGGACTATTTGCAGTAAACAAGGTTTTTGTCCTGCAAAGATGAAAATATGACATGAGTTTCACATTCAGTTAATGATGGTATTTTAAATTAGCAAATGCTGTGTAACTTAAGAAAGAGTGGAATTGTAACAATGATTATCACACAAGCATTGGACTATACAGAGTACATTAAATTCGGTAAAGACATAAATGCTTGCTTGACTGTGACCAGGAGACAGTTATGAAATACTAAATAAGAAGCAGTTGTAGTTCCCAGGTATTCAAGGCACTTTAATTTAACTTGTGCAGTCCAGTACCTGAATTGAATTTGTACTAACATTTTTAGAAGTCCAGAGCGGAATAATTTTATTCTGAAATACATCTCCCAAAATCAGCAGTGGTATGAGTGATGATGAATATTAACAGCCAAACAGAAATGAGTTAATATGGTGTTAAAATTCTGACATTACCTGACCACTCGTTAGGGACAGATAGACCAGAACAACAGTGATCAAATCTCACAGTGGGAGTTGGTATAAACAAGTATATGAATGATTTTAAAATATGGGTCATGACTGAATGGGACCTTTCAGATAAAGGTAAGCATGTATTAAAATGGTTTGGTATCAGGAGAGCCAAATTGTTCCAGGTTTTGCAACAGCCATCTCAAAAGCATGGTGCTAATGTACAGTGTTGTACCTCAAGTGTTGGTGGCATGTAGCTGAAATGTCATAGCCAGCTTATGCACCAGTATTTTTCTTATTTATTTATTTATTTGTCACAGTGTTGTGTAATTTATAATTCCTAAGCCAGAATCCCTTGAAATGGCCAAAAGCTTACAGTAACTTAGAGGCCTTGGAGGAAATCCTTAGAATATGGAACATGATTTTCACGGTCAAATTAGAAATTAAAAGACAGAGAGTGAGAAGCTTTAGCATAAGTAACAAAAACAATTCTGTAAAGATCTTCTTTGGTTTATCTTTATGCTTGTACATATCTTGCAAGGTAACATTTAGAACTTGAAGAGCATGACTTCATAGAATGGTACCAGAGTTTAATTTTCATTGACTATTCATTTTAAATTTCAGACTCTTTTTGTTTTTTAAGATCTGGTCTGTAGAAGTAGTTCAGATCAGGAAAGTGTGTTAAACCATTTTCACTACAACTTTTATTCTTCCTGACCACCTCTTTTCTATTACGTACTGAGATGAATTTATCTAAGTAAAACCAGATATTTCAAGAGAGGAAATTATTACCCTCTGCAAATGTGTGTTAGATTTTTTTCTTCAGTTGTGCTGGCTGTTTCAGAAAAATATACTAAGAGAATATGAAAAGGAAATAAAAGTGTGAGTGACACAAGCAAGGACTGCCTTCTGTGTGATAAAGATAGCAACAAGAAAGGGTCTGTTGGTTTATACTGTTTCCCATTCTTGATACAATCATTGTCTCAAGAACAGATTCATATTCTACATCATTTTCTGTTACCTTTATAGTCTTTCTTACGAGAATGAGGAATGAAAATTTTAATGCCTCATATATTCTGTGAATTACTGTAGGCGAGTATGCTGTACTACTTTCCTATATTCTGTGGTTTGATTGGGTCGTGATGTGAATGGAAAGCAGCACAAAACAAATCACTTTCTGAGAGAACAATTGCAATGAGAATAGGTGCAGAAAGAAAAAGGTACCACTTCAGCCCATTTCATTATGCAATAGATTGGGTAGAAACAGAGTTCAAATACCTGCTTTTAGAGGTACTAAAAATTATCTCAATTTTTAGGTTAACCAACCTATCAATTTCTAGCAAAAATTTTGCCTAGGTGTTCATAATCTGAATATAACTGTCTAGACTTAAAACCAGCATTGCTTTATCGATGTTCACTAGAGCTATATAGTGCAGAGGGAAAGGGGAGGAGAAGAAAGACATAAAGGAAAACAAAAGATTAAAAAGAAAATAAAACAGCTGAAGAATTAAACATGTATTAAGCGTCTTAAAAATTCTGCACCATGTGCATTCGTAATGGAAAAAAATTACTTAAGATGAAATGTGGAGGGGGAAGCAAAAGGACAGCTAGGTTGCCCAAGAGACAGAACTACTGTTCATTTACAGCTTCCTGCTGTCCAAGTGTTGTCCCACCGTTGGTAGTGGTACTGTCTCTGCCTGCCTCATGCCCCAAAGTCTCTGGGCCATGGTAGCACTGGAGTCAGAAATCGCAAAGGCCAGCAGCTTGTGCCTGTGATGGGTAACAGCATCTCCTCCAGACATCACAGGCACCGGGCATCCCCTTTTCTTGTCCACTGAGCCCTTTCTCCAGTCTGCCTTGGTTTTATACCAGTGTTATGTGGTGGTGTTACAAGGAAATGCACTATATTGGCAAAACTACATTGACAGGTTTTCACAGTGGGGAAGACCTTCCATGAAATGTTTCAGGCTTGCTTGGAGCAATGAACAAAAAGAAAGAAGAGGAAGACAAAAATTATAAACAGCTTGCTGCTACTTGCCATGCTCATGCTTAGGGTCAGTCATTTTTAAAGGGGGCAGGAATATAGATGGTACTGTATTAGATAAAGGAAGGAAGCTTTTGCCTTGGTCAGAAAATGGTTGTGCCAGGTTCTTAGAAATGGCGCTTACAGCATTTGATCAACATGCTCTTTCATATCCCTGAGTTTATATTCCACGTCTCTGTGTATTCATGAGATTTACATAAGTACATTTTAAAGATAGAAATTTTGCATCTATATTTTAACATCTAAATTTATGCTACACAAAAGCCAGGGCTCTGAAATGATTTTAAAGATTATTTAAGTGTTCATTATGTTACTTAGGTTTTAATATATAAAAATAGATTATCACTGTGTTATAATTTGGAATATAACTCTAACAGCCTTGATATATAATTATTTTGTATGGTCATTTTGTAAGTATTGTCACAAACTAAGTTTGATAATCTGTGAAAAATGTACAATAAAATTTGTCTACTTCTCCACGAGCAAAGACAAAGCTACTGCACCTCCCATGAAAGCAGTGTCATATTTGTCTCATCTCCTTTTTTCACCCATGCACATCTACCTTAATAGGGAACAGAACCAGTGCTGTATCAGACACAAAAGAGATTATTTCTTCAAGATACTGAATGCATATAACAAATACTAGTGGTTCTCTTATTTCCAGACTGAAAAGCAAATGTCTGTATTAAAGTGATGGATTGCAGACAGCATAATATGCTATAACAAAGCCATGGCTGTTTGTATAAGATTTCTAATACCTGTACTTTCTTTACCATGAGTGTTGCTAAAATCTCTGACTACTGGAAGCTTCTCCATTGTGTCTTGTCTATTATATAGTTCGCTGTGTTTCAAACTTTATAACTACATGCATATATTACTAGTTACACAGAAAATAGTTCTTGTAGCTACTCTTGACTTAAGCATCATGAACAAGCAGTGCACTACATCACATACCCACATTGTGTTCGGATCTTCTTAGTGTTACCAAATAACACAAAGAAGTAGCAGCTTCTACCCTAGATGGAGGGCTGCACCCATGTGGCTGTGATGAATTCAATCTCTGCAACAGCTCTTTCAATACAGACCAAATGATATCTGTCTGGCATTGTGTTAGCTACATACCTGAAAATGACCGTATTTCTTCCAGTTTCCTTTCAAAGATTCCTCTCTTTCTTCTTTGCCCTATTTCTGACTTTTTGCTTTCTCATGTTCTTATTCTGCACTACACTGTTTCCTAAATACCATTTAAATATCCTTTTCAAATATAAATTTACCTACAATAAATAAATAAATAAATAAATAAATAAGGGTAAACTTGGCAAACCTTTTACAGAAAAGGTTTTGGCATTTGTCATGATTAACAGAAGATACACATTTTCACTTGTCTATTTTGTTATGGCTTTATGGGACCAAAGAGATTTTTGCTTTTTGTTTTTATGTTCTTATTTTATTTCAGTGTTTCCATTTCAATTGCTAACTTCACTGTTTTACTCTGTTCACCCCCTCTCCCTCCCACCTCCTTTTTTTTTTTTTTTCATTCCGGCATCAAACCCTTACTTTCCAATTTTATTTTGATTTAGCACTGGGATATTTCTGTTACTGTCTTATGCTGCCTTATTTTTATTTATTTTTTATTCAGATGAGTATACACCATTTAAAATTTGTTAAACATAGCCACTTGGAGTCACACTTGTAGTCAGTCTGTCCTCATGAGGAAGAGCTTAATTTGCTTCTTTGAAAATGTGCCTGGTTGCTGCCCTGAAGCAGAGCAAATGGCATGTTTGGTGAAAACAGTATAAGAAGTGGAAAAGTGAAAGCACTTTGAGAGATTCTCTCAGCATATTAGACAGGTATTGTTTTTCCCTGACCTTCACTGCTTTACTGGACTAGTATTTTGTACTGTTTGCAAGGCAGAAAAGATGTATTTAATTCATTTTCCCACTCCAAAACTTGCCCTTTGCCTTTGTTTAACTTGATGAAAAAAGACATGGTAAAGCTGTAAAGTAGCAGTACCACTTCTGAAAGCTTTTTTTTTTTTTTTTTTTTTTTTTAAATATATATATATATTAATTCTAATACCAGTACAAACAGAAATATTAATACTTAGCTTTTCCAGCCACAGCCAGTGATCATGAGAACTTGAAGCATGAATTTGGGCAGCAGCAGCATTTTTTTGTGGATCTTCTCACAGGTTAACACCCGTGGAAACTGGCTAGGCAGGAAACTGGCTCTGGAAGGAATTTTTCAGGGCAAAATCTCACAGATGGATGTAGGGTAGATCCAGCAAATCAAGAGGAAAAGTGTCTATGGTACAGGTGGTGGGGTGCAGTGGAAAATTGTGAAGATGTGCTACATCAGAAATCAAAAAAGTTCAGTCAGCAAAAGAATGCCTCTTCAAATCATTGCAGCACCTTGCTATGCTCTGGGCCATCCAGTCATTGAATTACACTTGTGTATGCCTCCTTTTGGAAAGAAAATTTTTGTCTGTCTGGAGAAAAATCATGATCTTTACCTCCAAGTGATGTTTCTTTTTTTCTTTTTTTTTTTTTTTTTCTTTTTTTTTTTTTTTTAACAGCAAACCTACCAAGGAACCAGGTATTTCTCCTGCAGTGTATTTAACTTTGCCAACACCATTGCGGTTTTTTATTGCTGAGTGTGCTGGGAAGAAACGTTTGTCGTACACAAGATCATTAAATGTACTTAGTGAGGGTTATGATCTGGGGACAACAAACACACCTGAACACATGAAAGGCAATTCCAGAGAAAGCATGTATAAATCTAGCTCGGGAGAAAACCAAAGAAGCAATGAGTATGTTTAAGGGCCAAAAGAGAATGCACCAATTCTCTGCAGGATTTAACATAAACCAAAATACCTTAGTAGAATCTTTTCAGAACAAGGAAACATACGATTGCAAAGGTCTGACATCTGAGACATCTGAGAGTGAAGACCACTGAAGCCAAAGTGATTCTGACTCCTAATGTGCTTTCCTTGTGATGCTCCTGCTTCAAATGCTCTGTCACACTTGTCTGAATTGGCTAAGACTGGACTACCCTATTTTCTTAGAAAGAGGGACCAGATGTCCATGATGAAACAGAGTGAAACATTCTCAATAGCTGGGGAAGTAAAAGGGTGCTGCTAAGCCATAGCATGCATGGTGGGTCCCATAGTACTGTAATGAGATAGTTAGTCCTTTCTATTGATGACATCATTTAACCCAGCTTCTGTCATATTGCTACTGTTATACGAATTCCAGAACTGAAGATAGCTCACTCAGATTTAGATTTTGCATTCCGGCACTGTGTTGGATTGTAGCATAAGTATGATCTCACTGTATAAGAAGGTGGAAAACTAATGAGTATGGGGCGGGAAGTTGGGTAGGAAGCAGTAGCAGCTCAAAATATTAGAAGCTCTCTCCAGCACATGGATTGTGATTTCTTACAAAAGACCAAGGGCCACTGGTCCTATTTGCCTTGCTCTTATATATATAGTGATCACTGAAACAATGGCTTAGTGCTACCTGGGTGCCCTGTGAACCACTGAGGAAGGCTTGTGCATAGCAGAAAGCTGCCTGATGGACAACAGGGGGGCCCATTCCCTCTTCACCTTCAGCCATCTCCTTTCCTATTCCAATTCTCTGCCTCTTCATCTCACCTTGGAGGGATATTACTCTATATTGCTATGCGAAAGAGACAAATTTCTGCACCTCACTCAGTTGTAACATGAAAACATTACCTATCAGCTTCTGACTTGTGAACTCAAAACAAACCCAAAGAAATTTAATTCTCAATTTTACCCTAGAAGTGTCTTAACTACATGTTAATGTTGATAATTCATGATGTATGGATTAATCAATCATTTCAATATGTAAAAAGCAGTTAAGGGGGACAGTTTTATTTCACCAAAAATTCCAGAATTCTGATTCTTCACAATTTTCATATTACAGGAGGATCACCTTTGTGAGATGATTATTTCATTTTCATTTTTTGTAGCATATTTGTTTCCAAGCATTCCAAGTCAGTCATTTATCAAATGTAATATAATTATTGCTTGTCACATTTTAAAATCCTCACTTTAGGAACATAATTTTCAAGCACTTTTGCACATTACAATTTAGTCATATAAGCAGTATACTTGAAATCAACAATACTAACCTTGTAAGTGTTGGTTGTGATGACTCACAATATCAGGCTTGACAAATTTATTGTAAACATATGTACCATTCATGTTGGAACTGTATAAGACTATATAAGTCTTATACAGCTAGCAGCTCCTCAGGGCAGGACTTGTCTTTGTCTACATTTGCAAAGTGTGAACAGACAGTTGGCTCATGATAAGTAGTATAGTACAGTTACTTAACTATAAGATACAGAAATTTGCAAAGAAATGGAATTTCAGGTTGCCTGCAGAGAAGTGCTCAGAAAATACATTTCAAGAAATGAAAGTTGTTGAACAAGGAAACAATTGTTTTACTTTGTAAAATTCTGAGGTTGGAGGTTCAAGGTTGGCCATTGTCAGATTAATTCCACTTAGTTAGCACGACATTAAAATGAACAGTGAAGATTTCTAGGGATTAACAGTAAAGAAATGGATTTTTTTTTTTTTTTAATAAAAAGAGATAAAAGATTTTCAGGTTTGTACCATCCCCTTTTGCTACAGATAAGAATTCTGCTTTACTGGCTGTCTGTAACCAAGATGATGTGACCTTTACTGGATTAATATCTCCTTTTCCTAACTAGTCTACTCTATTAGGAAAGGAAGATATTTTGGAGTATAAAAAGCACTCTAGAGGACTGGAACTGAGCATTAGTGAAAGTAGAATCAATATGGCATGATAGAGAGATGTTAAAAATCTTACAAATTTGTAATTGTAGCACATGAAATGCTTGTTTACAGTGATACAATTTTCATGGTATTAATTCTTTTCTAAACAAACTGCAATGCACTGCTATAAAATTTACAGAGAAACATATACTGGTTACACCAAACTCAGCTCATAGGCATATAAATGATAACAGCTCAAATCAGCTGCCTACACCTATCCCAGGAAAAGATTAATTCTGAGAGGAAATAGCAGATTGTAAGTGCTACTGTCTTTTAGCATTTCCATGGAGGGCAACAACTAAACTCCTGTTAGAAATTGAGTAATGTGCTCCTGGCAAAAGTACAGAGCAGTGTATTTATCCCAATAGAGCTGCTTTCTCACCCAGCTTCAGTCAATTTTTGTGAAGATTATAGAGCTCTCTGTTTAAAACTTGTCACGATTTTTGTCTTCATAACTTTATCTTTGTATCCATATTCCCAAGAAGTCTTCTGTTCAGGAAGGTCTATTTATTTATTTATTTATTTATTTATTTATTTTTAAGTTAGATTTCTGCTTTATTTTACCTTATTCATTTTTCTCTTTATAAATGTTTGCAATTTTTGCTGTCTCTGAATCCTTGGAGACATGAAGAGTTTGTCTTGGATGGATTTCATCCATTTGACTATCATCTGTGCTTCTCTTCAGACATTAAAATCAACACAGTTTCTTCTGATGGGATCAAACTTAGACGGTTTCTATACATCTGCTGTATTATATGCTACCAAATTCCAAAAAGGGATTGAGACCAAAGAATAGCCTAAAGAACTAAGGCAATAGTAAGATATGCAATCCCAATCATCAAGGAAGACGAGAAAATGATTGTCTTATTTAGTACTCTACCAGAAATTTACCAGAACCATGCCAACTATCAGCACAGATATTCAACACAACTGGCCACTGTGATATGAATTCAAGATGACAAGTAATGCCTACTAAACATTTGCCACATCCATGAATTCCCCCTCAATTTTGACCAGTGCAGAAATTTACCCTCAAAGCATTGGAGAACCTGTATTTTCTTAGAGACAAGGAGAAAAACATTTTCTGCAAGGAAGTGAGTGAGACAATGCACAACTCAGCATTTTCATAGGTATTCATAGATTCATAGCATGTGAGTCCAGAAGGGACTAGTAGGTAGTCTAGTGTGACCTCTTATAAATCATAGGTCATTAAGTCTTGTTCAGCTTCTGTATTAAGTACAACAGTTTTATGTTTTGCTAAAATATGTCTCCTTCTCTAGTGTGAAGCATTTTTTTGAAAACATGCAGGAACAGGAAAGCCACCATTCCTCTTAGGGTTTGATTCTAATGTCTTGTGGATGTTCTTTAAGAAACATTTGGGCCTAATTTAAAATTGGAATTTTGCTTGTCTTATGCTTCCAGTCATTTTATTCATGTTATGACTTTCTCTGTTAGATTAAATAACCCATTAATATCTACTATCTTTTCCCCGGTACTTAGGGTCCGTGATTAAGATATTTGATCTCCCTTTAAGTAAACAAGACACTTTAAATGCCTCACTGTGAGGTGTCTTCTCAGGACCTATAATATTTTCATATTCCAATTTTCCCTCTCCAATTTCTATCATTGTCTGAAGTATGGAATCAAGGATTAGTTTCCTATTAGTCTCACCAGAAATGTATACCAGGATCTCACCTGATTACTTCCTAATTACTTTTCCCATTATTTATCCAAGAATTACGAGCAGCCTTTCCTTCCAGTCTAGCACTTACAAGTTCATGTGCAACCATATATCCATGATATTTTCACAGCCTTAAAATATATGTCTGCCCTTTGTTTCTCCCTCCATCTTTTATATAAATATACCATATATCCTTGTTTCTGAGTGTATAGTTTTGCATTCAGCTGTATTAAAACCACATTTTTTTTTTTGGAAAAGATCTTCAATCTGTGAACCCAACCTCCAGCTACACAACATGTTCTAAAAGCAAAAGCAAAATGATGGTGGCTATAAATAAAATAACAGAAGATGATACGTTAAATGCTGCATTCAATAAATATTAAGAGTGTAGTGACAAAACAAAATGTATTAAAAAAATCATAAATTTTATTTTTACTAAAATGTGCACACACCCATAATAGAACAAATAAAAAAACAACCAAACACACCTGCAAATATATGCAGATATATGCAGATGACTGGGAGCTTGGCTCCCAGTTTATGAAGTCCATGCAACGTGGTTTCCGCTTTGCAAAAATTCAAACTTTAAGAGAAGACAGACATATTTCATCTTCTGAGAGGTTGCTGGGATGTGCAGTGCACCCACACAGTTGAAAACACAGCCAGATCCTCAATTTTGTATATTAATAATGCTCTCCAAAGTGGTATGGGCACTCCATGTGCACACACCCAATGCATGCCTTTCTATGTTTTTGATTGCTTCTTTCATAAGTACTTCTTTGATTAGTATTTCACAGTTATTCATCAAGGTTAAATCCGCATTACATGGATAGACTGGTTTCTTAGTCAGCTTTATTTCTAGCCCAGATCATTGGTTTGAGAAATATGCCACTCAGATTATATTTATATCATCTTAGAATTAACATATATCTGATATGCATGTCAGTTAATTTCATATACTGTGTTATTTTATTATTGCCCTGCACTTCGATAATATTCAAAATTGTTAGAAAGGATTAAAAATAAAGCCATTCATGAGACTCTTAGACAGCTGGGAAAAAAAAAAAAAAAAAAAGACGTTTCCAGGAACATAATGAATAGCTTGTCAATTTTGTGCAATTTCAGATGTATTAAAAATACAAACTTATAAAAATATAAACTTATTACTCAAATGTCCTACATGAGAGACAGCATCATCTGCTTTCCACTAGCCACATCACTAAAGTGTCCCTTTCTGGATTTTCTTATCCTTGTATTTACCTTTTGGCAATGTCATTTATCTCATGCCCTCTTCCTCAGGAGAGTCTCTGCTGTCAGCTCTTCTGACTTTTCCTCTAACAACATGTTCTTCATTCAGTTTGTACTGTATTTATCTTACAATTAACCACCTTACTCCTCTTCTGAAATACTGTGCTTATTCATTTTTATGGTTATCCGTACAAATGCCTGAGGACAAAGAACAGTGTCCTACTGTTGATAATGATAATTCTTACAAGATTGCAAACAAATTTTACAGCATATCTCATTTTCAACATATTTTACTTTAAAAAAACTCCTATTACTGTGTTTTTGTTTTGTTTTGTTTTTAAATTTATTTTTATTTTTATGATTTTAGCATTGGTTCATTCCTACCTACATCAATTCAGAAACTGAGAAAGTTGTATGTCTTACATATATGAGAAGCTTTTAATATCTTTGTTAAACTTCTCTTTAGTGTAATTATCCAACTTTCTTTGTCCTGAGCAGGACAAATCATCTGATTTGTTTCAGATCAAAATCTGAAAGACAAGAACATTGCCTTAAAATTGAACTTTGAAGCATGGGACCTCAGATGTTTTAGAGGTTCTAAAACAAAAATTTATGTTTCAAAGACAGTGATGACACAGGAACACAGAATATTTGTAAAACTATTTTAGCTAAACTATTTTAGGCCAGGAGGCCTGTCAAAAGATAACTGAGCCACAGAAGATCCACCACAGCTATCCCACTTTTCATTTTGCAAGATGCCCTCCAGTCTTGACTGGCTTAACTTCCAGCTTTTTGACAACACAGCTGTTGTAGCCAACCATGTTTTTGGCATTGACTTCAGATAGAACGACAACTGAGTGGAGACCACCTCTGCTAACCACGGCACTTGAGCATATGATCTCACTTCACATGGATTTTTGAAAAGTGCGGTGGTTGTGCTGTGCTTTCTTTAGTGGTGTGTTTTACCCAGCCATTGGTGGTCATAACAGCCACTGTTTTGGAGATAAGACTGATAGTTTGTCAGATTTGATAGGGTGTTAGTTGCTTATGTGGTTTTCAGACATGTTGATAATGACTTTCTTCTAAATGTGTTTAGAACTCAGCTAAGGCCTTGAAATACACCTGGAATCAGCTGGTTCATAGATACCTCTGGAAAACCTAAACAGTCAGCATGATACAAGCACAAAGTGAGCTTTAAATAATGCAAAAGCCACCAGAATTCAGTGTTGTGTTCAGTGAAATAGAAGAAAGAGTGTTAAATCTTGTCTTGGTACCTTTATTCCCAGTTTGTCTACAGCTAAAGTTTACCCACTGAGATGACTTTCTTAGAGCCCTTTGTATATTGTAATAAACTGTTTCTTTCTTTATCTGACTGCTAGAGCCCAGATAGCAATGAGACTGCCCAATAAATATGTTAGACTTTCAGTGTGCTGTCAACCTTCACTTCATTCTGCAGAGAAATTTCACGATTTTTGTTGTTTTGTTTCATTATAGCTATTGCATGTGGGATCATCCAGGTTTTGTATTTTCCTCAGCAATCACTCAAGACTATAGGATTCTTTTTCTTTTCTGTTGTTAGAAAAAGTAGCTATAATGCCTGTCTTTGTGTTACTATTTTGGTATATTCATGTCTTCTGTATCTTTAAATGTACCACTCATCTAACCCAATTACCTTTTAATTCAGGAAATTATACTACAGCTCAAAGAACAGAAAAATTATAATCACACAGTCAGAAGAGCATGCCTTTTTATTAAAATAAAACAAACAAACAACTTGACTACATCAAATGTAATCAACTATACTACTAAAAATCAAAATAACTGCATCAGAATTTTAAAGGAGCTTATAATTCTGCATAAAAATGATTTAAAGTAATTTTAATAAATATTTTGCCAGTGTGGGTAGGTATAACTTTGCTTGTCAGCACATCTGTATTTTCCTCTCATCTAATAAACTAGCTAGGACAGTGCAGCAAAGGAACATTATAATATTAACAATGTTGCTGGAAAGCTCTGTGCTTTAGAATGAATTAACTTTCACTGCACTACAGAACATACAAAGTAAAATTGGCTCTGCTCAGAAAAGAAAATTTAACCCCTTAGGGGCAGCTAAGCTCTACTAATATTTTGACAACTGTTTTTGAGCAGCCTTTGGATGGGAGTCAAGGAGGTAGCTGATATATTTGGCAAGTCTGGAAAAAACAACCCACCACCACCAAATATATATATATATATATATATATATATATATATATATATGATTTTATATTATATACGTAAAGGAGGAACCTTTATTTTATGCAAAATGTTACAACCTGGGAATGTGCCAAGAGACAGTAGTCAGGTTCCAGAAATACTGAGGGGATAATGTTGTGGAAGTAGAACTGAGACATGTATCTTATTATGCAAATATTCATTAACAGTAGAAAAAGCAATCCTATTCTGTGGTTGCATACAAGTTTCGGTTTTCTTCCTCTTAAAAATGTATCGGGTAAATAATGGAAAAATGGTTCAGTGAAAATCTGAGGGCTGATAAGGACTTGACCTCTTCTGCATTAGTCCATATAGAAAGGTTCATTGGAGAAACTTTCATTATCCCCCTGGCTTCCATGGGATCTCCTAAACACTTTTTCTCTCAGAGGTGAGAGCGCTGTGTGGGACAGAGGCTTCTGTGGTATGGACAGAAAAGCAAGAAATGGGACCACTTACTTACTGCCTTTTGAAAATACTGTGAAATAGATTTTATATATATAACATATATTTAATTACCAGACTATACTTATCTAGACATCTAAAAGAGAAATATTCCACATAATAGATTTTTTTCATTGAAATTTGGTAATTAAAAATATCTTTTCATTGAAACAAAATAAAATATATTGAAAATATTATTTTACTATCGGTACAATGGAAGGATTTTCCTGGGATTTTAGGGGGTTGGGGAGACTGAGAAGGTTATCATTTTATGTGATAGTTATTTTATACATTTTCTGTGTTAAAATTTTTAAATCCCCAGCCTGACATACCTCAGATGGGTTAATTTTCTTCTTTATACTTCACACTACTAATTTCCTCTACTTTTAAGCAGTCCCTATTCATTTCAAATACCATGGGAAATCTGGAGAGGGTGATATGTCTAATACTGCTAAGTTGCTGTTTATCTTTAAGGTTTGTTATACTGTATTTTTGTGGATTTCTTATCTCTGTCTTTTGTATTTTCTAATACTTATTACAGAGTAAATAAATTCTAATGTGATGCTTTTTACTTGGTCTGTTTTTGTCATTGTATTTTATTCTCTCAAGAAAATTAAAGAGCCAAATATATATATAAGGAGGAAGAACAGAAACTCACATGGTAAAAAGTGCTGCAAGGATTCTCTAGTGTATTCTGTAGTGTGCTGAAGATTGAAAAGAGACAGTGATTTCCAACTGTAACCCCCTTTTTTGCTGAAAGCTCTATTTAGATGTTTTCTAATGTATTTTTCCTTAGCCAGCTCACAGACTTGCTAGCCTTAAAAAATTTAGAAGTTTTAATGTTCTGTTGGTTTTATATCTCCAAAATTTCACCCACTTCCAAATGGAACAAATTATCCAGTCTGTTTTCGTACCATGGGCTAATTAAAACACTATTATTTTCTTTTATTTCTTTCAATAAATCTCTCAGTCCCCTCTTTGCTGACTATTTCTATCTCATATTTTTGTTTTAAACCTACTCTTTGCAGAAATGATTCTTCAGAGAACTTACTTGACTAATTTGATTATTAGTTTTGAGATCTATTCTTCATTGTTTACAGAGATTCACTTGCAATCATATTTCATTCTTCATCACATAAAAATGGCTCACTTCAAAGCTAGCAAATCTGTTTGCTTGATCAGCTTTACTTTATCAGTATAAATAGCCTGCTTTTATGAGTCTGTGAGATGTTTCTATCACATACAAATACAAGTATACATAGAAGCAACAGACTGTACGAGACAGCCTAATATATAAAAATATAAATACATGAATATATAAATAAAAATTATTTAAAATTACTAGTTTCCATGTCTCATCCAAAAATCTCATTGGGTCCATAAAAATTTAGTCTACTCAGTTTCCATGAAATAGAAATAATTGTTCCTCTCCTCTCCTCTCCTCTCCTCTCCTCTCCTCTCCTCTCCTCTCCTCTCCTCTCCTCTCCTCTCCTCTCCTCTCCTCTCCTCTCCTCTCCTCTCCTCTCCTCTCCTCTCCTCTCCTCTCCTCTCCTCTCCTCTCCTCTCCTCTCCTCTCCTCTCCTCTCCTCTCCTCTCCTCTCCCCTCGTTTCTTTCATGTATAGCAAAATGCTGGCAATTTATACTACTCTCAGAATGTGTTAGGTGCTGTATATCTCTTCCTAGAACTGCTTAAACAGAAATGAAGTTCCCAAGAAAATACTGAGAGGTTGTATTTTCTCAGGAAAGGAATGAGATGGAAAAGTGATCCATCTTCAAGTCTTCTGGAATAGTCTTAAACTGGACAGTTGCTAATATCGTTAACTGAAAATGGGTGCAAGAGTTATTTCAACACTTTACCTTGCCCTTAATATATCATTACAACAGAAAGAACCTGATGAAGTCAAGTTTATAAAAAGGTTGTTAGGTTATTGAAAATACTTATGAGAGTCTCTAGTTATCTAGTCTTTAACTATTTGTTATCACCATGGTTGCAAAACTAATTTTCATTATTGGAGTGAAGTTCACAACAATAACAGAAATTGAGAGGAATGGAAAGGCTTACTGCTTGCATTAGGATTAATGCTAAAAAATTTAAGATGTGATGAATCAGACTGGATCAATTCTGATCTTCTGGCTGGGTGGCTCTGTGATCTTGGTCCTGTTTCTGTAAGGATATGTACATAGACTTCAGTGTACCTTCTTATAATACAGAAATAATTTTCACAGGATTAAGGTGTTTTTGTTTGTTTGTTTGTTGGTTGGTTTGTTTGTTTTTGGGCATGTAACTGTAATCTGTAACTCAGAAGGAGCTCCCAAAGATTTATGTACATATATGGGCAATTGGAATTCATCTCATTACTACATTTTTGTTGATGACCCTGGAGACTATGTTGTCCTCCAGTCATGAACAAGTAGCATGATTATACACAATGATATAACGGTTAATAATAATTGATCTTTTTTTTTTTTATCTCATCACCTCAGTAGACTTAAGTTCATATTTTCTTATCTTTTTTTTTTTTTTTTTTTTTTTTTTTCCCCTGACACCCTCTTATTAATCCTCCTAAAATGCAAAAATATGGCATGAGAAAGGAAGACCTGCTTTATTTTGTAAGCAGCTTGCTTGTTTTTAATAGTGAATTAATTACTAAAGTAATTGTAGTTTTTCATCTGTGTCTGGTGTTTTCATCTTCATTCCTGTGGTCTTTTTTTCCCATTCATTCTCTGCCTCTCAGTTTAATCGTTTTAACTTTAACCCTAAGAAACACGAATGTGCCAATGAACAATAAACTTGAATCAGTCATAGGGTCAGTGTTTTATTTACCAAAGATTACAACCGCTGCTCTAAACACACAGCACCCTAAAACATTAACCCTCATCAATGAAGACTTAATTAATACACCAGAATGTGGTCAATTAGATGACAGATGAAAGGATTATCTTGTTTCTTATCAGATACCTGTCTGTAACTACTATCTCTGATCCTCAGTGACATTTTAATTTATATATTCTGCCTCAGAATTATTTCCTATACTGATATCGTAGTTGTTCCAATGAACCTTCTTGTGACTTTTGTGTTTACAGATTGCTGGTGATTGACCCAGTATACAATTACTAGTCAGTAGCATTTATGTATCTTCAAGAGACAAAAATCACGTGTCCTCCTTTGTTCATTTGTTAAGATTGACTTTTGGAAAAAGTATAAAATATTTCCCTTGTGGAAGTAGAAAAACACTAACAGAAGTGAATATTTATTCCAGCTGATCCACTTCAGCCTTAGACTAAGAGCTATTGGGAAATCTGTGAGGTTTGAGATGTACTTTTATATTTCAGTTGCTGTATACATTACAGATTTCATATCCTTATCTTCCTTGGCATCATCCATGTCTGGTCAGGGTAGACCATATCAGGCAATTATTGTTCTTAGTTTTCTCATGGGCTCTATCTTGCTCTTCCCTAACAGTACCTAATAATTGTATAACAATATAGACAGATGATTCCTAAAGGCTGCAATTTAATTTAAATATTCCGATCTTCTCTTTTACTCTTGAAACTCCCAATTTATTTATTTATTTATTTATTTATTTATTTATTTATTTTCATTTATTTTCCCTATAAATATTTGGCTAGGATATGAAAAAAAATGTGAAAAAATCTCCAGTCTGAGGAAAATAACTCATCTGAGAGTCAGAAAAGGTATGGAAATTATGGAAATTGTTAGTTTAATTGGTTACCTACCTTGAGTGCGTCTAAATCCAGAAGCATGATTTTCAAAAAAAAATATTGCATATTACTGTTTGTTTTGCTATATGTCATCTTTCTTTTCTTGAGTGTGTGCGAAAGTTTGGAGAGGAGAATGACTGGGAAAAAATGCCAAAGGGATATGACCACTTGAAGAACAATAAACTTTGTAGTTTGACTTCTTGCCCTAAGGATGCTCTGACATCTCAGGGCTCCTTGTTTGTAGGTTTTGAAGGCAATCTGCATTTTCATGAACTGTCAGACATGATTGCCAAAGGTGATGATATTATGGCAATGATATTATGACAAAAAGATTTGATTCTGTGTGAGAAACCTTCATGTGCATTGTCAGAAATTTTGAAGAATTTGAAACTATAGGCAATGAGAACAGACATAAAATTTCTAACCTAAAAATTGCAACTGTGTGACTTTATTTATTTATTTTACATTGCCAAATAAACCCTCAGTAAAAATAAACTGGAATGAATGGAAAGAACATTAGAAATTTTATATTGAAAGTCTTTTCTCTGTCTGAGAGAGCCACTCTGTAAATATTGCCTTTTAAAATGGCTACCTCAAATGCTTGGAGCTCAGAACATCCCCTCCCAGTTATGTCTATCAAAGCAAATAATAAGCAGAGCTCTTGCTGTGCCACTTTTTCCATTATGCTTGTCAATGAAGAAGCAGAATAAAATTCTCAAGATGTGAGAAAAATGGAACATATTTAGTTAGAGGGATCTTGGATTCACTTATAAAGTATATATTTTCTTTGAAAATGTTAAATTGTTTGAGAGACAGGAACTGAGAATAACAGCTTTTATTTTCTAAACACCGATTACATATGAGTGAAAAATATGTATCTGTGTAACTCAAATAATAGGCTTAATTTTTTGAAGGATCACACAGATAAGCTCTTCGGGGAAAGGTACAGATGGTTGCATGTACACCCCGTAAACTCATGGGTGTTATGGCAAAGGCCAAATCCTTTGACAGAAGTATCTGCTTGTTCCTGTACATATACATGCAGCTTTGTTTTGGTTTAGAATTCTGTAGGCATAATGAATTTCAGTTGCACATAAGGGCAGCAATAGGGGCATCCACCAAAAGCATTGTAGTGTCTGTAAACTAGAATACAAACTGTGTTCTCTTAAACTAAATTAAAACTTTTAAAATGTACCTAAATACTCCTGTTATATTTTGAGAAAATATTTTTAATGGAGGTCTGGTCTGCAGCAACATATGCTGGCTGGTGTGGATGTATTTTGTTATGGTTTCTTGGTTTGCAACTCTTCTGGCAGAAAACCTGTGCCTGATTTCTGAACTTAGCTCTGCTGGCAGATATTCCTGCCTAGCTTGTTAAATCAGCTTCTGAATAACAGCTGATTTCACATTTTAAGCATCAATATGTAACCACGTAGCTGAAATCAGAATCAAGTGTCTTCAATCAAAAATGTTAAAAAATAAGAAAAAGCAGTCATCCCCCCACCCTCCAGCTCTCTGGCTGCCTGCCATTTTGTAAAGATATTTCAGTCTCTGTAGCTCAGGACTTTTTTTTTTTTATTCTAATGCCTCCTTCTGCAAATGCTTCTTCTGATGTGTCTTTCTCTTTGCTGCGGGCATAGTGCACCTGTTTGAAACGAGCACATTACTATTTTTTTTCTTTATTTTTTTAATATATATATATTTTTTATGATTTCCCAACTGCTAGCCCTGTTGGCAGGAATCCGTCTTCAACAGCTGAGAAAGCAGAAAAGCTAAAGCTCTTTTGCTACTTAGAGAGCTACCTTCAAGTTTGTGAAGTGCCGTGTGATGCTACTAGAACTTGCTTCCCTCAGATTCTCTCTCTGAAGCTGAAATTTTGGAAGTAGTGCTGATTCCCACTTGTGTAATGAGACGGTTATGTTTCTGAGGGACATCTAGTCAAGGGCATGGATAACCTTTTCCTGACCTGCTGCTTACTTCTTCAACTTTGTCAGCACTCCTTATAAAAATATGGGATCTATTCCATATTACAGAATTTGATATACCCATTTTTCTTTTTCAGAGCTGAAATCCATATGGCGTTTACTTCCTGCTGATACCTCCACTCCAGGAATCTCTTCAGAAAACTAACCAAGACTCAGAAAGAAATACATAACATGTTCTTTGCTCTATGTTCTCACATATCTAAGCCCCATTTGCAAAATCAGAGCCCCAGAGAATACTTTGTTGAAGACCAGGAAATTTTAACTCCAGTTCAACCTCAATGTTGAAGAATTTCCTATTCTGGTAGTCACAGAAATGAATCACCCTTCTGTGCTACATGCCTCACAGAAGCACTGCTCCTTAAATGTATCCATATCCCCCTGGACCACGGATGCCAAGCCACAGTTCTTCTGTGCTACCAGCAGTAAAGTTTGTGAAGTTGGGACATGGCTAATCATTTTGTAGACTATGTTTAACCAAAGCACAGTACTGCTCATGGTTCCACAGCTCGATTGGCTCTAAAGGGCTGAAAAAGTAGCACAAACGTATCCCATTTGATAAAGAAGACATGGTTTTGAATACACACAAGAAACAGTTCTTTGGAGTAGGAAAGTACATTTTAATCTGGTGACTCTCAGTAAACAACTTCACACTGGGCGAAGACAAACTAAATGACAATTATACTATTCTGGCAATGAGTTAATGAGGAAAAGGAAAAACAGAAAATCCATTCATACACACTCTTTACTCAAATGACACAACTTGTTTTCCTTCCTTCCCCTTCCTCCCCCCCACCCATTTGATGCCTGTCTTTTTGTTGTTGTCTCAGTCTATTCTTCATATTAAGTTCCTACATTAGTCATGTGCTTTTCAGAGCATCTGATTGTATTTTAGCCCAGGCAAAATCAATTTTAGGATGGTGCCCCCATGAAAGATTTACGAAGATGCCTCTGTGAGAGGTGGCTGCTTCCAGATGTGAGCATAGCACTAGTGCAACTACCTCTGCATTTTAAATTTTTACAAACATATGGTTTCCATTTTGGTAAATTCTACATGTCAGTCAGTTCAAAAGACCTGATACATTTTATATTACAGTTATTCAATAAAAGGCATTGTCCTGGCATATCTCCAGCCCAAGGGCAAGAGAAAGTGTTCTGACTATGTTGGGATTTGTTCAGCTCTTCTTCTTAAGTCTACAACATACTGATGAGCTATATACACAATAGAATCAAAGTTAGTCACAGGATGATCTTTAGGTGGTGAACATCCTGAAAACAAACAAACAAACAAAGGAATAAAAAAGGAAATGTGGGGGAAGGGTGAGCACTAAGATCAAAATCTTCAAGTACTGATGGAAAAAGTAAGAATATGAACTTTCTGTCCATGGTAAAAAGGACATTGCAGCAAGAATTACTGAAATTATGCATTGGCAAAAGTAATGGTGCATTGGAATTAATTGCAATTAGTAAGCATTCATCACTGGATGATTTTTATGAAGAAGATACAGAAATTTATAGAGCTGTTGCTGTTTGGAAGAGTAGGATGAGGTAGATAACATCATACATTCTGTTTGGTCACAGATGGCAGAATAAAACAAACAAACAACAACAACAAACACCCTGGTAGTTTGGCCAGAAGGCCTAGTTAGAAACTGGTTGTTTGCAAAGCACACCTGCAATGGATAGAAAGTGTAGGCAAGCAGGAGGGTCATTTGGTACAAACATTTCTTACAAAGTCTCTCTTATGTATTCTTAATGTACCATGTATAGTATCTATAGAAACAGAATATACTATTATGCATTTACATTTTTATGATGTGCAAGGTGAAGAAACATAATGCTTGAAACTACTTTTTACATGTGCACAAATGCCATCTCAAACAGAAAAGCCACTCAACTTGTCTGTGTATTTCCTTCTCAGAGAATTAGACGGGAGATAGAGAAAGAAATCCTGGCAATGCTCTTAGTTTGAAAGGTGATCATTTCTCACTAAATCTATTCACATTGGAAGGGAATAGGTGGTAGCTATGATGAACACATAACCAAGAAACACTGTTTCAGGAAGAGAGAACAGCAGAGACAGGATTTTGTTGTATATGTCAACAACTGTCTCTAGTGAACAGTATGTATCTTAGATCATCTATGTTACAGTAGATCATCTCTGTACAGCAGAATTTGACCCGGTATTGGGTTATAGCTTCTTAGTTATATAATTAATGATATTAATATTAATAATGATAATGTTATTGATATTATTAATATTTATATAAATATTAATATTTAACATATTAATTTGACTATAGTTGCCAGCATTTCCATATGTTGCCTATGGACACAGGCTATTGCAGACACAACAGCACGTGTAGATACCCCAGAGAACCTGCAACCAGAGACATGTTTAAGTATTTTCCGATGAACATAAGGAATCAATGTTGGGTGCTGGGTCTGTGTTCCCTCTGGCAGACCCAATTCAGGACCTTTCTTGCAAGGAAATGGTAGCAGAAAGTTGTTTCACTGCCTCAGGGAAGAATAAGAACCTTCCCAAGGATGTAGTGCAATCAGTACCTCTGTGCAATATGTGTATTATATGTAGCTCTTTTATCCACCAATTCACATTACATTCAAATAATTTTTTTTACAAAGTGGGGTGATATGGTACAATGAAATCATAGGGTGGGTGAGCATCTTTGGTTGGTAAAGGTAAGAAAAACATTCTCTAAAAATTAGCTTTAGTTTTTGAATACTAATATTGTGAAGTCTCCATGACAGTCAGACGGACAGAAGCACAATTAAGTCTGCAAGGACATTTGTTAGGGACACTGAGCAGAGTAGAAAAGCGAATGTAAAAAGTTACTTTTGACACAGCTAGAATAAATGAATGAGGTAAAGTTTTGTCATTTATATTTGACCATGGTATTGCTGATATTGTTCCAGAATTTCAGTTGTTGTTGTTTTTTTTTTTTTTTTTTTTTTTTTCACATTTCCATCACTTAAGATAGCAAGTTAATTGCTTTTATTTCTTCTGTGTACTTGCTTTTCAAAATTATTTTTTCCTTTAACTTTTTCTCTTTCTTTCATTTGTTTTCTTCTGTTCATACTCTTATGTCCGATTGTGCTATTTGTCTGCATTTTTCTCAAGATAATTGGGATATGTTCCTGAAGTTTAACAGTATAAGACTAGCTACCTCAGCTGAAAACCACAGACAAAATTTAAATTGTAGCTGTAGAAGATTGGCTTGATGTTTTGATTCTTCATCAAAAAAAAAAAAAAAAAAAAAAAAAAAGATTACTTGCTTCATTTTTATGCTATAAAAGGGAGAGAGTAATGAATTTATGTTTTGAGACAAAAGGAAGTGGCATTTAAAATGAAGGTAGACACTTTCCAAGAAAAAAAAAATAATCTGTTCAATCAAAATTGTATCTTTCTGTCAAAGAAAATGTGGAGTAGAAAATTTTCATCCAGTTCACTTCTGTTTTCTGTACATTCTCATGGGATAAAACTTCTCATTCCAAACAGAAGAAAGAGAGCTAAAATCCCCAAATCATATATTTCAACTTCCTATCATATGTCAGTGAATTTTTCCTTCAGCTTTCTTTTATTGCAGCTGACTTATATTTTTCTTCTTATATGTTCAATAATTTTAAGTGGTCTGTAACTTCTCTCAGAAACCTCTGCAATTCTTGATACCCTAAAAAGTAAACCCCCGGACATGATACCTACTAATTTCAGTGTTTAGTTTCTCAGCAAAACAAACAAACAAACAAAAAAAAACCAAACAAACCTCCCTCCAAATAAAAGTGTTTTACTTTTCATCAGCATTTTTTTCAACAGGGGGAAAGATATTTTCATACTCATATTCCAGTAATATTCTTTTATATAATTTTCTCTTAAATAAATTCAGTGAAGGTTATGAAAAGGCAATCTTATTGATTATACAATCTTCTGACAGCTGTCATCATAGGACATTATGATATTTGACTCTATCTTTTGAATTGCTGTCTTCATTTTTGCATTTCCGCTGTGGTTTAATAACTTACGGGAGTAGTGGTCATACACAACTATATCTTTACTTTCCCTGTTTAATTCATATTTCATCTGATCCTCTTTCTGTCTTCACTTCACTTTCAATATGGTAAATATTATACTGTCTACATTATAAGAATGTTTATACACAAAAAAATTGCCTATCTCTTTTCTCATAGCTATAGGTACCATTTTTTTTTCTCTCATAAACCAAAATACTGTGGAGTAAAAATTATTGTCTACTATGGTTGCAGTATAGAGAAATTCTGTATTTTATTCATTCAGAAGTTCAATAGATAATGAGCTTTCATGATACTGCAACACCATGAAAAGACTGTTGATAACATGGATGCAGCTGAGGATTTAGTACTTTTATACCACTGTTAAAGATGTAGCCTTTCAAAGCACGTACCTTCAATGACTTTTAAAGAAATTAGCCTATTCAGAAAACACTTTCCTCTAACCAGACTGTCCTGGACTTGCCATTGTTTTGCAGCCCACAAACCTTTGTTTGTGGGCTGCAAACCTTTGTGAAACCTCTGGATTTAATCCCAGGAGTCTGTATCACCCCCAAAAGGGCCCAGCAACAAATACAGGACCAGGATCATGAAGTCTTTGGTAAGTTCTCTTATGGCTGATGGATATACGATGAGAAAATACCCTAAAGTAGTTATCTGACACAAGAACATAAGGACATGGTAATCTTACATCTCTGTAGTCTTAAAACAAATATTTCTATGAAGTTGTGTTTCCCTTAGAGTTGTTGAACTTGGTTGTCTATCATTTATGAAACATCAAGCTCACACCTTCCCCTCCATAGGTAAACCTTCCTCCCTGTTGCTGACTATTTTCACAAAAACAGTAAGAAATTGCTTTGTGACAGCTGAGCTCTGCCAGCTGAAGTTCATTCAAGTGAAACTGGCCAACAGGTTTAAAAGTTAGTAGGTCACTGAAGATTCAATGGGAACAGGTGCAAAATACTACATTTAGTACAGAATAATCAGTTGTCCAAAGATAGGCTTAAATATAGATACCTAACTAGTTAGCAAAAGTAGATGTGTAGATTAGTGTTGATGACAAGTTAAACAATGCCTTACTATTCAGAAAGACATATATATTAAAGTGGATAAACAGGAATATTGTCTGGTAGCTTGAAATACATTCTCTACCTCTAGATAAATATGGAACATTTGAGAAAAATACAGAGAAAAACAAAAAGAAGGCTCAGAGTCTTTACAATGCAACCTCCAAGGAAAGTCTGAATAGGCAGTGGTATTTGAATATAGAAAGCCTTGAGGGTGGATGTGATATCCGATGTCAAAAGGGTAAAAAGCAAAAAGGAACAAAATGAAATTACATTCAAACTCTGTTGGGCAGGACAAAAAACAATAGGTTAAAATCACAGTAAGGAAGGTTCCGTTTGTGTAATATGAGAGCTTTTAAATGCTAAGGAAAATGGAGCATTTGTTTGGACAAATTATCATCACAGAAAGTCTTTAAGATAGAGCTAGACACATGTGAGTGGGAAAAGTTTAAGAGAGTGCTGATCATTCCTTGGAGAAGGAGAAAGGTGTACATGTGCTCTTGGGCTCTCATGCCACCCACAATCTACATAGGTTTGTTAATCTGTCACTGATGCACAGACTTGCAAACAGTACAGCTGTTGAGCTTCATCTTGTTAGAGAACTGGGCTAGAAATAAAAGCTGAAGATTTGAAGTGTGTCATCTTCCTTCTATACTGCTCAGATCTATTCATCCTATCTGGTGGTAGGCAAATGGTTAGGGAGCTTGGTATTTGAACTATGGATGCCTGTTATCCAAAACATGAATGAAACAATAAATGCAGCTGGTAAACAATACAAAAAGTGATCCTGAATGTTTTTTGTGCTTTAATGCAACAAATCCTATTTTATTGCTGTTAATAGAAGTGTTATTTGCTGTTAAAGGTTAAAAATCCTCAGTCATATTGTTCCCACAACATATACTAGTTCAAATATAAATAATCTAATCTAGTCTGATTTATTTATTAAATTACATTGTGAGTTTAGGGTCCAACAATTATTCATTGCCTTGCCAGACATCCAGTTAGGAAACAGGAATCACACAATGTAGTTCATACAACTTGGACACATTCTATGAACAATAGCCAGTAAATAGCAGAAGCACAAATCTCTGATTGAGATGTGTGTTTAAAAATAATTATTGTAACTACAAATATGGGAATAAGTTTACAATTCATTCACAAATACAAAAATTATATGCCTTTTAAAATAAGTTACGCCTAATTAATGGGTGACCCAATTCTTATCATGACCAAATTACTCAAAAAATATTTTGCTGAGGTAGCTTGTGAACCCTGAGGTCTGCTTTTTGCATATTCTATCAGCTCAGTGGAACAAGATGGAGCACAGCAGTATTAAACATGCAGAGGAAGAAAAAAGATAATGTCTTCACCTATTCTGATTTGAATGTGACTGCTGCTTTGGTTTTCATCCTCCAATTATCGGAAGTGATCACACAGAAACTAAGAGCTGATGGAACATCTTTAAGCCAGGTGCTGCCACTTATCAGCTCTAGTATCTGCTTTTTGCTCCCACACTAATGAAAAATGATTTCAAAAGAAATGAAGATCCTGTTTCAATAAGACTGGGGAAAGATGTAACCTAAAAGCTGTCTACAGACTCAGGAATAAGTGAAATGTTTTGACAGGGAAAAATATGTGTTGGCAACATTGCTCGACTCAGATTTCAAAAGTAAAATTGAAACCATACTTCTACAGGGTGCAGACGCTGACAACTGGAAGCCTGTTCTGCAATATATAGTAGTTCAGAATATGCCAGCCATCTTCTCCTCTCCCCAGTTCCTTTCATGTACAGGACAAATACATTTCAGGGAAAAGAACAGTCTGACTTGGTAAGTTCTTGAAAACAAACAAACAAAATCCAAATCTGACTCTCATCTGACTGCAGAGAGTTCAGAGAATACACACAGCATCTGTATTTATAAACTGTCTACATAAAACAGGAATAAAGATGATATTCTTCAGACTTCTGTGGTTGTTCCAGGCTGAACTTGGGCTGAGTCCATCTCTGTGAGCAGAGTCAGCCTATGTGATGTGCAAAACTGGACCCATGAAAGAGTTACAGCTGAAGAATCTAGACTTCAATTTTAAAAAAGGTGCTTTGAAATAAGGTTGTGAAGAAGGGATTCACTAGAACAGTTTGAGCAACAGCTATGAAATGTGAAGTCCCTAGATTTGTACAGCCAAGGAAGTACCAACCCTTAAATCTAATGAAGAAACTTTGAAAACAAACATTTTAAAGGGTGTGTGCTGTGTACCTAATTTCATGGTCATGGTCACTGCAAGATGGTAATGTGTTTCTTGTTTGTGTGCAATTTGTAAAACAGCTTTTGACCAGAAACTACAAAGGACAAAAACAGTCAAATAGCTCACTAAAACATTCAAATACAAAATTTAAAAGAAGGGTCATGGGGTCAATAATTCTCTCAGTCTCCTTCCAGTATGTTCATAAGAGGATATCTAGAGAAAAAGTTAAGATTCCATTTCTTGAAACACATTTCAAGAAAAAAAAAAAATATATATATATATAAACATATACAAAAATCTAGAATATTGATTTTTCTCTTTCCTTTTGGATGGATATTAGTTGTTTCACTATCTTTCCCTTGATTTTTTTTTTTTTATTATTATTTTTATTTATTTTTTCATTTTCCTCCTGTAACATTATACAAGCTCATATAAGGTCAAAATCCTTAAGGAATTTGTTCGACAACCTTCCTCTAAGGTTTCCCAACACTATATATTAACTTTCTGCTGACATCTGATGCTTTGTTTCTCAGGGCAGTTAGCAGAGGAGGAAGCATATGTCTGAATCTTTTTTCAAAGAATCAATTCTGCAGATTCTGTTCCCAAAGAAGTGTATTTATAAGAGATATTTCAGCACTTTCTGATTTGGTTTGTAACACAGATATTGCTATGCTGTATCTCCCGTCTCCATTTTCTGGTGCTGCAGTGCACAGGAGGTTTTTGTGTGTATATGGTTCTTCCCAAAGTATGAACTTGACATGGGAATTGAAATGATGTGGGTCCATGTGCAGATCTGGTCAGTGAAAGGTTACTCCTTCAGTAACCCTCCTTCAGCTCACCTTCTCTCACGCTAGGACAGGGTATTGCAGAGCCCTGTCCCATCCTATCTGCCCCAGCTGTGTCCAGCAAGCCTACAGCCTAGAGGAATAGGAACATGATCCAGCTTTGCAAAAAGAGGGCAAAAGGGGGGCAAAAAGGTCTTCACAGGAATCAACAATTTCCACAGCACCTTCATGTGAGCCATCACAACATCAAGACAACCCTTTGTCATGACCCCACAAACAGTGGTGTTGTACAGCAGCATCCTGAAATGCTGAGTGGTTTTATAGGCAGCTGTGCTGACACATTTCCCACACATTCTCTTGTTTAATTTCTTCCATGGTTTTCTGGAGTTAAGATAGGTACCAAGTGTCTCAACTTCATTCTTATGGTCCTTGTTTGAATTCAGTTACTGAAGTACATTATAAGCCTTACCACTAAAGGTACGTGTGAATTAACTACACAAAACAAGCAAACAAACAAACAAACAAAAACCATAAAAAGGGGGGGAAGTAGCCTAAGAGAAGAGAAGGATGTGAAAGGAGAAGAAATGATAAAATTCAAAGCAAATGAGAAACAGGAAAGAGTCAGAAATTAAAGAAAATTTTCTTCTCATTTTAAAATTTATTTCCACCCTCTGGCTGGCTTCTGTAACAATAGTTATACAAACCACCAACACCAACACTGTAGGGATTATTTTTTAACCTATTAAAAAGATGGGAACATTTCTGGCTGAAAATATTAAAACACTTCAAGTAAAATATTGTTGAAAATCATCTATCATCGTGCTCATTGCAACTGTCTCACTCTCTTTCACTTTCTCACACTTAATGTTCAAGACTTCTGTAGCTGAATAGGTCCCTAGATAATAAGTAGGGATGTGTAAGGATTGGTTAAGAAAACTAAAACTAGGGATAGAAGGTGAAAAAAAAAAGCATGAAGGAAGGCAAGGAAGAGGGATGAAATGGACTGAAAGAGAGAAAGTGAGTAGAGATAAAAAAGAATAAGAGATAAATGGGAAAGAACTTGGCTTTCACTTGCACTGAATCCTTTGTACAAATCTGACAGTGAAAAGTTGCTCTTATTCTTTTTTACCTCTATTCCAATAAATCTAAATTGCAGATAGACCTTTCTGATTCACACCTAGAAGGAAAGAGGAGGAAGAAAAAAATAGATATAGGAAAAAAAAAAAAAAAAAAAAGCAGGAGAAAAAGATAACTAGGGCTAAAAAATAGTGAAAAAGTTCTTATGAACTTCAACCTTTTTATTTCAATTGTTATGTACAGTTATTAATAGTTTTCTGAATTTAAAAACAATTCAATTAATATATTGAAAAAAATCCCCAAAACAAAGCTATTGGAAAATTTCACTGATGTTGTTAGCTTTCAGTCATTTTTACTTTAAATATTAAAAACAAATATGTGGTTTAAGAGGAGGAAGTATGTTTTAAATAAATATCAAGTTTTAGAGAACAGGAAGAAGGAGACTAGTGAAAAGCAAATGACATTGTTACATCGGAAAGACCCTACATAATAGCAATAATAATAATAACAATACTACTACTACTATTAATAACAACAATGACAACCAATTACTGAAATTAACATTTTAAAAAGAGGATGGCACTTTATGACAACATCAAAAGCTTATATATCACTAAAGGAAAAATTATATGAGTGGGTTTTTTTTTAGAAAGTATGAGAAATGAGGCAGAAAAGAAACACAGAAATGATATAGTGAAAGCTATAAAAACAACCAAATGTTTTTTGATTCTCCAGCTGAAACGAAGATAGTATTTTGGATCCAAATAAACATTTTGTTTGAACTCAAATGAAATGTTTTATTTCAATTTGATGTCCTTTGTTTACTTGCAAAATATTTCTAATGCAAATTTAGATCAAATTTTAAATGGAATAACATTTTAAAGTAATTAAAATGTCAAAAATAACTCAGAGTGTTTTGCAACTCTTTTCCAAGGTTATTTTTTCCTCATGTTGAATCAGCTACATAAATTTGACACTATTTACAAATAGGTACAGATGTTCTCGTTTTGCATTCTCTGGCTTGTAAAACAGACGACCTTTTCTGACAGGCACTGTGTAGAAAGTCAGAGATTTCTTTAAGATTTCATTTTCTGGTCTTTTATTTCTTTTATGCTTTGTCATATTTATTCATCAACCTACTGGGAGCATCCAGAAGCCCAAAAGCTTTCTAGACTTAATCTCATGTTTCAAGAACCTTCTTGAACCTCAGTGCTTTCTCCTCTAAGCAGCCAAGCTGTGTACAGTGGCATGTCCTGACCTTTGGGGGGAGCACCCTCTGCTCCCAGGATGACCATATGGTCTTCTGGAAAAAACAAACAAACAACAAAACAAAACAAAACAAAACAACAACAACAACAACAAAATTGCCTTGACTGGGTGGCTCTGACAAAGGTTTATTTGATCTGGCTGAGGGTAATCCTAATTTTCATTTCTCCAGTTTGCTTTTGTAAGTGGTCAGGCCACATCTGCTCTGTGCAGCACCAAAGATAGCTTGCAGCTGCCCATGGAGGATCAGTTGAACATACTTTCTTAAATCCTTCTCTGTTGAGGGACCAGGTACTGTTAGGAAGGCAGATTTTATTCCATTTCTTAAACGGAGAAGAGCATCATGCGAACAGGTGTAAGTAGCATATGTGGTGGTTGTGGGTGCTTTGGACATGAAGGGATATTACTAGAAGCCTGTGCTTCTGCAGGAGCTGGCTGTGCTCCAGTTGTTGTCCCTGTCCAACTGATATAACTGATAAACTGTATCGATATAATTCCCCCTGCTCTTTGTTGGTAGATATCAAAACTCTTAAAGTATCAGTATCCTTGTTTTAAGTATATGGAGACTGAGTCTCTGAGATGAAAGTGACTGGCCAGCACTATTTTGGTAGAACTGGAAACTGAGCTTGTGAGTCCCATTATGGCACCCTGAGCATCACTTAGCCATTTTTGCTTGCCCCAGACTACTGCACTGCCATACTCAGTTATAGTGTTGTAATGAACATTTTGTATTCTAACAAATTATTTGAATGCATATATTACATCTCATATTTCAGAGCAGTGGCTGCTCTGAAATGATAAACATACTTCAGGTTTTTGAGCAGGATAGGCTCAAGTTGATTTCCTACCAGCCTTATACCAACTTGCATTGATTTTTTTTAAAGTAACTCATGATTTACTGTGGAGTGAGTGGGAATAAGATCATACCTACTGGGTGAATGGTTTTTAAATTGCTTGTTTTCTGTTCCTTGTCTTTCAGTTCCTATTTCGTTAACCTCATGTTTTAAAGTAACTATATGTTATATTTTCAGAAATTCACTAAGGGATATATTCTACTCTGAATGTATACATGTAGCTCTTCCTAATACTAGTGGAAGTCATGAACATGTACTGAATAACACAATGCAGTCTGCCTAAATCCTATGGGGAATCCAAGTTCTGACTACAAGAAAAAGAAATCACAGTATTTCAAAATGCCAATTGTAACATTGCAATGAGTTCCAGGCACATGTTTGCCAATAATGAATGGAAGAGTGGAGATACAATATTGGAACTGTCTCCTGCAGAGTGATATCATATATAATCATACATACTGTCAGCCTGCTTGATTATGTTGAGGATTGCAACCAGCTCACTCAAAAACAGAGCAGAATTTCTTATGTCCCCCAAATATAATTTTCATGAGAAATGTATGAATGAAGTTAATCGGTTATTACAGCAAAGTAAAAAAAAGTGGCTCCTGCATCTATATTTGCATAATAAACATAGCTTTGTGAATTCCTTTTAGAAAGATAATCACACATTCAGATATATTCATTTCCTTAACTTAGAAAAAAAAATAAGTGTTAAAACTTCATCCTATCATTTTAATTTGTTACCATAATATTTAATTTAATGTACAGAAGCAGCCCATAGTATTAATTATCTTATTTTTTTTTTTTTAAATCTATGATCACAATTCAATCATTAATCAATATATCACTCCTTTTGCTGTGGTTTGTTACAGGGTGTCTCAATTGATTAGTCTATGGATTTTTTATGGATCTTGTTTTATAAATTGAACCTAGTCAAGTAAACATAACATTTGGTAATAGTCTTCATAGCAACTGTCAAAATGACTTATTGTTTTTCCAGTCCTGCCTTCCTTCAGAATTAATAATACCTTTGTGCCCTTTATAACACTTATTATTAAAGCTGTAAAAGTTCTCTATGTTTAATGAGTGGATGTTTCATTATATGTATGGTTTGCTTGACAGACTGAATTTTTTTTCTAATCTGTTTCTCTTTTCCTCCTGATTGAAGGATTGTAAATATGCAATTAGCAGCTGGAGTAGAAGTAAAAGCAGAAAATGTCAACTGTCAAGTAGCTCCACTGAAAGACACATGATGCTTCAAGCTAAGACAGAAAGACAAAAGCATCTACCAACAAGGATGAAGGCTGCAAAATCTCTCTTTAAATATTCCATTAATCTCTTCCGTGAAATAAATACAGTCAATATATCCAGGAATGAAGAATCCACTATCAAAACTGCAGTTTACTTTTGCAATAAAGCTCTGTGTGGTAATAATATACTCCATTGCCAGTAGACATTCTGTATCTCATCTCTGTTATAATTCATAACATATAGCCTTTTATGTAACATATCGCTGGCCATATCCCAGCAACATTGCTGATTTTCCAAATATATATATATGAAAAGAATGCAATGCATCATTGTGCTCTGTACTATATTTCCATTCTAGACCAAAACTTCTAGTTCTGCTTCCAAACAGTAGACTTCTTTTAAGTCCTCTCTACTTAGCAGTCCCCCTCTTTGGGGACTGCTAGCGTTAGGTCAGAGGTTGGACTCGATGATCTTGAGGTCTCTTCCAACCTAGAAATTCTGTGATTCTGTGATACTAAAATCTGGATATGTCTTGGCTCTTATATGTGACAGCTGACTCTACTTTACTCCAGAATTGTGGCAGAGGAATGCTGGAAGGAAGCAAGAGGGATGTATAGAGATATTCATTTTCATCAGGAAGCCAAAAAAAAATCTATTTGATGCAACATGTTATGTATCTTAAGGCCCTATAAAAGGTCTAAATAATTACAGGAGGCTGAATTCTCTAGGCACTCTTAGAGATTCACATCACTAGAAGAGATTTGTTGTGAGACAGAATTAAAAGAATAAGGCTAGTTTTAACCTATAAATGTAAAGACTTTGCCAAGCCAAGATAAGCAGAGAGATGAACTCTTGTCTGCACAGCTGCCCTCTTAAACCATCATATTAGCCTTGGCTTAACCTTCACGTGTTTTCTCAAAAGCAGCTACCACAGAGTTCCTCTGGGTTTAATGCTGTGAAAAAAAAATAGTGGTTGTTCAATATGTTTTTAAATATTAAAAGGATGTGGTAATAACCTCCCTACTAAAAAAAGCTTTTGGTAGCTTTTTGGCAATGAGATTAGTGACTCAAAATTATTATTTTTTTAATTTATGTTTTATATATATATTTTTAATTTTTATATTTTCTTTATAATTTTCAAAGAGATAAAATAAGTGCTTCTATTAATCTCATATTGCAGATTTCCACATTACTGGTTATACATATTCAATTTTATTCTAAATTTTCACAGTTCTTACCATTTTTGTTTTATCTGTCATGTATTTGCTAATGTGTCTGTTATGCTTGAGGTATATAATCTAAAAATGACATATATATCCTGTAATCTAATAGGATAACACCTAAAGATATATCTAAAAAAGCATTCATACAATGTTAGACAGCTCTGGTATTGATCAAAACAGAAAACAAGTGCACTGATTGTGTCTCCGTTATACTATAAGTAAATTTTATTCCTGCAAATCCCATTGATGATTCATCTGTTTTGCACTGGTAGGACAGGTGAAACTGCTGAGCAGTCTCACATGCCATGGTCTCCTATGGGGCTGGGATCCCAAGTACACTGCTGCAGGTGTGTGCATCCTTTCTGCTTCCAGAGTGCTTCACTAGCATCATCACAGCTTTTGACAGAGCTCCATGATAACAGATGTGTGGGCTTATATTCTACTTCTTTTCTGGCATGTGATAGCTGACACAAAAAATAATCAGGTTTGAAAAGGATATTGTATTTTATTTTTAACTGTGTAATTAAAAGTTTCTTGACCTATGTAAAATCTGAAGTACCTGTCAGTGTCTTTTCTCAGTACTTATTTCTCTCATATTATCTTAACTTTGCTGGTAGGAATCTGTTTTGATATACATTTTTGTTTTGTTTGATATACATGTGTTGATATCATTAATCAAAATGCAGTCAACACAGTCTTAGCACACATTAAAGACCATAGCATACCTTAAAGTAATAAAATGAAACATAGTTGAAAACTGGTTGATTCCAAATAATCTAGAGAAAAACATTAGAAGAGAAACAACCAGTAACATGTTGACAGGGAATGGCAAGTGCAAATTAGCAGCAGGAGCCTGGTGCTGGAAGCCAAAGCCCATCACATTGGCCAAGGCAGTGGCATCTCCTACAGGGACCATGTCCCACCACCCTGAGTGAGGTGAGCAGGACAGGTTGTCTCAATAGAGACTAGAGATCATATGTAGGGCCAGCATAAACCTGTTTCCTTCATCAGGTGGCCATTGAACTGGAAAGAAATAAGAATATGTAGGAGCTGCTCCTTTATTGTAGTGAGGGTTTTTTTTGTGACATGTTTCCACACCTTGCATGAGTTAACCAGAGGTTGACCTAGTTTATATGAAACAGAATAATGAATAAAGACAGGCCTATAAGTACAGGTCTAGATTTCAGCAGGAAAAACTCTTGTGAATTAGTTAATGAAGTCTGATGGACTGAGGAGTTAAGGATTTTGTATGTGGAGAAAGGGCAGAATTTCCCTAAGAAAGGGTGCTAAATTGTTAGGGTTTGTGCACAAGCAATAAGAGAAAAAGGAGGGATTACAGAGCCAATTTTGTAAATGATCACCTGGGAAGTATGCTAGTATTAAGGAGAAATCATGTAAGAAATCAAAAAGGCCTGAAGCAGCAAACCACAAGTCAAAACATATAGGCCTTTCACAAGAAATTCCACAAGTTAAGCTGATTTAGTTTGCGAATACCAAGAAATTCTGTAGACATGCAGAAAATTTCTAATGAAAAATACTAAGGGCCACTACTTTGCAAGAATGGGCTAGACATTAAAGACATTCTACCTGTAGACTGGAAACTAACTGAAAAACTCAAACTTGTCCTCAGTAAGAATAATACCCTTTTACTATAAGGATATACTTAATATTAATAAGAATCTCCTGAGCTGTCAGTTTCAACAATCTGGAAGTGACACTAAATTCTTTTTCAAGCTGTAAGTCTATTTTAGCTGAGAAAGATGAGAAAATCCAATACTGATAGATACATGAATCCCCACTTGCTTCTTGTCTCTGCTGCTTGTTGTGAAATATCAGGCACAGGTCCTTCTCAAAGACAATACTAAATAGACTTGAAATTAATGCAGAAAACCTAACATAATATTAAATTATTTTGTTTATCATTACTTTAACAGACCTGTTAAGTATGCAGGTAAAATGCCATCCAGTCTGAGAAGCAAAAGCAAATTTTATTTACTTTATAGACAAATGGTGGGCTATTAGTGTGCAGAATTACCTTTTTTTGTGATCCAGGGCTTTGATTTCTTTAAGAAATATATCTGTTCCTGAATGGAATTCTGTATTGGAAAGTTGCTTGGCTTTCCATGGTTCATATTGCTTATTTCCATAAATAAAAGAGAAAGGTCTGCAGAGGAATCCAAATTCCATCAAATTGTCTGAAGACTGTATTGTCCTCCAGACAATCTCCTGTACATGTCACATGACTTTGACTAGTTATTTTGGGATTGTTTCTAGTATTTCACTCTAAAATACTAAGTGAACAAAGTAGGCCAAAAAGAATGAGAAATGGTCTAAAATGATACAAGAAAGGATTATAGCTTGTCTTTTGGTGAAATCTTTCATCTTAGGATCCAGGGGAAGGGGCATAGACAGCCAAGTGTCTGTCACAGCTCTGTTGCAAGACCACCATGACAAGGATCAACAGGCTGGACAATGGATACCTCCCTTTTCCACAGTTTCCTCTGATCCCATGCCACCTGGAATTTCACACCACATACCACCTTTTGCCAAGAGGCAGGCAAGCAGAGAAGAACTAGTGAGGACAGGGATTCAGAAGAGATACTTCAACAGCAGAGAGAATTTGTTCAAAAATTGAAGGATTTCAAGGCCAGACTTCAAAGTGCTGAAGTGACTCTCCAAGAGGAAAGATAATAGATTTGGCTAAAAGATTAATATATTTTTTTTCTCCTGAAGAAAAGGTAGTATTTTAACCTACTGAAATGGTGGACTGCACCACTTCATCATTAAAATATTGAGATAGCAAGTAACCCTTACTGCCACCTCTGATAAAATGTTTGTGGAAAATATCCTTCTAGACAGATCTCCTCTCTCATCCTACCATTTTTCTTCCCCAAAAGATGAAGTCAGTTTTGCCCACCTAATAAATCTCATTTTAATGAATAATTTTAAGAGCATTTAATTCAGAACTGTGAGATAACCTTGCTTAAACCAAGAGAAACAAACACACAGGACTGGAAGACTGTTCTGAATGAAACTAGAAGAGGAAAACACTGTGATTATTGAATTGCAAAATGCCTGACTACCAAAGATATGAACATGAAACAAAATGCCCTTTGTTTGACTCACCACTGAGTGTTACCACCAACATTGCCAGAACCCCCATTATTATTCATAAACACTATTCTCCAGAACACCATATAACTGTCATACAAGCAATACAGATTGTATTATGTCACAAGCAATTTTCTTTCTCTATAACAACTTGGCACAACCTCCCCCTGTCCCTGGCATTATAGTCTCTTTTCCTACAAATATATGTGGAGAAGAAATGAAGCCAACACCTGTAGCCACTCACACGCTGAGCTTTCACAGCTGCAACACCCATGTGCCAACTTCCAGAAAAGGTCTTTCCCATGAGTGGTTGTAAGTTTGGGGCTGACTTGTTCCCAACTGCCTCCTTTGTTGTTGGTTAATCCAGTGCTCATGAGACGCCACCATCAAAAACAAATGTCACCTGTATATTGATAACCTTAATACTTTATCCAAATTCATCAAGCCATGTACTTCACAGGGGGAGGAGAGGAAAGTCATTATTTAACTATTTTAAAATGTCTTAAATCAATTCCTGCCCACTTTTCTGAAAAGACTTCAAAAGCTTTAGGAAATGGATGACAGTCAGTGACAAGACCTAAACCATATGAATCTTCCATCTGACACTTACTGAAGTGTTGACAGCCCAAACCAGATGAAGTTGTGTTATATTTAATACAGATGTGTCTTTCACTTTAAAAGAAACAGCTGCATTTAATTTAAATTTAATTTACAATGGAGTCAGAGATTATCAAATGCCATTCACATCCAAGCATCATAGGAAACAATATTAGATAAAACTCATGTGAGGTGATATTCTTTGCTGATACTGGCTACACAATGGGGAGTGCAAGGAAAAGTGAGGATGGTAGAAGAATCGAGACATGGTGACAACAGGCTATATGATGTTAATCAAAGACCATGTCAGTTTGTAGAGCATAAAATCAAAGGCCTATTTAGCCTAGTATTGTGTCTCTAGTAGAATACAATGGAATGACTGGGAAAATCGGAGTGTGTGAGGGTCTATCATTCCAAGACTTATGGCCTTCTTGAGTCAAAGAACCATCCTGGCCATCATGTTTAATCCTGCCATTAGCTGATGGTAGAACTACAGTACGATTTATTGTATTAGCTAATCTATGATAAAGCATTCAGATCTACTATCTACAACTTTAAGCTTTCTTTAAAGCTCATGTTTTTTTGTTTGTTTGTTTTTCCCTGTGATCTGCAACTCTAGCCCTTTCTACAAAGAGCTGTTAAAAATCAGGCAGTAAGAACAACAGCTACCCTGTATATTACCCTACAGAAGTAGTTGATTTCTACTCTGTCATATTGTTGTTTTCTTTTCCATGAGTATTTTTTACTTACATTAAAAATTCTTAACATGAAAGACATTTTATTTTCTATTATATACCTAACCCACTTCTATTAATATAAATAAAATAATAACTGAAAAGAACAAGCAGCCAAAATTCCACTGCAGATCTTGTTCAAAGATTAAAATGAGATCAGAAAAAAAAACAACGAGTGATCCCTCTGATATACCAAAGCAGAAACATCTAGATCCAGAGTTTTAATTCTAAATCATTTCATCTGCTTTCTTTCTTCCAGGTTTCAGGTCTCATTCTGATTTATATTTACACATTGGAAAACAATATAATTAAGTGCTTGTTAAAGAAGCACTTGATATTTACAAAACATGTTTCTTCAAGGCAGTATTGAAAGTATTCCACAAACTTTATCAATTGACAATTGATGATGTATGTTATATATATGAAACTTGCTCATCTGAGAAAAATAAAGGAGAGATGCCTTTTTTTTTTTTTTTTTAAATAGTGGGTGTTGTGAATGGAAAAGTACGGAGTCCATCAAAAGGAAAACAAAACTACTTGGATTTTCCATTAACAGAATGCATACATTGTAGTAAAATGAGAGAAACTGAATACATTTTTTCAATTCTTCTTACTAATGAGCACAGAACAAAAAAGAACAAATAGTTATGTAAATAAGTCTAATAATAAACACTGCCTTATGACAAAATTCTGTGAATCTAAGAAAAAATATTTTGTTTTTAATCTTTTCTGTTTCTGTGCATGCCTTATGTGGTAAAAAGCATGATAAAAGAAGTAGAAAGTATGGAAAAATATTTTCAGTTCACTGCTAGTAAAAATGATGAAAGCAGAGTTGTTAATAAAGACTAGAAGCTTCAAGCTCAGAGGTTTCTGAAAAGCCTAGTAGTCTTTGGCCTATGCAGCTAATTGCTGTTGAATTTCAGTGGAAGCTGTGCACTATTTAAAGTCACTTGCTGTTTTCCATTGGCAAAATATTTTATTTTTTTGCTGATAGAATCTTGTTCCACTGTTAAAATGATGATGCTTCTGAATGTAAATCTTTGAGTGGAGAAGTCAGCTTTTATATTTGCCCCAGAATCTGTGTTTTCTCAAATAAATTATTACATTTTATCTTGGAACAAACCTAGAAAATATGCGCCAAAAACATTAGAAACTGTATATAAATATTTGCAGAGTAAAAAGAAGTTATTGTCATGGTAACTTGGGCCCCAGATTTGCAGACCTATTTATACTGATATAACCCAGAGACAGTCCATTCTCTGCCAGGTAATGTATGACATTGGTGAAATGTAAGACCAGGATTTAGCCCAGGGACCTCACATCAAATTTTAATCCTGAGTCAACCTTTAAAAAACTCATGCAGAGGAGAAGTATAACTTTACTGAAGTTGCACTTTACATTTCATATAAACTGGCTTTAAAAAATCAGAACAACTAATGTGTCTGTTGAATAACTTATTTTAAATTTGGGTACATCTTAAGACTGACTAATATGCTGGAGAGAGGTTTTGGCACTTTAGTGAAAGCTTATTCATTATATAAGATGAGCAGCATTAAAGTGCAGAATGCTCTATTCATCTATTGTACTCCCAAATCCAGGAAGTAGTTGCTGATAATGATTTTAGATGAGGCTTTATCTGCCTCATTTTATAACAATTCTTCATTCATAAACAACAACAACAGATCGAGCAACAGTGAAAGCTGGAAGAAAAGCAAATATTGCTGAATCTTCAAATTCTCTAATAGTTGGAAGGGGAAAAAATTGAAAAAGTGGTTTTTCCTTGACAGCACTAGAATAATTTATTTTGAAAGGAGCAAAACCCTTCAGAAATAATAAAAACAAACCCACAAACAAAGCACCGGTTCTTTGTGACCTGATTATGAAACAGCCCTGTACTTACCTGCTCTCCAGCTTTCACAGAGATAAGAGTTTCAGCCTTCATGGACTGACAGAGACTGATGGACCAGAAAGGAGCCTGAACAAGTTGTACACAGAATTTGGAATGCAGCAAGTTTAACATTAATAAAATTATTTTTTTTTTTTCCCCTGCATATAAAATTGTTACTTTGAACTGATTGTTGCATTTTTTTAGCAAAGCTTAATACACTTTTATATGAGTGGATTGATATCTACCTTACAGGAGTACTCAGCTATCAGAGCCAAGATATAAAAAGACAAAGTTATCCAAACCTAAATCATTCATGGAGGATTGAAACTGTCTTTACTACGAAATTATTTCATGACACTTTATGTCAGGATTTCATTTGTTTATCTATGAATCAGCTAAAACATCTGATACAGTTACTGTGGAGAGAGGAAATTGGATAGATAGACTAGTGATGTGTTTCTGTGTAGCAGCCAGTGTGTTCCTGGGTTCTTGTTTTGTGTTTGAGTAGAATTCACAATGCAGTCAATAGAAGCTCTTCACTTGGGTGCTTTGAGTGACCATCTGGAGCCCCTGTTGACTCAAATCAGATGTCTGGAGCTGGGTATGGCATTACACATGTTAAATCTGTCTGTATTTCATGCTGCAAAAGGGAAATAGGCATACATTTATTTTTTTTTCTTTTTTCTTTTTTTTTTTTTTTTTTTTTTCCCTGAAGCATTTCATTTCTGAAATGAAAATAAAGAGAAAAAGCAGGCAAAACTGACTAGTTTCCTGCCTTGCTTTCTGGTGAGAAAATTTTGGATCAAGCTGAAAGTGAGACATGAAGTTTAAATTAGACACAGAGACACAAGGGCTAGAAAAATCCAGTAAATACAGTCATTATTTGACTTGATATAATGTGTTTTCAAGTTTACAGCCATGGGATTTCCACTTCAAAATAATGAGAAAGGAAGTGGATGCAAAGAAATTTGACTGTAGAAAGCTGCCAGAAGAGCTACAGTTTGATGGTGTTTTCCCCAGAGAGAGTGCTCATATCATAGTGAAAATATAGAGTAGCAGTCCTGTAAATGTCAGCAAGGCCAGATACCATTAGAGATTTATACTAAGAGACAAAGCCGTTTTCCATTTAATTCAGAATTGAATTCAAAAGCAGTCAATTTAGATCTTTGATTTGAAGTGTTCTTTCAATGTCAAATCTCATTAGAAAATTAGGACTTGATTCTCATTTATATCAGAATATAAATGAGAACATACAATGTTCACAGAGGAGAAACTATAGCTATGACAACACTAAGGTTTAGAACTTTTTTTTTTTTTTTTTTTTTTTGTATTTATTTATTTATTTATTGCTCTTCTAGAGCAATATGTACTGGAATTCACAAAGCTGAGAATCACATACATGAAAAGCCTGAAATTTCCAGGTACATGAACATAGATATATACTATAGAATTAAAGCAAGCTGAACTGACAGATAGAGATAGGGTATTAACTCTCATGCTAGAAACAAGTACAAGATATAAACATACACCCACATCTCATACTCTCTTTTAACATAACTCCTCTCCAATTAATAAGGTCTGCCAATATACCTTATGGATATCATGGATATGGATATCATTTTTGAAGAACCTTAGCTATATTCCTACAAAATGTACGGAAAATAAATTGGATTAAAGATGGGGTCAAATCCATACAGGAAACATAAAAAAATATATATATATATTCTCTATGAATTCAGCAGTACAATGTGTGCAGCTGTGATTTCTACCCCATATAATGGCATCCATGCTTGAAGAAACCTATTGAAACTAGTTCATGCAACAGTATGCTTTCTCCATTTATATGTAACTAACAGACCAGTAAAGTTTTTCAATATTACAAACAGTAAATAGCAACCTGAACAGGCCACGTGCAAACTGACTAAGAGGCTGACCTCTATTTGAAAAGATTTCCCCTCCTTTGCTAAGAAAGCAGATTTGGGGCTGAGGAGTGGGGGTGATGAGTGCTCTAAAAAAAAACTCTGTAGAAGAACGCAATCAACAAAAAGCCTCAGAGAGACTTGTAGTAAAAACCTGAGGAACATCTAAGAGTGAAAGAGCTTTTGGGCAGAGGCTGTTCAAGATGTGTGGAATGATGACGTAGTAAACTGGCTCCCCTTGCTTCATTGCTGCTGTCTGCAGAGTACTTGAACCTAAACAAACAGGTGGCACAAACAGGTGGCACCACAGAAAGTCCTAATCTGAGGCAGGAACAAACTGAGGCTGAATAAACTGATTGGTGAAAGTGAAAGATGTCCCTATCCATGGCAGGGATTGAATAATCTTTAAAGATTCCTTCCAACCTAAACCGTTTTACATCTAGAACCATACATCTATGATTGTATGGTTCTTCCCTCCCCATCCCCAGTGCTATCCTTGGATCAGAAGTGATACTAATGTAAAAGCAATGATGAAAACAGACGGAAATATATCTAACTGTATCAAAAAATTCTGCTCTGCTAATGCCTATATTAATTGTTTTTCAGTGACATTCACCCCTTTTGGAATTTTCTGTTTCTATTGGCTGTTGGATAACATTTCAATGGAAGTTTAATCTCCCATTTAAATTATGTAGCGCATATGCACTTTTCACGCAGCAGTGGGGAAATGTGAAATTTATATTTTCTCTGGTAGCTGGTTCTGTGTGTAATTATTTACAATGAGTAAACAATTTCCTCCAGGTCAGATATGCTTAAATCTTCTTATACTTTTGAAGATAAAGGCAGCAATCTTTGTTACTAGTATGAGTAGTTGCATCTTTGCATCTTTTACGTAAAATGAAAAATAACATCAGCAGTTGAAAAATAACAGAATTACATATTGTAAAGGAAAGTGTTCTGTATTAATAGTTTTGTAGAATTTTTAAAGCTAAGAAAAACATATATATATATTTAAATATGTGGTTTCTTTTGTTTCTGCTTATGCATTCCACTCAGTGAACACAGAGTTTCAGAACTCAGATTTCCATGGGAAGCATCATTTAGTGATTAGGCTAAAACTATTTTGTCAGGACCAGGAGATCTATGATGACTATCTCTCCAGATCTGGGCTTTGTGATTTGCTTCTTGTCTACTGTAGGTCAAATTGTAATCATGAATCTGAGACCTCCCAAACACCCAGAAAACTGTTCTGAGGATTGAAATCACTACCAGAGAAAGCTCTCTGTAACTAACAGCCAAGTATATCTTGTTGTAACTTGGTTAGAGTCACTCAGTAACAGCTAATAATTCATATAAAATAGATAGTGTAGCTGAAAAAGATTTCAGGGCATGAATGGTTGTAGAAGCTGAATATGAGAATCTCTTTTTCTGTGACAACTTCTTTTCAAAAACAAACAAACAAACAACAGAAGTACTATTATTATACAATATACCCAAGGTAATATTGCGTAGGATGTTAGTTTCTACATAATACTAAATTTATTGTCTAAAAGGGGAGCATTTTGAAGCAAACTGATATTTGCCCCAAACCTTATCACACATCATCCCTCCCTATCTCTTTTTATCTCTTTTTAGAGCTGTTTGAGCTTATAGTCATCAAGAGAAGAGGGTGGAGAAGAGGTTGAAAGGTGGTTTTGCAGGTTTTGCAGGTTTATAACAAAATTGGCTTGTTAGGAGCTATTATTCTCTATAAAAAAAAAAAAAAAAAAAAAAAAAAAAAAAGCCAACAATATTTTTTAGTACTCAAAGGACCTAATCAATGTCTTCACAACTATTGCAACCACACTAAGTTATAGTTATAGAAGGCTATTGTGACTTCACTGAGGTGTAGGGGAAAATCCCATTGAATATAGTGGGGTCATGATTACCTGTGTCATTGCTATCCTCAGGCTGTTTGCATTACAAAAAGCTAGGCCATTGGTGTAAGTTGGCCTCAGACTTTGTAACTTCTTGTTCCTCACTTTCCCGATTGATTCATGAATCATGTTATTTTAAAGACAGTATCTTGTGTGTTTGCTGTAGAAGAAGGATGCTATTTGCTTATTCACTGATGCATGAGAAAAGGACCTGAAATCAGACCATGAATGTGTGAAGTCAGCTAGCATGGCAAGAAGCTAATTATATATATATATCTATTATCACAGTGGTAGCAAATGTTTTATGCTCAGAACTTCTCTAATTGTGCCAAGTGAACTCCTCCACAGCAATACAGTAATACATGACTGCTACTCCACAGCAATTTTCTGCTATGAATGATCTGTCATGTGAATAAGGACAGAACTCAAGAAGAGGTGAAATTACAGACAGAGAAAAATAATTTACACTGGTATGAAGCAATGTTCCATTTTGCCACAGCAAGTACGATGCACTTCATGCTAACAGGAAGTATGTTAAGAGAAAGATGAACAATAAAAGTGCTTCTAATACATTTATTATTGTAAACATACATGCATTATATTCAAACACTCAGTATAACTTACTTACTGCCACAGGCCAATTAGATCATCTCCAATCACATGTGGAAAGAGCTCAAGCTAATCTAATTTGCCCAAGAATGCTCCATTTATTTCTGTGTTTCTGATGTTTTTATACCATTACAAAATGATCACTAAACATGCCCTCCAGTATGGAGCCTCTGTGCACTCAGAAATGCAAGTTCAGAGGACCATCCTTCTAGCAAAACAGTGATAACCGACTGTACTTCTAAATTATGTTGCTTAATGTTCAATAGACATCTGAAGCTAATAGGGAATGCTTGGTCCTACACCTGTAAAGATTGCTGCTAACATTCAATTGTACATAAAGTCATCTGTTTACTGTTTACAGAGGAAGAAACAAAAACAAAAACAAACAAACAAAAGCAAAGCAAAAAACAAGAGCCCTGATTTTCTTAGTTCTGTGGCTTTTGACTTGTGGCAGTGCTGGTCTTACTTAAAATGCACACTAAATTGGATTGGGTGATTCAGGCATCTGATGGTAGTCTACATGCTCTTTTAGTTTTTTGTTATGTATTCAAACTCCTAACTATACGCTAAATAAACTAAAGCTGCAGTATTGTAAAACTTTAACATAAAAAGACAAAAACAGAAAACTACATGAAGAATTCTGCAGCAATATTTGGTGTCTTTGCTTGTTTTATTACAAGTGAAAATGTCAATGGGGAAAATATCTATGCCATTTTACCATATTGCATGGTTGAAAATTTTGTTATACTTTACAAAAAATCTGGAGAGTGCTTACAATTTGAAAGACCTCTCTTCTAATTCATATGCAAAGGGTATGCATCTCTCTATAAAAACAGGTTTGAGTCTTACAACAGGAAACATTTTGTTTCTTCATGTTTCAGATGGGTTACATTATCTCATTATTTCTATCTAGTGGCATCAGAGTTTATTACATGGGTCAGGTTAGCCATGATAGTCTGTTTTTCATAGAAGCATATAGAATGACTTGGGTTGGAAGAGACCTTAAAGATCATCTAACTCCACCCCCATGGTCACAAGGCATCCCTGTCTACAGGGATAGACATTTCTCCTCCTTGTCACCTAGAAGCACTCAATCAGTATACTCACACAGTCTAAATCACTAGGTTTAATTTGAGTACTCTTTTTTCTTTTCATCGTGTTTCGCTTAATGCATGTAATATATTGTATTTCACTGTCATCAGGGAGTGACATAAATATCTATAAGATTCCTATACAAGTTTGTCTTTTCTTGGTAAAACCAAGACTGGGACAGCATCCATCAAAAACCAGCAATATTTGCTGCCATGTGAGCCTCATTGAAGCAGTGTTATGCAGCTGTAGTTGTAACTACATTAAATGTCTTCAATAAAATTGTACTTTTCCTTGGGGTGATTGAAGTAAAACATAATATTTTAGTTATATACTGCATCTCACATGAAATGTAATGATCTGAACTTACAGTATGTTAAAACCTTTTGTCACAGTACAAACTGAACAGTAGGCAAGGCCTAGTGTATGTTACAGGACATTAAAATGAGCATTCAACCAAGAGAAAATCATAAGCTGACTCTGCCATAAATCTTGCACACCCCTGGTGGCTATTAAAATCCCACCAAAATTCACATGTTAACGATGTGATTCCAATCAATCCAATTTATCAACCTTGCAGGCTGATTAAAGCTATCACACCAGTATGATTAAGTCATTGATGCTGGAAGTAGGACTTTGCAAAGTGCATCACAAAGCTGAAGCTTTGGCTTGCTTAACTCTGAGAAGTTAATAGGAAACTATAAACTTTGAGAAAAACATCAAACCAGTTCATAAAAATCCCTGTGTTCAGTAAGGACTGACTCCATTTCCTCTACATTTTTCAGCATTCATCTGCTCGAGCACTCAAATAATTTATACTGTAACCATTTTCAAATGTTGTTCATATACACTGTTTAAGGCTAGGAGTCCCAGTCCTCCTCATTCTGCTTTGGACTTCTTCAGTCTCCTCTTTAACAAAACAGGGAGGTGTCCATTTGCAGATGGGGGAAACAGCTCCATTAATCACAGAAAAGGATTCGTTATGTAGAAAAAAAAGCATGCTCCACACTTTTTCCACATAAAGACGTGATATTCATGTGGAAATGGCTTGAATTAGTTTTTATGAATAGAGCCCTTGGTGACTAATTCTATTCTGGGGAGGGTAAAAGGCAAATGTTATCCAGATGCATTCCTCTGGAATTATTCCCAGTTTCTGGAAGTGAAAACTACTGTACCTGTAGTACAATACAGGGCAGTCAGAGAAACTTGATATCAGCATAAATAGTGCAGCAGTGTTCCCTTCGGTTCTCACTATTGCTATAAAAATCTGATCTGTTGTAAACATCTACCAAATGACCTTTCAGTAATTCAGTAATACCTGTACCTTTTCAAATGCAGATTTGTATATGAGAGGGGAAAGTAACTTTGGGAGAGTGTAATCCACCTCCACAAGTGAGTCAAACAAAGCTTTTCTAACTTTGAAAACTTTCTTACTTTGACCAACAAAGAGAAATATGAGTGTTTACTTTGTCTGTATAAAGTGATTTTTAGGATGCCCATCTCGTTTAAGTAAGGTCAGAGCAGTAACTTAGGAGTCGAGCGCTACAAATATTCACAATGATACTAAAAAATAAACGCTCCTGCAATATCCTTTTTACAGTTTATTCATTGTGTACTACCTTTCAAACACAAAGATCAAAATACTTTAAAAAAAACAGTGACTGCTGTTATGCATAAGGCATGAACATGGGGCAAGAGAATGTGAAGTGACTTGCACAAGCCATTCAGCAAACAACTCCAGTGGCAGCACCAAAGATTAACAAAGTTAAGCATAAGTAAATCTTTAACAAAGAGTTCTAAGTACAGAGCAGCCTCTCAGATTGTCTCCAGTGAAGAGATAAGTGGCTTCTCGTAACTGCTGAAACAGTTTGAGAAAACTGCTTCAGAACAGAAAACAAACACTGTGGTCATAACGCACTGTCCAGCAATTTTCCAAATGAGTAAGAAAAATCTCACATTCCTGGTATAATGAAAACTGTTTTTAACCCTGCAAGGTTTATTTTTCATATGTATTTCAATACTTCTTTGTGACTACAAAGCAAGAACAGACACTGTAGTTTATATCCTGTCGATCAGACAGACATTATGCTTCAACAATATATTTGATGGTTTGCATGATATACAATACAATACCAAATAAGATACAAAGATGAAGGAAAAGGAGATTCTGTATTAGTTATTGATAAATATGGTAATGTTTTTGCATTGTTTTCTGAAGCATAATTGAGGTTAGAACATTTGATCTACAAGCATTTCAGTGCCCAACTGAGAAGATAGTCTGACTTAGATCCCTAACAGATTATTTCTGACTATTGTGATATTAAATATTTCTAGAGATTTGCATAAGGGCATTGAGTAGTTAATTGGATAACTACTCAGTTATCCAATATCTCTAGACTGAAAAGGATTGTCACTTAACCTTGAAATATAGGTTAAAAAAGTGTTGAGAGATTCTAAAAATTATATTAACAAACAAGGAGAACTATGGCAATTTTTATTCTTCTGGTTTCTGCAATAAATGATTGGGAAAGTGGGCAAAGCAAAGGGTAGCATTATCAGTGCAAGGATAATGCCAATACTTGAGTATCCTTATTTTTTTTTTTTTATATTTCTTCTTTTATTTTAAGAGAACACAGCATAACTCTGAGAACATGTGATCTGCAACTGTACCAAGACGTATGATCATACTTCCCTATTTCTTTGCAATGTCTTAAAATTACTATGCAGTCTGTAGTGTACAGTGTTTTGGTGTCATCTATCATCTCCATTTGTATCAATAGTAGGTATATATCCACATGACTATTTGGAAGTGTCCAGCTGCATGTATTACTAACTCCAGGCATCCCCTGATCCCTCCTCTACACACAGATACAACAAATAGTTATTTGGGATAAAAAGCCACTCAGAGGAGGAGATATTTTATCTGACAGCTGGAAAATAAGGTGTTTATACAGATACAGATTTTAAAAATCTAGGAGGATATAACCCAATAGTTCCAGAGGAAGTCCTGGCATAACTTCGTAATTAGGAAATGTGTGAGAAGTGCCATATTTGTGGTAGTGTGATGAGATACAGTTTATTGGCATTTCTTTGAGAAAAGCCACGCAACCCCGACTCCTTATGGCACCAGCACTCCATAGCATATAACTGTCAGCTCTTTGTAGCAGATCACTATTCTCTGCATGTTGAATATTCCAAAATGTATCAGTAAACCTCATCTGTTGTTGAGTATGCACTCTGATTTGCAGAAATATACTCCTCTCTATACTCTCCACATATAGGAGTCTGCTCAGGCTGTATAATTTAGATGAAAATGTAAATACTTGTAATTTGAAAAGTAAATCACTGCAAGCCACCTCCTCTTTTTTCTCTGTTATGTGCTCCTTGGATATAAATTACCTTCAGATGTTCTTCATAATTTTAATTTTCTTCTCTGATACAAGAATAGCTGTTTCCTGAACAAATAGCTGTCAAGGATAGTGGTCAGAGCTCCTGTGCTGTAATCCGTAAGGATGATTTGAAAGCTTCACATTATATCAGCTTCTCTGGAAGATAATTGATCTAACGAATTTAATCACACAGCAATTTATTGTGCAGGTTCCAATGGCTTCCTTTTTTAACAGTCTAAGAGTTGGTCTTTGGTTAATATACAAAGACAGGACGCTTCACAGCCTGTATGAGAAGTAGTTCTTGTGTTCAGGTAATGTTAAATGGACATACATTTTTTTCAGTGCAATATGGGAAGTGTAGATTGATCTGGGTATCAGATTTTGGTTCAACCCAGTAAATAGCTGTTTTATTTTATTTTATTTTATTTTATTTTATTTTTTATTTTTTTCTCAGAGAAAGTAAATATAAAACATTAAGGAAAGAATAGAGTGTGTACAAAGATAGCTAATCCTGCCAAACACTTAAATGAAGGTGTGGTTTTGCTCATAAAATTCCTGTTTTTCATGTGCTTAAGTATTTGCAAGTTAGATCTTCAGATAACAAAGGTTGGACTTTCAGTATTTAACAAGTGTGGAAACACAAACTTATATGCTTTTTTTTTTTTTTTTTTCCAAAATCTTTAGCTCAGTTCCCACAAATAACGTCTCCTTCTATTGAAACAAAGCAACAAGACTTTACTTTTCTTTCAAATTTTCGTATATACTAGAGTACTGAATAAAGTCCCAGTGTTAAATGCCAAACAGAACTTCTCAAAAGATAACACAACTTTTGTAATACTAACAGAAAAAAAAAAAAAAAATACATTGTGCTGACTGAAAGAAAAACTTCCTGCTGATGTTTACTTCAGTTCTCCGTTTCTCTTGCCTTGTACATTTGTTGCATTTATTCTGTTTTTAAGAGCTAGAAACTAATAGGCATGTTTCCCTGATAAGATGCCATAGTCATCTGGGCTGGAGAAAACCAGCTGTCATCTATACTGTTAAATGAAGCACAGGTTTAAAAAGGCCTTATAAATAGATCCACTCCTCACTAACATTCAAATGGATTCCTCCCCTTCTCTGACTTAATATAACCTGAATTTGACCTGCAGGACACATTGCTAGGTTCATCTTTTTTCACTCTATTTGAAAATGGGGGTATACAATAGCTATTGCAAAAACAGGGCATTGATCAAGCAGGGAGGAAGATCAGCATGTGAAGAGATACTTCTTAAATTGCTGTATCTGGAGGTATTTTTGGATTATATCAGTGGCATTTAGAACATATGGAAAAGTTGTTTTTTCACATTTGCAAGTATCTAAATAAATAAATATCGCTGGTGTATGATCTACAGAGTATTATTTTATATATATATATATATATATATATGGTTGTTTGTTTGTTTGTTTTTCCACATTGTCTGTTACTGGCCTCTACAATCCTCCTCATACAGTTTTGATTTTTGGGGTCAGACAGTAATCCTGGAAGCAAGGTACAATGCTCAGTTTGCCAGGGAATATAAAGTATACTGTCCTTGCTTACAACTAAACCTATTTCTCTTTTGTTTTTTTTTTCAATTTTTTTCCTTTTCATTCTGAGCTGTCAGATAGCATATCCATCTACAACGGTGAGTTTATCTTCACTGTATGATGTATACCTTTTATGACTTCTATTTGCATGGCTCTGCCTTTTGAGTGGGTCAGGCACCACTCTCATTGTTCACCCTGGAGCTGTCAGTGTCATTCCCATAGCATCACCCCTGTTATTTTCTTCTTGCAAAGCAATCTCAATAAGCTGCTAATTAATGAGGGGCTGATATTGATTGCATAGTCAGCATGAATCAGAGCGCCATGCACAAGGTTTAGTAATTCCTGGACTGTAAGTCACTATGAAATATCCCATGAGCAAATCTGGCAGCTCTTTCCCTCCCCAAAATGCAAGATGTTCCATTAACTTGCATTGAAATTAACTAGGAATGCTCAGGTGCTGTGTGTGCCAGTAACAGAACTAATCACTCCCATTTCAGTGTTGGTATTAAAGACTCTATTCATGCCCAAAGGAGTGCTATGCAGCTGCTCAGTGCTTTCTTTTAGAACATGCGTGTGGGAGGTAGGTTGCATAATGAGACATAGCCCTACATAATGTTCTCATCTGTATGTGGGAGGGTTTTAGCAAGCAAAAGCACATCTCAGTTTAAAAAAGGCCTTGAAGAAACACCTCTTTTGGCTTGTAGAACAGCATCTCCAGAACAGCAAAACCCTTGATTTTCTTTCTAACAAAATGGAAGTTGCTTCCTGGAATTCTGTTTCACTGAAGCTGAGGTCTGATCGACAACAGCCAGTGCTGCTGCTTAGCAATAGCCATTTACCGCCTGGGCTTGTGTTGATAATTTACCAACAATTTTGGTGAGATCGGTAAATCTAAGGGAAAAAGTGAGCCTGATATCTGTAATCGTACATCTTCTGGCTTCAAATTTTAGAGCTGAAATTTCTAGACCAAATGTGTGTGTTTTACTATCTCTTTAGCGTACCAAAGAGTGAAATGAAATAAGATATCAGTGGACATCAGAATTGAACTTTTGAACAGAATGACAGTGGACCAAAATGCACAAAAGATGCTCTTTCCTTCTTTGCAGAATGCCTTTTTGAGTGTCTTGTTCTCAGTGGACTCTCAGGCAATACCCACATCAGAATCCCACAGTTTCAATAGTTTCAGTGCATTCACTCTGTTTCTCTGATTCCCTTTCCTCCCCACCCCCCAAGTTTAGCAGGTCTTTTTCTCTCAGAGGCCTCAGAGACTGAAGAGCTCTTTCAGACCTTTTTCAACTTTGCACTAAGAACCAAGAACTATGCTTCAAGAGGCTCTTGCAGGGTTGTCACTTCATAAACCCAGGATTAGTATGGAGCTGTACTAACCATCTTTTCGCACACCATTTCATTTGTGTTAATTGCTGCCTACTTCTCAAAAATAGCCAACACAACTTTACACACACGCAAATAAATTAAAAAACAAAACAAACAAACAAACAAACAAAAACAAAACAAAACAAAACAAAAAAACACCTAAGGGAGCATTTTAAAAGCACCTTTCTTTCTAACACATCTAGTCTTTTTTTGTCAGTCCAGATTTCTTTGTGGAATATCAACTGTATGAAGATGGGCCAGGGGAGGTTTAGATGAGATATTAGTAAGAATTTCTTCACAGATACAGTGGCAAAGCATTGGAATGGGCTTGTCTGGGAAGTGATGGAGTCCTTATCACTGGAGGTATTTAAGAGATTTGTGGATGTGCCACTAAGGGACATGACCTAGTAATGGGACTAGGCAAGCCAGGTTAATGGTTGTACTTGATCTTGGAGATCTTTTCCAACTTAGATGATTCTGTGATCCTATATACACTTCACATTAAGAATCTCATAATAAGATTTTTGAAAATGTAGGGAATAAATTTTATAAGCACTGAGACCACTAAATAGCTTAGCTTTCAAAATACATGGGGTGTTTCTGCTAACATTAGAAGAAATAAACCAAATCCATTCCTGATTTTGTTAAACATATGTTTAATACAGTGTCTTCTGAAATCTTCAAGATCGTATTTGTATCTCATAGAGTTTCTGAAAGTTTTCCATAGCAATGATTTTTTTAATTTATTTTTTTTTAATGAATTTTTATTTCTCTCAAAATTATTACTTTCCATTTTGGAAAAACTTTAAAAAAATCAAGCTTTTTCCAGTTCTGAATATGATAAACTTTATAGCCAGAGAAATAAATAAATAAATAAATAAATAAAACCATGTGATCTATTTAGATATATTCAGGTTCAGTGTTGTTATTGTTACCTTGACTCAAGAGGTATGGGTTTCCAGAAAAATAATAATACACAAACCAACAACAACAAAAAAGGTGCTTCTCAACAGGAAGAAGAAAGGGGAGAAATGATATTTATGAGGTTTCAGTGCTTTCTTTAGTCTTCTCAGGGTCATATTAAGCACAGGATTTAGACATATGAAAAATACTGCTTTCCTCATTTTGGACGATAATTTTTGTTTCTTCTCATTTACTTTCCCCAGGACCATCATACCATCTCAGGAAATGCCTTTCTATACTGTGGAGGTTAAACATCTCCATGTTGCCACCCACAAAACATTTTGCTACATGCACATCAACTTGGCAGTGGGCCATGCCTCGGGGTCCTGTGATGAGGAACATGACTCAGTTATACACTTTATGGCCTCTGGGGCCAGGGTTGAGCAACACACCTGTGTGCAACCTTCCGAGCCTGTGTCTGTGACTGAGCTGTCTAGGTACTGGTAAGCATATGAAATACACTCATGTAGATATATTGGGGTATTATCTGTTTTTATAACATTTTGTATCATTTTCTGAATTAGTTAAAATGCCCTCAGTAATTAGACAGTTTTGTGATGAGATATTTACAGATAGTTGGCATAGACTGACTAAATGATTTTAATTATTGTTTTTTAATTTCTAAAAGGCTGTTGATCCAATATATATATACCATTAGTGTAAGCTTATTTAAATAACATTGTCTGGTTTTGCAGGCATTCATAACATCAGAAAATGATCTACATTGAAGAGCATAACCTCTCAGCTGTCACATTATCAATACATCGAGTTCTTTATGAATAATTTTCTATTTATCTCTTCTAGAAGTAATCAGAAAGGAGTCACTTTAAATAAACTTCTTTTCAGAGATGATTGATTGATTATAGAAAATATAATTTCCTATCCTTTCCAAAGATCTATTTTCGTATGTAACTAAACATTTAACTGTGTTGGAAGCAAGTTGATTTTACTTTTCTCATGACAGAAAGGTTAAATCAATGACTTAGAGATGAATACTGAATCCTCTGTTATGTCAGGCTGAGTTTCCTTTGCAAGGATCGAGGAGAAGTAACTAACAGAACACATGGCTCTTATTGACAATTTCAGTCAAAAATATCTGAATGGAGAAAGCATGCGAGTACACGCATGTATGCATCTCTACACACAAGAATTCATCATGACATCTCTAGCCCAAAGTATTAAGTTACATAACAATAAAATATGTTTATATTGGCCATAATATGCTCTCAGCTACCCTGGTGCAACCCACTGAAAACACTCAGCTGAATGGGCCAACCAGCAGAGGAGGCTCCAGGGTTGAGGCCAACAGCTCTGTCCCTTGTTCTCCCACGGACACAGAGGGCTGGACAGCCACCACAGCAAGTCTCATCCCAGATTTCCCAGCCTTGTTTATTTTATTTTATTTTATTTTATTTTATTTTATTTTATTTTATTTTATTTTATTTTATTTTATTTTATTTTATTTTATTTTATTTTATTTTATTTTATTTTATGCATCCCTTTCACTGACACACATACAGTGTTTTTAACAAATTTCCTGGGTCACTGAGCACTCAGTTTACAAATACTGTGGACATATTCTGATATTCATCATCAACTGTGCAGAAGCATGACTTCATCTGTCTAAAATTGTTACAATTGTAGGTTTCTGCCCACAGAAGTTTTCCTGCCAAAACTGAGTAGATTGTGGCTCAGACCTTTAAAGACAGGGAGGGATAAGCCATGCTATGTGATGAAATAGCCTTTCTTTGTCAAACATAGCTGGTTTCATTTATGACTCAATACGAAAAGACAGGTTTCTAAAGAAAGTTTCCACATTTTAGTGCCATTCATAAATATTTTAACTTGCTTTTACTTAATGCACGAATGAAAAAACCATAAAGAGGATTTGACCTTAAACCCCTAATTGACAAAAACTAGTTTAAATCCTCTGCAATAGCCAACTAATGCAGTACCATTATGAATCATAAGGAATCTTAGCATGATGCATTCCCATTGTCACTGAACTAGTTAAAACCAGTAAAGCATGACTAAATTGTTGTGACATTTTCCCAGCCCTACTATTACCTGTCAGATGGGAAAAAATCAAGGCGTCAGGACAAGCTTCCATATTGATGTGCTTGCTGTTGATATTAATTGATGTAAATGGATAAGCTTGTCCATCAACAGTAACAAGCACATCTGCTCATTGTAAGAAAAAAAATCTTCTTAACCTTCTGTTCTTTTCAGACTCCTTTGATATTAAAAAATACTAAGTTCTATACTCAGCAAATATGATGTCTATTGTGTTTGTTTTTATATTTTTTTTCTAATTTGCTGACAAAATGAAATACGAACTATTCTGGTATTTCATGTTTTTACTCACATTGGATTGAGTTATATAAAGTAGGACATGGACAAATTACAAAGCCAGAACAAGCAGGGTCTCTAATAGCCTTATATAACTGCAAACAGTCTGCATCTGCTTTAATCCATCATCTTCCTTACTGCTCTGTAAAAATAAAATAAATAAATAATAATAAAAAAAAATGCTTCTCTTTCTTTCTTTGTATTTCTTCATTTTAAGTACAAAGAAGTTTTCCATAGAACAAAAGAACAAAACTTTTCCTGAAAAGTACTATAAAGATACAAAGCAGAGAATCCTTTGGGTTCTTTCCTGGGTGAATATGTTAATTCCTGAGGAATACTACATGTTGTGATACAAACAGAGATCTCCTAAAGATCTTATTGTCTTATGTATTGTTGTCTTATTGTCTTATTGTATTGTATAGTACTTATGACAACAAAGCCTGCTCATAGAAAGAACACATTTTTTCCAAATGTCATCTTCTGCTCTATGATTACTTTTTTCTTCTGCCTGCTAAAAGAGAAGTAATAACAATTAAATGTACAATATAAATAATCATGCTGGATTCCACGTATTTTTATTCAGTTATGATTTGAGTTTAATTAGAAATGTGATGTCTCCTAGCAGAAATAAAGTATGCACTGAGCATCGTGTTTGTTGTTTTGAAATCGAATTAATGAAGGCAGCCACTGCTGCAGACTATATTTAGCATTTCTGTTGATAGAAACAGAGAATAATTCAGAAATATCTTCATGTTTGTGAAATATTTACTGGAAAATAAAACCAAACATATTGAGAGAAAGGTAAATGGAAATGTAATCAAGGTAAACAAATACTTTCAATATAGTGCATAAGGAAATTGAGATATCTGGAAGAGAAGCAAACTTACATGTTTTTTGAATACTTAATGCCATCATCAGATAAAAATCTTTAACTTATTTTCTTATGTTTTATAGCTGTGCTTCGAAGTTTGTCTAGTCTGAAAATAGTGCTGATGTCTGAAACAGACCTGTATACTGATGAAGGGTAAGAAGATGTCAAATTAAACCTCAACCCTCTTTGTTGTAAAGTATGTTGGCATATGTGTTACTCTAGAAAGGTCTTCAAGTTCTTCCAAGACTGTGCCTACAAATCCAGACTGTATGCATCTCCAGGGAATAATTTAAACAAAGAGAACCAGTTATTCTATTGTTAAATTTTCTTGGGTTTGCTTTGCACTTCAGTATGAACACTACTCCCACACTATTCCCCAGCAAATGAAATCTTGCTCTGAAGTCTGAAAGCTCCAGTTAGTTGCTATTTATAACATTCACACTCAAGGGAAAATGTAGAGAATCCAGTAATGTCCAGACTACATTCTGGCAGGTTACTGTCTTCCTGGAATAGCTGATACAAGCAAGTTAACGGAAGGCTCTTCTCAGTTGTTTGAGAGTTATATAAAATATCCAGGAAAATGTTAACTAACACAAACGCATTACAATATTTGATGTGATACTTAAATTAATTTGACTCTTTCTTCCCAGTCTGGACAGAAAAAAACAAAAATATGTTGAAAATGCATATCACTGCTGTATGTCTTCTGACCATTCATTTCTCCTATGGGAGTATTTGTTCATGAGGCCAAAATTTTCTGCTGATGTAAACAAATGAAAGAACATTGAGAAATGTTATTGACTTGTAGCCATTTACAATAGCAGATAATACAGCCCAAAGCCTTTATGAAGTAGTGAGTTTATTTTCTAGTATTAAACTGCTACATAATTATGATTGAAATTTTAAAAAATATCTTAATTTCAAAACCCATTAGGGCACACTATTCACTGCAGAGGTATAATTTACTCTAAACATAAATGAAAAATGTAATATTAGTTGTATTTTCTGTTTCTTTTGTTTTAAAAGGATAAAATATTTTCCTTATAATTTAAAATTATGTTAATCAGTAACATTTCCAAATATTTGATCTAAAGCAAGTTTGGAAATAATGAAAATAAATATCATTGTTAGGAAAGAGTAGAAAAAATATAAGACAGGAAAGGACTAAAAAGAATAGATGAATACTTTTCATATCCAAAAGCGGAGATAGCATTTTATATTCTGTATATTTACATTTTGTGGAGAGGCAAAGATATTTGGTTGCTAATCATCTGTAGAATGATAACAAACATTTGGCCAAATTTAAAGAATTAGCAGCAATTGTATTAAATCCCCCACAAATACTACATTACAGATAAAAACTAATTAGAACTGATTCCTCTCAGGATTTGATTTTACCTAAATATGAATCAAATAAATTAAGAAATATAGGAGGAAATAACAGGTTCAAGATCAGTAATGATTTTTAGTAATTACTGATCTCAACTGTATGTTAACTTAAAACCTTAAATTAAATGCTACCTCATTTCCCTAACTGTCCAAACAGCTCTTTGAAAACAGAAAAAGCAATGACAAAAGACCCCAACACATTATGACAGTATTTAATTTCTATCATAGAAACTGTATTTTGAAATACAGTAGAGACAACATTGCAATAATCATTGCAGTAATCAGGCAGATGTTTTTGAGTACCCAGTAGGTCATGCCAATAGCTCAGCTCTCTCAATAACCACTAACACAGTGATCTAAACCTCTATAATTTTGATTCTAAAGTAAATAAATTAAATTTAGAATAATTATTCAGCTCTGACCTATTGTAACTGAGAGCAGGAATTGTCCCACTCTTTGTGTGTGTTTGTGTATATGTGTATTAAGTGTCTGTGAATGTACTACTTTCCAGTGAAACCAGATCTACTCTTTACACAACCATATGGTTCAAATTTTTAAGATTTATGATAGCTATACATGCTAAATGTCAAACAAATTAAAAGACAAAAACTAGGGAAGGAAAACTAGCTTACTGAGACCAGAAACATGGCACGGTGGTGGTGGTGAGAACTATGAAAGTAACTCTAACTTTTTTTAAAAAAATATAAAACACATATTTCAAATGATGAAACAATTCACAAATTCATGCATAATTTATCATTTTTCGGTAAAAACATTTTAAAAAGTCAAAACACTTCACTCTGACATTTTCAAGTGGAATGTTTTGATTTTTTCATTTCAAAACAACTTTTCATTTAGAAAAAATCACCAATTTTAAGATTATCCCCTGAAAATACAACATTCAATTCAGTATGAAAATAAATTCTCAGATCTCATTTCTTTGAGAATATTAGAAGTGTTCCAATTACTTCTTTAAATTAATTATTCCTTATCCAGTTGGCCTCTGATTCAAAAACTTAGGTATTCGAATGTGTCTTCTGTAGCAGTCCTGGAAAACTACTATGATAAGTTCAATAGCAATTTCAGGTCCGTTAAATGCACCTGAGTTAAGTGTTTAAGCTTCCATCATAGGTGTACTGCTTTGTAAATGTTAATGTGACTTTGGTCAAAAGATTTCCTATCTGAGGAGGAATGCTACAACAGCTACAACAACATGCAGCAGATGGGAGCAGTAGACTAACCCAATAGAACTCATGCATCCAGCATTCCTTCTTTTGCCAAAAGCCTAACAGGAGAAAAAATAAATAAAAGAAAACAATAATAATAAAATACACAATAGAAGTAAAAAAGAGGCACCTACATGCTGAATATGACTCATATTATAAGGGACAAGAGTCCCTTATACACCATGGTCCCTTATATTACACTGCTACCATAATATGACTCGCACAGCTCAGTTTGTAGTCAATGGATCATTCTCTTCTCTCTCTTCTAGCATGCAAATTTCCTAGCACAACATTTTCAGATAAAGAGGGAGAGTCAATCAAAACATACATTTTTTATTTTTTTTTTAAAAAAAAAGAGAAACTGGATTTCAGCTTAATCATTTTTAGGTAACAAAGATTGTCTTGACTGTAGTGTTGTCTATCTGGTTCTATACCCTCCATTACAGACCAACTTTGTACTTTAACAGTGATATAGAAGCAGTATTGAATTTGCTCAGGGAACAGCCAAGCTCATAATTTCATGGGGAGTCATCAGATGCACCTTGGATTTAGAGCTTATGCAAGGGTAAATGTATTATCTCCTGGGTGAATGGGTAGTAACACTGAAGATGTGGAAGTTGGCACCTCAATATTTAATTTGTTGGTCTTTTTTTTTTTTTTTTTTAGAGTGCATGATGAAAGGTGTTGGGGAAGTAAATCCTACAGACTTCAGGTAGTTCTGACTACAAGTCTACTAGTCTGAACTAGGTAAATCTGTTGACATTTTCTAAGTCACTGAAAGAGTCATCACCAAAGAAACACAGAGCTTTGCTCTTGTTATGTTTGAATCTGAAGCATCACGTGTCATGGTGTGAGCTAGAAGGTTCTCCACTTTAAAACAGTCCTATGGAGAAGGGCAGCTCTCCTGGATTTGGGCCTGTGGTCAAGAAACCAAGAAGCAGCCTAGCACATTAGCAATATCCTTGCATCCTAAATGCTCTCCAGGTTTTCTCCCTTGGTTTTCTTGTAAAATTGCTGAAAATGCTACAACATATAAAAAGTGAAAGAGAGAAATTTTTACAGAGAGCTGCAAGAGACAATGAGTTAAATCTCTGCCAAGTGAATCAAGTGTACAGGGAACCATCCACCTGCACAGGCTTGAAATGAGATCATTTCAAAGCTTATAAGTGAACTTGATGCTGTCCTTTAATGTGCCACTAAACAATTCATAAAGTTCATGGCTGGAGTTGACCCCTGTTACTGTGCTCCTTCTTGGCAGTGTTTCTAGGAAAAAACCTATTGCACAGCTGTATGAAGCTCAGCACAGGAGAACAGAGTTTATTTGAAACAAACCAAGGATTATCAGGAACAGATCTCTGCAAATGCACCAACCGTGAGCCCAACAATCTATTACATATCAATGTGTACAGATCTGGGATCTTTTAGATTGAGAGATACTCGGACTTCTATTTTCCCTGTCATCAGATTCTTCAGTTAGTTGTTTTTTTTTATGTTTTTTTTTTTTTTTTAATGTTTTCTTATGTAAAATGTTTTAAAATCACATGAAAATATTCTCATATAGCAATTGTAGCAATAGGTTTGTCTGATATATATCCTAATGTTTTTATGTTTTTAAAGTAGATTTATTTCATGCCAGAGAGCATATTGCTATAATACTTATGCCAAAGCAGCTGGGAGTTACCAGATTTTACTGATCAATCTGCCCTTTCATGTTCTCTATGCAGATCTCACTTGTTTATCAATTACTTTTTATTTGATAACTGGGGTGCTCACAGTTGTTAAGGAAAACACTTAAGACATTTATCACTCTCACAATACCTAGAATAATCTGAGCCAATTTCAGGAAAGGCACTGCCTGAAGCAACAGTGCCAAACTGTGAGAGCTCAGTTGTTATGGGCATGAAGGTGATGAGGGGTGAGTGCTATAACAGATATCAGAGCTCTTAAAATACCAGCAGATGCCTAAGCATACTGCAAAACACGAAATCAGTCAGGATACTCTCTCTCTTGGAGTCACTGAAGTATTTATGCTAATGAATAAACATGAGTGATTTTGATGGCCACTCCTAAGCCTTATGGTTCAAACAATGCAGATATTTGCCTTGTGCACTTAGCCAGGATAGTATTTGTTGATATTTCCCAAATATTTCACAAAGAGTGAAATCAGGTTTGAAACCAAAGTAGCATGCTTATGTGTGTGAAAAACTTTGCTCCCAACCTGTTCCAGTGGTCCTGGAGAAATGGCATATTTGAAAGGGACAAATAGCACAAACAATCCATGATCCTTTGTCAAGGTTTGCTTTTAATTCTGCCTACCATTTGATGCCAAATAGATATGATTCTTCAAAATAGGAAGCTAAACCTTCTAGTTTCTCTACAGAGCAACTGGAAGAGGTAGCTTTCTGTGGGGAGTAATGAGTCTAAGGTATTCAAGACACTAGACTTGGGTAAAGTTAGTCAGTGCAGACATACTCCAAAGGAACTGCACTGGTAATAAGGGTAGTTAGATCTTAAAAGAGAGTTTGCTTAGACAAACTGGCAAACACCCTCTTTTCATCTACACTTTGAAACACACAACATTTTTATAAAGAGTTTCCTTGCCTCATGAAGTAGAATTCTTTCATGATAAAATTTACAAAATAAGCATTAAATAGCAACAAACATAATCAGGACCAACAAAAATAGTCAAAGGCACACTGATCTTTTCTGAATGTGAAATAGTATATGATATTTGGAATTTATCTAATCACTTCTGTGTGAGATAGGATTATCCATTTTATATTAACTTCTCTCTATAACCATGAAAATGTGTCTTACCATTCAGACACAACATGCTCTTCAGCACAGAAATATCTGAAGTTAACAGAGGCCATTAGTTACATGTAAAGTTCTTTTTTTCCATATCACCACAGAGAGTGGTGCCCTATACCTATGGTTCTTGGCAGTACCATGGAATTCAGTGGTATCATAAGCAGAACTGCTCAGCGTGTCCAGTGTGCAAATACACCCAGATGCTTTCCAAAACACATTTCTACTTGTGCAATTAACTTCATGAAGAACAGAACCCACTGCAGCATTAAGGACGGGTAAAACTGAGTTTGAGCCAGCAACTCTTATTTTGATCCACCAGACAGTGAGTGGTTGCCATTGGTTGCATGGCATGTACCTGCTGGCAGTGATATACCATGGCCAGTTGTGGAACGTGAATACTACTGCAGCTCCAACCACAGCTGTCTCTCCTGGTACAGTTAGTTAACATTATTTAAGACCAAGATCTGAGAGCAAAAAACATCTACAGTATTGTTAAAAAGAGCATTTACTCTTGTTATAGTATTGTCAAAAAGAACCTTCACTCTATTCTTTATCTTTATTTTATTCTTCCCCCCCCCCCCCTTTTTTTTTTTTGGTTGCCTTTGTTCACATAAAAGGAGTAGCATGGTAGTAATGTCAATAGCGACAATGCTGCCATGCTGCCATTACAAAACATGCTGTAAGAATGTGCATTTTTAGATTGATTTCAAATTTTTGGTTTGCTCTTGTTTGGATATGGGGCAACTCAGCTTACTTCTGCAGAACACTCACCTGATCAGTTTTATGTACTGCCTGAACCCAGTCGTCAGACTCCTATAGGGCCTATGAAAAAAATAAACACCTCCAAGAAGTCATTTATATTTTAGGTGGGGTGAATCATTCTCTACGTGAGTCTCTCTTTTCTTACTGAATACTGAAGAAGCCTAAGAAAAGGTATTCTTTCAGTTTAGTTACCCTAAGTAGATAGGATCAATCCAGGAATATGAGACAGATACAGATATCTGACAGATATCTGTTTAATCCAGAGCTGAGAACCAAATTACCCACTTCATAGTCTCCACTGAAAGTATGGCAATAATACAGGAATAACAATCTACTAGAGCAATGGAATATCATTCCCACCTTGCTTAACATTTAGTTTAGATATCATAATATTTGCATATAGTTGCTTATTTTGATATAATTAGTGGCATAATTCACCACCCTGCAAGGAATTAACAAGTCATGGACAATCAGCACAAGGCTGCACAGATACTGCATTAGATCATGATAAAGGTGACTGAATCTGAAATGTAATGCAAATGGTGAGAATCTGGTCATTAAACATCATCTATTTTCTGTCCTCTTACACTAAATCTGTTTTGGTACTATACATTTCATCTAGCAACTCATCTTTTTTATTCTTCTAGAGACGGAATTTCAGACTAGGTTAGTAAATATTCAGCTAAAGCTTTTTTGGATGTCTGGACTAAATAGAATTGTGACTCCAGCTGTCAGCTTTTAGCAGCCAGTAACAAACCTATTTACTTAGCAATTTTGCCAATTTTAATTAAATATTATGCATACTAGTAAGTGTAAGTGTTGCACTTAACTAGTGCTATGTCTGAATTAGTGTTCATTACCTTAAAATTTTGGTGCAGTCCTATGCTTTCATAATAGAACATAGAAAATAAAGCTATTTGTTTTTATCTTTCTTTTCTCCCAGTTTTCCAATATATAAAAATTTGTTTACTTGCTCACTTTTTCCCAAACATGCATCTATTCAAGAAGATGTTTGAGTCTGAAAAAGCTTTTTTCAAACTTACCTGCAATGTTAGTCTACTATTGTTACTTTATGTTTGTGTGTGAGTATACATATATACTCACACATATGGCTGAACATATGCTTAGGACAATTAAAAGACAATATGAGGCAAAAACAAAAATCAAGACACCTCTCCCTTTTTTGTGTTTACTTTAACATGTACTTTCGTTTGAAAGGGAATGTCCTAGGGACATTTTGCAGGTAGAATAACCAAGTAACTTTCCAGGCAGTGGTCTTTGTCATGTCATTTTAATTACTCACGTTTTTTATGGTTTGTCTGTGACATGGTTAACACTTACATAGCCAGAAAGGTCAAGGAGTGTAAGTTTATAAACGTTTGAACGTTTTGCCTTTAGAGCCTTCTCAATTTAGTATTTCTACTTTATCATTACCCATTCTTTATTTTTTCACAGCTCAACCTTTAAGCTGGCAATAAGCAACTTCTCTCTAAGTATGGCTTAACCCTGACCTATGTGAAACATATAAGAACAACAGTGGGTATTTCTAATCACACTATAGGAAACAGCTCTCTGAAAGTGGCTGTCACAGCATGTCACTTTGTCATATTTACAGGCACACAGCTATCTGAAGCACGACAAGGTATCTGTATGTAATTGGCATTATGATTCCAATCCATCGTTGCCTATGAAATAAATATCTAAAAAAGTTTTGGTTAACAAACTAATTACAATAGTGGAAAACCGTATCTTTATTTTAACCAGTGAGCTGCAAATACAACAGAGGCTAGACATTGCAGTTCCCAAAGTAGCTAATATTTTTGATTTGAAAGGGAAAGGCAAACAAGGGACGATGTGTTTTACTGATCTATGTTGTAGATGGTTTAAGACCCTGCACCTAATCTGAGTCTGTCAAAAGAAGTTGTGCATTCAATAAGTAGTTTGTAGTGAGATGGGCGTAGTAGTGAATAAAGAGGACAGTAAGAAGACTCTGATACTTGAAAGGTCTTTGACAGCCTGTGGCCAACTGCTGATAGTGTTTAGAATAGACTTATTATCAGCCCTGCTGTCTCTTATCAGAATGAATGCAGTTGTCTGAAAATTAGTGGATTAAAAACAAACAAACAAACAAACAAAAAACAACAACAATTTAATACTAATTAAAATAAATAAATACTCACTATTTTTAATAGTTTTGCACTAAAATGCATGTTTCCAGAAACTGAAAGAAAAAATCCTGTTTCTCTTTTTTTTTTTTAGTTATTATTTTTTACATAGAACAGGCACAATCAACCCACAGCATTATTTAAGTGTATTGTTATAGTACTATTAAAACTTATACATATAAAAACTGAATAAATTATTTTTATTTAAAATAAGTTTTGTAAATGGAAAGAAAAATACAAACATCTCTTTTTAACCTCCCTTTGTTTGTTCCTTTGTTAATATCTTGCTCTGCTAGGTTTACAAATCCTAAATAAATAGAAATTAGTGCTCCTTACTTTGCAGTCCATTTGCTTTAGATGTTTGCCTTGAGGGACATTTGTGTATTCTACTAATGGCTGCAGCAGAGTGCTGTCTCATTTTCATTCTGGCAAAAAAAGGCCGTTTCCATGGTTACAGTTTCATTTGCTAGAGAGAAACTGATGGCTGTTAGTGATCCCATCATAAGCAACTTCTGTCAGATTTCTTATCAAGTAGACATATTTTGACAAAGTGAAAGATAACACCATAATAAGAGAACTAAGTTGCTACTCCATGTAATGAACCATTTAGCATTAAATGAAATGTGAAGCCACATTCTTAAGACTGAAGGTGGAGAGGAAAAAGTAATATTTATAATTTACAAAAATAAAAATATTCAGTGCTGGAATAATGATAGCCTGCTTGCTTTCTGTTGTCAAGGTAAATCTAGTAGCATAACATTGATTTATATTTTAGGGTCAGATACAAACCTTTGCCATCATCCATTTCACAGAAAGGCTGTATGGAGCTATTATGAATTTTAGGTTTTCCTGTGTTAGCCTTTGGTATGACCTAAAGCTGAATTAAAGGCTAAATGCATGGCTGATAGGTCAACCCTCCTCAACCTCAACAGCATATAAAACAGTCTAGCACTTTGCCCTATGACTTACATGCCATATCTATGAAGAAGAAACACTGGAAACCTAGAACCCTGGCAGGGAATGACTGAACCTTTAGTTCCTGTGAGCTGGGGCAGGTTGCTAGACCACAGACAAGATTTGCCCCAAAGCATTCTGTAATGGAGAAAGAGTTTATTGGATCACTAAAAAGAATGCTAGTTAACTATGGTTATCAAAGAGAAGCAAAGATAGTACAGCACTTAATTTTAGAGGTATGGTTTGTGTTTTGAGACTAGAATGTAACACACAAATACTGCATCACCTGTTCTTCATGCCTTCTTGGTTCACTATCTCAGGATAGTCTAAAAAACCTCCATAAACTAATCAACAGAGAAGGAGAAAAACAAAGGAAAAAAAAAAAAAAAACAAAACAAACAAACAAAAAAAAAAAACACATTGAAATAGTATGATAAAAACAAGATACCATGAAAAATACATCCCAAGAGGTTGTGTAACAGGACTGAAATAACAAAGAAAAGAATTCTCAGGTAAAATTAGATATTAATGCACTGTACATAAGGTGGATACCCTGGGGTTTTACATGAAGATTTGTAGAATGTTGTTGTATTAATGCACATCAAACTTCTGTTCCTTAGACTCTTCTATATTTCTCCATCAGTATACAGATATTTGTTTAAAATTTAATCTTGCTTGAAGCCGCATATCAGTTCATTATTGCCCTTCACTTTGTGTAGTCAATCAGCTTTACAAGTGATGTGAAATGCAGTCAGACAAAAAATGATAGTGTCTGATTCTGATCTGCATTAAGAATTATTTATGTATTTATTTGTTGTTTCTCCAGAACATTTGGAAAAGAGTCAGAACTCTTTAAACAGTTTTAAGTAATTCTTTATTAACTCGCTTTGGAAAGGCACTTTAGAATAAATAAGAAAGAGGCCAGTAGTGGTTTAAATCTACCTTACACTCAAGATGCACTCTGGGATAAGGGCTATATGTGAATTTGAATTATCTCCAAAAAGTCTGCAATCCCCCAAAGACTTTTGTGAGATACAAAACCAGTTGATGTCCTGTAGATTCATCTTTAATTGTTATTGTAAATGTTGTATAGTCCATGGAGATTTGAAAGTATTCACTTGCCCACTCTCACTTGTTATTCTTCAGCAGAATTTTAGCTTTAAAGTACCATTCAAAATTTCAGCTTCCTTTTGCCTTTTCAAATATTACTTACAGCCACAGTGTGTAATAGTGTTTGGAAATTTAGGTATCAGAAATCAAAAGGAATGGCATTAAGCTCATTCTTACATCCTTCAGATATTAACCTTGCAACATGCCTGTTAATATGCCAATGCATATACTCCTGGGAACTTTGTTTGAATTCAGGAACCCATGTCAACCTGTCTAGATTTGTGACCAACACCAATGTTGTCCTCTGAAGTCCTATTGCTGAGCTACCATTTCTTCCACAAGAGCCAGTCATTAATATCTTTCACATCCAAAGCTTCCACTGACTTCAATCTGGAATGTGTCCCTCTGTAGTCTTTCTTTTAATAAGCATAACAGATTGGATCTTCTTTAGCAGTTGGTGTTGCCCTACTTCATTTTCTACAGAAGTTAATGATAAAACTCTCTCTTGTTTGAACTTGAGAAAAGTTAGGTCCATGGCATTAGCTTTTGAAAAATCCCACTCCTATTGCTTTCTAAAGAGTTAGTGATGAACAAAGCCACTGAAGTAACATGTACCTTTCAGATAGGATTTCTGACATACATCCAATAACATCAGTGACACAGGAACTGTATGCATAGCACTCTATTAAATTCCATGAGCTGTAATACCATATTTCTAAAGCTGTGGGAATGTTCATATATATGTTTGCACTGCAGCTGAAATTTTCTGCAACCTTGGATACCTATCTGTATATGAATTAGAGATTCCATATCATGAATAGGGGCTGAATGTGAAAGAAAGGGGGCCTATATAATCCAAGAGCTGTAACTTCAGCAGGCAGTACTCCTTGAAAGAGACGCAGCTTTCTTAAGGCCTCTAATAAATCAGATGGACAGAGAGAACAAATAGATTAGCATAATTACTCCAGAAAAGCTTCACTAGGACATCAAGCTTTGGAAATTCTTTTTTCCTTTACCTTTTAGATTTAATTTTAGATTATCATGTTTCTGCATTTACTGAAGCTGCTGTTGTGAGGAGCACGGATGGATCTTGACCTTTTTCTTTTCATCCCATACATGATGTGTACAACAAATTATATAACAACTGAAATCATTCTTTTTCAGAAAAAGTATCAAAGCTGACTTAACTATGTTGTCAAGATTACCACTAATGGAAACCCAAGATGAGTGTTTTTGGTAGCATGATCAAAATACCAAAATGTTTTAGGGTAGGAGTTGCCACTGCAGTTTGGTCCTTCTCTGAGTATCTAAATAAGTGACCTAACTTTCAGGAATGCTTTAGTCTTGTAGAGATTCTAATTTGAGCAACAATTTTTAAGTTGCCAGGTCCTAGGAACAGGCAGAACTAACATTTAAGTGTCTGAGAGTTTAATATGTTTGACTTTCAGTGGGATTTGAGTACTTCATTGCTATAGCTCTTTCTAAAAACCACAGATGAGGAATGTAACCATTACTCATTCTTTTAAAAAAGAAACACTTGTGTAGATATATTTATTTGTTAGTGCCTCGGTGAAAGATGCCATGTCCCCTCCTGGTGCCAAGGATCTGCTTGGGCAAACTGACAACTGTGAGCAACAACTAAAACTGACAGCTTCATAACTTTGCCAGGCATTAGGGGAAAAAAAAAAAAAAAAGGCTGTTCATTTTGCCCATGCTGCATAAAGGACTTTTCATGCCCTAGTATCCAAGATGCTACCGCAGTGGGAAAAGGAAAATTTTGGACTTAAGATGTTTCCTGTTCAAATAAAAAACAATAAAAGCAAATCTTGTAGCATTAGCAGTATCTTAACAAACCCTGGATCTGGCAGAGGAACAAGCTTACCATATAAGCTGCAATTTGAGTGTTTTCACTGGGGGCGGGGTATATTGGTGTCTCTTAAAAGATATGTCTCATTGTAGGTAACACTTAGGGAGAAAAAATCTGAAATCTGTGTTTAAGTCACTCTTCTTGCATTGGTATAAGACATTTCCACAGGAAAAGAAAAAAAAAAAAAGCCATTCAGCAAAAGCAGTGACGTCAGTTTTTACAGGGCATATCTCAGCATTCATGTGACAAAGGAAAGGGAATAGCAAATGTAGCAAAATTCACTTAAAGAGACATTTCCAAGAAATCTAAGCTTAGATAATTTAAGGTAGTCTACTATTAAGGTATTCTTGATTTTATGGTGTGACTTGAATTTCCAAGATACAAATTCAATTTTTCCATTTTAAATTGATCTGAGAACTGATGCCTTTAGAAATGTTAAGAATACATAACATAAATAGTGAGACAATTGGATAGATACATATAAAAGCATTATATTTGGTAATGTTAATATCAAATGCAATGGATATTTTATCCAGAAGGATGCACAGAAGATTTGTTAATGCTATATATACCACAAGAGTTGCAAACATTTCCCAGCATTCAAGGATAGCATTAGGGTCAAGAGTCAGGACAACAAAAGATTTCAAAAGGTTCCTGCAAATGGTGACATGTAAGGTATGTTTCCTTCATATTTAGTATACAGTAACCAAAAATTTGGTGCAAAAAGCTTTCCAAATCTTTCTTATTGAAAATGCCATCTGTGATATCGCCACATCATACAAAGAGCTCCCCTCTTCCCCCTTCTCCCTCCTATCCTCCTTCCCCCCCTTCCCCCCCCCAACACTTTTTTAATTCAGGAGCTTCAGCTAAACTGACTCTTTCCTTCAAACAAATTGCAAGCTTAGAATTTTCCAATGAGAAAATGAAATTTCCCAGGCAGCTTTCATGTATTTTTTTCCTCTACTTCAATCACTCCTGGAGTGGAAAGAAACCATTTAGCAATGTAAAACAATACAACACAGTAGTTCAGTGACAGGAAGTGAAAAATAATGTATCTTGTGGGGAAATTACACAGTTACCTAATTAGACAGGATATTGTGACATATAATTAGTTTATGTTTGGTCAGTACTTCAAAAAAATGCAAAGCTCTTTATAAATGTTAACCATTAATATTTAACCTAGGCATATTTAATTAAGAATAGCCTGTTCTAAGAAAAGCATTAAAGCTAATTAACAACCCTAAAGTACTATCATGTTCTAAACTTTCCTAAGATATTAGGATCTGTCTTTTAAGAAGGAAATACAGAACCTGTACAGTACTCTTCAACATCAAAAAATATATTCAAACATTTTTTGATGAAACCATATATATTCATACAGTTACTCTTTTCCTGAGCACTTGTGGGGTTAGTTTTGGAAGTAACCCACCTATCCAAGTCTTGACTTCTGGAAGTTAATGAGATTATATCACAGAAGAGTTTGGCAGCAGACTGAGCAGCCCTCGTTCTCAGTTCACTGTCACATATAAAAATGTAATTCCACGTCATTGTGGTCATGTCAACATGAACCATGGCAAACAAGAATTGAGCCAGGCCTAACACAACCAAGGGAAACATGAATTTTGTGATCTGAATTAGGTAGTGAAATGTGACATGAGATAATAACAATCTTTACCAATTTTGAGGATTTTTTTTTTTCATTAATAAGACTAGAATTCAATTCAAAAGGCAGGAGAAGAAATCTTGAATTGCAAAAATGAAGTGGCACGTTTGATGTGTAGGGGCTCTATTTAAGCCAAAATAGAGTTTTATGATATGTGGTGTTTATACAAAGAATGACTCTTTCCATCTATTTATTCTAAGTTGCTTTGTTCCATTGTAAATTTTTCTTGTGACTTGAATTTTAACACCACATTTAACAACAAAAATATTGTGTATTTGCATTTTTATTTTGTATTGTTTCTTCAACCAAAGTTTAATTATTTTTTATTTTTTTTTTTTTTTTGTGAGAGAAATAGAATGTTATGATCAAGTACAAAAAAAAATAAAATAGCCACAACTTAAATCTAATTTTGTGGTTTGTACAGTACAAATTCTCCTCAAATAGAGAAATATTACTCTACTGCCCAAAATGTCCCTTAATCTGCATAAGATGAACAATACTTCAATGTTTACTAAATTCTGAATCAATAAATAATAACATAAATAAATAAAACACAAAAAAAATCAAGTTAGCAGTCTTCTATAGAAGAGAGACTCTAGAGAGTCTTGCAGGATTTTGCATGTTATTTTACTGAGAAATCACACAAAACACACTCAAAGTAGGTCAGAAACAGATGAAAAATATAGGGTAAATAGAAAAAAAAATCCAGCCATGACATGTATCATGGCTATGCAAGAAAATAAAAAAGCAGTAAACAAAAATAGATAGCAAATGAAATCAGTGCCTGGAAAACAAAGGGAACAAAATGTGTCTAATGACTGTCCTGCAAACCTTTACTTAGGCAAATGTTTTCTGCTCATGCAAACAGCTCTATTTTTTGTCAGCTGGACTGTCCATGTAAGGATAAAATATTGTAGCTGAGTTCCTAAAAGACTTAAGTATACTTATTTTCTTGCTCATGTCTCATTAATATGATGTAATACAGTTCCTCATCATGGGAGACTCAAATATATCTAAGTATTAATTTCTAGAACTCATCAGCAAAATATATTTCGTATATATACACTGGGGTATAGTCCTTAGCTTGTTTTGAATGAACACTTTGGTTCTTTTTTTTCTTTCTTTCTTTTTTTTTTTTTCTTTTACCAAAGCTAGTAATTGGGGACATGACTCTTTAAATTTTTATCCTTTGGTTCTGAGAGTCAGGGCACTATTATAAACCATTTCACAAAAAGAATGCAGCTAGTATCAAAGAAATTTCCAATATATTCAGATTTCCAGCTTGATCTTTACAAGTTTTGCATCCCAAACCCTGGGGATTACATAGAAATGTTATTTCTCAAACTACTGTTTCAGTTTTTTGGACTTATGGTAACTTCAGATAAATGCATACTTTCATTCCAGCTGATACATGATCTTTCTTTAGTCTGATGCTGAATTCATTATAAACTATAGAAATATGCAGAGAATGGAGATATAAGCCAAGTGGTCTTAACAGATGTGATCTCATCAGGGTTCCATTTGTTAAAGGAAATCATTGAATATTAACTAAAAGTTAATTAGACCTAATTGCCAATTAGGAAGAAAAAGTAATTTGAAACTACCCACTGTCAGTGTTTTATTATTACCTTCTAGAAGCCTAAATCTTGAAGAGGGTCCTTAAGTATGTTACCTTTTCATATATCAGTCCTAATATGCTAAGCCCATTGTTAAATTCTGGTTCATCAAATTAAGTTTCACAGATCACAGTGCTTCTGGCAAAGCAACCCCAAAAAGAAAAAACAAACAAACAAACAAGAACAACAAAAACAAACAAAACCCAACCAACCAACCAAACCACAATTTCTTTTATCTTTTTTCTTCCCCCCAATATTTACTTTATTTTTTTAATTATTATTATTATCTTTTAATATCCCATAATAATTCAACTGTTGCTGCTTCACACACACAAACACAGAACCTTGCTGCTTGATGTTTTTATAAAGTGGAATCAGTAATCAGTACAAGTTGTCCTGGAGTCCTGTGATTTGAATGGATGTGCTGTGAGTCAATACCTACAGCACCTGAATTTGCAATTCAAAATTATAGAATCATAGAATCAAGGAATCATAGAATATCCTGAGTCAGAAGGGACCCACAAGGATCATCAAGTACAATTCCTGGATCCATGCAGGACCATCCAGAAATCAAACCACATGTCTGAGAGCATTGTCCAAATACTGCTTGAACTCTAACGGGCTCGGTGCCATGACCACTTCCCTGGGGAGCCTGTCCCAGTGCCTGACCATCCCCTTGGTGATGAACCTTTTCCTAATATCAAACCTGAACCTCCCCTGACACAGCTCCATGGTGTTCCCTCAGGTCCTGTTGCTGTCCCCAGAGAGCAGAGCTCAGCGCCTGCCCCTCCGCTCCTCTCGTGAGGGAGCTGCAGGCTGCCATGAGGCCTCTCCTCAGCCTGCTCTGCTCTGGGCTGAAAAATTCAAGTAACCTCAGACACTCCTCACATCTTGCCCTCTAGACCCTTCACCATCTTTGCAGCCCTCTATTGGACACTCTTTAAAAGTTTTATGTCCTTTTCATGCTGTGGTGCCCAAGACTGCACACATTACTCTAGTTTGGAATGCCATGCCTGATGCACCTCAGGATTCAGTTTGGGCTGTTGGGGCACACTCTTCACTCTTATTCAACTTGCTGTTGATCAAAAGCCCCAGATTCATTTCCACAGGGCTGCCTCTCATCCCCTAGATCCCTATATCCAGGGTCACCCCATGCAAGGTGCAGAATGCAGCACTTGCTCTTGTTAAACTTAATATTGTTGGTGATTGCCTGGCCCTCTGAGTTGTCAAGATCTGTCTGCAATGCCTCGCTACCCTCAACACAGTCAACAGCTCCTCCCAATTTAATAACAGATGCAAACTTAGTTATCTTCAAGTCCTGCATTCAAGTCATTTACGAAAACATTAAAGTGAGCTGGCCCTAAGATGGAGGCCTGCAGAACCCCACTAGTGCCTAGCCGCTAGCCTGATGTAACCTCATTTACTAGAAACTTTGAACCTGACCCATCAGCCAATTGTACTCCCATCATATTATTTATTTATCTAGCTGTATGTGAAACGTTTTCTCCAGAAGGATACTGGGAGAAATATTATTGAGAGCTTTACTGAAAACCAGAAAGGTTATGTCAGATTGTTTCCATTGGTCAGCTAGGTGGGTGACCTTGTCATAAAAGGAAATTAAATTTGTTAAGCAGGTCAGCTTCTACTAGTTAGTTGCCAGTTATATCCACTCAGACTTCTGACACTGTTCATGGCAAAATGTACAATTAACTGCGCCCTCTTTTCCTAAACCAGTCCCAACACAGCTAATTTGCCACCACTTCAGTGAAACATCAGTTGTTATCCCAACCCACTGGGCTAGTTTAGAAGACATTTAAGTAAGACAATATTACACAAGAAGTAGTAACTGATGGACATCTTCAGGCATCTTTGGCTAACTTTATGTTCTCTATTCACATTACACAGTACACACTTTATTAAAATAGTTATTAGTCCACCCATAACACTTCTATGGGAAAGTTTTAAAACAAGGAGTATAAGTTCACAGCTAAGATTGCATTACAAAATGAAAGACCTACAGACACAAAGGTGATATGTAAGGTTTTTGCCATACTTCTTAATGTTAACAGTAGAATTTCTGCCCTAAGGATCTGTGGAAATATTTAATATTGATTTTTAGAATAACTTTTTTTTTTTTTGATAGGTCTCTTTTTAAAATAAATGTCTGGACCTCTTATAGTTCTACAATGAGATTTTTGAAACATAATGTTTTTTTTTGTTTGTTTGTTTGTTTGTTTGTTTGTTTCTAAAGGAAAAGCCCTGTGCAATTCCTTAGTACACACAAAGAAATTCTGTGGCAAAGGATCTAGGCACTTCTGTGCTAGTTTTATAGATTCTGAGTATAGATAGAAATAAAACAGCAAAGAATCAGAAAGGATGAAAGCAAAAGTAGATGTAATATTTAGTGAAATTGCTGGAGAAAAATAGGGGCAGCAAAAATTTATCTATCAATACATTACAGGAGATTGCCTTACAGGATCTGTCTAGTTCCATAAATACCATAAGTACAGAGACATATTCAGTTTCTTCTTCTCTTGTATTTTTGTTTCATGCTCTGTGTCCTCATTCAACGTATATTTACTTATCTAAGTCTGAGCAGTTATGTTGCTCAGTTGATCAAAATATATCAAGAAATCACAGAGAATATTCTGATAAAATGATTTTTATGTTATGAAAGTATCTTCCAAGTTTTTTGTTTGTATATACATATTTTCAAATGGCACATGTATTCACTGAAAGGTGGGATGAGAATGAGAAGTCACGGTACTTCTGCATTATAACAGTAATTTTTTTGCAGAAATAAAACTTACCACTTGCATCCAGGAAAACAGGTAACAGATGTACTGCTTAACAAATTTATAGGTACTACTTAGAGAAGAGAAAGTATACCTGATTACTTGTAAGAGTAATCCCAACAGAGAGCTAGAAAAGTTATCTACCAAACAACCTTATATGGTAATGTGTATATACAGCTACACTATCAGTATTCATTTTTTGTTTGTATTGTACATGTTCAGCTTCACAGGTATCTTCCAATCTCAAAAATCATAAGGAAACCCTTAAGCAACAAAAATTTCACCAATACTGTTTAGTTGTACTAGATGGGAAAAACTCTAGAAAACTCCTTGTTAGCAAACAAAAATCCATTATCTGTTAGCAAAATAGGGTCTATGGCACAGAGACGTAACTACTGCTAATCCTTTTGTGTTGGTCCTCCATTCAGCACAGGTTAAGCTTGAAACGCTACTGTAAGTTCTTCAGCAGAAAAACCACATCCTTTTTGTGCAAATAGTCATGACACAATGGATACATACTAGTAGAGGTGAGAGAATGTAGTTATGAAGAATTAATTAATCAATTAGTTGATTTTATTCTGACTACATTTTTGCTAGTAGTGATTGCATGCTCATCTGGAATTTGCTGCATTATTTATCAGTGAAAGTTATACTTTCCAGTCTGTCTGTTAGGATACACAAACCAAAATAAAAGTTTAAGAAATGTCTCCCTCATCAGCAATTTTGTTTCTTAGGCTATTGTTAATCCATTAATTAAAAGTATATTTGCTTTCTGTATTCTGTGAATCCAAAACCTGTTTCCAGTTGTGCGCAAGAATATATGCTGGAGGGAGGAATGAGTGTGCTTAGGTTTATAGAGGACCAGGAACCATACCCATCTCCATGAGATTACAACCAGACTGTGTTGTGGATGGGGAAGCCCAGCGCAGCCCGTCTGTACTCTGGAATTCAGTAATGAAAGAAACAACAGATTGAGGCAGAGGTTACCTCAGTGGAGACTCAACTCAATTTCAGCACAACTGCAATGAAGGTCCAAATGGACCAAGAAATACCAGGCATATTTGTTGGCATGTAAGGTACCCTGAGTGAATATCTAGTTAAGGAAAATTTAAAACCAAAACAGGGTTTTACAGTCTAATGCAAAGCCAATTAAAGTCAAAAGGAAGATATCTATACAGAAATATTTGAAAACCTCATATCAGATGAAGAAACAGAAAGGTTCTGGCATTCCTAAAAATAAAACATCCACAACTTAGACCTAACTGTTGACAATAAACATGAGAGAGAAATTCCACTGAGAAACTTGATGTACAAGTTAATATGGGATGAGTGACAGAACCTTATCCAGCTCTGGAACTGAAACCTGATTCCAGTCATCAGGAAAAAAGAAAATGTTTCCATCTCACATAGCCCCAGTGATTCATAAGACAGCAAATCAGGAGCAGAAATTCAGTACAGTTCAGAACCACATTTTAGATCTTTGAGATCTGATCCAATTTTACTGTTTGTTTCACTGTCTGGGTATACTTTGTTTCTGTGCTTTAAATACTGATATTTGCATTTTGTGTTTGTGGATAGTTTTCAAATTGTTACTATGTTACTTTTTTTGTTTTGTTTTGTTTTTTGTACAACAGGTATTTTTTTTTTTTCCCTAAGGTAATGGGGCTTGACAGCATGATTCTCACTTGGGGAAATTGGGCATATGTAGCTTTTAATTTCTTCTGGAGAAAGGAACAGCTAAATTAAAAGTAGCAGGATGTTTCTTACAAAAGGACAAATTTTGTACCCAGCTTGAGTTGTGGCTTAACTTGAGTAATTTTGTGGGAGAAATCACAATCCCTACTGGGCCATAATTGCCAGTGGTTCAGCACATTCCCACTGGGCAAGTCATTTTAGCTGTTTCCCTAAGCCTTAATTCCATGCATAGTAGAGTCACCATTGAGTTGCAAGAGGATTCACATAAGAAGAAAGGTCACAGTCATTCCAATGAGAATGCTTTTTGGGTGTATAGTTCATGATTTGGCCTTCAGACAAGAAAGATCTTTTAGGTAAAACCTTGATGAAAATCTGGGTTTGATTCCAGGATATCTTATAACCTCTTGAGTGGCTGTTATTAAGTCTCCTTATTTCCCTGTGTCTCAGCTAACCATCAGCAATACTTCCTTCTCTCATAGAAATGTTCAGAAGAGTTCATTAATATTTGTGAAGTATTTAAATGCAGCACTTACTGAAGTAGAAATAATTCAGAGCTGGGCACCTGGATGCACACTATTATTCCCAGCACAAAATGAAACAAAATAAATCCCAAATCGATTCAGAGCATAGAGGAAATATTCTTCCATGTTCCCCAGATGGCTGAAAATCTTAGTGTATACAAAATATCAATAAGACAAGCAATAGTGCTTGAAGCAGAAACTTTGACACTGTGCCTCAACTTAACTAGAACCATCTGCTCATGCATGAACAATAATAAAAGACTTGAGAAACCACAAAGCAGAGCTTATACACAAACCCAGGTGATATCAGTAGAGTTAACTTTGTTGCAAAGAGAAGAGAACAAGTTTATCAGACATACTCAAGCACAGGCAAACAGAGCCAATTAAAAACATGCTCAACATATCTGACCCTGTAATTAATCGCAATAGCTTACTGAAGTAACAATTAACTATAGTAAAAATGGTAGACAAAAACAAGCAATTTCCTGGGAGACAAAATACACTATCTGGGAAACTATACTTACGAATTTCATCATTTGTACCTGCAACTGATACCTCATAAGATAAAGTTCCTGGTATATAGCAGAGTAAATATGGCTGGCCCAATTATCTGTCTGGACTAAAAGCCCTTTGAAACTTGGGTTTACAGTCAATTTGAAAAGATGCACAGTATTTGCAAAGTATTACCAGAGGTAAAAACATGAGATTTGAATTTTAATATAATGTTCAAAATTTTGAAGTGTTTATTAATATTTTTCCTTAGATCATATTCAGTGTTTTAAATCTTCAATATTGAATTTACAAAGAAAAAATATGTGTGGAGGTGATGGAGCAGTCAATGAATATAACAAAAAAAGTGTTTTAAGTTTCAGGTGGATACTCTTGAGATGTAAGTGGCAAGCGGGCTTGAATGAAATGAATACAGAATCTGAATCACATACAATTTACCTCAAGATTCAAGCAATATTGTCACCGTTCTCTGGTACATTTGATTTCAAGTAATATGTTTTATATTTCATTATTCTATCACACTAGAACAGTTACTCTACAATTAATAAGACCTGATTACTTTCTCTAATGAGTCATTGTTTACCATTGTAGACTATTAGTTTAGCTTAGGGTCTTGAGCCTAAAAGCACAATTTTTGCAAAACACTTAAGGCAATCGTAAGTCCATAGAAGCCTTCTGTATAACCTATTTTACTGACAAACAATTACATTTTAGATTGAAGAGGTGAAATGATTAAGAATATTTGACTTAGTTGCCATGACAGCATGCATTTTTCATCAGGCAGAGTGTAATTACTACAATTTCAATGATGTAAAATCAAGAAAGATGATAACAAACAGCAGAACCATGGAGATATTGCCATTGCAACCAGGTTGCCATGGCAACAGTGATAATAATCTCAGTGATAGATGTTTTCTCTTGCTCTTTCCATTTTGTACGGTTATAACATTCAGAGCCAGTTTTTACCACAGCTTTTTATAGTTTATTAGACTGTCAAAATAGTTTATGAGATGTTGTTGCAAAGGAAATGACTGAGTTCCACAGCCTAATAAAAATGCCAAATACTCTGTTTACATACTGCTCCAGCATTTAACAAACATTAAAAAATTGTATGAAAAATGATTTGATATTGTATCTGTATTAATCAATTTGCAAGGCATAAGCTCTGTCACTGAAGGTCAAATGAATACCTTCCAAGCATTACTTTTAGAGAGCTCTTTTAAAGTTTATTCTTGACACTGTGCTGCCAACTCCTTTTACCTGATCTGTTGCAAAACATATGGTTCACAGGAAATACTTCATAACAGTTGTAGATAGCTAGCTAGAAAAATAGTGTTCATGATTTAAACAATGTAAAAACATTTAACAACACAGAATCAAAAAAAGTAGTCAATGCAGATTAATTAATATTTTATTTACCAGAAGTCTACCATAGACACAAAAGATGGTACATCAAATTCTGAAATAATGCTGCACGCTTTACTTATATATGAATGTACATACACATATGCACAATCTATTGTATGCATATGCTATTTCATGTAGTGTTTTTGTAGCATGAAGCCAGAAGCCAGAATAAATGTCTTCACAATATTATTTCCTATGATATAGAAGTAGGCACTACTTAGTAGAAGAAACATTGAGATTTACTTCTGAAGCAGAAATAAACTCTATTTTTTATCATTTTAAAGATTGAATTTCTAAATCTGGAACAATAACTCTCTGGAGAGCAATGTAATTTTAATGGGGATTTTTAGAATTGTTTGCAAAGGAAATATTTAAATAAATTCCTCTTTTTCTTGTTGTCCCTATCTTTTTCTCCCTAAGCTCAGCAACAGTCACCATCTATGTTAAAAAAATAATAGACATACTCTGAGATACAAACACATTTAAAATATGAATATTGATTACAAAAAAATGTTATTGTTTTTCATTGGTGTTACACCAGATTAATTTGCTTCACTGAAAGAATTGCTAGAGCTACAGCTTTTCCCACCATCCAGTTTGGACAGCATTTGTTCAGCACTGAGACCTTTGGTAGAGAACAAAATCCAGAGAAAGGAAGGGAGGGACTCTTGAAATGTCATGGTTAAGCAGATGGGTAATGGGGAAGGAAGACTGAGAAAGAACATGAATGATTATGCAGTGCTTTGTATGCAGATTTAAGGACCATCATGGTAGACTACTGCTGCAATATCAAGACACTCACTGGTGACTTATGGCATCAGTTTCAGTCACATTGCTCCCCAAAACAACTGTGTCAAACAGCACAGCTCCTTCTTGGACTTAACTCTGCTTATCCCACAACACATAGATGTAAATGCACATACTATATTTCCTCCATGCAAGTGAATAATTTTCCAGTTTAAAGAGCTGTTAACAGACTTTCCCTAGAGTTTTTCTTAAGCATTGTAGACAACTGTATCCCACAGCTAACAGTTACTGTTCAGTCTTTGTTGTCTTTATTGAAAAGAGGATAAAATAAAGCAAAATACTGAATAAAACCACACCTTTAATTTGTTAATAGAGTACTACTAAGTGCTACTAGCAGCTTATTCCTTTATTGTTTATACTTTTTGGTAAACCAGGAGTTTTAAAATTTTAACTCATGCTTAGGAAAAATATAAATTAATGGTTATCTATCTTTCCCCAAATAACTAAGAATTTAAATGTATATGGCTCATTACTGTTAATGGATAGTATATGTTTACATTGTCTGTGTTGCTTGGAAATTTTTCTTTGTTGTATATATTAAATATGTATACAGTGTGTATGTGTGCGTGAGAGAGAGGAAGAGAAGGATGTCTGGTCTCTGAGAAGATCCACTGTAAATGCTGACAAATGATATGCAGTAGCAGAGATTACTTAACCATAGACAAAATCGGAGATGTTTTAAGGCCTAATGGCTTTGTTGATGTCACAGACCTCTTCCTAACAGTACATTTAATAAAATTCCTTTAGCTTATTTTTTTCAGATTCTAAGAGTGAAGAATTTTATTTATTTATTTATTTATTTTAACTTCAAAATGTCATGTGCTGTGAGAACTGATTCCAGGTATTCAAATGTAATTTCCATCTCTTAATTTTACATTACTACTCTTAATTATGTTTCCTTACAATTAAAAAAAAAAAAAAAAAGTATTTTAAGTCTTCCTGATAAGAAACTAATACTTGTAGTTGCATGCTCAATTTTGTTCACATTTTAGCTAAACTATATGTAGTTATAGACACTGTCAGTTTAGTAGAAACATGTTTCTCCTTCAATGTCCTTTTGCTTTATATTCTTAGTCATACTATGTATAAGGTCTAAAAAAGACATAACTGAAAGAAATTAGAGGAAAAAAGAGTCTGATAAAAGGAGTCAGAGGAAAAATTTCTTGAAGCTACTTTTTTTTTTTTTTTTTTTTCTTCTTTCTAAATTATTATTATTATTAAAAACTGAGCAGTTTTCAGTAGGGTGACATCTCTTTAAATATGCTTTTCTTCCCAAGATACCCATCCTTCCAGCCAACTCAACATTTCTGTTGCTGTTCTTTAAAAGTCTTTCCAGATTTTCAATATGTTTATTTGATAATGTCCAGGAAAAGAAACAAAAACAAAACCAACCACACAAACAACAACAACAACAACAACAAAAAACACCATGTAATGACGACATAGGAGCTGCAGAGATACCGTTACTTATCTTCTTCACCATATCATGTCTTTGTGCATGCAGCCTAAAATAAGTGTATTGCCCTTTTTCTGGCAGCTGTTGCACATTGCAAATTGATGAATATTTTGTTGTCCACAGTTAATCCCAAGTGTTTCTTGAACCATTATTACTTCCCAGGTTTGTCTCCTTCATCGGATTAACATCTTTTCATTATGTCTGCCAAATATTATTATAGATTATGCCAAATTTTTTTTTTTCCTTCTGTTTATACAGTTACAGAGCACAGGCCTTTTCATTTATTTCTCTTTGGCCTCAGAGGTGTTTAAACTTCTTCCAGTCTTTGAATTTCACTAATAGTCCTGACTACTAATGACTTAACAAAAATTATAAATAACTTCCACTGACCATCAATCCTGCTTGCTCTGCACTAGACTTTCTCCAACTCAGTGCATTCCATTTATCATTACTTTGTGCTTATTTTTTGTTCTCTTTTCAGATCTCAGATCAGTCTTTCTTTTCCAGTTTAACTAAATTCTCAGTTCTTATGTGTATAGGTACAAATACACAAATACAAATGCAATAGGAAGGAGGGAGGGAGGGAGGGAGGGAGGAAAAATTCATATGGAAAGCCATATGTTTGAGATCAGCCTAGTTTTTAAGGTATGTTTACTTATGCAACAGTACTGTGGTGGAGATTCTCATATCTGCCAGTTGGATTATACTTAAAATTTCCACTAATTGCAATGGACATTATTTCCAGACTTCAAAGGTCCATCCCTATTTTCTGACATGGCATTCAGCACTGCCTACCATTCTACAGACAGCTTCTTTTAATTGATGTCCTTGGAAATTTTAAATGGTGAAGGAACCTTTTGCTGGTTTTCCATGACACATGAATTGAACTAATGTGAATAAGTAGAAGGAAATTTAAATACAGAAAAAGAAATCACAGCTTTGTTACTTTATATTGCGCACTTAATTATAAATCCAGAAACATTCTGTAAGCTCTATGAGTTTCTGATTGCAGGGATAATAAATTGGATTGGTGTCCTACACAAGAAGATGTAAGAAATTTACCAAGATTTACCATTCTGCAAAGGAATGTGTTAACCCTCTCCCCCCATCCCTCAGTTTTCAGTGCTGATTGTCAGTTTTAGAGTAGAAACAATTCCTTTCACTGTCTAAACACAAGCTGCTTTTATGGGATTATCACTTCCAGCTTCCCTTGAGAAGGAGGTGAATCAGAAACACTGTCTCAAGAAGCAGTCCCCTTCTGAAAAGGTAGCATAAGCTACTAAAAAAGACATGCATCCACACCAAATTGTGATAGAAATGTGAAAGTCTACACTTGTCTCTGAGCTGCTAATGCCCTGGGAGGCTAAGTCTTTGCTTGTGATAGCACTTTCAGAAGTGTTGATGTCATTTTACAGAATATTTTCCTCCTACACAACATTGTGAAGGAGAGAAGCTGTTTCGTCCAGGGCAGTAAGTGATCCATTGGACTTGGTTCCATGCTGACAACTGATAAACTTTGAGGCATTTTAGTCTGTTGGCTGTGTGCCAACACCTTCCACTGTCTAAACGCCAGACACATCTGCATATGAGTGGGTATGTAATAAAAACATGAGTTGCAGTAATAGAGTAAGATAGTGTTGCTAAAAAGCTTATAATGGAATTTCTTTTTAGAGAGAATTTAATCAATAATTAAAGTTCCCACCTGTCCACTGTCCCTCCTCTTAATTATACCTGATGTCTCTTGTCCTACAAAATGCTGATATATGGAGCCATTGCTTGTCCCTTAATTTGAAGATTAATTAATTGTTGCCATTGTGTGCAATCTCATTAGTAACGTTGTAGAAAAAAAATCATCATAACTAAGTATGGATAGGAATTCTAAAATACTAGAGATGAATTTCTCAGTGGATGTTGAGCACAGCATTATTCAGCAAAGCATTGTTGATATCACCCACTACATTAAAAATACTTTGAAAAATATGCAAACCAAATACATACAGAAACAAGGATCCAATATGATGTAATGTGTTTCAAAACCTGAACAGATGCTTTTATATCATTTTCCTAGATTAAATTCTTCTTGCTTGTCTTTTCCTGCACCACTTAAAACATACTAAGGGTGAATGTTGGCATGAATGATATAAAGACCTTGTGATGACCCTCTGCACCTGAGAGAATTTTCTACCAAACAATATTTGGATGATTTTTAAAACAGATGTGCAAGCCTTAAAACCCTCATCCGAATTGCCTGAGATAGAGAAGAAAAATGAATTAAAATATAGATTGAAAATGTCTTTTGATATTAAAAATCATTTTCTGAGGAACATTTTAGAGCAATTTTCTGTCTTATGCATTTTATCTTGCCACTTTTCCCATTGACTATTATTTCCCTTGCTCTCATGTGGCTATAACCTGAATAACATTTTGGAAGATATTAAGCCATGCAAGAGTAAGAAAGAGCTCCAGGAAACTACAGCAGCATAGTCTGCCTCTCTTTCTACTTTAAATTTACATGGCCATGGTATTTAATTTGCAGGGATCTTAGCTCAAATTTCTTCCTCCAACTTATACAAACTTTCTATGCTTCCCATCCGGTAACCTCTATAAAATCCTGCATACCACTGCTAGTTGCCAGCATTTTTCCAGACACCCTGTCTTTACTTGTTAATGTTTTTGTATTTTATTTTTTTTTCCCTTTGCCTTTCCATCAGAGAAAAGGAAATGCATTTAATGATACAGCCCACTGAAAGCCCACTGGCTTAGGATTAAATACAGTCTTTTCCCTTTTCTTATCCTAAAAACCCTGAGTACTCAATCGGATATTTTAGTTATGCTACATACACATTTTTTGTAGTGTTAAAAATCTAAATCTTAAATTCAAGCAAATTACAGTTGAACTGTTCTATTAAAATACCTCAAATTATTAAAACTGCTTGCCGTGCATTTTTATTGGTAGGTTTTAAATCTTCCATTACTGGTTTTATAAATGGTATGGCTCTTAAAAGTCTATATTGTAGCAAGATAGTTTTGCTATGATTTGCTGTGTTATTTCACTATCAGAGTTTACCTAGGAGAACATACACATTGCAAAGTCTAAATTGCTTTCATTTCAAATGATGTAAAACAGCAAAGAAAAAGCAAATGGATATCATACAGGACAGAGCAATCAACCTTTTAGTAGCACTGCATGAGCCACATTTGCATTTAGTTCAGTGACTGTTTTTCCTGTTGCAGCCATCCATACATTTAGAGATTACTTGTGAAGTGTCACAGTAGAACTTGGATGTGAGTATGCCAAGGGCACCTAGGGAGTAATTTTCAGTGATCATATACCCTTCACTCTGTCCCAACAATCTGGCTATGATATCTTGTATTCTCATCCTGGATGCTTCATTGTGAAAAAGTGAGCACTTCTGTATTTCCTGACTAGGATCTACAGTTGACTGAGCAGTCCACTCATCCCAATTTTTATAGCAAGTTTTAGAATAGGTGTACTGAGGAAAAGGAAAAAAATGAATAGCAGATGAGAAGAAAGAGGAGAAAAAAAAAAAAGGCACGCATCCTTCTGTGAGAATCATTTGCAACATATTGCATGCCACAGAAATACTATGAGTAACTGGTTGGTCATGCAAATTCTGAATTGCAGGGACACAAATTGTTATGAATCTTGCTGATCCTTGGCTATTAGTAGAAGATAAAACTTTTCTGAAGTAATTCTGAACATTTCTTCTGCCTCTGAAACACTCAAAAGTCTGTATTCATTCAATTGAATTGTATGCACTGAAGCCAAATCAAATCAGGATTTTCCTACCTTCAGGTTGCCACTGGAGAAAATGGAGTGAGATGGGTTTGTTGAACTTAATGATATGGTTTAGTGGAGGACTTGTTAGTGTTAGGGCAGAGGTTGGACTTGATGATCTTGAGGTCTCTTCCAACCTAGACAGTTCTGTGATTTTGTGATTCTGAGTATGTCAAGGAAGCAATTCAGCTCACCTCAGACTTAAACTGCCATTTTACAAGTCTTGATCTTTAGACAGGCTGTGGGATGCAACCATACGTCTTTTTTTTTTTTTTTTTTTCCCTGTCTGTAGTCTGGATGAGCACTGTTACCGAGCGAACACTTTGGTATGCACTTGCTTCCTTATTTTTTCACAACTGAAAGTCCCAGGCATTCCTTAGGTACAGATTGGTTGAAATATCTGTATTGCCTAAGCAGTCAGCTATTGAAATAGAAAGCAGAAATGTTAAAAGAAGGTCATTCATTAAAGGAGTTCTATTAGCAATGAGCCTTGCAAAACAATGTTGCATGTGCACGTTTTGATCCACAGTCGTATCTCCTTTTCCAAGTATGAAGGGTAAAGAACTGAGACATCACTATATCTTTGTCTTCTCAAAACCTGTTCATTCACACTTTATAGCTGAACTTTCTCTTTAATTCTGCTTGAACATATTGTCCACAAATATCCTAAATTATTTGACCTGAAGGATCAGCTGTCTTCAAAACTGCTAATTATTTTGTAAACACTTTTAAGTTATTTGCTTGAAGGTGGAACTATCTGACTTCAGCTTTAAAACCATTTGCTCCTGATAAATTAAAATAATGTATCTAAAGGGCCTCTTCATTAAAGCACTGGAGAGTAAAAGCTCCATTTAAGTGACATGTTTTATTCTTCCTCTCTTTTAAAGCTTCTATTTGTTGCTGATCTCTTCCCATCTCCCCCTATTTACTCTACTAAATATGGTATAGAGATAAAACCATATTCCACTCCATAGGCTTTTTCTAAGATTTCCACATGCAGCAGGAGGTAAACAGAAGATTCAGATAAAAAGAATTACAATAGAATGTTATTTATGCATTAGAATATGTTGACGAACAGGAGAACAAGTAGAATACACTTAAAAGAAATGAAAATTGAGCTCTACAAGAAATGCATGATTTCTTAAATGTTTCCACCAATCTAAATGTTGGAGATAAGCTCTCCTTTCAAAGAGAAGCAATATTTAGAAATATTTTTTTTTTCACAATAAAATAAAATAACCTATGGGAAGTGAAAAGTTATGGTGGAAAAGGAGAACTGAGTCTGTGAGACTCTACCTCAAGTGAGGTAGAGGGGAGGGGTTTATTAGACATCGGATATTAGACACTGGGTGCAGGGATCATACAGAAGCTTCAGCAACAAATATTACAGCTTCTGTAATGATGTTCGAGAGCTTTCAGGATTTTATGCAAAATACTGTCTTCTTCCCAAGGTGTTATATCTCCCCATTATGTCCTTACAATCCAGTTTGCCAAGCTAAAATGCAGTAGAAGTTATAAAACAGGATGTTCAAAAGTGAACAGCAAGAAAGAGAATGTTCATTTTACATTCTCTTACAAGTTATCTTTTATTATTGAATCTAATCCCTCAACCTGTCCCAGTTAGCTAAACCCTTTCCATGGGTTCAAGCAGGGCCTTTTGCTGACTTTCCAAGTTGCTTATAATTGTTTTCATCTGTTCTAAGCTACCCAGTACCCAGATGAAAAACTCACATTACATTTCTCATTGTGTTTGCAAAACTATGTTCAAAAAGTCCTATACAAACAGTTAATTGGCAAATGAATAGTTTCGGAAAATTTGACTTCATTAAATTTTTCTAAATATTGTCAATCATTCAATTTACAGCAAGAAAGTTCTCAGCTCCTGAAAAAAGGAACACTGATAACAGTAAAACCCACAGTCTGATGAAAACAAAACTGTTTTTCCAATAGAACAAAATAAGATTGTTTTTCTTCTAGGATGGATTATAAAGAGGTTGCTGTTGGGCTTGCTAGTTTTCAGAACATATTGAAGTGCACATATGCTTGTTTGGAAGATGAGCTTAGCTGTCTGTACCTTTTCCACTTGCCTCTACCTACTTCATTTGTCTTTGTGGAGGTGTCACTCTGTTTTCCCAAGGCTGCTCAGGACTGTTGCTTGAAGAGCCATGGTGCACACACACACATACACACACACACACATAAATATATATATATATATAAATTATAAATTTTTTAATTATTTAATTTTAATTATATATTTATATATATATTTATATATAAATATATGTATATTTATATAAATATAAATATAAATATATTTATATTTTTTATATATATATTTTTTAATTATTGTTTTTTAAAAATTTCCTAAGAAGCTAGGCAGAGTCTGGCATGGGCACCCACTTACTTCAAGATCTCCCTAGGATCCCACAATTCAGTTAAGTCAAGCTATAAAAGCTTGAAGCGATAATTCCGTTTATTTTCATCTCTGAGTTTGAAAATGTGATTATATATTCAAGGAGAAAAGACATGTCTTTTGTGTCCGACTCACAGGAATATGGCTCTTCTGAGGACATTTTCTGAAGTCTTAAGACCAGTACAGCTTTCCTCTGGTTATCTGTTGCTACATATTATATTGTGTTTTTATTGTTCCTGAAAAATTGCTTTGGCACATGGTTGGCCTGACTTCAAGGACTCCTACTGTTCATTGGGGTGGGGAAGCCAGTAGATGTATATCATTCTCTTTCCTGATTATAACAGTACATATCATAAAACCATATTAGAAGAATAAGAGAGCTCAGAATACTTTGATAAGGAATGTAACTAAGTGACTTTCTTAAATAGAGCAATAAATTTTGTTGTTTCTGCCTTACTATTTCCTGATATTTCCATTCCATTTCCTGACATGTTCACAGTGTCAAAGTCTTAATCACTGGGATGAGCCCAAACTCAAAATTTTCTCACTTTCACTTAAGCAGATATTAAACTAATAAATGGAAGGTTTGCAATGCAACAGATAAGCCAGCAAAAATACAGAAAGATGAATTAGGAAAAGTTATACAGAACTCGGTATGTCTATAGATTATAGAATAGAGTCATTAAATAAAACTACTTTTCCACAAAATAGTATTTGCCACAGAGTGAGTAATGTTTTTTCAAGTCCTTCAACATTAATGCTAATTTCAGAATATCTTACTAAATTACTATCCACCACTTAAAGAAAATTATTTTTTTTTTCAAATTAGAAGACCTTGCATGGTATCTCTAGATGAGATCACTCAAACACCAGAATATGTTTATAGAGAAATTGTTGGCTACATATAATACAGGTTTGCTCTGCCAAAAACAGAGCAAACCTGTATAATATTTTCTGTTTAAAAGTTGTAACTGGGTAATAACAGCTAGAAGTATCCACCTGGAGCTGCAATTATAAGGCAACATATAGGACTAGTACAGATACTCAGAAAATGTGAAGCAATTAATATTTAAGTAATGTCTATTGAAATTAATTATCACAGATTTAAAAAATATATATTTTTTTCATATAGATAGATTCTATGTATGAGATGAAACTTCAGAGTAAAGATTCACAATTAAAATTCAGCCACATTAAGGACCAAATTTTTTGATTTTAGCAACATCTAGAGAATTGATTCTTTAAAACATAAAGTCAATCTGCTTCATTCTATGTTTCCTTTTTCTTTTATTTAACAGAGATGAGATTTTTTTAAAGGAATCAGATATTTAATTTTGATATCTTCATGTCATTAGAAATCCTAATTCTGGAATCTAAAATTTTGTTGTGTGAATCCAGGTCTCTGTGAAGCCAATGGGGAAAAATGTCCTTATTTCCCCGAGCTTCAAATTTCACATGACGTCTTCTGCCAGGATGCAGCTTTTTAATATAAACAAGTAAATGCCTTGTTAAGTAAATGAAGGAGAATTTAACCAATTATAAAAACTCTATTGCCAGTATTAACATTTTTTTTTTTCAGTATTAGATTACATATGAGAAGCTTATTAAAAGAACATTACATTTGCAAAGTCAATTTCTGGAAAGTTGCTCTGTGCCAGGACAAGGTCTGCATAAACATATTCAGTCATAAGTAATACTACATCTCAATGCTGCATTATCTGACAAATGTTTATAACTCTTGGAATTCCAAGCCCAGTACAGTCTTGTTTTATGCAACCTATTTCTCTCTAGAGGCAATTTTAAAATCCTAAGAATTATTTAAGTACTTGCAAACTTCAATTTCTAGCCTGAGTTTAAATACTTTCCTATAGTGATGGCTATGACTCAGTTCCTTAACAACCCCCTCCCCTCCCCCAAACAAACAAACAAGCAAACAAAAAACAACATAAATTTCCTTTTCTCTCATACATGCATTACTGAAATTGCAAACAGCATGGCAAGGAGCGTGTTTTAATGGGCAGGTGCAGACTGTCTAGTAAAGTGGTACCCATGACTGGGAGGCACTTCTAGGTACTGCTATAATATAAATGAATGAATAAAGAGCAACTTGTTACAGCAACACAATTTTTCAAGATAAGAAAAATATATCTTGGACCTCAAGAACTATACTCCAATTCATACAGCTATGTGGCACATGTTTAAGGATCTTATGACTTTTTAATGACTTTCCTAGAAGTCACTAGGTACACAACAAACCTGAAGGCCTACTTACTGCATTAATTGACAAGGGTGCCATCAACATTTGCTTTTAACAGTATGATAAAGCCTTCCTCTGTGCAAAATCTCATAAGCCAGAAACTTAATCAAAGCAAGGGAACTAAACAAATACTCATTATTTTAATTTAGTTAGAAATGTCTCAAAAGCCACTAATGATAGAGTATTTACATGCCTTTTTATGCTAAAATAAATTGTTGTTGGATATTAGCTGTATTTTTCTGCCATTTACTTTTGTTAAAAATAAGGTTTCTGTGCAAAACTTAAAAACAAATTAAAATCCAGGACAGATTCAATGAGCAATTTAATTATCAATGTTCTGTTCAACTAATTGTCTCATGGAGACAGCATGCTTGGTAAAAGAAGACTGCAAACAAATAAATGAGTACACAAATAGCAGAGTAAATACACTCTACCAGTTCAGCACCTTGCCCAGACTTTTGGTGGTTAAGTCAGAATTTACTCAGAACGGATCCCTTTGCAAAACCTGTGACTCAGAATTAGGCATGAAACATATTACTGCAAGTTCTGAATGGGAAATATTTGTGTTTAAGGAATATTTCTGAAATGTTTGCAACGCTACATTTTCCAGAACAATCCAGAGGAAGAAAATAATAGCCTGAGAACTGACTTGGAAACAGGGCCTTTCACATTCAGTTCTCTTTGTATGATGTCTCTGAATGAGGATTTGAAATCCCTAAACATGGCAGGTCACTGGTCATTTATGGACACATGCTTGTGGACCCAGATCCTGGCCAGTGTGAGCAGATAAAAAACAAGCTCCAGAGTTAAGGTGTCTTTCCTGAGCCACTCTGTGCCTAATAAAATACAGAGTTTGACAAAAACTCTTTGAAGGCATTAGCAGATGGGAGCATATAAGCCATCCCTGGAACCGTTTGACCTAATTCTGCCACCAGATGAAAGAACCAAACAAAAGAACAATCTGAGATCACTGCATTGAAAGTACCAGAGAGAGATGATGTTCTCAGGGAGAACAGGAATCCTGATAAGTCCAGGAGGACCTGCACAACAGAGAAGGAATCCTTCATTTTTACAACATAAGAAGTGTTGATTTCTTAAGAGAAAAATCTCCTGAGAAAGACTTGTCACCAAACAATTTTCTGTTTGGTAGGGAAAAAAAAAAAAATAATAATAATAAGGGGGAAAAGTATCCCACCTGAATTATTTATAAAGAAAGGAAAAATTGTTAAAATGCAAGCATAAAAAAATCCAAAATTAATTATTTATTTAATTATTTTTGAGTATGCAGGAAAACATTTTCATTGATGTGCTCCAGTGGGGTGGGGTTTCTTTTGTCTTCATTCCCTTTCTTTTGTACCTAAAGAGCTTGGAAAAACATTTGGCCTCATGAATTCTCACAGGATCAGAAAGTTATTTGTCCTAGAATCCTGCAGATTAGAAGACAGACAGTCTGAGGATGCTGTGTGAGAGGAGGCAGTGATATTTCTCAGTGTCAGAGTTTATTTGTAACAAGGCAGTAGATATGATAACAGTTGTATTTATTGGGCTTTCAGGCAGAGACATAGATGTAGATAGATACAGGTAGTTATTACACTATTTTCCAACTTTTACAAAAATGGGATATATTTTATACAGCTTACATTACAAATAGAACAGAGATAGTATGGTTCATCCCCTGAAGAATTGGGACATTCATTTCAAAACACACTGAACAGGAAATTTTACATAAAGTAGCTCCAAGAGTTCAATCTCAAAGCAGCCTTGAGTGGTTTTGTTTGCTTGTTTGCACGTATTATTGGAAGGAACATTTTCATCTTCTTCTTCTTTCTTAGGCTGGCAGTCACTGACAAAGCTTCATAGAAGGGTTTGTTAGGAGGGATTTGCCTCACGGGGATGCATGCTGGTAAGAAAACAAGGGAAGAAGTGCATACAGGGTCAAACAGCACCAATCCTTCAATCCTAAAACTACAAAAAGAACTGAAACAAGTTATTTTTTGGGGTGGGGGGGGTGGGGGTGGGAAAGAAGGCAGGACACAGCATGTTCATAGGTGCTGAGAGAAGATGCTATTTGAGACCAGAAAGCTATTTCTTCTCCTGCCCCCCCCCCCCCCCCCCCCCCCCCCCCCAAGAAGTGGCTTTTCACACAACTATATTTTGAACTATAAAAATCCATACTCTTCTTACCCATAAGAATATTATTTAATCAAATCTTTACAGCAACAAACACATACATTCCTTCAGCATAATTCAAACGGACATTTTGTAATCCAAAACACTGCTGCCTGCACCCTTGAATTCAGCAGTCAGCTTTCGTGTAATTATGAAGAAAAGTGGCTGGAAACAAATTGAAAAATGTAATAACCGGTTTGCTGTCCATGATTTACATGAAGGGTACCCTGACAGCACAACAGCATTCCTAATTAGGATGATCCAAATCAAATTCCCTTGGTGGCTGGGCTCTATCTCATTGCACCCAACTGTAAGAGAGATATCTAAGAAAATCACCTCTTGTCATTTCAGAGCAGCCACAGTAAGAAACCCATATTGGGCTGGTAGTATCTCTCTGACAACCTCCCAGACTACACAAATTGTTGGTGAGCACCGTGTTAGTTCAGTCTGTCATCAACTCCCCGTTCTACCACTGTAATTCAAAAAGATGGAGTACCTGTGATCTCTTAGAGGAAAACACTACTCTAGGAAAACGACTCTCCTGGTAGATATTGCAAGCTACCATACAATCTCCCTTGTCGATAGATGTGCAATAACTGACAGGTGTTGTGGCAAGTGTGGGAGCCCTTCTGGCTCCAGTAAAACAAAGCCTCCGTACCAAAACACACACCACAAATATGGCAGTGAGGCTTGTGCTGGCATAGGGACATGGCTCAAAACCACATCAGGACTGTTTGTAAAGGCATGGGAAACAGTAACTGCACACTTCATCTCCTACCTCTGACATTTTCTCTCAAGACTGTTCATATTTTGTATTTTTTACTCCAGCTCATCTTTTTTTTTTTTTTCTTTTTTTTTATTTTTTTTTTTTTTTACAGAAAAGCAATTCACGGAAGAATTTCTGTTTAAAGAATAAAGGTTGCAAGACTGGGCCAGAGTGTTTGTTTCTGACCATGGGATTGCTAAGCACACAGAAGAACAAACACATTTGTTGACAATCATGGGCTCAGGGTATGCTCATGCCAAAGCAGTACAAAATTACCATTATTCTAGCAAAGACTTCTTTTTTTCAGGTTATTTCATATCCATATATTTGTTCATCTCTATGCAATGCAAAGTAACAGGATGACTAGCATTTGAGGAAAAATATACTATTTCCAGATCAGATACCAGCTGTCAAGTTAGATAGAGAATACCACATCAGAAATTTTACAGCCCAGTTCACAAAAATTTTATGTATCTGTAATTCAGAGTTTTGTGTGAAATAGTTGTTCAGATATGCCATGCACGGTGTGCCCAATAAGTACATGCATAAAGACCAGTCAAGGATAGTCTTGGGTTAGAGAATAGTCAAATGCATTCTGAAAGTAGAATTATATGATGGCAGAATGCTCCTTATTGCCCTAATGAAAATCTGTATGCAAATTCTAAAATGAAATTTAAATGGATTTATTTTTTTTTATTTAAAGAAAAATATGAACAGATATACATGCTCCTCTCCTCTCCTCTCCTCTCCTCTCCTCTCCTCTCCTCTCCTCTCCTCTCCTCTCCTCTCCTCTCCTCTCCTCTCCTCTCCTCTCCTCTCCTCTCCTCTCCTTCTTTTCCTTTTCTTTTCATTACATGAAATGGAACATCTGACAGAAAGGTTAATTAATTTTAAGAGTCTTAGATTTTAGGACCAGATCTTTTTCTCTTATATTGTCTCTGGGACTTTCCAGGTCAAAGACTCCCACATACAAAGCATCTCCTTTAAGCCCCAAATACAATCTAAAGAGAGTTCTTAGTTGTTTCTTAGTCAAACTGCTAAAAAAGTAGCTAGCCAAAAACTGTAATGCCAACCTTAGAAACCTGTTACTTTCCTTTTCCTTTTTTGTGTGTGTCTGTGTGAAAAGACATTCACATTATAGTATATGAGTATGCAACTAACTCTGATCCAGGAAGTTATATGTTACTTTCAGTGACCTCTGATCTTTCAATTTAGATCACAAACATATTGAACTTAGTATAACAAAAACATTTTGAATGCAGTGGACAGGAAGTAAATTAAGAATAGAAATTTTATGTTGAATGTGATCTTTTTACTATAGCTGTAACATTACACTCACAGCTACAATAAAAATGCTGTACCAAACTATTTTTTCATTTCCAAATAAAGAGTATTAATCTCATCTGAAAAATAATGATTTTAACAAAGCTGCCTTTTAAACTGTAGCATGAGCAATCAGCATTTTCAAGTTTAACAGTTCCCAGAAGCAGCCTATTTTGGAGGCAATCTTTGTAGAATAAGATCAAAAATGCAGAGATATCTTCTGAGTTCTGATAAAAGTAAGACTAGCAGATCTTGCATGTGTTGCTCACCTACCAGTTCAGCCTTGCTAAGATGAAACTGGAAAGTTGTATTCAGCTAAACTTGAAATTGACATCTCAAAAGGCCAGTCAGTTTCTTAGGCATCAACATGCCTATGTGCATTTATAATTTCAGTCACTCCAGCATGCAAATACTGGCTTGCTAGACTTGGTCTTGTATCCTTGTTACTGCTATGGGCCAGCCTTTTTCCCCCAGGAAGATTTATTTTGGCCAAACAGCCTTGAGTGTTCTCTCAGCTGCCTGGAAAAATCAACATGTCCTTCAAGTCAGTTATGCAATTAAGAAACAGCAGCACAATTGGAGAATATAGCGTGAAAGATGAAAGGAAACATATTTCTGGGGAAAAAAGAAAAAAAAAGGAAAAAAAAAGACATGCTGTTTATTGTAATATTAAGGTTGCAGATCCATAACAAAATTTTTGCCTCTTTTATTTATTTATCTGTCTATCTATCTATCTATCTATCTATTTATTTATTTTAACTGAAGCATCTAAAGATGAAAAAAAGTGAAATAAAAGGAAAATTATTAATTTATTAACTTATTCTTGGTAGAGGTAACTCAATTCACACAGTCACAATGTGATAATGGAGGCAGCTTTGTGTTCAAACCCACTGAGCACAGAGAACTGTGGGTCCAGTCCGGTAACACAAGGTTTTACATGGAAAAGGAGGCCAATAAGACTTCGGTGAGAGCATGCATGTGATTAAAGTGCTTTCCTGGAGAGCAGCCACAGTACTTAGCATCTTACAGGAGCATGCTCTTTTCTTCAGGAAGAGCATGTCAGACAGAAGCTTCTTAATGTGAATCTTAATATCAGCTGGTGTCAATTCGGAGTAGCCCCACTGATTTGTACAGGGCTCTCCTGATTTTTTACCAGCTGAGGGACTGGATCATTGCATCAGCCCATTGATGCTAAAAATCTACCCATCTCCAAGATCAGTTAATTGAATGCATAACTCTCTATTCATTTTCTCCTGTTTGTTTTTTTTTTTTTCCTTTCCTTTCCTTTCCTTTCCTTTCCTTTCCTTTCCTTTCCTTTCCTTTCCTTTCCTTTCCTTTCCTTTCCTTTCCTTTCCTTTCCTTTCCTTTCCTTTCCTTTCCTTTCCTTTCCTTTCCTTTCCTTTCCTTTCCTTTCCTTTCCTTTCCTTTCCTTTCCTTTTATTATTTTTTTTGGCAAAGTGCCCTTATTATTTTGTATCCTAAAGCATTACAGGCTTGTAAAGAGAGCAAATGGACTAGGAGATGGAAAAAGTTTGTTTGTACTTCACTCTCCATTGGCCTATTATGTTTAAATCCATTATGTAGTTTTACCTGATGCTACATTCAGAGCAACTGAATGCTGAAGTTCTTTGTACTACTGACAATTTCTTAACACAATTTAAATTTAAACCCTTTATTAGTCCAGAGAAGGCTGAGGACAAAACAATAGCAGCTCTGGAAGAGTAATTATTTTTGTTCCATTGTCTGGGATGTTAGAGCTTTTGATTAGTTACACTGTACAGTACTTAACAGCTAACCAGCCTCACCATGGTTAACAATACATGAGATTTTCCCTGTCCCAGCAGCACTCCAAGTACTCCTGAAATGTTGGCTCCGTCTTTAATCTTGTTATTCACAAATACCTCTAATTTTCTGGGGCGTGTGTGAAAACTACTGTACTGCCAGCAGCATAGAACACCATGCGGCAGGCTCTGCTGGGAAGGGATCGCTGTAAAATGGATGCATGAAGCTGTGGGTTGTAAGCCATTAAGCTTTCTCAGTACGCTTCTAATGAGCTTATGATAGCCTCACAAAATGACTGTTTTTACTGCAGCCTAGTAAATTACAGTATGTACAAATTAAATCAGTGGGACCCAATGCAAGCTGTTCCTCATCAGGTTCAACACTTCTTTTAAGAAGTGAAAAATTATGACATACTAGAACAGCTATATGTTTCAGTCATGTCATATGCTGGAAGTGTAGTGTACTTAGCTAATTTCTACAGTTATCTGTATAACACTTTTCATTGTGTCCCACAGAAACCAAGTACTTCCTCTCTTGTGCTCTTCCTTCATGCAGCTACATGTTTCAAAATCAGTTGTAATGCAAGTGAATAATAAATTTGTCTCAGTTGTGAAATATTAAATGCCAACAAAATAGATCATTGAGGTCTTGATCCTTCTCCAATGGAGGCCAGTGAGAAAATCCCAACTCATTTTTGTGATCACTTGTAACCTTCTGTATTACATTAAGACTGTTTTTCATATATTGCTTCCTTGGCTGTCATATGGCACCATTAAAAATGTTCATAGATGTTATTTCTACATCTTTACATATTGCCTCAATTCTCTTCTTACACCAGGTTTATTTTGGTGTGACCTTAGAGGATTGACTCCTGGTATTTATCACTCTAAGAAACAACACTACGAAGGAAACCTTTTGATACATTGGTGTATGTATTACATGAAAACATGTCTCTGTGTCTCCATCTCTTTCTCTGGCTGTCTTCCTACACATCTTTTAATACTATGGCATCTGAACAACATTAATTACAGTTCGGTAAACAGTCTGTACAGTTTTAAAATTGCTGTTACCTTAAGGATCTCTACTGGAACTCACTTGGCTCAGCTAAACACAGTAGAGCCATACCAATTTACCTCACCTAAAGACAACTTTGTGTATATTTTTAACTGGGAAGGTTATGGCAGCAACATGTACATTCCTCAGAAAGAGTTTTAAGGTAAGTGGTGACGTTAATACTCAATAAACCTGATGTACATTTGTTAAGATTGCACGGAAAGCATTCTGTAAGATGTCTTTTAGTACAAAGGTTGGATAATAACTACCAAAGGTCCTGTAGGGGGTGATATAGAGCAGATGTGCTGGTGGTGATTCAGAGGGGCTTTCTAAATAGTGGCCTTCAGAAGCATGCTCTAGGCCCTGGAGCTGGGGCTGTGTTTCAGTTCAGTCTCATACATGCAGGGAGGCAGATTGGCTGCATAGCTTCTCCCTGCTCCCTTCTCCAGCACCATGCTCTGGCTTTCAAGGAAGGAAATTGGGTGTTTCAGGCAGGAAGGAAATCTGACAAATTTGTTTGGGAGCCAAGGGGAGTAAATGGCAGAGGAAACAGTATTCATCCTAGATGTGCTTACTCCAGAGCCATATAAAATGCTGGTTCTCAATCACTTTTTTACATCCTATGTAGAAAAGTGTAGTATATATAAAAATGCCACTACTTTGATTTGGCAACATTTCATACATTCTCTGTACTGGTTCTTCCAGTTATACTGGTAGAAATGTCTATAGTGATCAAAAAATTCACTTCATTAAGGTCTTCAGGATTTGTTTTCTTTCTAATTCAAATTCAAGCCCAGATTTTGAGAGCTCTCAGGCTGAGGAAACAGAGTCCTGATGCTTTCAACCAAGTCACCCTTTAGCACTCCTAGATCTGCTGCTGTTTATCTGGTTAGTTGCACATGGACAGAGTGAATTTCTAATAGAAACCTCATCCTCAGAAAGTCCATATTCTGACTGAAGGTTATCAAAATCAGCCAACGTCCCCAAAGCAAAAAGAATTTTAAGAGAATTTTTTAGAGGGTTTTAAGAGAATTAATGACAATTCTGAATGATAGCATGAAGTGATCAGGTTGTGGAAGAAGATCTACATCTGCAACTTCAGGCATCTGGCAGGCAATAATAGATCCCTTTATCTACCTGAAGCCATGATATTTTGACACTCATGAATGGAACAACATATTTTCCCTTCTAGTATTCAAGCCCTCTGCTTTCCATTTTCAATCTTTACCTCAAGTGTCCAGAGTTAGAACTTACCTTTAAAAAGCTGACATATTCACACATACTTACCATTCAAGCCGCTATAAATAACATCAAGAAAAACACCAGAAGTTATTTATTCTTAAATATCCCTAAACCTACCTGAAATGAAAAGCAAAGTATCTTGGAAAGAGAGAGCAACTATACTGTGAACATTTGATTAGAGCAATACTGATTGCAGTGAAATGGAAAGATGAAATGAAAATGGCTGCTACATTGCCATGTTCCTGCAACACTCAAAATTAAAACATGCATGGAGAGCTGGAAATCTGTTAAGAAAATAATTCAATTATGTAAACAAAATAAAAACTCTACCTATTTTTATTAATATATACAAGCTGAATTAACTAGCAAAATGAAGATTAATATGGGGTGATTTTTTGAGCAGTTAGGAAAACTTGGCATAGTGTCACTTCCCCTCCCTATTGAAATGACAGTACCTTTGAGCAACTGCATTGCAGATGGCAATAGTATTTGGAGGAGCCTTCTCACATTAACACTATTAATCCATTGGAACATAACAGGTTTGTGCATTTTTCATTTGCATATTTATCTGAATACAAATAATAATACTGTCATATCAACTACCGTATGATTATTTTACAAACTTGCACAAGTACTTACACATAGACTTTCTGTACACATACCAAAAACAAGGTAGTTTGCTTTCCTTATTTTGTTATATATATATGTCTGTCTATCTGCTACTGGGTTGTGCCTGCCACTAACTGACCTCTGAGAGATGCTTTCAGCCACCACATATAACAGGATGCTATGTAATAATGAAAATCCTCCCTCCCTCCTTTCCTTCCTTCCTTCCTTCCTTCCTTCCTTCCTTCCTTCCTTCCTTCCTTCCTTCCTTCCTTCCTTCCTTCCTTCCTTCCTTCCTTCCTTCCTTCCTCCTTTCCTTCCTTCCTTCCTTCCTTCCTTCCTTCCTTCCTTCCTTCCTTCCTTCCTTCCTTCCTTCCTTCCTTCCTTCCTTCCTTCCTTCCTCCTTTCCTTCCTTCCTTCCTTCCTTCCTTCCTTCCTTCCTTCCTTCCTTCCTTCCTTCCTTCCTTCCTTCCTTCCTTCCTTCCTTCCTTCCTTCCTTTCTTCTTTCCTCCCTCCCTCCCTCCCTCCCTCTATGGATAACTGCTTTAAAACCTGGCATCATAAACCATGCATATGTGATACATCAGAGATGATTAGTACAGACAGGAGATCGGAAAACCATGAAGTACTTTTGAAACTCTGATAGGAAGTGACTCTTCCTGGTTGTTGATTTATTGATGCTGACAACTTTTTTTTTTTTCCTTCATTTTTAAAAAGCTGAAAGTACCTGGGTACTTTGAAAGTTACTGAAGCCAAGTAAATAATGAAAAAAAAAAAATCAACACAACCCTCTGTAGGATTGAATGTCCCTGAATGTCCCTGCTCCTGAAAGAAACTGTATGTGTAGCTTAAAAAAAAAAAAGGGGGGGGGGGGGAGAGGGAAATGAAAGAAAAGAAAAAATAAAAAGTAAAAGAAAGAAAAGGTTAAAAATGAAAGGCTTTCAGAGCTGCTTCTTTACAAGCATCCAATATAATTTTCTGATGCTGACAAAGATCCAGCCCAGAAGCTATTTTGTTTCTTTAGAACCAGAGCCAGTATTATTCAACCTCTGTCAAGTCAAGGTCTGGGAATAACACCACCTTTTCAAAAGATGTCTTCCAATAGCCATACACCAATAAACTGACTAATGAGGGCATTTGACTTGAAAGTGACTGAACACATGGAGTAGTAATTTTAAAGGTGAAAGTTTCTTAGATATTTTCTTTTAAAGGGCATAAGTTAATTGCTTTTTTTTTTTTTTTTTTTTTTTTAACTAGCCCTTTAAAAATCACTTTCAGACCTGTTTTAAGTCCTCTCAACACACAGAAAGATGCAACTAATGTATTAGTGGATTGTGAAAGCTGCCAAGAAATATGAAAACTTCCATAGTCTCAGTTTACTTCTAGAACCACGTGCATAAGTGCATTCATCATAACAACAAAGACAAAAAACTCATGTTGTTTTGACCTATAGAAAAGGCTATAATGTTATAAAGAAAAAATAAAATCAAATAAAATGGACCCCCAAGCCTTCATATTATTTAAGAAAGCATATGATTTTTGAACATTTAAACTTGTACATAGACAGAAATACTGAGAAGCGTACACATTTTCAAAGGGACTCGTTTTTGCTTCACATTGGTGACTACACATGCCTTCCCTGTTTCACCTTTGGTGGCCTTGGATCCTTGGACTATTGACTACATCAGTAAACCAGTTTCCACACTAGGACAAAATATTGCTAAATTTTTAGAACCCGTAGCACTGTTTTGGCCTTGGTCAACTAAGAAGTACCTCAAATGCTTCTCAGACACATTCTAGGAGTTAGGGATAGCTTGCATGCACCTTGCTAAAGATTGCAAAGATTTGCTCAGTGCAGAGCTATAAGAGTGTACCAATAGCAGTATATGGTCTGTCCAGGTTTCTGTGAAAGTTTTTAGAAGACTTTTCTAAAGATAATAAACATTTCTGTTTTTTTTTTTTTTTTTTTTTTTTTTTTTTTTGTGTGTGTGTGTGTTGATGTGTCTGATTAAAAAGTCCAGATGTTTAGCATAGCCAAGGGACCTAGCTAAGGCTTTGTTTACTCAAGCTTGTAAATATTCGGTAAGTATTTAGTGTCCTATAGATGGACTCTATGGACAGTAGCAGCAAAGGTCTACAGGTCTCCCGATTTTTCCAAAATATTTTACCTGATGATGAAAGCCAAGATAAATTTATGGTGTATTTTCTACCTCGCTGCTAAAGAATCCAGAAAAAATTCCATTGAAATCAGTGGCTGAATTCCAGTTGTCTCCACTGGGCTGATGATTTTGTGCATACAGCCAAAGCTGCTTAGAGAGCCAGATTCTCAGCTGGTGTCCATTGACTTTCATGGAGATAAGCCAGGTTGCATCAGCTGGGGATTTTGCCAGAGATGTTGACAAAAAGGCACAGATGAAAAGAGTCAGCTATGTGAGGTTTACAATTAACTTGGCACATTTGAAAGTACCCAAAACACCACTACAAGGGATACAGTTACTGTAAAGTACAGCAGGGCAAGAAAGTAATTCAGAAGATGAATGTTTCTAACCCTCTTAAAAGGCATAGTGATAAGACAGGCTGATATTTTCCCACATAGAAGCTGTGGCCAGGATGACTTAGTTCCATCTTATAAGGATGTCTTCAAATTGTCCCCTTTCTTTGTGCTTTTATATTAATATACCTAGCAGCCAAACCAAGAAAGCCACACACTGCTTGAAGCAAACCAAAAGCAGTGTTCTTAACAGCACACTACTACCACTTCAGTGATATGTACTTCACATCTCGAACCGCATCTAATCCGCTGGGTAGCAACATAGGGCTCTGGGGCTCCTTGCTCGTCTTTATGCCCAAAAGCATCAGCTGCAAAGCTCCCACATCCACTATTTCTTTGTACTTGGTGTAAAGAAGGAAGCCTCAAAAGGAAGAACAAAAAAAATATAGACGTAGTATGTAATAGGTATGCAAGAGAACAGTTAATGCAGGTTTAAATCATCTGCCTTCATCCCTGCTCTGGTTCCTTACTGGGGTTTCTTGTAACACTGCAAAGCATACTGTTGTGAGACCTAATCTTCCAGCTCTTCTGTATCAACTACATACTCATTTGCTTCCAAAATACCTCCTATACAAAACATATCAATGAATATCTGAACAGATCTGATAGTCTGCAATAAATTATATCCAGAAAAATAAAACTACAGTTTTGAGGGGAAAAAAAAAAAAAAAAAAAGATTAAATGAGAAAGTAAGTACAAAGTGCACAAGGATTTTATGTTGGAGGTGTGTATGAACCTGACAATGGAATAAAAAAAATCCCAGACTATGGGCATACAAATCCTATTCAAATGAAGATAAATTGAAACTTGCACAGTACATAAAAAGTCATACTACAGAGCATACAACAGCCTACATGTTAGGATTGGGAAGAGAACTTCTCTGAATGTAAAAACTGACAGAGGCATAATTTCTAGAAGTTTCTAGTAAGACACCTGATACTGACAACTCTTGCCAGTACAATACTGGAGAGAATGGATATTGGTCTGTTCCACTATGGTATGCGCTTTATCTTGAGGATTTTAATGTAAATAAAAATATATGCTTGCATTGCCTTGTTTTTATCAGTGAAAATATGGTTGCTAATAATCTAACAAGTTAATATACTGCTGCATTTATTTCTGCGTATTTAATGAAACAAATCTTTGAAATTATCCTTCAGTGCAAACAGAGAGGAAAGACTTGCAAGTATCATGCCATGTGATCCATGGAATAGGGCTGAGTCCTCACTTTTTCCTCTCATTATATGCCTGTTCCTGCTTATGAATTAAGTGGAGTTCCTGCTGTAAACAAAAAGTAGCTATGTATAAGTGTATTGTGCATCTGCTACAAATTAGAGTTGGAGACAGAGTAGTCATGTTAAAAGTACAAAAACTGCTTTATCATGTTGAAGGTCCAAGAACATCACAGAGCTGTATTGGTACTAACTCTAAAGCCTTCCCGCTCCCTTCATGCCCTCTGTGCTATGATATGCTACTTACACTTTAACAGAGGTTTTTCACTGAAATGTTCCCGTCTGTGTCTGCTCTTCCCAAAATTGCAATTAAGCTAAGTTATTATGAACTATATCACACAAAATCAATCTGCTGCTTCTCGCCTCCAGACAGCCAAAGAAAGAATAAGAAGCCAGAAACATTTATTTGAAGTGTACCCTCAGGTCATGGTTTGGGATCATTCTTGAACTCAGCACCCTGTAAGCAATTCAACACCTCTGAAATCCTGTCTTCATCATTTTATGCAGCCAAAATGTAGATCCATGTGCTTGGCTTAATTTAAAGACACGTGTTTTTCAAGGTCACATCAGCAGTCAGTGATAGAATATGTCAGAACTGAGGAAAGTAGCAATCTTGATATCGGAGACTGTAAATTGGCTTATAGTGTATTTTTTTTTTTTATCTTCTTTTAAATTTGTTTTTGGTCTGTGTGTGCTCTATCTCAGAAGATACTTGTGTAAATAGCTGCAATGGCTTGAACAGATTAAATATGCTCTGTATGTAATATTTTCAATTGATCCACTACCACGCCTGGTTCAGCTTAACTTTAGTTATCAACTTTCTCAATTATATTGTTTGTTTAATTTGAAAATCAATTTGTATATATGTAAGTATTTATATATAAAGTGAATATCAAAGCTCAACTGAAGGCAGTGTGACTCCCCGAAAAACATCGGTCTTCATTACTAGCAGTTGTCTTTGAAAACATGCTGTTCTGAGTCTTAGATTGACAATAAGCAGCCATCTACAATCAAAACTTGAAGAATAAACAGAAAAATGGATGCTTCCAAACCTTTTTCTCTGATTTATTATTATTTTATTACTGTTGAATAATTTCAACAGTAGTTTAAATACTTTGTGGAATTACCAAGTTCATTTGTTCATTATAGAACAAATCATCTTGAGTGCAATCACACAGCATGCACAAGACAACCAACCAGTGGATCAGATCCAGCCAGCATAGGTTCATCAAAGGCAAGCCTTGCCTGACCAACCTCATCTCCTTCTATGGCCAGGTAACCTGGCTGGTGGTAGAGGGAAAGACTGTTGGCGTAGTCTACCTAGACTTCACAAAGCCTTTGACACAATCTCCTGTAGAAGCTGTCAGCCCATGACTTTCACAAGTACACTTTTTTCTGGATTAAAAACTGTCTGGATGACCAGGCTCAGAGAGTAGTGGTGAACGGAATTAAATCCAGCTGGAAACCAGTTACCAGTGGTGTTCTCCAGGGGTTTGTGTTGGGGCCCATCTTCTTTAATATCTATATTCATGATTTGGATGAAAGAATTGAGTGCACCCTCAGTAAATTTGCAGATGACACCAAGTTGAGTGTCAATCTGCTGAAGGGTAGGAACGCCCTTTAGAAGGATCTAGACAGGCTGGATCAATGGGCAGAGACCAATAGAATGAGGTTCAACAGGGCTAAATGCTGGGTCCTGCACTTTGGCCATAACAACCCCATACAAGCTTGGGGCAGAGTGGTTTTAAAGCTGTGCAGAGGAAAAAGATCTGGGGCTGTTGGTTGATGCTCACCTGAACATGATCTGGCAGTGTGCCCAGGTGGCCAAGAAGACGAATGGCATCTGGGCTTGCATCAGGAATAGTGTAGCCAGTAGGACCAGGGAGGTGATCACCCCTTTCTATTCTGCTCTGGTGAGGCTGCAGTTTTGTGCTCCTCACTACAAAAAGGACATTGAGGCCCTGGGGCATGTCCAGAGCCAGAGAAGGGCTACAAAGCTGGTGAAGGGTCTGGAACACAAGTCTTATGAGGAGCGGCTGAAGGAACTGGGGTTGTTTAGTCTGGAGAAGAGGAGGGTCAGGGGAGACCTTATTGCTCTCTACAACTACCTGAAAGGAAGTTGTGGGGAGCTTGAGGTCAGCCTCTTCTTGTAGATAACTAGTGATAAGACTAGAAGATATGGCCTCAAGTTGTGCCAGTGGAGGTTCAAGTTGGAAATTAGGAGACATTTATTCTCAGAAATGGTAGTCAGGCATTGGAACTGTTTGCCCAGGGAAGTGGTGATGGAGTCATCATCCCTAGGGGTGTTTAAGGAAAGGTTGAATGTGGTACTTAGTGACATGGCTTAGTGGGTAATATTGGTGGTAGGGGAAAGGTTGGACAAGATACCTTTTCCAACCTTAATGATTCTATGATTCTAAGTCACCAATAGGCCATAATACTTGTGAACATTCTTAGTTATAAGCAGGAAAACAGTCCTTCTTAGCTGCATTTAAGTGAAAACCTACCCATCTCAGAAACCCCCACCTTCCAACCCCCCCCCCCTTTTTTTTTTTTTTTTTTTTTTTTATAACTGCAAGACAGTGCTTTGTAATGGTCAAAATACTGGGCTAAAAAGCAGGAATAACTAACTTTTCTGCTTTGAAATTAATTCTTTCCTTTAGGAAAACAGATAGCCACTTTATAAAATTTCCCTATATCTGATTGTAATTTAATGTTGATTTCTCAGCAGTGTAATTCCATTCACTTCTGTAGAAGGCTCCATAATATATGCGAGCATAAATGAAAATACTATCAGTTTCCTCATTTTCAAGATGGAAATCATAATTATTCTCCCTTTGGGTAATGTAAGGATTAATTAGTATTAGTCAGTGCTCAAGAAGTGTTTCAAAAAAATATATAGTGTTAACTATGAAAACTAAACTGTTATTACTTGCGTGATGAAAGTTCACGCTGAATTGCAAAAAAAAAGGTTTCTAAGCTCGATCAACATAGCAGAAATTTGAGAAGGATGAGGCCTAAGTTCTTGGTAATTGAGATTTACAACCTTGTGATATTTTGTAACCTTGAAAAAATATTAATTATAATAATTCATACTTTACATCATACTTATTCTTTCTTCCTCTTCCAGGAGTTAATAATCAATCTTTTTAAAATTTGAAATGCACCTCCTCTTTCTGAATTCAAAGGCAGTTTTTTATTCTATTCTGGCAAAGTAGAGAGGCCTAAAATTGTGAATTATTAATGCATGCATCCATTTTAAAGTCTCTTTAGAAAAAAGATAAAAGAGACCTTGTTGTAAATGACAATTAGATCTACCATCTATGTAAGATCATAATATTATCAAGTGGTAACAATCTTATAGAGGAAAAATAAAATAATTAACAATTTTGAAAAGAAATAGTTAAAATAGACTCAGTTGTTATGAAGGAATTTATTAAGTTCCTTTAAAGGAATAATGGCCTGTCTACATAAATTTGAAGCTGGGAGTGATTTGAGACTATGAAAACCCATCACGATGACACACACAAAATATTGTTAATAAGGGTTTTTACTCTGAGGGCTCTTTAAAATGATTTTAAACCTGAGTATTCCAATTTAATATAAATTTTACATACTGCAAGTAAATATTAGAGTACTGAAGGATGAGACACAACAAACATGGTAGTGTTCAACCAAGATTGTAAACATGTCATAAACACCTGCAAATTACCTTTTATACTGCTCAGAATTAAACTCAGCCCCATACACATCTTTCATCTGCCCACTTTAACTTTTTCCTGATTTAAACTAATTAGAGAAGCAATATGCAACTGTGCATGAGGAATATGGCAGAAAAAAAAAAATCATATTTTTAATTTAAAGCCTCTTAGGAATCAGATAAACAGATACCTTTGTGTAAAGACTGGAAAGTATAGGATATGTTTGTAAAAAAAATCCAGTTCTGATATGCTCCTTTTTGTCATATATCTTATATATTTATGAAAGTCACCTCTTTCTTGTGTTATCAAATTGCAGCTTTTAAAGAAAGAAACAAACAGAATGTTGATATTGTTTGGACCAATACAGAAAATCTGCATTCAATATTCTGGCTTTTGTCTGGCTAAGTGACAAACGGAAATAAGGTCAATGACATTTTTTCAAGTCTGCCCTTATGAAACATACCACTGCAGCAATCTTGGAAAGACAGGCTTTATAATGGTGAGGATTTTGCATACATCTCAGGAAGATTTGGAACCATAAATGGATCCCAAGCCAGAAGCCACATGCTGAGCTACATCCTTTAAAGTTCCCAAGTTATGAGCAATCCACTGCATGTGGGTGGAGAGCTATAAATGCCGATAAATGCTGAATCTTTTCCTAGTTTATGTATCACCGAAAGAATCTAGAGCACATCTATACAGTATTGTTTATTTCTCAGCTGAACGAAGCTAGAAAAGAGTGGACTTTATAGCACTTAAACTGTTTTGCATATCAATCATCCCAGTCATATTTAATGCATATTTTTGTAGCAATTTTTAATTTTCTAAATTCCTGCAGATTTTTATATGCTTAATTTCTAAGGTACGTTTTAGACAAATTGGCTTAAATTTTGCAGATGTTCCTACAACAATATGATATTGATGCATAAACATTTCATGTATAAATAAAATTGGTCTATATTGAAGGGAATTAAAGTCAGATTGGGATAGTCTTCTTTTAGATACACCAATAACTTTGGTTACTAATGTGGTGTGAACACATAATACTTCACTGACAATGAAAAGATGCACAAAACCAGTTGCTGTTTGAAGGTTGAATCTTGATCCAGCTCATACACAAAAAAAATCTGTTTGTTTTATTTTTACCAATAAGAAAAGAATAAACAATGCTGCTAATACTGTGCAGCACCATGCACAACCAAACATCTTTTCCAGCACTGTAGGAACAGACTTGCAGGAGACAGATTCATGAAAGAAAATACAAAAATTCTATCAGCATTTAGAAAATTGAATGTGGTTGATGACCCAGATTAAGATAAACACAGGCTTTGCATTTTTTATGCTGATTACATAGAGTGTTTCTGTTACAAAACCCACCTACATTTAAAACCAAATATATATGATAAAAAACTCTGATACTCCTTTTTTAATCTACTTTTTTTTTTTTTTTCTTTCTTTCTAGGAAGTGTTTAAATGAAAACAAAGCATTTTAATTTCAAAATGTTATCCTAGAGCCTCATGAGGAAAACAATTCACAAGTCAAATATTCTTATTTTCTTCCATGGCCAAGTTCATCAGCTGGACTATATCTCCCATGAGCCACTTTTTTAGGTTGTGAATGGAACAGTGTATGCATCAGAACTAGTGGCTACAAGCTACCCACAACCATGAAAATCAAGCACCCTGAAGTGTTTCATTTGAGAGAAATCTTAAATCTCAGCATCTCAGGTATACAACAGTATGGCCATGGGGATTATTTTTATTTTTTATTTTTTTTCTGTTAGAATCTAGGTCTGTATATTTGTAGTAGCAAACTGTGTTGATATTTTGGAAGCTATCTACAGACCATGTACTGTTCTGTACTGTTGCCAGGGCTCTGCTTGTTGCCAGGTAAGCACTCACGTGATTAGGTAACCGCATGTTCTTCTTTCAGGGTTGTCACATATAGATTTCATCAAACAAGAGAGTAAATTGGCCACCAACCCTGGCTGATAGGACAGGTAAGACAGAAGCAAAGCAAGAGAGAATGTGAGATCTATGCAATAAGAAAACTTCAGCAGCATACTGTGTGAAATTATGAAAAGTATACATGTATTTTTAAAAATGGGCCATAAACCTCTTCTGAGTCACTGAATGTGATTATTCATTATTGTTGTTATTTCTAATACTTACCGTGTTCTAAAGATGATAACATTTTATTAAACAGTAGTTCAGCCTTTATTAGAAGGTATTTAATTAAGTGAATGGATTTATTGCACACATTTTTATTAATTGACCTTTGTTAGGTAGCTATAAGGAAAAGGCAGATCTAGCATACTGCTGTTTAGCTTTCAAATGTCAGCAATAGAATGATACAGTATTACAACACTTAGCAATTTTCTTATTAACTTCTATACTGAACTCTACCCTAGCTCATAAATAAAGCAGGAGTTATTCCTAATACATAAGAGAACTGAGTCAAAAAGTGTAATCAAAATGAATAAGGATAAAAACTAAGAATAAGAAGAGGAAAAAAAAAAAAAAAAAAAAAGGAAAAGGCAAACAAATTAAAATAACATGATACACTGATTTATATGACATGTTAATCATCTATTATTTATCCTAAGTGCTTTTTGAGTTCTCATCTAATTTTGCTATAGTGTCACAGATAGACTGTAGTCACCTTTTCCTGAACATTAATAATTGATAGGCAATAGTTAGGTTGCAAATAGGAAGCTGACGTACACACTTTGGAAAGTCATACATTGTGATGGTCTCTCCTTTTGGGCAAAATCTATTTCGTCTGCGTAATATCATTCTATACTGCACCGAAGGCTTTGAGAAACTGAATCCGCTCCTTCCAACCAACATCCACAGTCCTTTCTCCTCACAGCTGATCCTTACATTTCACTTATGTCTTACCTTCTTCATAGTTTTCAACATCTTACTGAAAGACATTTTTTTGTGTGCATATTTCAGTTTTGGTTCATCTGTTTTGTTAGGCTTGTTTTGCCTAGACCCAGAACACCACAAAGGAGTGTGTGCTGGGTGTTTACACTAGGTTATTTACTTCATAATAAGTGCATATATGAAAGGATGCCCAAAGCATATTCTAGGAATTTTCTGATGAAAATTCCTGCACTGGAAATTTCTGATGAGGATTCTGATGAGGATTTCTGATGAGGGTTCTGATGAGGAGAATTAGAGTAAGCCTGGGAAGATTAGGGAAGGCAGGGTGATTTATTTTTTTTTTACTCTTTACAAACTTGCAGTTCCTTAAATGAACAATAAGGATGAAGTATACTGTAAATTCTACTTTTCTCATGAGACAACATTTAACACTTTTGATAAAACATGTTTTGCTGATTTTCACCTTTTCACTCAGAGCTGGTTGTTTCCTTTGCTATCATATTCTGGGGATCAAGGAGAGTATGATTACAAAAGTCTTTATAATATTTTATCATGGAAATCTGGTGCTAAAATTCTAGATAATTATATGGCTATATTTCTATTTGGAAGAAAATCATCCCTATGAAGAAAATTTTGTTTTGAACCAAAACTATCTGACTTCCTGGTTTATGTTACAGAATCGGTTTTGTGGTACATGGACACTAGTTATATATATATATAAATTTCTTTTTGCTTGAATTCTATTTACTATATATTACAGTGTCTACTTTGCTTTATATTTTTGCTTTATTTTTCAAAGTCTTTTAAGTCATTTCACTTGTTGGCAAAAATGTTTACAGATTTTGTTTTGTGTATGGATTTGTCTTTAGAGCTTTTCATGCTGCCTGAATTTTACTTGAATCATTCATTTCTGACATTTACTGTCATACTTGCAATACATAGATTTACTGAAAAATATATTAATATATTAATACAATATACATTTTAAAAAGAGGAAGGATGGTTCCATAATTCTATAGTAACTGCGTCAATTTGGAAGTTTTTTGTTTGTTTGTTTGTTTTTTTAACATTTTACTGACACCACTATGTTGTCTATCAATTAATTTTTCATCACAGTTGTTCCTATTAAGTAGTCAGTTAACATATTTAGTAATCATGTGTCCAAACCATTTGATTCAAAATATTCATCGTTGCCTGCAAATATGAAAATAACGTAATTTCCCAACACTTGAGCTGCTATCATAATGGACCAAAACCAGCTTAATTTAGTTGTATAAGTATTCCCATTCAAATCATTTTATCAGTAATGGCTGGAAATGAACCGTGAAATTTAACTGTTTTCTAGTCAACTATAATCTAGAGTAATATCTCTTGTAGCTTTAGATGTTGATATAGAATTTTTTTTTGATCCAGTATGTTAAATTGATTCAGAATGCACATGCCAACCTGACAAAAGGACTTGGAGCTGATTCCTATTAATACTGATTAAAATTAGTCCAGGAAAAGTCACTGAGCTCTGTAGAGAATGAGAAAGGTTGCTAGAGGACTTAAATTCTTTCATTTTTCCACTTAGGCTCTTAAAAATCGTAGTTAAGTTTTATAAAATAATTCATTTTAGAAAGTTAAAGGAAATGGTGAGAAATAATAAAGTAATTTCTGAGCAAACAGTTAATAAAAATCATTAGTTCTTCCCTTAAATTTTATAGAGTTTAGAGAAGGATTTAATTCATTGATCATATATATATATATATTTGGTTTCAAAATTCAATATCTATTGTTTACAAGTAGATATATGTCACCAATTACTACACATGATAACTGAAATACCGTAATACCATAATTTGATTATAAAAAATTGATTAACTCATAAACACTTGGATAGTAGAACAGGGGCAAGCAAGTCACTGTCACAATGGCAATACAACTTGAATCAATTTGTTCAAGAAGTATTAGCTTCAATTACAATATTAAAAGAAGTTAGTTTAACATTCTTTTTATGGTCTACCATGGGATGTTTTTTTATTAGTGTCATCATGGCTTATTAACAGATCAACTCTGCTTGAGTAATACCAGACCTCTTCATGACATTTATCCATTTTTGATACTTTACACAAAATCTATGTTAAAAAAACTTCACCTAGGTTTTAAGTCATGACATTTTCCATTAGGAAATGCCACAGTTACTGTGGCCTGGATAGCCTCAGTTCAGTTCCTGATGTTATTATTTGTCTTTATTAACATATCCCATATTTCATTCCATGACCAACCACTATCTGAACTTCCAACAAGACCCTTGCCCCCTTCAGTGCATAGGCTGGACAGTGCTCTTTTAATGACTAGGCATTCAGTTTCTGTTTGTCTGTTTGTTTCTCATTTTTCATGACATAGCCCTAGGCAAAATATCTCTTGAACAAACCAAGCACTGAAGAAATAATTATCTTTTCCCTTGGGAGCACTACCATAGCAATCCTTCCTGTACTATTGAAATAACTCACAAATATTAATTCATTTATCTGCACAAAAGCCCTGTTCAGAAGAGAGAAGTTATGCAACAAGCAGTTTATAGATGGGGAATTTGAGGCACACAAAATTAAAGTCAACAGTTTTATGTTACATTTTTAACAAATTTTTAAATGACCTGATTTTCATAATGTGTAACTACAGTAGAACTATACAGAGCTGGTCATAGCTTTTGTCAACTTTTTCAGTTGTGAGTACAACATAGGTCTTGAAGCAAATATTTGTATTGCAATGTTCAGATTTATGGCATCAATGTGGAACTCTAAAGGTTTCAAAAAGACTGGTCTGAAAGGGAGGTTCACACAAGGGGCAGACAGTTCTTACTTCTTTTAGGACGGTGGCTGAGCAAAAGACAGAGGCAGAAGTCTTGCGGAACAACAGGAATGTCTCAGCTTCCCAAGAGAATGATCAACATGAAGGCCATAATGGACTAAAGCGAACAGGATAATGTTAACGAAAGCCAAAAATGGAATGAAGGCAAACTGACAACAAATGGCTCAGCTCACATAGTCATGAAAAACAGACAAAAAGCATGAGATGTGTAAGAAACAGATCTGTAGTCCCAGCGTTACGATTACTCAAGATGGAAAAAGAAAAAAAAAAAAAAATGTACGTCTGCACAGAACTTTCCAACAAGGAAACCAAGTCTACCATTTAACTTTAGGTGATCCAGATTCCTGAGACACAGAAATTTCAAAAATGTGTCAGGCAATTATATTATAATTAAATTATTTGCACATTGTATATTACTACAGATGGGTAGAGCTGTTTCTACCCATCCATTTATTTATGTTATATTCTGTTAAAAAGGTCATGTAGGGGATCAGAAAAGCTTTATACCTTACCTTTGTCTTAGCTACCACACTTCATGAAATATTATTTCATCCTGGAAAGCATGAAATAGAAAGATTATTCCAACAGTAGTGCAGTACACTTGGTTCTGGAAAACTTTCTGGTGTGTTGAGTAGAGTAGATAGTGACAGAAAGAAAAAGTAGCCTGTCCAGCAAGGGAAGTCACAAACTAATTCTTTGAAGTGTCAGAGAAGAGAATTTCCTGAGAAGCCATATGGAAAGACTACAGGGAGAGTTGAATTTTCCTTGAAATGATAAGACATTGAGGTTTGGGCTTGCAATTTTGTATGAAAAAAGGCATAAACACTGAAAAGACACAGTGATTAGGAAGCTGACTTGTTTCCAAGCATCTTGCTTAATCCCTCTCATCCAGTGCTTCTAAGGCCTCCCCTATTCAGCAAGTTACCTTGCTTTAACTTGGTAGTTGTTCTTTAAATAAAACATTAGCTTTAGGGATTGGATGCCATAAGTCTCTCTTGGCACACTTGCAACAAGAATGGAAAGTGGGGAGAAGTGGTTCACTTTGGCAAAGATAGTACCCTGGAACTACAATGTGATCCTTTCCAGCCTGATATGAGTAATAGCAGGACAGAAAACTATTGAACTATGCAGTGAATTTGTGTCAAACTCACCTTTGAAGTGGGAAACTCACAAAACACATTTCTATTCATTCTATCTGATAATCACATCTTGAATCCAACCATAGCTGCAGAGAAATTTGGGAATTTAATTTATTTTGAATGTAATATTCTAGTAAAGTATTCTAATGAACTTAGAACTACTGTGTTAGAACAAAGTTAGTAATATAAGGACAAAGACGTAAGTTAAAAGATGATTGTCTTTTTTTTTTTTTTTTTTTTTTTTTGGTAGAATTTATTAGGAATAATATGGACAAAGAATATGGAAAGATGTTAAGAGTATGAATTTAAAAAAAAAAATGGACTCTGGAAAAGCAGAGACACCAATCCTGAAGATCCTTTAGATTGCGCAGAGCCACCCATGCTGCAGTATATCAAAGTGGACACTGACTGATATAGGCATTGAGGGCATTATATTCAGAGGGGTTGTGCTGAGCATGCAGCTGGATCTGAAAGATTGTCCTTATTGATCCAAGACTGGGAGTCCAATTAGACTGCAGACTACCACAAGCCATTGCTCTGTAAGCATACTAATACCCCTAACAATAAATGAAAGGATCTTTGTTACAGTGGAATTTCATAAATCTTGAGAAGAATCAAGAGAGGTCCTCTTGTGTTCAAATAGTTTATTACCTCACTTTAAGCTCCACTCTCTTTCCTACTAGTAAGCCTCTGACCAAGTTCTATTCTTTCTGTTTTTGTAAGATTTTAGTGCTTGGCTTTGGATACAGCACTCGCTTATCTTGATTTCCAGACTTTTACAATTCTTGCCCCATGCCAGCATTACTTGATTTCACTAATACATAATCTTTATCTCAGAATTGCAACATTTCTGTCAGGTTCAGAGGAGCTCAGATTGGGACTTTTCTGTTATATTCAAAAACTAATTGAACAAGTTTTGAAAAATAAGCATCATAGCGTCCAGCTCTATACCTTTTATTCAAGCAAGAATACAATGGTTTCTGTTTTGTTATTTCCCTGCTTTGTTCAAAATAAAAAATCAACACTCTTTCTCCGTTCATAGATCTCTTTGTTTCAGCTTCCTTTTCTTCAGTGTTGCTTATTCCTTGCTCTGTTGCATGCACACGTTTGGTTAATTTACCCAATTTAGCGTCCATTGCATCTCCCTTTCATTTAAGTCTCTCCCATGCTGTGAAGAATGACTGTACAGGTCCATTTTATTTCTCTAAATATTGCTGCAATATCTACAGGAGCTTCTTTTTCCCTAAAGGGCACTGAGACAGATGCTGTGTTTTCCATAATGCCTGTGAATTCTCTTGAGTAACCTTCACTGGACTTCTGTGGATTACATGACAATTCTGAACTGTTGTTACTCTTAATCATCTGTTGCTCTACTGTAATCTCTTGCTCAGCTTTCTTCAATGCTGCCAAAAAGTTAAGATCCAGAAAGGACTAAAAATTTAAATATTAGACTAGATTGCAATCTAAACCACTTGGGGGTAAGTATATAAAAATACAAGTATTTTGGCACCTACCTCCAATGGAATTCACAACCAAGACTACAAAGGCAGCATACTGATTTCTATAGGAACATAGACCTTGATAGGACATTGAAAACTGGACACAGTTTTCAGAGACAGGGTGAATCAGTCAGTTCTTTCAGCAGAAAGCATCCCTCATCCTCCCTCCAGGCTGCCAAGTACAACATGCTGTTTTTAGAGCAGGCTGGAAGAGGGGGAAAGGGGTGTCTCCTGAATTCCTTTGGAGAGGCAGGGCTATGAAAACAACAAAACCCTGGTCAAATTTACTATCAGTGCACAATTAGAGTTTGTCATTTTAGTATTTTTCCATTAAAGCATGCTTAGTGTGACTCTGTATCTAATAATGATTCTGAGATAGAGACAAAAATATCTTTTTTATTATTATTATTTTAGTTTACTTTAAATTAAAAAAAAAAAAAAAAAAAAAAAAAAACACAACCTCAAACTGAAATTATTGAGAATTTTATGCTTTGGCAACTTAAATTAAAAATATTTTAATAATATTTATCAGAGATGATGGTAGTGGTTTCATTTTTATTTTTTTTTCTCACTTTGTCTTTGAAAAGTTTCTGGTTTGATTCCCAGTAGGTCAGATTCAATTTCAAATGTGATGCCTTTGCTGAATTGCAGAAGAAAGTCAGAAGATGATTAAATATGCAGAACTGCAGACAGTAATGGTCAAGGCTGAGTCTGCAAAAGAGAGTAAAATGTGAAATAGCAATACATGTCCTTAATCTTCTTTATTACTGATGATTTGGTATTTGGGGGCATATATACAGGAGTTTTCAAGTAGCAAATTCTCTTCAGGAAGGATATATAATTTACTTTCCTTATTATTTTTTCTTAAAATATTCCACTGAATATTTCTCCAACTCTTGGCTTGATTTTGAACAGAAACTTCAGCAAAATAAGTCAATTATTATCAGGACTAAAGAACAAATGGTAAACTGTGTTGGCCATACACATTTCAGGATGTCCATTTTAAAGTGTCTAAAAGAGGCTTTTAATAAATTAAATATTTATCCTGTGAAATGAGGTCAATTTTCAGTCTTCCAAAAACTGAGATACTCAAAACCATTACTATTGTAAATTTTGGCCATGTGCACATGCGTGTATTTATCTGCATGTATGAGTATGCTATTGTAACGGTTTTAATTTTCTCTAACTTCCCTGAATAATTTGCTGGAAATTCTTCCCTTGTCATGTATAGTAATATGGATTTACCATGTAATTAAACATATGGTGACAGATTTAGTTATACAAAATGCTATTTGTCAAATAATATATCCACTAAATTTCAATAAATGTTTACTATATGCCTTATATACATTAAATAGGTGATAAATTTCATTAGAGGGATTCTCAAAACTTTTTTTTTTTTTTTCCTAAATCCTAGTCACTTTTAACACATTTAAATTAAATCCGTATTTCAGTGACTATATTTAAAGTGTGGCTTAAATTCCCTGTAGTTCACCTCAGAGGTTTTTTTATTTTTACTTCTGGCTAATAAACTAAGAGGCATACCAATCATACCAGTAAAACCCCAAGCAAGCTGTCCTGTATCATACTTCACACTTCATCAAGATTCTTCCTTGTGTAGTAATACTATTCATAGGGTTTTATATTTGTTTGTTTTGTTTCTATGGTTATTTTTCCACTTACCTTAGGAAGTGGGATTGGTTTTTCTCAGCTTCCAATCTCCACTAGAACATTCTGAGTTCTCCAGAAAATCACTTAAAGCTCTTACTGGTTAAATAGAGCTGAGTGAACAGACGTGATTTATCTACATCTGCTTGAATGAGGTGAAAACAGTCTCAGATACAGGGAAAAAAATACAGAAAAGATTTCACCTCCTAAAATTTGTTTAGATCATTTGGTTATTTCCATTATAAAAAGCATACATCTAACATTGTAGGCCCCCAAAACTGTCCTTAAAAATAAATTAACTTGTATCAATAACTAGAAAATAATTACACAGCAATTCTCAAATTTAACAGCTAACATTCTCTTTATCACCCATCCTATGTCCCAGTTCAAACTACATTTTCTTTTTTAGGAAAAAAAAAAAAAAAGCAAACCACAACAACAACAAAACAAAACAAACAAACAAAAACCAATAACATAACTACAGAGGAGTTTCACTGCTCTACAGGACTCTGAAAAATAAGCAGCAAATTGAATTCCAAAACTACAAAATCTGCCCAGTGTTTGAGAAAATGCCTTTACACATATGTTCTTGTCACAACTTCACAGAAAGCCTGGAAATTTGAATCATCCCAGTCATCATACTATAATCATGACAATCACTCAAATAGCAAGCATGCATTCAGGATGTGAAGGACAAAACAAGTAGATCCAGTCTCCTGGAACTTTAATGGGAATTCACATACTTTGCTGGGATTTTCCTCTTCAGTGTGCTAACAAACAATAAGATCTACATCAAACATGCAGACGGCTGTTCAGTCCCAATGAAGAAGTGCACACCTTTTCAACTAGTCTTACAGTTTTCCTAAGCATGTTAACATGCTAGCTCCTGCTCCCCAGGAAGGTGTTTTCTTCAATGCCATGTGTCTGTCCTCTGCCACAGGGATAGGGTGTTCTTCGTCTATCCTAATGACCAACAGCTATGAAGTCATGCAAGTTTTCTCATCTTCTCTAAGAGTAATTCCTTATCTCAGAGGGCTGTTTTGTCCATTCCTAAATTGATAAGGAATCAAATGCTTATTATAAAAAGAATTGAAATCTTCCTGGCAAGTAGAGATGAAATATACTTTGAGACTGCCACCACATGGACATTTAAAAAGACACAGAGAAGTCAATGAGTCATTGAGTTCCTCAAGAAGCAAATGGGATGCAGATAAATAAGCTCCTTCAAATAGAAGATAGAAATTTCTTCTTATTCCACACCCTACCAGCTTACAAAGCCCATATTGTCTATGGAATATGTCAGACTAAGTTTCAGGTCGTTCAGCTGAAATAAATCAAAATCCTTATCTTTTCTGTTTTTACTTAGGGTGAAATCAAACCTAGCTGTAGCATCCAGAAGATTTGAAGAGATGGTGATAGAAATGATTGCATCCAACAACACAAAGCCTAGAAATGCAGTCTTCTCTTTGTCTCCTCTAGTGGACTCTTGTACATGCTAAATATGTAAACAACAGCTGCAGGATGTAAAAAGCCACTAAAAGCCCAGTCCTGTGTTTCAGGTATTAAATTACTCAAGCTCACAGAGACTTATTTTTGTTCTGATTTTAGAGATGTTGACTAAGTAAATCTTATGTTGACAAGAATGAGAGCAAATTGGAAGCTAATTTGTTGCTGGCTGATGTCAGAAACAATATAACTTTCCCACTGATGCTACACAAAGAACTTTATTCCTAAATAAAATACTTTGATAAAAAGCCATCCTCTTCATGTAATTAGAAAATACAAGAGGGTAAAGCTAGAATTTAAGCTTTAATAGTGAAAGATAATAAATCCTGTTTACAGCCCTTACAACAAAAGGCTTTCTATAACACAAAAGAGACGGAGAATTCAGTTTCAGAAATATTCTGAAAGCATGTCATCTCAGAGCTATAATGAATTGTTTCAGTATGCTAGAGAAGAAAAAAATATAACAAAGTAGTTTGGCAATTTCAAACAATGTGCAAGCTTTTGTCCTCCACTGAGGATGAATAATTAAGCACAGCAGAAAACATGATCTACTACCAAAACATAGTTCAAATACAGAAATACCTTCAAAAATATATATATATATATTATTTATTGGGTTAAAATCTTTAAGCATGTGATAGGCTGTTGTGTATAAGGGTGAGTGAATTGCTGTGTGGTGCTTAGCTGCTGGCTGGGTTAAACCACAACAGGTGTCCTTACTGTGTCCTCTTTGGCCTTAATACAGGAAAGTATTTACATTTCTACCTGTCTGTAAGTGTGAAAGTCACCATTTTTGTGTGTGTGTAAATGTGAATAACAGTTTGCCCTGTGGTCTTAATATATTAAGGGATATTATGACCAGTATCAGATTAGGCATTAATTGTGGAAAATTTCAATTGCAAAAATTGATTGGATCAAAGCTTCATTAGGATGAGATGCAGAAATAACATTTTTGAATGTAGGAAGTGGCTAATTCCAAGAAATATTAGTCTCAGAATCCAAGAAAAGGCATTGTTCTGAATTTGGTTGTCAGTATTGCACACAACATAACTCAGGAAGTACTAGTGGGAGAGCCTTTTTGTAATATAAATGACAGCTTTAACATTGCAGAGGATAGAGAAATAGAAATAAATACAGCATGTGGCTATGAAATTTAAAGAAAGAAGGATTAAAAAAAAAAAAAAAAAAAAAAGGAAAAAAGGGAGGAAACAATAAAAAAAAAAAAAAAAAAAAAAAAAAAAGCCAAAATCCAAACGGGAACATTCCAGACTGGAGTCTGCCTAAAACACTAGTGGAAGAAATGTGGGATGTATGAAAAAGGAAAGAAAATCAGACAAAAAAACCTGCAATGGGATAATGGGATCAAAGGGAAATCTTACAAGCTTATCACAGGGAAAATATTAGCATTTAAAAAATGAAAACTTTTCCTAAATGAAGAGAACTCTATAAGAAAATAATAGATCATAAGAAGAGAATAAGAGGTCTAAAAATTATTTGAAATATACCTTGCAAAAAATATTCTAGATGATAAAAATAAGTTCTTTCAGCACTTCAGTGTCTGGAAAATTGGTGGTAATATCTGTGACAAGTGTGTAAAACAACTCATGAGTGAAAAAAATAATAATAATAAAAAATATCAGAAAAGCTCAGTTGTTGAATTCCTTGATGAAGGTACTGGGAACAATCTCACATCTGAAGTACTCTTTGCAGTAGATGTCAGAGGAGCTAGATCCAGTTGAAATAACTATAACACAAAGTACTAAACTGAATGGGTAGGCTGGAAGTCTGCAAGTCACCTTGTCTGTGTAGGATTCACCCAAGGATGAAATTCATATGAAACTGCAAAAGTAACACCCTTGTCACAGTGACCCATATGTTACCCACGTGACATAGGGTTACAAACAGTTAGGTGGCAGGTGGAGTGCCAGCATAAGTCCTTGGGAGGGCCCAAGAGAGGATCCTGGGAACTACAAACTGGCATGGTAGCCATTGCACAGAAAATGGTGGAGACTGTATCAAAGAATAGAGCAGGCTGGGCCCAGCTGGGAAAAAATCTGTGTGGTTTCTCTGAGGGCAAATACTGTCTTCCTAACCAGTTGGAGATCTACAAGGATGTCAGTATGCACATGAAAAAGATAACACTTCAAAGGTTATTTAAGAATCAAGATTGCAAGAGACAAGAAAAAAATTCTAGTTGAAATGTAAGGCTGGTTAAGGTCAGGAAGCAAAAGGTTGGACTTACTGCCACTTTCCAGGATGTAGAAGAGTCAAGTGGGGTTCCCCGTGGATCAATGCCAGCACAGTTTTTACCTGACATCTTTTTTCCCAAGACACCTGAAGAAAAGAGCCTGTGAATGTGAAATCTCTAAATTTCCAGACAAAACTAAGTTCTTCTGGGAACTCAGATGTTGTGACAATACCAAGCAATTCCAGAAGGACACCATAAAACTGAGTGACTGAGCAAAAATGTGGCAGATGAGCTTCAGCGTGGATAAAACACTTAAAGAAAATAATCTAAAATGTTCCTAATCTAAAATGTTGCAGTGCTGAACTCAGAACTGCAGCTTCAGAAAGAGATCTTACAGTCGTCACCGACAGGTTCTTGAAATCATTGATTTAATGGGTAGGAGTCAACAAAGTGTTTACAATCATCTAGAAGGATCTTGAGAAGAGAGAATATCTTTTTGCTACTGTATGAAAATATGATGAACTCATATCTTGAGTTCAACGTGTACTTCTGGTTCTTGCATCTCAGGAAGGAAGCAGAGTTTAGGAAGGTTGGAATGTGGCAATTATAATGTCCTAGAGGGCAAAGCAGCTCATGTTGTGAGCAGAGGCCAGGGCTTTCCAGTTTCAAGACAAAATGGTTGTGCAGGGATAGGTTCACAAAATGAATGAGGTTCACAAAATCTTAAAAGCAGTGGATAATAATGTGGAATTGTTGTTCTTGAAGTCCTGCAATAAGAGAAAAAGAGAACACGATTAAACCAGCTGAAGATCTATTTAAAAGAGCATTCTAACATAGAAGGTGTGGAAGGTACTTATCCAGCACTATGTTGTGAAAGCAGAATGTGTCAGCAAGCTCAAATGGGAATTAAGAATAGTTATAGATAGCACCTTCAGGAGTTGTTGAATATTGTGGTGTGAGGACAGGAAGGTGGGAGTTAATCTGTGCACCTATTCATTTCAACATGATATCAAAATACAGTCAAAGCCCGCAATCACATGTGTATATACACACTTGGGAACAAGAAAATGCTCCCAGCTTGCCTTTCTCACAGGGAACTTAAGTAACTTCCATGAACATCTAAATGTTCAGGTGCTTAGGAGCACATTTAAATGAAAAATTTAAAGGCTTGAAGGCTTACTTAAATCAGTTACTCATCAGGGATTCAAGCTTGGACCATGCCTATATTTTCTCTGTCTTGAGAAGGGAATGAAGTTCATTCTGAAGGAACTCTTTACCACAGACATTTCTATACAAGTGACAGGCAGTATAATGTTAAGTATAAATATTATTGCATAGAGTATGTTTCCATTACCCTTTAACAGTACTTTTACTAATAATTATTCATTCATTTACTTTCCAACATGCCAGCGATTGCATCAAGAAGAGATTTTTAATAAACTTTCCATGCTTTCCCTATAAATATATTTTTTTAAGTTGTAATAAAACAAGAATTCTGGCTACTTTGGTGTTTATAATATGAAGCTCAGAATTTCCATAGATCTTTGACAGTGCCAAAATAAATCCAAATTATAATGCCCACAGGAGAGTCAGAGATCAAAAAGTCTGTGACTCTGATAACTCTTTGCTGTGTACCTACTTCATGTATCAAATTCTTTTCAAGTACCTCTAACATAAGCCTTTTATGAAACCACCCGTAATTCTGTCTCATTGCTAGCTTCATGCAAAATGGGAAAGAAACTGCCTCTATACCTAGTATTTTTGCTAAGACTTCTATTTCATCCAGAAAGAAAGTATTTTGCTAGAGGTAAAATAAAGTAGAAAATAAAGCACCATAGGAAGGACCTCTGCAGTTGGTTTTCACTTTGAGCTTTTAGTGATGCTTGTTCTCCCCTATTAATGTAGCCAGCATTGTTAACTCTTTCCAGTGAAAGGCTTTGGAATGAAGGGACAGAGAACTTTGGAGAATATTTATATCCAACATCATCAAAAGCCTCCTTGCTGCATAGTAGTGTTTTGCTTGTTTGTTTGATTTGCCCAAAGTTTTTATATTCTTAGTTAGAATGACAAATTTCATATATTCTTTATGGTGATAGATGATAATGATAATGATAGTTATTATTGTCTAACAAACCCAGAGAGGACTGAGGACTCCAGTGTGCTCAGTGAAGTACAAATAAACACACTACAGTACTGGCCTAGAAGAATTAGGTCATGTAGAACAGGTGGGTAAAATTATTTATGCTACACAAAACTACCCGAAACAAAGATGGATAAGCACATTGTAAATTTCAGTGCTTCCTACATATAATCACACTGACTGTGAGAACAGAACGGGCTATTAGATGTTCCAGAATTTTCTTGACAGCTGGTTGACATTCATGCATCTGCCAGTGGACATACGTGGAGGTGCAAGGGAAGATTTCTTGAATTTCCTGCATTGGAAAATTAAGATATGAGAAGTTATTTCAAAATGTTTGCAGTCTGAATCTGTCTTGCTGCTTACCCCAGGCCATTACAGGTGTGTTTTAAATCATTTGAGTTTAAGCAGAGCATCTGTTACTGTTATGACACTGGGGGGTGGTGTCTCACCTTCCAGACAGCAACACATTTGATGGTGGGCATTTTCCATGCTGTTGCAACACCACAGCACATGTGTAAAGTTGTATGATGAGGAACACTGAAGCAAACAGTAAATAATTTTTTGGTATTTGAAGAGTGAATGTATAACAAGAAACTGTGAGAAACACAACACAAGACTGTTGTACATCTATTTTTGCTTCCTTTACAGTGCAAACTCCAGAATAGATTTTAAATTCTTTTCCTAGAAGAGCACACAAACAAATTCAGTACCTATTCACAAGGTATTGGCAGTGGGCAATGCTGAGAGTTAAGCAAGAATGCAGTCGTACCTTAAGCATACTTCAGGAGGGATAGCGCATTGAATCTTAGAATCACAGAATCATAAAATCATAGAACATTCCAAGTTGAAGGGATGCACAAGGATCATTGAGTCAAACAACTGGGTCCACACAGGACCATCCAACAATCAAACCACATGCCTGAGAACATTGTCCAAATGTTGCTTGAATTCTGACAGGCTCAGTGATGTGACCAATAGCCTGGGGAACCTGTTCTAGTGCTTAACCACCCTCTTGGTAAAGAATCTTTTCCTAACATCCAGCCTGAACCTCCTCTGATGCAGCTTCATGCCTCTCCTTCACAGTCTATCCCTGGTCACCAAAGAAATCAGTGCCTGCCCCTCTACTCTCCTCATGAGGAAGCTGTAGGCCACCATGAGGCCTCCCCTCAGTCTCCTCTAGGCTGAACAAACTAAGTGAGCTCAGACATTCCCCATACATCTTGCCCTCCAGACCCTTTACCATCTTTGTTACCCTCCTTTGGGCACTCAGTGATAGTTTTATGTCCTTCTTATACTGTGGTGCCTAAGACTGCACACACTACTCTTGGTGGGGCCACTCCAGTGCAGAGTAGAGCATGACAATCTCTTCCCTTGACCGGCTAGCAATGTCATGCTTGATGCATCCCAGGATATGGTTGGCATACTGTTGACTCATATTCAAATTGCCATTGACCAAAACCCCCAGATTCCTTTTCGCAGGGCTGCCTCTCTTTCCCCAGTCTGTACATATATCCAGGGTTGCCCTTTGCAAGGTGCAGAATGCGGCACTTGCTCTTGTTAAACTTCATATTATTGATGATTGCCCAGCCCTCTAATTTATCAAGATCTCTCTGTAATACCTCTCTACCCTCAACATAGTCAACAGTTCCTCCGAAGTGTCATCTGCAAACTTCCTTAGTTACTTTCAAGTCTTGCATCCAAGTAATGTATGAAAACATTAAAGAGAACTGGCCCTAAAATGGAGGTCTACAGAACCCCAGTTCTGGCTGCTTCCAGTTACAACTGGCTGCCAGCCTGTTGTAACCCCATTTACTAGAACCCTTTAAGCCCGACTCATCAGCCAATTGTTCACCAACAATACATGTATTATTTATTTATCTAGCAGTGTGCTGGAAATTTTGTCCAGAAGAATACTGTGAGAAACAATATTGAAAGTTTTGCTGAAATCCAAAAATATTACAACACCTAGCTTCCCTTGGTCAACTAGGTGGGTGACTTTGTCATAAGAGGGAATTAAGTTCATTAAGAATGACTTTCTCTTTTTGAACCCGTGTTGTTTGTGACCAATGACTGCCTTATCTTTCATGTGTTTTTCAATAACTTCCAGAATAATCTTCTCCATAATTTTACCAGGCACTGAAGTGAGACTGACAGGCCAGGGTCTTCTTCTTGCCCTTCTTGAAAATGGGAATGACATTTGCCAGCTTTGAGTTAAGTGGGACCTCTCCAGATTTCCTATTTGTGAGGTGAACATTCTCATCAATTAGCTAACCGGTGTTATCTCTGGTCCTACTTTTGCTGTTAACATATTTAGAAAAAAAAAATAAAGAAAAAAAAATCCCCACAGTACTGTCCAGCTTAAACTCTAATTGTGCTTTTGCCACATGAATTTTCTCCCTACAATGGCAAACAGCATCTCTGCAGTCCTTTCATGTTGCCCAACCTCTCTTCTAGAGCCCATACACTTCCTTACATATGTTTCATTGAGACAGGGAGAACACAGAAAAATGTTTAGCTCCCAAAATTGTACTGTGGCTTCTTCATATGCATTTTTTCAAATGTTTGCTGCTTTGGAATGAGCTCACTCTTCAAAGAATAATTTGAAACAACATCTGTCAATAAACTGAAGCTGATGTTGCTGTTATGGTCTGCTGTTATGTGTCATTATTATAAATTAACTTTCTCTAATATGCTTAGAAAATGTAACTCCACCTGAAAAAAAAAGAGGAATTTCCCTGTTGATTATGATCCTATATATCCTGCTGGTCATGTCAATTATGTTCTGTGCCAGAAAACATGATGTTGAGGTAAGCCTTGAACCTTTGTGTAGGCCAGCTCTGCTTGTCCATTTGGCATGGTTTAATTTACACTTGGTATCAAGAACTATGTGTAGCTTTTTGTCAGAAGATGTCATTGTATTATCTGGCCAAAACTGGGTCAATATAGTGATAAAAATTAAACTACTTTGCTTCGATGTAGTTTAAAGAAAACTTTTTTTTTTTTTTTGTAGCACGCTGTTTTCCTCACAATTATGGACAACAAATGTGGAAAATGACTATAAATATAACAGGCAATGTTCTAGAATAACTGATATTTCATAGTTACACCATATTTTTTCATCTTCAGAAAATCTGTATTAATATATCACTGTCCAATGGAATCTCAGAAATGGCAACTAAGAAACATACTTTTCTGAAACTAATTGGTTTTGCATATACAGTAGTGAAAGCAAACTGAAAAATGTTTTCCTGCCTGGTGAACATTCATGTTATAGCCTTGAGCAAACAGGGGTAGTTTTCTTTTCAACTTCATTTTTGGCACAACGTCTTCACTTAAACAGACTGCAAGCTTATAAATCTTGACTAGCTCTTAACTACACACAAGCTTATTGTACATACATTCAGAGACTGTCCCTACTGCACTCCAAAAAGCTCATAATTAGAGTAATTATCTGAGACCTTTTTTTTTTTTCCAAAATAATCTGATAAATGAAAAATTAAATATTTTGCACATTTCTGGGGAAGAAACTTTTTACTTTGAACTTAAAATCTTTAGAAAGTTGGGGAACAATGAAGAGAAAATATGAACAGCTAACCAACATTAAGGAAAATAATTGGAATGCTAAACATCTGGTTTTGTCAGAAAATAGATATGTTACAACTAGAAACAACTTCAGATATCTTATGATAATTACTATAAAAATCTGAACAGAAAAAGTCAGTGGAGTCAACTTTTCAGGGAACTTCAAACACACTTTGAAGAAAGTGTGTTTTCAGCCTTGATCTGAGCCAGAGGAAAATCTAATAATTGAGTTTAAGATTAGAAATGAGCATTACATTTAAAAATATTTAAATGTGTAAATTGTCTCTGGGTGATGAAACTTGTTTGGTAATTTAAAATGATTTTTTTCTTTTCTTTTAATGCAATATCTTCCTTTAACCTAATACATAATGATTTCTGCTCAATGTGCCCAGAAGGAATTTTTATATCATCATTCACAGCTTAGCAATAATAAAAATCAAGTTTAAAAATGCCGGACTTTTTATTATTATTATTTTTCCTGAAAGACAAGCAATAATATTTGTAGCTGATCGCAGGTTCTTTCCTTTCTCGGTTCTGTTTCTTTTATTTTTCCAGCATAAAGTACATAAACTGTAGTTATCTTAAACTGCTTCAAGAAATATCTCAGCAACTCTCTGAAACAAAAGGGCTTCCTCATTGCTCACCCATCTGTAGCATAAACTGTAAATATTTTTCTTTTCTTTTCTGAGAATTGCAGATATAAAATCTTCTTTTTTTTTGATATATAGAATTTCAGCATATGCAACTAGCTTGTTGATATAACACTGTTGATTGATATAAAGTTTTGATCTAAAACTAGGATAAGGTATTCGTCTTTACAAATTTATATATACTGGTTAGAAAAACCATACATCACTGTATACCACCATATGTCGAGGCAAACAGAATTAATACATATATAGCTAGTAAAAAAAAAGGTAATCAGAAACAGAAAGAGACAGAATATTTGAGAAGGAACATCCAGCAAAATTGCACATCCCCACTGAACAAGAGAGCACCTAGGCAACAATTTATTTAATTTTGGAGAGTCACAGGAAATTCAGTGGGGTGGGAAGACTTTAAGAATAGACCCACAACACCCACAGATAAATAATCTGGTGTTTATTTATCAGGACAAATATGACAGGTGGATAGCAATTTTTATTCTACAACATATACTAAATGTCTACATGAACCAGAGCTTCTTCACCTCCATTCCATTTAGACTAGTACAGCTGATACTCAGGGAAGCAGGACCCTCTCCCCACCTGGTGACATGCCAGGTCCATGGCCTATTGCTTGGGTCCTAAATGTGCCAGTGCCTCACAATCTCTGACTTCTGCATGGTCTTGCATGTCTGTATACAACATTCTCTCAACAACAGAAAACATTTAACTGTTTTATCTTTCTAAATTATATTCATGTGTCCTGGTTTCAGTTAGAACAGAATTAATTTTCTTCCTAGTAGCTGGTGGAATGCTGTGTTTTGGCTTAGGATGAGAAGAGTGCTGATAACACCCCGATGTTTTAATTGTTGCAGAGCAGTGCTTATACCAAGCCAAGGACACCTCAGACTTTTGCTCTGTCCTGCCAACAGGCAGGCTGGGGGTACAGTAAGAGCTGGGAGGGGACAGACCCAGGACAGGTGACCCGAACTAGCCAAAGGGGTATTCCATACCATCTGACGTCATGCTAAACAATATATAGGGGTGGCTAGCCGGGGGGAGGGGGCCGGACTGCTCGGGGTTAAGCTGGGCATCGGTCAGCGGGTGGTGAGCAATTGCATTGTGCATCACTTGTTTGTACATATTATTAGTAGTAGTACTATTATCATCATTGTATTATTATTATAATTATTATTATTATTTTCCTGTCTTATTAAACTGTCTTTATCTCAACTCACGAGCTTCACTTTCCATTTCTCTCCCCCGTCCCAGAGAGGGAGGGGGGAGGGTGAGCGAACGGCTGCGTGGTGTTTAGCTGCCAGCCGGGTTAAACCACGACAGTCTTTTTGGCGCCCAACGTGGGGCACGAAAGGTTGAGATAACGGCAGATCTGACCAGAGTGTGTTAAACTAAAATTGGTATAAGTATTAGACCTGCTTAATAGTCACTTGTCATAATGCTGATTGCTTTAATCTCAACTGTGCTGCGCCTGTTTTCCAAATTGAGTATTATAGCACGTTATTTTCCGTATGTGCTCTCTGTCATGTTGTTTATCCTCTCCGGGCCCTGGTTTCAGACCATTATGGTACTGTGTGTTGTATCAGTGGCTTATGAGATGATGAAATATCTGGCCATGACTCTAACCTGGTATTTGTACTCAGTAACATCTTCGATTCTATACTTTGGAAACTGTATTTTGGAAACTATTAGCAATTGTATCTGTTGCCTTTTTTCATTAGGGAGTCAATCTGTGGAGGGGAAAGGGGAAGATAATTTTTCTTACTTGATCACTCTCCCTTTCTCCTTCACCACCCCTGTACCCTCCTTGATCACTCTCCCTTCCTCCTTCACCACCCTCTTATCCTCCGAGTTTATTACAATAGCTCTCCAAGATATTGAATATCCTTGGGATACTCAGACCAGCATAGTCCTGTTGTTCTGCCTCCTGAATGCACTTCAGGTTCTGCTTAAAGTTAAACAACTCCGGCAGTACGAAGAAAGTCTCTCCTCTTCCTTACAGGCCTGCGTCTCAGCTGTGGAGAAACTTTCTGAAGAGTTCCACCAACTTAAAGAGAATCTATCTTCATCCCCACCTGAACCAACCAGTGTCCACCGACCAAAAGAGAACACTGTGGAGAAACTTTCTGAAAAGGTTCACCAACTTGAAGAGAGATTATTCTCCTCCGTACCTGTACAGAGCAGTGTCTCAGCTATCAGGGGTAGTCGTTCATCCACACAAGGAAGACGATATGGTGGGTACTCACCCCGTGGTACCCTGTGGTTTTACTTACGAGACCATGGAGAGGACATGAGAAAATGGGATGGAAAATCTACCGCGACCCTAGAGGCACGGGTACGTGAGTTGCAAAAGAAAACAATCAGGAAGAAGGGATTCTCTGAAAAGTTTGCTGCTCCAACTTCCAGCAGACAGTCCTTCAAACACAGAAACGAAGAAGATTCCGACCAGGATTAGGGAGGCCCTGCCTCCAGCCAGGGGGAGGAAAGGGATAATCGAGTTTATTGGACTGTGTGGATTTGATGGCCTGGCACATCAGACGCACAGAAGTATAAGGCTTTAGTAGACACCGGTGCACAATGCACTATAATGCCATCGAGCTATAAAGGACCAGAGCCCATCTATATTTGTGGAGTGACAGGGGGATCTCAGCAGTTGACTGTATTGGAGGCTGAAGTGAGTCTGACTGGGAATGAGTGGGAAAAGCACCGTATTGTGACTGGCCCGGATGCTCCATGGCATAGACTTGGCATAGACTATCTCAGAAGAGGATATTGCAAGGACCCAAAAGGGTTCCGGTGGGCTTTTGGTATAGCTGCCTTAGAGACAGAGGGCATTAAACAATTATCTACCTTGCCTGGTCTCTCAGAGGACCCCTCTGTTGTGGGGTTGCTGAGGGTCGAAGAACAGCAAGTGCCAATTGCTACCACAACTGTGCACCGGCGGCAATATCGCACTAACCGAGACTCCCTGATTCCCATCCATAAGCTAATTCGTCAATTGGAGAGCCAAGGAGTAATCAGCAAGACTCATTCACCTTTCAATAGTCCCATATGGCCAGTGCGAAAGTCTAATGGCGAGTGGAGACTAACAGTGGACTATCGTGGCCTGAACGAAGTGACGCCACCACTGAGTGCTGCAGTGCCGGACATGCTGGAACTTCAGTACGAACTTGAATCGAAGGCAGCCAAGTGGTACGCCACAATTGATATCGCTAATGCATTTTTCTCCATCCCTCTAGCAGCAGAGTGCAGGCCACAGTTTGCTTTCACTTGGAGGGGAGTCCAATATACTTGGAATCGACTGCCCCAGGGGTGGAAACACAGCCCTACCATTTGCCATGGGCTGATCCAGTCTGCACTGGAGCAGGGGGAAGCTCCTGAACACCTGCAGTACATCGATGACATTATTGTGTGGGGTGACACAGCAGAGGAAGTTTTCGAGAAAGGGAAGAAAATAGTCCAAATCCTTCTGAAAGCCGGTTTTGCCATAAAACAAAATAAAGTCAAAGGACCTGCACGAGAGATCCAGTTTTTAGGAATAAAATGGCAAGATGGACGTCGTCAAATCCCAATGGATGTGATCAACAAAATAACAGCTATGTCTCCACCAACTAACAAAAAAGAAACACAGACTTTCCTAGGTGTTGTGGGGTTTTGGAGAATGCACATCCCAAATTACAGTCTGATTGTAAACCCGCTCTACCAAGTAACCCGTAAGAAGAATGAGTTTGAATGGGGCCCTGAACAACGACAAGCCTTTGAACAAATTAAGCAGGAAATAGTCCATGCAGTAGCCCTTGGGCCAGTTCGAACAGGACCAGATGTAAAGAATGTGCTCTACACTGCAGCCGGGGAGAATGGCCCCACCTGGAGCCTCTGGCAGAAAGAACCTGGGGAAACTCGAGGTCGGCCCCTGGGGTTTTGGAGCCGGGGATACAGAGGGTCTGAGGCCCGCTATACTCCAACTGAAAAGGAGATACTGGCAGCATATGAAGGAGTTCGATCTGCTTCAGAGGTGGTCGGTACTGAAGTGCAGCTCCTCCTAGCACCCCGATTGCCGGTACTAGGCTGGATGTTCAAGGGAAGGGTCTCTTCTACGCATCATGCAACTGATGCTACATGGAGCAAGTGGATTGCACTAATTACTCAGCGGGCTCGAATAGGAAACCCCAGTCGCCCAGGAATATTGGAAGTGATTATGGACTGGCCAGAAGGTAAATACTTTGGGATATCATCAGAGGAGGAGGTGGGTCGTACTGAAGAAGCCCCACTGTACAACCAGTTACCAGAAAATGAAAAGAAATATGCCCTGTTCACTGATGGGTCCTGTCGTATTGTGGGGAAGCATCGAAGATGGAAGGCTGCTGTATGGAGTCCTACACGACGAGTTGCAGAAGCTGCTGAGGGAGAAGGTGAATCGAGTCAGTTTGCAGAAGTGAAGGCCATTCAGCTGGCTTTAGACATTGCTGAACGAGAAAAATGGCCAGTTCTCTATCTCTACACCGATTCATGGATGGTAGCAAATGCCCTGTGGGGATGGTTACAGCAATGGAAGTAAAACAACTGGCAGCGTAGGGGCAAACCCATCTGGGCTGCTGCATTGTGGCAAGATATTGCTGCTCGGGTAGAGAACCTGGCTGTGAAAGTACGTCACGTAGATGCTCATGTGCCCAAGAATAGGGCTACTGAAGAACATCAGAACAACCAGCAGGTGGATCAGGCTGCTAAGATTGAAGTAGCTCAGGTGGATCTGGATTGGCAGCATAAAGGTGAATTATTTATAGCCCGATGGGCCCATGACACCTCAGGCCATCAAGGTAGAGATGCAACATACAGATGGGCTCGTGATCGAGGGGTGGACCTGACCATGGACGCTATAGCACAGGTTATTCATGACTGTGAAACATGTGCTGCAATCAAGCAAGCCAAACGGTCAAAGCCTCTTTGGTATGGAGGACGATGGCTGAAATATAAATATGGAGAGGCCTGGCAGATTGATTACATCACACTCCCTCAAACTCGCAATGGCAAGCGCCACGTACTTACAATGGTGGAAGCAACCACCGGATGGCTGGAAACATACCCTGTGCCTCATGCCACCGCCCGGAACACTATCCTGGGCCTTGAAAAGCAAGTCCTATGGCGACATGGTACCCCAGAAAGAATAGAGTCAGACAATGGAACTCATTTCCGAAACAACCTTATAGACACTTGGGCCAAAGAACATGGTATTGAGTGGGTGTATCACATCCCCTATCATGCACCAGCCTCCGGGAAAGTTGAACGATACAATGGACTGTTAAAGACTACATTGAAAGCAATGGGCGCTGGGACATTCAAAAACTGGGATACGCATTTGGCAAAGGCCACCTGGCTAGTCAATACTAGGGGATCTGCCAACCGAGCTGGACCTGCCCAATCAAACCTGTTACGTACTGTAGATGGGGATAAAGTTCCTGTAGTGCATGTAAAAAATATGCTGGGTAAAACAGTCTGGGCTACTCCTGCCTCAGGAAAAGGCAAACCCATTCGTGGAATTGTTTTCGCTCAGGGACCTGGATACACTTGGTGGGTGATGCAAAAGAACGGAGAGGTCCGGTGTGTACCTCAAGGAGATTTAATACTGGGTGAGAATAGCCCATGAACTGAATTGTACCATCTTAATTGCTATATAATACTGTATGTTACCACTACCATGACTACTATAGGTGACTAATTAGAATGTATGGAAAAGAGTGTAACCTGAGCATGACATAAATGGTATGGAATAAGGGGTGGATAGATGTCCTGGTTTCAGTTAGAACAGAATTAATTTTCTTCCTAGTAGCTGGTGGAATGCTGTGTTTTGGCTTAGGATGAGAAGAGTGCTGATAACACCCCGATGTTTTAATTGTTGCAGAGCAGTGCTTATACCAAGCCAAGGACACCTCAGACATCATGTCATAGGTCACTATTGGCCTTGTTAGTCATGTAGCCTTGCACCAATCCCTTTGACTTCTTCTGTACCTAAGGTTTCTCTCACTATGTTTTCTCTCACCCATTGGGCTTCCTGCCCCAAATGTGATTAAAAAAAACAACAACTGTGAACTCAGCAATAGGAACTGCATATAAATTTGACTATTGCTTCTTTATTTTTATAAGTCATATTAAATTAATGCCATCAGTTGGAACCAGTAGTCAAGGACTCATTTTTGGGGGCACCAGTTTCAGTGAAGGCTGCACTGCATCTCATGACAGGATGATGCATCAAGCAGGTGTAGTAGTCACTGGTGTAAGGTCCTAAACCAGTTAAGGAATTCTATGCTTCCTATATCTCTATATCTGTGCACTATACATGTATATGTATATACACACTGAGAAAAGGTTTCCATCCTCATCTCCGTCCTCCACTGTCATCCTGAGCTCTCTTAACAAAGCAGTTTCTGCTGCAACAGGCATTAGCTCTACAGGGAGGGAGAGCCTTTTACACAAGAGGAAAACTTTTCTTAAGGTGGTTCGGATCTATGGAAGTTGCATGCTAACCATTTATTTGCTAAGTGCCTCAACAAGCTAGTCATAATATATAAGGAAATAAATGACTTGTGAGGTGATAACAATTATTGACTCAGTACAAAGCTTTATTTTATTATTTTTCTTTAGTACATTGCATCAAATTAACAACATTCTGTTAATTTTAACATACTTTCCAATTTGAATGGCTACTTTCAGTGTAGCAGAGCATGTACTGTCTTAATCTTAAAAAAAAGAAGAAGGGTATGGCCACAATAATGTACACATTTCCCACTTTACAGATATTCTTCTTTTCCTACCTACATGCAATACAGATAACTAAACTGGAATTTAAAGAGTCTGAAGATCTCTAAGAGATTTGTAGAGAATGGAAGACACTGAGGGCAATCTCTGGTTTTAGTACTACTTATTTGTTATGCTTCTTTACTTCCACAGTCCTTCCTTTTCCTTTCTTCTCTTTGGATTGCCAATATAGCATACATGTATCTTTAGAAAAATTCCTTTCTGACTACCTATGTGTATTACAAATATTTCTATGTACTTTTATGTATACAAATACTTCTACACCCATTATCTCTTCATATATCCTATTTCCTTAAAGTCTTTTCTTACTTTACATCTTGTCAATTTTGACCTGGTAAGAAAAGAAACAATGTTTCTGTAGTCTATACAACTATTTGGGTAAGGGACAATATGATCTTAATATACACGGGACTGGACAGAGTAGGTCAGATCAAAACTACTTTTAGTCCCACATCCTGTTTTCAATGTAGGCAATGATAGATTCACTAATACACTTTAAAATTTTTAAATTTAGGGTTTTCAGAACTCAATATAATTTATTAACCTTAAATTCCTTCATTCTCTTCTTGAAGCCATGTAAACTTTTAAATCAAAACAACATTGAGAATATTTTAAAAACTATGTTTAGACTTCCATGCATACAAGAAGAAAGCAACCAAATGAGAAAAATAAATAACTACAGGTATTAAATATATAAAACAATATAAATCAATATTCAAACTTATGAGCTGAAAATCACTTTCATGAATATGTAAGATAAGTCATAACTTTTTTATAAAGTCCAGAGGATCTTCAGTTTATAAAACACTAATAAACTATATCAGTAGGTTTCTTTGTTTTATTCAATATTCTTTTCACTCTTGTGCTTACATTACATAAATGCCAAAGAAACTGTCCCATAATCTGCAATTAGCACTGAGTGATATTTAGAAGTAGCAACCAAAACCCAAAATATCTTTTCTCCCAGCACTTTCAGAGATTTAAAATGTATCCTAGAAAAATATACATATCTAGTATATGGTATTAAAGTATTATAATAGGCAGCATTTCTTTAGAAATGCTTGGAGTTTCTAATCACAGATGAACTGAAAATCTCAGCTCTAAGTACAGGCAATTGTTTCTCTCCACTTTATAAAACTTTTGAACTTGAATGTCTCACAATTGTCACAGTCTTTTGGCTTGATTAATGAATCTTCCTTTGGGATAGCAGATTCTGCTGCAAACATATCACAGGCTTCAGGAACACAAGGAGTTCTTCACATAAGCAAAATCTACTGTACCTTATCATCTTCATAAGGTGACAGAAATCGTCTATTATTACTCCTGCTGTTGTATAAAGTATACTATCAACTAGAAAACCATTTTGTGTATTTATACGGTAGTATAAATGATAGGTATTGTGGAGTTTGTTTGTTTGTTTGTTTGTTTTGTTTCAAATCAACTGAAGTCTGATATTGTTATATCACACTGGCTCAAACTTTTCCACACAATTTTATAAATCACAGTAAAGACCTCACTGCTTTATGCTGGAAACATTCCACAAGATCTCAAAATACGTATCATTAACCCTTCTGTTTAAAAACAAACAAGCAAACAAAAAAATCCACCTATAGATAAAAATATTATATAAGTGAGTTGACTAGAAATCCCACTAGTCGCCAAAAATATCTGAATGTAATATTAAGAAATGTTGAACTCTATTTAGCACCTGCAAGTCATCATTCACTGGCAATAGCAAAACACAGGCCCCATAAAATAGAGATGTACTGTAAGAAATAAAGTAAAAATATCAGCTTAAATGTCCTTCTGCTCTTTAAAGAAGAATTGTTTTGGAGACAGAAAGGGTAGAAAAATTACTACACTGTTATAAATTTAGTTTCAGTGCAACTGACTAGTCCATAATTCAGTAAAGTGCAGGAAATGTTGGCAGGCTTTTTTCTTGCACCAGTCTTTGAAGGACTGCAGAACCTCCCAAAAGCACCCTCCAAAGGTGTCCTCTCTGTGTCCCCTGACCTCCTTGTTGCTTGGTACTTCAGCCAACTGTGTCTTATATATAGGAAAGTAATTCTTCCTTAGAAAGCTTAGAGTTCAAATGCAAAATACCACCATAATGTAAGTTAAAATGGTGACAGGTGAGTTTGGATCTGGCAGCTATGAAGGACATTTCCACTGCATAGAAGTGAGCAACTTATGCAGGGGAAGATACCTTTTTAGAAGGGGTTTGGAGCACAAAAGGGAAAGATAAAACAGGTATGCCTGAAACTCATGATGGCCCATGATACTGGTATCTTTACCTGCAAACATACCATTTATTGCTGCTGTTTTTCTGTGCCTGTTCATTTGGAGTGTTTCAACATGCCATACTCTTCTATGAGTTCAGGTGTGCTTTCTTTTACTGTCACCTGCCTGCCTCTTACAGGCATTCTAAATTTTCTTGACGAAATATTTTTTTTTCCACTGTTCATCCTGTTTTGGCCTCATATCTTCCTTTCTGTGATTTTTAAGGCAGAACTGATCAGTTTGGCCCTTTGTTTTCTGTATCAGCCCATATCAAACTCATCTCTTGGGGAGGAATAGGAGACAGCCAAGGAAGCTAAGCACACTCTGGGCACTCAGCTTCACATTCTTCCTCTTGACCATACAAGCTATCTTCCAGGCAAATTTTGAAGTGATTCACATGTGCAAAACCTATTCAGGATGAGATGATGGCGCAGTCTTGTGTTTCTCAGTGTTATCTCTCGGTCTTAGCCCCTGTACTGTCTACTAATTTGGACGTGTGTAATTTTACTGCTGACATTATGTTACAATTTTGAGATTGTTAGAATCCATATGTTCATTTCCTGTACATAAAAAGAGAATAGTAATAGGGAATTTCCCCACTGCATTGCCTTGTAATAGGGAAAATGGCAAAAAGGTAAGCAATTCATGACTCTGGGGAGTTTTCTTGTCAGAATAGTGTGTTTCAGGTGAATGTCCCTCTGTAAACCACATGTGCAGAAGATGGAAGGTGAGGCACTTGCAAGCAGAGTGGATTTGGAATTTTTATAAATATTAAAAGTGCAGGATTTTTGCTATTTGGCTGGATGTTATTTTCCAAGGCTTAGTTCTATAGAAAATAAATGAAATCTCTATCATGCAACTTTTCATGCATACTAATGTTATTATAGGGTGCTGAATATATTAGGAATCAACATAAGACAGTATTGGGATGATATATGCTGTGTGGTCTAAACATACATTAATGAAAATGCAATAAAGTAGTTATGTGGTATTTTGTGGGGAAATCAACCTCATGCACACATATAGTAAAGGTATCTTAAATGAATGTTTGTTATGAATTATTTATGGTCAAAAACAAAAGAAGTAAATAAGAATATATATGTCGTAATATATTATGTAAAATGAAGCTAAAACAAATTCAGTTTCAAACTTTTGGCTCAGTACTTTGCCATATGCTGTTTGAAACCTGTTGAGATTTGAGATCTGAGTGCTACAAGTCATATGAAGAGAACATGAATTCACCAGAGAATCTGACAAGAGAGTTTAGCCCTGCGTTGCTGATCTACGGTATCTATCTTTCCTAAACAATCCCTGAAAGTTTGCGTGCTCCAAAGTATTACCTTCGAAAAGAGTGAGCTCATCAACTTCAATGAATTCATCTTTTTCTACTTAAAAACAAGCAGAAAATGCTTGTGTTAAATGTATGCTATGTATACCTATTAGAAAATCTTACTTTTATTCATTGTGAACACCAAAAGAAAAGGGGTTTATTATGGGCATATATTAATGTTTTATGCTGTCTGTTTGTTCAAGGTTCAAAGTATTTAGAAAAACATCACATCCAGTTTTTCAATAACTGACCTCAATTTATAATACTTATCTATTTTTTTTTTAATGAAAATATAAGGCTATTCTTGTGTACAAAATTTGAATTCCAGTATACATAAACAATAAGCTGTAACACAAAATCTATAATGTTCATATATGTTTGAAGCAACTAAAATGTCCAAAATATATGGACTGGCTGAAGCTTGTCCTACTAGCTTTAATTAGTCATTATTTCTTGGTAGCAATTACCCAACATGTCATTCTATACTGAATGAATTCCAATCAATTACAAGTGATTGCAGATCATCCTGCATCAATCAGAGAGGATAATTCTTGATTCAATGAGATGAAATGGATAATGTCAATTAGCTTGTTGGTGTTCTTTGATTGCATATTCTTTACAAATAGTGTAACAGCTGAGTTGTACCACTCTGGCTAACTTGGCTAACATTTCACAGATTATGTATAATGTCAAGAACATGAGCTGAAAATGTGAAATACAGTCTGTGTGGTGCATAAAGACTTATTAGTAAAAATGCCAGTACATAGTAAGACAGACTGCATAGTGACATAGATGAAAGGATCTACTGGAAGATAGCTTGGGGAAAAAGGAAAGAGAGGCCTGTGGGGGGGAGGGGGGAGGAAAGGGGTTCTTTCTTTATTTCTTTCTTTTCTTTTCTTTCTTTCTTTCTTGCATGCCTTCCTGCCTTCCTTGTTTTCCTTCTTGCCTTCCTTCCTTCTTTCCACAAATATTAATCTTGCATGAAACTATCCCTAACATGGGGTTTTACCTCATGTCTATCTCTAATACTTTAAATGTTGTAATGTTCATTACATTTGTCTTCTGCAAACAGAGAGTAGGTTCAAGCTAGCTCAGGCTTACAGGAACAGCCCAAATCTATTAACACAGATTCTGACTAGGCAATCCCTAAATGAAGGAAATGGTGCAGTCTTTTCTCATTTGGCAACAGACTGAAGGGGACTTGAGGTAAGCAGAGGCTACTGATCAAGCCAAGGAGTAGTACTGTGTACAAGTAGTAGCACTGTGTAGTAGTAGTACAAGTGATATGTGCACAAGTGTTTTTTCTATATATATTTTATTCTCAGAATTCCATGTATTTTGGTGAGAGGGAATAACAAACTAATTCTAGGGAATCGGGCTTGCTCTAGTAGCTTCCTTTGCATGGAAGAAAAGGAATGACAGACATCACATCTTGTTGTGGGTTTACTGGTTTAATATGACTGGTGAGAAGTACAGAAGTACAGAAGAACAGTCTGAAAGCACAGTCAAAGAGAAAAGTGATTATGTACATTCATCTAGAGAGAAGTGAAGATAATCTGTGCGCTTGAGTACCAGTCATAGCAGCCTAAATTATTACTGCATTTCTAATCAAAACTGGAGGGTAGAGGCAATGCATAGAACCCAGAGATCTACTTCAGTGTTTATTCAAAGAAGAACAGCCTCGAATTGACATTGTACACTGAGTGCTGTTGTAGCCAAACTGTAGGGTTACTATCAAGTAACGCTCAAATTGACATAGGTTCCTTCTCCTGGCAAGATCTATTCAGAGAAGATTCTTTTTAGTGGGCCAATTTTCTGTTTTCTGTTTTTGTTTTTGAGAAAAAAAATAGTCACCATGTAGAGAAAAGTCAAATCAAGTAGATTTTAAACCGAAGGAAGAGGAGAGGCATACAGAGAAGACTGGCACATCATATTCTGGTGTAAAATTTGTGCCTTTATATAGATTAAACACTCTATAAAGAGGCATTAAATTATGAAATAAAGTTGGAGATAAGGATGATAAGCAGATGTAAAGGCTTGAGTCCAGGATGTTCCTAGAAACACAAAACTGACAACTTCTTGCTGGCACAATTGGTACAGTTTGTGTTTCTGTCATTCTGGGACAGAGAGGCATCATACTAAATCCTTGCAGATGACTGAAACACAAATTATATAACCTAATGATGTGCTATTAACATGATGTAGTGGTTACTGTAAGCAAAGAGACCTCTTCAGATGATTCTTGTTTCCAAAAATAGTCTCTTGCCAACTTTTGAGAGACAACTCCAGCATTCGCACTGATATTCTTTCTTTTGTTGTAGAGAGATCCAGTGAACCTTCTGGACAGATAGGTCCCACAGAATCTGTGGGCACAAAATGTTTACAGTTACAAGGAGATCCCCAGTATGCAAGTATCTCATAACAAATATCCTCTAAGTAGAAAATCAGAATAATGAAAACATACAAAAATTTCTAACACAGATAGATCTGAACAGGCTTCTACAGCCTTTTCTAATCAATCTTGAAGTCCTGGAATAATGCAGGCTAGGCACCATTGCAATAACACCTTGATTCCTGCCCCATTTACATAACTAAATTTTATTTTAAAGAAAATACAGACATATGGTGATATTTCTCCTGTGAAGTCAAGATGAGACCAGGGAGAAGAAACCTGGATTTTAAAACTAGGAAGTGCTCCTGTGTTTCTACTCCAGATATCCTTGATATCTTTTGCAAACCTAAATAACAACAGGAGCCTTGGAAAGGGCTCTACATCTCAATGTATACTCCATCCCTGCTGTTTTGTGCACATACAATACTAATGACTCAAATCTGGTCAAATCAGGCCTCTTCTTAACTGTACTTTTTGGAACTGCAACTTTTGGAATCTATGAATGTTTATTTTTTTCTGCTAGAAAGCATATATTCAACAGATTAAAATTTCTGTGTTGGAGAAGAGTCAGACTTTAGTAGGAAAAAGTTTCTGAGGGTTAGTGTGGAACCTGTGCTGAAAACAGAAGGATCAAGTACAGAAAAGTATTCAACAGTCTGTTGAACCAGCACTAACCTGCAATGTCTGAGTGCTCTTAACTAAAATGCTTGTCACTCTTTCAGTCTATTGCTCTTTTCGCTGGTGAATTATACAACATCAAAAAGCAAGAGGAAAAAATGAGAACTGCAAATAGTGAAAAAAAGGATTTTTTATGTCTATGGGCAATCAGTCTCAAGCTTTTGGTCTGGATCAGGCAGGTCTTGTCCTGTATGGCTCATAAATTATAGGATCGTTTGGTGTGCCTTAGTTTCCTTTCCCCTCAATTAGTGTTTTGGATAATATCCTTCCTTCCTTCCTTCCTTCCTTCCTTCCTTCCTTCCTTCCTTCCTTCCTTCCTTCCTTCCTTCCTTCCTTCCTTCCTTCCTTCCTTCCTTCCTTCCTTCCTCCCTCCCTCCCTCCCTCCCTCCCTCCCTCCCTCCCTTCCTTTCTTCTTTCTTTCTTTCTTTCTTTCTTTCTTTCTTTCTTTCTTTCTTTCTTTCTTTCTTTCTTTCTTTCTTTCTTTCTTTTTCTTTCTTTTCTCTCTCTCTCTCTCTCTTTCTCTCTTTTCTTCCACATTTTAAGTTTTATGATAGATCCTTAACCAACAAACAGCTATGATTCTATGATTTTACAACCTTTTAAATGCCACCATGCATCCCATTTGGCCATGGAACGTTTCTGTATACTATGCTGAATTCAGCCCCCTCAAAATTTCTAAAGAGTATGATCTGGGAAAATAAAATTAGTCCTTCTGTTCTCTAGCACGAGTCTTATCAGATCTGAGTTACTTGCTTATTTTTTGGCATTAAGGGGATGGACAGTCCCCAGATAGAAGTGAAAGTTATTGTTATAAAATGGATTAGAAAAATCTAGCCACTTCTTGGTTCATCTCCATATTATTAAGAGGCTAAAACAGCAGGGCAGGAAAATTTTCCTCATTCGCCAGTAGCCAAACTGTGGCCAATCTGGATTCTCTTCTTCTCTGATGGAATCTCTGCAGCCACATTTCAGGACTGAAAATAATTTCTTTCTTTTTTTTTTTTTTTTTGTCTTTTTTTTTTTCTAAAAAAAAACAAACAAACAAACAAAAAACAACATTTTTATTTTTGGTAAATTCTTATTTGTGCCTTAAATGTGCTAAACAAAGCATTTTAAAACTAAAGAGATGATCTACAAACCTTAAAGATGATCATAATGACTGGTGCTTTGCCCAGAAGAGCTGGCAATTTAAATGAGTTATTGGAAACATCATTTATTGGACAAGACCAAAGACAGCATAGCAGACAGAGTGGCTCCAAATCCTGTTTCATAATGGAAAATTTTGTACAGCCAATTCTAACTGTGAAAAGGGTAAAAGAAAAAGTTAGCATGCTAAAACCAACCTGCTTACTTTGGGTTTTGTGTTTCAGACATGAAACACTAACTTGTTGACTATAATAACAACCAGAGGGTAAACCGTGTTACTTTGAAAATAATTTGAAAATAGCTAACATACTATATGTGTATTTGATGTAGGGTGAAACTCCTCAATGTTTGTATAAAGATATAAGTACTGCTTTCTCTGCAAAAATAGGGAACAAGTTTAAAATAGATTTTCTCCAGAAAAGAAAGTCTCATGTTTAGAAGCCAAAGTGGGATTTCTGACTGAGATGTCTGTCATTGATATTAAAAATAACTAAATCAAAATCATTAACAAAAACAAGTAAAATTTTACACTTCTAAATCAGATCTCAGCAGATCTCTTAGCAGTATATTAAATGTATCATTTGGCCTGAACAGCCTCATATGCTAGAAGATATAGCAACTGGTTCAAGCATCTTTATCATTTTGCATTTTGAGTATGTGCAGCATATAATTAAACAAGAGCCTGTGTCAGCAGGGAAATCTCCATTGAAGTGAAAATTTGATCACACAGTTAATTTTGCAACTGTTTTCATGAATAGAAATGTTTCTGGTTATTCAAGACTCAAAGCTACTTTTATTCAAGTCACTATTGGAATCACTGAGACTTCAGCAGAAACAGAATCAAAGTCATTATATGAACCACTAGCAATTCTTGAAATGCTAGTGACTTTTTCCTTTCTATAAAAAGAAATTTTTGGAAGAGTGAGTCATCTGGAGAAAGAAATTGGACAAAACCTTTTTTAATACAAGGAGCTGTCCTATTGGGATTTCTTACTCTTTCTCACCCACAGAAATATAGCAGACAGTATATTTATTTGTTCAAAGAGAATGTTAATTTTGAGAAGAGAGTGCATGATTTTAACAAATGTTCACATGTTCATATCAGATTTTTTTTTTCTTTACAAGAATCAGTTGGTCTGAGATTATAATGTGAACTGTGAATATTGATTTCAAGTGGAAAACAACAACACTTTTAAATGACTAAGCTATTCAGTTTTTTATGGAACACCAATGAGTTTAAAAAGCAGACTAATAGTGCTCCCCCCATCATTTCATCTTAGGCAAGTGAGCTAAATTTAGCAAATAAGCTGGATACAAGGTTCTCCATGCTTGTCAAAATATGATGGCAATTAAACTGGCATCTATTCTGTACTTTTTATATATATATATATTTTTTTTTTTCAAGGGTTTGACAGTTAAAAACTATTTAGAATATTTATGACACTTCCAATGAGTTAGTTAGATTTTTTTTATTGCGTTGCATTTTGCATAATATAATTTGTCACTACTTCTTTATTAAGCTAGTTTTATATTCATAGTTGTCCCACAACACTATATTTTCCTCTTTGTCAGCTCAGAACTTCATTATGAAGGATGAGGTTTTATCGTTTCCTAGTGATGCAAATGTCTACAGTGAATAAGTGTCATTATGCAGGAACAGGAATTTAGTTTTCCTCCATTAAGCAGCCAAGCTAATGACTCAACAAGTTTATAGCCCACCACAAAATTTGATAGCTTGGTGTGAGTTAAACAAATGATGGTTGCATATTTATATGAAAATGAAAGCGACTTTTTGGGGCTGGATGTTGTGCTTATCCCATTTGCAGCCTAGGCTTCCATTTTGAACTTAAAGAAAGGAAATTCCCAGTTACTTTAAGATGAGCACACCTCTTGTCCCTCCTCTAGCTGACATGAGTCCTATATGACAACACCAATGTAATGGGGAAAAAATATATATATAATAGCGAACATTCAAACCCCATGGAAACATTCCCATTTAATGGTTTTAAATCTCACAAATTTTCATTATATCCAGCAAATAGGCTATTCATAATAAACATTAGATGAAACAGAAGAGGATATGTTTTTAGCAGTGAAGCATTTCCGTCTGGGTATGATACTTACTCCATGCTGTTTCAGGGCAATGGACAGCTATCTAGCCAAAAAGCCTTCCAAGCTCTTTCTTTTCTTTATACAGTTAATTTTAATTAATTAAGAGAATGACTGAAAAAGGCCTATCTCACTGTCCATTTCATTCCCTCTGTTGTATAAATTTTTCCACATGGTATTTTTTTAAATGCTTTGCTTCTAATTCCAAATATGTCCAAACTTAAAGCTTTCAACATTTCCTTTGGGAGATTGTTTCTCAATTTAAGGGATCACATTGTCAGGATGATTATTCAGATATTTAGACTTTTTTTTTTTTCCTTAATTTCAATCTATTTCTCCTGGGGTCAGATTCCTGGCTGGCATAAACTGTCATAGCTACTCTAATTTCCTTTGGGTTTGGACAGTATGAAATTTGGTCAGGGCTTTCCCTTCCTACTGTGCTAAAAATTCTTCTCTCATCTGATACATTATATGATTAATCATCATGCTCGCATTTAGTCATTGCATTCTGTATTTAATAACTCTATCAAATCCTGCTTTCTAATACCATATTGCTTGCTGTGTCAATCATTCCATCCCATAATTCACTTATTAATCCATACTTCATGTAGAGATTAAAATCAGATGCTGAACTAGATTAAACTTCTTCATTGTGATAGTAGAACAGCTGCCATGATCATAAAAGAGGATTGTACTGAAAGCAATGAAGATCCCACTTTTGATAAACTTTGTATTTGATATTTCTGTTTACAGGTAAAAGCAAACAGAATCAGTGATATAACATGTTTTTGTTGAGATTATTTTTAAAAAGTCCTATAACTTCTCTGCATCTAAGTGTTCATAAACAAAAAATGATTATTTAAGATCAACTCTATACTTCAGTGGTGTTTCCTACCTAAAATATATCCCCAAATCTGGCTCATAATACTTGCTGATATAAAATTACCACCACTTCCCTAGCTTGTAAATATATTAGTTCCACAATGAATGGCTATTTATAAATATCAAGGGAATACATTGACTCAGGTTTCATGACTGAGCTGCCACTCGTTCATCTTCTCAAGGAAGAAACCAAATGAGATTTAATAAGAGCAAGTGTAGAGTCCTGCACCTGGGAAGGAACAACCCAAAGTATCAGTACATGCTGGGGAGCCTGTACTGATGTACTGAGTACCTGCTGGAGAGGAGCTCTGAGGAGAAGGACCTGGGGGTCCTGGTGGACAACAGGTTGACCATGAGCCAGCACTGTGCCCTTGTGGCCAAGAGGGCTAATGGGATCCTGGCGTGCATTAAAAGGAGCGTGGCCAGCGGGTCAAGGGAGGTGATCCTCCTCCTCTACTCTGCCCTGGTCAGGCCTCACCTGCAGTACTGTGTCTAGTTCAGGGCTCCCCCGTGCAAGAAAGACAGGGATCTCCTGGAAAGAGTCCAGTGGAGGGCCACAAAGATGATATAGGGCCTGGAGCATCTTCCCTATGAAGAAAGGCTGAGAGACCGGGGTCTGTTCAGCCTGGAAAAGAGAGGACTGAGGGGGGATCTCGTCAATATATATAAATACCTGAGGGGTGGGGGACAGAAGGATGTAGCCAACCTCTTCTCAGTGTTTTGTGGGGATAGGACAAGGGGCAATGGCTGCAAGTTAGAGCACAGGAAGTTCTGCACTGACATGCGAAAGTACTTCTTCACGGTGAGGGTGACGGAGCATTGGAACAGGCTGCCTAGGGAGGTTGTGGAGTCTCCTTCTCTGGAGATATTCAAGGCCTATCTGGATGCCTACCTGGGCAGCCTGCTCTGAGGAACCTGCTCTGGCAGGGGGGTTGGACCCAATGATCTTTCAAGGTCCCTTCCAACCCCTACAGTTCTGTGATTCTGTGATTCATCACTCATGTTTTCTTCTTCTATATGTACTTTTGCTACTTTCTGTACTGAAAAGTGGCATCACTGTTGTTATACGGCCAACCTTTTCTAAAGTCAAAGATAGATTCACTTTCTGAACAAAACACTGGTGCATCACAGAAAAACTGTGATGAAATTTTTTTGTGTGACAAATAATGTTATCACTAACAGTATCCTAGAAACTCCATTACTTATAAGTATTGCAAAAACAATGTCTTTAAATGATAATACTATAAACATCAATGGTAGTTGAATGCCCTGACCTTGCTTATTTCCAGCCTAATTCTTACAGACATCTATCTTTAATGTCTGTTACTCTGACAGTACCAAGGTAGTTCACATTTTTGAGTACTCTTCATGGTGACAACACACAAAAATATCTCTTTGGATCTGAGAATTGCTTTAGCCATGTATCATTAGAGCTGGAACCTCAAAAAGTATTTCAATGGCTTGAGCAATGTGTTCTTAATGTATACCCATGGCATTGAGGACTATATTAGGAAAAATTTCAAACTATTGCTTCACTAGTCTCTTGTGAACAGTAGATCATGTTTCAGACTGTAGGCTTAAATTGGTGGCTTTTTTTTTTTTTTTTTTTTTTTGCTACAGCAGAAATAAATTTCACAGGTAGAATGTATAATGTAAGTTTTTATAGGGAGGGAAAAAAAAAAAGGAAAAGAAAAGAAAAGAAAAGAAAAGAAAAGAAAAGAAAAGAAAAGAAAAGAAAAGAAAAGAAAAGAAAAGAAAAGAAAAGAAAAGAAAAGAAAAGAAAAGAAAAGAAAAGAAAAGAAAAGAAAAGAAAAGAAAAGAAAAAGCATAAACTAGTTCACAGTTGGCTTTCAGTTAGTTCTACATATTAGCAGTCACAAAAATGAGGTTTGTGGCCTCAGGCATTAAATTCAATCACTTCATCTTTTCAAGTAGCAACCCTATTTTTGTTTCCCTCCAGGCACACACTCACAGGGCAATCATGTAGAATTCTCAATTCAAGTATGAATGGTTAGCTAAGCTTTTCTCTCAACAAACCACATTATAGAAAATTTAGGGAAAATCAGGCTATTATTGAAAATCACAAAAGCCAGATTTTGGTAACATGATAGCTCTAGGGACTGGAAAAAGAAAAATCAAACAGTTGATCAAGTCTAAGCCATGACACAGGTTATGCTTGATACCATCATCTAGTAGGTGTTACAAACCCTGTGTGAAGTGATTCAGTGGTCCCAACTCTATAGTTAAATGTCTCAAATAAAATAGTTGCAAATAACATGACGTTTTTTGTTGTTTGTTTTTTAATAGGCTTCAACAGATAAATAATGGATATGCTAGAACTGATGATCTGTAGCGGGTACCTTCAAATCAGGTTGAAATATTGGTGAAATAATCCCACTGATTATATTATTCTGGACTGGCAATGATTTCAATATTTTTTTTCAGAGAGTTGGATTTTTATTTTTTTTATTTTTTGATAAGTAGACCAAATATTTTTATAAAGGCCACAAACGTTATTTTATCACTGAGTTATCACCCACTACTGATGCAAAAGAGAAAATAATCAGTACCGTCATGTTGTGTAGGTAGGGACAGAAGAGGTAGGTGGGGATAGAATATTCTGAAATTCTTAAGAAGCTCTGCTACATAACGAAAATATACCCACAGCAGCTTTTGGGCCCGGGCCAGATTCACAATAACAGGAACATAATTCTTTTGATTTTGTAGTATACAGTTTAACCATAGTATATTGTAAGGTGAGAAAAACTGTAAAAATAAATCCTTGGTATAATAATGTGACAACAAATTATAATCATAGTAACACATTTTGTATGTGTTATCACTTAACATTAGGGATTTGTTTGTGTTACAGAAATATTGTTTCCATTTTATTGATTGAGAAATCAAGGCCCAGAGAGATTTGTGATTTTTTTTTCAGACATGCTGAGTTTCCCCATTTGAGTGAATTGTTGTTGGTCCTGTTCCCATAGGTCAAGTGTTCAGCTCATTAAAATGTTCCACCATCACAATTCAATGACCTTGTGGGCAATCTTTGCAGAGGCTAATGACTTATTTAACATCAGCATTGATCTGCCAGGTATGATCTCTTTGAGTTAGAAGATCTATAAATACAGCTTAATCATTCAAAGGGCTTAATTAGCTACTGCATCACTGCAGTTTTATGTTGATGTAATGTCATTGCCTTTATATGAGATTACTGAAGAATCAGACTGTGATTTAATATTTACTAGCTAGTCTTTTAAATACCTCAGGCTCTTCATATCTTATTTTCAGAGATGCTGCTATCTAGTGCCCATGGGCTGTATGAATTTTAGCTTGGACTGCTGGCTAGTCCAAATTTCTGTATCTTTGCATGCAGTTGTGAAGACTGCATGCACAATGTGTCTAGATCAACATATATTTAAATAGGTATTAATGTGCAAAAATAAATCCACACACAAAATTTGGTAATTGCATACACATATACATTTCTGGAAAACTGATGTTCAAAGATGCTTTTTCTTTTCAAAATCTTTAGTTAATGGTAAGTCTGTTAGGGAGATTGCTATTCTTTTCCTTTGCTGTTTCCTATGTGAATAGCTAGAAAAACATGCTCTCATTTATCTTTGACAGAACTAAAAATATGTGATTGTGTTCATAATCCTTATACTTCAATTATATTTCATGGTAATATTTGCTACTTAAACATTATGCAAGCTGTTCCCCATTTAACGACTGTTTTCTCCTGTTCACAAAATTTCAAGGTTAGCAGAAGGTCAAGCTGCACTTTGCTGAAGAAGCCAGTTATAAATCTCACTAATGTATTTCATCATGTGATGTTTTTCTGGTCATACTGGTGATTGTTCTGGAGTAGCAAAAGGTTAGCTGAGCCTACATGATACAGTGATTACTTCTGAATTCACTGTTTTTACAGAGAAAATATAGGTAATGTTGCTTCCACATTTCTCTTTCCTATTGCTGTATTTGAACTGAGAACTGTATTCTTCCTTAAACATAATGAAACTGTGCTAGCTGATGGCAATAAAGGTTTCCTTGTGAGAATTTTAGTTGTATGGTAGATTCTAGGGACATCTGCAGTGAACAGTTAGCTGTTTTCTAATTGATAGGTTAGCTGTTTTCTAATTTATAGGTTCTTGATTATTAGCTTCTTCCTAAGAGACTTATCCTTTATTCAAAAGAACTGCACCTTTAGTCTCAAGCTGTCTGCTGTATAGAGAGTAGTTGAATAGGGAATATGTACTGGGTAAGTGGGAATATATCAAATAGAGGCTTTGGGAGTTTATGTATAGGAGACTCCAGGTAATGTGGAAGAAGCACTGGTAGTTATGATCCACAAGGCTCAGTCCCTAGCCTTGGCTGGAGAAATCACCTTCAGAAAACTAGAAACTATGACCCAGGCATTGATCTGGAGTGAAGATGCTCCTGCACAGGCAGCACCCATCTCAAACAGCATCCATATCAGGCAGCATCGAACTCAAGAATTTTTAGATGTTTGCTATGAAACAGAATGTATTTGTAAGCATGTTTCTCCCTTTCCCTTTCACAGAATGGAGGATACCCAAAGGAGGAGAAAAAAAAAAAAAAAAAAAAAAAAAAAAAAAAAAAAAAAAAAGGAAGTTGCTCTTCCTTTAACAACTAATGTTCTAACCCCACTGTAGAAGGCCACCAAATATGTAAATATGTCAAGATATGCACTGTGAAGCCATGTTGGCTGTTACCAATCACCTCCTGGCTCTCCATGTGCCTTAGCATAATTTACAGGAGGATCTGCTCCATGATCTTGTTGGGCATGGAGGTGAAACTGGCTGGTCTGTAGTTCCCTGGGTCTTTCTTTTTTTCTTTTTTGAAGAAACGGGGGTTATGTTTCCCCTTTTCCAGTTACTTGGAACTTCACCAGACTGCCACAACTTTTCAAATGTGATGGATAGTGGTTTAGTAACTTAATCTGCCAGTTCTCTCAGGATCCCCAAATGCATCTCATCAGGCCTTATGGACTTGTGCACATTCAGGTTCCTTAGATGCTCTCAAACCTGATCTTCCTCTACAGTGGGTAGTTCTTCATTCTCCTAGTCCCTGCCTTTACCTTCTATGACTTGGCTGGTGAATGTTATGTGATTGGACTCAGCCCATTAATATAGCCTGTCCTCTCTGCAAAGCCTTCCTGCCCTCAAGCAAGGAATGGAAAAGAAGTTTGGCTTTGCAAAGTACGGTATGCTGTCACGTCTACAAGAAATTCTTGCAAAGCTGATTCTGAAATGAATGGGTGCTTATACCCTTACCCAGACATGCTAAGGACAGAACAGAGAGGGGTAGCTGAGACAAAAACTGTCCCTTAGACTGACATTCTGTGAGTGACTGAGCATGAACAGACTGACTCAGGTAGATTTTACACTCACATTGAATTTTAGGGAGCCCAGCACTTAAGAGAAACAGGAAACACTAATTCATTCAGGGGCCTTTTGGCCTGTGAGTTTTCTATCTTTGATGATTTGTCAATGGTTCAGGACCAAATTAATTATTTTATTAAAACACTTATTTTATGTTCATGGTAAAATACTCCAAGACATTCTGAAGGCATCTTTTTGATGCTAAAGGTCACGTATTTTCCCACCAGCCATGTTTACTCAACTGACTTTAGTGACAATGAAGAGCCAAAATAGTTGATTGAGTTAATAACGCACAGATTGAAGTATTTCTAAGTAGCAATCACAGAACAATCATATTATGACCTGTCTAGTCAATTGCACATGAATTATGAAGCATTAAAATAGGCCTTGATGGCCACTACCATAACAAAGGCACAAGTAGCAATGCACCAATTGGTTTTACGATGACATTCATAGCACAAGAAATGAGTCAAGTGTGAGTAGAAGTGCCCAACATTTTTTATTGTATTTCTGTGTTTTAAATATTACCTGAAATGATTCCATCATTTTCCCAAAAGGGTTTGTGGGATCTTTACCTTTATAGTTTGCATTAGACATTCCAGCAGCAGGAAAAAAAAAGGCTTAGTGAACTCGACTTGCTTATAAGGAAGAAAGGAGTGTGTAATGTTTAAAAAAGTGACTGTGCCTTACAGGAAGACACATGTTAGAAGCTGCCAGGTATGCGGCCAGATCAGTGATCCCCCAGAAGATCCCCCATCTGTGCTGCAGATGCCTATTTAAATATTATAAGTTCTAACCCCAATGTTAATGGAGGGAGGTCTTTGATTTTTTCCCAATTGCATGCAATGTACACTCACAATCAAATGGTGTGTGGTTGGCCTTGAGTCTGTGAATGCCTGTGAACAAGTGGAGTTGGGCTGTAAGAAGGTCTCTTTAGAACATTTCACTGACAAGGGCTTGCACTGCCTCAAGCAGAAAATCGCATGCCTAAGTGCTGGCTTCTGTCATCATAGCTAAACAAACCCCGAGAGAGGATTTTAGGTTTGTTTTTAAGGAAAAAGATGTTAGTCTTTTGAGCTCTATTCTCTAAAACAGAATAATCTCGATCCACTGGAAAGCAAAACAAAATAAAAATCAAGATTTCATGATCCAATAGATCACAGTTAGATATTGTAACCTTTATAACTTAATCTGGAAATCACTATGCATAAGAACAAAAGTAGCTGAAATATAGCTCATAGGCAGGTTGTAACCTATGCTTGCTCCTCTGAGATTAATAGCACCTTCATCTCCGGAAGAGTATCAATCATCATTAATAGGTTGGATTCCAGGCTTCTGCCGTCATTGCTTTTCTGATTATTGAGGACTCATAGAGATAAGGCATATGCTGTGAATAATAAGCCTACCTGGTCTCCAACCAAAGTTACAAAAATCTGAAGTTACTTATTTGGGTGACCTGCACAAGTCTCAGTTATCTGAGATTTGAATGGATTGCTTGTATTTTAGAAATCTTTAACCATAAACAGAAATTCTTATACAGTAAAATATAAAAACATATTGGAAACTTAGATGTATTTTATGGAGTGTGTATATATACATATATTTATTAACTACTTGCTAAGACTTGTGTGTGTTTTGGTACTTCTGCAGCAGAACAGGTAGAAACAGAAAAGACCATAAGCTGTATTTCTTTCTGTATGGAGATAAACTTAGCTAAATAAATGGGTATTTGTATTGAGATTTTATTTAACCAGTTTGATAGAGGCTTCTGTGGCAAAATTTAGATTTGGCTTCAAAGCAAACTTTAACTCATCCCCAAGCAGAGTAATTTCCTCTAGTGCTCTAGGGTACATCTACATTCAGGTAGAACTATCCAATAACTATTGCATTTCTTATGTATGTAAACATGCTCTGTTTTATAGAGAACAAGAGAAACTGATGGTCATTGAGTGTTCATAGTTTCCTTCCTATTACCCGAGAACTGAAATTCTTTAGTGTCTTCTAAAACTAGGTCATTAAGTTTCTCTTATGTCTAAAATAATTATGAATTTACTAGCCTCAGTATATGCATTTTAAAGAATTAATAAGAATTTAATAAATGAGTTGTGTCATTCTCATTAAAATGTACTACACATTACTGCACACAGTTATGTTAAAAACGCTTTTTCAGTGTAAAGCAGTTAGAGATATAAGTTAGCTGAATACTAAGCTCTCTTTAACTCCCTAGTATATATGACATAATAATCAATTATAAGATCACCCATGAGATTTTGCACAGAATAATTGATCCTGTCTGAATAAGGAGCTATTCAGCTCTGTTTTCCTTTTAAAAATTATTATTGTTATTGTTATTATTTTTATATTAATATTAATATCAATGTCAATATTATTTTGGTGTGTGGCTCTCTTTCCATCCCCAGCAATCTCCCAGACTCTTGATTGCCAGATAAAATCTTGACATCAGTGAAAAGCAGTGTCTTTTCCCCAGTCACAGCTTCAGAAATAGAACAGTTGTTTTGGCTCTAGTTTAAGAAAAACACATAAGGGGCTGATACCTGTCATGGAGAATATTAACCAGAATGCATAAAAATTGGCAAAGAAATAAGCAACAAGGTCTTATGACTGGATCCAATACTTTAACAACAAACAGGACCATGAGTCCTGACTGCAGACTATTGTCTGTATACATTTTTTGGCTCAGAACAAGAAGGTTCTGCAGTGAGGATGTGGTTTTCTAACTTTAGAGCAGGAAGCTAGGTCACGGCTGAGATAATTAAGAGAAGTTCTTGAGGGAAGGTAGTAGGCCCTGGTAAAGGACTGTTGTCCTTTCCTTAGTCTAATACAAGCTTCATTTCTAGTGGAGAAAAAGACTGAACCTTCCTATGAGTCTTTTGTCACAGAGCATGTACAGGACAATGCTTAAATGGGATCTAGAGCTTTAAGCAGAAAACTTTGAAAGCCAAACTGAAACTGCAGTTGCCTTTGCACTAATGGAGGAAAACCACCTACCAGAGGAATCTTCTCTTTTTGCCAGGGTATTGCTATTCATGTTCAATGAAATGTCTGCAAAGAAAAATTCTCAGTAAATGAAGGACCTTACCGTTGTCACTTGGTTAATCAGAAATGCCATTTCCGGGAGAGTAAACATAGTTTTTCTTCAGATAAAGCATTTCTACAAAGTAAAAACAGTATCTATGTCATAAATACTATGAAGTTATAAATAGAAAAAGACCTGTTACATAAAAGGTACATCTACATGTTAGAAAGACAGAAACAAAGGTATTTATACCTACAAAATTAAAGTTTAAATGTATTTTATTCTGTGTCATCTTTCTGCAATCTAGACAACATCAGATATGTGTCAGAGGTACAAAACAATGAGCCAAATGCTAGTAAAAGACCAATAAGAAACAGTACCAGCAACACTCTTTTCCATTAAATTAATCTTATATCCTTGAAATGCAGAAGGTCCAGAGAAGAGAGGAATGGAGATATATTTGTTTCTCCATTTTTACTTCATAAAGCAAGAAAGAAAACTGCATATGGAAGCAAAATATGAAAGTTTTAAAATGTTATTATTATTTTAAATGAAGTTTACATGTTCTTCAGAGAAGTTAAATCAAATGTTTCAAATGTATGGTATAGATTTTAGTCTGTATAAAGGCTGACAAAGGTGAGCAGCATGGAGGTGGGAAAAAGGTGCTTCTCTTTAAGAAAAGCTTTGAAAATAACTGAGTGTGAACTGAACGCTATTTTTTGCAGAGCTGTTTTTATGAATTCCTAAAATATCGTTGGAGGAGTCCAGTATCTTAGCTGTGTGTTACCTAGCTCTGCCTCAATTTGTAATTGAATGTTAGTAATGAGCTCCTGACAAAGTGTCACAAATGACAAAAGGCCCATATTGGACCCAGTTGTAATACATTTGGGACAGGAAAGGATGGGGAGAGCTATACCAGTATTTGCCCTGAACAAACTGGTAAGTGTGTGCCATGCCGGACAGTGCTCATGAAGAGGTATACCCTATTGCTGCCCTTCCTGCTGTCTCCCTAGTAAACTCATGTATATTAAAAGAGCTTTTAATACAAAACTGTAACCATATCTGTTTTGAATATTTACTATCAGATGACCATGGCTACTGGAATCAGAATTTGCCTGTTCATAGCCAAGTATGAGCTTTTTACCTGTTTTTAGCACTTATTCCCACTCCCTCAGCTGAGTAACGTTAGCAACAGTAGACTTTGGTCAGAGTTCAAATAAGCAAGTTGCTCTGTTCTCTTTGGACACAAGTCCCAGATCTTAAGTGATGATATTTATCATGGCAATGTCACCTTCATATGGAGGAATGTATGGACCATGTATTTAAAAATATAAAAAGCAAGAAGATTGTGTTCCTTTGGGGTTTGGAGAAAGAAACCCCAAATATCAACAACGAGATCTTTGTCATTTTTAAATTTAGATTTTTCTATTTTTTTTTTTATAAATTTGTGTTGATGCCTAGATAACAATCTGTGAAGGATTGGCCACTATTGCCACAATCTGTCCATCCTGTACCAGAGAGCCCTTGAAGGGAATTTCCATCTTGATGTTGCTGGGTGTCTTGGCTTTTTGGAATGCTACAAAGCAAATTGTAAACAGTCTTCGCTACACCAGCACAAGCATCAGCTTTAGTACTGCTTTCTGCTGAATGTGCTCCGCAAAGATTCAGTGAATGACATTTTTTCAGGAATAGTAGGCACTGTTTACCTTCTTGTTGTAACACACTGTAGTTTTCTTCAAACTTACAAACCATATTAACTATATTAGTCACATTCATTAATTATGTTTTTCTGTTTTACAGCTTTAAGACAGGGATCAGTCCAAAATCATGAAGTCTGTTTTAACTCTTTTCACTCCAACTTTAATAGCTAAGAAAATGCTCCTGAGCAGCATATCTTTTCTAGGTACAAAAGAGTCATCATTACCCTTAAAAGCAACAAGCTTTATGCCTGATTTGCTTTCATATGAATATGGTACAACATATTTCTTCTGAATTCTGTCTTGGCACACTTCCTGTTCAGGAGCTGGCACTGATGACTCAGCCTCACAGTCACTTCTTGGCTTTATAGATATGCATCTTAACCGCCTTCAAGGAAACTGTGAACATTTGCATATCTGCTTTTGCATTGTCCTCCACTATTGCACATGGTATACCTCTGTTGCAATGACTCTCAAGGATCAGGTGTGTTTTATTTCTGAAGATGCTTTCCTTCAGATGCTTTCATCATCCTAAGGACTAATGAGAAGTTCACAAATAAAATTGCCATAGTCATAAGTTGGTCATATTCCTCAAGAAAGATGATTTTCTTTTTGACACATATTTTGTAAAGAAAAAATAAAATAAAATTTAGTGTGCAGCATCTGGGCTCTACCGCAGCAGAAGGACAGAGAAAGAGAACAGGTGCTTCAAGCTGGGGAGATCAGAAGAGTACTGTAAAGGGGACTGAGAAATGCGTGGCTCAAAATGTCATCTGTTATCTCGGTTCTTCAGGCAAATAACCTCATTAACTTGGCTTTAAAATAACGTCCTGTGAAGTGGCTTCATACTGCAGTTTCTAGATTTTACCAGTACCATAACGGTGTTTCTTGACATTCTTTTTCCAATAATGATAATTTTCTTAATGACACAGTTAGTTACCATTACTGTCCAACAGGTGAAATTGTCAGAAAAACAAAACAAAACAAAACAAAACAACAACAAAACAACAACAACAACAACAAAAAAAAAACACTTCAGAATATTACTGGTTACAGCCACTAACAGGAGAACAGTGCAGAAAAGGTTGGGTAGAGGATCCTGATCTTCTAAGGCCTTCTTGGATACCTCTGAAGGACTCAGCGTAGGACTTCCTTGGTCACATCAGACCAAGATGGAGCACAGAAGTGAGATTACTTCTCCCCATCATGAGTTCCTTCACTCAAAGGTTGAGAGAAACAAGGAGGTTATTGAACTCCACATGTAGAAAGTCTCTGGATTAGGTGTGGTATCTGTTTGATGTGTGGTACATCAATCTAGATGTGTGGTACATCTGTACACACATTAACAGCTACAAAAAGTGGCTAATAAGAAAATGTCCTACAAAAATACAAAATTCTCTGATATATATATATATTATTTTATTTTATTTATTTATTTTTATTTTTTTTATTTTATTTTATTATTTCATTTCATTTCATTTCATTTTTTACTTGGATATCTGTCTAGTAGATTTGTCACTGAAAAATCAGTCACTTACAGGTTGTAGCCACCTTTGTCGATTTGGAGGATGTATATATATATATATAAGTGAATACTTTAGTCTGAGTTCATCATTTTGTCTTGAGAGAATGCTTTCTTAAACATTAACTAATTAATTTATTTTATAATATATTATCACATGGCCATTACATAAGCATTAGCCAATCTCTTAATCATATTCAGGAGTCATATTCAGGAATTATTAATTGCTCTTTGATGTCAGATATCTTCCAACTTCAGAGTTTTATCTTTCTTAGAAGGATGGTGGGTTGAAATTTACATCTACTACCCATTTTTCTGATGAATGAACACCAAACCATCATTCTGTCCACAGCTGTTAACCAGAGACAATATATTGGTCCTTTGCTGGAGAGAAAGGTGACATCTCAAACTACTGATCAGGGTTTCCCCAAGCTGTGGCTCACTGTTGGCTTTACTTTCATTTAGAAAATTTTGAGAAAGAATAATAATGGCATACCAGCAACCCACCCAGATCCAAAGAAGAATTTTTGTTTCTTTTCAAAAGCTCAGAGTTGGAACCCAGTTTCACTACTTATGATTGATGTTGCAGACAGTGATAAGTTCTGAACACCATGAATTTTATAATTTATTCTTCTATGTTCTGTTCAGCTTCTTCTCCTTTCCCTCATCTTAGCTTCAAAGGACAATGCCTTTAACAGAGCCCTTAAAATATTTTGTCTGTTTTCAAATAGCCCAGTAAAGTGCACACTAGTATTTATCATCTGTCAACTTTAATCTAAAAAAACTCAAAACAATTGAGAAAAATTATAATATATATATACAACAAATTCATTATTGAGAATTATCGTGGCTTACACATGGATAAATCGAACAGGTACCTTCAGTAAGTCAATGGTAGAACAAAGTCTGCATCATTCTACCCTCCATCTTTTGTTCTAACCATGCGATATATATAAACTGTGATGTTATGTAGTTTTAGACACTTCAGACAATGAGGAGATGCTTCCTGAGAAAAATTATTTTGTTGTTGTTGTTCTGATATGCATGTTTATCTAACAGTACTTGAATTACAGAGCATTGAACACTAAACATGCTAACACTATTTCTTGCATTGCAGATGCATAAGTTTTATGGTACTATTATTCATAATTTAGCCAAATATAAGTTTAAAATGCATAGTTTACCTGTGATTTTGCTTTAAATTAAGTACAGACATTCAATATTTGTTTCTAACTTTTCATTTTTTGTTAATTCCAAGTAAATCTTTAAAATATAAAAATATGAGATTTTTGTAACCCTTTCAGAATCTAGGTTATGAAGTTAACTGTGCAAATAATTCATATGATCAGACCAGTATAACTGTAGTGTTATAGTCACTTTCAAATTCTGAAATTATAATTCAGCTACCAGCAATTGTCTTAGAATCATAGAATCATAGAAACATAAAATGGCTTGGAAGCATAAAATGGGTTGGAAGGGACCTTAAAAATCATCTAGTTCCACCCTCCCTTCCATGGGTAGGGAAGGCCACTAGGCCAGGTTGCCTAGGTCCCCATCCAACCTTGTCTTGAACACCTCCAGGGATGGGGTATCCACAACTGGTCTGGGCAACCTGTTTTGGTACTTCATAGTAAATAATTTATTTCTAAAATGTAATTTAAATAAACCTATCCTCCTTTAAAACCATTCCTCCTTGTCCTATCATTATCTGACTACGTGTTCACATGATCCTGTATATCTATTTTTTGTATCATCAATGATTCTGGAAACCTCTTTTTCTCAGAATACATTCTGGCATATAAAATGAATTCAGATGGAGTTTTACCAAACAATTTCCTAACTACAATGTCTGTTGAAATGTGGATTCTAGTTTAAATGTTTAAATGACCACATATATTGTTTACAGAATAGAGAGGGGACTCAATAGCTCAGTTATGTGTGCAACTTATTTTCTGGAGATATGAGTATGTGGAATTTATCTCATTGATATAGGAGTTACCTCGTAATAGGACCATTGTTATCATGTGAAAATATACCTTGAGAGCAACATCTTGCCTTGTATTTTCAGGCACCATTTTTTGATTCCAGAGGATATTTTGAGTAATATCTGACAGTTTTCTACAGTTTCCACTTTAATGTACAATTGGCAACTTAGCAGTACTGTACAAAACAGTTGTGACAAAATTGAGAACTGTCCACTCAGTAAAGTTTTGGTTATTGTCTTTCATAGTAAAATTTATCTTACACATATATTTAAAATAATCTTGCATTATTGCACACATATATTCAATATATATGAAGTGAAAGCAGACATTTAAGGCACCCATGTGACTACCCTGCTTTTTAAGTACATAGATACATAGATAACACATGGCTGTTGCTATGTGTGCTTCAACGATCTACTTATACTATTTTAGTAGATAAGAAAAGAGGAGGGAAAAAAGAAGAGATGGAAGGGCTGGGAAGAGGAAGAAAACATCAGTCTGGTCATGTAACCCCAACTGTTTTCCTATTGAGTAGGAACCTCCCTCCCTGAATGGCCACTGAGAACCATAAAGTCCTTTGAAAGAATAGCTGAATATCACTATGACAGTGTGTAATATCTTGCAGCTCACAACAACAAAATCAGAAATACTGTGACAGATTTGCAGAACAATCACTCAAAATTTCCAGTAAGTAGTGAATATTGGGTGTCTAAGGCTTTGAGGGCAGGTTGTAAGCCCCATTCTCTAAAAAAAAAAAAAAGTCCACATCAGGGAGATTTAGCACCCAGATACAGTGACAATTAATGTTTTTTGTCACTCTAGGAAATCTTTGGTATAAAATCTCTGCCTCATTTCCATCTATAAAATAAAAACAATAGATAATTTATTTGGTCATTCTGCAGATTTCTAGTTCTTTCAAGGTGATCAAGCCCTTCTAAATAAAAAGTAATCCCAATTATCCACCAGTGATAGGTGGGGTGCCCACATTTTTACCTGTAAGTAGCAACTAAAAATTTGGTGGCCATGGGATATTCTGAAATGCTTATCTAAACAGAATTGTAAAACAACTACATGTATTATATCCTGAGTGCAAATGCATGTGTTATTTGCAAATAAACATCATGCACTTTCAGTTAGAATTGCCCATAACAATTATTTTATTATCAAATTATAGTCCTAATTAATTAATTTTATTTATATAGTAAAGCATAGACATATGGACTTTAATCAGGTTTATAAAGGAAGCCTTCCTTAGGTAATTAGGCAAAACTTCTGCTTCAGCTTAAACAAAAATTTAGGAGTTCCAGAAATGCTCTAAGTATTCCATCTGAGGCATTTAAAATGCATTTCTAAGGGAACAGGGAAAAAGAAAGATATAAAGAAAAAAAAAAAAAAGAAAGAAAGAAAGGGTGTCAGCAAATCAACACAGAAAACTTTGGAAAACGTTGCTAGTCTTGGGGCAGCAGACATTAGCTCAACATTAATGCTGAGAAATGCACAATTATGCTTAGTGGAAGGGATTGTTTCCTTTTCTAAGGCAAACCAACCTGAGGTTCTAAAATAATGCCATATCCTCAAAATGGACAGTGAAGCTTAATGAAACTTTCTTCAACATGAAAAGGAATAGAGGCCTATGGAACATAGGGCTGGAAGAAAGTCCTAGAAGATGTCATAATGCCAACAGCAAATTGTGTCTGCTTACCTACTCCAGTTTGTAAACTTTGGTCTTAAAGACAGTGTCAAAATCTTTGTCAAGTTTAATGCTAACTGTATTTTCTTCATTGTATTTTCTTACCAGAAAAAAATAAGAAACATTTAAAGACAGGTGATGAAAATGATAACAGATGACAAGCTGAAGATTACATAGTACAAAGTACAGCCTACATGGCTGAAGAAACTGAGAAGATTGGAGCTGCTTAAATTAAAAGAGAGAGAGAGAGACTTCAGTAGGAATACATTTGATTCAGGTAAAACAACAAAAGTTGCAGAGAAGGTCAAAAAGGGACTCCTGTTTATCCTCTAACAATACACGAATGAAGATGTTTGATGAAATAGAAAAGCAATATACTTTTACACAGTTTGTAATTAACCTGTGGAACTGGCTGTCATGAAATATCAGTGCACTCAAGAGTTTCAGAGATTTAGAAAAAGAATTGACATTTTGCCTGAGTAATGGGAATATCTACCCTTAATTTATGGAAAAAAAAATAATGTTTTGGACAGGACACAAAGTTTCATACTTTGATATATTAACCAATTTCCATTTAAAAGGTTGAAATAATTTCTGTCTGGAAAAATCTTTTAAAAATTCTTCTCTGTGGATGTCACAGGCAATTTTGCAGTGCTCACAGTCAGAAATTGCCCACAACTCTGCAGTGTGACATAACGACTAGATGGCCTATTGGCAGTTTCTTGTATTTCTTGTATTTCCCCTCTACTCAGCTCTGGTGAAGGCCACACCTGTGCAGTTCTGGGCTCCCCAGTATAAGAAGGTAGGGAAATTCTAGAGTGGGTCCAGTGTAGAGCCACAGAGATGATTAAGAGATTGGAGCATTTGTCTTATGAGGAAAGACTAAGCAAGCTGGGACTGTTTAGCCTAGAGGAGATTGATCTTATCAACCTTTACAAATACCTGAGGGGACAATGTAAAGAGGATGGGGACAAACTCTTCTCATTGGCAGCCAGTGATAGGACAAAAGGTAATGAATATAAATTGAACCCCAGGAGGCTTCACCAAGGTCATACGAGGAAGATCTTTTTTTATAGTTTGAGTGACAGAACTGGAACAAGCTGCCCAAAGAGGTTGTGGAGTATCCTTCTATGTAGATATTCAAAACCCATCTAGATGTAATCCTATGTAACTTGTTTTAGGTGACCCTGATTGAGCCAGGGGGTTGGACTGGATACCCTCTGGAGTTCCTTCCAACCTCAACCATTCTGTGATTCTGTGATTTTCTGGATTTCAGAAATTAATTAATTTTTTAAATGAATCAGAATGGTAGAATATCCTGATTTGGAAGAGGCTCACAGGGATCATCAAGTACAAATCCTGATTCCACACAGGACTGCCTAAAAATTAAACTATATGTCTGAGAGCATTGTCCAAACACTTATTGAACTACAGTGCTGTGACCATTTCCCTGGGGAGCCTGTTCCAGTTCCCAACCACACTTTCAGTGAAGAAACTTTTCCTAACATCCAGCCTGAACCTCCCATGATGAAACTCCATGCTGTTACCCTGGGTCCTGTCACTGTCCCCAGAGAGCAGATCTCAGCACCTGCCCCTCCGCTCCCCTTGTGAGGAAGATGTAGGCCAACATGAGGCCCCCCCTCAGTCTGTTCTTCTCTGGGCTGAACAAACCAAGGGACTTCAGCTGCTCTTCACATGTCTTGCCTTCTAGACTTTTCACCATCTTCGCAGCCCTCTTTTGGACACTTTTTTTTTTTTTAATGTCCTTTTAATGCTGTGGTGCCCCAAACTGCACATGGTACTTGAAATGAAGCCACACCAGTGCAGAGCAGAGCAGGACAATCCCTTCTCTCAACCAGCTAGCAATGCAGTGCTTGATGCACTTCAGGAAATGGTTGGCCTTTTTGGCTCTCAGGGTACATTGTTGACTCATATTCAACTTGCCATTCACCAGAAACCCCAGATCCCTTTCTGGGTGGCTGTCCTCCAGCCTCTCATCCCTCACTCTGTATATATAACCAGGAATGCCCTATCGCAGGTGCAGAATCTGGCCCTTGCTCTTGTTAAACTTCATGCAGCTTCATTGCCCACCAAACAAATGGTAGAACTAGTCTCCAAATGTTGTAAAACTCTGTTCCTATAAAGTTTTAATATGCACAAGATTTTGTCTTACTTGCTGCTTACTACAAGTAATATAATATTTCACTTCTTCTTATCAATACAATTCACTATTTTACCTATTGTGACTGTTATATTTTTTGACATGACTTTCTTCTGTGACTATTCCTACTCTCTATTTTCTGTTACTGAACACAATGGAAGCTTTATTCAGTCCAGTTTCTCTTATCTGCAGTGTTTCTTTGTCTGGTTGTTTTGTAAAGAATTGAAAATGTGAGAAACTGTTCATTAAAATAATCTTTTCAGTTCCAACATCCTTCAGTTCTACAGATACTCACACACAGTATCATGCATTGTACTTACAGTTATCAAGCCAAAAAATAAATAAACTGCAGAAGTCTGCTGTTTCCCTACATAAAGCTTTTTGCATTTTTTTCCCCAGGAAAAATTAAAAGTAAGCAAGAGAGATGAGCAAGGGAAAAAAAAGTTTATTTCAAAATTTTAATAGTTTTCCCTGCTGAGCAGAAGAAAAAGGTTTTCAAAAGTCATTTTGGAAGATAAAAGATTTGAACAACCAGACAAAATTACTGATGTCACATTGCTTTTCTTTGTTCAAGCCAAAGGCTTGACCTTTAGTCGTTCATATCCCAAGCAACTGACTTAATGCCAAACTATTAAATGTTCTGGAAATGTTTGTCTAACAATTTTATCCAGAAAAACAAATAAAATAACTAACAAGAAACTGACTACAGAATAGAACTCTCTATAACTAGGATTAGAATACATGCCTATTGCATAGGATAAGTGAAGACTTCGGATTATGACTCCAGCTTTGCCTTTTCTCTAGTTTGTTGATTATTGTCCTTGTGAAAGAGGTGCTGAGGTCTTCAAAGCACACGTGCTAAGATGTTGCTCTGATTTACCCTTTGTAAAAGTGCAACTCTTACAAGTGATGTTTTATGGAGAATGGATTCCTAAAACTGAATGTCTATGGGTTTTGTTGGTTTTCAACATTATATTTATTCTGAATTTAAATGAGAGTATGTGAGTATTTGATGGAATTCTCATTGAAATTACATGTACTGTAACCCCATTAAATCTGCATTTTCAGATAGAAATATTCTGTTGGAAAATTCCCAAATGGTTTTATACTCAATACATCTCATTTTCTTCTTTTCTTTTATAACAACTAAAATAACAAAAAATTGTGATCTATGTTTTATAAACTCTACATCAACATTCAAGAGTCCATGTACTCATGTCTTTCTCCTTCTATTTGTAGCACGCAGATTTTGATTATTTAAATATATTTATTATATTTATTATATTTAATTATATTTAATTAATATTTAATTATTTATGCAAATTTTACTATATAGAATAACCTTATATATGTAACTATATTATGTAGATAGAAGACTCTGTAGTCATATTCTGCAAGTAGTTTTAATTCAGTGATGGTCTTAATATAGTTAACGTGTAGTGAGTTGGTTGAGAAAATTGAATGTGTGTTCATGCAAGTGATTGTTGAGGACCCAAACTCTTAACGTGTCCAGGCAGAAGCTGTGTTAATGTGGAATCTAGACAGTTACACAAAGGCATAAGCTATCTCTGGTACAACATCTCCCCTATACAGGACATTCTCAACATTCAGTTCTACTTTGTACTATGAGGGAGGTAGAGTAATATAGGATGGTGGCAGAAATACCTCTTTTAGAAAGAGGTAGTTTTCTATTTTGCAATCTTTTGGATGTTATCTCACTATACACATAATCCCATTGGTTTGCAGGAGTAAAGTAGTACTGAATGTGAACAGAGTGGTAACCTTGTGTCTGATGTGGTTTTTGAAATTAAATAAATAAATTCATGCTTTGCTCTGGGCTCTGTTATTTTCCTTTGCAATAAAACTGAGTCTTTATAGTCATATGTAGAACTAGTACCAAGTAATTGGTCTAAACATCCTTCTTGAACTTATCATCAAACCATCTATCATGTAAAACCAACTGTACTTGGGAAGATGGACAGAGATTCTCTCCATCCTTTCTGTTGCCTCTGTGGGGAGTCTATTTAGAAAATCTTCCTCAGAATGCTCCATTACCTTAAAACATATTGTATAACACTTATTTTTTGTTGTTGTTTTGTTTCTGTTCTTGCTTTTGTTTTGTTTTCTAGCCAAAAATCTTCAAAAGCTTTTAAATGACAAAGCCATGAAAGATTGTTGTCCACATGTATAAAGCAGAAAAGTCAGCAGAAGGTCTCCTGATTTCTTTCATTCTTGATTTCTTGCAGTAAGCCAGTTATTTAATGGATAGAAAGTTATTTTAAAATCCTTTAGGATGTGAGGCAGACTACAGCAGAATCTCTCTAAGCAATGGAAAACAATGTATCACAGAATCATCTAGGTTGGAAGAGACCTCCAAGATCACCTAGTCCAGCCTTTGACCTAACACTAACTAGTCCTCCACTAAACCATATCACTGAGCTCTACATCTAAATGTCTTTTAAAGGCCTTCAGGGATGGTGACTCAACCACTTCCTTGGGCAGCCCATTCCAATGCCTAACAACACTTTCGGTAAAGAAGTTTTTCCTAATATCCAACCTAAACCTCCCCTGGTGCAACTTTAGCCCATTCCCCCTCATGCTGTTGCCAATCACGTGGGAAAATAGACCAATAAAATAAATATAATGTATAATAAAATGTATAAATAATAAGAACCTAATCTTTCCTTTTAATGAAAAACTCACAAGGGAGGAAAGATATGCATGCATGTGCCCTGTGGACTCGTGGCCCTGTGAAGTATGATCTTCAAGCACCATTCTGAAGCTTAAATGCTTCTGTGTTTCATGATGGAAAACCTAGGTAGGGAGGAGACAGTGCGGTGTCATCTCATTTTTGGCAGCAACCTAACTGCAGAAAACAAGAGAAAACTTTGTTTTGTTATTTCAGTTTTGACATAGTCTACCCAAAATAAATAATATTTTTTATGAAACAAAACAAAAACAAAACAAAGCAAAGAATAAATAAATAAATAAAACAATGGAAGACCCAAAGCAGCTCAGGAATCCTAGTAGTCACTGTACTTGGGGAGTGTAGAGAAGTGTACAAGTGTAGAGAAGAGAGTTGAAGTCTTAAAGAGAAGGCTTCTCCAGTAGCCTGAATTTCGCCCCCCACAGGGTCATTTAAGTCCTCCATACTATTCAAGACAGACACCACCTCTGGCTACTCACCTGGGACAGCAGAAGTCCAGCTTTAAAGTCAGTTTACTTCTTCATATTTGATGGAGGTGTTTCAAACATCCAGCAGCTTTTCTCCATGCTCTATTAATAACCAGTCTCTGGCTGTAGGTAGGAAGGAACCAAGAGAAGACAGAGTGCTTACATGCTTAATAAATGACTCTATCTGTCTGTCTGTCTGTCTTTCTATGTACTTATCTAAGTATCTAGCTAGCTAGCTAGCTAGGTAGCTAACTTCTAGCTTCTTCTAACCACAGCTATAGTTTCTGCTGTTATGAAAAACAGTTAATGAAAAAATATTCCAACACTAGTAACCAAAAGTGAAAGAATCTGAGATGGATTTGTTGAATGCTAGCTGCCAGTCTCAGAGCCAGAAAATTTGGTTACTGTTTTCAGAAGTCCATTTATGATTTGAACCATTTGATAAAATAGTATGAAGACGAAAAATGTTACGTTTATGGCAAAAAGCTATTCTAAAACTCCACATAATATTAAGAAATGAATGTTTCACCACCTCTCTTCCCCATCCCCCGGATTACCTTTTTGTATTCAGGTACAATTTATAATGAATTTCAGAATATTTCAGTCCATTCTATTTCACCATCAGTTCTTGTCGTCTTGCTTGTACTTTCTTGGTATCCAACAGCAGCTTTTTTTTTGGCAGAGTCAAAGGTTATTTCCTAACACCTCATTGAGCTGCAGTTCCTTCCTGCACAAAATGGGCAGATACTTTCCAAAACAACTTTATTCAGATCAGTTAAATTCTGTCCACGTATTGGTTGATGAGGTGAATGCTTAACAGAACTACCTTCTCAATTACTATGTTAGAACCATTCTTACCTATTCCAGGAATCATGTCAGAAAGTTCACCTTAACAGCGGAAAAAACATAACTAATGAGCCATTGGTTGCAACTGGGATGGGACATTTTGGTTTATCAAGTTTAAACCCATTATAAATATATATATATATTATATATATATAATACATTAAACAACTGGAATTTTAAATGAAAAATAACTAAATAAAAGAGGACTACAGTAGGGAGATGTTTTTAAGAGGCAAAATGGACATATCTAGGATAAAAGAAGAAAGTGGAAGGTTATATTCTCTAAAAATGTGTTGTCCATGAAGGATTAGAGGTGTGTGGGAGCTGAAGTTCACACTTTTAAAATTTTAATGTCAAATCAGAGAGCTCCCAATGAGCCCTCAGTAAGTTTTTCTCCCTATCTTCCTTGTATTTTTAAAATCTACAATTATTTAGGGCTGAAGATTTAAGGAAATTAAAATGTAACTCAACAGGTTTCATTAGGGTATTTTTGGGCTATAAAATGGGTGTTTGGTGTGAAAAAGGGAGTTTCTGTTTCTTACCATTGGAGCTAGTTATGCAGTGAAATAATTTCTCTGTTCAAAAGACCTGTTGAACACACACCAATCCTGTATTTACTTTGCATAGAATGCCTGGAGGTGTTTTGTTTTTCTCTCACTTAATCTATTTGTACTGTAGAAGTGTATTGCATCTCCTACCATACTCTTCCTAAGAACGTTACTACAACACTTCATTAGTATATTTGCAAATCTCAGAAATTACTCTTTGTGGAAGAAAGGAGAAACAACCCCAAGTAATTAGCTAACATGCTATATTATTGCCTCAGTTCTTCTTTAATAGTTAATGTGAAGAAATGAAAGGGGAGTCAAAGCTGCCATAAAGTGTAGTACATTTCACTTATATACACTGTGAATTTATCACATGATAAACAAAACTTTTCCAGTCTGAGCACAGCTGTTATAAACGACTCTATTTGTATAGCTGCCCCAAACACTGTTTAGCATAAAGTTCCTCTACTGCTAGACCGTTGTGATACCTTCCTGCCTGTTTGTTTTACTAGCATGCATCCCAGTGTGGGAACTGTATGCCATATCTGTTTGTTTGATCATGTACACTGTGTATAACATCCTGTGTTTCTTTAAGTAAGCTTCTAGGTAAAAGAAAAAGCACAGCTTTTATATCACACTCTGATGGATGTATTGAGTATATAGTCATCTAAAACTATGTTTGCAATAGTTGATCATTAACACTTATGGAGCATAGATAAGAAAACTGCCTTTTTTCCACTATTGCATCTTTACAAAATGATATTAAGCCTAACAATATATGAAAGACAGACCTGAGATAATTTTAAATGTTTGATTCTCTTAAACAACTTTCATATAAGTTGAATTTAGAAGATCTCTTTACAGTCATTTTCAGATAGATCTGCAGGATAATTAAACAATTATGTTTTGTTTGTTTATTTTTTGTTTGTTTTGTTTGTTGTTGTTTTTTTTTTTTTTTTCTTTCTTTCTTAATTGAAGAACAAAGGCAAATTCAATGTTATTTGGGAATTCATGTGCTCTGTCAAGGGGGACTTTTTCTGATCACTGGTTTGAGTATGACAACAAGGCTGCAGAGACAAAGAGAGACAGAGGAGAAAACCTATTTCCAGGGTCATTTCAGCCAACATGAGCACCAGATTGGTGGATCCCAGCCCCGTCCCCACTTTCAGCTGCTCATTTCTGCCCCCCCCCCCCCAAACACACATGCCTTTTCAGTTGTATCACAACACTATTTGTGGGGCTATGCAAAGAAATAGATCAGAGAAATTATATGTGTTAAAAATAACAGCATATTTTTCACCTGTTTCAGTATCTTGATCGGCTGACCACATGGCCTGTAGTCCCCTAACAGAGGAGGCAGTGCAGGGATGGAAGATGAGAAGGAGCAGGACAAGAGCAGGCAGCAAGAGACTGAGTTAGTGCTGCTGCTGAAGCCTCTAGAAGCTTTGCCTGAGTCAGCCTGAATAAAGATGTTGTCATAACCCTGACTTCACAATAAAAGGACAATATTGGCCAAAGGAGACTTGGATCCTGAATACAAAAAATGATACAGAGTTTCTTCTTTGGCAAAAGACTCCAGCCTTTGATCGTTCTTTTAAGGGAGCAGACATGCATCAGAGGAATTTCTGCTATCAATTTTAGTTGATTTTAATAAGTGCAATGCCAAATTGGTGAAAAATGGCTGAAAGAGAGTTAAAATTATGTACAAAGGTGAGAAGTCTGAAACATTGCTTTGTGCATTTTGATGCTTTTGTTCATAAAGTAGCACAAAACAGAAAATCAGCTTAGCAAATGATGTAATTACTAACAGTCCACTCTACTCATCTTGTTTGGTAGACCAGAGCACCATCATACTTGCTAATGGGAAATCTTTCAGTAGAAGTCATTTAATTATAGAGCATTTGGCAGTTATATTGGCCAGTCTTTCCATATTATTCTGTCCAGTTTTCCAGTCCATATAATAGTTGACATCGATAGCAGCAAGAATGTGTTATTGGAACAAAGGTAGGTAATTTCTGCTTGGAAAACTTTAGATTTTCTTTATTCCAAAATCATAATGAAGATCTTTATTTTGAGCATCACATAGACAAAGACATGAAAGTAACTTAACACAGGGCTATGCAGCAGCTGAGTGCTGGTAACTGTTGGTTCAGTTTTAACAAAAAGCAAATGCAACATGATGTAACATATCTTTGTACTATGTAATTATCTGAAAAATAGCGTCAAATCATCCAACATATTTAATGCCTTAACAGCAATTAATCCTGACTTCAGTGTGAGTCTAAGACCTCTGTATTGATCTACTCATTACTCCTACCTGGTAATTCCTTACTTTTCTGTGAAAGTATTGCTTGATTTTTTTCACTCTTTATACAGTTACATTTATTATGTAGCTTAAGCAAAGGTATGTTCTGGTTTTACAAACAGCAATGGACATGCTTAATTTTAAGTTTGTAACTATGCCTTGGAAGTCAAAAGCATTTCAGTTCAAAGATACACATAACCACCCAAAGAATTGGGTCCACAGCCATGAAAAATATAAATATCTGAAACACAAATGAAAATACTTGAGCATATGCACAGCTTACAGTGGCATTACTAAGTCATTAGGGGTGATTGCTTGTGCCAGCTACCTAATATAAACATTAGATGATTTTGCATCTCCTTGATTGATCATACATTTGTTAGAGATGATGAGATGAATTTTGTATTTCCATACACCCTGAAAAAACTAATAAAATGGAATAAGATGGTGTAAAAAAGAGAAGACTTTCTTCCAAGTCTTGAAGGTCATTTCTTCATGAATACAAAACTATACCATCTCTTGGTAAAAAATGTACAAATATATTCTGTAACATAATGCTCTGTATTTATATTTTAAACATATTAGTTAAATATTAAACATATTCAGTTTGAGATCCTGTTATTAAGCTATAGAAAAGGTCATGACAGTAGAAAGACTGCAATAGCTACTCTGAACAAAGTAACTTGTCATTTGGTAACTAAAAATAATATGTATATTCTCAAAACTTGTCTCTTTCTTAACCTTCATTCTCTCTTTCTAGACCCTGCTTTTTCCTCCACATTCTACCCTCCCTCCCTCCCCCAGTTCTCTTCAATTTGATCTCATCCATATGGTCTTAGACAAATTGGCTGAAAAAGATCTGGGTAAGGTGAGCAGATGTCCTGTGAAAAAAAAGCATCAGGGTGTCCATTTTTCCCTATATTTCGTATTATCATACTCAGTTGCACGGTAGGGGAAAAATAATAACCAATTTACATAGAGTAAATTCCTGGATAAATCTGTTTTAAAACACTGGAAAAGGAACTTCTACAATACTTTGTCAAAATTAAACAAACAAACAAACAAACAAACAACAACAACAAAAAAACACCATTGTTCATTCTTTGCAGTTATGCCAGCAGGTTGTCTAAAACATCTGCTCTGGTAATATGTCACAAGCAATAGCCTGTGCAGGTTAGGCCAGTACATAATAGAAGTAAATGTATTTTTAAATGCCAGGTTTTAAAAGAAGACAGATCTGCTTGGTATCTCATTATAAGAGAAATGGCTTTTCATGTCAACCCATCAGTAGTTGTGCAGCTCTGGAGAAAGTTTCAAAGGTTACAATCCATACCTTTTAACTCTTAACTAGTTTACATTTTTCCAATGAAGAAAACCATAGATAGTTTCAATTCTCAAATGATATAATTTTCTGATTTTTTTTGACTTTAAAAAGTGAAAGAAAACTTGCCTTTTATCTGTATATAACAAATTACTGTGCTCTCACCAATATCCTTCCTATTTCCTTAGAGGAAAATCCCTTATGAGCATCATGTAGGGGTTCTATTTTATACCTTTGCTTCACTGCATGTTCATATGCATGTATACATGTATATAGAATCATAGAATCATAGAATATCCTGAGTTGGAAGGGACCCTTAAGGATCATCAAGTCCAACTCTCGACACCGCACAGGTCTACCCAAAAGTTCAGACCATGTGCCTAAGTTCACAGTCCAATCTCTTCTTAAATTCAGACAGGCTCGGTGCAGTGACCACTTCCCTGGGGAGCCTGTTCCAGTGTGCAACCACCCTCTCTGTGAAGAACCCCCTCCTGACGTCCAGCCTAAATTTCCCCTGCCTCAGCTTAACCCCGTTCCCGCGGGTCCTGTCACTAGTGTTAATGGAGAAAAGGTCTCCTGCCTCTTGACAACCCCTTACGAGGAAGTTGTAGACTGCGATGAGGTCTCCCCTCAGCCTCCTCTTCTCCAGGCTGAACAGGCCCAGTGACCTCAGCCGTTCCTCGTACGTCTTCCCCTCAAGGCCTTTCACCATCTTCGTAGCCCTCCTCTGGACACTTTCCAACAGTTTCATGTCCTTTTTATACTGTGGTGCCCAGAACTGCACACAGTACTCGAGGTGAGGCCGCACCAGCGCAGAGTAGAGCGGGACAATCACCTCCCTTGACCTACTAGCGATGCCGTTCTTGATGCACCCCAGGACACGATTGGCCCTCCTGGCTGCCAGGGCACACTGCTGGCTCATATTCAACTTGCTGTCTATCACGACCCCCAGATCCCTCTCTTCTAGGCTGCTCATATGTATACATGTATCACAAAAATCTTTTAGGATTAATTCTGACTTGATGGCAAAATAACACTGAATTAAACTCACTGATTTCCTAAAAGTATTCAGTCACATCAGTAAAACTTCCAGAGAAAAAAACTTTCTTCAGCAAAGAATTCAGCTTTCTCTGCAGAGAGCAAAATAGACCTGTCTTAAGTCAAAAATCTTTATACAATCTGTATATTTTTGATTCAAATTCAGTGATACTAAATTTAAGCATGCTTAAAATTTGTATTATCTGACTGAAAGAGAGGTATTCAAGTATGTAAAATTTACTAAACCATGGATTATCCAACAAAGAACAAAAACCAGTTAGATTATAAAAGGTTTCTGGATGAATTCTATATTTAAATAGATGATTCACTTGGAATAAATTATGTTTCTGTAGTTATGCAAATACTTAGAGATTTTGATAAACTAGATCTATATCACTAGTATATAACTCCAGTAGTGATAAATTTCCCTTTGTTTACTCTGATAGTAAATATAAAATAAAAATAAAATAAAAATTACAGTGACACATATAAGAAGTCAATTATCTTTCTGGAAGCCCTGCGATTACCTCTGGAATAAGTCAAGTGTTATTAAGTCAAATCACTGTTCATCACAGAATACATGCATACATACCAGTTTTGACTAAATTTTCATTGTGAGGTCAAGAATATACATGTTTGGTTAAAACGTTAGAGAAAACAAGCCCAAAATAGAAGTATTATGCACAATTTTTCCTTCACTGCAGAAAAGGCCTTGCTATACCTGTTTTGGAGAACTTTTTTAAAGATCTTCCAGTGTACTCTTAGTTGGGCAAAAATCCTATATTGTGAAAATTTTTGAATCTATTCCTTTTTGGGTGTATACAAATTAGTAAATGAAGATTTTTTATTTATTTTTTCTTAGAATAAGACAATTTCTTCCTTGCTTGAATTATCTCTGGATTGAAACTGAACAGAAAAACAAACAAACAAACAAAAAAACACCACATCTTTCTTTTTTCATAGAAATTATTTCCTCTGTTGAAATGTTGAAGAAAAAAAAACAAACAAACAAACAAAAAAAAAAAAAACACTCTAAAACTGTGATTAAGAAGTGTGAGGAATAAAGAAAATGAATGAAGTATAAAAATGCACCAGGAAAAAAAAAAAAAAAAAGAGCTGATTATCTGGGGAAGATTCTGCTTTGCATTGATATTACATAATAGTATTCTGCTCTGAACTACTCTCAATTTCTTAACCAAATTACCCTTTAAATTACCAAGCAAGGGCCATATGCTTCCCTCATTTATGCTGTGTATATCTCAGATTCTCACTTAATTTAAACAAGAGAGACATGGTAAGTGTCTCTTTAGTTTGAAGGAAACCTGCATGCATTTCTTTTAGAGCAATTTTCTGAAAGTTACCATGGTGAGAACTGCTTTTTCACAGTGTCCTCCTGATCTCTGACTCAGACTAGAAGTTCCTCATTTTTGCCTTCTTTGAACCATCCTCTTTCTCGTCAAGGACTAGACAAGACTCTTCTTCAGTACTTCACAATGGCTACTTTTTTCCTAAGGAGAGGTATTGTTGGTGAATAGCATCTGAGACAAGAAAAACACTAAGATTCAGAAATGAACATAAATTTGCTCCTAAATTTAAATTAATTCATAACTCAGCAAGGTCACAAAGATTAATCATATGCCTAAAACTATGTGCAGTGTTTAGGTAACTCACTATACTGGGGTGCATTTTCTTGGAAATTTCCATATGTCCATAATTTGATTTTTTTTTTTTTCTTGGTGGACTTTTCCATGCATTGTGGTACCAAAATATTTGCTCTATTTTTTCATATGGTCTGAAATTTTTCTCTAGTGATGTGGGGGTGAGTAATAGAACCAGAATACTATAACCTCTAACAGGAACTGGGGTTAACAAGTTGTATAAACAAAAAGTGTCAGGCAAAATTTGGCTTGTTATGTTTCATTTCTAGTCTTCACAACATTACTTCTTTAAAAGGTTAATGGAAGTGGTGTAACAGAAACATGAATAGACTGAATTAGGATTTAACAGCAATGGTTTATGGACAGCCAGAAGTTGGTCATAATGAAGTAGACTTCTTGATGAAACAATTAATCTGGATGCAGAAAGAGGGAAATAACAACATATACTTCTTGACTTGCATAAATCCTGCTATATACATAAATCCTGTTAAATTTTCTATAATGGTTACATGGAGTTCACCTATTTCCACTCTTGTGCCTCTGTTCTGCTAGTTCAGTGACAACAGAAGGTCATTAAGTCTTGAAGATTTCTGTTTGAATGTGAATGTGGGATGGTTGTGTGGTAGGTGAGACCAAATTCTCTAAGTCTTTTTTCAGAGAACTGACCTGTGGAAAGTGAGCACCTATGAGGAGGAGTGCACTGGTGTCTACTAACTAGATTTATAAGACACAATTTGTAAATACCTATATGTGTCTTTTATGTAAAGAGTGAGTCCTCACATTTTCCCCTGTAGTGTAATCATTCATATACCCTCTTGCTCTATAACACCACGTTTGTCATAGGGTTTGCCAAACAGCTGGACTTAGTGTGTTGGTGTCGTTATTTTGCTGTTGGGATTGTGATCCCTGGTAGAAAATCACATTTCAAAGGATTCCTGCCACCCAGTCCTTCCCTGCTGCTTCAGTGAAGTATGGCAGCCTCCTCCATTGGTAGCACTGACTCCCCCGCTAGTCAGTAATGAGGGGATCCAATACTCAGCTTCTCTCATATTAAGAAAGAGAATACTGTGCTCAGAGACAGGCAATGAGAGGAGAGAAAAACACACACACAAAAAAAAAAAAAGCTTTTTGAGACCGGTGAATCTGAAATTTCAAGACCAACCAAGCAAAAAGGAAACTGTAGAATCAAGAAAGTCACACAGAGATTCAGAGGAGAAAGAAAGATTAATGTTGGTTAGTTTTGCAGGTTTCTTTTTTCTGGTTCAATGTAATTCTTCAGTTAGCTAATAATGAAGGATACTTTTTGGTGACACTTTTAAAGCGTCTGTGTTCCTGACTTTTAGCTCTCCTTGAGAAATGGGATTGACAATAAGTTATGAGTGATATTTTTAGGCTCATGTGATTGTTTTTGTTTGGGCTCTGAGCCATAGGCATGAGGCAGCTGGGTCCTCCACCTTATAACAGACTTCCAGTAGATATTCTGTGTTCATAAATATACAGCAGAACTCAGAAGATACCAGTGTTGCCACCTACTCAGCAAAAGCCCAAGTAAATTAAGACAACATATTGTTGGCACCCAAAATTGGTCCATGTGGGGAAGGAGAAAAAGTACCATATCTGTGTGATGAATGACTTACTTAAACTGTATTTAAACTATGGCTAGTGAGATAAACCATTAGTAGACTTCTGAATTTCAAGAGTCCCAGCAAGAGATTTTTACACAATTTTTTTCTTTGCCACTTTGGTAAATTACCTGCCATTTACTATTTTTCTATTCATTCACAATATACAGTTAAAGGAATCATTAATGTTTTGGAAATCTAATAGCAAAAAAGCCTGTTCAGTGAAACACTATAAAAATAGCAGCAACAAAAATGTAAAGTCTTGTTTTTTTTTTATGTGTTTTTTTTTTTGTTTGTTTGTTTGTTTGTTGTTTGTTTGTTTGTTTGTTTTTTGTCTTGTCCTGGTCTACCAGTCAGTCACCTCAAGCAGCACTTCAGTAGAGAGCAGAGATATCCATACCAAAGCTCATTCAGGTTGCCATTCAGATTTTTACCTCTGCATTCTGTGCTCTCTTTGTGTCAGTTTTTGCAAGTGATGTGTGTATCATTATGCTCTTCATATGACATCTGTGTCTGCCATAGTTTTGTGGATTTCAACGCAATGCACAAAAACTAGCTCAGTTGTGACCTTTGAGTTTCGTGGGCTCCTGGGTGAGAATGGCAGTGGGAGGGTTCAAAAAGTGTGAAAGGGAGTTAAAAAATGTTTATATGCTTTATTTGATCTAATTTACTAGTCTCAAAGCATACTAAGTTAATTCAGTGTGGATCTGTGGTACTGCTGCAGTGCCTATGTAAATCATTTGGTCTTTCTTCAATGCTTTTCACTGTCTTTTCTACCAGAGCACAACAGTCTTCACCTTCTACAAAACAAACCATAAGTTTTAGTTTTGTACATGGCAAAAAGTTGATGTGCAAACCTTACATTTTAGTGCAATTCAGTATTATGGCAGGTAAGAAATAATTTTGTATTTTTTTCCATATTCTGTATAGTACTCTGTATTCTGTATAGCATTTCTATTGTCATATCTTTACTGTCTCCTGACTATTTCAAGTATAGTCGGACGTACTTAAACAACAGGATGGGAACCTGTGAACCTCCATCACATGCTTGTCAGACATGCACAGATGACAGGATTATCAACCTCTGATGGCAGAATTAATTTTGTTAACCTTATCTGTAGTGGAAGTGGAAAATATGCAGGTGGTGAATAAATACTATGAAGAGATAATACAATTACTCAGCCTCATTAAATGGCTACACATTGTGCTATTTAGCAATGCACTCAATAGCCAGGTATCTTGAAGTGCAGGTACAATAGATTATTAACTGTAGGGGGACAGCACACATAAAGGCATAACTGTTGAGAGTATTCAATTCATTCTGCTCAGCACCAGATGCATAGAGACATGAAACAGTTGTTATTACGACATTATCTCAGCTTGTCTAATCCAACTATCCCTATCCTTTCACTCAGCCTTCCTTTCTCTGTTATCCTCCCTTCTCTTCTCTGTACGGGCTCTAAATCTGTAAAGGAACATAACAAAATCTTTCAAATTGAAATCTAATACCTTTCCACCTTTTTTAAGAAAGGAACACAAGTTATCAACAATGCACATTAATCAGTTATAAATGAAAGTAATAACAATCCGCCATGCTCTTCTGCCTATTATCATAAGTAGCATGAAATGATAATTTAATAGTATGCAGTACTTCACTTCATCAATAAGAGTATCCAAGCAGCAAAGCACAAACACTAACAAGTCTGCAGCACAGTCAATTCTCATCACATTCCCAGGACCTGTTTCATTTTTCATCAGCTGTAACATCAGCTTGTCAAGGAGCAGAAGGGAGGAAAAAAAGCTGCTTCTTCAGCCTCACTAATGTGTGGGAGGGAAGAGGGCTGCCACTCCCTTAGCACCATCTGTCTGAAAAGCTATAATGACCTTGTGGTATCTATGGTGGAGATCCTACTGTCATCTTCTGCTGCTACTACTGTATTTGTTGTTTTTCCAGTCCTACACATCTCCTCGGGACAGCTGGCTCTTCCTTTCCCATCGTCTTATCTTACCTTGGAAATTAAGGTTGTCTCATGTTTGGCTTTTAAAATGGAAAGTACTGTGACTGTACAGAAGCACAGTACTCTGCGGTCAGTAACTGGCTGACACACAAGCATTGCTCTTCTGAAACACCATTTATAGCTTTGCTGTCCCTAAGCCAGGTTATTACCGTGGTTCCTGCTTATACATGCCTTCATCCTTACCCATGTTGGGTAAAATGTGAAGATGAAAAATTTAATCCCAGATAAAAACTTTCATGCCACTGAAACTGGTTGGGAACTCTCCATCAAAATATTCTATACTTTGCACAACATAAAATTTTACCATGAGAAAGATCTATTTTGCCAAAAGTAAAATAAAGTAGAATTGTTTTCTTACAAGGAAGCTGCGACTTGTATCTCATCCCCCCATCTCTTCAGGGAAGACTCTACTTTTTGAGGGTTATTGCTGTCTTTCCTCATTTTTGACTGACAGTGTCTTATTGGAGGTGTAGACCAACTCACAGAGTTGAACGCAGCACTTGACATACATGGCAGCTTCCAGGCAGTATATTGGCAGTTGCATTAGTACTAAATTAGGTGAAAATGTGAATATTTCCTCATTCCTAAACTATTATTTTTTAAAGCTGACAGCCCTGCAAATTATTTGTCAGTGCATTTTCATTTTAAATGTTGTCAATACACTTGAAACAGCTATATAAGTAGACAAAAAGCTTGACACCATAGTCCTGTGTTTATTTTGACTTTGACTGCTAAAACTATGCCAACATCTCTGTTCTTGTGGCAGTTTACAAGTGTGCCTATATGTTACATACAATTACATGTACTATATATCTGGTGACATTGTTGTATTCAGCTCAGAAGAGTACTAGTGTTTCTCTAAGTGTTAGAATTTTGGTTGGATATAATCTTGTTCAAATGAGACTTCTCATAACCTGAGAGAGCAATTTCATATCTCCCCTCTCATTTACATGTGACTGTAATTGAGACATCTAGAAAATTCCAGGCAGATCTTTCTTGCAGTCCTACAGAAGGACTGAATGACAGATGCTGTAATAGAAGTAAGAAAAGTCAGGGAGCCCCACCTATAATCCAACAAATTTAAAGGAAAGTGCGGTAAAAAAAATAGAGAAAATTTCCTTCAGATGTTTAAGGTTCTTCCTTCTCACAGGACCATGCTATCTGTCAATCTTGTTGTTAATTAAAATTTATATTGCAGTGTATAGAGAATTCTTTTTCAAAAGCTTTTAGTGACCAAAAACCTGGAAAAAAAAAACTAATTTAAAAAATAAAAATTAAGGAAGAAAAAGAAGAGAAAGAAGGAGGAGGAGGAGGTGGAGGAGGGGGAGGAGAAGAAAGAAAAGTAAAAAAGCTTAATGTTGTCCATTTTTAGTTTTCAATATAATGTCATTTTACATGCAAAAATTTCTCTTTGGACATAGATAAGAGTGTTAGTTCAGATTTGGTAGAAGACTGAAAAATATTATCTTCTAAACCAGTGCTATTAACATATGTTCTCGAAATGCATTAAGAGTTCAGACAGGTTACAATTTATTGTTAAAAGTTGTCATGTAGACAGTTTGACATAGTCTATGCTATGTTCACATCATGGATGTGACATGGTTTCTAATTGTGTTGAGTCGTTCCATGTTAGCTTTTTTTTTTTTTTTTTTTTTTATACCAACTTGCATAGACATAGAGCTTAATGGCATAGAGCTTAATGGCACTTTTTTCAGAAACTCAGTTGTTCTCTTAGTGTAGTACTAATGTCTGCAAAATGCAAAATTACCATACTACCTAGTCCTTCAGGAAACAGATATTATTTTGAATTTGCTTTTTGAAAGAAAAGTCCCAGATAACTTTAGTCTGAAAGGTTAGGCAACAGTGCTAAAAAAAAACACCTGTAAGAAATGGTTTAAATATGCTTGGAAAAGGGCAGATGTGACTATATTACTACATCACACATGCATAAAAAGTTAAGACATAAAGATATTAAATGGTTCCATAAATCCACAAATGACTATTATGAGCATCTTTTTATTATTATTATTTTCTTAATCATTCCAACCACCTGGTAATCCCTGCAGATAAACAAAAGTTTTGGTTGCCCAAGGAAAGTGTGTTTGTTCTGGAAAACCACACTTGTATTACACACTCTATTTTTAACCACATTGTTGTGTCAAGTGGAAAATAGCAATTTTATGATAACTTCTCCCACACCATTTATAATATATAACTTTATTATATGCAATGACATATTATAGAAACACCAAATTGTTTTCAGTAGTCACTGCAAGTATTTTTTCATTTCTCATCTCTGTCATATGATTCTGATTTTAAAAAGAGAATTTATAATGAATGCTTCCTTTCTTCATGATGTCAGTTTAACATATCCTTCCTTAGTGACTTCAACACGAAGCAGTCTTAGTTTATTGTATTACCAAAATCACAGTTAATACTTACCGTTGTTGTATCATGTTATTTTTAAACTTTCTGTAAAAAGAAATTCATTCAAAATAAAATATTTACTAGTTACCAGATTCCACTGGGAAGAACAACTGAACCCTTAGTGCCAATTTTAAAGGTTAGGTTCTGGCTGAGGTCTACATTTGGTATACTGATGAAGTACTTTGTCAACATCACTTGTTATCAGAGTATTATGGGAAATTGCATACCATTATACCAACTCTACTTGATGTTGTTCTGTGATAAAATTACTACATATGATCCATCTAAAGCCATCTATTTTCCTGTCAATAACTCAGTGATTATCTATTCACCTCAAGAAAATCTTCTGCCCAAGTTAAAGCAATTCTTTTCCAAACATTTTAATAGAGAAATCTAATGCTTTGCTATTGAACCCAACATAGGTCACTTGAAATTTTCTAACTCTATTGTATGTTTACATAGGCATAGCTCATTCATGTAGATTTTGACGTCAGCTGAGGTAGTGAAACATAAACATAAGCATGAAATATGTGATACATACAAGAGAAAAAAAGAAATATAATGATGTGCTAGTGCTCATTTGTAATCAACAAATTTAATGTGGAATATGATATGCTGATGATAAAAAACAAACAAACAAAACAACAACAAACATATATTGAAAAAGTTGCTAAGGAATTCTCAGCAAGTCAAATTGTAACAGAGGTGCTGTTATATTTATCCCAGCTTCTGCCTTTATAAGCCCTGCAATGGACACAAGACACTTCCTTTACTTCTTCTGCAGTTGCTATTCTCATAAGCTTAAACTTTTTAAAATAGCATTAGGCAAATTACCTGTATCCAGATAAATAGGCAAAAAGATTGTGTAAGTCAGTTTACAAAGGTCTAAGGGTTTGTATAGCATCTGCGTGGTTTCCAGTATTCTTTCTGGGTGAATGAGAGTTGTCAGTGAAACCTCTGAGAACAGGTAAGGGTACTTAAACAATTACAAGTGACTGTATCTGTTTAGTTTTGATGGTGTTGGCACTAACCACTACTAACCACCAAAGATTTCCTGTTCTGTTTCTACTTCATGATCTTAATTTGTTCTGACTGTGTTTTCTTCTTGTCATTAGTCCATGAAAATCCATTTTATAAGTCCACATGTTCATGCATACAAGTTACCTGATGCTTACACACAAGTACTATGTAATGTTCATGTACACAGGACAGCTACTGTAAACCATGTAGCTGTTTTGTCCTTTTGATGCTTTTAATTCATTCATAGTAGTGCTAATATATTTTTTTTTAATTCCATCCAGCTTATCCCCCTCTCCTCCCCCCCAGTGGAATATGTTCCTTCACATGTGTATGGTTCTAATAAGTAGATTTACAATTCTATAAGTTAATGTAGTGGAGTCCTCTGTAGAGTAATTACTTTTTACCACTCATAGCTGTCCTTGCTGCACCAAATAAAATAAAGATAAAAATTACCAAAGAATGAAAGCTTTACCAAGTTTGGATAGACAGCAAAAGTAGGTTCAGTGATAAGGTCACAGCTTCTGTCCTGCCCTATTCTAGGTGACAGAGCAGCAACAGAAAAGAATAGCTACCTCTGTGCTAGACTAATGGGAAGACTGATCATGTTAAAAATCTGAACCCAAGCGCAAAAAGAAAAATAATTGTTAGTTTTACAAAATAAAGTCAGTGCTATTTTTCCCCATCTGTTTGCTTTTGACAGAACTGTTATCAATAAAAAACTGTGAGCACTCTGAACAAAAGCTATTTCTTGAGGAATGCTGGTTAATTTTTTAATTTTTTTTAGAACAAAAATATTTTATCTTCAAAGAATAAAGGAAACAGTGCAAGTAATATGATGGCAGACTGGCAAACAATGCAAGGTTGATCATTCCCAAACAATTTATATGCTACTGCTTTTTGGCTTTGATGTCACATTTCTGCTTCTTCATTACAAGGACTCTTTTCTACCACATGCAGATGTGTTAAATAGTAGGGTGATATAAAGATGTTTAAAATGTTTTCATCAAGGGCTAGTGCTGCCTTTCATTTTTAAATCTCACATTAAAAGCTAGGTCCAGAACACCTGGCTAGCCCAAGTAGTCAGCACCTTTTCTAAGGAATATTGTCCCCAAAGGAGTTCAATTTGCATTATTGTGCATTCATTTTTCCATTTACTCATATGTACCTAGGGACATGGTTCTCAACTCCAAACAATGAGACACACAAGAATTTTTAATCAATATACTTATTGACAGAAAACTGCTCTCCTATTTTGAGGCACACAGAAAAAACTTTGGGCAAGTACCAACACACGTATTTTTATACTGTGAAGATCATATTTTGGATAAAAAAGTAGTTCAGCCATATGAGAATAAAAGCATGCTGAAAACAACTCTAAATACCTATAGCTGCTCTTCTGTGTGTATGAGATAGATGAGGACTGAAAATTCTATCTGATTTGGATTAACTGGATATGTTGACTTACACTTAACTCACAACTTACCTCTAACTTAGCATGAGAAGGCAGGGTTAGCCACAATCCTATGGAACATTTCATTATGTGCAAAATTTTTCAAAAAAAATTTTGAAGAACTGCCTGTGCTGAACTCTGTTTATTTCAGCTGGATTGGAATAAACTTGTTAATTACTTCTAAAGCTGGAACTGATATACCTCTATATTACACTTCAATGACTGTGATGTCTGCAGAAATTATACTGAGTCAGTACTTGCACCTGTAACGTTTCAGAAGAGAAGAATATGCAATAGAAGACACTTAGTTCTTAACATAAGAAATCATTGGATTCAGCAGTATCTGCATAGTTAGCAACATTCAAAATCGTGTACTGTTGAAATTATTTCACTCTGAACCATATTTGCAAAACTGAATGTTTAACTTACACCTCCATCCAACTCCTAATCTCTACTTTAAAAAAGAAGTAATTATTCACATATATTAGTAATTACTTGAATTTTAAAATGTTTAATTTGCAAAACCACTGCTTAAAAAGTCTGTTTCTGCTTTTGCATCAGTTTGTTTTAAACTTGTGGTTTTGATGGTATATTTCAGCAGTTCTCAAACATTTTGGGCTATATATGCATGCCATCATATTTTTAATTCAGAATTATACAGAGCTGGTATTGTTCTGCAACCCACCGAAGACCATTTGTGGCTACAGACAACAATTTGGGGACTGATGGTTTATTCTTCTGAAAATAACTTTGTTGTACTAATGTAGTCTGCTGGGATATGGAATTGATGACTTTGTTAATGTCTGTTGCCAGATGTTTAGTCTCTGTATTTTCAGACATTTTATTTTGGAGCTCATTACATATAAGATAGTTCAGTTTTACAAGGCTCACATCTCTTTGAATAGTTGCAAGTAAATTGAGTTGAGCTTAGGTTTCTCTTCACACAAAAGTATCTCCAAAACTGCTGCCAACCAATATAGAAAAGAGTGCAAATTAGTACAGTAGAAGATGCTATGTTGATTGGAACTCAAGATCAAGCTTTTAATGACTGAAGCACCTGGACTCTTGGAGCACCACCCCAACATGACTGCCAATTTCCAAAAGCATCCATTTTCAGTTCCAAAATAAGCTACTCCTCAAAAGTTATATTTACAGTGAAATTCATACTGTTCTCTAGAAGATAATTCTTCTGGAGATAGATAGCAGAACTATTATTGAACAAACAGTAGGAAATGTGGTTTAGGTTGTTAGTATATATTGTACTTAGAAATCTAAGTTTTAGTTAAGAAGAGAAGGAAATGAACTCTCTTACTTGTTTCCCAAGCGTTTAAAATGAAATGTATATGAAGTTGCACCTTTGATGTGCAATTTACTTTTGTATTTATTTTATTTTTTAAAGGGTTCTGAAATAAAGGACTACACATTAATTTCTTTCATCTTTATTATTTATTTTTGTAAGCTGCTAAAACTGTGCTTTATTTATTGCAAGTCATCCATACATAATTCTCTGTAGTTTGGAAAACTGCATCTAACATTTTCACCCCAACTTTATAAATTGCACTGATTTATTTCTGTCTCTGAGGCCTAAAACCATTTATTACACCAACAAAACATCCTCCAATTCTGGTGATCAAGGAACAAAGTCTCTCATTTACTGTGTAGTAAGAATTGACAGATGGCCAAATGGGGTGATAGATTTGATTTTAATGTGCCTTAAGAGGGTAAATGAACCAAAGGCAATCTTCATCTCATGTGAAAAGTTGGAATTTTGTGTGGCTTTTCTGCAACAGTGAGGTGCGATTCTCACAGCACTTCATTGATTTTCCAATCAGCCATGACCACTCAGATGGCAAAAAGCAGGGTCAAAGAATTTTTATAAAGGATTATTATTATTATTATTATTATTCATTTTTTTTAACTGTTTGTCTAGAACTGCACAAACCAGCCTGGATATACAGAACATAAAACACTCTTCAGTATTTTGTGATATTTTTTCTTTTGAAAAATCTTTACATGTTTCATAGGTTATACATTTTTAACTTTGTATCAAATGAAGAGGTTATGTCAAGAGAATCATTTACATCATAAAGATAATGAGAATAAAATTTCCTCACATCTCCCCAGCTGTTATTTTAGCATATATCATTGATAACAAAGCACTTTGTGTTGCTTGCTTTAAACCTTGAGTAGGGCTGGATTCCAACAGCAGGTCATGAAATAGCACATGGAACAATGCAACAAAACGAAAATGAAGTAGATCACAGTAATATTTCCATGCACTAAGTACAATCTACAATATATTTGTAGGTACTTAGGCATCATTAGAGACACAAAAAGGAATTATACAGTGTGTGTCAAATAGTCCTAGTGTTCTAGTTAGATAGACCTAAATGTGTTTGGGGACTGGTAAAGAATCTCTAATGTAGACTTGAAAGTTACCGTACAGGAGCAAAAACACTTCCAAATGCAGGCAGCAATATCTTAGAAACAGGGGATATAACACTGATTAAGGCTTTGAGTGTTTACCAGATGTGAAAATATTTGATTTACAAACTACTCTTGAACTAATTGTTTTTTTTTATGCATTGTTGCAGGTAGAAAGAAATATGGATGATACAATATAAGGGGTATTACTTTTCAGTCAGATGACTGACAAGTCACTCCTGTGTATTGGTTTCTTGAGGACTTTTTAAATGAAATCTGATTTTTATTACGAAACATTCTGCTTCCACACTGAGAACAAATAAAAAAGAAGAAAAGAAGAAAGGCAGAATGGCAAGGCCGAAAGGCAGGAAGAAAGGCAGGAAGGAATATTTTGAGCTAACTGGAATTTATGCAGGACAATATTTTCATTCCTAAGGTTCACAGAACTTGCTGTAAAACTGGGGGATACGAGTATAGGATCCACTATGATCATAGTTCAGTCTTAAAAAAAACAGCTTAAGATTCTTACACTGCTTAAGGTAGAAGGGAATGCTTCTGAGATTTCAAAGCTAAAGGAATGTATATATCGCATGTCTAGTTTACTTAATTTTAGTCACTTTGGTCCATAGTGGAATCTAAAGTCCTAGAACATGTACAATGGTTATCCATATATTCTAAAAAGGAGTATGTTACCTAAACAGGTAACTGTATACTTCCTATACAGGAAGTTCTGAGGCACTCAGGAACATCAGTGCTGCTTCCTAATATATATATATGTATGTATATATATATATTTCTATGTATATGCATATGTATATTTAAAAATACTATTCATTGTATGTATTATTCATTATATATTATACACACATACACACACACACAGATATATATATATGTAAATCTGGTGCCTACATCAGCCCTTCAAGTATAGAATAGAATTGGTGAGATGACCTCACAGCCCATGATTAGAGTTCTTTTACAGGATGTCTTAGAGTTGTCATACAGGACGTAAGGGATTTGCAAATAGTTCCCTTGTATGTCTCGGGGCATATAAACCCACTTTTCACACAGAAAGGTTGTGGATGGAGGCCATTAAAGTATTAAATACCTGTAAAAGTAATTAAAGGTGGGGTTTCTCAGCATATTCTACTAAAACTGTTTATTTTGTGTAGAATGACCCTGAGCCAATTTTTTGTGAAAGGTGACACTATAGCCCAGTTTTTCTCAAATGTATGTATCTCTATGTATTCAATTTTCTGTACCTATGAGTAATGAATAACAAAAAACAAAAATTCAGGGGAGAAGAAAATAGAATCCAAAGGTTTATTTTCTCACATCAACCTTTTATTTCATCCCCAGGAAAAACTGCTTTGAGTATGCCAGATTGGGCCCCATAAATAAGATGGACAAGTTTTTACAGAACTGGGATAGTGTTGGCATATCAAGAATAATAGATGAAATAGAAAGAAATAATGGCAGAAATCAGGCAGAAGTTGTAGGATTTTCTAGTTTTGGAGGGTCTAATGGCTGCTCCTCCTACCCCAGCTGGGCCAGTGCTTCCATTGGTACCTCCTGTAAGCTGGAGCAAGCAGTCCTTTGGAAGAAAAAAAAAAAAAAAAAAGGATAATATTGGGTGAATTAGGTGAAATCATAATATCTCAACTATTTCTCAGCTGAGCCATGAGAAAAAACACTCAAGATTGAATTTAGCTGACCAAGCTAACTATTCTCAAAGACACTGTAGATACCTCAGTGCATTTTAGTCCTCTAGAATCCTTTTATCAACAATGGAGAAAAATAGGATAGTCTGAAGAGTAGTTGGTTTCATCTTCAACAGAGTTTTCATATAAATTAAACTTATCACACCCTAAACCAACTTTTCTTTCACACACATATGAAGATGTGGCTTTAAGCTTGATGGTATTTAATTGCACTCATTACACCTATCTGAAGTAAGCTTTGCTTAGACTGTGAAAGTTTTGTGGTAATTAAACAGGGTTTCAATATCCAATCTTAGGTCAAGTCTTACTGTGCTCTGGGTACATCCAGAGGCAGAAGTTTCGGTACCATGCAACCTATGAAATGCCAATATTTTGGCTGTAGCTACTTAACTATGTCAAATCTATCTCCCAATCTAAAGACTGTGTTGTAATCACCATTTGTTATCATTTTGTGAGATTGCTTTTGAGGAACAATAAAGAGAAGTTTTAATTCTGTCCAAATTGTTTCCATAATCATAACACTTTTTTTGAAGGTCTCTTATTTTACTTATTATTATTGGCATGAAAATATGCACCAGATTTTCAGTGAAGACATGCAAAATTCTTTTTCTTTCTACTTGAAAAACTAAATAAATATGAGAATCTACTGATTCTTGAAGGACTGCTTCTGTGAAGACAACGTGCTGTTTTGTTCAGTAGTGTACTGTGTAGTTACCTGCTCATGCCATTTGATTTGTCTTGGAGCAAGGTTTTGTTATTAGTTGGACTCAGTTCACATATTGTTTGGAACGATGAGCACTAATACCATGACATTCAGACTAAACAAATGGCAATAATTTTCAACCTCACTAGTTATTTGGATATATCCAATTATTTGCATGGGCAAATGTGCCTGCATGTATGTGTAATAGTGACTAATAATCCCTATCCCGTTATTGACCCATCATCTACACTCTGACTGAACTCAATAGGAAATGTTCATGCAGAATAATTGTGAAATCAGACTAAGCATATAATTAAAAGATAATATGTAAAAACTAGAAAATTAAATACAGAGACACATGCAGAAGTTATGTTTCCTGAAATATATTTGCTATTGACAGGAAGAGGAATGTTGGTTCCAGATTCCTCATTTTGAAAACTCTCAAATGTCCTCATTCTCCCCAGTTCTGTGCTTCTGTCTGTTGCTGCACAGTGAATTAAATTATATAAAAATAATTTTAAGATTGTATTCTAAGGAATACAGCTGTCCCTAAGAACACAGTTTGTGTCACAAAACATTTATATTCCAGATAAACTCCCTGAATATTCTTTTGGAGCTATTGACATGGTTGCTGTTAATGTTTATTTACTCAATGATAATCTTTACAAATCCTTAACAAGCTGGATGTTACCAGTGTGTAATTTCTCATTTGTTAGTTAATCATCCTGATAAAATGCCTAACCCAGAGAAGCTCCAATAAATCAGTTATTAGCCAGAGTAAATACTGGCTTAGAAGGAAACATCCTGATAATAAACAGAAAATAACACCATGCTGATAAGTAGTAAACAACAATATTATTCTTATTTTATTAAAAGGGAAAAGAAAAACAAAAACAAACAAACAAACTTCATGGATCTATGATGTCTGTGTGTTACATTCAGTGATTCTCTTGGTACAGATTTCAAGAGACAAGAGCCTGCAAGAGGAAAGCTAAACTACAGGTAAAAAATCATTTTAGGCTGAGGGGATACTACCATCCTTCTCTATAGATTACAGTCTATATGTTTATATAAAAAGTTTTGGCTTTGCTCAAACCACATCTTCACCAACTCTTTCTCTTCAAATACAAAAACCTCTAGAAGAGTTTACTGCTGCCAGTGCTGGAGGAACTTAATGAGCCACTCTTAGAAGAGTGAAAATTCAGGAGGCAGAAGATAACAGGCCTTAAATGACAATGAACATATAAATGTTCAATAAAATGAACAAAGGAAGCAGATTATGCAAATAAGAGCCAAAGGACTGATGGTAATGAAGAAAAATATTGAATTAGAATTGAGAAAATGTTCTGATGATAAAGTTAGGAATAGGGGGCAGCCTTGTTTCGTGATTATTGAGTGATTATTGGCTTTACACTTATGAGCCAATCATGCAAAATGCAGAAGAGGAATCAAAGTCACAGAATCACAGGATCACAGAATTGTAGGGGTTGGAAGGGACCTCAAGAGATCATCAGGTCCAACGTCCCTGACAATGCAGGTTCCCTACAGCAGGTTGCCCAAATAGGCGTCCAGATGGGCCTTGAATATCTCCAGAGAACGAGACTACAAAACCTCCCTGTGCAAAAGTCATACATAGTCATTTATAATCTAAAGGCTTTTATTTTTTACATTTTTAAATTGATGACAATAATCCTCTGATATTGTACAAAGAAAGAAATGCAAGATATTAGTGTAAATGTTACTCCATCTATGTTTGTAAAATGGCATTTCCCAAGGCTTCACAGTACAAAAGAAGCTTTATGCACCCAAAGTTTTCCTGGGTGATAATTTTCAATTATATAAATTGATAAAAGAATGATGTTAAAATTCTGGACTTGTTATTATGCCTTTTGCATAATAAGGTAATGCTATATATCTCTTAAATTGCAAGGGTCAAAATTGAATTAGGTGTGGGTTTAAGTTATAAACTAACTTTCTATTTATTTATTTCATTCACAATAGTAATTTTACTGGAATATATAAAGATACCTAGAAGGAACGAGGATATATTTGATAGTTAAAGCAAGTAAAAAGCATCTGAAAAATATGCGTCAGGATATGTACCATGAACAAGTGTTTTGTTAATCCCAAATACAAACACAAATGTGTGATACAGTATGCATAAAACTGTAAGAAAACAATTTGAAATTTTCATGTTATTTATTCAGCATAACCACTCCTTTGAAACCATTAGGATTTCTCTTGTACCTAAGTATTTTCATCATTTTAAAATTTGTATTATTTACCCAATAGGCTGTAAAGAGTCCATGCAGAGCACTTACAGGGATCCATCACACAGTAATGTCTTGGATAAATCTAGTTTGGAGTCATCTGAGTGCATTAGATGATTAAAATGTTGTATAGACATGCATATTACCTGATTTGGTTTTTAAACAGTAATAGGGGAACCATTTTCCTTATCCTTCACAGCTACCTCAAAATAACAGAACAGACTTAGTGGTATTTGATCCCATCATGTGATTATGGGAGTTCAGAGTTTAGAGAGAGGAAAATATTATTCTTTATTACACTGTAGATTTATTCCCCACAAATTAAAAGTTTTGAGCTATAAAGATTAAAACCCTCTAAAACTGCTACCTTTCTTTCAACTTGTCACTATAAGTATGAATTTCTCTTTAGCATCTAGTGACTGTGATGATTGTCTAGGAACTGTTCAAACTCACATATAACTAGTGATAGGACTAGAGGGAATGGCTTCAAGTTGTTTCAGGGGAGGTTTAGGTTGGAAATAGGAGACATTTCTTCTCAGAAAGATTGGAACTGGTTCAGGCATTGGAACTGGTTGCCCAGGGAGGTGGTGGAGGCAGCATCCCTGGGGGTGTTCAAGGAATGGTTGGATGTGGTGCTTAGGGACATGGTTTAGTGGGTGACATTGGTAGTAGAGTGATGGTTGGACCAGATGATCTTGAAGGTGTTTTCCAACCTTAGTGATTCTATGAATCAGATCCCACAAAATGCAGGGCTATCTGTGCCTGACTCACTTGGGGTGGAGAGTTACTGCACTTGACAATTAAAAGAATTGAATTAACATATTTCAGCTATTGATACCAAACTATTCTTTGATAATTTAAGAAGTAGAACTTGTCAGCAGAAATTTGGTAAATACAGTTAAGTATTAAAAAATTACAGTTGGCTTATGCTTTATCTAAAAGGAGAGAAGGAAAGAAGGAAGGAAGCAAGGGTGAAAAAAAGGAAGTCCAAATATGCAAATAAAGCATCAACAGTAATTTTCTTAATTCCGATAATAGCTACTGAGGTACAAAAGGCCTCAATAATTGTACCCATTTCACATTATTTTAAAATAGGAAATTACTAAATACACTGTATTCCCACAGACTGAAGTCTTCCACCCATATCTCTCATGATGAATTCATATGATTTTGTATTGGTTTTGATGGAATTTGTTTAAGGCATCATGTTCTTAAGGCATGAAGTTCAAACAAATGTTTTTACTTCAATATCTTGTTTGCTGTTAACCCAAAAGGTGCTTACATACCACTGCAAAATACTGTTGGCAACACACTGATGTGAGAGCAGTTTACCTCTTTCACACTAAAAAACAACAGTTCAGAGCATCTTTATTAAAACACAGCTGAGATATGGGTACCTTGCTCAGTAATATCTGTCACAGCACATGCAGGTCTACACTCAGAAAATGAATAATGATCTATGTCCACTGGTAGAAAGACCTTCTCAGCAAATCAGAACAGACACCATTGTGTCTCTTAAGTTAAAAAAAAAAAAAAAAAAAAAAAAAAAAAGGAAAAACATCAGAAGATCAGAAGCATAGTCTTGTGGCAGCATAGCCAGAGAAATGTGAGATTGGCCCTTAAGGGAATTCTTATTCTCAAGGGGATGTAAATGTATTCATCAATGCAAAGAAATGCATAGTGTGTTATATACACAATACATTAATAAATAGCCATGCATTAAAAAATAATGAGATTTTCTACAAAACAACATCCTGTGGTGTTTAGGGTCATAAAAAAAAAAAAAGAAAAAAAAAAAAAAAGACAGTAAAGGAAGATGTGGGGGGAGATTATGTGGAAAATCTGATTAAAATACTGAAACCCCATCCTATATGTAAGATAAAATACATATTGCATTGTCTAACAGGCCAACTGTAAATAAAAGAATAAGTACAGTAAAATGTAATTAAAAATGTAAAAGTATGGGGAGTGATTTATGTTGCCACAGTGATATCAATATTAGAAATAGTATGTAAATAGATATCAAGGTTCTGCTGCAGAAACAGTGGAAAATGGCTGTTCATTTTCTATAATGAGCTTTCATCCATTTCTTCTTTTTGACTTTCATTTTAAGTACTTTCAGTGATTTATGAATTACAGTGCTTTCAGCCATTGGAAAGCTCTAACAGAGCTTCAAATTCTGGTATTTTCTATCAGACAATATTTATTATTATTATTATTATTATTATTATTATTATTATTATTATTATTATTATTATTATTATTATTATTATTATTATTATCAGCAGCAGCAGCAGCAGCAGCAGCAGCAGCATTTTAAAGCCTGGGAAATAAGTTTACTGATAGCACAGCACATTTTAGCAGAAACATAGATTGTTTCACACTTCTAGCTTGTCATGGAAAGAACACGAGGTATTTTTGTGGTTTGTGGGCCACAGCCCTTGATATGAGAATTGAGAGAGGTGTTCTGGCTCAGCAGCTGCTGATGTACCACAGGCACAACAACTGTTTATGTGCAAAGTACACTGTCAGAACATGCACTGCTTTTCTGTTTTTGTCTTATCATACTTTGGACAATTGAACAATCTTTTAGCAAAGAACCCTCTCCATGAAGTTTTTACCTTTGAAACACGTGGTACTTCAGAGTGAGCTCTGGTTTTGCATCTGGGCTGGCACTGTTGCTTCTACAAAGTACCATGGGCATTTTCTGACTGTTAAAGACAAACTGGCTTAATGAATTAGAGAGTATCAGAGGATACTGTGCCTTCTGGTAAAATAATTGCATTTATGCCAGCCCTGGTGTTAGGTGGTAAGTTCTTATGTGTGGCTTTGGGGTGGCATAAATCTGCAGAAATTAACAGTTTTGTCCTGTTTTTGAGATGGTACAGCAAGGATCCAGAAGATGGGGCATGATGGCAACAGACAAGTTCTATCTATTTATTTAGATATTGCAGTTATACAAATACTGAAAAGGATTCCTAATTCCTATGACTGTGCATATTAGTTTTAAGTTAAAAATATATCACAAATAAAACCTTAAGTCTAGAAATGCAATTTCAGAATAACCACCACAGCTGATAACACAGGCAATTTAATAGATCAAATTCCTTCTTCTTCCAATAACTTCTTATCCTTTCAGTTCCAACTCATTTTCAAACACCCAAGGGAAAAAAAGACTACACAGCATGACCTGAAAGGCTACAAATCTGGGCTATTTTAGAACAAAGTGAGGTGAGAGGAACAGTACATTTTCTATGAAAATGTAGTTTCATCGAAATCAAAGTGCTGGAAGGAAAAAAAATGTCAATGGGAAACTGCTGAACTAAATAATTTAAGCTTTCTCACTTCATTATCTAATTCTTTGACATTCAAAGAATTCAACAGTACAAATATGCATTCTACTGATTCTTGATCAAATTGTTTTAATTTTTTCATTCCATAAGAAATAACATAATATCTGTTCTTTCAAATCACCTTATTTTGTTACTCTGAATTTCTTCTACCAGCTATTCTTTCTTTTTCTTTTTTTTTTTTTCAAAACAATAACAAAATTTCTTCTCTACTTTTTTTTCTTTTAACCATGTAAAAGTTAGTAGCACGTTGCAGTTCCCTCCTCAATACCAAGAGAAACAGAGCCAAACAGGATGGTTGGCTATCCCTATAGCTGTTGTTACAAACGCATGCAGAGTCCGACCTTCAGTCTTCAACATGTTTAGCTAGAGTTCCCTGGAATTCAAATACAAGACTTTTCAAGCTTAATAATGCTGTACATGAGGTCACATAGGTCACATAATGGGACCAGGACAGGGCTGTGGCAGTCCCAATAAAAATATATTGTGTTCCAGTTGGGTAAGAAAAGATTGAAATTTCAAAACTCTTCATAAGACTCTGATTACCAGAAGTCACTTTAACATTTCATCTGAAGAACTGTGACAGCTTATTGGTTTAAATAACTTTAGAGGATTCAAAGCAGAAGGGTGTAGAAAAGTGAATTTTTATTAAAAAGACCTTTTGGTGGGTTTGGTAATTTTAGTACCAAACACAATAGCTTCTCTGAGATAAGAAAGAAAGGAAGGAAGGAAGGAAGGAAGGAAGGAAGGAAGGAAGGAAGGAAGGAAGGAAGGAAGGAAGGAAGGAAGGAAGGAAGGAAGGAAGGAAGGAAGGAAGGAAGGAAGGAAAGAAAGAAGGGAGGGAGGAAGGGAGGGAGGGAGGGAGGGGGAGGGGTGAAAAAAAAAAAAAAAGTAATGTTTAAGACACATTGCTGAATTACTTTTGTTGGGACAAAGAAAGGAAGGAAGTTTTTACAAGCAATTTCCTATGACATTTTCTTCAAAATAAGTAGTAGTAGGTAAGCCTTTATCAATGCTTATGAACCTGCTGAAGCCAATAGAGGTTATGTTTATGACTACTACGTGACTTGTGACAGGATGAGGGGGCATGGACTAAAGTCATGCCAGGGGTGTTTTAGTTTGGATATTAGGAAGAACTTCTTTACTGAGAAGGTTGTGAGGCATTGGAATGGGCTGCCAAGGGAAGTGGCGGAGTCACCATCCCTGGAGGTCTTTAAAACACATTTAGATGTTGAACTTAGCATTATGGTTTAGTGGAGGACTTGGTCAGAGGTTGGACTTGATGATCTTGAGGTCTCTTCCAACTTAGACAGTTCTGTGATTCTGTGATTCTGTGATAGTATGAATAACTGATCTAGGTAGTGTGCAAATGGCTTGATAGATATATTGCAAAATCTGTCATTACAAAGTGTTCATCATTACACATTTCTTTACTGAAGGCAGAAGACACCAAAATATTTGTCAGGAACCAAATATAATTCCTAGAATGACCTCAATGCACAGTAAAGTTTACTGGCTTGTTTCAGTTATACTACCTAAGGTACTGATCAACCAAATGACTTCTCCTATGAAAAGCTCACAGTGCAGTCACTTTCTTCCATGTGTGTGTTAATATTATAGTGCTTTATCATTATCCAGGAGGTTGCATTCCAGGGCACTAAGCTCAGTAATATATGTGAGGGTCATTCTCCCTCTCATTTTCTTTCCATGACAAAATAATGTGTTCAGTGTGATATTTTCATTTGGTAAGATTCTTGTTCTTATTGTTTTGTTTTTAATATGTGCATACTGCTATATGTTTATATTAGGAAAAGTAAGATCTAGCACAACTTCTTGGCACTTGTTGAGGCTGCTGGTAATACTCAGCTTTGTGTACTTCAAACCCAGTGTCAAGGATCAGCTCTCAAGACATTTCTAAGGTGTCAGCCATTGTATTCCTCCCAGGCTCTAGATCACTTTTTCAGATTTGTCAGGCTGAGGCAACAGAGTGCCTTTGAAGAAAAAGACACAATACCTAAAGTAATTAAAATATTTGAAAAATAATAATAAAAAGTTAGAAGCAATGAAAATTTTGTTTCCAGAACTTGAACTTAACAGTATTGAGGGGAGATGTTCAAAATGACAAAAGATATCATGTAATAAGAGTATTTAACTCACCTGTGATTTTTTATGTTATATTATGTAGGTGAGCTGATGGGAGGCTTTCTATGAAAGAAAATTCATTATATATAAAGATAATTCATTATATATTTACATTAAATTAGAATGTGAAAAAAAATGCAGAAACTCTGTTAAAGGGAAAAAAAAAAAAAAAAAAAGCCTTCCAAGTAAAATTCATGCAGCCTTATTCAATGAGTGTTTCTATTAGGTACACAGTACGGCAATGTATTTTTGGCTGTTTTCCAGTCATGTTGTGGTGCTCTTGTCCATTCTGCAATATGTTCAGAATCTAATCTATGCTACTGTTCTGTTTCCTGAGAGATTTTGTATATTTGTAGTATTTAAAAAGATTAAACTTTTTTATTTGGAGAGATTAATATTGTAAAAAGAAGTCCATAATTCTCCAATGAAGAACACATGCAATTATAAAGAAGAGGAAATTTGAATATTTGATCTTTCACATATTCCTGGAATGTCTCTTTTCATTCTTGAAGTGCTTATGCATGTGTATAACTTTGTCCTTGAAAATTTTAACTCAGATTTATTTGCAAGGATGAAATAATGAGCAGCCATAAGTATATACAGCATCAGATCTTAGTGATAAGTGGTTTAACTGTTCGGAAATGTCATTTTACTGTCTTTAAAGAGTGTTTCTAGTTCACTCTACCAAAAGCTCTCACTTTTTTTTTTTTTTTCAAAATAGACATAGGGTTTTCTTCCCTGAGAACTCATTAAACAAAGCAATCCTCAGCTACCATGTTCTACCATGATGGAAAAAAGGTAAATTCTGAAGTCACTTCAGTCTGACAGAGCTTCCAGACAGTGCTACTCCTTTAAATAGAGAAGAGCTGAAGTAAGTAATTGCTTCCATACTTAAGTCATTTGTAAATCAAATTTCATATACGGACACATTTTATCATTTCTAGCACATCCTGTTTGACAAGTGTGTAAGACTCAGCTGGCTCTTCCTATTAACTGAATAGTGTACTTCTCATCACTGAAAAGATATTTGAAAACAGCAGTACCTTTGTTGTTATAGGCATTCTCCTTAAAGATTTGTAATTCCTTGTGTTGTTAGGAGTAAGTGATTGAAGTTGCTAAAGTACAGATTTTTATTTGGGGCATATTCTGAAATTATGCTCTTAATTAATGCCATAAAGCCAAAACAATCAAACAAACAAACAAAATGCAGTGGACAAGCTACCCTTTGAACTGAATTCAACAGGCAACATTTTCAAAAAGCATATAAGTCAGGGGGAAATCACACTGTTAAATCTTGAGCAAAGTCATGAATTCAGAACAAGACTTGGGAATTGAAACAAATGGAAATAAAATGTGCTTAGGTAGAAATCTTTTGAGTTTCAAAGCTGACCTATTCTTGGAGGGAGATATTTCCAAAAATGTCACAAGAGCATAGATATCTAGGAGTTTAAAAGACATTCATAAAGCTGGAAACAAACAATAAAAATAAATAAATAAATAAAATCACACAGTCAAAACAAACAAACACAAACACAAACAACAACAACAAAAACACAATAACAACAAAAAACTTTGAATTCTGTAGATACAGAATTTGGACAGCTTTGAAAGAGATTCTGCTCTGAAATATGGCATAAGAGAAATATCCCCAGGCTTATTCTATTAATGGTAGACAATTTAAAGAGATGACTGAGGCTGATGTTAATTTTCATTATTATCATTATAATCACAATTGTTCTAATATCCTCATGTTCTGATATGTTTTTATCTCCACATCCTTTGTCTCAGTAAGCTGGAAATGTGAAAAGTTGCAGTGAAATACTGCAATACATTTCATTGCCTTTGCCCTTTACTGTGCTTTTTGATAGTCTGGCATTTTTTGACTCCCCTGTACAGGTCCAACAACTTTGGGGAAGGAAGTGGAATGCCTTCTGGAATGCATCGCCAGTCACAGTACTGAGAACATAAAAGGTTAAAGAACATTCAACTGTCTTCCATGGGCAAGGGTAGCTATTGAAACTTTCAAGTTTTGTTCTTGTGACAGAGTCTGCAAAGAGAACAGAAAATGCCACAACATGACTCCTTTCTCATGACAGCAGCTGTAACAAAAATGGGAAATAATAGAAACAACCATTCTAGTCTTGAAATTTTTAGACAGTAGTCACTTCACCCTTCTTGGATTCTGTAGTCAAGAGCTGTCTGGCCTGTTCTCTTTAAATGAAAGAATTCACTCCATATCCTTAAAACAAAACTATCACAGTTAAGTTTGTTCTCTTGGAATACATGACGTCATCAAATCTGCTCTATGAAAAGTGACCATCTTCTAAAAGAAAAGCACACGATACAAGACTTACAGTTTGTATTTTTCTTGGTCTACCCTGCAAATACCTAAAAAAACAACATTTGTCCAAGAAGGAGAGGAACAAAATTTACAATTTGCATTATCAGATACCATTACTTCTTGAGTCAGTATTGTAATGTATAAGAATAGGCATTGATAATTTTTAAATGCTGCTATCCAGTAGAATATAGAGTATACAACAAAAGAATACTTTTAAGAGCAAAGGAAAACATTTCAAAATTAAAAAATACAATGCTTAGTTAAGCCACTTAGCTTCTTCTGTGCCTTCAAAATCTTTTAAGATAATGTAGTACCAGCATGCTATAAAGATTCTTCTATCTTTAGCTCTGGACAAGTCACAGTGCATCTTGTACTCTTCTGTTGGTCTCCAGCAATGCTATCCATATCCGAGTAGTGCATTAAGCAATGTGTCTAACACTTGTGAAAGTGAACTCATCTGTCTATTGTGTTCTTCTGTGTAACACACTGTTTTAGGAACAGGTTTTAAAACCTAAGATTTAGCAAGGGATGGGGAATTTATTAAACTGTTGTTAGTGATATATTTTGATAAATTCATTTTATGGTTTGAAAGCAAAACTGAGAATGTAACTCAATATCTGTATTCGTGAAGTTCATAAATCCATTGCCTAACATCCAGTTGAAGATACCAAAGTGTTACCAAATCAGGCTTATTCTGGTTGATAAAGACAGTAATGTCTGCAACTATTTAGTGTAGGATAAGTGATTAAGTGATTGCAAAGCAATAGACAGCTACACCATAGGCAACCTAGTGTTAGGGTTGTACTACCATAGGGAGCAGCATTTAGGAGGCAAGCAAAAGCATACTTTTAAGGCTTTTTGAACATGCAATAAGGTGACATGATAAAGAAAAAAAGTGATGTCTAGATAAATTAGAGTAATATTTATCAGTTTGGGTTCAATCAAAGTAATAAAGTATAGCATTGTGAAAAAAAAAAAAAAAAAAGAGTTTAAAATTGCAATAAACAAAAGTGCTGTGAATGAAGGATCCTATGGCCTGAAGTAATTTTCTAAGTATTTCCAAGTCATTATTTGTCTTAATAGACCTAAATTCAAGCAGGCTAATACCACCACATAATTTCTCATATTTTTAGAAAAAATATAAAAGGAAAGCAGTTGGACATATCAAATCTGCAAGTATTTTTTGAGATGAGCATTTTGCAGAAGAACCTGTTCTCTTCCTGTAAGGAAAAGAAACAGCTAAATTGTGGAATATGCACTGAAGGACACTGACTGACCTCTTTAACTATATGTCATTATATCAATATATCAAAAAGTCTCGCTTTTGAAACCCATTGATGACAAGCAAAATCTATTTGTGAACCCTTTACTATAGAATTTTTGCACACTTCCTATTTCAATACTACTGGGAAAGCTTTTATTTGATTAACAAGATTTATTTAACTCTCTGTTATATTTGAAAGCACTTAATGGTTTTATTTAGCATTCAATCAAGGAAACAGGTTTGTCCAATAACATAACTGTATATACAATATACACAGGATGACCTGTCTTTGGAGCAACCATGTTTTTGTAAAGAAGAATTTAAGTGTTTCGCTTGAACTGAATTGTTCTTTTGAAATACAGAGCTTTGACATACAGATCAAAATATTAGTTGAGTACTTCTAAAGTAATGGCTTTCATCCATTTATAATACTCAAAATCAAAGGGTTTAAATTCTTGTTTTTACAAAAACTAACCTGATTTGGATAGTGCATTCAAAGCACACTTTATTTATGGATAAAGAAAGAATCTACAGAAAGGTATATATTACCTGTGTTCTCACTGATATAAGAACATTTTTGAGAAACCAATGCAACAGAGGGGGAAAGAGAAAATCATTATAACACAAAATGTTGGCAAATGTACAAAATAAGCAAAGATGTATTGCTAAATTATTCATAGATACACAGACTTTAAGGCCAGAAAGTCAATTGTACCTCATATCTAACACAAGCAATGAAATTTCATATTAAACCAAAATGAATCTAGAAACAGCCTGTGCTTTCTAAAAAGTACCAAGAGTATCTTTCAGAAAAGCTTAAAGAATTCAGAATTGGAAGAACTTAATATTTTTCTATTTAGTTATCCTTGATGATGTGCACAAAAAAATAAAATAAAATAAAATAAAATAAAATAAAATAAAATAAAATAAAATAAAATAAAATAAAATAGAATTTGAATTTGAGTATCTTTAAGAGCAACTATTTGGTTCTTGTTACACTGGTTCTTTTCTGTCCCAGACTGAAGAGCCTTTAGTACCAGTTATTTTTGCTTATATAGATACTTATATTCTATAGTCAAATCACTACTTGATCTTCTTTCTGATAATCTAAGCAAGTTGAACTTCATAAATGTTATATTGCAACACATCAGCTTGCAATCATTTCAGAATATCATTTTGGCAGTTATAGGAACCCTATGTAACAGCAGGTAAAAATTTCTGAGCTATTATACTTCAAACAGGAGAAATAGTATTCGGACAATTCAGTCTGTTGACTTAGTAAGATTTCAACTAAGCAATCTAAATGGAATAAGAAGGTGTCATGTTGAATATGTTGCAGAATTACATGCCTATTCTGAAAAATATTCTGGATGTATGTTATTACAATGTTAAATTAAACAATTCAAACAGGTAAGTCAGAAAATGAAATTACAGACAAATCTCTAAAGAGAGTAAAATTCACAGTGTGACAAACGATGAGTGCACAAGTTAGCTTGTAACCAATAATTGCTAGCTGCTTTGGGTAATTTAATTCAATCATGAATTTTTAGACAGTTCAACAGGTCCAAACATTTAATTCAGTATCATTTCCATATTGACAGTTCTAGGACACATTCTGTTGCATATGCTCACCAGGCATAGATTTTCTTGTGATTTGTCAGTAACTTTAAGTGGCTTAGCAAACTCCAAGAGTGGTGCTTGAGTAATAAAAGAAAGCATCGCTTGTCTTTGGTTGATGGCTACTGTGCTACCTTACTGAGATTAACATAAGTCAGACAGAAGAAGGGAGGCCTCTGAGAGTAGGACACTACAACTGCAAAATGGTAAAGCAGAAGCAAACTGTCTCCTTTTGTTCTGTCCTTTTATTTTTTTATTTTTTTTCCTTTAGTTTCCTTTTCATTAATTGGAAATTTTGGAGATTGGAAATTTTCCTGCCAATCATTGGAATGTCAGAATAAAGTGTCTCACTGTCTATTCAGCTAAAAGAATGCTAGTTTAAAAAGTTTCACTGGTAATGCCATTCTGACTCAAGAAGAATCACAATGGATCAAGATCTAGTTTTTCGAAACAGGAAGAAGGGAGGAGAGTGCCAATAAACTTGGGACATGTGTAAATAATATAGCACTAATTTTACGCATGCAACTCCATTAAAGTGTTATAGTTTTGAATAAGGAAAATTTCCAAGGAAATGGGAGGGAAAAAAATACAAATACCACTACTCATTCACTAGAAACAAATTATTTCAATTCATAAACACAATCCATGTCTTGCGGTGGTTAATCTAGATTCTTGTTATTTTGCCCTTATTTTCTCTCACAGGATTACTGAACTATAAACTCTACTTGATTCTGAGTCTAAGAATCAAATAATTTTGCCAGTATGTGGGAACATGGTATTGGAATAAAGAAAGATGAGGATCACTTAGTCATGTTCCCAGAAATGATGTCAGCCATCTCATTTTGCCTTTAAGCATAGTTGCTTGTCCCAAAAAGTGCTTCTTCTAGTAGATTTTCTATTGATTTTGAACCTATACTTATTCATGAGTAATTTAGTGCACTTATTCTTATGCCTGAACTATTGCTTAGTTAAAATGTCTTCCCATACTAAAACAAAACAAACAAAAACATAAAACAAAATAACAACAAAACACTCTATCCTTTCTGCGGGGCATGGTAAGTTAAAATCATTATGTTAACACCTTTGTACATCTCTAAACTGACTGCTATTTTTTGGATTGTTTTAAGAGGAATTTACTGATACAAATACACTGTAGTTTTAAATTGTACTAGAAGAGCACCTAGAGTTCTCAAAGCACCACAGTACTAACAGGGCAGCACAAAAAAAAAAAAAAAAAAAAAAAAAAAGGAAAACTCAGCTTTTATTAAAATATTTTAACCATTGCTTCAGGAATTTTACCAGGTCTGTAGTAAAGCTGCTGATGTGATTGTAGTAGAGTTAAAACACCTTTAGCTTATACAAAATGCATGTTTGAGAAGCTATTTTGTGCTATATATTAGTTTTCTTTTACAAATTCCATGTACAGTTGCATGGACTTTAATACTACTTGAATATATTGCATACATAACATACTACTAATTTATAATAATATAGGATACCTTGGCTTCAGCACAATGTATATATTGCTGCATTTAAAATAATCCCAGTACGTATTTCTAGTTGCTTGGGATATGTATCTACTTTGATGTAGCTAAGGCATCTGAGTATCCTTTTCCTTCTCAGGAGATGAAAACTAATAATCAAATTCTGCTCTGAGTTATATCTGTGAAAATCTATTAGTTTCAATGGACATGCATTTGTGAGAACAGAACTTGACCTAATAGGCTGTGTTGTACTTACACTTGCATTTATTTTCTCAAATTCTAAAAAATGCACAAAGTCAATAAAAGCTAGAGTCAACAAAATAGGTTTGGGAGATAATACCCATTCCACCAATGCAAACAAATATAAATAAATAAATAAATAAATAAATTAAAAGCTTGAACAATCCTACTCATTTTAGCAATGTTCATTAACTCCAAGAGGAAAGTATCTGGGGAAAAAAAAAAAAAAAAGTTATTCTAAAGAAAGAAAAAAAAAATCATAAAAGAAAGGCTTCTATGCCACAAAAAATGAAGGCAGCCACTGCAACAGCAATGGTAAGAGGTGCTTCCTCATCTCCCACTAAGCACAATAAACAGCAGGGATTTCTAGATAATCTCTTGGTTTTAGAAAAACAAATTCTTATCCTATTAATCTACTGTCATCATTGTTGCCAAAAAATGATTTCAGTCCATACTTCAGAGCGAGAGAGATTACCAAGAAAAAGTCACTGTATTCAAGTCTTTTTCTTAAACTGGTGACATTATGACATTTGAAGTAAATAAATTTTGTGCCTTCTAGCTAAAATGTAACATTTCATGAATGACATTGACACCTTAGGTTCATTAGGGTTCACATTTGATGGTACTTTTGTACCTGGTGGGATTTACAAAGGGTCCTCTTTTCACTGATATTTTGAGTGTATTTTTTAGAAGTAGCTGCAGCTGGCTAAGAGTTATCAGGGTGACCAGATCTGAAGTGTCAGTTATATTTTTTCTAACAAAACATGGGGAACAATTGTGATTCTTAAGTTGCAAAGGTAATTAATGAAAAGCTGATCTATCCAGACATTAAAAAAAAATGTCCAAAACACATTGATTCCTCTATTACCTATTTCACAAATAATGAGACACTGAAACACATCCAATGTTGTCAAGGTTGAGAAGACTGTAGAACACAGCAGTAATAAATCATCATGCATAAGCTATTTTTTTAGACTACATAGTGGGGGGATACAATAAATAGTTCAGAGAGAAGAAATACAAGCAAAAGTGTACATGGACAGCTAGACTCCGTGAAGACACACAAAAGCTGGTGTGTCACCACCAGCTTTAATAGGAGGCCTTTTTTTTTCTGGCTAACACTGCAGTATATGATAACCTGTTACTGGCATGACTTGTAATAGGTATTCTTCAAAATAAACATTTCAATCCTAATGTGGCACTCTGGACTCCAAGAAGCTAATTGGACACCAAAAAAAATGCAATGATGTGATGGACTGAGATGTCACAAAGAGTATTTACTATTATAGTTAAAGATGTTGTCCAAATATTTCAAGACAAAGCAGTGCTTTCATGCATTTAGTCTAGAAGTGAAAGCAAGACTGCCAAGTATCTATAACAATATTAAAATAAATGTGATTTCCTTATATTTCTACGATGTATTTGAAGATTTGATAAGCATGTTCTCCATATATATACAGTGGTAGTTTAACACTAATGGCTAGCTAAAGTCCACAGGGCTTCTCCATCTGTTGCAGCATGGAGATCCGCTCTGTCGTGGAACCCATGGGCTTCAGGGGGACAGCCTGCTCTACCAGGGGCCTCTCCACAGGCCCCAGGGGAACTGCTACTGCCTGCCTGGAGCACCTCCTACCCTCCTGCTGCACTGACCTTGGGGGCTGCAAGGCTCATACTCTGACTTCTCTCTCCCAACTGTTGTTGCACAGCAGTTTTTTTTCCCCCTTCCTTACATCTGCTCTCCCAGAGGACCAACCAGCATCACTCACTGCCTCAGCTCTGGCCAGCAGTGGGTCCCTTTTGGAGCTGGCTGGAGCTGGCTCTGATCTGACATGGGGCAGCTGCTGGGTTTTGCTCACAGACACCACCCCTGCAGCCCCAAAAACTTGCCATATAAACCTATGTATATATATATGTATAGGTGTTAAAGGAAAGGTTGGACCTGGTGCTTTGGAACATGGTTTAGTGGGTGACATTGGCAGTACGGAAATGGTTAGACCAGATGATATTGGAGGTCTTTTCCAGCCTTAATGACTCCATGATTCTATGATTCTATGTACTCTTACAAACAGTAACTGGGTGTAGTTTACTTCATGTATTGAGAAATAAACGATAGTTTAACACTTTTGTTAAGTCCTTCAGGATCTCACAAAGACCTAAATTAATATTATTTTTCCTAGAGGACTATGATAGCCAAAAAATGCAGTATCCAGCAGCAGATGAGGGTTTGTTGATGTTTGTTTGTTTGTTTCAGTAAATGTTCTCACAGAATAAAAGTTTGTGGTTTTTTGTTTCTTTGTTTGTTTTTTAAGTCTTGGACTGAACATCTCCCAGCAAAGAGAACTGCACACCAAATTACAAGCTAGAGCAGTGTGTGTAGATACCCTGCTTTTCTGACTGCTGCTTTCCTGAACACTGACCCTTATATTTAGGTCATAATTGTGTTTTTTGATTTTGACAGAATACGCTCAAAGAATTTCATGGTAGAGGTCCGAATTCTTCACCATTAACTTCCAAGGCTACCAGTTCATGTAGCATTGACTTCAGATAGAAAATAGTGATCTTAGCAGCAAAGTATATGTTAGTAATGGCAATGGTGCTAACAAGTACAATTAAAATAGCTACAGAAAATAGTAACTATAAATGTATTTAGCAGGGAGAATATAGTCAGCACATGCACTTTGATCTGCAAAGAAACTTTACTGAGGTTGTCTTTCCTGTTTTGTTGTTTTGACATACTGAGAGGCATCCTGGTAAGAAAAAGACATTACAGTGATAGTAGACACAAGCAGATTTCTCAAAGCAATAATAGTAAAAAATGGAAAACAATCTCAGTGTTTAAGTATCACAGTGAACTTCATCCTTATGAATGCATTGCCTTTAAAATGGGAATTATATTCAAAACAATGGATACAAATCATATTTGGCTTGGTTGTGTTCAAACTACTCAACATAACCCATTACATTATTGCTGGCCAACAAAAAAAAAAAAAAAAAAAAAAGTCTCAAATTTCAGGTTTCTCATGTACCCCTGGTTTGATACTTTCTGAAAAGAAAAGCCTAATAGAAGTGATTTAAGATCGAGACTTTCTTGCCAAAGCTATAACTCTGTTCCCACAGGCAGGACTAAGATAGTACTTCTATGAAAGGTGCTGATGAACACAGAGGTATCAGCATTTGTGACTACAACACACAAATTCCCTGACAGTCCCCTAACAGTTCTTTCATGTCATTTAGGTTATAAATTTCAGCAAATGTTCTCCAGAATGACGGGGAGAGGAAAACTAGAAAATGTATTTATATTTTTTCCATGCACACAAACACATGATAATAAAGTATGTAAGCCATGTTTAATTTAATAAAACCTTCACTTTTATTTGATTGTACACGAGAAATGTCCTGGGAGAAAAAGACCATCATTATGCTGTGGTTTTGTTCTTTTTTTTTTTTGAAAATGTCAAGTGGAGAAACACTGTTTCACATGATTTTCAAGAAGCTTTAGTAAGGTAATAAGGTGCTTTTGTTAGTTAGTTAGTTAGTTAGTTAGTTAGTTAGTTTGTTTGTTTGTTTGTTTTTCCCAGCTGAGCTAAACACGTCATAGCACCAGCATAAGGTGTGTTTTTCCCATGGAGCTTTCAAGTAGCTTTTCGTAGCAGGGCTGTGCAGAACATGAAATGAAGCATTAGCAGTGCAAAAAGCCTCTGTTAAGTCAGTAAACTTCTTTTCCGTGATTTATTAGTTCTTCTTTCCTTAAAAAAAGCTCATTTTTTATACTTTAGTTGTCTTTTCTACCATAGATTCAACTGCTTGTAGCCTCCACTTATGTGAATAACTCTCAAGATGTTTGTCACAGCTTGCTCTTTGTTTGAAATCAATGGTATCATTACTGCTGTACAAAAAAAAAAAAAAAAAAATAAAGTAGCACCACTTTCATGTAATGTCCCCTCTGGATACTTTTCACTTCTTTGCTTAACATTTATAGATGCTACTTTGCTCACATCTGTTGAAGTAATTTTTTGCCTCTTTTTCAGCTCAACAGCATTTTCCCACCTCCCTCATTCAAACATCATTGGCTGGTTTGTCTTCCACACATACAGGCTTCCAACAGCTAAAATCCTATGTTACTAGCTGAGAAACCTGCTGATTTGATTTGTCATGAGCGCATGGCACATATTCATTTGTACTGAATGCAAATTAAATATATTCTTATACACACTGGCAAGATTTCAGTTTTAATTCAAAAGCACTATGAATACTGGGGTAAGACTGTAGCTTTAGTTATAAATATGTCCCTATAAAACACACTGGATTTGGCCTTAACTCCTCAACCAGGGTTAACTGCTGGAATACCCAATTAAGTTCTCTGATATCTTTACCGAAATATCAGATCTCTTTTAAATATTCCCATTTCAGACTAACAAATGTCTATTTCATTTACTATTACATTTTTAGTATATAAATAAATAAATCCAAATGTAAAGAGGAAAAACATCAGGCAGTATCAGTGGTGTTATACTTAATATTCACTTAACTCATTGTGACTCCATAAATTACAATTTCCCACCCTTCCTGAGCTTTATCCAGTATTAGCTCTGTTTTATGAGGTAGTTTTATAGAACTTCTGTAGATCCTATTATGAAGTGGTGACTAGCAATAACTTCATCTCATTTTCTAAAGTAGAACAGACTCCTCCACAAATGCTTCAAGCCATTCACTCAACTAAGAAATTATTTAACCAAGCTTGCATATCAAAGTTTCTAGGTGGGTTGTATACAGGTAATCAGTCTGCTTTGTTGCGTTTTGTCTATAAAAAGTCATTGTAGAAAGAATCTGAACTTGAACCTCAGTAGTGTCCAGGATTTTCACTCGGCGATGTGTGAAAACTGTAACGGGGCTTGGGGTCAGGGTGTGTGTGGACTGAAGAGGTATGTATGTGGGGTATATGTTGTGGTGGTTTTACTGTGCTGGGCAGCTAAACCCCACAACCGCTCTCTCACTCCCCCTCTTTTAGATGAGGAGGGGGAGAAGTAAAGCAAAGAACAACTCACGGGTTGAGATAAGGATAATTTAATTAAAGGGAAATAATAATAATAATTAAATAAATATTATTATGAACTAAACAATTTAACTAAAGGGAAATAAAAAGGGGAAGGGGAAAAAGGGAGGGGGAAAGGGAAAAATAAAAAGAAGGGAGGAAAACAAACAAATAAAATAAATGAAGGCTATATGGAAGTCCAGAGGAAAGAAATTACTCTCTACTTCCCACAAATGAGCGATGATTGACCATGTCCTTGAAGCAGGGCCTCAACACACGTAGACAGTGTTCGAGAGGAGGACCGACGTTTTCCCAACGAGAGCCCACCCCTCCCCTCTTCTTCCTGTTTCCACCTTTTATTGCTGAGTTTGACATCACATGGTATGGAATATCCCTTTGATTGGTTTAGGTCAGCTGCCCTAGTGATGTTTCTCTCCTCAATTTTTGCCCACCCCCTACGAGGGTTAGAGAAATGCCAAATGATGTGCCACTGCTGCTCAGCAGTAGACACAACACTGGTGTGATAACACTGCTGTTCCAGCTACAAGTACAGAGTATGGCACTGTATGGGCTGCTGCCGGGAAAGTTAACATTCCAGCCAGACCCAGTACATATGTTAATGCTCAAGAAAAGAGGAGGCTCTACTACTATGTAGGACAATACTTTTACTTCCATTGAAAGAAAATGTGAAAAAAAATCTAAACTTGGTAATGTTTTCTTTTGTTTGTTCGTTTGTATTTAATGTGGTAAAGCATCCATTGAAATCTGGATCAATGGCCTCAGATTTGTTTCTTTTTCAGTTTGATTGGAAGCTCAAGTTGATTTTATAGGGATCAGAGTACAGCATAAGAAAAAAATTACCAGGTCTGGTTCTGTCCTTTGTGAAGATATGTAAAGCACAGTTCTTCAAACATTCCCTGGTCTTTCTGAAAATCTTGCAGAAAATCAGCTTGATGCACAGTCACTTCATTATATCATCTGCTATAGTCTAGATCAAAATGTCTCTTTCTAAATGTTTAGTGGGGCACCTGAAGTGGAAATCTTAACATGGAGCAGACCATGTACATACTACAGTGTCACAAATAGCAGAAGGACTAACAATTACTATTGTTCCTCTTTGAAAAGAATATTGAGTCTTCAGTGTCTGTCTTTACAGTAGTACACAGCTCTGCAGTGTTACATTTTGCTTTCTTTGGGTAAGAGGCTTATTTTTATTTCTTGAAGCTTCCTACTTCAAATATAAGCTGGAATTTACTGTTGTACATCCACCAAAAAGTTTTTCATTAAACATGTTAAACTGCTTTCTAAAAAAGATGTGGTTTAATTTTATTTTAATTTTCTTTGAAAATATAGGTCTATGCCTTCTGCATAGGTCATCGTTTGTGCTAGTCACACTTGCTAAAACTCCATATCGTAGAATCATTTCTTTATCTTTCTTCCTGAGAGTTCCTTATTGGCAAGTCACAACAAACTGTAAAATTTGCTACATTTACCATGAACAGCTTGTGAAACATGTCAACTTTCTCTATAATTTTCACAGGGCTTTAATTATGAATCAATATGACGGTATGAATAGGGGTATTCATAGCTAATGCTTTCAACATGCAGTAAGCAATATTTCTATTACTTAAACATTGCTCATATCCACAGGCACTTCATTCTGGATTGCTTCTTTTGTGAATAACCAGGCATATGCATTTTACTCAATCTAATGGTCAAGTTAAAAAGGAAATGATGCATTTTCCATGGAATTTTACATTGCAAATAAGAATGAATTTTCTAACTTGAGAGTTGCAATTCTCCTGGGACTCTTTGTGACTGACACTATATTTTATCTGCACACTGAAACAACACACTTATCAAATGGAAAAGAAGAAGAAAAATTACAAGAGATTTGATCTTCTTTACAGCTTCTAATAGCAAAATACACTGTATGATTAATGAACCTGTCAGCTGTAATGGGAAGAATATGTAACAAGTAACTGTGCATTACTTGTTTGTGATTTTTATCTTTTATAAATGCAACCATGTGTAGGGTGATAAGATTAACCCTTTCTACTTTTAAGTGAGCATTATATGCAAGAATAATACAATCTTTGCTGTTTGTCATCTTCTTTGTCAGTTCTCAAAGTCTTAAGAATTAGAATTTTCCCTAATTCCAAAATAACTGTATTATTATTTCACTTGGCATATGTACACATCTATTAGATAAATTATTCACAGGGATGAAAGAAAGAAAAAAAAAATAAATATCGCACCTGCCTCTTTCCATTTCGTTCCTTATGCTTTGTACTGTGTAGCTTTTCTGTCTCGAGCAATAGGGTTTTAAACATTTCTTCAGGATTTTTATATGGCCTACCAGAAGAGAGCCATGGGCGTACACTGGAACATGGCTGGCATCCCATGCAGAATGGCATGAGGGACTTATACCATAGAAATCTATTTGAGCACAGAACTTTGAGAGGCCCTCTGTGCAACTTTGTATCCTTATCTCCTAGACTATAGGAAGAATATTGGGAAAAGACACTTTCATGTCCCACTGAGCCAAAACTTAAGAAATCCTAACATTTAAACAGTTTTGGTTTGCCTCCTCACTACAACGAGAGCTTCGCTGAAGTGGCAAGGCCTTGGCACAAGAGCCAAAACATGGATTTCTGGCAGTTTTCTCACCAGCTCTTGGCAGTGAATAAGAAGGGCAACATTTCCACATGTAAAACTCAGAAACTTCATCATGTGGCAGCCAGATATCTCTAGGAGGACTTTTAAAGAAAATAAGAAATCTTCCTGTCCTCAGAACATCCAGTGCCATTAAAATAATAGGCAATTATTTATTCTCCTTCATTCACAATTTAGTTCTTGACATTTAATTTTATCATTTCCTTTAATTGGGTATCCAATTGGCCTTGGGTATCCAATTGCCCACCGAAAATAATATACATATATTCCAGATGTACAGAAACTCTGGATAGGGGAAGTGTCTGCAATCCGAATCAAATCTCAGTCTGTCACTTTGTTATTCAGAAAACAAAAAATTCTAATTATCTGATCAGAAAACAATAATATGGCTTGGTGTATTTGAAAATGGGTATATAATATATGAAAATAGTCAATTTCCCCTTAGCATCTGAGAATTCAGTTTTCCATTTTAAAATGTAATTCTGAACTAAAATGCATGGTGATGTCTGACATGGGGATGGGGAGAAAGATTTATTGTACTACTGTGGAAATTGACAAAATTATCTGTGATTATATTGAATGGTATAAGGAAAATAAATTTGTCATGATATACACCATTTGTTGCAATGTATTATTTATTGTACTGTCGCTTTACCAATTTAGCCTAGTAATGTTACCAGTGCAGGATACAACATTCATATTAACTATTTAAAACATTCTTTAAAATCAGCCTTTATTGTCCTTAGTTGTCTTTACCTTTTCATTGGAAATAATAATAATAATAATAAAATAAAAAAAAAAAAAAGTCTTATAAACCAAATGCCATGTTCCAAGTACAGCAACACTTATACAGAGAAAAGAAGAAATTCATCTTATTCTTTGGCACCATGATATCTCTTTTGGAAACTTTCAGCAGTGCAAATTTTAACTAATTGTGCTGTTCTCTGTACAGTTATCCCATGTCTCTGAATTCAGGATAAATGTTAAACAGAAGAGAAGTGTCATATATGATTTCTGCTGGCTCCAATTTCATGTAGTATTGAATATCCAAGAAGATTGTATAGTTCTTTAGAAGTCACAAAAAGACAAGGGCAAAGTAGGTCCATTATTGAACGGAAAAATAGCTATATGATGCACACTGAACTATCCAATGCCATTTTACCCAGACAAGAGTTTAAATATAAAAAGATGTTTAACAAAATTAGTTTAAACAAGGGAATAGGTATCAGGTCAGAAAAGGAAAGTAGGTTAAAGAAAAGACAAGTTTAGGTTAAATAGAGGTACTGAGGTTCTATACTTAGGATATTAAAGTATTACAAGAAACATTCTAACTATCAGAGATGCACAGAGAATCCACAGGGGAGGAACTGTGGATAGTCAGATAAAGTACCTATCTTGAAAAGGGAACAAAAGCAGTTTTAGGGTGTTCCCCATGAGAGGAAATAATGCCTACAATCATTAGAATATAGTACAACCATTGTTGCTGTTATTATTGTTAAACAATCTATCTTTAAGTGTGGAGAGGATAAGATGACAAGAAACCACCAACACACAGTTTGAGGACATACCGTGTCAAGCCTGTATAATTTTATCCTGTGAGAGAAAAATTGCTGTTTTGATTGTTGGAAAGTAATAGACTTAATTTAGCTTGGCATTAGTGAAGCTTTTAAACCTGTCTAAACAAGATTTTAATAAACAACCTAGAGAAAAGATAGCACAGATGAATAGACTAGACAGGAAGTCAAAAAAAAAAAAAAAAAAAGGACTAAAAAGGACTCAACAAATTAAACTTGGAGGACAGACCAAGGATAATTCAGCAATCATAGCATCCTTTTTGAAAAGAAAATTAGTACATTATGTACAAAGCAACAAAGCATGGTAAGAGATTTAGAAATCATAACATAAAGAAAAGTTGAAAAAATTATGATTGCTTAGTCTGAAAAATTATTTTCTTGTAATACATATCAAGACAAGGATCAATATTCTCTGTATACAGTGAGGTTAGGAGCAGAAGTGATTGTCTTAATGTGGAACAGAAGACATTTGTGCTAGCTATTAGAAAAAATAAAATAAAAAGTCCAAAAAAAGTTAGAGTAGTGCTGCAGCCTTTAGCAATGGAACACAGTGATTTTAAGAGCCCCTTTATTAAAAGCTTTTTTAAAATAGTACATGTAAGCATGTCAGGGATGGCCTAGGTGTGACTCCTCAGTCTGAAAGCAGAGGAAGGGACTAGATGATCTCAACAATGCAACTTACGGGCATATTTTTATATACTCTTTAACTTCTGATTTATCTTCTAAGGCTTGCTTCTAACAGCTTTACCTCTCTTCAGAAGAGAGGTGGATGATCAGTGGGTCCATGAGAGAGGGCTGATATGATAAAATCATATATGATTCTACCCCTTTTGAAGCAGCAGTTGGAAGTTTAGGAGAGCCTTGGGTAACCTTGAGCAATCCATTGGGACTAGTAACCCAAAGAGGGCAAAGTGATGTAACTCCTCCCGGAAAAAAGAATAGTACCAGAGAAATTATAATGGATCAGACAATTCTTATGCTCAATTCTTAATTCAAAACTAATTGTCAATCCCACAGCTTTTGTCACAGAGCTACATTTGTAATCATTTGTAATCATTTGTAATCTCCAGTAAAGGTACTATTTGCAAGTGTACAAAAAAAAATAAAAATCCTATAGCTTAATATAAGTCAAGATATGCATAACTGTGTCTGTGCTCCATAGTCTAGGTCAATACATAGGAGCTCCACAGGCTGCCACAGCCATCCAGCTCTTTCAGCAGAGCATACTGACACCACTTGCCTTCACAGGATGTTAAACTTGACAAGATATCAATGACATGATTTGTCTGCTCCAAACGTCCTGTAGCCAAACTGTTCTCTTCTATGTAAATGCTTACTGAAAGAAATGTCTTAAACTCTAGACTAAGTGTTGATGTCGCACTTCAAAGGCTGGAGAAATCAGACATTTACCAAGTTGTCGGAGTTGGTAAGTAGCAGTTTATTTTTAGTGCCTTCAGAATTGGCGTGAAATGCCTTCCCTGGCTAGCATTTCTGCTCTGACTATACGAGCAGTCAGTTAATATGTTAACATATTACACTTGCCAAAATAAAACTCCTAAACCGCACCCACTGACATTAATGATAGACTGTGGAAAGGTTATTAATAATCCAAGTTCAAGTTTTGCTACCAACTGTCAAATAAAGCGTTATCCTACTGAATTCATAATACAACACTGGAGTGAGGGAGTTCTCTGCATTTAAAAGATTTATTTGATGTAACTAGATTAGTTTTCCATTGTGTATTTTATGTCAAATAGCATAAAGTTCTATTCTCATTTGTACCATTATTTGCTGTTCTGTCTCTTATCCCTGGAGGAAAGAAATGGACTATGAACAACATCTAGCTATTCTTTCTGCATTTACACTTCAATATGTAAAGATTTATTATTTTTTTTTCAAAGGTCAATTTACATGAGCATTTTTAAACACCAGCACATACAGTTAATTCCACCCCCCTCCAACACCTCCCCCCCAGCCCCATGTTTTTATGCTTGTTCATAATAAAGTTTACTCTTTTGGAACCAAGTAAAGCTGACTGAGATTTATTTATTTATGAGTATTGTTTAGCCAGAAAATATAACTGTAAAAAAAAATAAATAGACAATTGGTGTAGAAATGCACCAGTTACCAAACCTTTAGTGAGGAAATTCTGCAGTAGAATGCTTGACTTCTTAGCTTGGTAATGGAAACATGAATCTGAATTTTCCACATGCAACATCAGTGCACAGACACTAGCTTGTTCTGAGTAGATATTTAACTCATCTCCAGCTCTCCTTTTCTACAGTTTAGGGATCATTAACTGGTTAAAAGTATCCTCTTCATTTTTCTCTTCAATTTGCAGCTTGTGTTTCTGAGAAACTCTTTGGAGGAAGTGAGTAGACCTCTGTGGTACTTCTAAATACTGAGGCTATTCTAACCCAATTTTCTTAGAAAATTATTTGGAAAATCCACCATTGCCTATCAGGGAGCTGAAGTGCACTTAATCAAAACATGTCCTGAGTTTGTTTCTTACATGAAACAAAACTGAGCAGCCTATTCCATACCCAATGTACCTGAGAACCTGTCAGCTAAAAGAAATCTCTGAAGACATTTGTATACCAGAAGAAGAAGAAGAAAAAAAAAAAAAAAAAGAAAAAAAAAAAAAGTTTACAATGAGTTTTCAAAATACTATAATTTTCCAAAAATTCTCACAATTAAATCACTTTCAGTTGTGCAGGCCAGATGCAATAGGTGAAGGAGAAAAAATGCAGGGAAATGTCATGCTTGCTAGTTTTGAATGAAGCACTACTGCAGAAAATATTCATCATTTAAAAAGTCTGCCACAACATTCTTCACCTACTGCACTACAGACATTGTTAGTGCTTGTGGATATTGGCAATTGTTACATACAATTACTCATGTTACTTTATAAAGTGCTCTGTAACTGCACTCTAGTGATTTTGACAGTGTTTCTGTGTCCCTTGGCTGTTTGAGTGTCTCATTGTATAACCTCATGATGTTGTTTTTGGAACAAAGCTGTAAAATTGCAAAATGCACCAGAAATGTTCGTGTATTTAAGGTGACTCTGATGAGTTTATTTAACTTTCAGCACATCCCTGTGAATACAAAACTTAGGTCCCAGCCATGAATACTCATCCACAGCTGTTATAAATTAATTTATGCCCCTGATGATGGTCAAGGCTACAAATTAAAGCATCAGAGAAACAAGTTATTTAATCATTTTAGGCTGTTTTCACCCCTCACTGTAATCTAATTTTCATATTTATAAAAATATAGGACAGAGTGGATGCAACTCCATCATAGACACATTCAGGTGTAAAACATTGACTTCGAAAGGCCAAAAATCACACCACTGGATATGACTGAATATATTGTTAATATAGAGCAAGTACTGCTTTCACACCTCCAAAGTGATAAAAATGTAAAATGTGAATTTGAACAAAAGGGCAATAAAACACTTCTGAAAAGTGTGTATAGGTTATGTGTATTACATATGATGAAGAGATGAGAGCATTCTGGTTGCTGAAAATCTCCAGGTGTTTCCTAATTCTCTAAGTGGGCATTTTTGGAGCTTAAGAATTTCACACTTGACAGATGCAACTTTCTGAACCTTCTGGTAAGGCTGTAGATACATTAGGGAACCCCAAGAGCTAACATCAGCTTTTGCTTTTCTTCTTTTCACCTCATGCAGTGCCTTTCAGGTCAGCTGCCTGCTAAATGCCTCCTCCAGATAGTCTATGAGGTTCAATGTTCTGTACATAAAAAACAAAATTTATTTGGGGGTGGAAGGCACTGTAAAATTGTACAGAATCATTATAATTTCAGAGACACCACCTTTGCATTGCTGTTTTTTGTTACAAAATACTTTGCTTAATACTTTGCTTAATGAGAGTGACTGCTGACAATTACTAACTAATTAAAGCAGTATTACCATAATATTTTGCCCTGTAATGAAGATGCCCTTTTCTGGAGTAGGTATCCAAATCTGGCTTTAAACAGATTTGATGATTCAAGAGTGGGTCTCTTTGTAAATGTTATTGAGTAAAAATAAGGATTGGCATTGATACACAAACTATCTATTAGAAGCAGTTCTTTACTCCAACTATCCATGCTGCTACTCTTCCCTGCTGATATGTCATTCTTAGGAAAAAAGTCTGTAATGCTTTGGACTTTAGTTTTGCTGGTACAGTAAAAAGACTTACAGGTTTACATTTAAACTAGGGATGCTCTCAGGCTTATATATCTTCAAACTACATACTTCATCCTTCAAATGCTTCTGGGTTTATTTTGATCCCAGACTTGCCCCTCAGTGACACAGACATCAGGGTAACAACAGGAGAGCAGCCTTCTGCACTCTTCAGCTGAGAGAAGATATGTCACCTAATAAAACATGAACAGAGCCCCTACTCCCCTATCATTGCACTCTGTCTTGGTGGCTAAGATGTGCACACATTCCAGATCTGTTGCTTAAGCACATTCCTTCACCTTTTTTCCAATTTTATCACCTTCTCCTTTGCTTATATGGATCCATTTCTTCTCTTCTAGTCAGTTGTTCCAGTTCTCAAGAAGGGGAGGGGGGGGGGCAGAATTAATTTCATTTTCAGCTTAGTAAATAAAGCCTAGGAACTAAGCAGCAAAAAGCATTAAGTTTCAGTCATAATTGAACCAAAGTCATAAAAAAGTGATCTTTCTAAAAATGTGCTTGAGAATATAAAAAATGCTCACACTCTAGGAGCTACAGCAAACAGAGGGCAGCATTTTCATGAATGTCATCTTCAAATCCTTCAACAGCATTGCCTTCTATTCTAGCAATAGGCCAGACCCAGAAAGCTGCTGCATGAGTACATCAAAAATACAATTCTCTCACTCAAGTGGATAAACTCTTATTAATTCAAACAGAAACAGTGGCTGAATTCTAAAACTTTAAGCCACACTGTCTTCATTTCCAAAAGTCTTACTCATAGTAGCTGCTTTAGGGAAGCAGGGAGTATGCAGTAAGATCTCTAGCCTTTGTAATGTAGATGTTGTCTTTTTAAAGAAGGTGTGATTATATTCTGAATAGGTCAGCCTCTGCGTCTGGCATTTCTTCTCTTTTTCCTATGACCTTTTACTAAGTAAGTGGGGGTTTTTGCACTCTTTTTTTGGAACTGCCCATTTGAGACAGTGAATATGAGAAGCACAGTTTGACCATCTCAGAGTTATTGCACTGGGTTATTGCAAGGGCAGCAACCACCTACTGTGGATGGAACTGTTTCTTCCTTAACAGCATGCCTCCAATTCAGGTTTAACTTTACTTTGTCTTCTGTTTGTTCATCCACATTTCTAAAGATTTAAATAAATGTGCAGTCACATTTGTTCATGGAAAGTAACAAATGAATAAAACTGCACTGGACAGATTTGAGTTTCACAATGTATGCTGAAACAGATGTCTTCTTTTGAATGGCACTGTAAAGAATTATTAACATGGACCTTCCCTGGTTATGAAAGAGACAATTAGGAGCTTTAATCCAATATAAAATATTTCAAAAATGTTCTTTTTTATTAGATTTCAGCAGCAAAGAATACCATTAGATAGATCACCAGAGTAATAAGCAAAATGATGCTGGGTTCCACCCCATCTGTGATATTTTAAAACTACACTCTACTGGTGCCAACCTTCAGATTTCCTATGGGAACATTTATAAGAATACAAAACTCAATAGGCAGTACTGATGCTGTATTAAGGATTTGTGGTCATTTTCACTATAGAATAAACATGTGCTATAAAGTGGCATGTAGGATTTTTAATAGTAGAGAAGTGAAGTTTGGCTGAGATGAAGGATTTGATTCTATTCAATACAGTACAGAGCTATAACATTTTCAGAACTTTTTGTGCTGTACTGAGGAAAAGGAGTGACAAACATTTAAAACTTTTATTAATGAACCAGATTTTAACCCATAGAAAAATAGCTTTAAACATGGTTTATAATCTGTTCAATGAATTTGATTGCCTTAGCTTGGTCCCTACTGGATACTTTTCCATATTTCAGAAACCACTTTGCTTCCCAAATTTGGCACAACTAGCAATTTAGGGTCAAGAACTGAAATCGTAGGGTGTTGGAGATTGGGTTTATGGACTATTGGAGAATCTGTGAATAGGAGAATATACAAAGTCTGTCACAGCCATCTGTCCCCACCCAAACAATTTAAGGAACAGAAATACTGATTTGCTCAAAAGGAGCAGGCCTCTGCAGGCTGCCTATAGGGATGCTAGAACTAATTCTGACCTGAGAATCTGCACTCAGATAATTCAGTGTAGAACCATACTGTAGTTGAAGATAATCTCATATAAACAGTATTACTCACTCATTTTCTCATCAATAGGTCCACCTGCTTTACAGTTGGTTCTTTGTGGACATAACTACAGTTAGAGCCAAGTTTTAAGAGCTGATACTAGGGTTGCAGTTCAAGATTTATATGGAAGTGAAATTCCTCAAAACCATAGGTCTAACTACCAGAAGATTATACTTCATGACTTTTCTCTGGCTTGTTTGGATCACTCAGTATTGTGATACTGAAAATGCTACAACTCAGTCTGTGCTAAGTGCCAAATGTGATGCAATCCTGAAAAATCTTTGGTGCTAGGATGAGTATTGTTGATGATGGAAAATATCATGTGAGAAATTCTCTGGCAGAATTGTCTTGCTCATGGAGCTAAGATGGAATTAGAACAAGGTTTGAGAAAGGTTTGATTACAGTCACTTAATTGACTCCACTGTTACTTCTTGACATCACAGTTACAAACATGGGCTTTAACAGCCTTAGAACCACTCCTAAATGTTTTTCTCTTCTGCTTCTAGCTCCTATCCTTGTCTCTTGGCTCATGAGTACAAGGAGATGCATCTCTTAAATCTCTTGCTTTTTTGAAAGCTGAGTCTAGTAATTATAGACTATTATTATTATTTATTCAAATACATATTATTATTTGAATGCAGGTCCTACACAATTGCCACTGCCAGTCAGGTTTCATGTTCAGAACAGCAGACATCAAAGACTTTGGTTTACTGATGGATAGATGGGCTGGTACTAGAGCTGCAGTGAGCTTTCAGGAGGCCATAGATGAAAGATCTAATGCTAGGTCTTTGAAAAGTTTGGCTATAGGCTACAGCCATCAAACAAAATGACTTACATATTAGTTCTTTGTTAAGCTGATTAATTAAATGAGGGTTTGTGACAAAATGGATTGAAGAACCAAGTTTGTAGCTGGATTCTTCTAGCAAATCTACAAGTATTTCTGAGAATGACTGAGGAAAATCTATTCATACACATCTGTAATGGGTGGGATTTTCCTAGGTCAAGCTAAGATTTGATTAGGATGCAAAAAAGTTAAAGATCTTGGTTTCCTAGGGCTCTTGTGAGCTCAGAAAGCTGAGCTTAGTAAGAGTGAATGGCTATCCAGGACAGAGCATATATGCAATTTCTTTTAAAACTGAGATTATGCTGGGGTTCAGAGGAGTGCCAAATAGCTCTGAACTTATTCATGGGATCCTGAAAATACCATATGTTTAAGAGGACAATTCTTACTGACAAATGAAGATCATTAATTTACAGGGAATATAGATCACAAGGCTACGCTTCCAGTTAGAACACAGTTGACATCAGGCTTAGTGTTTGGGACACCATATAAAAATATACATACATGTATATTTATGGATAGAAATTGGTGTGAATTATGTAGAAATTTAGTCCTATCAGAAGAAAATGCTTACAGATAGGTATGAATGATGGTTTTCTTATATTGCTGATAGTGCACCATTCACATAACCACCAAATCTGGCATCACAAATGGCCTAGATTGACCTTATCTAGTCAGAACTGTCCCTTTACTCCTTTCATTTATCTCCTGTGTGCATACATGAAGTAATTCAATGGCAGTGATTTCTGTGCCTCTGTGAAATAACAAAACATTAAATCAACTAATTCAGAAAGACAGTCAGACATTGGTTAGATTAGGTCTGCCTTCCCCTCTTGACATGATATTAGGTTATAACTTTTCCCGCTTAAAAAAGGTTGTACATCATTAACATTGCAATAAAATTATATAAGGCTAACAAAAGTAATCTACCATCATGCACCAATATGCAGATGTAATAAAAGACAAAATCACTTCTCACAGCTATCTGGCCTGCTAATTATCCCTGAATATGCAAATTTGGCTTGTTTCTTGTTTGAAATCCTGTTTTATATTGGCAAACTTTCTTCTCAATGAACAATAGAAAATGAGTTAGAAGACATCAGTGAAATGTGAAAATGCAGTTGGGGATTGTTTCCATTTCATCTTGAAGTAATTTTAATACTGTTCTCTCTATCCCAAACTCCTTCATGGGCATGGAGTGACAAAAAGGAAGCAGGGAGTGGGAAGGCAGGGAGAGAGCAGTTTAGCTTCAATATTTGTCTCAAAGGATACTGCCAGTGTTTAAAAAACCATTTGCTATGTGTGTTAGGCTCCAAAAGCCATTTTCTGTGTACCTAGGACAACTGTAGTTTGTCTGCTTGTTGCCACTCTTCTTGCTTTTATTTAGTCTACGTCCAGATTTACTGTGTTTCTTCATATGCAAGTAATATGTCTTTCTGCACACTGCAAAAAGTGTAATGTCCTGAGGGTTTGCTACCAGGGTTAAGGTATTTCCCTGGAGTACACCTGGTAAAGCCATCTGGTAGCATTTGTAACAGGGAAGGGCCTAAAGGCCATAGTTAGAACCAGGTTTCTGGTGGGCTCTGTCCCCTGCAGCCTTGCTCAGGCTGCACACAAATGGAGCTAAATTATGCATCTTAAAATCTACTTAAACATTTGTGCAAAATATTACAGACCACAAAGAAGTACCAGAGATGAAAGACCTCCAATACATGAATCTCTGCAGGGTTTGATCTATGGAAATGATTATCAACTCTTTTGACCCTACCAGGCACCTACCAAAGCTCCCAAATGGACCAGAGCCATGACATCTATTTAAAGCATCTCAAAATTCAGGAGGAGAGAGGGAACTCCAGATTTAGGGAACTGCCATAAAGAGACAATTACAGAAGTTTCCTAAGTTGCTCGGGGTTTCTCTTGAAGAGTCAGTCTGTAGCAGATACAGGAACAGTACCAATATCAGCTTCAGCCTCTCCTTTGCTACATGCAGCTACATGTGCATCATATGTATATGAAACAATGCAAGTTTAGGAACTGTACTTGGTTTGGGCCACTTGTACTTTGTGAAAATTAACTGTATCAGAGAACTCACAGAGAAGTATACCAGTGTTTGCAAGAACACAGAAAATTGGAGGACAAAGACAAACCATTGCTCTTCTAAATCTCTAGCAGGACAACATTGTCCCTGAGCATGGGGAATTATGTAGCAACGCGCACAGCTGCACGAAAAGCAAAGTGAGGAACATAGGAACACACAGAAGACCTTGCAATCTGGTCTAAAAAGACCAGATTTTACTATACCAAGAAGGGCTTATGTTTTTGGTCACAGTATCCAGCAGGAAAGAGTATGCAAGCACTGAGTTGTGGTTTGAAGCTAGGAAGTATGTTGTTGCTTTAAGACAAGAAGCTTTCTACAGCCAAAGTGAAACTTCTTAATTCCCAATTAAAACTAAACACATTCAAAAAATCACTAACATTAGATCAAGGTTTTTCTCTTTTCTCCACTTTAAGCCAAATACACAAACAGTATATGGTTTAGGTATAGGGAGTATAGCTGGTTTCTGGTCTGTATTTTGCAGTTATTAAATGGTTCTAAAAAAGATATTGATTTATGTTAAATGATAGATGTAGCTACTGATGAAACTGAGACATAACACCCACTAGTGAAGTATTTAAGTACATATTTAAACCTATTCAGATTTCTACCTCAAATCTTCTCTTGAAGAGTGTATTATTCCATGTACTTTACAGCAAAGTTATAGCTCGGTAGATGCAACTTTCAATGTGGGAGAAAGTATTAAAACGTAAAATAAGCTTTAAGAACATCTTTTCAACAGTTGAAGAAAGTATGTATATTGCTTCTTGAAAAATTCTAGAATATATAGGTATGTTTTCTCTTAATCTCCATATTCCTTTGCCTGACACTTGACTCAGAAGGGAGTTGTGGGTGTTCAGCATTCCAGGAAAGAGCAACTGTCAGGCTTTTGACTTTTGTTGCAAGAAAACAAAATTGAATGAACTATTTCGAAACACTTGAATGCTTTTAAAGTGTCAATCTGTAGAAAAAGAACATATATTACAGAATGTACATTGTGTTTATTTCAATTCTATGCACACATTTTGCATGACCTTAATAATCTACCCATGATTTAGATCTTAGGAATGACCCTCGTTTTCAGTCAGGCTTTTTAAATGTTTCAAATCAGATCCAGTAAAGCAAACAAAGCAGAAAAGTTATTAAAGGATATAGTTAGTTTTAAACTTATGTTTAAGCACTTTCCTGAATAGTATGAAGCTAAAGACATGCTTGAGGCCTTACTTGAAATAGGACGTATATTGCACAATGCAATCATGGAATCACGGTTAGAGAGTAGAGACCTACAAAAAGAGACAGGAAGATTTCTACATTTTTTTCATGTAGAAATGCAGTGCTTTAGAACCTCTGAACTTTTCATCATGTTTTAGAATCTCAGTGAATTTCACTCATTGAATTCACACGTTTTTTCCAAATTCCATGAGATTCATTTCTATGCATATAATTGCATCTCTTTTTTTCCATGTCCACTAGCTATAAAGACCTCATGCTTTTATGAACTTAAAAAAATGAAATTAATAAAAAATAAACATAATGCACTGAAAGGAAGAAAAAATACTACATTCCACACGCTTACCTCTGTGAGCTTTATTTCAAACTGAAAGAAAGGGAAAATGAAGATATTATGGAGCACCTATAGTCAGTTGTGTACAACAATTAACAGTGGAGCACAGCCAAAGACAGTCCTCTTCTAAAGCAAGTGTTGGAACCACAGTGCAACAAAGGTGATCACCACCACCATGAACTGTTTTTGAAAAAGAAAAGAGCAAACAAATTTGCCATGTCAAATGAAGCAGTTCAGTGACACGGGTGAGGAAATCAAAAGGAACAAAAATGTCTTACACTGAGCTGTAGGAAATTATGACTTCCAGTTGCAATCTTAGCTGCTTTCTTCACAGAAAATATACAGGATGATACAATGAGATGAATGAATTGCATACTGACCTAAATATTGTGCAGTGTCCCTGACCCACTGGCTTCCCTCCAAGCATAAATCTTTCACACAGATTTTAGATTACATGTCAGTATAAGAACAGTTAAAAAGAAACATTTTTATTTTACAAAGAGCTGCTAGGAAAAAAGCCACAAACAAATGTTTTGTAATTAATGATTCATGATGAAGCAGATCTAATGAAACCAACAGCGAATGGAGAGTGAACTGGGACATTTGTGGAAAGGTTTTGGTTGGCTACATAAAACAAAAGACAACATGTTCCCAAATGCAGGAATTCACTGGAGACCATCCCAGACGACTATCCAAGAACTATTGCTATCAAAAGATTAGAATGAAAGCAGTCAGGCACAGCTGGTAGAAATACACAGTAACACTTCTTGAGGATGATTTTTAATTATATTACTATGGTCACAAGAGAGAGGCCCAACTCATGTCCTGATGGAAATTGATTACCCGCTACAAGGTGTCCGTAGGAGAGCCAGTGTTTCCAAAAGACAGTCTGGCTCTAGTCACAGTGGGTTAGAGATGCCCTGTCCTTCTTGTAGTGCAAAAGCCAATCTAATCAGGTGTGAAGCATTTGATGTATGGAAAAATTAACCAGCATCTAGAGAGAAAACCTGGCACAAGATGAAGGAACCTGGCAGATGAGACAATAGACCTGGCAAAAATTACTGGAGTTTAATTCCAGTTTTGTTGAAGGTAATTCTTTTTTTGCCTTCTATTCTACATAGCCTTTCTTTTATTTTCATTCTAGGCTGTAAATCCAAATAAGTAAGCTAGCCATGCTGCTGTGTGCCATGACACCAATCTTCAGAAAAGCACAATATAAAACTGATCATTCTTTTTCTCTCAAAACTCTTTGCTTTAAAACATGTTCCTAAAATTAATTTTGCAAGCAGCTTTTATGAAATATAAATAATATGAGTCAAAATATCTGAGAGTATACAAATTACAAAGTAAACACTAAGTCTCACTTTATTCAATAAGTGGTTTCCCAACCTGATGGAAAATACTATTATTTTCAACAAGGCACTTAGTTAAAATCAGTGTCTTGTGCATTGGAGAACTGTTGATGGAGCCTGGCAGCTATTTCAAGGAATTATCTGTCTAGAAAAAAAAAAAAAAAATATATATATATATATATATATATATGACTTTTGAAAGACTGTATCCAATGTTTTTGTTTAAAACATAGAAAGAACAAAAAAAAAAAAAAAAAAAAAAAAAAAAACACACCACCACTACCAACAACAAAACAGAAGTATACATACTTAAGATTGATCAAGCACAGTGTTTCACCCAAAGGCACATTCTCTTAGCTCTTTCTGAAGACTGGTCTTTTCTGTCTGTACTTGGATTTCTTCTGCCTTCTTCCTTTAAATCTTTTTGTTTGTTTGTTTGCTTACTTGCTTGCTTGTTGTTGTTGTTGTTGTTGTTTTCTTTGTTGGTTTGTTTGTTTTTTTCTGCATATACTTTCCTCGGGAAAGAGAAACAAAATTAAGTCTCTCTCCTCTCAAATTTTCTTATACATTACACTTTCCTGCACGTGGCCAGAGTTTTGGGAAAGGGTTCCGATTGTTTTATCTACTTTCCCACTTAAAAAATGTAATTATATTTTTTTCTGGCTAACTAGTGTCTGTGCCACAGCTCAGACTTACTGAGATTTTCACATAAGTTCCAGAATAACAAGACACATTTAGAAAAAAAAAATCACCATTTCCTCATTGCAAAACTTACTTAGACGAGGGCACTCAAAGATGGTGTATTCAGTTTTCCAAACACACAATTGAACATCCACACTGTAAACCAGCTTGATTTGTATCCATGTATTTTCCTCCTAGAACTGTGTGGTAACGTGTATTAGTAAGTAACATTTTTAGCAGGATTGTTAGAGCTTCACTAGCATCATTTTTCACACTCTGCTATAGAAGAAGCTGATGTCCTTTCTACAAAAGCAATAATATCAACTTCAAACTTAATTTGCTCAGGTACTGCTATCACAGAAAGAAAATTGTGTTGTACTGTATTGATCCAGCAGTGGCAGTAATTACAGCAGCTGGAGCAGCTGCTCCTACAGGTGGTAGATGTGTATCCACACACACATCATCAACTTCTATTACAGAGGAAATGTGGTGGCATATTTAAGTATATATATTGAGGATGTACAGTATTTTGAAGTGGCTTGCTTGTCACTGGGGATAAATGTACACCACTATCACTGGACACTTTTAACTTAAGAATGTCAAGGCATGGATCCAGCATGGGGCAACAGTGCACAGTAACAGATATACCTGCAGGAGACAAAAGATGTGGGACAGATGGGTGAACATTCCAGTAGTGACCCTCTGTCGTGGTTCCGCTCGAGTGGGCAGCCGAGCTCCACCACAGCCGCTCTCTCACTCCCCCTCCTCAAAGAGGAATGGGGAGAAAATATGTGAAAAGGGCTCAAGGATTGAGATAAGGACGAGAAAATCATGCAATAATTATTGTAACGGGCAAAACAGACTCGGCATAAGGAGATAGTAAGATTTATTACCTACAACTAACAAACGAGAGAAGTGAGAAAACAAAGGAAAAAAAAAAACAAAAGCACCTTCCCCCCCCATCCACCCTCTTCCACCTCCTCCCCCCGAGCGGCGCAGGGGAACGGGGAATGGGGGTTATGGTCAGTCTACAGCACTTCTTCTCTGCCGCTCCTTCTCGGTCACTCTCGTCCCCTGTGCTGTGGGGTCCCACCCACGGGATGCAGTCCTTGATGAACTGATCCGGCGTGGGCTTCCCACAGGCAGCAGCTCTTCCAGAACTGCTCCAGATATGGGTCCGTACCACGGGGTCCATCCCTCAGGAGAAAACTGCTCCAACCTGGCTCCCCTATGGGCAGCAGCTCCTGCCAGATCACCTGCTCCTGCGTGGGCTCCTCTCCACGGGCTACAGGTCCGGCCCGGAATCTGCTCCGGCAGGGGTCTTCCACAGGCGGCAGTCTCCGTTGGTGCAGGGCCACCTGCTCCACCGTGGTCTCCTCCACAGGCTGCAGCGTGGAACCCTGCTCCACCGTGGTACTCCATGGGCTGCAGGGGGACATCCTGCTTCACCATGGTCCTCACCACAGGCCGCAGGGGACTTCTGCTCCGGCGCCTGGAGCACCTCTCCCCCTCCTTCTACACTGACCTTGGTGCAAGGCTGTTTTCCCACTCCCTTGACTCTCCCGGCTGCTGTGTGGCGCAGCGTTTTTTCCCTGTCTTAAATATGCTCTCACGGAGGCGCAAACAACATCGCTTATTGGCTCGGATCTGGAAAACAATGGGGCCCTTCCCAAACATGGGGCAGCTTCTAGATCTTTCTCACAGAAACCACCCCTATAGCCCCCTGCTACCAAAACCTTGCCACGTAAACCCACTACACCCTCTACAATGAGCATGGCTCTTATACAAACTGAACACTGAGAAAGCTGACTATATTGCAATCTCTGCAGTTTCTCTGTTCATAAACTGGTGAAAAGTTGAGGCAGAACAATTAACAATGTGGTGATATCACAACATAATTTTGACTAACAATCAGTAATAAGCAATGCCTCTGAAAGTGCTGTGAGATGATCTTAATGAAGTTGTGTGAAGAGCTGGCTCTGATCCTCTAGCTTACTGTCACGTGGGTACACAAGGATATGTGTATCTACTTACAAGCTGGGGACTTCTGACATCTGGAAGCAAACAAGCAAACTCTTCCAAATTACTATAAGGCAGTGGTTAACAAATTCTATACTGGCAAACAAGCTATCAGTATTGAAGTAACAGAGGTTTGAAGACAACTGATGATGTGTTTTAATCATCAATGCTTAATTTAGCTCACTTTCTCCTTTTTGTTTATAAAAAAAATAATAATAATAATTTAAAAAAAAAAAAGCAAACTTCTCATTGCTGGGGCAGATGACATGTTCAAAGACAGGAAATAAGAACTGCTAAGTACATTTCCTTTACTGAGCTCTACAGTGATGGGCATTGAGATGTGTTCTAAGGGGCAAAATGATGCAATGCATTTGGTATGCATTGTCATTAGATTGCTCGTGTGCTTGCAAAGATTTGAAGAATGTATGCATTTAAATGTATATGTTTTCACTAACATTAAGAAATTCTTCTTCTGCTTCTTCCTGTCCTGATTATGATACATTGATCTGTGGTCTGAACTTCATACAAATCACAGAAAATTTTCCTGAATCTTTTATTTCTTTCTGCCTGAACCACTATTTCCTTGCATCATTGGCTGATACAGAATGTCCTACCAAAAGTATATTCATTTCTTCCACAGAAATAAAGAAAATTCCCCTTTAAGTTTATCTTGGCAAAGGAAGACATCAATACTTTTTATTTCTTTGGTGTGCCTCTATTTCATCCTTCTACAGCAACCTTCTCAAATATCAGCCTACAAAGAAGTGTGGTAGATGCAATTCACTTAAAAGAGAATGGGACCCACCCCATTGACAGGTGGTGGGGCAGGAGTGTCAGGACAATGAGTCTGAGTTTTTTACACTGGTTAAATTGATTTAGCTATTTCAGCCTTGCAATGCTTCATGAAGTGTTAAATAAGCTGGAGAACCCTGATCAGATCAGGCAGCAGTTTTCAAGGCCTTTGATAAGAAACTATATAGATACAGTGTAAATGAATGACTGAGAAAGTTAGACAGCCAGAGGACCAGCTGTAGGGAGTCTGAAACAATCTCAGAAACTATCTATAATTTTAACCTATAGGAAAATCTTGAGATTTGATTATCAGAAGCAACGACATTTTGCAGGGAAAATAAATATGATATAAAACCAGCATATGGGGCTTTTGAACAATAATGCCTTCCTTCTCTTGCCCGTGCTCCATATTCTGGACAATGTCATGAAATACAGTTATTGCAATACCAACAGAAAGTGCAGAGGCTCTGAAGGGACTTTTTCACTTGATACTGCCACTGGGATTTGTGAGTCAACCCCTCATCCCACCTGCACAAGCAAACCCAAATTCCAAGGACACATAAACTCAATTTTAAGGAGCTTATGCCTGACAGGTACAATCCAAGGAAGATTCCAAGAGAAGCAAGGAGGGAAGCCATAACTGAATAAACCTTTCTTTCTTTCAAATTTGGATTTCAAATACATTTCTTTAACCTATATTTCATTGCTTATGAGGTGTTTGTTTTTTTTTTTTTTTTTCCTTGCATCATGCTTTCTACTCTTTTTTCTCCTAACTCTGGATGGGAATCTGTAGTATGCCTTAACAAAATACAGTAAAATTACACCATGCATAAGGTTGGTATGAAAATGGTTTAAAACTCTTTGCACATCTACAGCAGTACTAAACTAACAAAATTTTGTAATAAATTACATTTTATAATTGACAACTATCCTAAATTTAGTAACAATAACACAGATACATTTATAATTGCATCCATACAAAGATCACCTAGTGTTAGGCACCTACTGAATAGTGAAGCTCCTGAACAAAGAAAGTAGGCTGGTATCATTACTTTTTTTTTTTTTTTTTTTTTTTTTTATGAAAGAAGTCAAAAGAAGAGAATGCAAAGGTGTACTTTTACATTTAAAAATATGTCTTTTTTTCTAGGGAATAAATTTCTGGGTGGAAGCTCTTGGCATTTGAAATCTCACTTTCAGAAATACTGGAAGAAATTTAAGTAAAATGAAATTGTAACTCCATGAAGGTCTAAGTGTGCCAGCCTGTACAAATTAAAGCTGAGGACAGCTACATCTTTGATGGAGAGCATTGCTGAATAATACAACCACTCCTCATTGCTAGGATGGGTGTTGTGTACAGCTGTGTGGGCAGGACATGGAGGGAGGAAGAAGGTTGTAGTGTTACCCTTGATAATTTTTCACCTGGACTGTTTGGATCAGAAGATGTCCCCTGTGCATATTACGTTTGGTCTTTTTGTAAGACAGCTGCAGTTCCTTCAGACACCTGCAGAGCCACAAAAGAGATATGAAGTAACTCAGAACCCCCATCTTTATCATGCTCCTGCAACAAGGATACACTGGGGTGGGCCAAACAGGGTCATACAGCCCCATAGAGCTGAGGAATTATGTGTATGGAAACTTGGGCTTATACTGAGTTTATGTTCTCTACTCTCCTGCTGTGTGAGCACTAGAGTGATGTTTAAGGACTGCTTCATGGGTATTGTGTTGTCATGGCTGGAGTCAAGGTATGCAGCACTCATCTGTTCGAAGAAACAACAGGGGAGAAATCTCTAGTGGATGAAGGCATGAAGCCCTTGTGAGAGTTTCTTTTGACTTTTCCTAGGGGTTTTAGAACTGATAAATCAAGCTTAATTGGAATTTAAAGACATTATGTGGTAGGAAAGACCAATTTGAAACTGAATCAAAAAGCACAAAACAAGTCATTTATAGGAAGTATTTCAAAACATTTACATATCTTTAAATATTTTCTATAAAATCCCTCAGCTCCTTAGATCATTATTTATAGAGTTCATAAATAATAGTGTAATGCATATTTTAAAAATATGAGAAGTATTCTTCCATGGAGTTGCAGAAGATAATCTACTTTTAAATCTACACCACTTCTAGAATTAATCAAATGTTGCACAATGTCCTTTAGTTTAATTGCATGAACAAACATAAAGGCAAAAAGACAAAACAAATTATCTTTTATCCATTATCTTTTTCTTCATCAACATCATGGCAGCTGTGGGCAAAAAGATCATACGAGGCTAAAGGGAGCCTGATTTCCTTCAACCTTAACAGTTTTTCTCTTCCCATATATAAACTATATTTTAAACTCCTATAAACAAATAACTTAGTAATAATACTTTTTGTTTTTTAAAGACAGGTAGACAATTTCTAACAAATAGTCTAAACACAGAAAACTATTCTGTAAACTCAAAAATAGCCACACTAATAAAGTGCAATCATCATCTACAACTTACATCAGACTTCAGCTGACAAAGCTGACTTTCAAAAGGCTTAAACACTCATTACAACCTAGATGTGATACCGACAAAAAAGTAAATAAATAAATAAATAAAAACCATCTCCACTGTGGATTATTTTATAAATTCTGTCAGTCCACTATGTATTGTATGTTCTTCACAGATTATGACTGATCCATGACAGTCCTGAGACAGGCCATTGCAGTTGCAGTATTATGGCTTTAAATGTAATATCGGACATCACCATGAGAAAAGAATACCCCCAGGAGTCGAGGACAGAAGGTAATACAGTGGCTCTTTCAGTGGTGTGGGAGACATGGCAAACTGCTGCATAGCTGAACAGTTCCCCTTTGTTCTCTCTTCAGCTATGGATCTGATTTCTCTGAATTGGGCTTATTATAATAAATATAGATGCACAACATGATTATTTATGGGAAGAAAACAGACAAAAGGGGTTGCGTTGCTGGTACCTAAAACCTCATTTTCTGAGCTTCTCCCCTTGAGGCCCTTTTCATTTGTTGCACCATTGTATTCTCATTGTTGCTCAATGATACAAGCCTAAGCTGTTCATCAATTTACCCACTCCCCCAATCTCTCTTTCTCTCTCATGTGTGTTTCCTCTCTCTTCCCATGTTAATAGTTCCCCTGAAATCCTATCACTTTGCTGGAGGATTGATGTAAGTCTCCAGCAATTAACATAATTACAAGCCTGATTATCTTCTAATTGCATTATGAGTATTTGGTTATTCACTACACAAATTAGAGAAAATTAAAGAGGAGCAAGATCCTGTGGTGTGGGCGGTATGCTTTCTAAACTGTTATGAGCATCTGAATGCTGTGAGATAACAAGAAGGTGAAGACGTTTTATATTCCTATTGGTTCACAGTTGTTCTTGTCACTGCGCAATTTTTTTTCTTCTTTCAACCGTGTTTCATTTCACTGAAAGATATGGCACCGCTTTCTTTGTTCACACAAGTTGACTGATAACATACAGTACACTAAAATAAATGCTATATTTTCTATATAGATTTGATAGAGTAAAAAGACAGATAGAAATTTGAACAAAAGGCACCTAGAGGATAAAAGTCAATACTACTTAGAAACATCAATAATTCAAATACATAATTAAGGGATATAATTTGTGGGGATAGAGAAACATAACTGTAAACAAACATGGAGAATTACAAGTCCTTGCCTGTCTCCTTCTAGCACTTTTGAGGTTACTGCATTATTACTTAAATAAACAGGGATATGTTTATACACTGAGTTTAAACTTATTTTAGTTTAAACTAGAGGGCAGTTTTAAACCTAAATAACACTTTAAACCTAAATAACACTTTGATGGGGCATAATTAATGTAGGACAGGAGTTACTCGACCAGCAGCAATGCCAGTCATAAAAAGAAATGTTTGAAGTACATAGAATGGAAATTTGTTAAAAGAAAAATATGTAACTGGATACATTTGAAAACTGTATTTTTAAAGGGAAATATAGTTTGCACAAAACATGGACAGAAAAGGGTGTGATAGGGAAAGTGAGCAAGTGAGACTTGTAGCTTTTTTAAGGTACTCAGTACCTGTGTATCCATATCCCTGTGTAGCCATATCCCTGTAGTACCTGTGTAGCCATATCCCACCAGTGTTTTTCGCAGAAGACTTTTTCATCTTGTCAAAGTGTTTTTAATAGAAATTAACCTGTCAACACTCAAATTTAATGTCCCTGAATGAATTTGCAGGATACAGCTATGGTTTAATATCAGCAAATATAACTGGCTTCTGTAGCAGGGGACCTCTAGTCTTCTCTTGGTCTCAGGGCTTTCAGTAAGTGCTACTGGTGCCCAGCCACAAGGGAATAAATTTATGACATTTACTGATTTCAAAGGGGTCAGCAAACAGCCTTTGGTTGAGAATTTTGCCTTCTGCCCTAGGAACTGGTTGAAGTAGAATTCAAATGTGTGACCTAAGGCTTTACAGCTGTAAAGCATCCACTGTGGAAAACTATTTCCATTCACTCCTTGTACCTGCCTGGTGCGTTCACCAGGTTCGTTTATAGACTTAGGAGCTAGTGACAAAGTAGAAGCAAGGATCCTAAATGGGGTCACAATACTTCAAGAAGGTCTCACCTAAATACTTACTTTGTGGGTTAGGTGTACACTCTAAATGTCCCAATGGCAACCATTGGAACAGGCTCTAAACTGAAATTTCAGTGATAATACTAAACTATATTAATCCTTTTGTCTGCTCTTTTTAAGACCTTATCCCTGCATTAGCACCCTGGTCCTAATTGTAAAGGAGATTGCAAGATCACAATGAGTTTTTTACTTACCTCTTATCTTAGAGCAAAGTAAATTTCAATCTGTTGGTACAATTTGAGTTCTCTGACTTTGTCTCCCATTCAGTACCATAATTCATAATTTAAGAAACACACAACTTCTCATTACAGAGGACCCAAGAGAGCACCATTATTTTACGCAAATAAGGTGCATCAATGCACCTGGATTTTACAGGCAGCAGAGGGCATTCCAATGCCTCCTGCTGGGCAAGATTAGACACTGCAGACTAAAGCAAAACATCATTCAGTCAAGTGACTGTTCAATGCAGAATTCAACTGGCCTTATTACTACATGCATGTTGGAAAGCTTCCCTTAAAACAAAATGAGATCTGCCTACTCCCCTAACTTCTCAACTCAGAGCTCCTTAGGACTGCCCTTTTTCCACATGCAGGGAATAGAATCATGGAATAGTTTGGGTTGGAAGGGATCTTCAAGATCATCTAGTTCCAACCACCCTGCCATGGGCAGGGATGCCACCCGCTAGATCAAGTTGCTCAAAGCCCCATCCAACTAACAGCCCCACATCCTTCTTGTGCTGGGGGCCCTGGACCTGGATGCAGCACTCCAGGTGGGGCCTCATGAAGGCAGAGAAGAAGGGCACAGTCACCTCCCTTGACCTGCTGGTCACTCCTCTGTTGATGCAGCCTAGGATGCAGTTGGCCTTCTGGGCTGCAATCACACTTTGCAGGCTCATGTTGAGCTTTTCATCAACCAAGTCCTTCTCCTCAGAGCTGCTCTTCCTCCAGTCATCACCCAGCCTGTATTTTTGCTTGGGATTGCCCCAACCCAAGCTCAGCACCTTGCACTTATACTTACTGAACTTCATTAGGTTCACATGGGCCCACTTCTCAACCTTGTCCAGGTCCCTTTGGATGGCATCCTTTCTTTCTGTTGTATCTGCTGCACCACTCAGCTTGGTGTTGTCTGCAAAATTGCTGAGGGTGCACTCAATCCCAATGTTTGTGTCACTGATAAAGATATTAATCATAGGCAAAAAAAAAAAAAAAAAAAAAAAAAGACATAAAAGCGTGTCTTGCTCCAATAGTTCTCAAGGTCCATCAGTCCCGGGACTCAATTTCTTCTGAACATTTACTGATGAAAGAGGTTGGCCATTATAAATAAATAGATTAATAAATAAATACCAAAATCAATATAATTCAAGCTTAAAAGAGAAAGGTGACAACAATCTTAATTATGTATCTTCCTGGCATAGCCATAAGAAAAATCCCTCATCAACAGAAGAATTTTCTTAAACAAAATTGAACCATGTATACATATTTTCATTTGTTGCTGCCAAATGTGTGTATAGAAGTATCTAGGAACCCCTCACCATGTGCTTCAACTGATCTATCTAGACAGAAAATAAAAAGAGAAGCTGTACACCATATGACTCCTTAACTGATACTTTAAAATTGTTCTTCAAGTGAGTTTAAAATAGATTCAACATGAAATTGAATTTTTGCAAGTAGGTAAAATTTCATATAACTTTTTTAAGCTGTATAATTTTAATAGCTGTAGACAGTGGGCCAAAAAGAGCTTTAATGTAAAACACACTGAATTTAATGAAAAGCTTCATTGAATTTACTGGCAATTTGCCCAGTTGCCACAGGATTCAGTTTTGCACACACACTTTCCTCCCACTGCTTCTCAAAGCTGTCAGATGTACATATTATAGAGGTTTTCAGAAGTCCAGGACTGGTAGTATAAGTGGATTTAGTAGTCTGATATCAAAGAGTCCAAGGAGAAAAGCCACCCTGGAATTCTGTCAGAGGAAGTAAACAACAGATTGCCATTTTCACTGTCATCTTTGTAAAAGGCCATTTCTTAGATTCTACAGATACTTTTTTTTCTGAATGGCATCCCTGAAATCTAATGTGAAGCCAAGACTCCCAAGTGAAAGTGAGTTAGAAATAGATAAATGTATATTTTTTATTTCTTTTGCACTTGCACCGTCAAACTTTTCATGCAGGTAAGAATTATGGACATCTGACGATGATCATATTGACAGAAGACACTTATTTAAAAATAAAAAGTAAAAATCCTGTCTTAGTACTTAGGTAAGTAACTTAGAATATTTCCAGATCATAGCATCTCTGAATCCCAAATAAGTTGTCCATGTTTGTTCTTTACAATTTTTTTCTAGCCAGGAGGCGATAATCCTGACACAATAGTCCAGAGCCATCTCAGATTGTTTTAAACAGAAAGCAGTATGTGACTTAGCAGGAAGGCCATAATACCATGCCACAGCCATCCTTAAATTTGAAGTGTTATCTTCTTTTTTGATGCAAACATCCTCCACCACAGTGAAAAGCAAACAAAATATTGTTTCCCTGCTTCATTACTTTAGTAAGAAGGATTGACGATATGCTTAGCTGGCAGGAAAAAATAATTTATTTCACTGTCACCTTATTTGTTCACCTGCTGCAAGGTAAATAGAAGCTAAGTCACTTTTTATTTATTTAGCTTTTGCAAGACACCCATACCGACATGGCTAGCATTATCTATTATATGCAACCACTCTATTACACTGATCACAGAAAACAAAAAAGTGTGAGATCATCTAAAACCAAATTCACTCTTAACAGTTAATATTTGTAGAAAACAACATTCCACCTTTTAGATTTTTGAACATAATGCTTTGATTTTTTTCCACTCATCTTTTTTTTCCAATTTAAAATGTGTTTTGAAAATAACAGTAATTTAACTTATTTCGTGTTCAAAATGTACTAGGAAAGTAAACGGTCCACATGTAGGAGTTTTCAGTGTCTCGGTTTTATCTGTTATCAAAGATCAATTACTATTATTAGTAAAATCTCTTTGTCAAAACAGTACAAAAAATGTAACTGATAAATATATTTGAAAAATGCAGTTACAAGCCAATTCCCATGTTAATTTCTCAGAGAAATTTCCCACTAGGGCGTGGCTGAAAGCAGAGAAAGTGAGTAGGGATTGTACAGAGATTACTATGTATTAGCGTAAAGCATCTCTTTTCCTGTGAAGTGAAGAATGGTATAAGCTCCACACTCAAAATGAGAGTATAAATTTGACTCAACAAAGCAGCCTGTCTGTAGGAGCTTGTTCCACTCTCATTTCATAGCACAAATAAAATGCTTTTTTATCCTTCCTTTGCAAATAGAGTCAAACATTCTAAGTAAAATAAAATCTTATAACAAAGGGACAAGCAAAGAATTTATGTTTCAGGAGGCTGCCTGATAGCTAAATGAGATGTAAGGTAAGAGGGCATTATGGTATGCAGATACACGGCCACAGAACTGAATGTGGTGAGGATTTGGCTTTCTTTTTTTTCCCTTATTATTTATTTATTTATCTATTTATTTATTTTCTGTTTCCTCCTGTTTTCTGTTTTTGGCTTCAGCAGACGCAGGACTGATCTCTTTGTTGCCACTTTGGTAGCAACTGGCTTTGATAGTCAGTGGCATGGGCTGACCTGTTGCCAGCCTAGTCTTCAGTGCAGCTGTGTTAGTGGGGTGTGCTTTTCCAGAAGTCTAAAACAAGAATTAAATTCATACCTTTCTTTGCCTTAATAAGAAGTTGCCACTCCTCTACAGATTACAAATATGGGCAACATTTCTCTGTCTGCCAGGTGAATTTTCATATGTACCGCTACTTTTCTAACAGGAAATAGAGGTAGATTACTGCTGTAGTGTTTACATATTGAAATATTTCAATAATAATTGAATATCGAATACTTTCAGTAATACATTAATATATTGGAAGTTTTGTCCTTTTTCTTACTTTCAAACTGGTCAGAATTCTGTTTCTAATGACATCTTCTGAAATATGCAAAAATTTTCTCAGAACTTGAGCATCTTTTATTCCCCTTGTATACTTGGGTCCCTGTGCTAGAGCTAGTCTGTAGGTCCATCTCCCAAATGGTCGTTTATGCATATGTGTAAACAGAGTGGAGTACATTCAGATGGGGAAACTGAAACTATCAAGAGGGAAAATTCAGGTTCAAGACTGTCATGTAAAGCAGGCAGGGGAGCAAACTGACCTTCGTGCTCTCTTACTGACCACTGGCCAGTTGGGCGTTCTAAGGTTTATTCATTTTTAAGCAGAAAATCCTTCTTGAAACTGAAAAGGTTTTGTTGAAATTGGTATATTTCTGGGAAAAGAAAAAAATTAAAAATAAAATAAAAAAAAAAAACATACACACTTCTGATTTCAACCAATCAGTATTTTCACTGAGAGATTCTGACACAGTTCTTATGGTAAATAGATATTTTAAAAGTTTAGTTATGATTCAGTAGCACTATATTTATGTAGAGTACATTGTGTTGTGTTTACTTGAACTCAGAAGATATAACAGTAATATATGGAACACATGTACAGTAGGAAGATTTTGTGTACATATTTGATATTAATCTGCTCTGCTATATATTTATGGAACACCAATGAAAAAATATAAAAGATCATAACACTTGATTCTTGATGACATTATGCTAATACATCATATTTTTATATTTTATGAATACTTCTTGTTTCCACTGTAATTAATCTTCACCTCCCAGCATTTTTTTCAAGACTGTCATACACTCATTATGTGAATTACAGATACTTAATTTTCCTCACAGTTCTGGAACCACAAATGCAAGATATGTTCTAAAGAAAACTCCACTCATACTAGGCCATACTTATGTGTACAGTGTGGCTAGATTTCAGCATCCTCAGCTTCTACTAGTCACATACACTTGATTTCTGACCTTTCTTATTTAGAAGTACCTGACCAGGAGCCATGACTTTGATCTCCACTTTCAAGCTAAACCGATAATGTAGAGCTGTCTCTGTCTCCAAAGTTTCTGCTAGATAAGTACTTAAGCTTGTTCTCAACATTTTTCTTAGGCTCCTAAAACACAATGGGTTTTAATATACCACAGTTTTGGACTTGTTGTGCTTTCAGCTCTTTGGGGCCAATAGCAGAGTACAAAAGTAGAGAAATTAAAGAGCTAGACTAACATATTCTGGCAGGAGGTCTTTGCACAAGACACCAGGGACTTAAACTGAGAATTCAGTGTTTTCCTCACACTCATGACTTTTATCCTTGTCAGCAGCTGAGGATCTGACTATCAGTCTCCAGAGTGGTTCACTAAATGCTCTTGGAGAACATTTATAGCCAGACACCAATGAGCTAATAACAGCTGGGATAATAACATCTGGGAACCTACATTTTATCTTGGGATTGAAATAAGTAATAGTCACCTGCTGTTGTGTCATAAATTTCACTATATTGAGATGGCCCATCCAGTAATCTGAGCAGAATTCAACTTTAGAAACCAATACCACTGAACTGAAATTTATTTTCTCTGTTCAATGCATGCTGCTATTACCGAGTAATTCCCTATAGACTCATCCACACATCTTGCATTAATGTAAGTTCTAGGCCTCTTTGGTCATCTTATTTTTCCACATTTTCCTCATCTCCAGCATCTGGTTGGCCTGCAAGTGAAAGCCTGGGCAAAAAGCTACTATCCCCTAACAGTTTTTAAACGTATGAAATATTTTAATATAAAGGATAGTCTCAACTTTGATCATACGTTTGGATTTTCTGCCTTTTGTTTGTGTTTATGATGCTTACAGCTTCTTTTTGAGTATTTCAGTTGATTTTTGCCACCATAGTTTATGACGTTCAGAGCTGATAAAACTCTGGAGAAAAGGCTTACATAATTATGACTGTTTCTTCACAGTTTGGTGAAGAAAGCATAAAATTTTCTCACTTTTTAGATCTTGTTTTTCTGTTTCACCACTTCAATAGAGAAAATTTCTTGCTGTGACACACTTGATCTTCAAGATTTTGGAAGAGATTAGAAGAACTCATGGGGGTTAGAGCTACCGGAAGTTACTCCTGAAGGTACGTGAGCATACCAAGTGAAAGACCAAACTGTACTTCTACTGCTTGCTGTAATCTACATGTACTCCCACAACCCTGCATGGGTCATTTTCAGAGATAAAAGGAAGTGTGACCCAGTATAGTAATTCTTACTAACTATATTTAATCTCCAAAAATTTCTTTTCTGCATTTTGAAATTAACCAGCATACTTTCTGTCTTACTAATTAGGCCAACATTTCTAAAAGGCATCAGTTTGCTTCATTTTCAGCTTTACGTGTGGAGAATTATCTAATGTAACCACTGCAGTACATTTTGCTGCCTGTTCCCTATCATTTCTTTCAAGTTATTTTGATAAATGTATGTACTGATGTTTGATAATCACAGAACTGATTTTAGAGAACATCTTTGAGATATAGATCAAGTGTTTTCACATATACTACAATTACACAGAAAAACACTGTATGAAATTCATTCTCATTCTAGAGAATACAGCCCTCCAGGGACTGTGGACTACAAAAATGTAATGTTACACAGAAATGCAAGTCATGAGCCCACCTTGTACCTGCCCCACTGTAGCAGACCACATCCTTTTAGCTTGTGCAATACTTCATGGATTTTTCATTTACTAACAACAGCCAGCAACAGTGATTTCCATGCATTTCTGTTTTTCTCCTCTAAATTTAAGGCAATTTTAAAACTGTATTGCTGCTGTCTTCCAGGTTCAGTAAGCCTAAGGGAAAATGATAATCTCATTGAAAAAGTAAATAAATAAATAGAAAGACGCAATGTACTTTTCCACAGCATACAGTCATTCCTATGTCTTTTCTTCTCATCTTCCCCCTTCAAGTTAGTCTTGCATTAGACTTGCTAAATTCACTGGAGACCGGATTTTACTCAAATGTCTTTAAAGCATCTGTGTTTTCTCTCCTTTAGTAAAAAATCAGGTTTGTCACTAACTTTTTTGTCATGGGTCCATTATTTTTAAAATCTATCAGTTTACTTCATATATCATGTTAATATGACATAAGCATATTCATATTTCAATAATTATTAATATTATTTTACCATCCCTATTAATCATTCTTTTTAACTTGTCATTCAAATCTACTATAATGAAATATGTGAACTTAGTGACTAAGAATGAAGCATTATGACATGGTGTAGTCACTTATTTGTCTAGATAAAAAGGAATTGGAGGATATCTTGCATGTCTCTCCCATTTCATTTGAGATAATGATGTTTGTTTATTTTTTAGCGTAGGACCTTAAACTCCTTAGATGTCTGCTGATCCATTACTTTTGGAAACATTACCTAAGCAGTGTATGAAATCATGTATTCATTTTTTACAGACACACAAGTGAGGGCAAAAATTGAAAGCGAACCTAACCCTACTCAACAGTCAAATTTATCAGCGGAGTTTCCATCCTAAATACCAAAAATACCATGTTAAATATAGACACTGAAATATGGAAATATGTTGAAGATGCATATTATATTTGAAGTATTTAATTAATAACCTTGCCTGACATCCAGTACAGTCTTTAGAAAAGCTGTTTTGGACTTTACTCCATTGATTTTAATGGAAACCAAAGGCCTATTCTATAAAATATATATATAAGGACATATACCACAATGCAAGTGATTTGGCATACATCCATAAGTCTTGAAAGGAAGAGGCACTTAGAAGTGTGAATGTGAATTGCTTTGCAATCTGCAGTGTGGTAATATAGCTGTCAACCATATTTCATGTTGTGCAGGACTATGGATAGAAAGCATCTCTGGAAAGACATGCAGAGACTAGCAGAGACTGAATGTTTGACATCCAAATACCCACTCTGCTTCCCCCCCCTCCCCCCCCCCCCCTCCAGTTTATTTATTTATTTTTATCAGAGTCTAAAAAGTCATATTAAGAAGTGCAATAAAGAAGACTACCTTTCATAGAGTATGTTAAGCATTCCTAAAATATGGAGGAAAAAGTTTTTCTTCTATAGAGTTTGCACGCAATATTAAATATACAGAAAAGGAGCGAGACGGGGGAGGGACGGAGAGCAGAGGGGGAGAGAGACAGAGAGAGGAAGGGAGGGATGAAAGGGGTGGGGAGGGAGAAGGAGAGAGAAAGAGGGAAGGAGAGGGTGGGAGAGAGAGACAACTCATTCAGCTTTCACTCAGCCAGAAATGAGAAAGATAGTGGTTTTGGTTTGGAGGGTCTGTGAATCCTTACACAGTTTCAATTCCTTCTGAGTTTGCACCTTTGAGTTTTACTTTAGGTTATGGGGTAAATAAAATGACACTCAAAACAATACCCATCAAGTTACCAAGATGCTCCTTTCTTCAAGATGAAATCATGAAAAACCACAAAGTCTTGGCAGCATTTCTACCTGAATTATGTGTTTTCTAACATTCACTGGCTATTTACCTTCACTGAAAAGTTTACAAACTTCAGCAAACTTCATCTGAGTTCTAGTTTTGTAGCGGATCACAAAGACATGAAAGTCACTAACTGCTTCTTCTTTCATTATGAAAGTTTCTCTGTCATTTATATGTGGCCACCCAGAAAAAAACAATACTGGCTGAATTCATGCATTGGAGTCACCTGGGATCCAAAAAAGATGAATTTTACTTCAATAGCAGAAAAACATGATTTATATTAAACTATATTTTCTTGTTCAATCGGTATCTCACTTTCAACTACTCTGATTTGCTATGTCTTCTGAGCAAGCCACCACATTTCTCTATGGTGCAGTTTTTTCCTATTCTGTAATATCAGGATAATGTTTACTCAGCTTTGTAAAGGTGCTTAGACAATTTAGGATGAATGACTTAAAACCAATTATTACTATTACGTTGTAACAAATTCGTGAGCCATATATAGAAAAAAAATAATGTATAGCATTCACAAATTAGGCATTTTTAAATGAATCAGGTTTTAAACATTCAGATTAAAACAAGGGGAGGGTCTGAATTATATACCTAGTAACACTGCATTCAAAACAATGTTGCTGCTCACTTGGAACTAATCCTTAAAAGTAATCGCCTTTAGAATTTTATAATCAGTTAAAATCAGTCCTATTGCAGGTGCAATCCAAAGACCTTTTCTCAAGAAATCATTAAGAAGACATCTCTGTATGCTTGGTCTGCTGTAGCCTCTCTACATGCAGTATATTTCACTTTAGTTTAATATATCCTGCCTTTCAGAAGATGACCAAAATTTAACAACAACAACAAAGTTTAAAACTGTGAAGAAGAAAACCATGTGTTTAATAACAGATAAAACTAGGGTCAGTGTCTGATGCACTGGCGTTTTCCCAGGCACAAGACATGTTTTCCCCAGGGGTCATTGGGTCCAGGCAAGCTGCATTCTTTCTGCCAGGCACTTTGTAATGTGCAATGAACAGTGTCATTTATTTTCATTTCCTCATACTTAATTGCATGCTTCTTGCTTCCAATATTAAGCCAGGAGGCAGGTGGTAGGAGCAGTAAACTAAAGTACTCCTAGCTGTCGGAGTTACAGACCATGCTACTCTCCTCTTGAAACAACCCAATTGTTTACAATTCAGCAGAAACTGCTGAACTGGAAAAATGCTTGCTTCCGTAACACATTCAATAGAGATTTTCCTTTTATTCTAAAAATAGTAATAATAATAACAATAATAATACTCTGATACTCTGGTACTCTATGCATATCAAACACAAAGTAGTTACACTTATCAACATTTTATCACATTAATAGGAAGCAATACATTAAGCTATTTAAAAACTGAATGATCATGACCAAATGTAGTAATAAGATGTTTATTAACTATGTAACATTCAAGTTTATCACATTTGGAATTATATGAATTATTTAATTTATTGTGGAAGTTAACTTTTATTTAGTTTTCACTAATGATAAATAAAACTTTATTAAGGACCCCTTAAATAAAGAACTTAATTTCATCTTTATGGTGCACGCAAGCTGACTGGATAATTACTTCTGTCATATTTTGATGACTTCTATAGACTAATCAGGATTTACTGGTATATTTAGATATAATGCAAAGTTCTCATGGATTGTACTTTACAATGCATAAGTTTTTTGTTTTGTTTTGTTTTGTTTTGTTTTTTAATAGTAACATTGATGTGCTACAGATCTGAGTTATTGCTGAAACAGATGGAAATCATACCATATAGACACAGTTAAAAGAGAATGACAAAGGGGAAAAAAAATAAGTAACAGTTAATATATTCATGATCACTTCAAAAATGTAGGTTCTCACTCCAGTGATTCTAACTCTACCCAGGTGTTTGTGAATAAAAGGTGATGTTTATTCCTGCTGCAACTATCTGACAAAGATAAGTAATAAAAACAGGCTTTCTAATAATATTATTTGCTTATTTGTATAATAGCACATAGTATCATATAACTAACAAAAATGTCACTGTACCAAAACATGCTCTTCATTTTATCTTGTTTGCAATGTACAGTTCCAATATGTCCATTAATAACTGCAATAGTATACAATGTCCTTTGTATCAAGAACTTTGTATCAAACTGTTCACGTTCTGTAATACCCTACTTAAGGATTACTCATGCTGTTATTTTTTGGTAAAGTTGCACACTTCAGCTGCAGGATGCATGAAGGTTCAGGCTGAATCCTACAAGTTACTCTATTTGTAAACCTTTTCTTCTTGTTTGTACACCCTCTTGAAGGCAGTGGGGCTCTGAGCAAATGATTACTTTTTTCCTTGTAAAATAAAATGGAATTATGGTGAAATGAGACATCTCATTAGTAACTTAAGAGATATCCCAGCAGTAACTTAAGAACAAGCTTACCTTATTTTACAAAAGTCCAGTCCAAATCTCTTGTGTCTAAAGAAAGAACATACATGTAGTTAAAGAAAAATACATACATACATACATACATACATATATATATATATATATAAAAGCAACTGGGCAAAAAAGTGAAGTTGTAAATACTACTTTTCCCACTTTCAGGTCAACCTCAGGTGTTGAGGAATTCTTTACCTAAATTTAAATCTCTATTCTTGTACATGGTGGTCTCCCACACTTTTCTCATTGCTGAATTTGTTTATTGTCATACATGTAAGTACTATTTTTCTCCTTAAAATCATATGTACACCCAGAGAATCCTAATTGAACTAAATGTACAATTGCCCTAAGAAGGTAATGGAAAAAGGTTAAAATTTGGAAAACTACTTAACTGTCTAAATCATCAAAGTTTGATTTTCATGTATAACTTAGTTTTTAATATATAAAATTCCACTTGTTTTTAGTAAAACTCAGGTTTCCAGACCTAGTCTCCAAAGGTACTCAGGAACCTCAGTAGATTTCAAAGTATTCACATAGTCTCATTAAAATAAGTGGAAATTACACATCTTTTAGCAATCCCAGTAGGTACTTTTCTCCATCCTTCAGTATTATAATCTCTTAATAAATGTGTTTTTCAAGGCCAGAGTTTTAATCCCATTAGAATACCAGGTTCTTAAGTGACAATCCAATTTGTTCTGTCTACCCTTACAATCAGTGGGGAGGGACTGAGACAACCAGAGGTGGTAGGATCAGCCTAGAATTTGGTTTTGCACACCACTTTCCATATTCAACTGGAGGAAATTAGAGTAAATGACTCCTTTTTTCACCTCAGCTATGTCCTTAAAATTAGGTGAGCTGCATCAGAGCTTAAAGACAAAAATAGTTTCTTTTAGATGTCTCTTTAAAAGAAATTTAATGCCTTTTCTCCATCACTCTGTCCAGTGTTTTTTGCTTTACCTCCCAACCTTCCTCTCGTGATCTATTATTTTAGAACAGATTACACGGACTTCCTGAAGAACTAAGAATCCCAAATGAATGTAGGGAAGTCTTTTAAATTCTGAAGAAGGAAGGATTTCAGATGTGCCTCTGCCCTCTGGATTCCCTACTGCTAAGTTCTGTGTAACACTACTTTTGAAACATTTTGAGTTACCAAAGTCCACACACATACTGAAAAATGAGCATAAAGAACAGCTTCAGTCATTCCCCACTGCAGTAATGTACTGTATAATCACTTTTTGGATTAATGTAACAGAATTTCTTTTTGGGGTGAGCCCAATTATTGGCATCCAACTTAGATACTAGTTTCTTAACAATTCCTGGGGAGATCTAGAAATGGTGCATGGAAAGTCAGTGGACTTCTGAAAAATAAGAAAGAGTTTATCCAAAGTCCTTTAGCCTCTACAGTTAAGTCACATTAGCTTAAACAGAGAGAGATAGCTACCTTTTCCCAGGAACCACAACATAAAGTCTACCTCTAAGCACTTTTTTCATGAAGAAAAAAGGAATGAGTCTTTCCTCATTCATTTTTCCCTCCCTAAGATAATCAGATGCAGAAGTATTTTATTGCTCCTGACCTGCCAGAATTCCCCCTAGGAGATAAAGAGAAAGCATGATGGTACCAAGGTAGCTAACAACCTACAAGCAGAAAGAACCCAGAATTCATCACCTGATTAAACAAACAAGAAATTATGTACATATATGCTAAAAACAACAACAACAAAACATCATCAACAAAAATCTAACTGAGCCCAAATGACAACTAAGCATCCATCTTGGCAGAAGAAACACCTTGTTACTAAGCTGTTAGCAGTCTCTTATCCCTGGATACCCAGGAAACCATCAGTTGGGATACTCCAGAATGTGAGTGCTAGAGGGCAAGATCTACACATGTAGACGTGACAGACCAGTAAAGGCTACTGGTTTATGTTATATAGGTTAATTACACAAAAGTATATCTATTTTATAAATTCCAGTGGTGCTTGAATGGCCTAAGAGACCATGCTAGTCTGTATGATTAAGAGTGCACATCTCGTAATGTCCAAAAGAGACATATCTCCAGTCTGCAGACAGGATGAAGCTGTTCCTAGCCTTATCCTGTAGTTGATTTGGGGTACTATGAAATAAGGCAACATAGATATTTTCAGTATTAAGCATATAAGTCTGTCTGTAGAGTGTAGTTGGATGTGCTTTCGAAAATTAACGGACTTTCCCCATTGGTCTCCGCTATTCATATTTTTAAACTCCATCAAAAGTGTTGATTTTTGCAGACTCAAGACCAAAGTCCTCAACTGGAAAAATAATACAATTTAGAAAAATGTTGATCCCCCCAAAGATATTTTTATTGGACTTCACCCAATGTGCTAAACAGAGATCCCTACAGCATTAGCAAAGACAGACTGGCGTGCCTGAAACAGATTGCTATGGACTAATAAAACAATAATACCTTCTTCATAGCAAAATCCACTCCCTTATTCCTTCATGGACTCCCTTATTCCATGTTTTTTGACTTCCATTGTGATATTGCATTATGGACACATCCAGAGGTGGTAGAGGACTGGCTGGAACTATAAGTATCTCAAGCTTAAAAAGAGACATCTAATATTTATATACTGAAATACGTTCTATGTTGCCATTTGAAGCACATTCAGTGCATAATCTTGCAGATCACTCATTCACAGGTCATGTCTCTATATCTGTAAATTCCCAAACTGCAGTGTTTGTTTTTCATCTATCCAGATGAATACCCTAAAAAATATCACTTACCCTTTGACATGATAAATGACTCTGTGGGGATTTTATTGCTGAGATGCAATACTCTGGAGAGTCATGCAATCGTGCAATCCAATTAGTGTTTTAGATAGTACAACATCATTCAGTGAATGAATGGGTACAGCTACTTTACAAATAAGATTGTCAGGACTCTTCCCTACCTTTTCCTCTTCCTTAGATGGTGTCTACCGACATGGATGTGCATACATACACAGAAAATACACCAATCCTGGATTTCTCCTTAGAGAGACCATTGTTTTTGTTGAATTACATTTATAAAGACTTTCCAAATTATAGATGAGGTCATTACATGGAGCATGCATTGATGAGTACATGCTGAAAATGAAGAGCAAAATATTTGTTATCCATTTCAGTTCCTATACTCCGTTTCAATTTCATTTTTACAAAGCCGTTTGAAAGCAGTGGAGAATCAAGTTTCAATTCTTTTTTATATATTTTTATTTTTTTTCACATACAAATTATAAAATGCATACCCTTATTCTTTTGGTAATACAATTTAATCTACCTCAGAAGATGTGTTTTTTTCTGCCTTTTTTTTTTTTTTCTATACAGTTGCTCACAGCTGAAATTTCTCAGTCATAAAGAAAATACATTTGCAACATTCCAAATGTCTACATAGGTGCACATTTGGGAGATTTCCTTTTATTTAAAGTCACAAGGAAAAATATTGGCAAAATCTGCCATTCTTGAGCGAGTTCTCAATAAAAGTTAAGTAGAAAAAAAATCCAGGTACCTATTCTATTGAGCCCTAATTTGAGTAAGTCTAGTGTAATTCTGATATCTAATTTAACTATCATTGCTGCACAGGGTTTTCCCTATCCCTCCATATGGAAGCTTGTAAGAGTTTCAGGCAGCTTCATAACAGGGGTGGATGTTTTAAGTTATCCTTAAATTTCTTACTCTTGACCCCCAGTAAATGGACTACAAATTAGATAAAGCAACTAGTCTTGCCAAAATATGATGCAGAACTCTGCTTTTCAAGCTGTTCACCCATAAAAACTGAGTATGACTTCCTTGAGCTGCATTATCAGACCCACATGTTTTATAAACTGCAAAATGGAAGTCTATTGTGTTTGGGGTACTTCATTCGTCGATTTGCTCATTCTTTCATGTCTAACAGAAAAAATAGGCCATTGCCTCTTCAGTCAGGATTACCAATTCAAAAATAATTATATTGTAGCAAAGGCACAAAATTCTGATGCAACTTCCAAAAAGTTATCATGAAGTTCTCAATTTTCTTTTTACTTCGTTCTCCCTAAAACCTTTTTCAGTATTGCAAATTCATTTACTGGCAAAATATGACTGAATGGAAGCAAGCACTTATAGTTTATTGGTACCTTTGCAGCTAAGTTATATTGAGGGAAATTGTGCTTATTGAAAAATTTATATTGAACAAAATTTGGCTAAAGTATTTTTCTGTAATCTTTGAGGTTACATAACTACAGGAGATAACATCAGTAAATGAAGGATATAATTGGCTAATTAAAACAGTTTTCATTCCCGTTTAGGCCTCTACTCTAAAAAGGATTTAGAGGGATTCCTGCTCTGTAATGTGCCTATGTACTCCTTTGGGCATATGCCCAATGAAATGTTTAAGGATGTACTCAGACATTTGTTTCAATGATCTGCTGAAAACAGACTTTAGCCTAGAAGAACATGTAGGGAAAAGTATCCACCATCCTTTTGGTGAAGAATCAGAAAAGAAGGCTTTTGAATTAAAAAAGAAGGGTAGATGCTCACACCAGCCGGAACGAAAAGCAGAAAACGCTTTCAGAGTCTGACATAATCTACTTTTTCTATCACCAGGTCCAAAGCAGTAAGAAAAAAGTAAGGTTTATTCATGGGATCAAACACAGGAATTCACTTTCAGCATTTGCTACACAGTCTTCTCCAGAGCTCCTTTAAATCAATAGTTAAAATCTGCTTTATGAGCTAGGAGGACAGGAAAAGCTGTCATTACACTAGTTTGTATCACATCTAACCTCTACACAATTAAAACATTTTTTCATATTCACTTAGTTACTTAGAAGACATGGTCTAGTTAGTAAACTCATGATGTAGTTTAGACTATTTGTTCATTGTTTTCCTTTTTTTTTTTTTTTTCACTACCACAACACCATAGCAACCTAAACACCAAATATTTGTTTTCTTTCTCCAACACTGCAAGTTATTTTATGAAAATCTTTATTCAAATTGGGCAATGCATTGACTCATTCTGTTTGTCTCCCTTGTATTTATCTCTAAGGCATCTATCACCATGGTGCCTAAATGCTGCGGTATCTTAGTGTTTGCCAGCTCTGTGCATCTTGAGAGTGGTATCATCATTTTTGCCCATTTTTATATAGCTTCTTTATACACACTGCAAGGAAGTATTATGTAAGACAGTCAAGGATTAAAAGCAAATGTTTTCTATACTAATACACAAAAATCAGTAGTAAAACTACTGTTTTCAGTAGTTACTGTAGTAGGGATTACAGTAGTAATCCCTACTGTTTTCTTTAGTCTTCGTTTATTCTGAAAAATAGCTTCTACTGGTAGAATACACTTTGTTGGTGAAGGCGTCTTGATCTCAACCCCTCTGAACTCTACTTAAAAACATTTGCATTCTACTTCCTAACCAGGTTGGATTACCACCTGCCCACACAACACCAAGCTCTCCTTATGCTTTTTTTTTTTTTTTTTTAGTACCTAATTCAGTTTACTTCCTTTCTTAAGACTCATTCAGATTACATCTTCCCCCAAAACATACTCATGACACTTCCAAACCAATGACTTCCCACAAATGACCTGTGCTGTCATGAGAACAGTGTTGTGTAAGCAAGCCTGCAGAGCTTCCAAGCTGCTGCAGACTAGACTAGGAAGTAGTAACAGTGACAGTTGTAAAATACACCTGCTGCTGATGGTAAGACTTTTTTTTCCCTCCTTCTTTAATAACAGTTGAATGGAAAACACAGGAAGCTGTAAGTAAACTTTATACTTGAAAATACTAACTTGGCCCAAAACATTGTGACGGTGTATCTGGCTCACCTTCAAATTGAATGATTTTCTCCCCAAATATTAAATGGAAAAAGTATTACAAGAAAGAAGTGAAATGGAAAATTGCTAAAGCTCAAGAACATAGCACACAGAAAGGCAGTATTTTTTTTCTAACAGCTCTGAGAAGATATGAGAAAGAGAGAAGGGGTGTGGAGGAGGGGGAGAGGGAGGGAGAGTCAAGACAAGGGTACATGAAGCAGACTGAAAACAGAACGTGAAATAATTGATATTGTTATGGAAAGACTGAAAAAAAATTAAGTAGGGGCAAAATCTACAGAGGCACTTTCAATACCATAAATATCGTCCTGCAGAGTAGATTTTCCATAAAACTCTTAAATGTAATTGGCCTTGTCATCATTTAGAAAGCTGGATTTTTTCCTAGTTCATCTTGCCATGGGCCTGACAGCTTTGCCTTTTTTTCCCCATAGCAAGATAAACCCTATGGGGTTTAACTTACTTACAATGCTACACTCCAGTTAAAATATAACTCTTACCCAGTGTTTCCACTGAAAATCTGTTTCTAACCCATTGATAAAACAGGATTATTATTGGAAGGTAAGCCCCTCAAATATAGAAAAATGGGAAAATGTCACACTTTGCAGCTGTTACTGAGGATGGTAACAGAGTTCGACAGCTGTCATTTGGGGAAGTGAAAGTGCTTAATATATTACATGAATAAAGCATATTTTGCCTTTCTTAATGGAACACATATAGTAAAACACTTCCCTAAATTTAGTATTCAGACTCTTCATTGATCAACATCATTTAAAGTTGTATCAACAATAAAATGCAACACATTTTTAGTATATCCAAAGTTATATAAAACAGAGGATTTCTATCTATATAGCACCTTACATCTTCAGAATTTGAAAATAGCAACATCTCCATTCTCATCATCCCATTTCACTAATACAAACAACAAGACTCCTGAGACCAGATATATGTAGAAGAACAAGATAATTTAGACTTTTCAGAGTTCAGCAAACACTAGAGAGATCTAAAATTTCCGCTTACTATATAGGAAATTTTGCCTAGATAAAAATTAGTTCCTTGTGAATTTCCCCTCTGTGGGGGTGGACACAGACATGAAATCTCTTCCCTTGAAGGAATTAAATAAGCATCACCATTTCTTTTCAGGATTACAAAATTGTTCACTGACTTTTTCATCCATTGTTTACAACCCTTGTCTCTCAAAACACTGAATAACAACATGTATCAGCTTGAAAGGACCTAGCCATATCTGTCCATCCCATAACTGACCTTTTTTTTTTTTTTTTCTATATTTTAAAAGACTCATCAAAAAACTGGTACTTGTATTCCAGTATGGTCCGTTGTAATGAGCTAGTTTAAAATCCTTCCATGCCATATAGATTAATATGGCTGTATGTTATATTTCAATACACGTGTGAAATTGTTTATTTTGACATTCTTCTTGCAGCTGACCTAGTGAAGTTCAGGATTGCTAGTATGGCCAGTTGCTATGACAGCTTAACCCTTTTGTACTGATAAAACTGTGACTGGTGTTAAATTCCTGGACAAATTAAAAGAAGTCTATCCCACTATATTTGAACCCCTGTCAAATTGTTTTTCATAGCCATATAACAAGTCTTTACTCCTTATGTTACTGGGGCAGCTAAAGATCCACTTTTCATTCCCAGTGTTAAAGGAATTTTCATCCTTTTAGTTCTCATGGGAAATTGTGTTAAAATTCAAGAACCTGACCTTAGGTTGCATTGAATATTCCCATTGACTTTAGGCCATAAAAAAGGAAAACTGAGGAGAAGAGTTATATTCTGTCAGAAAGAATATGGCTCCAAACACTGGAATCATCCTGACAGCTCTATTTCAGAAGTTAGCCAAGGAGAAAAAAGGGGCCAGGCATCTTGAAAATTACACACAGATAGCTCACACACATGTATACACACACAAACCATGGAGGAGAATAGAGGATAGAACCTGGAACTAAACCCTGCCAATTTATCAAGCGGCAGATGAATTATCCCCAAGAGTTTCATAGAAGCATCAGCCACCCCATTTTAAGGTGAAATTTTATTTCAATCTCAGCTGCAGCATAATCTAGGATCCATCTGTTTCCTCCATTCCCCCTCCCTTCTCTGCACAGTCCCCCTGCTCCCTTCCCAACTCACACACTGATATAATTCAGTGGAATCACTCCACCTCTAGTACCACAGGTTTCATAGGTCCTACTGGCTAGGTAGGAATTGCAGGAAGAGGGATGGAAGGAATTTAGAAAAAAAAAAAAAAAGGAAAAAAGGAACGTGGCAAATTCATTTCCATGAGTTTTCATCCCAGTGAAAGCTTAGAAACTGTACATACCTTTTTGATATTGTTTAGTTCGTTTAAGCATATTTTCAACATCCTCCCTTCCAAAAATGTTTTAATGAAGGGTAGTGACTAACAAGTACTGCCGTACTGCCTAGGTCTGTGTAATTTGGCTGGCTGTTACCATTGTTTTCACTCAATATCCACTCTCATTTTTCCTGTATAATGGCTGTGCTTCAAGTCCTTAATATATTACACAGAAAGTCTTTAAAAAAAATGCATCAGAATTTTCTGGTGTTTGACCTTTCTTAACACCAAAAACCTGTTTCACCTCTCAGTTTATCAAGAGGACTCCCAGGTGCAGTTTCTTTATTGGCTTAGGCCATCCTAAGTCCTCAAACCTAGGTAAACACTCTTCTCTTGTTTCACCACCAGTTCTCATGCAGCCAGAGAGTTAGCCAGATCAAAACAAAACAAAACAAACAAACAAATCCACCTGAGATCTGAGCCATGCACTAATTTTCAAACTGCTCCCTGACAGAGCTGACCATGCAGCCATAAGCATCCTCACCCTCCCCAGAGAGGCAGCAGGAGGATGCAGCTGCAGGAGGGAGGGAAGGAGAGCAGTACCACCATTTTCAGCAGCAGCACAGATTTAAATTTACTGAAGCTAACTGCAAAACTACACCTTTGTTATGCTAGGAACAAAAACTCCCAAATGAATCAAACTGTACAAAAGAAGAAAAAAAAAAAAAAGGGAGGAAGGGAGGAAGGGAGGAAGGGAGGAAGGGAGGAAGGGAGGGAGGGAGGGAGGGAGGGAGGAAGGAAGGAAGGAAGGAAGGAAGGAAGGAAGGAAGGAAGGAAGGAAGGAAGGAAGGAAGGAAGGAAGGAAGGAAGGAAGGAAGGAAGGAAGGAAGGAAGGAAGGAAGGAAGGAAGGAAGGAAGGAAGAAAGAAAGAAAGAAAGAAAGAAAGAAAGAAAGAAAGAAAGAAAGAAAGAAAGAAAGAAAGAAAGAAAGAAAGAAAGAAAGAAAGAAAGAAAGAAAGAAAGAAAGAAAGAAAGAAAGAAAGAAAGAAAGAAAGATCTGGACACTTGATTTTGAGTGTTCAGGAAAGACAGACAGATACAGAGGTACTCTTGAATTGGAAACACCAGATGGCACAGACAGAGCTTCCACAGAAGAACTAGTAATAATACCATATACCTGAATGCTGTGTCCACACTAACTCCTGACTTACAAACACCGGTAATATTTAAGGCAGTATATCCCTCCATTTGTTTGTTATAAATTGTGCATCTCCACAGATTTCTTCCCATTAGGTTAAGGGAGAATTTGCCTGACCTTTTTGGGTGTGCATGGAGAGCACTTTGGGAAGCCACTGGAAGAGGCACTGTATTGCACATGCACTGTGGCCCAACTTTCAGCAACATGGATCACATTAATAGTGATATTAATTTTATTGATAGTGGTAGTTTATACCTTTTGATGGCCAGTTCACTCAAGTTTACTGTGCATTAATGTTTTGTCTGAGAGTTAGGAAATAGCTTGTATTAAAATTTGAATAATTTTTGCAGCAGAATCAAAGCTAAGAGATGCCTTAGCATCTATGACAGGCAAAAGGCTTGGGAAGCCAAGCAAACACATGCCTACAGGCCCAACCTGAAACAGCAGTTTTGTTATTTTAAGTCATGCCAGTTGGCTAGCCTGCTTTGGGTCAGAAGGAAAATAGCTAACTGCCTCTGTGTGATCCCACTCACCGAGAACACCTCAGTCTGATGCAAAGCTATCCAGAGAATGTGAAATACTGCAGAAATATTTCAGTTTTCAATAGTTGACAACAGAATATTAAATATTCAATTTATATTTCTGCTATGATACTTCAAAAGGTCTTATCCTGGGACACTTAGGTGAGCTGACTAATTACAGGAGTATTGCTCATTTTGTGGCCTTAGTGCTCTAAAAGTGCATTCACAAACTTTGCCCTTTATGTGTGACACACATCTGAAAGAGAAAAATAGAAAGGTACAGAAGCCTAGGGATTTGATCTGTTATTTCAAAATATTTATTGCTATTATTCCCAGAAATATGCAATATGCTAGAATATTATTTTCCTTTTTTGAGGGAAAGCCTTGGGTTAAACATTAACACAAATTCCATGTGACTGCAAGCAGTCTTGGGAGTTTTAAAAGCTAAACTTTCACTGGTTATTTGCAGATCCTTTTATAAATTTTGGGCACAGAATCAAACTTCAACATTTTACATAGAAAGACAGAATCTTTCTGAAAGATCTTTTACAAATCAGCAAGACTGGAAATAATGTGATAGAAGACTTACCGTGTATGCTTTTTCAGCCATTTCACAGAAACTCATTTTGGCTTTCTCTGAGGTAGAGATAAACCACAGCTAAGAGACAGTTATTAAATCTTCTTTATATATTCTGTATGAAATATATTAAACTACAAAAATGCTATATTCAAATAAGGTTAAGGGTCTGACTTAAACCCACACAGACATGAAAATCCAGAAATATTGTGCCTCCCCACCCTTTCCTCAGTGTCACCAGGCATTGTAGCACAAATAAGTTGTGCTCAGATTCCTTAAACCTCTTCCTGACAGTACGTTTCTTTTTACTGGCACTTTCTACTTTTAGGTTCTCTCAGTTTGCATCTCCCTCTGCCCCAGACTGATGTTTAAATATAATTTCATTTTTTTAAGCTTGTAGAAACATAAAATTGAGAAAAATAAACCAAAAGGGTAAAATTGTTAGCCTCTGCAACTGGCTAACATTTCTTTTTACACATAATTGACAAATCCCATGCTAATGAGAGACAGGCAGGCAGATGTAGAACATGCACAACTCTCATCAAGTGTAAATACATGCTTCAGCTCTCTGTCCCCCTTGCTGAAGTACTAGCTACACATATGTAAATACTCATTACATATTTCTCCAGTGGACTAAAAAGGAACGTTGGAGTTGACACTGAACTACGATTTTGTGTGACAAAACATTGGACCTTCTTCCATGGACCTTTTCCCCTTTTCCTGAATACAACAGTGACCAGTGGAGGTCACACTTTATTCAAAAGACAGTAAGACACTTGCAGACCATTCTTCCCGAGGGGCTCTCAGCTTTGAAACCACCTCCTTACCCTCCAGTACAATAGATTGGGACTGCTGACCTCTTTGGCAAATTGCAAATTGTGTCTTCTCAAGATAACTTCAAAGAAGGAAAATTCCGCTTTGGGGAGGGGGAAGGGTATCTTAGGAGGACGGGTATTTTTTTTTTTGTGTTTTACAGCTGTGAACTACTCTGAGTTTCTCCTTGTTCTTTTCTATTTCTAGTTATCCTTTGTTTCTATTTAATCATAGCTAAGGCATTATGTAGTAAGGCAACTGTCTTCATGGGGCTCTTATAAATCTACATGCATTCAACAACTAGTCAGAAACTTGATAGTTTCAAATATGGCTTGGGGCTTCCCCTCCACATGCTTCATAGCATCTGATTAACGCGCATGTTCGACTGCTGTACTTACACATGCTACTGAAACAGCAGTTTTTAAAGATGAACAATCAAGACTGACTATTCATTCCCTTCCACTGTAACCTGCTAAAAACAGACCAAGGGACATTCCAGTAAGAAAACAGTGTTGATTACGCCCTGATAACCAACATAAAGGCAGATGATTTGGAGAACATCTACAAACATTAATCTTTGAAGCATGGCTGCAGTAAAACGAAAAGCAAAACATAGAAAATCCTCAAACAAATCAACAAGAAAATAGTGTAAGCCTTTAAAATAACAGCCACTGTGTATTATTATCTTAAGACACAATAGAACAAGACACAGGAATTCAGATATTAATGGAAATGTAGATTTTCCTTAAATAGAACATGTCCCTATAATTTCTGATAAAGAACAAGAAAAGCAGAAGGTAGTATCCTTGATCCAGAAAATGTATTTTTGCCTTATACAGCATAAAAGACAGACATTCAGGAATAGCTCATCCATGAGAAATGGTGATCTCCTATTGCTGCCAAGGTCAGTCAGACCTGTTGTGATATGTTCTGTAAATGCTGACTCTATCACTTACAGTTTTCCAAGGACTTCTTTAACACCTACAGATTTTTTATTTTTATTGTGGAACAAAGCTGTGACATGAAACTGTCAAACTAGAAAGACCAGAAAAGGATGATAGGTTTTTATTACAGTTGAGGGTGACAGCTCCATTGAGAAAAACAAAACAAAGCAAAACAAAACATGTAGTTAGAAGAAAGGTGGTCTGAAGTTCCTGGAGATCCAGCATGAAAATGTAGAAATCTCAGCAAAGAAAGGAATTTTGTTCTTAAGCCAGCAGTCCCAACAATTTATCACACCCCTTGAAAACTGATGGCTGGTACATGTGGATGATGTATCTGTATCAGTGTATCAAATGCAAATGGAACTGGATTCCTTTGCTACAACAGGAAGCTCTAATGGAAACTCCCCACACAGTCTTACTATGCCTTCGTCCTGGCCTTCTGCACTTCAAATGCCAACTGTGCCCCCTTGTGTGGCACTTTTCTGATGCTAACCGTATGTCCCTAGGGTACTAGGTTAAATTCAAACAAGATATTTTGCTTTTTACTTTCTCTAGTACAAAAATAAAATGACCAAAAGCCAAAAGCCAACCAAAAAAGGGTAAGTTTCTAGGCCCCAAAATTAAATTTTTACTCTGTGAACTCCTTCCTATGTTTATATGTAATCATTAAGAAAAGATCCTGGATCTCTCTCTCTTAGCATCTATAATTCTGGGCAAAACAAAAAGCACATAAAAGAAAGTACGTAGCCTACTTTTTGTACAATTGGGTGGGAGTCTCCTGTTTCAAGACCCTTAACACTTTGAGCTTTACAGAACATCCAAGGTGTTGCTCCACAGACATTGTAAACACAAAGGAGGAAGAAAACCATTCTCTAGCAAATGAGAAAGCAGGGCATAGAAAAAAAAAAAAAAAAAAAAAAAAAAAAAAAAAAAGAGGTTTTAAGTAAGTCTGTAAAGATCTCTTCATGCCACAAGAGCTCATGCAGTGGAACTTCATCTCTATTTGGGAGTTTTATCAAAAAGAAAAATGATAACATCATTGGTCTGAACTGAAAAATGATTAATCATTTGCTTGCATTCTGTCTTGAGAATTCCCTTTTCAATGATATGGAAAATCTGGTGATCAGACTAGTCCTCATGTTGTCCCATCTGTATGCTGGTGACCAGACCTCTGTTCTATCTTTCTTTTTTGCCGACCAGTCAGCTGACATATCCAGCTGATAATATGCACGGTATTTTAAATATTTGCAAATACAGACAGGTACTTATAATGGTATCAAACGTTTGTACAGATCTGTTCTCAAGACATTTCCAATCTATATGATGCTTTCCCTAAGTAACATCTAGATAACTTCTATGGATCTTTGTTTTGGGGGTGAAAAAAAAAAAAAATACTTTTAGACACACTTTTGTATTTGCAAAATAATTTTTTGAAAATACAATTTTCCTTTGAAAAAAATATGAATTTCTGAAACCCCAGAACAGTCCTCCAGTACACTTCAGATAAAAATAGCATGAAACCAAAAATTCCTGATCTCTTATGCTTCGAGATGTTTCATGATTGATTTAAAAAGATAAGTGGAAGAGTGGAAAATTTGCAACCTTAACACTTGGGTATATCTTTCAATTGAGAACTAGCATACTGTGATGTATTTTTGAGCCTTCTTGAATATCATGTGGACAGTGTATCTCATATAAAAATCACTTGATATGGTGGGTTATATAGGAAGGGAGAAAAAGGAACGTCACGTTTCCCTTTGTTTCTCTGACCATGAGAAAGAATTTGATTCTAAGGTGAAATATTTTCTTTCAGGATTGGCCTACTGTTTGTATGCCTGCAAGGCCACATTAAATTTGGTAACTTGAATTGAACCAGCTGGCAGTGTCTTCGAAGCATATGGGAATGGATCGAAGCTGCAAATATGCAAGGTGAATTTTACATTTTTATATTTCTTGCATGGTTATTTAAGATCTAAATTCTGTGAGGTGTTGTGTGCTTAATTCCTACTGTAGGCAATGGCAGATGAGTGTGCTAAGAACCTTTTGTAAGATGCAAAACATAGTTCAGGTTCAGCCCACGTATCTATTCCTCTATCTGTTAAATTGGCTATGTACCATTTGTTTGGAATGAGAAGACATCGCAATACTTAGGCTTTCTCTTTACTTTGTAACAAAGGGAAGTCAGGGACTTTCCTTAACTATTTAGAAGTGATCTTTACTTCCTTATGGAGATGAGAACCATGTATTTCCATGCAAGTGTGATAATACAGGGCTGGTCATTTTCACCACAGATGAATTAAACAAGACAGGAGCAGTGGATAAAATAATAAAATAGCTGCCTCTTTCATTATGTGTTTGACTATACTTGATTTGACAGACTATTAGGTAGCATTGCAAATTGTTTAAATACTCTGAAACATATATCACTGCCATAAAGATTTGGTACCATATTGTACATGTTTCTGTTTAAATACACTGATTTATGCTCGCTTATGAGGGCATACCCAGAATGTCAACAACATTTTAAATGAATCAATTTCTTAAAGGATTTGAGTTCATGCTGATGAAAAGGCCAGATTAATTACTTTGTTTTAAATATTCTGTAATCTTAATATCATTATCTTTTGCATCTTCCCAGATCCAAGTGTCATACTCAGTTTAAGGACATGAAACAGGACATCCACACAAAAGGGATAGACTCTTCATCCTATTATTATTTAATTAACTACTCTCTAGAAATTGATGAGCATTGAGCTTTGTTCTGAAAGGTAAATAGTCCTGTGTGTCAGAAAGCAAAGCAAACATTTCAGCAGGAGAGTCTTCCTTGGCAAAATCTCACATCTCCCCTTTTAGCTTATCTGGACCTCCTGGTTCCCAAAGTACAGCCCACAAAACAAGAAGCAAGAAGATTCTACAATCCAGGTGTTATGAAATATGTAGGTGAAAACTTTTCTTTAGAGAAGACCCAACCTTATGAAAAGGGTGTTAAGGGTGTTGTGGTGCCTATGTATAATATGCTATCATCACAGTCTCGCATCTTCTTCTTCCTAGGAAAATCAAGGTATCTTATCTTAATAGATGATCAGACACCTCGTCTGCAAATTGCAAATAAAACTGGGTATCGATGTTTAAAACAAAAAGATATTGGGCCAGATTCTCTTTTAAAGTAAGATAATTTAATCTCTTTTTGGCTGATAACATTATTTATACCTACTGATGGCAATATACTACACTGAGTAGCTGGATGAGACATTAGGGCAGACAAGAAGATGACCTATCATCTTGGACATACTGACTTGCTCCTCTCCCTTCTAACAGTCCTTGGTAACATGTGCATGGCTGGACTGGTTCAGCACAAGGGCCTGCCAGGTCACCACTCTCTTCCTACAGGCATTAAAGCCTCATCTGAGGATGTGTATGATACCTCACCTCCCCTTCCACTGTTTTCCCCCAAGTTTCTACCTCCTGCTACTTTCAACTCAGAAGTGTTTCTGATAAATTGGTCTGTTGTTGATCTCCCAGGTTCCTTTGAAACACTTGTCCAGTCTGCTAAATCAGCTTCTTGTATCCACAACAACTCTTTGGCAAGGAATCTATGTGAGTTCTCCACTGCATGGAGAAAATTCATACTACGTAGTTTCACTCCAGCAGACAGCATTTAAAAGAATAACAACTTTTTTACTATCAGCAGATACAGATCGTGTTTCTCAAGGCATTTGTTCCTATTTATATAAGAAAAGCAATGACACTCTGCTAATACACTAATGTAGGAACCTCTTTCAAGATTGTTTTGGAGACACTTGAATGTTGATGGCTGTAAAAACACTCAGTGCCCTTAACAAATATTCTTTCATTTTGAGCTTCTACAATCAGATTTGTGTTCTTTAATCTGTTGTTTTTATTTATTTATTTATTTATTTATTTTTCTAGAAAATGCACCTACATGAGCTAAAGTGGTCGTGTTTGGTATACCATTGACTTACCCTGGAAAGGGCCTTGCTTTCTCAGTCCACAGAGGAAAAAACCTTACAATAGTATTAACGTTTTCAGTTCCATTCTCCACAAATGCATTATCCTAAAGCTCCTGGTAAATACATGTATGTCCCCTACAAAACAAAGAACACTTAAGAGATTAATATATATAGTTTTTTAATTTTTACAAACTGTACAGATACCTGCCACGAATCTCAGATGTTTTTACCATCTTGATGATTAAATCAGCTCTGTAAGTAGCAGCAAAAATTTTACAACCTCTCAGGGCCTGCATCATTAAGTACTGAAAATAACTTGAAGTGCTGTGCAAAGCAAATGGTACAGTTGTAAACTCCTACAGACTCCTAGGAACTTGAGTCTTTCATAAGGCAATCATCAGTAATATTTCATATAAATATAAAGCCAAATCTGTATTTTTTGTCATCATACGTTTAATCATTCTGGTACTGACATCTCCAGCTCCACATTAGGATGCATTAGGCACCTGAATATACCAGTCACTCAGGCCAACTTTTCTAGAATCAGTATCTCTATCATCTTTCTCCACAACAGGCTGGAAAATAATCCATGGCCCATGAATAACAAGTTTCTCAACAGCAGCTTTTCAATACAGAGCTGCAATCTGTCTCCCATTCACTTTGTCAAATTATGGTCCACATATCAGCCACTAGCAGTAGTGATGTATCTGTCAAGCGTCAAGTACATTTCTTGCAAAGGAAATTCTTTTTTTAGGATTTTTAACTTTCAAAATGTCTAATCCCAAACATGCAAAATAATGAGTCAGACTCCAAAAATCATGAGATTTTTTTTTTTTTTTAATATGTTAATTTCTTTTCCTTTGCATTCTGGAGCTTTTTCTGGGTCATATTTTCAAGCTTTTCTCCTAAACCATGAAGATTTCAAATGTTATTAAAAAAAAAAAAAAAAGAGAGAGAGAGAGAGATTCTTCTGTAATTGTATATTTATAGTAAATATTTATTTTTACCACTTACTTTGTGTTGAAGTGACAACTCAGAATCTTCTGAGATATTTCTGACCAAATAATCCCGAGAAAATAACATTTATTCTAACCAGTCTTCTCTAGTTTTCCTTACATTACTTGTTTATTTTTTTCCAGATAATTAAGCTTTACTGAAAGTAGGTTGTTAGACACGGCGGAAAACTATGACTTGACACTATCTTGAAGGACTCTTTACAATATCAGAGTATCTGAGGTAGTGATTATAGAGCCTCACACAGTGATTCTCCAACCTGAAATTTGTGATTTGCTCCCCCTTAATACTTGATATCTTTATTTTGGATTTGTTTTGCTGTGTTTATAAGACACTTCTGTTTGAAACTGTTCATTACAAATCTTATTAAAAGTTCTTCAGATTCCAACTTTTTTTTTTTTTTTGTGATGGAAACATACACGAGTTCTTAATAAATGTAAATGTTCTTGCTAATTGCAATCACCTCAGCCTATTTGTGTGCCACTCACTAATTTGTTTTTATTTAAAGAAAGACATTCTTTTCATGATACAATTATTCTGTATGGCATTATCTAAGCTGACTACAGTGTCTTTCCTGTGTCTTTTCTCTTCCATCCCTTCTGTCCTGATTAAAACTACCAGGGACTCTGCAGGAAACCCAGTGGGATTGCTCATGGTGTCTTGAAGTCACTGTTTCTTTCATTGTTTTTGTCTGTTAAACCTTCTTTCGCTAGTCAATCGCTCTCCCTCATGTCAGTGGATTCCCAACTTTCCCTTGTTAGCAACCTTGTTTGCAGCTAGTTTTGTTCCTCTTCTTTTTCACTGCCCCATTTTATTCCTCTTCCTTCCTCCCTTATATATGACCACCTCCTGAAGCTTCCCTCCTCCAGACTTGACTGAGAAATGATGCGCTGGTGCTAGCTGCCCGCAGCCCAGCCAGGCCCAAGCCCTACACAGTCACGAGACAGACCCTTGCTCGAGAGGCATGTCAGGGACAGTTTTTATTTTTCACTTGGACCCTGGTTTCTGAGGTGTGCACGTGGATCCCTCTTTATTTCACCACAACCTCTGGGCGATGGCTTTACTCCGCTGGAACACAAGGCGAAGGGCTCACACTGGTGGACCCCAGTCAACCAGGACAACCGATGGGGCCAACCTGTGCAAAGCAGCCGTGAAGAGAACCCAGGAGCTGCGGAGGTGGGCAGGGGGCTCCCACACACACAGCCCCACGGCCCTGCCCGCAGCCCGTGGCCGGCCCACTCCCCACGACCCACAGCCGCCGGGCTCGGGCCGGGCCGGGCAGCCCCAGCCTGCGCGGAGGGGGTGCCATAGTAACCGGCGGGGGGCCGGGCGGCGCCGGGGGGCCGGGCGGGGAAGGCGGGGACGGCGGCGGGATGCCGGGCGCGGCAGCGCCCCCTCTCCGCGGCTCCCAGCCCCGTCCCCCGGCGGCCGCGAATGGCTCTTCCCTCGCCAGCCCCTTTGTGTGAAGCACGCTCGGAGCAGCGACTCCGCCGCCGCCGCCCGCCGAGCCGAGCCGAGCCGAGCCGTGCCGTGCCGAGCGGAGCCGTGCCGAGGCGAAGGGAGAGAGCCGGGCGGCGCGGGGCGGCCATTCCACCCCCACGGGGCTGCGCTGGGGGGGCCCGGCCGCCGCCTCCCCCCGGCCCCCCGGTTCCTCACGGCGGAGAGGGCAAGCGAAACACACCGCCGGCAAACGAAACAAATAAATAAATAACAACAATAAAAATAAAAAATATATATATTAAAAAAAAAGAGAGAAAGAAAAAAAAAAAAAAAAGAAAGAACGGGAAAAGAACAGAGGGAGCGAGCGAGCGAGCAGGAGGGAGGGAGGGAGAAGCGAACCAACTCCGAGACTCCCATAAAGAGCGGCACACACGGAGCTAGCGCCCCGGTGCCGATGCGTGGGGGAAACAATAAGTACTCGAAGTTACCTGCCCTGCCGTAGAAGAAGGAGGGTTTGTTGATTCTCTTGCAGACATCTGCAGACCGGTGCTTTTTTGGAAGAGATTCTTTTTTTTTTTTTTTTTTTTTTTTCTTTACAAACCACAAACGGATGTGAGGCAGGGAAGGTGTTTCTTTGACTACTGAAGTCAGGCACCTCTTTTTTTTTTTTTTTTTTTTTTTTTTTTTTTAATTCTTCTCGGTCTTGTTGTGTGTCCCCCCTCCCCTCACACACACACACATACACGCACCCGCACCCCCCCCCTTTTTTTTTTTTTTTTTTTTTTGCACCAACATTAACCACCAAAAGAAAAGGAAAGGAGTTTGCTTGATGTTTTAGTGAAATGGACGTAAGATTTTATTCACCACCTCCTCAGCCTGCAGCCGCTTCTGATACGCCTTGTTTGGGACCTTCCCCCTGCCTGGACCCCTACTATTGCAACAAGGTGACTCGCGTTTTGTGTCGTCCGAGGTGTTTTTGTTTTATTTTTTTTTTTCCTTTTTTTTTTTTTTTTTTTAAATCTGTGCTGTCGATTGTGCCGTTGTCGCGATGCATGAGCCGCGCACCAAGTTTCGAGCGAAGCAGGGGGCAGCGGCACTTGCCGGGCTGGGGGCTTTGGGGGGCGCAGCTGCCGCCGCGGGGCCCCCCGCCGCCCTGCGGGCACCCCCAAGTCAAAGCCCGCAGGAGGCTGGGGGCGGGCGGCTGGAGCGGGGGGCGGAGGGGGTGGGAGGCGTGGGGGGGGAGGGGGGGGGGACACACATTTTCCAACAACACTGTCTCTTTCTGAGAAACAACGTGGACGAGGAGGTTGAGGATTGGGGTTTGCAGCGCTGCTGTTAGTATGGGAAGGGGTCGCGGCCGCCACAGAGCGGGGGGCAAACTCTCTGCCCTGTGGTGCTTGGCGGTGCCGGGAGCACGCTGGGGTGCGCGTGTATGTTTGTGTGTGTGTGTGTCGGTGACACGCGGGCGTGTGTGTACAGCATCTATACGTGCACAGCGCCCTGGCTGCGCGCTAAAACACGGTGACAAGTCGGCTCAGCGCACTTTGTCCCCGGCCAGTTTCTCCGTAACTTGCTGAAAATCCCTGCAGATTTAATGTGCGACGAGAGCCAAGTTTGGGGGTCCCAGCGCTGGGGACAGGGCACCGCGGGGGTCAGTGGGCCGGGTGCTGCCAGCCCGGAGCACTTTGCCTTACTTTTCCTCCCGAGGAGCTGGAGCATTGTTCCTGCCTCCGGGGCCTGAGCCAGCTGGGGCTTTATCCACGAGCCGCACTTTGCTGGTACGGCACGGGCTGCGCACACGGCTGAACCATCAGAAGGGCGAGCTGCCCGCAGCCCTCCTCCAGCACACCCCTTAGGGGCAGGGGGCTGAGGGCACTCACTTTTCCCTCGGGACGGGGCTAAAGGCTGTGCCTGTCTAACCCGCTGCTCCGGGACCGGGACTGGGGCTGGTGAGAGGGTGCGGGGGGCGAGGCGCCCCCGGTGCCGGGCAGCCCCTTTCGGCTCTCGCCCATTGTGAGGACGGGCTCACGTGTGGGAGAGATGTTCCGAGCCGCCCCTCGCCCCGCCGGCAGCTGCCGAGCTCCGGAGATAAGCAGCCAAACAGGAGGTAGCCGTGTTGGAGCGCAGGGGTTTGCGGCGCCCGGGTGAAACCCTCTCAGTTTTCAGGAGAGGTTTCCCACATGGTCTCGTCTACCAATCACAACAGAAAGGACCAAATTCATCCTGGCCGCATTTCACATGTACTCAATGGAGTGATAGAATTCAGGGATAAATCTGGCCCTTTGTGGTGGATGCCTAAGGATATTTCGGGAGGGATCCCAGAGGTATGATCGTTAGCAGTGCTTTCAGTAAGTGTGCTTCGCAGCGCCTGCCTAACCTGCCCTATGGGTCGGAAGTTTGTGCAGGGAGTGAACTTTGTGCAGCAGGAAGAGTCCAGATGCATATAAGCGTGCATGCGGGTATTATTATTTTTTTTTTCGCAAGTGCTCAGGGTAGTCGTCAGGCTACTCCTACCTTTGATCTGTGACTTGCCATTATTTTCTCTGTTGTCTGTTTTCGTACATTGCAACCACAAAGTGCTGCCGAGTAAGAAGCTCGGGCTAGAATTAATGACTTAAGTAGCAAAGTGTCTGAAGACCCATTTGGCAATGCAAGTGGACAAACGTTATTAAACCTATCAGTGATTTAAAGCTTCAAAAAGAAGGTAATGACTTGAATACACATTTCACTCATCATTCTTGAGATAGTGGGCCAGATTTAATTTAAAAGTTAAATGCTTTGGAAAATCAGGAATTACTTTAATATATTAAATCATTTTCCAATTAAGTTCCTTAAATCATTTTTGGTGGGTTGCACTGCAAATCGAATAAATTAATTTAGAAAGTCGTTTTCAGAATTTCTTCAGTGGCTGGTTAAAGCTTCTTTTAAGTCATGCCATGTATGAGGGAGCAAACTGTTCTTTTTAAATGCAAATGAGACACTCATTCTGGAGACAAGTTGCAACTCTTCTATTTCACTTTGCCTGAACTGATAATGTGCTTAAAAGTGCACAGTCATAAGACATATGTTTTATGCTTGGAAGACTTACCAGGAATGTTTCGTGTAAGGTACTGAGGATAGGATGAATGTCTTTTTCAGATGTCTTTGCCACTGACCATTGATTATATTAAATGGACAGAGGAGGTTTGCTAGGCCCCTTGGAGGCGTACATTTACTGAACATTTCATTTTTCACCCCCTTCACTCTCTCCCTTCACCCAGCATGATTAACATTGCTGTGAAAACTTATCTGACTTGTTCTAAACATGTAGTCATGTTACAGTATTACTCTGTCACTCATCTTCCTGCTGTGTGTATTTAGGGAGGCTGGGGGTAGGCCTGCAGGATTTTCTCTCCAGTTAAGTTTGGGTGACTCTTTGCAGCTGATCTCTGCTGGTGAAGGGGATGTTTGCAGCAGTAGGATGGGTCAGTGTTTGGGACTGGAGTGGTGGTCTTGTTTAGCTGTTTACCTTTGGCTAAATTTTGCAAAACTCATCCAGGACTGGTTGTTGCTTCCTTTGAAGTTACTAAAAACTTGATTTGGGCACTTACCGCTGGACTCGGCCCTTGTTTGCCCACCTAGGTGTTGTTTTTTTCTCTGACAAACACAGCAGACTTTGATTTCTTACATTTTAAGTCTGCTTGAGCTGCTGATTCTTGAGAAAGTATTTCACAAATACTTAGACTTTTAAGTTTCCTAATTATTTTGTTAATGGCAGTTATTTTTCCTGATCAAATGATTGTTTGTATGGTGTGAGTGAGTACCCAGGCAAATGTACTGGTGGTATTGACAGTGCGTTTTTTTCTGTAGTCAAAGGAAAATGCAGTAACGTAGATTCAAGCAGTCACATCTTATCTTACAGTTTTCAGTTGGCAGGCTTTGTTTCAGAAGACTGCTTAGATCTTTACTTTATAAACCTAAAATAACACTCTAAGCATCTTAGTCTAATATTTCTCTATCTGCTGTGAAAGCTCATTATACTGTGCATATATTGTTCTGCAGGCTTTTCCTTGTTTCTCTCGCAGTACCCATGGAGAGAGAAAAGTGAAAGAACAATGCAAACAATGTTGGTTATGACAACTGTGTGAGGTATCTCTTATACAAACAGACGGAATGGACGGTATGCTGCAGTATATAGGTCAGACTTTGAAATAACATAGTGGAGCTCTTATGCTGGACAGACAGATTTAGAGTTGGGGTTGTACTGTTCGCCTCTTGAAACTTGAAGCATAATTGCATTTCAGACATTTGCAGGCTAATAAGAGTAGTCTGTTCAGTTGAAGTTTATTTTAGGAAACCTTGCGTTTCTTAATTGAGTTGCATGTTACAAAAGAAATAACTTTGATAATCAGAATGCATTAATGCAATAGTAGAGTACAGCCAGAGATTTCAGGGTAGTTGAAAAAGTCTGATGGTAAGTTTAAATGTTTATGTAGAGGGCAATAAATAACATTCTCATAGCTTCAATCAGTACTGTAAGGAGGACTGGTATATTTTCATACTTGCAGCTTTACAGTGTTTTCAGATATCTGCTCACATAAAGTGCAGTTACATAATTATAGTTTGACACAGTTAATGACAGGGATGCTGACCCCTGCCAACAGGAGGGAGAAAATAATGGTCTTTACTGCTCCCAATGGTTAGCCTTGCAGAATTATGCACTGTATTCTTGGGTGATTTGCTACCTGGTTCAAAAATAAAGGAGCCTACAACTCATCTTTCTTGTATTCTCTGGTAGTTGTCAGTGCAGTGGAAAAATACAGCCAGACAGCAGAGGTAGAATGATAGACTATCATTGTTTTTAAAAAGAGGAACACAGAGGAAGAAAGAGAGAGGAAAGCAACATTTTTTTTCAAGTGAAAAAAACAGTGACATTGAATAAAAATGGATAAGTAGATATGATGCAGTACTTTGTAAGCAGTGAAAGTCCTGCTAGCAATCAGAACTCCACAGACCAAATGTGCATATATTTATATACTGCATTTAGAATAACTTACTGGGTAAGCTTAAATCCACCATAGAGGCTGCTCTTTGTAAAATGTTCCCTGGCTGTTTACAAAGTGTACATTATTTCCAGTGGCTTGCTACTGTCCACTCCGTATCTGAGATTCAGAAACAGAATTCTGGAGAGCTAGCGCTCTGAAGGACAGCTCTGAAGCTGAGATGTTGTGTTAGTATTTTGACAGATTATGATCATCTAAGAGACCATCACTTGTGTATTCTGGGCATTTCTTTTTTCCTTGCATTCCTATTTTGTCCCCTACTGCATTAGAATCATACCTGAAATTTGTTAGTGCTTAAGTTAGTTCTTAAAAGATCAAGCAGTTACATCAAGGTTTGACTGTGGATTTGTTAGTGTTTTAGTGAGTTTCAAGAAATACCGCATAGGAAGAAGTGAAATGGACTTTCATGTGTTGCTAGACCTTAGAAAGTAGTGTCGGAGTTACAAGCAAGCCTCAGGTGTGCTTCTTCAAATTTCAGAGTTTCAGAAAAGAAGTGGTACAAATTTAGTGGAACATAGAACATGATTTATGTATGTGCTTTTGAGAAATATTTCTCAAAGATGTTTTATAAACCAAAGCACTCAGTCATTCTATTTATTTTTTTATTTATTTTTTTTTCCCTGCCAAATATCAGTACCTTGAGAGAAACTATGTTTTATTCTCTTATTGGAGAGATGTTTTTCACCTCTAGTGTACTACCCTCAACCAGCCTAATATGAGGTCTACTGGAAAAAAAAAAAAGTGAAAACTGTAAACTCTCAAGAATGCTGAATTTCATAAACAGTTAATTGCATGCAGTACCCGTGGTGTTTGCATGAAACCAAAGAGCAGCTGGAGTTGTGTTCATAGTAAGGATGTAAGGAGTTGATACTGGGGAGGAGTAGGCAGTCTCAGCTCCTGTTGAATTGAATGTCTGTTGGGGACAATTACACTTTACAAGGAAAAACTGAGCACCCTTGCCCTCAGATTCCCATTTTTGCAGGACTTTCTCACCTTGTTCACACTGCACAGAGGCATCAGGAAATGGACTATGTTTAAAACACGATTTTATGCTAAGCAGAGAAACATCCTAATCATGGTAGGATTTAGATCAAAATTCTTGAATATTTAAATCCTGTATTGATGGCAGATGTAACAAAGCTTAGACAGTGGAAGCAAAAAGCTTCCTCTAACTGGTCTCAGCATAGCTGAGTGAGTGACCTGAAAGCTTTGCTTCTCATGGTGAGAGGCTAGTCCCTGATCAGTTCAGACCTTGGCTTCTGGAACCGACAGCAGTGGCAATTAGTGGCAGCTTTGTTTATTTTTTTGAGGTGGACACATGCTCTGTGGAGCTCATGTCTCCCTGCACGGGCTGCAAACGCTAATTTTAAATATAGGCTAACCAAATTAAAGTATTGTGCTGTTTTGTTACACAACTAGGTTCAGATTTTCTGCCCAAGGAGTAATTTCTCATTAAAGGTGCTGAGTTACAAACTGCTCCAAAACATGGTTTGTAACAGGAGCGCTAAATGACTGTTAATTATGGCAGGGTTTCCAAAATACTTTAAGACATGAAATTCACATTAATCTGAATGAGATTTTCTTGGTCATAACATTTCTGCCTACAGCATTTGGTTGGAAAATAGCAACACTTCATTATTCTATGGTTAGGCATGGATTACACAGTGTTAGCAGCAGCATCAAACATTGCACTTCCACAGCAGCATGTGCACAGAAGAAAATCTCACCTCTGCTTCCACTGGAATGTCTTACCTGCATTTTATGTTAATCAGTTTCAATCACTTTTAGGTTAATAACTCAGGGCATTGAATACAATGTTTAGGTCTTGACTTGGATCTTTAAAGTTAAAACTGTTTTTCAGCAGAGATCTTGGTGCAACTGACATTTGTAATGTCTGTGGTTTTCTTTTGCTTCTTCTGTTTGCAGTAAGTAGTTTATTTTTAGCATTTGAATTTCACATGGCTCTACTAATATTTATATCTTATCTTTCGATTGCACATATGCTAACACTGTTTCTGAACTGTTCATTTAGTATTTATTTCTAGGCGGCTATTAGATTTGCTATAGAGTCTTGTAGTATGGATTCCTCCCAAGAACCACACTGCTTTCTAAGTTGCAAAACATCCTTGAATTACATGAGGATCTGACAAATCCAGGTTAGAGGAAATGTCAGAATGTTTTAGCATTCATGTTCTTGACTGTTAAACCTCTCTCTACCAATCAAAAGTGGCACGAGTGCCTTTTTCAAAGGTACTGCTGGCTAAGCATGGAAATTGAGCTGCTCTGGTAGTACTTTTGTCTCCAGCTATTGTTGTTGATGATTATAAAGTCTTATAGGATAGATAGAAGCTACTGTAACTGATAAATATTTTTTAATATTAAGAAAACCTACAGTGAACTTCAGTTACTTATTTGATATGCAAAAAGAAATCAGAATTCTGAAACCAGCAAGTGGTGGCCTGTAGTTAAGGAAATGTAAGGTCAGTAAGGGAAGTATGATGTCTGCAACGTGAAGCAAAAGATTTATTCAGACAGTTCCTGTCAGAAGAATAAAAAGACTATGTATACATATAAATTCCTATTGTCTCAATGCTAGTTAGTGTTTGTAGGTATACACGCCCATTTAAGCATCATTGTATATTTTACTTGCCTTGAAAAAAGTGAACTTACTCTAGGAATCCATAATTTCTACCCTGCTTTACAAGTAGCTGGCTTCAAAGTCATACTTTAGTTGCAGCTGCCAAAAGTGTTTGTGTTCATGAATAAGAGAAAACATTTGTTCCTTAAACAATCATTGTGTTTGCATCAACCTGAAATAACAATAAACAGTAAAAGGAGATATAGTAGTGGAAAGAGAAGATAACCTTAAAAAAGTATAATTTATCTTTTGGCAGGCACAGTTGTGAACATTAGTCATAGAAACCTGCAGATAGTAGAGGCTTAATATCAAAGCTAATGATTTATTTTATGTTAATGACTTTCTGCTAGGGCATAAAAGACTGCTCATAATGGACTCTCAGTGCTGCATTCAGTTGTGAAGGCTAATGGGATAATCTTTACCAAAATTAAGCTTTTTTAAGTAAATAATGGTGGTATTTTTTCAAGTCAACTCTTCGAAATGTATTGGCAAACTGTTTTTTTAAGATCTGCTTATAGCCTTTATCAAAAAATATAAGGCAAGTCTTTTTCTTCATTAGCAGTTTCCTTAATTATGTTGGAAATATGTTTACTTTTGTTATAGTTCTGAACAACAATACTGATGATGTGGAAGTCATTCAGTTCCGTGGTTTATCACAGTACAATCAGTTTTCTTGAGACACGTTGTTTTTGCAGATCGAACAAAGGAAAATAACTTTTTTTTTTTTTTTTTAGTGGCCTAACCAGTAATACTCTAAAAGGTAGTAAAACTCTTAGTTTTGCATTGAGAAGTTTTTAAAATCATGTTTACAATTAGTGATAACCAACATTATATTTCAATAAGAGATAATTTGCCTACTAAAGTTCACATAATGTGCTAATCATGTCTAGTGGTTAATAAAGGCCTCCTATCTCACTCCCCTGATGGCTATAAAAGGCTATTATGTTCATGGCAGCAGTTCAGGTACAGCTGCTGTGTGTTAATAATGCATCATTGTCCCACTAATAAACACAGCAAAGGTCAGCAACCCCAAGCACCTAAAACACCTATTCTCTTTCCAAAATATTTATTAACACCTTAATAGAGTATCTATTCATTTTGGTTAGGATTATATCAGTTAATGACCCTCATGGATTCCTATGTGTTCAGGTTTTGCAACCTGTATTCTGCTGTGGGCTGTTGTACAAATAACATCTCTTAAACATCTCTTTTTCATTGCAGCTATCTGTTGTTGCTTTAATTTAAGATTAGGATTCCACAGTCACTTTATAATTAACTTACTTTGTTACTTAGTTTGGCAATTTTCTGTTTTTTGCTTAGCTCATTTAAGAATGCAGAGGCTGAATTTTCTTTTCATTAATGAACACACTTTATAGGAATTGTAATTACGCACTAAAAATCTATGTGGTTGTGCAACACACACATTCACACATACACGCACTCAGAGAGATACATGTATACATGTGTATTTATATATGCACTACTTCCTCTAGGTTTCATGCATAATTTTATATTAGTGACTTATGTTTTCCTTTTTAGCATAGATTGCGGTATTCATAAAGGTTTTTTAAAATGCATTTTCTACAGACAAAGAACATATTCACATGGGATTTCCATTTTGCCAGGGAAACATGCAAATCAATAGGCCAGCACTTATCTGCATTAAAATTAGGTATACTGTAATTTATGGGCACAGTGATATTGTATTTGTCTTGCATAGCCTCAGATATTCTTTAAGGTAGCCTGGCTATGTGTCCTTAGAGAAAAGCAAAAGTGTTAATTGAACAAAATCTCATTTTCTCATCTTGTAGTATTGTCTTTTGTTTTCTGTTACTCATTTTGAAAACCTTACTTTTTTTTTTTTTTTTTTTTTTTTTTTTTTGTGCTGTGAGATTTACAAACAAATGTTCAGAGGGCAGAAAAATACCACTACACTTCCATCAAGAGAAATGAAAAAGCTTAACTAGCTGAAGGGTTTCTATTTGGTGCAGCGCATAGCTTCAATGACACATTTGTCATGCTTTAAATATATAATACATACAATAAAATATGTACAGGCGTATTTGTGATATATGTAGTGTCTGGCTCCATTGCTATTGTTTGTAGTCTCTGCGGTTGTCATACGTTGTTCTTTGCACATCATACCCTTACAGCAGAATTTGACACAATTTCTAGCTTTCAGTCCTGCACCATTTTCATTGCACAATATACATGAGTTTGACAGGGTGTGTTGAGGACAACTCTGGCAAGCAATTGATATTTTGAAGTGGCAAGCGTTTCAGCAGCTGCCTGCTTGTGAAAAAGGAATGATAAGATATACTGTATTGTTAGTTTCAGGCAAAGCATTAAGGTTTAAGCTCTGTAAAAATGTACACATTATTCGTCAGTGGTGAAGCAAGCCTTTTATGTTTTTTAGAGCTTAGCTCTCTGGCTGATGTGAACTAGAATGACATTGGTTTAATGGTCAGTAAATGAATAGGAGTACTTTGAATTTGAACTGCTGCCAATTTTGCACCAACAAAGAGGCTGACAAAAGAAAGATTTTATGTGAAAGCAAAGCACAAGCAATGTTTGGGGAGGTGGGGAGAGGGGTAAGAGGAACCCAACAGAAATATTCTTCAACTCAGCCTTGTAATGATACTAGAATTGTTAAAACACATCCATTTTGCATGGCTCATCAGCTACAAACCTAAGCTGTTTCATCTAATGTTCTTTAAAACCTGTTGTATACACATAGTCTTTTAGAATATATTCATATGGAATTTACAGTGTGTTTTTCTAAATACCACACTGTGCCCTGAAGGCCTGTTGGCAGAACATCAGAGTTGTCCACTGCTGGAGTTCCCAAGTCTCTCTCTATCTGGTAGTGGGAAATTGTAGTTTAATCAGTTATGGCACTTTCAGTGTGTAACATTCATTAGTAAGGCAATTTGTCATGACTGTTAATAGTCAGGATGCATCTGCTCTTACTTCAGTTACAGAGTATGAAAAGCAAGAGGGCAAATATTTCAATATCTAGTAATATTAAAATGTTTGAAAAATTGTTGTTCAAGGTTAGTACTCAAAGCACAAATAGAAAATTAATAACAATATATTTATTTTTACTGTTTTTACCATTATACATGTGATTTTAAAGTATATTAAAGCTTTTATGAGCTGTGCATTATCAAACTGGATATTAAAAAAGTTAATATTAGCCTCTTCAGTGTTTATCAAAGTTGTTTGTTTGTTTGTTTGTTTTTCTTTTTGTATATGCTTTTCTCTGTTGTCAAAAATTCCAAGTTAGGATATTTTCAGAGTTACAGGTACTTGCAATTGATCCATATAATTTTCCAGTGTGTCAGTAATAAGTTGTTCACAGTGTCACTTCTGTTAGTAGCAGGGCATTGTGTGGTGTTAGTTTTGTGGCTGGCCAGTTTAGGATGTTATAAAAGATATTCTGTGGTGCCTACCTAATAGACAAAATGCGATTGCAAAAATGTTCTCTTCTCTGTAAACTGGCTTGTAATCTTTGTTCATTGTCCTAAAAATGAAAGGTTAAATTGTTTGCTAGAACCAAGAAAGGTTAGAGGTTTTTTTTTTTTTTTTCACATGTATCTGATAACCCTCATGTATTACATAATATGATAGTTTCACACACAATGGCTTTGTGACACATTTTAATTTTTAATGAAAAGCCCCCCAAATTCTAACATAATAATTTCTTTAGAAACTGAACCCAATCTTGGTAAAATCCGTTCTTGCTAGTAACAAAAGCTGTTACTGTTTAAGTTCCTGTTCAGCAGTTAGTTGGTACGCTTCACTGGATGTTGTCAAAAAGGCTTTTCTCTTGATTGACAACCCTGTAGGAATGTGAATGGAGATTTTAATTGCATATCATGTGTGCATATCAGAGTGAGTGGATTCACTGACTCTGCTTAGTTCCATATCTCTACAGGTCAGCCATGCCAAAATACATTTTTTTTTTTTTTTCAGTAAGCAATTTTCCAAAGACAGAGAAATCCAATATTTCCAATATTTTCCAAAGACAGAGAAAAAGTGCATGTAAGTCAGGAATGGACTGTAAAACAAAATATTCCTGTGAAGTTAAAGAGAGGAAGGTCTGTAATAAGTTTTCAGAATGTTTTAACACAATTAAGAGGTATTTTGATATAAAGTCGGCCAAAGATTGCCAGAATGTATTTTTCTTCTGGCATTTGCTAGCAGAAAGTTTATCTTTTTACTTTTTTTTTCTCTCTCTCTATGAGTACTTTGAACAAAATCAGTAAAAAAAAAAAAAAAAAAAAAAAAAAAAAGAAAACAAGTGGAAAAATTTACTGAGGCAGACTGCCCTTGAGTCTTGCACCTTTATAAAAAGCCTGGGGAATTTGGGGGGGATGTTTCTCGCATGTGTGGGAGATAGCAGGCTTTCTCATCCATTCTTGATTCAATCCACACTCTTTGTTTGGGCAAAACTGTTACTTTAGTGGGAGACTTACTTACCTAGGCTGACAGAGACCTGAGTTGTGAGTCTAATAATAAAACAGAGTTTCGATATTATCTACAATGCAAGTTTAAATATTTTTTTTCTAATTCTTAAGAACAGTAAATGATACATTACTGAAAAATTACACTGGTAAGTACACTTCAACATTTTCCACAGCAAAGAAGATTGCAGTTGAAAATGACAAACTCAAAGATGCATTATTACAAATAGTTATTATATTTTGATGTCTTGAATTAGATACCAGGTTTCATTTTACAACGGAAACCACAACACAGGCTGTATTTTTTTTTTGTTAACATTGTAAAGCATCAGCAACTGAAAGCATAGCTACAGTGCAGAACTTTTAGCTGAGCTAGTGTTTTGTGCCTGTACAGAGACATTGAAATCTAAAGGGGGATGATGCATTTTTCCAGGAGGACCCCTGGGACGGGATTGTTACTTAATCACAGTGTTTTTTTCCTGGTTTGTTAGTGCTCCTGGATGAAAAGCAAATTGACTGCCTTTTGCCTTTTTACCGTTTGTGTTGAGCCAAACCTGACTTTCAGCTTATATTTGTGTAAAGGGTGGGAATGGTAGATGTCAACCACTTGTTGGGTCTTAAGGCTACAACACCAAGGCACGTCACTTTGTCTGACATCTTGCTGTTTAACTTCTTTGGAGCCTCTTAACTTCTGTGTTTGCCTAACATGTATCTTTCCCAATTTTGTTTTGAATGTCAGTAAACCTTTAGGAGTGTTTAAAAAAAATGAATTCTTTAGAAGAAAATCAACAGGACTTTATTTCTAATGAAGCAAAATCCTTCTGATCTGATTTGAGACATCAGTGGCTGGTTGGGTCTATTGAGAGCTGACACTCCAGGAATTTCAGCACTTAAAAGCAGAAAATAGAGAAATGGCAAAGATAGCAATCTGAAAGTAAGACTCTGTACAGTATGCATTCAACTTCCAGTCCTATGAGCAAGTGCATCAATGAGGAGACGTAGGTTTTTGACATCCAAAGATCTTTGAGTTTAGATGGCTCACACCTGTGCAAGTTTCAAACCCTGGAACTTTCAGTTCTAATAAAGGTTTTTTCTAGAGAGAATTTCTAAATTTCTTCCTGGTTTACGGAGACTTCCATCACAGTCATCAGGGCCGCAAGGCTCCCAAACCCAGAAATAATTACATTGGAAGTGACAAGAAGAAATGAAGAATGTTTAAATATTTTTTTCATTGTTGAGGAAAGAAAATATTCATTTTGTGCAGCATGGTAAAGGTAGGTTCAGCAAGTGACTGAGGTTTTGATTAAAATGAGAGCAGACCCTGAAGCTGTAATTTTGGATTAACACCAGGGCCATTTTTGTAAATCACTATAGTAGCTCTTATAATAATGTTGAGGAGATTACCACACTGCTGTCATGAGAACCTGATTTGTTCAGGACTTTGTTAGGTTATTAAGGCACTTAAAGGCTGAAAATGCCAGGTTAAAGATGTCTTGATTTTGCATTTTTGTATATCATCATTTGCAGGAATTGATGGTTTGTAGCAGTGGATGTAGAATAGGTGATCCTGCCATTGCAACTCTATTATAAATGCAGTTACAAATGGCGTGCAAGTTAGGCTTTCAGGCATCCTTAAATCTGTCATTTTCCAAATTTTGGCCTCTTGACTCTGTAACCCAAGTAATATTCTTTCAAAAATAACTTTTCTGTATGTTGGATCCTTTGCTATTGTGTCTGGAGTGTTTGAGTCTCTTCAACATGGCTGCACAGACTTCCCTGCTACGGAGTTAACTCTATTAGCAGCAGGGAGAGTTTTTCCATGGTAAATGACGGGAGGATCAAGTCTTGCTGTGGCTAGGAAAATCTTGAGCTCTCTCTTATGAGTCCTCTCCTCTCGTGGATACCTTGACACAAGCTGTCATGAGGTGTGCTTTTGCTTTAAAGATTTGGGGTCCAACAAGAGAATATTTGTGTTTGGTTGTTATTTTATCACAGTACCCACATTTTTCTGTGGAGTCCAGGTGTATGTTAGTAATTTCAACAGCCTACCTTTGAACAAAAGCTCAAATAAAATGCATTTTTCCATCTCAATGTCTCTTCTGCTGAATTTCAAAGATGGTGCAACAAATAATGGAGCTGGTGTAGTTTTCAAGGTTAAAAATATCATTTGAACTTCAAATACAGGTATTGTGACCAGAATTACAGTAATATGTACTACATTTAAACCTGCAATTGTGAAGTAAGAGAAACCCTAGTGTGTGTACCTTTACTGTATGAAGATACTATGCTTATACAAATGCGTAAAGTAGCATCTGTTAAATGTATGTTCATATTAAACTCTCTAGTTTGTATAAATCAGTTTAGGCCTAGTAAAACCAGAGGATAAAGTATATAAAAGCTTGTAAGGTTGTCTTAAAATATTTGTCTCTGGAGCTTCAAGGGAGTTTTCTGTGTATATAATAATGAAAGCTCAGAGAAAAAAATATTTTTGAAATGGAAGAATATATTATAAGCCATTGCCCTTTTAAGAATGCTTTGAGTCCAAAGAAATTTCTCAGACAGAATATTACAGTGGAAATACTAAAGCAGCATTCTCTAACTTGGCTTTGGTTTTGCTCATTCTTTTCAGAAACTCAGCATGTGAATGATCATATTTATTCCAGAATAAAATATATAAAGCTTTTAATTTAGGAGTTGTTAATTGGAGGAGAAGATTGCAGACTTTTTAGGTATGAGGTAATTACAAAAGAGACAACCAGAAATGTTGAAGCAAAAGGCACACTGATGTACCAAACCTGGAATTTGATTCTCTACCATTCACTCATCAAAATCTTCCCTTTCTCTTACTTATGAGTTTGTAATAGAACGTCCTAGTTTCAGTTAGGACAGAGTTAATTTTCTTCCTAGTAGCTGGTAGGGTGCTATGTTTTGGCTTAGGATGAGAACAGTGCCGATAACACACTGATGTTTTAATTGTTGCAGAGCAGTGCTTACACCAAGCCAAGGACGTTTCAGCTTCTCACTCTGTCCTGCCACCGGGCAGGCTGGAAGTGCAGCAAGAGCTGGGAGGGGACAGAGCCAGGACATCTGACCCAAACTGGCCAAAGGGGTATTCCATACCATCTGGCATCATGCTGAACAATATATAGGGGTGGCTAGCCAGGGTGGGCCAGCCAGACTGGTCGGGGTTAGGCTGGGCATTGGTGAGCGGGTGGTGAGCAATTGCATTGTGCATCACTTGTTTCGTACACATTATTATTATTAGTAGTAGTATCATTATTATTATTGTTATTATTATTTTTCTGTCTTAATAAACTGTCTTTACCTCAACTCACAGGCTTCACTTTCCCGTTTCTCTCCCCCATCCCAGAAGGGAAGATGGGAGGGTGAGCAAACAGCTGTGTGGTGTTTAGCTGCTGGACGGGTTAAACCACAACATAGAACCATTCAAAGTTGAAAGTATAATGCATTTTTCCGTATTTATTAGGAGTTTAAATAGAAAGCTATCATAATAATCAGGACCTGTTTAATGGTGAAACCTGGGGTGAGGTAACATGGCTTTCCATCCCACTCTAATAGCTCAAAGGGGAAGCTGACCAGCTGGCTAGGTGAGAGGAACACTGCTGGAGGGTCCTGAAGTTCACTGTAGTGTCAGTGGAGAAAGGGGGACGCCCCAGACAGACAGATTTATGACCTCAGTTCTTCAGAGTGATTCAGAAGTCTGTGGTTCAAAAGGCCTAGACTGACAGCATGGCTGTCTAAGGGAAGCAGCCAAATTCAGATTTACATAGCAGCACAACTATTAAAATAAGGACCGATCAACTGAAGTAGTACTGGGTGATTTGAAAAGTTCCAGGAATATGCATTTACAGGAGCTTTTATGGAGCATTATATTGCTCTTTTGGTGGACTTGCTGACTCCAGGCAACATTTGCTGCCTCACAGAACCAGTCCAGAGCTGCAGAGGCTACTCTGAGGTTTAAAGAGAGAAGCATATTTTCTCTTTAGTCCATGAAATGTCATGTTAATTATTCCTTCATCTGCTACTTCATCTGCTCCTTCATCTCTTATGTTCAATAGAAGTTTTGACATCCTACAGCTGAGGTTGCCTCTTCAGCAGATGATTTGCCATCTCCTGCCAGGGAGTGTCTTTTAAGAAGATAGAGTCCAAAAATGTCAGGAAATCATTTTGTGACAGTTCTCCAGCAACAGGGAGGGGCTCTTCAACACAAGCTTAATTGTGAAGGAGGTCTACATAAACACTAGGAGTTGCTATGCCATCTCATGTCCCATTGACCTCACCTCTGATAAGACCACTCATTTCCACATACCAATTTGCTGTCTCTTAACTTGGATGAGCACCTACTTCTTCCTCAACAGCAGGTCTTATTTCAGTCCTTATCTGGTGGTTCAATACTTAATGCCTGTAGCTTTAAAAAAAAAAAAAAAAAAAAGACATTTTGATTTGGCTTTGAGTGTAGTAGAGTACAAGGAGTGGACTGCTCATTTATGTGAGTTCTTTTCCCTTTAGGACCACTCCACAATACTCTGCAAAGAGAATTTTACTATTTAGTTTTTGTTGTTTGTTGTTTGTTTGTTTGTTTGTTTTTTCTCCCTTTTCTCTGCCTTTACAAATCATAGGGTTGATTGCACAGCTGAGAAACTGGCAAATGAATTCTGCTACACAGAAACAGTTAAATAAAGTACCTTAAGAATATTAACCACACCAGTGCTGGAGTGATGAAAGGACCTGTTTATACCCACAAAAGTGGGGAAGAGAAAGGTCAGAATTAGAGCTGGAATTCCATACTTTGAAATTTCTAGTTATGGCAGCATATTTTGTATATAGGATTATTACTCTTTGGCAAGCCCTGCTGTGTCTAAACACTTTTGGGTGGGCTAAGGATGAAGTTTCAGTTAAACTCGGAATTTTCCTGCTTTTGTGGTTTTAAACTTCACATTATAATAACATTTCATGAGCATCAATTTTTATGGTACAGTTCATTTGTAGAAAATGCTATTTTTACACAGTCCTAGTGCTAAAAGAAGTTTGCTGCATTTGATTTTAAAAGGTGAACTTCATTATGTTTTGATTTTTTTTTTTTTCTCCTGAAAAAGAAATGTATCTTTCAGGACACAGAACTGTGACAAGCTGTTTATGAAATAATTCAACAAATCTTTTATTTTCTTTCTGTCTCATTAACCTAAAAAGGAATGCAGCCATGAGTAAAACTTCACCTTCTCAGTGCTTTGGTGTATGGGCTGAAATACACTCCTGAATATCTTATTACATTCTACATACACCACTTGTACAGGACTGCCAATGTCTGTCACCGACCCTTCCTTAATGCAGTCTCTTGTTCTTAGTATCTTGTGTTTAGATTCAGTGTAGTGCAAGGAGAAACTGCTGTCTTTTTAATGTTGAATTTTAATATGTTTCAGCATATATAATGATTTCATTACAGCACTGAACAGAATTAGACTTTATTTTTACCACCATATATGAAAAAGAAACCGTTATTTCCTTCCTTGAAAAAGTGTGGGTATGGTACATTGCATACTCCATTCTGTATGTATCTGTCTCTAAATTAGTTTGTATCACCTCTGTTATAAAACTCTTTTTCTTCCACCACTCTTCTGAAATTGCCTTTCATACTCAGTGTAACCTACGAATTGGCCCTGGGAGTGAGTCATTCCAAGGTTGTTGTTCTTCCCTTACAACTACATTTAATATAAAATGCTGTGCTGTATGTTATGTCCATCTTGTTCAGATGGAACAGTGTCTGCTGAGATGGAAAAGCAGAATGCAATATCAGAATACATTTAAATGTAATAACGTCTCTAGAATCTGTCTTTTTGTGGTACAGAAATAACAGCTCTCCTGCCTTTATCACTGCTTTGGCTTTTAGAGCCTTATGGTACCAGAGTATTTCAATCACAGTCTGGGCCATGTAGTCCTTTCCCTAGGAAAAAAAAATGCCTCTGATGTCCAGGGGAGTTTTCCTTTCTTCAAGGACTGCAGTTAGGCCTCATGTCAGGTACATAACCCTATCTTTGACACCCCTTTTCATGACATAAAGATTTATGTAAGTTTTATCGTTCTAAATATTCTGCACATTTTCTGTGTTAATGAAATGATACACCTGGGGTTAATTTTCTGGACTGTTGCATTTTATATATATTGGCCCTAAAGAAACCATACTAAGAACATTAAATTTATTTTCTATTGAGTGTTGTTTTTTCTATAAGCACATGTGAATTCCAAGGTCCATCAAATGCAAAGATTTTGAAGTATCAAACCAGCATCAGCTATCACAGTTACAACCTCACATTTTAGCTGTCCCTCCCACAGTTGCAAAAGTGTGGCTAAGTTTCATTTGAGTTGCACCTTCCTCAAAAAATAATGTTAGTTTTATTTTTCCCTGTGTAGTGGATCAATCCAAAAGGTATTTTGTTAGAAAGAGGGGTGCACGCAGGCTGTGAAACTGGGGTAAAAGATAAATGGACAAACCCACTGATAACCTGCCTCACTGCAGTGCTCCTTACAAGATTCCCTGCAGGTCTTCTACCCAGTAAGTAGGATAAATTGTGCTAGCAGCTGGAAGAGGACTTCAATGGCTGAGGAAAACTGTCATGCCAGGAAACTTGTTTTTGTTGTAAAACAATCACGTCTTTCCATCCACATATTCACATTCTGGGCTTTCAGAAACACCTGGCTTCCCTACCCACACAGCACGTCTTTGTGTAAAGATACTCAACTTTGAAAGTGGTCCTACAGTGTTGTTTCATAGCTCTTCAGAGCAAGTTTTCCTCTAGATCAGTTTAGATCTGGTTTACTGTGTGACTGTATAAGGGTGATGAAGCAAAGAGAGGGAAGACTTCACCTTTTGGGTACAAATTTAGAATGAGCTTTAAGCCAGTTCTGCAACAGTGCTGTGAAATTACATGGGGATTTTGCAATACAGTGAATAGATTTCCAGTTGATGTAGGCGCTAATCTCTCTTTGTGCACAACCCCATATATACATCTACCTTGGGCATATTTGGGAAACAGCCTATAGGTGCACTGTTACTGCGTGTAATTCAATAATGAAACATGTCCTAAAACTCACCAGTGGATGCAATTCTAGTGGCAAACAGAGCTTTTTCTACTTAAAAAGATATTGAATGTGATCGGGCATTGGCAGTCCCAGCTGAGTGAAGTATATAACAACCATTCTAGTTTGCAGTAGTTTAAATCTGTCTTTAAAAGTGTTTCAGGAATCATTTTGAAGTAGAAGTCTGAGAATATGAGATATACAGAAGGAAATGTTTCTGTCTGTCATGAAAAATCTGTATCTAGCTAGAGGCTGCAGTGATTTTGAAGAAGAATGATAGTATCTAAGCTATGCAGTATGCATTTTTGACTGTCAGAATTTGCATGTATTTAATGCATTGAACTGTTTTAAAAACACAGTTCTTAGGATACTTGTCAAAATATTTTCTATAATGGATGAATTTAAATCTAATTAACATATTCATGTTTTAAATTTATGGGCTTTTTTGTCTAAAGAAGTGAATAATTTATATTCATATTTAAATATCTCATTTATGCTATATTCAGATATAGTATATATCTCAGATTTAAGTTGAATTTGGATGTTCAGTCATAATACATCCTACTCATCAACTTTACATATTCTGTTAAAGGAGTGAATAAATATGTTTTATACCTACAATCTATTTTTTGATTTTTTTTTTTAATTGTGGAATGATAAAATGAAAATAAAACTATATCCTATGTTTTGTGTAAAATTTTGTGTGTGTAATTTGTATAAATAAGTGTTCAAGAGCTAATAGCTAGATGTTAGGTAAGACATCTATATAAGCTCTCTGCTGAGTTCTGAGTAATCTTTTGTTAGTTTCCCCAATAATTCAGTCTAGTCAAGTACAGGGATGTAAGTGATATCATGTAATAGCTTTTTGGAATCAATAAATATGCCATGGTTTTGAATTACTAGCAGTGTAGATGTGGCTGATAAGCTCAATTGTTGGAAAACTGATCCCATAAAAGTGAAAAGTGAGATCTTAAAAAAAAAAAAAAAAAAAAAAAGCAAATTCTTTTATGATACAGAAATAAATAAAGTGTGTCCAAGTTCTATTTGGCAAAAATTTGGTCAAATAATTAGTGATATGATAAAAAGAAATATGCAAGTTTAGCAATGATGTCTTTTGCGGTCCAGGTTATTAACTGTGGATAAAATGAAATTTAGGGTTAAAGAGATGGGATATCAAAACATCCTCAGAAAACTGCCTTGCTATCAGTATTTAAATTAGAAACTTGTGATTGTAACAGAGAGACATATTGTTGCTTTCTAAGGTTATAAATTACAAGTAAAGCTTTGGCTTAGCAAACCTCAGTGAAAACTGGCACAGCCAGTTTAGAAATAGAGATAGGCGATAGAGATATTTCATCTAAATATCCTTGTCTTTGTTCATCTTGTTTAACAGTATGTCTTAGTCTGTGACTGCCAAACTTCCAAAAGTTATTGTAGCATCTTATTAAAAAGATGATAAAGCTTATGCATTGTATGCTAAGCTAGTGTATAGCCACTGATATAATTTGTGTTGAAGGCGTGGTTGGAAAGGTAGGAAAGAGTTTTCTGATGTTGAACAGCAACAAAAATCTCTGTGTGGCACTGGTCTTTCCTGACTTAGGTTCCTCCTCTAAATGTTAGCTGTTTCATTCTTCCCTGAATATGGGTTGAACTGTAGTGTCTTTACCCCACAGTTCACTAATCAGTCTCAAACTTCTTGATGAACTTCTGTGAAGTGGGAAATCTTGGTCAATTTGGATAGCAAAAGTACACTGAATTTCTGTATAAGATATTTAGCATAGTTTAGATGGCATCTCTGTTTACTGAATAAAGTTTATGGTAGCTGGTCTTGTCTGAGATGTTTGTATTATTGGCCTCCGTTTGACTGAAACCTATCTGTGCAATGCGTGCTGATGTTTCTGTTATGGTGACATTACATATGCCAGTCCATGAGCATGGAGGCTAACCTAGAGGGGAGCTGTAACAAATACATGGGTGCCATTGGGATTGAGAATCCAGTGTTAATGCACTTGTGGAGAATGGATAACAGTTTGATGCTTCCTCCCCCACAGTATATATCTCAATGGAAGCTCTATGGACAGTAGCATCTGTAGAGCAGAGATATATTTGATGAAGATAATATATTTTGTAACTTGGGCTGTTTTGGTTCAGTACTCATAATTTATTTATATGTTGGTAGCAACCATATTTAGTGCAGTATAAATTAATAACACTATATTTAGTAAATATGAATTATAATCATTGTGCTATTTAATTTGGGTCTAATAAGTACTTGCCAGACTAATGTGTAGTCATGTAGTTGGGCAGATGTACAAAAATGTCATTAACTTGTTTTGATTTGCAGACAGTGATGTATGTGGCAATGTCTGTGAATACTCCTGCTTTTCTTACACCACAGCTACCTCATTTGCCAAATATGGCTATGATCCTTTGTCCATGTTAATTGAGAATGGCATCCTTATTCATCATGTGCAAGGTTTTTTTCAGCCATTAAAATGCTGTCCAAAGACTACTCAACTGAGGAAAACTACAGAATAATACAGAGCGCTTGTTTATCTGTTGTTACAAGCCTTCAGTTTTAACCCGTTGTAATGAATGGGAAAAGGGACTCTCATCTGAATACGATGTTGTTGCTAAAGAGCAGAAATTCCTTTTGGAACATAAGCATTAATAATTGGACTGGGACTTGCTTGAAATATTGTCATCAGAAATGTCTCTGTTCAATGTTTCTTCTCTTTTTTTGACCATCTGAAAAATAGTGAAAAATACATTAAGATAATTTACATTAGTTGTCAAAATCTGTGTTTATTTCTTTGATAATAAAGGTTTCCATTCCGTGATTAAATTTATGTTTATATTTGACGTTTTCCAGGGATGCATAAATTTGTGTGACAGGTAAAGTCTACATGCTCCCGGTACCTAGTGCCAGATTGAGTTGAATATGGACACATCACATAAATAAAAGTGGTTTTATGTTTCACCTTCATCTGGTAGGTGAGCACTCCACCTTTTCTTGTGAAACATAATCGGTTTTGACATGGCAAAATTAGATCCTGGCTATTTATTATCTGCTGAAATCAAAAACCATAACTGGGAAAGCATGTGGTAAGTCCATTGGAGCAGCTTGCACGCAGAGAAGAAAAGGGGAGGCATTCCAATTTTATAAGCTCAAGGTGATTTTCTCTAACACCTAGACCGTTTTAATTAATTACCCTGAAAGATTGAGTAAATTATTATTTGAATACTTTATGGCATTACATGTTAACATTTCAAGGACAAAGTGCTGTACTTAGCTTTTCAACAATGCTTCATCTGTCAGAATATATCTTCTGAATTTATGTAGTATACTGCAGTGTAAAGGGTAGTCAGAACTTGAGTACTATGAATTATTACAAGGAACCTGAGTCAAATATGATCTACTGAAATGGGTGCCCTAATATTTATGGCCACCTGGTAGGGACCTACAAATTAAGAAATCCACAGATCTTACTGCTTAAGATCTAAGATTTCTTTATCTTTTTTTTTTTTTTGCATGCTTTTTTGCTCTTTTGAGACATGAAAGTATTAACTGCATGCTGTTAAAATGTCGGTTGTCATATGGGTATAGGCTTTGCTGTTAATGGCATGTCCGTGAAGTACAGCTTAGCATATGTGTGGGGTGAGATGCTCTTTCACTTGTACTACTTACACAATATTCAGAGCTTCTCCTCAGACTCTCTTCCTTTGTGACTTTCAGTTTTGACACTTTAACTGTGGGAAAAAGTTTTAGGATATGAAACAGTTGTTTGCCTGGTGGACATACTTGTGTGTTTCCTAGGACCTGTTTAAATCAGCAGAATACGTGTAACATCATGGCTTGTTTAGATGATGTCTGTAACCAAAACATCAGCAGTACTCCAGCTTTACTGGAGCTGTACTGCACAGATATAATCTTTCTTCCACTGGAAGAGCATACAACCTTTTAGTAACTTCATCCTACCATCAGTAGATTAGATTAAATCCCCATTTACTGCATTATATTAATATTTTCAATGGCACACTAATCCAAGAAATAAATGTGTCAGTTTCTATGGCTACACTGTAATGGGCACAGCCATAAGACAGTGCCTTAAGGCCACATAAAAGACTTAATGTACAGATTGAATAGAAGCACATTATTTATTACTAAGCTATCAAGCTGAGAAAATTTAGTGATCTCATTTTTTAGATTTGCTCATTTGACCTGGGCCAATTTGCTTGGCTGATAATATTGAGTATTTAATACCACAATGTTTTCTCAGTTTTAAGGATAAAGTGATTCACACTAATTTGTTTCAGACCAGTTTGGGAGAATGAATTATTTTTATGCTCCTGTGATATTTATTGATAATTTGTTGCATTTTGTTGTGGCCTGGAAATTAAATAAGACTCTTTCGGCCCTTGAACACATTAAAATTCAAATGTACTGTGACACAATGTGTGGGAGACTTCCCCTCCCCTCCCCCCAACCTCAAGATACCTATCTTGTGGCATTCTGAGTTATAAATAACTTAGCATGAAGTAAGATGGGGTGACTGGCATCCATCCTGAGGACTCCTCTAACCCTGTGAAGAAGAGGCTAGGAGAGACTGGGAGGCTGATGCCCCTTTGTCATTTAAAGATTGAGCTCATCATCCTTGTCTTTAGTGGGTCACCCTTGGTGGAGCACTGGAACTATAATGTGTCATCTTAACTTGGAAGCAACACATGGCGTTTAGTCCTTTGAAGTGCATGATACCTGCCGTTTCACTCTCTGCCCTGTGATGACTTTAATATGTTGCTCATAGGGTAAGAAAATAAGCCACATGGGTTGTAGATTAATTTCTGCCACAGCTTTGCTTCCAGCAGCAGTGATAATGTTTGGTGGTGCTGGTGCAGTCCAGAACATGACTGTGCTCATCCGTATTAGAAGATGACAAGGATTACAGAAGTAAAACACTCCTGCACTCAGATCTGAGTGCAAGCTAACGTGAAGTGACTGGAAGGCATGTTGATTAGAGATGGTCAGGTGTCAGACCCGTCAAATACCAACTAGGTGAGAGATGGTAGGAACAATGAGGCAGTGTATGGTAAGAGTAGGTTTCTTCTCACAGTGTTTCTCCTCCTTTTCAGAACATAACAGTACTTTGGGAAATGCCGACTGTTCAAATGGCTCATGACTTGAATGCAGACTAGTGACTCACCAAATAATATAACTTTGCTAAAAATTTGTTACTTGAATATAATTTGAAGAATCAGCAGGTTATTTTCTTTCCTGCACAGAACTTGTGGTTATCACGTCATTTTCAAAAGGTTTGTTGAAAGACAAAATTGTTCCTACAAAATATTCTTTTACACTTCCTAGGAGATCTACTAATAACACTTTTAGACTGCAACACTTGCCAAGAACTGACATTTTCAGAATTTCAAATGTCAATAAAACTTCTTAAAACATTGCAAGGAGGCTGAGTGAAGACAAGGGAGACTTAGCAGAACATATCAGTGGTTTTAACGTGGGTCTCCCAGTCTACTTAAGCCTTAAAATTTATGTTCTGGAAAAGCCCATTTCCAGTAAGTCAAAATAACCTTCACGGCAAGTTTTATCAACATGAATGCTGAAGAAAAGTGACAGATATGTATAGTATATAGCTCATGTTAAATGTGAACATAAAGTTTTAACTCATGAGTTGGTTACAAATGAAATAATGTGTCCATGAAATCCTACAGACTTGGGAAAGCAGAAGGTATCAACTTTTTCATCTCATTTGCTCTTTAGTATCTTTGTCCATTCAGGACATGTAGCACAATGAACAAGTGATTGTTATGCAGTTTTACCTGAGGCCAGAGTAGCTGGTGTGAAAAAGATATCAAACTATTTACAGTGTAAATATTAGAGAAAAGTGGAAGTTAGAGGCGTCTGAACCTGTACGTGTTAAGCAAAACCCTTGGTGGCATACATAGTTGGTGTTAATATACTGCTTGTGCACTGTGTTAGGTGTAGTGTTTCCAAACACAAAATTTACTAGAAACATGTGTTCTGTCAGTCCCGTTTATGCAGTCTGGTACATGGAAAACACCTGATGCACTAACCACATCGTTACATTAGGAACAAATTGTTATGCAGCAATGCATTTAAACTGATGTATCTCTTCTCAAATTTTGTTTCCTGTCTGCATTGTATTGAGAAAAAAAAAAAATCAAGATTTCATCAGCTGCTTATAAATAACTAGTCTTTGCATCCAGCCCCCATAAAGTGATATTATCAGGACAGACTTTCTGAAAGAGTTTGGGATCCTGTATGAGTCACGTGCTCACTGTCATTTTGGCAGTACTTTCCACATTTTGTTCAGATCCAGTCTTGTACTTTTTAGGTTAACAATGTTGGCAGGGACACGAATGGCAAAGAAAACAATTCCTGTTTAAGCCTTTTGTTTGAAAGAAATGTAATGTTGCTAGCAACAAAATTATTTTCCACAGGGACGAAGACATCTTGTTGTGTTTATTGTATTCTGCAAAACACTGAGCATAGCTTTATTATAAGCAAATGAGATTTTCCAAGTAACAAGTGCCCTCTGTTTAAACAAATGATTTTCTATGCAAAGGTTAAACACTGAGAGATTTTTCTTCTTCGAGTCATGCTTATGACTTTGGAGAGTCACCAAGCAAGTATGCTTAAAAAAGAAAATGTGAATGGAAAATTCTGAAGCATTTTGCCCTTTTGGTTCCTAAGACTGAGCTATCGCTTTTCTCCACCATGGTCATTAATAATGACAGATGTATGTGGTGCAGAGTTCACCTACATTATTGTCAGTAACAGGGATAGAGAGAGAATATTTATTACAGCAGAAGGAGGGAGGGGAAAGACATGATGTTGAATCAGAAGACAAGAGCAGAGTTCAGTGTTTCTTCGTTTGGGTGGGGAGGAGGGTTAGCAGAGAGCATGCATTAAGGTTTCTTAGAGACTGTTGCAGCTCTTGTTGAAATCAGTTGAAATACTGCTACAGGCTGCAGTGAGAGGTGGATTGATAGGATCTTTAATATATTGTGCTTTACAGTATTTCAGTAATGCAGATTTATTTCACCTTAGCAAAAGCTGTTATTGGTTTGGATTTCCAAACAAGCATAGTAACAATCTCATTTTATTTATTTATTTTGGTGAACTGACCAAACATTAAATCATGTTCATGAAATGATAAAAGGACACTCCCAGCTTGACACCCATTCATTTTGAAGACATGAGCAAGTATAACTTCTAGTTGTGCACCTGTCCTGTAGCACAACTTGGCAATTTTTCAGATTTTTATTGTCCATTTTCCTATATATATATATATGTGCATATATGTATAATTTTTCTTGCTTATTCTGCTGTGTGGAACATAAACACAGCATCCCCTAGAGGAGTAGGGAGACTGATGAACTGACAGTATTTAGGCATCACTGGAGATTGTACATGTATACCTGTTGGCTGGCATTTCATTCTACCTGTCTTTAGTCATTTGACTATGCAATCCAGAAGTCAAGGAAGACAAGGAATCATTTAAATATTAGGAGTCTTAGTGATTGAGCATGAAGGAATTCAATCCTTCATGTCATGATTCTGCTAAAAAATACATTTGAAATGATCACAGAATCACAGAATTGTAGGGGTTGGAAGGGACCTCAAGAGATCATCAAGCCCAACCCCTCTGCCAAAGCAGGTTCCCTGGAGTGGGTTGCCCAGGTAGGCGTCCAGACGGGCCTTGAATATCTCCAGAGAAGGAGACTGCACAACCTCCCTGGTCAGCCTGTTCCAGTGCTTCATCACCCTTACCAAGAAAAAGTTCTTTCACATGTCGGTGCGGAACTTCCTGCGCTCCATTTTTGGCCATTGCTCCTTGTCCTGTCCCCACCATTGAAAAGAGGTTGGCCAAATCCCTCTGTCTCCCACACTTAAGGTATTTGTAAACATTAATAAGATCCCCTCTCAGTCTTTTCTGCAGGCTGAACAGACCCAGGCCTCTCAGGCTTTCCTCATAGGGAAGATGCTCCAGGCCCAGTATTATCTTTGTGGCCCTCCACTGGACTCTTTCCAGGAGGAAATGATGGACAAAAAATCCAAAATTTCATTTGGTAATGAATGATGTCTGGATAGAAGGTTTGGGAATATGAATACATGGTGCAATGTATTTATCACCTGACAAATTATGTCCTACTTAAGAAATTATTTCCAGGTGAACTTGCATTGTATGAAAGACAAATAGATGGAACTTGGATGCCTGTGTTTTTGTGAGAGACACATAAGATTAGATAAGAATGGCAGATACCTCTGCCCCTATCCAGTGCTAAGGTATTTGCAGATTACCAACTTTAAATATAACTTTATTTGTCATAGAGCTTTTTTATAATATGTAGCAATATCAATTTACATTGGATTTTTTTTTTTTTTTTAATCTACAGACATAGATTTTTGTAGCCATTAAGTATCCCAATAGTTGGGACTGTTAGTTACAGACTGTTCAAGTATCTGTATACACAGGTTCTCATTTGTATGCTTGTGTTTCTGTTCCTGCAAATACCCATTATTATTTGTGAGCATACCATTGTGCTAAAAATCATCAGTAAATTGCTAATCAATAAGACAATTATTGACTACCCTGTAAGGAGAATTTATTAATATACCACGCCACCTCATTCCATGTGGTGTTTACAGTCTCATTACTGAAGGGTTATAGGGAAAAAAAAAAAAAGGCATCCATAAAATGCCTTGAGAAGTTAATAAATCCAAGTCTTGAAGGGGAAAACATTAGTACATTACTGGTGTGGGAAAAAAAGATCTTCAAAAGCAGTTTACAAGGTGCTAGCTCTGGTTCAGTGTCTGATTGATTCATCAGAATTAAAGAAGTGATGCATAGGGCAGGAGATTGTCACTTGGTGGCTGGATCACCAAAGAAGGGCCTGATATTCACCATGAAGTTAAGCTGGCACGTGGCTGTCCATGCCAGACATTCTTTGTATAACATCCTGTTCAGCAAATAAAACAGTTCAATTATCTGCTAGATTTTTGTCCAAAGGAACAGTCTCAATGGTACTGGAGTACTCTTTTGAGGACCTGACAAGAGAAACAAGAGACACGTTGAAAAAGGGAAACTTTTTGCAATTGAAAAAAATTAACAACATAAATTCAGTGCTGTTCCTGCTGTTACCTGCTTGTGCTTGTGTAGTGGAGTCCCTGGTGACATTGGCACAGATGCTTGTTCTTCAGCTGTTAACAAAAAGTATAACTATTTTTTGGTGTGTATTAGAAATGCAAAAGTTTCTCTAAAGGGAATGGGTAAAAAGAGACTGATCTTCACCTGCTGTAAGCTGGGAGGCCCACTGGCTAGACTGTGCTGAACTGTTCTATGCAAGTCTTAAAACTTCCACAATCCTTTCTCTGGGCATGAAAGTCTAATTTAAAAAAAAAAAAAAAATCTATTTCAAGAGGTTTCCATTCACTTTATTGGATTTGAGGGGGTCTTGTTCCTAGAATAACTATAGTCAAAAAAAATAAATAAGCAACTAAACACCAGCAGGTTTATAGCTTGTTGTTACATGACTTACTTTCTGCAATAAAATGTTAGTACTCACCCTCTTAGACAGATAAGATGCTTCTTTTTGCACGTAAGATATCCTGTGGGATAAAAATCTATCCTGTTTCAACTCTGCATGTCTTATTGTTTCGTGTGTGTGTGGTTTTGTTTTGTTGTTTTTTTTTATTATTATTATTATTATTTTTGCTTTTATTGGCACTAATTTTATATTTACACTATTTAAACTATAGGTTTTTAAACTTTCAAACATGAGTCTGAGACCTGCTTCACACTCCTCCCACCTCCCCACCCCCACCCCCATTTTTTTTAAGGAAAGTAGATTACAAGCTAGCAATCTTTTATTGTGTGGAACTGTGAGTTGAAGTGAATTTCATGTAGTTCATTATTATGCATACTTCTGTTTAAATATTTTTGCAAACAGTAGTAATAAATAATTTCCACCAAAATGAATGTGAGTTTTGAGCTTCCTAATGACTATTTAACAGATAATAACATAAGGGGAAAAAAAAGGAAATAATTATAGTGCTTCATCCTTTATTAATGACAGTGTAAACAACATTATAAATGAAAACAAGTGAGTATAAATACTAGAAAGGGGTTGCACTTGCAAAAGAAGTAGGTTTGAAGCCTTTGAGCAATCATAAAATTGTGCTTATACTTCCCAGCATTTGAAAGAACTGCAAGTAATTCTAGAAGTGGAAAAAGAAAAGCTGAGAAGTGAGACAAGCACTGCAAAGATTTAATTGTACTCCAAATACATTAGGAAGAGGTAAGAGGAGATCTTGTCTGTGGTACAGGTGAGAAGAGTTGGAGTACCCCAAAGTAGGTAGATGGATCCATCCTAAAACCTATCCCCGACACCATTGTAGGACTTATCTTTTTAAACAATCTCCTTAAGAAAATGCCAGGCTAGCAGTCTGGTTTGTCTTTTCATACCTAACATGGGCCCCATCAGGTGTGAGTACACAATGTTCACCTGTTCTTTGTGTGTCTATCTGATAAATGTCTGGTGAAGGGTCTTCAGCATTCAGTTCTGTAACTTGGTGCTGCATCAGCTCCTTCTTCATGTACCAATGCATGAGTTTCTGTGTTCTGCACTTTTTAGCCTGTATTCATTGTATGATTAAGCCCACCAAAGCTGGTCTTTTAGTTTACCTCAATCAAGTTTTATAATTCAAAATGTTTGCTTGTCTCTACTGCTGCTTGACAATCAAAGCTAAGTGAACAATAAAATACTGAGTTGAGAGTTAGTGGTGTAAACAAAGTTAACAGATCTACAGTCATTACAGAATCAGCTTTGATATAGTGAGTGTTTTGATTTGCATAGTCCTGTTAATTCTGGAAGCACATGAATATATTTTATCTTTGGAGAAAGATTTATTGTACAAATAAGTTAACCTAACTATATGAAAGAGGCATTAGAGAGGCCAAGTAATTATTTGTATGAAATGTGTACATATGCTAATATTTGCCTGAACTAAATGAGTGGTCATTTTCTTTAACTGTTAAAACCTGCTCTGAGCTGCATTGCCAAATCTACCAACTTTGATGATAGTTCTAAAAGTCTATCATCACACTGTTTTGATAGGAGAAGGCATAGTAGGCATAGGACAAGTCCAAAGTAATAAGCAGTTCTTGTCTCCGGGAGCTTACAGATCAGAATAAATACAGAAGAGGAATGAATTATTTGGCATTTTTTATGTTCACTTGGTTAAATACATTTATGTTACATTCAATAGGAAGCATTTCCATAGTAATTTGATATATAGAAACACATATAAACTGTAACCAAACACTGTGTTATATCATGTCTACAAGGGAAAGGCAGTGAGTTCCAATTCTGCAGGAGTCACCTTCTATTAGGGTTCCTTTCTATCCTTATTCTGTATGTCAGATGGATCGCTACATTTAATTAAGCAGTAACAATTGAGGTGCAGATTATTTCCTGGGGATTAATGACCAGCTGGACAGAGTTGATAGCCCAAGGTATTGGATAGATTAGGCTGCATAGTTTTGTGGATTAAGTAGGAGCCTTAAAGGTAGTCACTTAGAAAAGTGTAAGAGAAGCATCAACTTGAAGATAAAGTCCGTATTTTTTATCTTTTGTTCCTTCAGCACCAAGTAGATCAGTACATATCCAGTTCTTGATCATCCTGTTGTCCCAAAATGGCCTGTGTTTAAAACAACTTTGTTCAGAAAGGCCACTCCTAGTTTTACCTCCAGGTAATCTTGTTGTAGCTGGGATTCGCTAAGGATGTGAGACACAGGTTTGTAGAGAGATAATAAATCTTTTCTCAAAATATTATGCAAGTTCCTTAGCCCAAAATTTATTTTCCAGTTTTGTTACAGTTTGCAGGCTGCTTATGAACAATTTTGGCCTTGTTCTGCACTAGGTAATTGATTTAATTAAAGTTTTGTAGACTTCATTTCATTGATTCCTCCAGTACATTTTGAGATGGTCATTTTTCATAATCATGTTGAATTTCAAATGGAACTATACACATCTAGATCACACTTTTACCAGCTGCCAGTGTTCGAGGGTCAACTTTTATGTTAAGTCCTTCCATTTTTGTTTCTGTTTTTATTTTGCCTAGAGTTTGGAAGAAACAAAGTCAAAACCACTACAGGCTAGAGCCTCTTGTTATTTTGAGCCTGCACATACTAAGAGAGCATACCTAGGGAGGGCCCAAAGACTCAGTTTATGTTCTGGGGACCTGTTGGAAGATGCAGTCCACACTTTTCAGTAGATTTCACTACAAGCTAATCTACATTAACAGGAGGTTGGTCACATGCATCTTTCTTTCCATCCTGAGGTCAGGATACATTCATGGACCAGCACTGGGGTACACATTGAGACATGCTTTCTTTGTATAGTGTTGTATGGAGTCAAAATTAGTCTTCTCCTGTTTGCAGTTGAGGATACCCCAGACAAATAGGGGAGCTTTAGGAGTTTCTTCGGAACTGTTTCTTTTCCATCACAGGCTCATTTCTATTGAGGAGAAATTCATCATCAGTTATCCTGTATCATACTTTTTTATGTATGTTCATAGTTGATTTTGCTGTATTTCTTATTGCTTTAGAGAACTAGCTGAGGTCTAAGGTTCCCGACTATCATTGTGCAGGCAATTTTGTATCTGCTTTTTAGGTGCAATTAACAGAAATAGGGGAGATAATAAAATGTCAGAATGTTAATAAATACAATTTTTCCAGCTAAGTGCTTGCCTCTTATTCCTTTCATACTGCAGGTGTGCTGTCACCATGATATCTATGCTCAAAATGCAATATGTAAGAGAAGCACATCAATCGCTGTCTGTAAATTAATGATTTTCTTCGCCTGTTCCTTGATAGAAAATGAAAAATTAATAATGTCCTAAATATGCCATAAAACATTCTCAACATTTTTCTGACTTGAAAGAAGGAATATAGTGTATAGTAATCCTTGTGGGCTGGGGTCTGTTCTGGCCTTACGTATTTGTATTACTGAGGTAGCAATATCCTAAAAGCCCTACGTGGGCCAGGCCATGATCAGTTGTGATTCTGGCTTTTCCTCTCACAGGGAGCCTGGGACTTCTCACATCCAAGGACCAACAGAGCCACTGCCATGGCAAGGGCCTTTGGATTGTGACTTCCCTCCCCAGCCTACTGCAGACCATATTGACATGCAACAAAGAGCATGTTATGCCCCATGAGATCTCTCTCTGTGCACCCAAGAGCTGTTGAGAATACTCCCTTTCAGGGCATAAGCCAGTTTATCTTTTAGTGTGCTTTCTGTAGAAAGCTCACTTGAGCCTACATAACATTTGAGTAATTGGCTGCAAAGTGCAGCCTTCTAAACTGAAATTGTGAGAGCTTCCATCTTTCTGAGCAGTAAGGGTTGAATTGCAGGCTGCCAGAGCTGAAAACAAAGTACAGCTTGAGTGAATCAGCCAGGATCCCATACCACACATAGACCAATGTTCAGGAGAAAATCTCATTAAAGAAAACATGTAAAAAAAAAAAAAAAAAAGAAAAAAAAAAAAAAAAGAAAGGAAAAAAAGGAAAAAGAAAAAAAGAGAGAGAGAGAGAGACAAGGACTTTGTGTGGCTGTAGCTTTAATGATTTCCTCCTGTACTTTTTTTGTTGTTGTTGTTGTTGTTGTTGTTCCCATGCAATATATTTTGAATCACTTTTTTTTCTCTTTAGCACAAGGTACTTTCATTAACTGAAATCTTAATTTTAATAGGTTAAATGCATACCCATTGGAAAACAAGATTTCTTCAACCCAAGTACTTTATCTTTTTCTGTATTAAGTCAACATGGGACTTTGCATTGTTTACTTTAGTGTAATGATAATTCAAATGAATAAAAGAAGCAACTGAGCACATTATTTCTCTGGATAGAAATGGGAAGCAACAGAATCTGAAGTATGCTCATTCAGGCATTAAGAGACCTTATGCAATCATATTTCATTTTCTATGTGAATTTGTGTAATTTGGATTTTCTTTATATTTTATACCATGCATTCCTTAAAAAAAAAAAAAAAAAAAAAAAAAAAAGCATCTGAAAAATGTTGGGCAAATATTAGATTCCTATGTTTGCTAATTAAAACATTTCTGTGTCAGAACATTTGAAATACACAGGAATGTTTTAGTTCAAAAATAAATAAATTTAAGATAATATTATTAAAACAAGGTCCAAAGGAATGAAAACTCTTGTTTGTAAGACTTATGGAAGAAAATAATTGAGAAATGGAATTGCATGCCTGAGTGGCATGGCAGTTTGGATGAGGATGTGAGGAAGTGATGAAATAAAAAAAAAAGGAGAGTAAGTTTCATGGGTATCTGAAGATCTGTACATCTAATGGGCAAAAGTGTCTAGAAGGGAACAGATTTCCTGGCGGCAAAAAGTGGCCCACTAGCAAAGGAGAGGAAGAAAACTAATAATTGGGAAGAAATAAAACTAAGATAGGGACTTGGTGCACTGGAAATAAAGAAGAGAAATGGACAGTCAGAAGATAGCAGCTCTGCAGCAATTTTTTGATATACTATCTCCACAAAGCAAGGAAGAGATAATAGAGGGGCCAGAAGCCAGAAACTGCTAGAAATTGCAGAAGATAGGAAACTGTGAGAAGATACAGGCTGCTGGTTGATCAACATCAGCATCTGACATGACACGCAGCTGCCCATTCCTTACTGAAAAGAATCAATGGACTTGGCACAAGAGGAGCTAAACACAGTCAACAGAGTAGTGTTCATTTTGGGCCAGGTAATGCTGCCATCTGCCATAGATCCTTGTCAAGGCCTGGGAACAAATTCAAAGAAGAGGAGGACATTTCAACAGAAGAGAAATACTGACTGAGTGATCATAAATTGAGTCAATTTTAATTTCATTGAGAAATGAGCAAAACAGTGAAATCATTTTTGCAGGACACTTTGAACAATCCAGTAAATTGGTGACATTCTACTGCAGAATGACCTTAAAAGATAAAGAAACTGCATATATTTGTATACATGTAGTCATATATGCATATACAGCTCTGTGTATGTTACATACACATGTTCAGGTCTTATTTTCAAATTTATTTTTTACAATTTGGAAATAGAACGATCAATTAGAAAAGAAATCAACCTATGACTAGCCAGGACCAGTAAGGAAAATCCAGAAGCAGCAGAAAGCAAAGCAGTATGTGGAGCTGTTACAAGCTGGTAAATTGAATCGCTTGCCTTTTTTTTTTTTTTTCCATAATATAAGAAAAATATTGTGTTGCTACCAGATTTTATATATATTTAAATAAGAGAAGTATGTGTGGACAGCAATTCTCATTTCCCATTTTAATAGAAGGAGAAGAGTCTTTTGCAATCTCTTTAAAAAGAGATAACAAAATAAACACTGTTACAAACTTGATGAAGTCATGTGGATTGAACAATTAAATATATGGGGAAATGGGATGTATTTTTATTTTCAGTCAAAGGTGCAAAAAATCAAGCTTTATTTTTGAAGTGGTGGCTAAAAAAGTTTTTAAGTCCTGAGGGGCTCCAGCCCTTAGTGCAGAACCAACTCAGGAAGAGCAGTAAGACTTAGTAAGAAAAGCTATATAAGGATTAATGTCTTATCAGGGAGGTTAAAATGTCCAAAGTGAAGTATGTTAGACTTTGCAAATGGTAGTGAGACAAACAGTCAAGGTTCTTCAACTTCAGGAAAAACAACAACAACAACAACAACAAACACAAACACAAACAAACAAACAAAAAAAGAAAAAGGAAAGATGTACGGAAGCGATGCAATATAGATAGGTCAAATCTACAAATTGTCTTTAAGCATCTCAATACCTGAGCTGGATATATTATACTTAGTCAAGACAAATAATGTGGAGTAGTTAAAAACAAGAGTATGAATATTGAAACAACAGACATGTAAACAAATCTTTAAAAGAGTTAAATGTGCCACAGGCAAGGTGATAGAGTTCTGAAAGGACTGGTGGAAAAATATCACAGGACCTGTTGGCTTGGTTTTGAGAGTACCAGGAGCACACACTGTGCATGGTATTTGCTAGCAAGGCAGTGTAACCTACACAGAAGGTGGTTGAGGTCTAGACTGAGCCCAATACCCCAGCTAGTGGGGCATTCAGAAGAAGTCTTTCTTCTTCTTGTTTTTTTAGTCTGGTGAAAAAGAAGGATGTTAGAGGAGATTTCTTCTCTTTATAAATATCAGAAGCAAAAAAGCACTACGGAGGGACGAGGTATTTCAGTCAAAGCACAATACTGGTATAAAAGCAAATGGTTATCAAGTGCCAGTGGATAAATTTCCAGCCATCAGAACACAGTGTTTTCAGTATACCGTTCCAGTAGGAGTAATGGTGAGCAAATGGCACAGCTGAAACAGAGGACATTCACTTCTGTGCAACTCTGTTTCCATAAGTTTTTCCATGCTCCCTCTTCCTTTCTGCAAGCAATGAACTAGTTAAATTGCTGAGTAACTCTAGAAACAGTGCAAACAAGCAGCAGCTGCACTATTGTTTCCAAATAAACGTATATTTAAATGACCTGGTGAAGGATAAGATTGAAGTGATAACGCAGTTGGATGGTGAAGTGTACAATAGAAAGTGTTACTATAGACTGTCATTTTTTCCATTCCAAAAGTGTTCTTAGTAAGTATTAAAACTAATCAATGACACATGCCTAAAACTGATCTGATACATTTTATCCCCATGATGAGGACCTCAGGAATGTAGGCATGATTTTAAACTAAGGTAGCTTGCCAGCACGTTGGTTGAATGATCATGACCATTTCACAGAGGGATAATTAGCTTTTTGTTCTCTTTTGGTTTTAGCTGCTTTTATTATTTTAAATGTGTGTCCTCACCCTTGTGTTCACAGTGAAACTGTTTCCTTGTCTCTGACCTCATGGCTATACAAAGTACTAAGTGAAAACCTTGGTAGCCACCCTGATTTCTTGGATGTATTGGTGAGTGGGACAGGTCTTCCAAAAAAAATTACTTCCGCATCTTTATCTTGATCACTTTGAATACGGGAATAGGAGAAATTAAATCTTCATTTCTAAGGATATTTCAGCACTTTTCATGGTAGACGGACATAAAGAAAAAGCAATATATGGTGACAGCAAGTAGCTTCATCCAGAAGGAAAAAATGCATCAAAACCAATCACATTTTAAATTGTGCACTGTTTATGATGATTTCCAAACAGACAGAAGTTAATTTATTTGGGTTACTGTGGCAGCATTGCATAGGCTTGCCAAGCACAAAAAATATACTATCATTTTTTTCCTGACTCATGTCCCACGTTAGTCAGACAGATTTATTCTCACAATTATATGTTTTCTCCATATATTTTAGGTTGCTGTGATTTTCATAGGTCTTTAAAAGGAATTGGTTATTTTTTCTTAATTATGAAAATGTTATTTCAGTAAATGCAATTTAATTAAAATGAGAATTTCTGCCAAAGCGTTTAAATAAATACAGTATTCTTTTACAAGTATGAAAGGAGTTACTATTTGCTGTTTCATTTCCTCACTAATATGCTGGCATGTTTGGTTTGAACCTGAGCTTGTGGAAGTTTATTCTTAACCAAAGCAGTTCCTTTTTCATGTAAGTAGGTTAAATGTGAGTTGTAGAGCCCTAGGGCTCTTTTTGTTCAGTTTTAAAGCCCCCTCAAAAGGGCCTCTTTTAGGAACCTGGAATCATATGTTTGTAAGGTTGATCCAAATTACCATTAGAATAGCTCTTTTCAACTTTTTATTTATACAAAGAATCGTAAAAAATGCACCAAACTGACAAGGTATTAAATCAAACTGAATAAAGACAGTTAATTTTCTTTTTTGCTCAACAACTACTCTTTTTTTTTTTTTTAACGGAATCTCTCAAATTGAAAAAAACTGTCTGTAGAGTATGTTAAGGTGCCATGTAGTATAATAAAATGCTATTACTGTCACAAAGGTACATGATAAAGTGCATTTGCACAAAAGGCCCATATTAATGTCAATCATTTTCCGGTGATTTATATACTAACTGCAGTGTTTTAAGAAGATCAATATTCTTTGTTTTGACAACATTTCAGAGCCTTGTACTTTCCTGACAATATTAATCTTTCTGCTGCAGTTTGGTGGAATAATTTTAGTAATTAGTGATTGGCCAGCTTGGTGAAAAGATATGCAGTAATATTCCATTTGAATATTACCAGGTAAAATACATAATGCATCTTTGAGTAGATAAACACACTAATCACTCTAGATTTTAGTGTCATATAATGCTATGTAATTAGTATGAAGCTCCTAAAGCATTGCTATTTTCACATCCCCTAAAACATATTTTCTCTGTATGTATACTAATGACACCCATCACAATACTTTCAAAGTATCCCTTAAGATATAATAATAGATAAAATTACAATAGTTTTGAGGCATAATTTTCTGATCTACCTCTCAGAAGGCATCAGAAGTACTTGAATGTTTTTCTTCATTTTTTTTTTATCCTCTCTTCCTCCTTTTCAACTTTTGTCTGTATTTTCTTCTCTTACCCTTCCATATCTCTTGCTCGTCATCCATTTCTTTCCCTTAAGGTTCCTATTCTTTTAGTAGTAGAGTAGAGCCATATATATATATACATGATTTTTCTTGTCTCCTCTTGTGATGAATTGTAAACTTTTCCTTCTCCTTGTAAAAAATAAAAAAAAAAATAAAAAAAAATCTCATTCCTACTTGTTTAAGAATTTCCATGGAATCTGGAGAGCTCAGCTCCAAGAAGGTTGCCTCCACAAAATAAGAAATCTTGGAGGTATTTTCGGAGACCTTCTGGAGAGGTGCTTAAGAACGATACTTTTACTATAATTTGATTTTACCATCACTTACCTGTGAGGGCTGGTTCTCCTGTCTTTTATATTTATTTTCTTTTGGAGGCCCACAAGGGCCATAATGTCAAATGTTGTTAACAAAGTAGTAATTCTCAAGGTTTTTCACGGCTTTTTTTGTAAAGTGTAAAGTCAACTGAGACACTGTTTGGAAGCATCTCCAGTGCTACAGCTATTTCCTTATCTAAATAACTGAATTGTAATGTAGAAGGTAGCTGTGATTATGTGTTTATGGTAATAGGTGTAGCAGATTGGCAAAGACAAAGTTTATATTTTGTATTGTATAATTTAACTTTCAATTTTAGCCTCCTAGATATCTTGTAGATTTTTATTCCAATAAAACTCATTTTAGTGAGAGCTATAGAGTTAATTACATTGAATAATTATGCATTTCTCATTCACACATCTTCTCCTATTAAAATATTGCTAAGATATTAAAAATGCCAAAGTGTATGTGCACACATTTTCATCAAAGCTCAGGTGATTGCTCACCCTACGTGTCTTGAAGAAATGGGCTCCCCAAGCAGAACCTAAGCTTGCGCTCAGCAGCTCTTTGCGTATTTGGCCAATGACTTGTGAACTTCTGCCTATGATGGAAACTTCATAGGTGGAAAATTCATAGAAGAGAGTGACCAGCCATCACACCTTAAAAGTAAACAAAGTGTTGCTTTACAGCCCTGAGAGCACAGCACAGCTTTCATGAAGTTGTGAATGTTGTAGATTCCTATCACAATTCACACACTCAGGATCCCCATCCTGAAAAAGTAGTTTGTCTATAGTATAATGCTGCTCAGGAATATGTATGCTTTGCACAGTTTGTCCATGGATTGCTCATGTTTGTGCCTAGCAGCCTGATCTAACATTACCCTATCGGACTATTTTCTAGGGTTTTATTTATAAACCTAAAGTAAGAAAAGTTGTCGGATAATCTGTTCTTTGTTTATAGTGAGTTTTATAGTGCTTCCTGTGATAAGACGAACTGGTGCTAGTAATTTAATATTTCAAAATGATTAGGGGGAAAGAAATGAATACTTTCAACTGGCAACTATGGCCATATTTTAAGTAATTGGTTTTATGTTACAAAACTGGAAAAGTACTGTGAGCCATTAAAGAACTGCATGTCTTTATATATTTATATATTTAATTCTGCTCATCAACTTTCATATGCCTGTGAACAAATGAAAGTTGATGAGAGTATTGCATTACTAAATGTACTAGATAATATTCTTTTTAAACATTTGATCTGATAAGCAAAACAGTACATGGTAAAAGTCAATCACTGTAAATATGTCTGTTTAAAGTTAAAATCCATATCTTATATTCAGTTTATTTATTTAGAGAGGGAAGATTAAAGGTTAAGTTTTAGACATTTTTATGACTACATTCATGGAAGTTTTTTTCTTTCTGTTTGCCAGAACAAGGCACTTACTTCAGAGCACTTATACAACCCTGCACCTGTTCATTTGTATGGTCGTTAGGAAAATATGGTTAAATCAGCACTGAACTCTTTGGGAGAGGATTTTATTTTTAATTTGAGATTGTTGCCATATGTATATCAGTCATATCATTTAGATTTTCATATCAATTATAGCTGGCAAATCATTTCTCAAGGTTACCTGCTATCTTCTAGTACTGCTTATTCCAACTTGTTCCATAATTCCTGAAAAGGCTGTGATTTTACTGGATTCTGTAAAAAGAGCTTCCTGATCTCATTATGATTCCTAGGAGCTGGAAAAGATCCCTGACTGTCTAGCTAAGTTTGTCTCTTCAGTGCTTCAGAAGTTCTATTTCTGTCTTTTTAAAGAACTGGGCATTAATTAATTTATTTATTTTTATTTTTTTATGGTTATAAAAACAATGCCATAAAAGAACTTTTCTATGCCAAAGCAGTTTTATTTTCACCTAGGTTGCAAGTCTTGGCTCTTTTTTGGTTTTTTTTTTTTTTTTTTTTTTTTTTTAATATTCCTACTGATTTTATCTACATTAAAGCCAGTGCTGATGGTGAACAAATAATTCATTAGGTCGACTTGGCTGATAATATCAGCAGAATTGAAGACAAAAGTCCTTGTGTTCTAGGTTCAGTACAGCCTAAAAGTACATTTTAAATTCAGGCCCCTTATGTGGGAAGAAAAAGATTCTGGAAATTACCAGTTGCAATCATTGCACTACCACCAAAACATCTTGTAAAATGGTGATACTGTATAATAATCTTACATATATACATGGGTATAGTCACCTGCATTTGAAGCTAACAGTTTCCAGTACCAAAGCTGACATTTGTCTGGAATAATATGGACTGGTAATTTTACCAGAATTATTCACATGAAGAAGTATGATTTAGACTTGGATTACAAGCTTTATTAAGTCATATTTTGACAGAATTAGTTTAGCACTGCTTAAGTAATAATAGTGAGGTGACGTTTCAGTGGTTTTCTTTGTTGAGCAGGAAATTAAATCACAATGTTCTGGTGAATTTAGAAAACTTTATTCTGTATTTCTAAAATGATCGTTATGTCTTCAAGTGCAGATTAAATTCTTTTTCATATTCATACATATGAATTTCATATTCAAAGTAAAATTTATATGCATTGACATTATTCAAGCTTGACAAAGTACACACCAATCCAAGGATCTGCTGTAAAACTTGAAAAGTATCTTCCCCAGATAGTATCAAACCCCCTTCTCCCTCATGTCTACAATTTACTTCATATGCAGAAACACCATTAGTCAGTATTTGAAACCTGCTTGCAGGAGAAGAGATTGTAAAATAGAGGCCCCTAAACAAATCACCTTGACCTGTTAAAAGTTATCACCAATTGAAGCAGCAGAGCCTTCATAATCCACTGCTCTGTGATCAGGGCAATGATTGATGAATAACAAAGTATTGAACCAAAAGGAAAAATGCCACTATTTGAACCATTATTTCATGTAGCTTTAGCATTTCCCAAGAAGTTATGCAAATTACAAAGGTCTGATCAGTTTTTATGATTTGAAAGTTAATATTGTGAAAGGTAAACATATTTAAATTGGTTTCATGTTACTTGTTCGTCTTAGAAATTTTTTTAGAGCAAACCTTATCAGAAATTAGCTGCCTGAAGAGATACGCAGGCACAGAAGAAATTAGTCATCAAAGACAAATGCCAGCCTGAAGCTGACCAGACCTGTGTCTCCATTATCAGGATTAAAAGGGGAAGGAGGCAACAGAAGAATAAGTCTTTTGAAACGGAGCCCAGATTCAGCCTGCCAGGGACCACGTTTAGATTTCCTGCATTTTCTTAAGCATTCTAACTTGACATACTCTTAAAAATTATATGAGGGTATGATTATATGCAATTCAGCCTCTGTTTTCTTTCTGTGCTTAAGTTTCTAAAAATTTCATAAATGGCATAAAATGTCATAAATTGCACTAATTTAATTCTACATATCCTAAATACATCCTCACAAATATGGGTAATTTACAGTGAGTAGTTCTTCAGTTTAATTTAATTTGAGGCGTTTTGTTTACCTTTGTTGTTTTTCTGCCTCCTTTTTGGCTCACATGCTACTTCACTGTGGGGTATTACATAGTGTAAAGAAGGATGTCTTTTGCTCGGGAGCAAATTAGGGTTGCATTCAAGAAGAAAGAGGTGCAAAGCATTCCCTCCCTTTTCACGGTATGACTAAAGCAGGGCATGTATGGGTGTTTATGCATTGCACAAGTGTGTATGTGAAAGCAATTGAAATATGTGAAAGCAGCCATTGTCTCCTCCCTTCCTGATGGGGAGAACTGGAGCTGCCCCTTTGCAGGAGGGAGAACATAAAAAGTACAAGTCTGCCTCTCACTGATTTCTGGGCAACTCCAAAATGGTGGGAGAAGTGGAAAGGAGCTGTGATTCCCAAGGGAGCATTTCTTTCCTGGGTCTCTCAGCTGTGCACTACCCTTCATAGGCAGAGAGAAGCTGAGTCTATTTCTAGTCATAGTTTGAATTCAGTTGTCATAAATTGCAGCAAATGTCAAATTAAAGTATTTCTCTCATTACTTTTTAAAATAAACTTTTTTTTTTTTTCTTAGAAATGACTCTCTTCCAGCCCTGTCTTGAAAACATTACTGAGAGATTTTATTGGAACTATATGTCTTGCAGTGTCCTCCACTTAGCATAAAGAAGTTAATTAACATTAGTTTTAGATAATAAAACTTTGTAATAAATACGTTGATCTCATACTTGCCTGAGTTGTATTATGTAAACCAGACAAACTTTGAAGTCAACAGAAATATTATCTGAGACAGTGGTAGCTGGGCTTTTTGAGATAACTTGAGACTGAAAATAGCTTATAGTATATCAAAGCAGGAATTATATAAGCTATAATGATAAGATTGCCAGCTGGGAAGCAAGACTATGTGAAATTGGAGGAATATCCTGATATCATTGTATTGGCTTTCATGTATTCTGGATAATACTGTGCATTTTGGTTACAGTGGTTAAAAGTCTTGTTTTAGTGTATTTATAGAACAAAACTTGTAATGTTTCTAATATGCTAATGAATTTCAATCTTTTATGTATTCATAATAATTGTTTATAATTAAGTTAATTACATCCTAAATCACTTATTTCTATTATAATTCAGTTATTTGATTAATTATTAAAGTAAGCTTTTTGAATACACAGTTTAAAACAACACTGGGATAACTGAAAGTCTTTGCATTTTTATCTATTTTGTTGATATTCTTTTCAATATTTGGATCAGTAATCATGAATGAGCTGTTATGCATTATTCTAATAATCCTCCCAAAATGGAAGTAATTTTTTCATTATATATACTCCTGTTTCAAAAGGGAGGATAAAGAATTAATGTGCAAAGTAAGAGATAAAATATTTAAAAAGTTGGACATGTTCTTCCAAGATCCTGTGTGTAAAGGCTGGATAATTCTTAGAAAATGGTCAAAACCTATGATTGATGGCTGATAGCATTCCTTATAGATATGCCCCAGAGTGTTTGTTACTCCATCTTTGGGAATATGTAGAAGTTCAGACCTGCAGAACATTTCTAATGCATGTTGGTAAGATGGTATGTTGGACGTACATCATACTCTTAACAATTGAGTTAGAGAGGTCTCAGAGCAAACTAGACAAGGTGATATTGTGTTGTTACACATTTTATCCTTCATATAAGCCATTATGCTGGGGTTTTCTTTCAGTTGGCAGTTGCTGAATTCCATATCTGAAAACTCCAAAGGTTAATCCAGAAATACAAACAATTGTGTTCCTTCTCTTATTACGGCCTACGGATTGATCCATGTGCTTCATATCATACCGAGGAAGTGCTTGTTCGAACACAATAATTCATTCTGTAAAGCTGTTTGAGATACATGACACTTAAAGAAAAATGGTCCAAAAATGCCAGTACAAAGCAGACCATGTTATAAAAGCTGTATTGCCAGATACAAGGAACTGAGTTATTGGTCAGTATAAAAGGAATGAAAACAACAGCCAAAATTATGGTTTATATTTTTTCTAGTCAGGACAGGACAATATATTTCCTAGACAAACCTGCTGAGATTCTGCAGGCAGTGCAGCAAGACTGAGACAATGGTTATTTTAAAGTGTGTGCAAACATACCATGTGCTTCATCAGTTTTTGTCTTGTCTGTTAGCCTAATGAAGGGAACTTTCAGACAAAAGATACCTCATTATCTTATTAATCAAACATTAAGAAATGAGGAGGAACAGGCAAGTTTATACAGAGTTGATCTCTGTATAAGGTAAAGGTAAATCCTCTAATCTACACAGCATTTTTCTTCAAGGCTCTTTTTTGTTTTTGCTTGCTTGTTTGTTTTCCTAACATCAATAGAGGTTACATGTATGTAGCAAGAGCAAACTTATTAAAATTGTGTTTGGTCTTTATTCAGAAAAATGTTGGCCTTTACATGGAAGTATTACATATGTATATACATGTACAAATTAATTTAAACATATTCCTTACACATACATCCTATGCAGAAGTACCTTACATCATATTCAGTGGAGGAAGCATTGGTAAAATATTTTGTACAGATTCTTGAAAAGGAAAAATGGTTGTTACTGCAGTGTTGTGTTTAGTATGTATTCATGGGGTATGAGGCACAGAATTCAAGTAATGTAGCAAAGATAGGTAGGAAATGTTAATTCCTAGAGTTACTCTGAGATTTTTGCTAAAACCTTCCTTTTGTGTCTATTTCAAGTTCTTCATGTAAACATATAAAAAGGAAAATTTATTTTCTGTGATGATGAAACAAAAAGCAAAACAAGATAGGGTGTCAGTTATTATGTGCTATATAACATTTCATTTTAGGTTTAAAGAGCCGATACATGTTTTATTTTGAAGGGTTGACATCTTTCTAGGAACAGCTTATAGAATGTTCACATCATACAACAGTATGTCTGTAACCTTCAGATTCACTGACAGTTTCCTTTTACCTATATAGTATTTTTTGTTATGTCTGTATCCACTGTAAGTTGGGAAAGTTACATTAAGTATGATATATATACATATACAAATATATACATATGCAAATATGGGAAATTCTGAATATCTCTTTGACTTTTGTAAATGTTTTGACGGAATTTAATAGTGAAGGAGGTGAATTACTGCAAAGCAAGGCAATTTTAAAATATGTAGAAATAAGTATAAGGTTTAAAAAATGTAACATCAGTTTCATGATTTAGTAAGCTCAGTTTCATGATTTAATATATCTCACTTTATAGACACTTTATTTCACAATTTTGTGTATGTGTGTGTGTCCATGCATGTGTATGTGAAATTGAGGCAGTACTGCACATTAATGTCTTGTTCATGACAAGGCAGATTGATTCCATGTACGACACAAGAGCTTTAACTGGAATAGTACTGGAAATACTTTTTTAAAGTTTTTAAAAACTGTTGTGAAAAGTACATCAGAAATGCTTCAACATGATCTCGTGTAGATTAAAGATACCGATAACTGATTATGTACTGCTTTTTTTGTAGTCAGCTCCAGGATTGCTTGGATATGAGCCTGCTGTGGCTATTATACTCAGTTTTTTTCTCTGACGATGGGGTACAAAGTCTAATATAGGTCTTGGTTCTTTAATCTACGCTTTTTATATTGTTGGTGTCATAGAGTTCTTTACCACACATCAAAAACAAAAGGAGAAGAGTACATTTTTGAGCATTATACTGAAAAGAGAATTTTTCAGTACGGAATGTCTCTTTCACTCCTCATGATCAGTTTTAGCAACAGTACTGGTATTTTTGAGCTTTGCAAACATTTGAAAAGGTGCTTGCATTGATCAGCTACCTAATTACCATTGATTCTCAGTGTGAGTACATAATCTCATGGCACAGCCTGAGTAACAATTGTTATCATTTGACTAATCAATTAACTATTTCAGTATTCATGAAGACAACAGATAAGACTGATTCTAGTTGCAGGTTTGCACTGCAGAATAAATACCGTTTTTCCTAATGTAATAATAAACATTTAATTTTATTTAACTAAAGAAAAGGTGACTCAGGGAAAATATTAACCAGCAACATGTGTTTATTGTTGTCCTTTCACATCTGTATTAATTTCATAATTTTGCCCTTGTGTATGAGTCTTGCATCAGTTCAGCATTTCTGATGAAGTAAATTCAAAACTCATAAAAAAGACCAGATTAATAGAAATGCGTGACCACAAGCAGACACAGTCAAGAACATCAACACATTTCTTCTGGTGGCACAATGGCACTGGATGAGCTCTTCAAAGGTCTAGACCATAATTCAGCTCCTTGGCCAACTGCTCCTTGACAAGTGTTTAGGGCAGACAACAGATGCTGTTTGGGGAGAGTGGTTTTGCAGCTTTATTGTCTCTCTCTGCAGAGCTTTTCTGGACAATCTGTATTTCATGTCTGTTTCTGCAGCATGGCTGAGGTGGAGCTGGGGGTGTTAGAGTAGTCCTGCTGGGGCACTTGGTGCCTCTTTGCCTGTGGGCACTACGCAGTTGCATAGCTTTAGCTTTGATATGAGAGTTGATGGTGGCCAGCACTAACGGGCCAAAAACCCTGCCAATTCACAGCAGAACTTCTCTTTCATTAGTTAACCTTTTGGAACTGGTGACCTAGAGATGAATGTGTCTACAGTTTGATACCAATTCCTTTGTTCATTTAGTTTTTCTTATTAACAAGTTCTGTAATCATGCATTGTGAAAATACTACTGCACTTCAATAAAATTACATCTCTTGAAAGAGTTGCTGGGAATTAGGATTTCAGTGAATTGATGAAAAAAAATATTTGTCTGTTTAACATAACAATACCTATACTTTGTAGTAAAATGTAGATACTGGGGAATTATCAGTACGTACAATTTTATCGGTGCATACAGCTTGTTTTCCTGAATATGTTTTAAGAAGCTTTGCATTTCTGAAGTTAAAACTTTAACTGGTGTTTAGATTGCCTTCTATCCTCCAGAGATACCTTCTTTTTAAGCTCATGGTTTAAGGGAGAGCAATTTTTCAAAATAAGTAAATAAATAAAAAAAATCTGTGGAGGTACTGAGGCCACATTTTGAGCAGAATCACAGCTATTTTGTTGTTTTCACTTGTTAACTCTTTTTTAGTTTGATTCACCATTATTGTATATAATATGTTCATCTTCAGTGTAATTGTCATTATGTTAAAGTTTACAATCACATAGACATTTTCTTGTTATGTATTTTTGTGTGACTGAGGTTGTTAAAAACAGAGGGCTTGATCTTTGTAGTGTTGTAAATCAAAGGAACTCTGGTTGACTTAGTGGAATTAAAGTTGCATGAGATCACAGTGAAGCCCAGGGATAATACTTGTGATCATTAAGTATATAGGCTGCATAACTGGATCCATATATGCACAGAAGAGCCGTATGCTGACAGTAAAACTCAGAAAGCTCATGGAAGTGATGGATGGATTCTTCAAACTTTAACATGTAATAACTACTACGTACTTAGATGTCAATGGATATATCAGACTATGAGCAGGAATGACAGACATTGCCAGCTGCTCCACTTCCATGCTATATTTGGCCTGGTAGATTTTTAATGCGTTCTTACCAGCATGTCTTCATTCACCTTCATCAAGTACAAAACACATTGTTCCTGCCTTTACTCACTGGTTTCATCTTCCTCCAAAAACGAAGACTTTCTGCAGGGTCAGAAATCCTTTCTGAGGCAGTCTTATAGCAAAGAAAGAAGTTGTGGGAGTTAATATCCAAGAAAGTCCAAGCATTTGCAATCAGTTTTGCCCATCATAGTTTCCAATACGATACTGACTGATGTAAATAGAACTGGAATTTTTGAAACGTGTAACAGCCACAGAGCACAGACAATGTCAAAGAAGATTCTTTTCTAAGTCATGAGATGCATTGCTACTTTGGTACAAATAGAAGGTTTTTTTTTGAAAGATGAAGGAAATGATGAAGTAACTAGCTAAGGACAACACCAAAAACAGCAGTCTTTCCCCTCGAGTAGTAAACCAGATCTTGAATCACATTGTGTTCTAAATATAAGATACCCAGAGATGTTGGAAAAATGCTCATTAGTTTTCTTTTTGCTTTCCCTGTAGTGGATTTATCAAGAAAGATTTTTTAACAAAATAATTGTTAGGCATCTGTTTTTTGCTATGTGAAACTTTATGGATGAAAGCACATCTTAACTGTGATCTTGTACATTTGTTACTTTTAAACTGATTAGCAAAAATCATTGGAATACTCCCTATCAGGCTATAGTTCAGAAAAATACCTCAGACATTATTTATTTATTATTTATTTTTTTTTTTATATTTCCACAGTAAGTGTGCTAGATACCATACCATAGCACAACAGAGAAAAACGTGATTTTGAATTTGCTTTAGATGTTAGCCTATTGGCAGTTCCTGAACTGGGCAAGAAAGAAGTGTCATCACTCAGATATTTGTGTTTTTCATTCAAAGTATTGCTAGAAGCACTTGCATATATTTTCTCCAGGTGTTAAGCTGTGATTTATTTTGCATTGATTGCAACACTTTTATTTGTTTATTTTTAATGCTTATTCTTAACATTTTCTCAGTTTTAAATTTCAAAATAATTTCTGTATCAGTGTAGTTGCAGATGCAAAATGAGTGGTTTTCTTCTTCAGATCGTAAGTCTGAATATCCATTTATGCTTTCTAAGCATTATTTCTGTTGTCCAGATGCACAATGTTTGTAAATATGAAGTAGAAAAGGGCTATTATTAAGAGTGATTCACCCACTCTAATTAGAAATGAGAGGATAGTGAAAAAGAGCACAGAGTGATTACTTTTATTTCTTCTCATGTCATAAGAGTGCCCTTAGATGAAGTGTTGAACATGGACATGGATGCAAAAATGCTGAAAATCCAAATTCCCAAAACAGTGGATCTGACTGCTGCTAGCCCACATCACCTGTGTGCATCAGGCCGGCACATCCAAGACTGGGGAACATATCACAAGATCACAAAAAGGCAGTATCTGCAACTCCCACTGAGTTGCTGCTCTCTCAGTGGAAGCAAGGCCACTCCCCTTCTATCCCTCTATGGGGATGGAGCAGACATTATTTTCAGTCTGGTTTTATAACTATTTCTGGAGATAGGTTTGATTTTTATTCATTTATTTTCTTTTCCAGATTGAACCTGTTTCTCTATTCTGAAATTTGAAGGTGAATATGCAGGCTCAAAATACTAGAATTCATAAGCTACTTACACGTCAGAAGTTCCATGAGCTTTTGTTTTGTGTTTCAGAGGTTGCATGCATTTCTTTTAGAGGCTTTCAAAACGAGGCGATGTCTAAATGGAGAGTTAACAGCATGGAGCTGGGACAGGCTGGCTGTTAGGAAAAGGTTCTTCACCCAGAGGGTGGTCAGGCACTGGGACAGGCTCCCCAGGGCAGTGGTCACAGCACTGAGCCTGTTGGAGTTCAAGAAGCATTTGGACAACACTCTCAGACACATGGTCTGATTTTTGGGTGGTCCTGTGTGGGGCCAGGAGTTGAACTCAATGATCCTTGTGGGTCCCTTCCAACTTGGGATATTCTGTCATTCTCTGATTCCATGAGTTGGCCAGACTTGAATTGAACCAACATGAATTGTTGGTTCATTCTCATGTATAGGGAAGAAACAGTAGGTTTATAAATATTTATTTAGGGAAATTTTATATGTGTTTCTTTCCCCAAAGGGAATGCTCTCACTCGTGTTCCAGATCCATTCCAATGTGGTGACAGCAATAGCAGTGTAATTGAGGGAAGGAGAGAAGAAAGTGTAAGAAGTCCTCTGAAACTTTTGACAGGAATGTACATTGTCCAACTGCTCAAGTGGAGGCTCTGACCTGCTCTTCATATATGGCATTAGCAAAATTCAAAGCAGCCTTTTCTAGACAAATGAACACTGAACGATGATCTTGTGCCCAGGTAAAACATGCAGATGCCACCTTTGCCAGATATAGAAAGGACAGCTTTGCCAAATGTGTGTGATTGGCATAAGCTACTTATATTTTCAAATCTGATAATTATTGACAGTTCTGGCAGGGTTTTTTGTTGCACAGTGTTGATGGCTGCAACCCACATTTTCAGATGAGCCTTAATAAAAATAATGTATTTCTACTTTCTGTAGCTTAAGATTCTTCCATGGTATTTTAATACATTAAACTGACTTTTTTATAATCCCTTTGAAATTTGCACTAAAATAATTAAATCTGTTTTATTTTCCCAACATGCTACTTACATATTTCCTCATGGTGTAAGGAATTGTTTGCTAATGTTGCACTGTAAGCAACCAATTCACAGAAAATAAAAAAAGTGGAAAACTCTCCCCTCTTGGGAGAAAGAGATTTTATTTACAAAATTTATGTGGACTCAGGAAAGGGAGAAGGAAGAAGAATAATGTAGTCCCAAAACAAAGTAATGTTGTGTAAGCTTTATGGCTTACTCACATAGGTATCTTATATTCCAATACTAGTTTGGCACAAGAGAGAGGAGGCTGGCGCATAGAATACAGGTTGGAAACTGAGCCACAATGCCATTCCTTTTGGAATAGTCACACAGTTTTCAATATGTACATTTTGGTAAATGCATGCTTTGGTTAAAAAAGTGCCTTTAAATTTTAAAAATACTCTGAAAATTAAGATTTATTTAGTCAGTAGTAAAATTGGAAATCTTTAAGTCTATAAACTATCTTCACTAATTTATTCCCGTTTTAAATGTTGTTCTAGTGTTGCAGTAGGTGTTTTGCTGTTATTTTATTATAGTGTATTATTGCATTTTAAATGTCTTAATACACATGTAAACAGCAACGCATACTTGAAAATACAAATCTGTTTAAAATTAAGTCAGACATGCTCCACTTTTAACTGGCTACAATTTAGTTACAGACCTTTTATTGGGAGACTAAAATAAATGCAAGCTTCTTTCTGCACATCCAGTTATGTTATCCCTTGAGACATCTCAGCTAATAAGTGAAAGTGGAGACAGATCAGCTGTAGGGATGGGGCAGTATAAAGCCCATCCTATTACTGAACAAGTTCCAGATGGAGTTCATGGAACAGCCATTAAGTCTGGAACTGGAGATGCAATATCCACCATAGTAAAAGATTCAAAAATTATCTGGATAATAAATCTGACAAATGGGCATATATATTCAAAGAACAATAAAGTATCCTCTTGAGTTATCTCAGTCACTCAGTTGTTCAGTCTTTCAGCTGAATGCATTCACCTTAGCTATATCATTCAAGGGTGCAACTCATTGATCTGCTTTTATCATCTCTTTACAAAGTGAGAATTTTCCCATTATTCCCTCTGGAAAATAGATCTATGAGGATAAGTTTCATAGACCCAGCAAGATTCCTAAGTGTCCAGTGCTAGCAATAAATCTCACCCAAGCATAGACTCACCCCATGGACTATCTGATTAAACACTACAGTGTTCATTCTTCACAGCAGTGGCTGCCTGTCACCTCCTTTTTCTGAATACCTCTATAGATAGGGATGAGTTGTGCCAGATGAAGCATGAAGACAGAAAACAGCCAACTGAATGACACAAGACACACTTGGATGTCAACTATCAGCAGCACAAGAAACTCCTTTATGAGTCTGTTACATCTTTGATGTAGCCCAGAGTTCTTTTATTCTTCACAGGAGCGGCCACAAAATAGTGATAATATATCTTAAACAGATTCAAAAAGAATAATGCGAAAACAGGATATTGTGGTAATCTTAGCTGACATGCACTCATAGATACAACACAATAACTTTTTAAATGAGATTAGTTCTTAAATGTGTAGTTTCAGGAAACTACACATCTGTGCAGTCTAGAGAAACCCATATGTGAATAATAACTCTCATTGAGCAAGAACTGTCCATTAGCAGTGATGTTTTGTGCCTGACCATAGACCCTAGTAAAGAATATTGTGAAGAGTTTTAGCTCTAGCTCACAGTATTTTACTTGATTTCAGAGACTAAAGCTCTAGAAGCTTGCAGGGATGATCAGGCTGCCCCTCAGATAAATTCAAATCCCTCTTGTATGTTTTTATCATTATTGTCTGAGTCCCCAGCATCTCTTGTAAGGGCCAGGAAATCTAGGAGCACCCTCTGGGCAAGCAAAGCAAACACAAATAGGATGTTACTCAGAAGGATACTTTAACATTCCAAAATTTAATAGCCTTCCCATCTCAAGTACTGTAGGCTGCATCTAGGATAATTTTTTTAGGGGAAAATGTGACATTTCAGAACTCTCTTAATATTGGACATGTTCTGGTTATGCAATGGGAAAGATACAATAAACAAAATGCTGGCTTCTTTATATTAGTGATAGAATTGGTAGTTATCATACTTAAAGACCTTTCATCTCAGAAATAACTGAGAGCAATATGTTCTATATTGGCTATCTACCACGTGGTTGATACAGGCAACAAACTGACTCTACTACATCCTTTCAGACAGATCTAAAATGAGTTTTTCACAACTATGAGTTACAAATTTTACTGCAGGAGTTTTCTCTGATTCTTTACCCTTTAATAGTGAAAGAACCAATATGCAATGGTCAAATATATCCAATAATGTGTAGATAATATGTCCTTTAAGAATCTCTTATTATCCTTCTGGATCAGACACCCATCTTAAGAGGGTATTTTTCATATTATCAAAGGGAAAACATAAGATTTTGCTAGGCTTAAGTTCCCTTAAAGAAACATAAACTGATTCAGATAAATAAAGTCAGTGGTGCATGAAAAGATAATTTTGAAGAACCAGAATAATTCCTGATTGCTAGGAAATGGATCACTACCTGGAAGGCTTCCTTAACTTGTCTCTAAATATAAACGTCTTGAAGTGCTGAGATTCACACATCTACTTGGAGTAAATGGAGATACGGAGTACTCAGAACTAGCTAAAATTAAGCTCAAAATGAGTAATGGAGAATGTATCATTTCTATCAAAGAAGATCTTGAATTGTCTTGTGCCCTTTTTAAAAAGTAGAATGAAAGAAAGAAATGTATCAGAGGAACATCTGTTCCGTAATGTACTTTCAACATAGTGGGAGTATATTTTTTTTAAGTGTCTCTGTTTCTGTGTATCCACATCAGAGAGTTATCCAGAGTAAGCCCAGTCCCCGAGAATGGCTATGGTTATTACAACACAATGTACTGTGTTTTGGACACCTCTGGAGATGTTTCTGTGAGACAAAGTTTGCTAGAAAGCTGTATGTTCTTTCTTTGCTCCCTTTCACTTGTAATCATCTCCTCCCCGATGTCCTCTCTAGACTTGGGTGAGTAGAAAATCCAGCAACAGAATGTCTTTGTTTCTTTGTACAGTTTTTTAATCAATTCTGCTACAATTATGTAGGCCCAGTGATCAGTCCTGAGGTTTTATCCATTTCTGAAGTAAGCAAGGCTTTTGAGATCAGCTTGTCTCTGCATGATGGACAGTATTTTCAAGTAAGAATTAATCTATTTTATACTTAATGAAGACTCAAAATCAGTAAGCTACTATAAAGTTTTGAAAGCACACGCTGCCTTTGGTAGGGGTCCTACCACTACTAAGAAATGTGCGGGTGAGGGTACAAATATATTATTAGGTGCATGAGAATCCACATGGAGGTGAGCTGCAGGAAATATTGTTTCAGAAGTTCAGAATTGTTTTGACTTAATTTTGGGGGTTTGCACCACATTATTTTATAGTAAATTACTGACATTTAACAGAGTGATGACATTTCCTTTTTTATAGTCACATATTCAATAGAGTATATTTGTACAGGAGAAAGCAAAATACTGATTCTTTAACTGGTTGTGTATACTAATATTTTTGACTTTTCTAAAATAAAACAAACAAACAAAACCAACCAAGTTTCATGGCTTAGTCAATAAATAATTATGAACTTCTAAAATTTAAAGGGGAGAGAAAATGAAGCAAATGGCCTGATCTATGTTTCTCTGCTGTTTTTTTCAGTAAGGACTTCTTTTCTTTCATGATGAAGTCAGGATCTGATATCTCAGTCACATGGGTTTTGACTACAGGTTACCTAGGAACAGGAGAGCAATTCTAAACATAAGAAAGATGAACTTCGACCTTCTTTGTAGCAGATGGAACATTTTGTGAGCAACTGGTCATGTGTAAATGTTAACTTGTTTGCCTTTCTTAATAACCAACAAATGAACAACATATGCCTTTATTTTTCATTTTGCAAACACTACAGGTTTTTTTTTTTTTTTTTTTTTTTTTTTTTCGGGGAGGGCGGGAAGTTGTTTTGAAGAGTATGCTCTTCAAGTACTGTGCAAAATTACACAAAATATTATATTCATTAGAATAGAGTAAAAACTGTATTGCCTCTCTAACAACTGCACAGCATGTTTTGAAAATTAACATTAACAAACATTACTTATATCTGAGGTTGTCAACGTTTAATTAAGAAGGCCCTCTACATTTTGGGAAGACACTGTTTGTATATATGTAATAAAAGGTTCAAATTTAAATACTGTACAATTAGTTTCCATGAAAAAAAAAATGACTTTTGCAGACCCCTACAATAGACAGTTTAAAGAAATAACTATTCTGTGTTTAAATTGTGCTCCTTAGTATTTTAAACAGATGGCAATGGCTTTCCTCTTGATTATAACTTTGAGGCATGCTTTACTAAATGGAATCAGCGGGGTTCATTAAGGTCCCATTTGATGTATCAGTATTATAAAAATACCATGTTAATTATCCTCAAACGTTGCAAGTTACCTCCATTTTCCTGCAATCAGAAGATGAGAGAAACCCTGTGAAGCAAATTAGTCCTAATTGAAAGAGGACTGATTAATATTTAAATAAGGCATTGTGTGAGGGATTCTGCCATGAGAAAAATAGGCTGAACATCTGAATTAATTGCATAGCAGGTTAAATTAAATTTCATATAATGGGTTGGAAGATGAGTTGGCACAGTGCTTTAGCAGGGAGCACAATGGCTGAAATACCAGTCTTTTCTTTCACTCTTGGCTGGATTCCACTGAGGTCCTTGTAGTCCTTACCTCTTTGTTGTCTTTCTTTCAATACAAACAAAGGTACTAACAGAAGATTGCAACCACATTTTAAAAAATGTTAATCCTTTTTGGGAGACAGCACCTGTCTACATTTTCTCCATTTCTCCTCCACCTTGGCTGCAAAATTGGGAAACATTAGTATCTTTTTCGTTGCCAAGTTTAATGAGGATTGATGTCATAAAATGCTAATGGCTGGAATATAGTTAGAACTGTGCTATTAGTGGGTTATCACTGTCTGACGTTTTCACTGCACAGGAGCATACATGTGGAGCCTGTTTAAAGTGATTGGGTTACTTAAGGGTCCCTGTTAGGGATATTTAATCCAACATAAATTACTTATGCACTTTGTTAGCGTTCAAAGGAAGAGTGTCACGTTGTACATGTTGGCAGTTTTCCAGTCAAGAGCTGTTAATTACTGTACAGCTACTGAGTACAGTTTGTGGCAATGGGAGCCAAAGGGGGAAAGAACTATATCTATATTCCATCTAACTAAAAATGAGTAGATGGGAGTGCAGAGGAAAAAGTAGACTGAAGTCATTTTCACCCTTAGGAGTTACAATGCCATTTGTTTTCATTTTGAAAATAAAAATAAATGACAGTATGATTCCCTGAGGGGGAAGTACTTTAGCTATAAAGAATCCCTGCCAAAAACAAGCTATTATCTATTTGTATGTGGATAAGAAAAAAAAAAAATGTTTTCCAAAGCTCTAATTCATCTACATCGCTGCAGAGTTCAAGGTTCACTAAGATAGTCCTTGCTTATCATATTAAATGTATGTGATAGCCAGGAAAATGGCTGATAACTATAGTGCTCATTTCTTTTTGACATGCAGTTTAGTATAGTCAAATTACTTTATATTGCCACTCTTATATTAACAAATACTGTTCTTGCCAATGCTTGTGGGCTTTTACTGATGGAGAAGCCCAATAAATAACAAGTATCTGTTGATATTGCCATGTGGTTCAACTTTGGGAACTGGCTATAAGAAATAACTTTGAAGAACTAAACACTTTTTTTTTTTTTATATGGAAGCTCATGGATCATGTAACATTGCTAGGGGAAAAATTCATAGTTCTGTTAGCCAAGCTACTGTATGGTCTACAAATAAAGAGCCTGTTACACCCTTGATCTCTACAAAATGGAAATAAGGTTTGAATATGGCCTAAAGTAAAATCTTTATTTCATTTTATTATCTAACTGCAGTGCTACTTATGAAGTTGTCCATAGGAAGTTCATAATGAAGATAACTCTATTTTCTGTCTATATTATTGAAATTGCTAAAGGCACAATAGTTTGTATGATTATAGTTATGTAAACACTCCAATTCTCAAATGCATCATTTATGAAGCTACAGGGGAAAAACAGAATATCTTGCCTTTGCATAGTAATCCATCCTACCAAACTTTTTTTTTTTTTCAAACTAAACCCAAAAGTTTTCTTTTAAAGTGTACTGCTCACAGTATCATTACTGTCACTATGCGTTTGACTAAAATTATCTTTTCTCCTTGCACTTCATCAGACTTTGAGTTTTTGATCTCCATATATGTACTGAAATGCCTGACTCCCCTTCAAAATTTTTCCTGGTGAGAACTGACTGACCCTCAGGATGGAGAGGTAGATTTGGAGACTGAAGTGTGTTTTGGATTTGAGGTTGTAGTACATATAAGACACACATTATGTATGCAGCTCTTACATCTAGTCAGTGGTTCTCACTAACTTTTGTATATTTGCAACACCATTTCATTGAAGCTGGTCTTCATATATACTGTAGATCATCAGGCAAGGAAGTTTGTGCCATACACTTCCTGAACATGGGCCTTAAACCAAGACCATTTGCAAGTTAAGGGCTGTAACCAGTAGGAAAGAAAACCTAAAATTTTGCTGTTATGATGATCATTTGGGGTATCATATCCCATTTGCTTTTGTACATCATGACTTCTGCTTTAGAAAACTGTACCCTAGAGTATGATACAAAAAGCCAGTATAGCCACGTCACTGGCTAAGTGTACTCAGAAGGAAAAGCTGGATGCTTTTCTGTGGGTGGGACTTCTGAGCCGTGGATGGGACTTCAAGAGAAATTAATTTTGATTTCATCTCTCAAAATCTTATTTTTTCTGAACTTCGTTTTTATGCTTCTGACTTGTCTTCATCACTCATAGGAATGAATCATCTAACTCAAGTTTTTGGGTTTACTCTGAGATCTGTATATCTGTATTTTTCAATAGTCAGCTACATTTTCTAAGATCTGAGAGTATTAAAGCCTAGAATGGGTACATTTAAAACTGAAAATATGTAATAAAATGGTTTGCTTTTATTAAAAGCAAATTTTTATTTATAGTTCTCATTTCCTTATTAAAAAGTCAATATTTGTAGACAATTTAAAATAATATAATTAAAAAACAATGACAATGTTCAATATTTTATTAATTAAAGAAATTATGTGAATATGAATCACTGTTCCAAATCATTGATACAGATCATTTGCCTCAATTGAGTGATGTGTTATATTTGTACCGTTAGTTAATTTGACTATCAGAATATTTTTCCAAACCCAGAATCAGAATATTGGTATTGCTTCTTTAAATGCAAACAAAACTAAAGATATCGAGATCATAGTCATTGCTATTATCTCAAAATCAAATACATGTTATATGATGTTTATTGATATGTTTCTCAGATCAATGGTTACAAATGTAGAAGCAAATGATCTACTCTGGTTTTATAATTCTTTCAAGCACTCTTTTACATTAAATGAGGATTTTTATTACAGTAAAATACATTTATTGAGTAGCAGTTTTTCTTTAGAGTCTGTCTCACCAACAAATGTTTTTACTTAGCCTTTTTCTAATAATTTTCAGCATAAGAAAATGTGTTAAGTAGGACTTCATATTCCAGTTTTTTGTTTTTCCGAGGCCTCTGTTTCTTCTATACATTCTTATTCAGCTCTCTGGGCTCTTTCTAGCAAGGAAGAAGCACCAGGCATGATGGTATCTAGGTTGCATTGGACCTTGCGTGCGAATGATCTGTTTGAAACTTAGGCAAGACCAAGGTGAACCTGAAAGGATGAAAGGTCTTGCAGGTTTCTTTCACTAGTCTATCATTCACACAGCAGGTGCATGAATTAGGCAGAGCCCACAAAATCTAATACAGCCTTTTCCTAGTTAGACTATTTCTGCTATTTCAGAACTTGGTCACAAAAGCTAACTGCTTCTGGAGTTCTAATGAGAAGGGAGGATATTTTTAATTATTGGTTCTATGTAACTAAATAGTATAGTAAGATCTTACCTCCTTGTCAAATACAGATGGTGATGAATGACCAAAACCAGATAGAAGAATCCAGAATCGCAGCTTAGTAGTGTTTTCTCCTTCTACAGAAGTTGTAATTGGCTCAATCCAGGAAATAAGTAAAATGATAGAATGTGTTAAGCAGAGGGGCTGTTGATTGTTGAATTCTTCGTGGAGCTACAAGTGAATTACCAGATAAGCTATTCTCCTTTATGAAACTTAAGAACCTCTGGGCATGTTCATAAATGAAGGACTAGACATCTGGGCACTGTGATATTAACAGAAAATAAAGAAACATCTACATTCTTTTATTGCTAGACATGAACTGAGTAGGCATTTTCAGAAGGACATTTGGATCTGTTCTGAAAACTGCAAGCACAATTTTAGGCACTTAAATCCTAAGGTTCCATCTCTCAGAGCAGTTTTTTCTCAGATTTTATTTATTTATTTATTTATTTACTTCAGAAGAAAGAACATGTGGTATCAGATGAGGTTGAGGGTCTACGTTTATGTTTCAGTACCTGGAAATTAATAGATCATCTTGTCTTAAAAGACATCTTTAGAAAGAAATAGATTTTTTCCAAGGCACAAGTGGACTGAACTTGTATGGAATTAAGGAAATCCTTGTTTTAATTACCCTGGAATTAACAATAGTGTTTCAAGATTAAATAAAATCAAAACTCAAAGGAAGGGCTTTCCACTTGACTTGAATGAACTGCATGATCTTCTACTTATATCTTCTGCCAACAAATTAAATTCAAACAACATTTATACTAGGGTTGTGTAGCACAGTCTTTAACTATGATCAAGCTATTTATCCTCAAAATCTCATATATCACTAGTTTTTCCCTCCTTACCGTTTTGCAAAGTACAGTTAACAATTACATCAAAACATTAAAACATTATCTAGGGTCAATTTAAGGATAACATAGTTTGGCCAGTGCAATATAAATACCTCATATTTCAAGAATACATATAGAGAAAAATATTTCCAAACATACTTGAGCCTCCTGATTCCATTCTAATTTTTTAATGTGCAATGTCAGAATATATATAACAAAAAAAAAGTTTTGATGTCTGCATTTTTAATCCTAGAAGACATGAAATCAGCTGAATATGTATGTTACACCAGTCTTAAAGAGTATTTACACTGTTGTGATTAGTGTATTTTAGAAGTGTTACTATGCAGTTTAAAATAAATTAACAATCTGCTCAAAATCTTCTGGTATGTAGATGAGATCTCCAATCTGTCATTCATACTGTACATACACACATATATACACACATTTATTTACATATAGGGTTATATACCTTCAGCAACTTCTTTCCTTTTGGAATTTGAGCTATAATGTGTCAATGTTTTTATGAGTTTTTTATTCCATAGTAGCTTTTTATAACATTTTAATACTAGCACTTTCTTTTCAGACTTCAGCTTTGAAGGCTCTTCTACCAAATGTGTGAATCTCTATCTGCAGGGTGTCCATGTTTGTTTCTGAGAGGCTCCAAATTGGTAGCAATCAACTTGAAAGTGTGTAGTAGCTGTCAAATCTTGGAACAGGCTGTGGATGATCTTATGACTGATTTAACACGTACTAGGAGCCAAAGTAATACAAAATAATTGGCTGTTTTCCCCCTGTGTTTGATGACTAGGAACCTGATCCTCAAAGATGGTGTCTCAATTCAGGGAATCTGCAAACAATTCCAAACTCCTAGAACTGTGTGGGTGCTGGGGCTGGTCATAAGCTCCATCTCAGAGCAAGACTTGGGAGCTCATTCTTTTCTCATGCATGGTGCTGTAACACAGGAAGGAGTCAGTGCACGCTCTGGCCGAGTCTCTGGTCTGAGGGGTTTGGTAATCAAGACCTCAGTCTACACTGGGGTGAAATTTTGGGTGACAGTTGCTGGTGATTGACTTGACCACACTAGGCCTAAAATCACTGTGTGTGTACAACATCAAGGTCTCTGGGATACAGATTCAGCTCTTGACTGCCCCACTACCACCACTGTTTTCCTTATCCTGCTTCAGCAAGTGAGGAAGCAAAAAGGTAGACAGAGGGAGAAGCCCCATTGGTGGCCAGTAGGCAGGAGAGGTGGCAATGGGCACATCACTGCTTGCAGTGTGAAAGAAAATGAGCTGGAATATGTCACCTTAGTGAATATCAGATAAGCTGCATGTCATGTGGCAGCCCTCCAGCCTTATTTTGGAGTAGCTCTGTTAACCTCAGCAGTTAAATGTGGAGGTTCATCTTTCACTTATGCTGACTGGCTGGTGTCTTCATTGTATTTGCTCTTGCAAATATAATGTCAAGTCACAAAATTAAACTAGATAGTTGAAAAAATAAATAAATCAGAAAGAGCTTCAGCAGACAGTGGTCTCCGCACTAGCTCTTGCCTATTTTGTTAGTCTTGAGTGATGGCTTATGAGCTGCGATAGTTCTCTGAGAGTTTTTGCTACATGAAGAACTGTTTGTGAAGGAATATTATACAGTTCTTGTGGAAAGATATTGATAATAAAGATATGTTAGAATCTCGCAAGTTTTGACCAAATTAAAAATTATCCATTATGGGTCCCAGTCTCTGTTGTGACAGTCATCATTCATGCTAATGTATTTTGGCTAATGATTTTTCTGAGGCTCTCCTATCTAAAGAAAAAATACTGTTTTGATGTGCAGAAGATGGCCAAACTGAAACTTAGTAAAATGTTTATTATTTGATTAAGTGTGTTATAATAACTTTTGGGCATGCTGGTTTAGGCCTACATCCTGCAAAGTTCAGGGCGCCTGGTGGAAGGTAGGAAAGAAGAAACATTCAGCCACCAAGCAGGCCATCCCTGCTGGTGTGTCCTGAGATGGACAGTGCAGCCTACAGAATATGTACTTGTGCCTGGAGAAGGACCGTGGTAGGGCAATCCTGAGTGGGTCCACTCAGTGCTTCAGTGGAATATTTGTTACAATTTTAAAATCCCATTCTCTGGCAGAGAGTTACCCCCCATCAAGTCAGAACAGAACCTCTCTGCCTGTCTAGAGTAAGCTGAGCCTATAATATCATGTAAATATTTGCCTTGTTAGTGCATATCTGGAGACTGCACTGTCTTTGAAATAGAAACAAGTCCCTAATTTTTGACAAAGGAGCAGAGCAAAAATTCTGCTACCCTTACTACTCTTATGCAGCACAGAGAAATGTCTAAAACATTCAGCAAAGCTTTTTCGTTGTTAAATCAAAGTGCACAATGTTGACCCTTTGTAAGAACACTGTTATGCATTTTTAATAGGAGTATTGTGAGCACTTGAAAAGCTGCATAATGAATTTCAAGCATTTCACTATGTGTTTGTTCTGGTTTGTGCTCTCACAGATAAAAGAGGGGCATAGTAAACCCTAAAAGTAATGCTAATATGTAGTAAGAAACTTCAGAAAGCATGAAGTCACTTTCTTTAGAGAAAACATATAGTATATTATAACACTTAATATTAAGATTTCATTTCTGTTAAAGGACTCTGAATGTACCAAAGAATTTTATTGTGAAAACTTCTGTCCTGATTGCTAACATAAATTTAAAGATGTCTGCAGAGACCATTAAGATTAGCAATATCACAATAAATAAAGAAAAGTTAATTTTAAGGTGCCATGTAGCTAAGTTAAATATAATGTTCGTTTCCCATTCAACATTTTCATATCATCTCCAAATAAGGAATGTAGGCTATTTTTTCTTAGGGTTTTTACAGTAAATAGCAAAAATACCTCCTCATATGTCTATTTTTTGCTTTCCAAGGTATGGCGTGTCTCAGTTACCTCATTTCATCCCTATGGGGAGGAGTGTATGCCCTGCCGAAGTAAACTATATGTAGATGTGGATGTATAGATACCTTAGAACACTGCTGCTGTGCAGCCAGCGTACTGTAAAGGAGCCACAGCACAAGTGACAACCAGGCCAGCAGGTATATAGGGACAAGAGAAGTGGCTATTTTAGGGACGTGGTTTAGTGGGTGACATTGGTAATAGGGTGATGGTTGGACCAAATGATCTTGGAGGTCTTTTCCAACCCTAATGATTCTGTGATTCTATGATTTTATGATTTTATGAGTAAAGGCTTTCAATATAAAGTATCAGTTCTTAATCTCTAGACAACAGTAAACATTATTGAAACTTTAAATAGCTAGAGGAAATAGAAATTATTTTGACAAGTAAAGAAGTAAAACACTTTTTGTATTTAATAAATAAATAAATAAATATATGGACGGTTAGAAATGCTAAAGGAAGCAGGGCTGGAATTTGAAACTTGCATACATAGACAACTCCTTAAGGAGTTGCAACTCTACTTATCATGTAGAGAAAAAAAAATATCTCTGGGATGTTTGTAATCTCACAGTAGTGGGGTTAGGAGATCGTAACGAAGCCCCTTTCTTTGCAAACTTATGTCATAATGAAAATTCCCACTATGACAGAAATGTGACATTTTCTTTTCCCTTGGGAAAGGTAAAGAGAATGGCAGCCATCCTGAGAGTGCTTCTTGGTCATCTTCTATGTGTGAAATTGTCAGTATTTCCTAAACCGTGGGGAAAGAAGAGAATGAACAGAGCTGTGCATGAGATGTTGAAGATTTAAATCAAAGATTGTACTGTTCTGAAGTGTTTTTACAATTATATTATGCTGTGAAGCATTCCATATCATTTGGTCTTTCGCTCACAACAGTAACTATCTATTTGCTGGGAACATATCTTTATTTTAATGCCATCTAGGAATCTGAGTTCCAGGAGTTGCTTTCAATAGCTTTCAATAGCTGTCCACTGCGGGCAGCAAGGTTAAAAATATGGTTTACCTTTATCCCATTCACTTTAGTAAAGCCCATTTTATGTGTTTCCTTGGGTGGGTAAAGAAAGCTCATCACTGGTTCATTTCAAAGCGTTGTTGGGGCTATATGATTAAGAGGCTAATTTTAGCACGGATAGGGGAAGACAGGAAATAAAAAAAAAAAAAAAAAAAAAAAAAAAAAGTTTCTTTTAGGGTTGTATAATATCTTGTTTTTCCTGGAAGAAAGGACAGATGAGGAAGGTAACTTCCTGTTCTTTCAACCTGTTCTTTCTTCCTGTTCTTTCTCATTGTGTACTTTGCAGCATGTGGCAAACAGTTTGTACAAAGCTTCCACACCCCCTCCATGTTGAGGTTAAAGGGAGGGGCAAGAAGGTACTGAGATCTTGGCTCTGTCTTCCAGATAAGTGTTTGCTGTCCATACCCAGACCGGTTAAGTCTCACTGAGACTACATGAACAACAAGGCTCATCCTGCAGAAAGGCGGAGGGGAGAGGATGGGGGAGCGGGAGGCTGGGTATGAGTCTGAGCTACGTTCTGCTTTAAGGTCTGCTCCAAGGAAGAACAGCAGTGCAGTGCTCCTTGCTTTGGCTTGTTTTATGGTTTCACTGAGCCACTAAGCTTTGTAATTTGGCCAATACATTTTAAAGAAAATGCAAGAGAGAAGGTTGCTGCAGGATTGCCAATATTGTTGCAGGATTGGCCATATTGTTCTGCCTACTGTACCTAGCCAGTTCATCTGATTCATTGCTTCTGATATAGTACCTAAATAAGTGTGTGTATGCATCTAATTAAATTTTGCAAACTATATTCAGGTGTATTTTAAATCTGTACTGGGTATAATATGAACAACATGCAGAATAGTTAAATGGTGAGATTTTTCTGATTTTAATGCCCTTAAAATAGATTAAACATTGACTTGGCAGTGTTACACAAATTTAGTAAAATGTGCTAATTATACATACAGACAATTAAAAACAAACAAAATAAAATGTTTGAGAGGAATGTGAGTTTTAATTCTAATTTTGTCCTGCGTATTCCTAAAATTTAGTACTGCAAAAGAAATTTTGACTATTTCTTGGTCAGTTAATCATTTTTGTGTTGTCTTATACTTTTGACAGTGGTTTGTATGCACTAAGTAAAAGGTAGGATGAGTGGCCTATTTCTGTCTGTTTTCATTACTGTGCTCTTTCTGTGTGCTCCATCTTATTCTCTGTGCATGCCTACTGGGACATTAAAGATTCTGTAATTATTTCAATAAGATCGAGGTTATAGATTTTTTGTTCCACTTAGTTGTTTGCTAATAAACCTGCCCCTGTGCAGAAGGCTAACAAATTTCTTATTTAATACTGTACTTTTTTTTTTTTTTACATGGTATATTAGAGAACATTTTAAAAGGTCAAGAAAGATTGTGCAACTTACTGTTTTCCCTTGTTATTGTAATAGTCTTGGGATAGCTCCTTAACTGAAAACTCAAAAGTCATCATCATCCTTTTGAAAACATAAATATTAAAGCTGTTTTGTTTCTGATTTCAGAATTTGAAGGAAATTGGAACAGTCTGAGATATTCCACGGCTTAAAGCTTAGTACAGATTTAGTTATGGTAGGAAGAATGTTTGTGGTATCAAAAATAAGATGCTAAAGGACCAGCATAAACTGGATGGATAAACTGGAGCAGTGCAATAATTTGTTCTTCATATACATTCACAGGGTTTTTCCTGATATCAAGTCCTTTGACGTCTGCATCATGAAGCAACATTTTTAACCATTTTCACGACACTGTTTCATCCCAGCACAGAATGAAGGACTAGCCCTTTTACCAGCTAAGGGTCTGAGGTTTTACTACATCTGCCCCACCTAATGCCACAGACCTGTGCCCAAAGTTGGGAGCTGTCTAAGCAGCTCTGCCACTTCCAAAGCCCTGCCATCGTTCTCAGTTCTCTGGTGCCTAAAATTATTCTTACATCTAGAAGTGCTCATTTATGACATTTATGACAGTGCTGAGTAAACCATTGTCTTTATCAGGCCTCAGTACTGTGAAGTTTTTCTTAGAAGAGCTGGGCCCTTTTCTGATGTCATTTTCTCTATTGGAGAGCAATTCCAGGTATGGAATCCACCTGTGGATTCCAGTGACATCAATTTTGTTATTACTATTTTTTTGTGGGGGATTGTGTAATGCTTATTATAGGAGGCAAATGATAATTACTCATTCCATGTAAGACTGATTTATTGTTTATTTATTGCCTGAATCAAGCAAAACAATTAATGTTACATCAAGTCTGTTAGAAACATAGGGCTAAGCCCTATGTTTCTCCAGCTCACCAACTGGACTTCATTTCTGACTTTTTTTTTTTGGCCCGCTTTGCAGTGACAGCTTGGCAATTACCCACTTAAAAGAATGTTTTACCTTATGTACCTATCTAGACAGCTGTTCTTTGTCTTCCTAATATTGGCCTTATAATTGTCTAGCATGTATTTTTACTTCAAGATTGAACGAACAGAGGACCTTGTGAATTGGCTTTGTCGAACCTTTTGGAAATTGTGGTGGGCTTATCATGCATCCTATGCTTTTACAGTGAAAGCTGCTATTACCTCTACACAGTCACTAAAGCAATTTAGCCAACTGCTCTGCAGATAAATTGCATCTTTGCACTCTGGTCTTTCCTGAGACCAAATGGAGTTCTGGGACTTGACCTCAAAAGAATTTTTTTTACTGCTTTTAATGCCAAACTTCATGTGTCCTACATCCTCATATTATTAGGTGTCCAGTTCTAGCAGGTTTTGAGATGTGTTAAGTTGCTGTTGAGGATTTGAGCCTTCCCATGCTTCCTTAACTCTTTGATGTTTCCCATCAAAGTATATTACTTTCATTTATTTATTTATTTTTAAATATAAATATTTTTCTGCTCTAGTTAGCACTCACTCATACAGAGCTGGAGTAGTCAAGCTGGAGTAACTCTGTGAAGGATGAAGGCACACTGGATATAATTGGGGGGAAAAAAAAGGCAACAAAAATAATAGAATCATAGAATCATCTAGCTTGGCCATCAGGATCATCAGGTTCAACCATCAATCTGACCTACCAAGTCCCATCACTAAACTATGTCCCTTAATGTCATGTCCACACATCTCTTAAATACCTACATGGGCGGGGACTCCACCACTTCCCTGAAGAGCCCGTTCCAAAGCTTAAACACCATCTCCAGGAAGAAATTCTTCCTAATGACCAGTCTAAATGTCCCCTGATGCAACTTAAGACTGTTTCCTCTTGACCTATCACTTCTCACATGAGAAAAGAGACTGACACACTCCTCACTGCAACCTCCTTTCATGTAGTTTTAGGGAGGGATGAGGTCTCCCCTCAGCCTCCTCTTTTCCAGACAAGGCAAACCCAATTCCCTTGACTGTGCCTCAGAACTCTTGTTTTCTAGTCCCTTCACCAGCTATGTTTTCTTCTCTGCACACACTTGAGCAACTCAATATCCTTCTTGTAGTGAGGGGCCCAGAGCTGAACACAATATTCAAGCTCCAGTCTCACTAGTGCAACATGCAAGGGGACAATCACTTCTCTGGTCCTGCTGGCCACACTATTTGTAATGCAGGCCAGGATGCTGTTGGCCTTCTTGGCCACCTGGGCACACTGCTGGCTCATGTTCAAAATGAAAGATCTAGAACATTAACTCATGAAGAAGATTGAGTATAACCACTCTCATCTTACAAAAGGGATTGAGAGGATGATGGAACAAGATTAATAGAAATATTGCAAGTAATATTGGAGCGTTTTTCTTTAGAAACAGGTAAGGTATTTGGAACTGCATACATATAGCTGTGTGTCAGTGAAAGAGGTTGGAGATCACTCGAGACCTGTATTGCCATTGTGTTATGGGGAAATAGTCTGGGAAATTATGAGTAGTCTTGTATTTAGCTCTTCTACAGTAATATAGGAGTTTAAATTAGGCACATACTGGTCTTATTGATTTCCCCCCTACACACACTCACAGGGTGAGGACATTCAAGCATTTTAGAATGACCCACTGCTACATAACAGCAGAGATTTTAAGAGCAGCCTCCAAATATGCAGCTTGCAACTTTTAAGACTTGGCTTACTAGCTCTGACTGAGGTTTTGTCTTCCTGACAAAACTCCTGTCATCTTGAATTTGTTTTTCTTAGTAAGCAATGCAGATGAGATGCTACCTATCATCCTGATCATTGTTTCTTCATAATTTTAATAAAAATGTGTCCTAGACAGATTATGAGGCTCATAAGATGCTGTTCTAACATGTAGGCTGACCTCATGTGCACAGAGGCCAAGAAATCATACTGAGTAACTTCTACATCAGAACTTCTGCTTTGTTGGTATAATGTTAATTTAAGGATTCTATTTATAGGAAACACTTCATATTTTTATGTGCATGGCTTCTGTGGGAAATTATTCCTAATCAAGTATTGCAAATAATGCTTTCAGTTTGGCATGAATTACATGTTTCATTTTTAAAACTTTTCCTCTTTCTGTGTTTATTTATTAGTTAAGAACTCCTTGCTACCACAAATTTCTTTCCTTGAGTTGATATTTGCAGTTTATTTTGAAAGCTTCTATAATCTTATTTTCAGTAAATTATTGGGAGTTCTGTAGTCTGACATTCTGAATCGTTCCTTTTGACCCTGATTTTTTATTAATGCTTCAGAATATTGGAAGTATAGACTAGGCTTACTGGTGACTTGCTGCAGAGTTGCTACTATACCTTACTCCCCTGCTTAGAGGAGGGTATTCCCTCATTCTTACCTATATAATTCTTACCTATGTTACTCCGGCAGTTCATGTGCAGATGACTATATCATGGTTATTTCCAGCTTGCCATTGTTGATTTATAAAAGTGATTTGTACAGAACTATATTCAAATGCAGTTCAGATGAGTCCACTTCCTAGGTGCCTTTCTATAGCTCATCCATTTGCTATTTACAGCTTCATCTACTCTTTAAATTTCTTCCAAATGCTACTAGGTGAGTGACAGAGACACTGCATAGCTTTGGATTGAGAATGTCATGCCAAGAAGCATTTCTTTGAATGATATTTCTCCGTTAGCAATTTTTTTGACCTGTCAGTTAATAAGGGCTTGCTGTTTATTATGGTTTATATTAAGTTTGTACACTAGTTAAAAACAAGTGAACAGAAATCTAAAGTGTAAGAGGAAAACAAATATATTATGTTTTTCAGCCGCTTTCGCTAGTCAGCGAAATCTTATGTGATGATAAGATTTTTTTGAAAGAGCCTTTTTCTGTAAAATCAATGTAAATGCCACTATTTCACCTGCTTTTTTAGTATTTATTACATCATTTAGCAGGGTTTGATGAATACAGATACAGTCTAAGGTGAGTCTTGTCTAATCTTATTCTAGTTGTACTTCTATAATGTTGACACATTATGTTTATTGTCTCCAATCAGCTTGAACTTTCCAGTGTTTCAAAGTTTAGTACAAATAAATAAATTAGGGGAGGGACAAGATCTTCTGAGTCATTTCTTTCTGAAACCTTGAGTATAAACTCTCTGATCCAGTGAATTTATCATGTTTTAGCAGTTTAGTAATCTACATAGTTACAAAGGAACTCACAAGTATTTGGTTGTCACAGCAAATAATGAATATATCACCCTTCCTCTTTCTGAAATATATATGAGATTCATTTTCCTTCTGTATCACAACTGATAATCTCATTATCAACTTCTGGGACCATAGCCATGCTGTTGCCCAGACTTTATTGGTTCATGACTCTATTTAACCATACCAGAAATTATATTATTCTTCAGACTGCTGGCTTCCATAATCAATAGTTTGCATTTCTAAACTGCTGATTTGCACTTACTTGTGTAAGTTTTCATGGTTTCCCTTTTGCCATATACAAAATAAAATGTCCCAGCTACTTTTCATCTCAGCTAGGATGTTGTTTTTTTTTGAAAAAAATATTAAAAAGAATCCTTCTTTCATGAGTGCAAGATTGTGTGTGTTTTTATAGGCTGATTTTGAGTATTCTTTTACATTAGAATATCTACTTTGCTCAATTTTGTTTGTAATTGTCTTTAAAATTATTATTAAAATCATTATTATTAAAATTATTATAATAAATTTATTTGGGAATGCTAATGTTTTTAAATAGAAAAATATACATGTGATACTTATATCACCAGTTTTGGTTCTTGCAGAGGCCAATGGAATGAGGTTCAACACGGATAAGTGCCGGGTCCTGCATTTGGGTCACAGCAACACCATGCAACACTACGGGCATGGGGCAGAGTGGCTGGAAAGTTGTGCAAAGGAAAAGGCTCTGGGGGCGTTGGTCAATGCTTGCCTGAACAAGAGCCAGCAGTGTGCCTAGGTGGCCAAGAAGGCCAAAGGCATCCGGGCTTGGATCAGGAATTGTGTAGCCAGCAGAACCAGGGAAGTGATTGTCCCTTTGTATTCTGCTCTGGTGAGGTCACACCTCGAGTACTGTGTTCAGTTTTGGGCCCCTCACTACAAGATCCTGCAGCATATCCAGAGAAGGGCTAGGGAGCTAGTGGAACACAAGTCCTTTGAGGAGCAGCTGAGGGAACTGGGGTTTCTTAGTCTGGAGAAGAGGAGTCTCAGGGGAGGTCTTACTGGTCAGGACAGGACAGGATAGGATAGGACAAGAGGAAATGGCCTCAAGTTGCACCAGGGGAGGGTTAGGTTGGAAATTAGGAGACATTCCTTCTCAGAAAGAGCAGTCAGGCATTGGAAGGGGTTGCCAAGGGAGATGGCCGAGTTACTGTCCCTGAGGGTGTTTAAGGAAAGGTTGGGTGTGGTACTTACAGAATCACAGAATTTTCTAGGTTGGAAGAGACCTCAAGGTCATCGAGTCCAACCTCCAACCTAACGCTAACAGCCCTCCACTAAACCATATCCCTAAGCTCTACATCTAAGCGTCTTTTGAAGACTTCCAGGGATGGTGACTCCACCACTTCCCTGGGCAGCCTGTTCCAATGCCTCACAACCCTTTCAGTGAAGAAGTTCTTCCTAACATCTAACCTAAAACTCCCCTGGCTCAACTTAAGCCCATTCCCCCTCGTCCTGTCACCAGGCACGTGGGAGAACAGGCCAACCCCCACCTCGCTACAGCCTCCCTTGAGGTACCTAAAAAGAGCGATAAGGTCACCCCTGAGCCTCCTCTTCTCCAGGCTGAACAAGCCCAGCTCCCTCAGCCGCTCCTCGTAGGACTTGTTCTCCAGGCCCCTCACCAGCTTTGTCGCCCTTCTCTGCACCCGCTCAAGCACCTCCATGTCCTTCTTGTAGCGAGGGGCCCAAAACTGAACACAGTACTCGAGGTGCGGCCTCACCAGAGCTGAGTACAGGGGGACGATCACCTCCCTAGCCCTGCTGGTTACGCTGTTCCTGATACAAGCCAGGATGCCGTTGGCCTTCTTGGCCACCTGAGCACACTGCTGGCTCATATTCAGCCGACTATCCACCATCACTCCCAGGTCCTTCTCTGCCTGGCAGCTTTCCAACCATTCCTCTCCCAGCCTGTAGCTCTGCTTGGGGTTATTGCGCCCCAGGTGCAGGACCCGGCACTTGGCCTTGTTGAACTTCATGCAGTTGACCTCAGCCCATCGGTGCAGCCTATCCAGATCCTCCTGCAGAGCTTTCCTACCCTCAAGCAGATCGACACACGCACCTAACTTGGTGTCATCTGCGAACTTACTGAGGGTGCACTCGATGCCCTCGTCCAGATCATCGATGAAGATATTAAAGAGGACCGGCCCCAGCACCGAGCCCTGGGGGACGCCACTAGTGACTGGCCTCCAACTGGACTTGGCTCCATTCACCACGACTCTTTGGGCCCGGCTATCCAGCCAGTTTCTAACCCAACGAAGCGTGCGCCAGTCCAAGCCAAGAGCAGCCAGTTTCTTGAGGAGAATGCTGTGGGAGACGGTGTCAAAAGCCTTGCTGAAGTCAAGGTAGACCACATCCACAGCCTTTCCCTCATCCACCCAGCGCGTCACTCTGTCATAGAAGGAGATCAGGTTCGTCAGGCATGACCTGCCTTTCATAAAGCCATGCTGACTGGGCCTGATCGCCTGCTTCCCCTGCAAGTGCTGCATGATAACTCTCAGGAGGATCTGCTCCATGAGCTTTCCTGGCACTGAGGTCAAACTGACAGGCCTGTAGTTTCCCGGGTCTGCCCTCCGGCCCTTCTTGTAGATGGGCGTCACGTTTGCTAGCCGCCAGTCGATTGGGACCTCCCCTGATAGCCAGGACTGTTGATAAATGATGGACAGTGGCTTGGCCAGCTCCTCTGCCAGTTCCCTCAGTACCCTTGGGGACATGGTTTAATGGGTAATACTGGTAATAGGGTTATGGTTGGACCAGATGATCTTGGAGGTCTTTCTCAACCTTAATGATTCTATGATTCTATATAATCTTTTCCTAATACATAATTATTTTTAGTTGTTTGATTTACTTTTTATATTCATAACAGACTTGTAATTTTAAGACACTTAAAAATATTTTTTCAATAGCATCAGAAGTTCTCTTCATATTTACATATATTTCTAAGTAATTTTTAGAGTCCTGTTCTTATCTTCTCATCTGTGTTGGCAGCTGTAAAAGACCAAATATTGTTATCAATCAGATACAACTGTTCTGAATTATCCTGTAAGTCTTAAGTGTATGTAAATTATATCTTTAATGTGGAGTCCCACATTCTTGTTCCTCCTGGCTGTCTTTCCTATTTAGGTTTTACTGATAAGTTTCAGTCACGTGAATCATCATGCCAGGTTTCAGCCATACTAAATCTTGTCAAATCTCCTTTCACCTACACATAAGTGTAATTCATAATTCCTCTGTTGCTCACAGAAGAATTTATAGCTTTTCTAGTTTTTATTTGTTTGTTTATAATGATGTTATATTAGCTCTACACTTTATGGCTATGTATTAAGTGGTCCTTTAGCACTGCTTTTAAATGGCAGATTAAAGCTCACGGGTCTCTTGTTTCTTCAGGTGCAAGCAGAATTACTTAGAAAAATCAGAACCATAGAAGTTCAGTCATGAGAACAAAACAGAGTTTTACATATTTTTTTTTTTGGTTTAACTTGTGGTTGTTATGTAATGAAGAATATATACGGACTCTCTTCTCTTTGCTTAAAACAGATCAAGGTAAACAGTTGAAGCAGAAGGAAACCAACTGTTTTTCCATTCACCTTATTATTGAGCTGTGGTTAAAAGAACTTCCTTTTTGGTACTATCAAAAGATCTCAACTAAAACTTCAGTTGAACATGGAGTAGAAATAGACTCTCTCAGAGATGGGAAAATACATAGAGGCACTTGCTCTTGCTTAATGAAAGGCTAAAAATTTTGTTAATTTTGATTTGAAGTTTTCTCTAAATTACACTTTGTATTATGCATGGCAGAAAACGGAAATGTTTATTTTTATTCCTTCTGATTTAATGTTAGAATTTTGATCTTACAAAATACTTTACATCATTGGTTATCACAGTGTAATTTTAACAAAAGTAATATAAAATGATAATACTAAAGGAACTGAAAAAAGGGAGTATTTAAAACCATGAAGTGTGAAACCCTGCCCTGCTTTAGTTGATAGCAAAACTTCTGCTGACTTCACAGAGGCTAAAATTTCACACAATGATTGTAACAAATAAGAAAGCACAGCTAGCAGAGTATTTCTGGGTGATTGTTACATGCCTCAGAAAGTATTACAACTAAAGGATGCATGAACTAAGCCACCCAAGAAGTGTAATAAGCACCCGGGGGTGGGGGATGGGGAGGACTGACTTCTGTCAAAACTTTTTTTTTCCCCCTAAAACAAACATCCGTTTGCTGAGAAATGCGGAGACGGAAAGGACATCACATAAATCACAGATTTTGTGGTTGGAGTTCCTAAGCTAGTTTAGAATGAAGGAGGCACTGGATAAAGTAGATGAAGAGGTGGAAGAGTGGGTACTGGACCACAAGTCCTCTGATTCTGTGTGCAGAACCACCCCTTTCTGAGCAGCCTGTCTTTGGCCTAATTAATCTTTGGGATTTTTTATTTTCTTTTCTGTACACAGTTTACTCAGGGAGGGATGAAAGCCCTTTGTCTTTTCTTGCCTCTTCCTCTCTCCATCCATATGAGCTGAAAGTAGTAATTTCAGAGGTCAGTTGAAATTATTTCCTGCTCTCAGTCCTGCCTAATTTTAGACAGTTATTCAGACAATGAGATTAGGAGCTGAGGTGTCCTGGATCCTTTTTTTTCTTGGTGGAGAAAGACGTACATTTGGAGAGTATCTAGGGTGGACGGAGCAAGGGAGGCACACACATTGGAGGGGGAACTTGCAGATATTGGGCTCTTACCTCAGTGAGGTATCTAACATTCGTGGTGACAAAAATAGGTGTAGGATACACAAGACACACACTTACAGTCTGACGGCTGGAGTTCATTTGTATAAATAGCTCCCAGTATCAACAGGCATTGGAGTGCGTGAAGAGCACGTGGTTAATCTGAGTTGGTGCGTCCAAATGTAGTCATGGTTGTATAATTTTCTTGTCAGGTTCAAGTATTACATTTGCAGAACATCTTCTGCAGCCACTCCATCATAAGGTTTTAAGAGCCATACCACATTATACTTTAAAATGTGCATAATCCTTTCTTATTGTGAAAAAAACATACCACATCAATTCAGCAATAGAGGTAGGCAGGTGCTTAATTTTGAGATGTGCTTGTTTTAGGGTTATTCAAGAAATCCTTGCATAATATGCATAATATACAGTATTTAATATCTGTAAGTGCTTTCTTAAGTAGATGTGTTTTAAGCACATGCTTAACATAAGCGCCTGTGTAAATGCTTAGAAGTGTTTCATACATATATACATATATGCTTAATTTTTGCTCTATGAGCTCTATGGAGAGCATAAAAGTGTTGACAGATTTAAAGTCAAGCACATACATAAGGGATTTCAGGTTTAGGGTTTAATTTAAAAAATACAAATTGAAGTCTAAATTAAATTAAAGAATTGCACTCATATTATCCCAACTGACTTGTATGTCTCCACTACTAAGAATGTATCTGCAGCTGTAATTATAGTTTCTTATACTAATGTTAATCAATAATGATGCTAGTGGGTTCATTTGCCATGTGGTAGTCCTTGGTCAAAAAAAAAAAAAAAAAAAGTTGCAAGGAAAACTATGACTAAAGCAATGTCCAATGTTTAACTTTTAGCATATTCCTTACAAAAGAGGATGTAAAAAAAAAAGTTTTGTTTTTTAGTGGAGAAAGATAACAGATTTTCTGTTTGGCTAAGAGCAGTCCAAGACAGGCATGTTTGGTTGTTACGGTTTTATTACATCAGTTTAGACTAGGCATAGAACAGTCTGTTTCCATGTAGATTTTTTCTGCTTTTTGCTTTCCTTCTCATAAAGTCATTTTTAGAAATTATTGCTATCAAATCTCAGAATGGGTTGTCTTGACTTTTTGAGCACAAAGGTTGGTAAATCCCAAGATCAAATGATACATATTTGTCAACAATTGCCATAAACCCCAGTACAGTTAGTTTATGGATAAGGATGTAATTAATTAATAGGTCATCATAATGAAATAGTTCTGAAAAGACTATTGAATTTTTGAAAAACCTGTCGCCAAGCTGAGAAATCCGAATGCTCATATGTAATCAGCATTTTCGGTATTGTCCTTAGTAGTAGCACTGAGAATGCGGGGGCTGTTTTGAAGTTAAATGACTAAACCCTTTATCTTCACCCTAGTTTTGGTCATGTTTGCATGTTCTGGTAATTCTCCTGTTGAAAGTCACATATGTGCTATTCAGGTTAGATTATCACTTGATGTCATTTTAGATGGCTCCCTAGTTTTTGCATTTCTACCCATTTTCTACAATGCATTTTATAAGGTTTGGTTTTATTTAACAATTAGTTGTCTATTTACTTTGTTACTACAGGACAAATACAGCCAGTAGATAAAGAGCTGCCTTTTATATTTATGCCTTTCATTGTCGTTTTTCTTTAAAACAATACATTTACATTTTATAATCATAAACACAAAATTGAAGATGAAATCAGTTTGAGAAAGATTAATTCAGCCCTGCTCACAGCTGTGAAGACCGTGGAAATAAATATCATTTTGCAGTAACGTATTCTTGACAAAGGGCATAACAAAAGAATGATTTCTATTCAGAGATAGTGGGGATATTTATTTTGCATGTTGGGGGAGGGGCTGTGGTTGACTGCTTGCGACCCTGACCTAGTTTTGTAGCTGCTTATTATTCAGCTATATGTTTGAGAAATCTCCGTAATTTAATTTGGCAACCTCTTCTGCATGTCTGCACCTAGCAGTAGGTGCTCTTAATATTAGCCATGTCCCATGCTGAATCATATTTATTTAGGAAAAAAAAATACTAATGCACTCATAACTCAGAAAGAAACTGTTAATTGTTAGCAGAGAACTGCCTGATTACAGACTGGATGTCTCGTCCAGGGCCCTGCCATAATTAGTAACCACTGTTGACATTTAGATTTAAATTGAATTTTCTTCTAATTAAACCCAGAGGGGGTTGATCCTCTCAGATGTACAGGTTAATAAAATTAGTCAGAAACTGTTAAACAGTAAACTGAATTCTCCAAGAGAGCTTTCCCAGTGTATTGTTAGGAATTCTGTAATTAATATTCAAAGGATTCATTAGATTTGGAGTTGTCCTTTTTTGTTTTGGGTTGCATCTGGATTTGTTGCAGTTATTTCTTTAATTAGGTCTGTTTGCTTTTGATATCTACAGTAATACTAATTTCCATCATGTTTGTGCATGTGTAATTATAAGTGCTGTAACACCATTCATCCATACCATGCAACTGTTATGTGTAATAACAAGCTGCTTTTTTTCTGAGCACATTCAGAGAATAGTAATTCTAAAAGCTAAAAACAAGTGTGAAATGAATTTTAGGAATATTGCCTAGACTAACTGGTGTCTATTTGTCATTGTCATACAAATGCTAAAGCTGCCACAGGGTCATTGACTTCTTTATTCACCATTGTTTTTTTCCTGATCCTTCACAAGCTTTTTGTTTAAATAGGATTATCTTTCTGATGAAATCTAGATGTTTGTATTTTTTATTGCTTTTTGAAGTACCATCAATTGGACTTAGATCTTAGCTTACATGAAATTAACCTGTATTTTTGCTTTCTTGTCCTGCTCAAAGATTAAGTTAAGAGTATGAAAACTATTAAACGTGTGCTAGGAAATAGCAAGAGTATCAGTGATGTGAGAAAAAAATGAGTCAGAAGTGTTATAATGAGATATTTGAACATTAAGCTTTGAGAATATCAGAATATTTACAAAACTGCTCCATGGAAATAAAGTTTCTCGTTTTTTCAGAAAAGTCTCATAGCTGAACTCATTTGAGGTTTTTCACAGCTCACATACAGAGGAAATACAGGAAAATATTTTTGGGCACTGAGAACAATTTAGTACCAGTATTAAAAACTTAATGTCAGTTTTACAAACAAAAGTAAGGAACGTAATTTACCATTTAATGAACCCCCCAAAAAAGTTATGGTTTTGGTTTAAATCAATTTCTGGGCCACTGTAACTTAAAAATAGAGATTTTAGAGAAACACACAATGATAAATGAAAATGTATAAGGAATGCCTTCCTCAAAGATATCTTGAAATTCATAAAAGTTGTTCAATACTATTGAATTGAATTTACTCCCGAAAGGAATATGATTTCTGTCCCTTCCTCCTTAATCATGTAAGCCGAAAGAAAAATAAAAATATCTAGATGACTTCATTTTTCTTGCTTAGTCTGACTAAATAAATTAGATTAGGTAAAGAATGCTTCTCACTCAGAATTGGCTTCAGATGGTACAAAAATACTAAAAACGTATGGAACAATTCACTGCACTGGTATACAGCAGTGACTAAATTCCTCTCTCCTGCAGGTTTGTTGTGTGGAAATCACAAGGCAGAACAAACCAGGAATGGCTGAAACTGTAAGATCCAGAACTGCAAATTCGAACCAATTTAGAAGTGTTTTTGATCTAAATGAGGTTTTAATAGGAACTGTTTATATGGATAACAGCTTCTGGATTCAGGTACAGTTCTCAAGGAAGCATCCAAGTGAAAAAAAAAAAAAAAAAAAAAAAAAAAAAACAGAAAACAAACCTCCTTAACCCGCAATCCAATCAGAGTCTTTATACTGAAAAGAGACTTAATATTGCTATTGATTTTTCACAAAAGTTGTCTACTGTGGTGATGGGCAGTAGTTCAGCTGAGATCAATAGGTAATTAAACCCCCTATGAAAATGCAGTCTTAAAATGAATTAAACTAAACTTTTGCAGTAGCCAATCCTATTATCATGAGAATATACCAAAAAGTCTTAAAAATAACCTGTAATCACCCTTAGGAAGACATAAATTTGGTCCTAAGTTTGATAATATTTTTGCCTTGCTATGTGTCCTTGATAAGGACATGGAAATCAAGGTTCTGTGCATGGATGAGAATATGCCAACCCTGGTCCCTTTATGAGATTGGGATGGTCATTTATAGTACCTAGTAAACTTAGATTTTCCCTGACAAAGACAAGCTTAACCACAGGCAGAAATACACATATGAAACTAAAATTTATTTCTCGTATACATTTTAGATAATGAATTAAGAATAACAGGTTTTCAAAGTTGTGACATCTAGGCAGAGCTGTTAATGCAAGTGAAGCAGATGTGTGATTACTGTGCTTTTATTAAACTATGTGTATCTTATCAATGTCAATAAGACATGAATGGAAAAGGGAAATAAAATCTCAGTTACCAAAAACGCCAACAGTGGGCCTATCAACTTTGGCAATAAATACTTCAGGTCAACCAACAGTATGTCATCACTCAGGAAATGTAAAACTTTTCGTGTTTCCTAGTTTACAGACAGTTTCAGTAAAATGCAGAATTAGGCTTGTGCTGTATTAAAGGCTTCTGCCAGTTGAATTAAGACGTTTACTGTCCATGGAGACTGAACAGCCAGACTGAAATTTAGGGTACTATAGTCTGGTTTAGTGAAGGGCATAGTGGCCTGTTGACTCACAATTCAACTACTGGGAAACCAAGGGTGGATTAACTTAGTCAGTTTGTGAAAAGCATGGGTCTTTGCTCACAGTCACATGAAATTAAAGATTTCAAGGAGAAAAAACTCTGTTTGCATGACCATATGTGATTGCATAAGGAAATGTGGTGAGATGATGCCAAGGCTTTTTGGGGAAAAATTGGCTAAAATTGCTAAGGACACATAGCTGACATTTTTTCATAAGTCTTTCATTGAAAGACATCCTTTTTTATTGCTGCCTGTATATGCAGATTTTTGAACCTGCTGTAGCAGTATAGAGAACAAAGAATAAGTTTTCTTTCTGTTGCTCAGTCTTACTGCCCGACAATATAATTTTTTCCTTCTCTTTTTTTTTTTTTTTTTGCATGATTTTGACATATGGATGGAAAATTAAATAAGTATTCAGTGCATAAACTTGTTAGACATAGAAGAGTTGTCAAAATAAGATTATTATTATTATTATTATTGTTATTGTTTGTGATATCATTTGAGTTACTTAACTTCTGAATGAAGCTGTCTTTTGGTTTTGTTTCTGTTTTTCTGGAAAGTACAGAACTGCCACATAAATATAAGATCCAAACCTCCTTCAGTTTATCTGTTTCAGTCACAAGAACACATTCTAAATCATCTGCCCAAGGATTTTTATTGTGAAAAAATAATCAGTACTGACAGTATTCTTTGTCATCCAAATAGGGAATGAGCAAATTTAGAAGAAACGGTGAAATCACTGAAATTCATTTCTGAGTTACAATTAGTCTATTAATGGTGCTTCTTAGTGTGAATAGTGCCCGTGTTAATGCTTATATTGTGAACTGGCAAAGACTAGGTATTATATCACATACCCACTCTTCTATTTCCAATGCAAGTTGTCTGTCCCCAAGGTACTCCTAGTCAGCTAATATTTTCTATGTCAGGTAAAATATTTCTTCAACTGCAGATTTTTACATGAAGACCGAGGAGCATATTCTATATTTACTCTTTGCAGAAAGCTTTCATTTATGTCAGTGGGAGTTCAGTGTATAGCATGAGGATTGTATATTTCTCTAAGTACGTGTAAGAAACATCTCCTTTTATACACTAATAGATTTGTCACATAGTAATTTGTTTTTCCAGTTATATGATAGTTCTACGAATGGAGCAACAAAATGGAAATAATAAAGATAACCTGTAATGCTAGATAAATTACATTTGATATACCTTTCTCTTTTTATCCTCAATTTCCCATCACCTGTACATGATGGCTCACTGTTCAGCCTTTATTTTGTCACTGAACAAATCACTTGTGCAAGGAAGCACATTGGTTGCAATAGCATTACTTGCACCAGTTACTTTTCATGGGAAGGAGGGGGCTGCCCAGTGTAGTTGTTGGCTTTTTGTCACAAGAAGGTGAGTTCTCCTAATGAAGGAGATGGGGAGATTTTGCTTAATAACTGGGCTCCACAGTTCATAGACAAGAAAAAGTATCAAGTATGTTCATTTGTTTTTTCCATGATTCAACTATGCCTTCTCACCTAAATAAATTTTTGTTCAAAACTGTAAATGGAGCAGCATATAGAATTGCTCTTTCACTTTATGGACAGGAGGCTTTGCCATAAAACTGAGTTTGCAAGCAATGAAGGACTCAATAATGAGAAGTACCTCTGTATGGTTTCAGAGAAAAAATAATGGTGTATATTACAAGGAACTGTGAAGCCTGTGATGTTAGATTTATTTCTGTAGCCTAAGTAGATGAATTCTTTCATGTTTTTTGCATTTTCATAGCACCCATGGAAGATATTTACCAGTGTGCTACAGTTCGAAGCATCTAAATTATTGAGTTCGGAAATTCTGGATATTTATGGAAATTACTGTAGTAGATCTATAAAATCTATTGAATTTTTCCATCTAAGAAAATTTCTGGAACTACAAAGTGGAAAAAACATAGGCACTTCATTTTGAGAATGTCATTGGGACAGTCCCTTGTGAAAGAAGGTGATTAATATGCATTTGTGCTGTCCAGTCAATTATAGAAACAAACATCCAGACATATGGTAATTTTTTCCAATGAAAGTGAAATAAAATTTATACTACTAGTAGTTCTGATAATGCTAACATTAGTATTCAAATGTTTTCAATATCCAATCACAATACATGTATATGACATCTCTTTAGTCTTAGCAAATAATCAGGGAGGCAAAGTTCATATGTTTTATTGGAGTAAATTATATTAGATTAGCTTTCAGAAAGGCTAGCTATTCATCAGATTAATATTTTTAGGTACAGACCTGTGCTATTATACAATTACAAATTGAATTGTGCTTTCTTTTCTGTACATCTATAATGTATGTTTGTGGTTTGTATATTTTGAACTTGTTCAGTGTCCCCCAGTTTTTACTGAGTTTCAGTGAGAACTGACAACACTTTCCATGTCCTCAAGAAGCGTTCAGCAGAGGAACAGTTGGATAGAAAAGAGACACTTCAGTGGAGAGAGATAAGATCTGCTTATCTGCTTTTATGTGCATGCATACACGCACACAAGCATCTTCATTTCCTTTATGGTTATATATGTGTATGTGCGCATGCACATGGCAAATCAAGATTTTATGTGGAAATGTGTGAAAAAATGTTGCCTTTCTAATCTTGCTATGAGTTAGACCATATGACTATGTAACAGAGTTGGAAAGAACCTCTGGTGCAAATGTCTGAAATCTGATTTAGCTTTCTAGGCTTCTTGGCTGACAGCACACTGTATTTTGGGAAAGTACAGGCGAGTATTTAGTAAGGAAGACATGCTGAACAGCGCAGGTTCTGGACAATGCTGCAACCGAGTTCATGAAATATATATCTGAAATGTGGGATTTATAAAAACAAGGTATCATGCAAAGCCTGTGGAAGTTACATGGACGGAGAGACAAAGTCAGCAGACTGTGTGCATAATAGTGTGCAATACGCAATATTGTGCTATAGTGATTAAGAGTTTGCTATCACGTACTGATTGCTAATGCAGTAGAATATGTCCCATGGTCACTAGTGTATTGTTTGAAGGATAAATAGCATGTTTGGCCACAAAACACAGTGACTATCCATGGGGTCTGTTACAGATAGTGCAAACAAAATGGTCTCCCTTGCACTTAATGTTTCTGACAGAATATGCAGGCATGCACTACTGCCCATGCAATACTGGCTTGTGAGCATACTTCCAGGAGTATTCCTGTGGTGAATTGTCGATGGCTGTGTTTGTATGAGTTCACAGATGTATGTATCTAATGTGTAACTACGCAAACTGCAGTTTGGACTGACTTTCAGGCCTCATTAGGAGTTACATACACCTGTCTGGTGACTAAGTGAGAGGTGATGTTTACGTTTAGAAAATGCCACAAGGAAGTAAAATTCAAGAAACAGTCAGTTACAGGGGAAAAGAGTATGACAAAACCTCTCATAAATTTCATACTAAACTCACAGGGGACTAATACCTCTAGATTGTTTTAAAAACTGATTGTAAGTGGAAAAGTTTTAACTAAATAAATTGTCAAACTTTTTGCAGTACTATCATTGTTTCGGTGAAAGTCTGAGTGAGAGGGCTTCTTTGATTCTTTTGGTGGCTGCATGCTTGTGACATAAATTCCAGGTTGTCTACTAGTCGTGCGGTGAGATCTTGATTTCTCTGAGTGAAAGCATGGACATTGGTCTTCCAAGCGCAATGGAAATGTCCTTCTCAGCAAATGGAGTTCTTAGAGAACTTCAGAGAAGTCTTGCAGTAAAATGAAACAAAATTGAAGGGAATGTCATTTTGTTGTCATGTGGATTAGGAAAAATTTTCAACCTGGAAATAGAAAAAAAAAAATTTCTTTTTCAGCCTGAGCTTTGACTCTTTCACACATTGCTCTGTTCTTGCGCTCTGCTAGCTAGCAGTTACCCATGTGTGGTACATTGCCAGATCATTACATCACTTGTCATGTGGATGTGTCTATTCCTTACATTTTCATTAGCCATATAAATGCTCTATTTCTACCACAAATGCAAATACGTGTAGTTAAGGTAATTCACCTCCCAGGGCTTTGTCATGTACAAGAAATATTTAAGTCCTAATGCATGTTGTGATCTTGTAGGCACTAATAATAACAAAATATGCCACTTGTGATAGTCATGTTCTACTTTGTAATTAAACAAAGTAAATCACTGAAGATTTGAAAAAATGTTTTAGTACTTTATGCAAATTGAATATTGGTTTGAATACTAATTAAGTTGACAAAGTAGCTAGAGGAGGCAATTTTGCATTTCATTCAAGGAAGAATCAAGATACTTGATACTTTTTTTCTTTGGTGAGGAATGATGTATTAAAAAAAAAACATTGAGTAAAGTGGTCCTAACATTGAGTAAAGTGGTCCTTGATATCAGTGTAGACAAATGCATATATAAATTCTTCATTAGTGTGAACGCAGATATGGTGATATTCAAAAAGGAATTTATAAGTATTTAGAAATCATTAGATGTAAGTTATGTCTTTTTTTCTAGCATTTTTACAATTTAAGATGACAATATTAAGTTCTCAGAGTCTCCACAAAATGCTGGACTGGAAAGGGTGGGTTTGGGAGAGCACTTAAAGTCAGTGCAGTGAGGGGAAAAAAAGATAAAGCTGGAGAAAATTGCTGTTGACTGGAATCAAACTACACTAGTTGCTTACAATTGATTGTGTGTTGTTCAACCACAAAGATAAATTAGAACATAGAATACTGCAATAGAAAAGTGGTTTAGATGTCATAGAGACAGTATGACTATTTTTATCTCTCAGTTGTAAACCATAGCTTACAGTGGCTGAAATGACATTGAACTGTTTTTCTCTTTGATGATTTACAGCCTGTGTAGTGCATTTGTAGGAGCAGATGTCACGTTTTATGTATTTGAAAGTGTCAACACTGATGACTTATGTCTGAAGATTCTGTGCATGAATCAATAGAATGTAGTGATTTCCATTTCTTAAAAGAGTTTTTTCCGACATAATAAAAAACACATAGTGAATTTTGGTCATTATAATGCTACTCTTGAACTCTCATTTTTTTGCCCTGTATTTTGCACTTCCAGTAGATCGTTATTTTGCAAAATCCACTTCCCTTCTCACCCCATAAGCACAAATAGCTATGGGTAAACTGTCTTCTCTTTTGCTTAACCTGTTTAATTTGGAAGGTGTACAGCACACTTCATTTTATTTTCAGAAATGAATGATCAAATACCTAAGATGAATTGATAAAAGAAAATGCATCAAGGTTATCTTATTAAGAATTATACCAAGCAAATCTAGACATATCTCATTCCCCCAACATTCTCCCATATTTCACAATGATTTTGTCTGAAAAATTTGGGAAAAATGTACTTGTTATCCCATTAAAACAAAAAGCCAAATTTGCATTTAAATGGAAAATGCATCAATCATTTAGCATCTGCAAACCTGGAAGTTTTATTTTATTATTAAAAAAAAAAGCCACATAAAACTTCGTTTTACATTTGTATAGTATCCTCTGTGTGTGAAGGTGCTTGTTTATATTGTCATACACCTAGAAAAGCATTTAAGAAAATATTATTTTAATATTTTCTATTCTGTATGTGAAAAGTTTAATGGCTTTAATAGGAATTTCTGTAAACAATGCACAAAAATTTGATTTTTAGAATTATATTAATATCTCCATATTAGAAACGATGAGGTCGATTTGATCTGGACAGGTGTTGGAACACACATAAAAGTTTTCCTTGGAAATTTCCTTAAAAAAAAAAAAAAAAAAAAAAAGGAGAAAAAAAAAAAAAAGACTTATTTTATATCCTGCTAATTCCTCATGTCCCACCTAGAAAAGTGTAACTTGAAGTGTAACAGAGCCAGAGATTCAAACAGATTTGGGTTCCTGCAACAGGATGGATTCCTTTTAGTTATTTTGCACCTCGAGCTCTTCCATCAGACAGTGAGTCTACCTAGGGACCATTTCTTTCTTCGCCTATATGAGAAGGGCTTTAATAGGCCCTGACCTGAGCGTTGGACTCAGTCAGTCCCCTCTGTAGCCACGTGTAGGTTTGTAGGCTGCAGAGAGTGCTAAGGGATGCTTCTGGAAAGGCAGAGTGCTTCTCCACTTTGTATACACAGAGCGAAAGTCTGACTATAAAGGAGATATTTCATGTCTAGATCTCAGCTGGTGACTCGTACCTATATTAGTTCAACAAAGAGTTGTCTTCCACAAGGGAGAAATGGAGCATGGAATTGTGATTTAGGTTTGAACTGAAGGGGCTTAAACTGCAAGAGGAAAGATACGTTGTTTTTCATTTTGGGAGCAAATGTGTTTGCTTTTCAGTCATTGTCATAATGCACACTGAAATTATGAGTTTTCCTGATGGGCAATTACCACATGATGTCACACATTAATTTCATGAACGCATTTTTCGTTCTCAGCACCAGTGTGGCCGTGGAATACTGGTGTCAAAAATGCTGCCTAACATGGCAGGAGATCAGGGAAACTGATAGAGCATTTCCTCACAGTTCCCCAAACCTCCCTGTTGCAATTCAGTATAACATTATTATATTGACAGCCTTACAGATATACACGTTACAGTAAGGATACTGAAACAGCTATGCCACAGTGCATTTAATAGCAGTGGTAATTATTGCCATGGAGCTCCTGTGTTGTGCTAAGTGTTTAACAGGTTCCTGCCCTGAGGAACTTGCAGCCTTCATGGTGCTCATGACAGACGGGCAAAAATGTGATACAGCTTTACACAGAAAGTGTCATATCCCTACCAGTAGAGCATACAAATTGTTTCCTCTGTCATGCTAGGCATTCCCCAGTCTGCCTAAGGTGTCTGTCATTAGCTAGGGCTTGATCCTGGTCAAGCTGAGTTTGTACTGTAGCAAGTATTGAAATAAGACCTGGCTGAAGAATTATTCTTCAGATTCTAGACCCATGTTTGCCAAATTCAGTGCTATATAACACAGATGATCTTCACTGAATTTTAAACTTACCTCTATAGAAATAACTTACTGTGGATTCAATTAATTTTCTCCACAAATCTTGTCTCTTTCAATTAAAAATGTCTGCAAAAAAAGACTGAATACCTGGAAATCCAAACATAGTGCTCTAGCGATATTCAGAAGTTATAATTACTGTACTTTGCATTCTTGTATTCATTTCTGCATTAAGTCCAAAGTTATCATCATGTATTTCCTGTTGTTACCAACCTTGGCTCATACTGGGAGATGTCATCCAGCGAATAAAGTCAGCTGCCATACAGGAATTGTGAATCAACATCTCCAGCAGTCACTGGAATGATTTTTCCAATTAGAAATACATATATTTTGCTAGTAGTTGAAATTTCCTGAAGGGAGAGATCATGGAAAAATATATAGTTTGCATAATGTCTTCTTTTTCCTTAAGTATCTCTATGAAAAATTTCCTCTAGGTTGACACAATACCCAATAAAACCATTCAGATTTTTGCATTAAAATATTTGAAAATAATTGATCTTGTTCTATAGTGGGTGGTTGAGATTGGATGCAGGGAGGGGTGGTTGCAGAGTTTACTCTGATTGTGAATATTCTTTTTTCACTGAGAATGCTCTATCCTCAGAAAGCTGTTTCCCCTTCCAGTTTCACTGAAAGGGTACCATTTAGGCACCCAGTAGGCTATGCCACAGCTAAAGAGTCACATTCAAAGTCAGCATGCTTTTCCTTCTTTTACAAGCAGAGAGGAGACCTTCCAGTGACTCTTGCTAAGAAAGCTGAGCATTTCATTATGGTTATTATTTCTGTGGAAAACAGAAAAGCGTAATCTCACCAGATTAATATAAGTGATAATTCAGTGTTTGTGCAATCTGATTTTTAGCAGAGCTGGGACTACAACTCAGATGTTAGCCATTTAAGCACACAGTGCTTGCAAAGCTATCATCAATATGATCACACTAAATTTGTTTCAGACTTACCAACCCCGACAAATTCTTGTCTTCTTCATTTATCAGTCATATAAAGCATTGAAATGTATATTTCGTCTCCCTCTGTACACAAAAACTAATACTTTTTTTGCAAGTTAAAAGTTCACTTGGTGAATTTTCTACTGCAGTGAGCAAAACAGTTCTAGATTAAAACAAGGCTTGATTGCTGTTAGTGCTTAAAGGTGATTATAAATCCTTTTCTCTAGTTTGCCCTGGTTTCATTAGTTAATAAACAAGTAACTGAGTTATATTTTCCTGTGGGACTTCTACCTTGTACAGTGATGTTCAATGAGCACAACAAAAATATTCAGTAATGGGTGTCCATAAAAGCTGAATTTTCAGTCCCTAAATCTATCAGAATATGCCTCCGGTGTATCCTGAACAAGTCTACAGAATTGACAGAACCAAATCATCATAGCTAGCCTTTCTGATGGCATTTATTAACTTCTCAGGGCTTGTCAGTGACATTATTCCCATATAATTTAAACAAATACTGTGGAAACAACTTTTAAACCAACAAGTGATTGTGCTTCTGTAGCATACTGAATAAAATCAGCAACAAATACATGTTTTTTCTCCTTGACAACTTTGGATAGTCCGCCTTGTGGTGAGACTAACCCAATAAATTCATTCACAGCAGTTGCACAGGCTGTTTAGAAATAAGGATCAAACCATTACATGGGTCTCATTCAGAGGAGCTGTAGCAGCAAGCTTGTGGTTTAAACTAGGGAAGTGCATAGCTCATTCTGCATAATTCTTAGTAGAATGCAAATGCGTAGCATTGGCAAAAGTACAAAGATATTGCTGTAAATGAGTTGAATGAGCATGTTGAATTTAGCCAAATTGTAATTTATTCCTCAGGCTCCATTTTGTTTCAGGTCCTTTTTCCACTTTCAGTGGAAAGTTTTTCGTGAAAAGAAAATACTATGTTTTCAACATTCTGTTTCTATGTTCTCATTCCACTAACTATTTATATTATTTATTTATATGATTTACTTATTTTACACTCTTCCAAACTAGAGCTGCAAATGCTAAACCTATGTATTTTGCAGTATATGTGCAGTCAGTTAATGTCAGCTGAAATTAAAAATTCACTAAAAGTGATGAAGAAATTAATTGCATGTTTTTAAACTTGTGCAAACAAAATTGTTTTGTACTGACTTTAAATATGTCAATAGCAACAGAAAATACTATAATAGTTAAAAAAATAAATAAATCCATAAAATCTGTCAAGAATATGTTCTTGACAAGAATAAGAAGAAGCTTTTGTCATGAAGGCAAATGTTATTTTCAGTGGCATAATTATGTGAAAACTTTAGAACTTGTTATTCAGGATTGAATGTACAGTGTCAAATCCAAGAGTTATTCTGTATTATTGAGTCCCAACATATCAAATTCATGAAATCTTGGGGATGTGAAATAAGCTGATTTACAGGGTTCTGTATCTTATTAAATTTATGCATACTATTCTGTTTTTCAACATGTTTTATTTATACAGGAGACCCACTGTCATATTGTTATTTCTAAAACTTAACATGAAAGCTTGTATTTTCATGATTCAAACAAAAAGAGTATGTAATATTTTTAAATAATTAAATATTTTACCACTAGAAGTATTGTGTTTCTTCAATAAAAAAAAAAAAAAGAAGAAGAAAAAGAAACTGTCCATTTTCATTGCCCAAATTTCAGTTTAATAGCACATATTAAGTGTATAGGAGATTTAGGTTTTTAGACATCCATCATAAAACCTACTTCAAAAATTTGATATTGAAACTTTCCTATAATTACATCATGATACATATTTCATGGTTTTAATCTTGATAGATGAGAAGGCATAAGGGAAATTCTATATTTCTGTGATAGCATATGGCACTGCAGAGCCACCCAAGGACAGTGGCAAGAAGGTACCTGAATTTTATTGTTCTTAATGTAAAGCCACACTAACAAAAACTGTGGTACAGGCTGAGCAGATCTGTGATCATCCAGCAGATCATCCAGCAGATCTGGATGGTGCTTCATTTTGTTGGTGTGCTTGTTTTTTGGAGTGGTGTGACTTACTATCAGCTCAAATCTGGCAGGTCCCAGGGACCTACCGCACATTAACAATTGCAGTATATCTGGCAGTTTTGTTTCATCCAAAGGTAATCTGTTTTCTGCGGTTTACAATACATTTATGTGAAGAAAATGCTATGAAAATGCACTTCTCATCTGAATTATATACCAAAGTAAACAACTCCAGAGACAGCCTGTGGAGAAGAGCAGTGAAGATAAAGTAGAAGCTAAGGGGAACTGCATAATTAATGTATGACTTCTTTCTTTTTGCTTAAAAGCTTTGGGAGGAATTCATGATCCTTGTGCTGGAATTTCTGCATACTCCCTTACTTGTAACCTGTCTTGTAACAACCTGTGCTCTCATCTACAACCAGCACATCAGCACATGGAGATGTACTAATCAACCATAGGACTTACAGTGCTGCAGTCAAAAAGAAAAAAAAATGCTAGAGAATATGTTTTTTTTGACTTATTGCAGATTTTTTTTGTGTGTGTGATTATGTTTTTTTGTTTGTTTGTTTTGTGTTGTTTGTTTTTTTTTTTAAAGAGAAAAACTGACAGTATTAAAAACTTTGATTGAGCAAGTTTTGTGGTAAGCCTTTCAGAATGTCCAGAGATTGAACTTTAGCCATTGACTTTCTAAATAAATATTTTATTGGGCGTTAATGCAACTTAGAATATCTGTAGTATTTTTTGGTACCTTTGGTAGCATATGCTGCAGGGCCTCAAGAGAAGTGTTAAGTATTAGGTGTTAACTTAAACTTACAAGTGGGAAGGACTGTCAAGCAATGTAAGAACTTCTGTCATTATAAGAGTAATTAAAAAATAAACAAGGAAAATGTGGGGTTGCTGCTGACTTGTGGTTTATTAAAGGTGGTTGCAGATAAGTCTGTGGTCAATGTTACCCTCACCTCTGTCTTCATGAACCTCTGTCAGTCTTCACTGACAAAATTTCCTGGTCTTTTGAACCTAGAGACAGTATTCAAGAAGAAAATTATCTACCAGCAGTAAAAGAGGATCAAGTCAGGGCTGCCCTGAGAAATTTTGACACATACATGTCCATGGGACTGGATGGGAAATATCTGGAACACAAAGAGAGCTGGCTGATATAATTTTGTGGCCACTCTATTGTCAATGAAAGGTCATGGAGATTGTGAGAGATTTCTAATGACTGGAGGTAGGTGGTATCGCAGCCACACATCTTCAAGAAGGCAAAGAAGGAGCATCCAAATAGGTGACAAGCTGTTTAAAGCCACCTTGGTTCCTCAGAAAAATCATTTTCCTCTTGGAAGTTGTTCCTGCACACATGGAAGAGAAGGAGCCTGGGAGCAGCAGCATGTATTTCCCAAGTGTTAATCATGCCTGACTGATTATGTGTTTGCCTTCTGTGATGAAGTAACTGAATCTGTGGAGGAGAGGAGAGCAGTGGATGTCTCTGACCTTGTCATCAGAAAGACTTTTGACATGACATTCCTCAGCTTGCTTTTATTCAAGTTTGGACGTTACAGTCCAGATGAGTGCATTGCTAGGTCTGTGAAAAACTGTCTGAATCATCAGGCTCTGAGTGTAGCAACTAATGGTTCAATAGTCTGCCTTATCACTGACTACAAGCAGTTCTTCAGGAGATTCTCCTGGGACTCATCTTTTTTAACATCTTTTTCAAAGACCTAGAGGACAGGACAGAGTTTGCAGATGACACCAAATTGTGAAGGCCAGTCAATGCACTTGAGAGCAGTGTCACCATCCTTAGGCAACTAGACTGGCGAGAGGAATGTGGAGGAAGCCAGCAAGAACCTCATGAATTCAACAAATGCAAAATGCAAAGTCCTTCACCTGGGAAAGCTCAGTCTCTGCTTTAGTACAGGCTGGGGACTCAGTGACTAGGATCTGACTGTCTGGGGTGCTGGTGAAAAGGATCTGGAGATTCTGATGGGAAGTGGTCCGAATATAAGCCAGCAACAAGCCCTGGCAGTAGGTGAGGCTAACAGCATCTTGGTCTGTATCAGCGTTCCTGTAGTCATGAAATCAAAAGATTTTATTGCAATAATTTGCAATTTTGCATTATTAAGTTACAATAGTTTGTTCAGTTTTGGATCCCCTCATCATAAGAAAACTTGATAAACTGGAACAATTTCAGTGAAAGGACACAAAGGTGGTCAGGGAGACACAGGGGGACTGAGAAAAGTTCAGCCTAGAGAAGAGGTAGCTTTAGGGTACATAACACTACACAGAGAACCTACAAGGGAGTTTCTATGATGACAGAGACAGATTTTTATTTATTTATTTATTTATTTTCCTGAGGTGCACAATGAGTAGACAAGAAATGGTGTTTATAAATTGAAACATGGGATATTTTGACTGGATGTAAAGAAAAGAAAATCCTCTGTGGGGATATGTAACTATGTAACTGCTTACATAGAGAAACAGTGAAATCTCTGTCCTTGGAGTTTTTCTAGACTGGTCTAGTCAAAGTCCTGAACAAATTAATCTGAATGTATTGTTGATCCTGTGCTGAGCAGGAGGTTGGGCAGGTGCCCTGCTGGGGTCCCTTGAACCTGAATGTGTCTGTGATTCTAACCCAAACAAGTTAGTACAAATTCTGGGAGTCTCCACCCACATTTCACATTGCCAGTATTTCATAAATCTTATGTTAGCCTCGATAATTGGCAGAATTAAATATGGTCATGAGAATTTCCAAGAGGTAGCATGGAGATTCATGAGACTCATGACAAGAAAATACAGTGGATTTAAATTCCTTACAGATGTATTGTTTTAATTAAGTAGTTAAGTCAGTAGATTTTTCCCAGTGAAGAGGTGTCAGTTAGAAATCCAGAGATTCTTGGAACACTTCTTTAAGTGATTATTACTAGAGAAATATATTGCATCCTTATTCAGTGTATGACATGAGTAAATTGCTAAATAAATAATTGCTCTGAACAGTCTTCAAGTAAAACTTGTCTAGATAAATAGGCTAAATAAAATTAATAATTTAACTCCATACAAGTTAGGTCTTTAAATATTTTTCTAAGTGTTTCATTTTTGTGTTCACTCAAAACACTTGTTTTCTGTTCTTTATAATTGTTAGAGCTGATTGGTAAGGGTGCTTTTGCTGAACTCAAACATGTTATGCAAAAGAGAATCTGACCATCCAAGTCTATCTTGGAGCTAGATAATTGCCTGTACAGGAAGCAAGCAAGGGCTGAACTGCTGATGAGTCCTCTGTACGCTTACTGTGGTTGCCAATATTATTTGTGCATTGTAAAAGAGGGTGGTGGGATAGGAAGCAAAATTGCTCTTCCTCCAACAGGAGTTGAACAGGAGCTGCAGTGACTGCACCAAATGTAGGAAGACTATCGAGATTTAAAATTTGTATTTGATATTAAGGTTAATACTTCAGATCAATTTGCCTTGCTGCAAAATAGTTTTAATATTGCCCGTTGTTCTGGCAGGTAGCTTGGGAAGGCACAAACTTTCAGGTCTACTTTTTTTGCTCTTTTTAGTTTTTATTCTACTTCAAGTATTGTTATATCTATTTGAAAAAAAAAAAAAAAAAAAAAAAAAGGAATGATTGTCATTGGTGGTGATTCAGGCAGACAAAAGACAGTTTTATTTTCATTGACTCTGTTAACCCTACAGGCTCAAAATATAGTAAAATATATATATATAAAATAAAAACAACTGGTAAACTGAGTAAATTTGACATGGGAATGAGAACAGAAAAACATTATACAACAAGCTTTTTTTAGTGGGCATGTACATACATAAATACAAGAGAGCATATATATGTATTAGCTCTTTGCAGACTGTATTCTTAAAAGCTAAGGTTTTTTTGACTTATGGTCATTTGCCTCCATAACAACATCTGTAATGTTTTGAACGGAGTTAATTTTACAGATCTGTGACTGCAGTGGGTGGTAGTAAAATGCATGATCCTTCCTGAACTTGACAATGGTAAAATCTGTAATTTGAATCCAAATGTTATAAACAGAACTTACCATAAGAGTACATCTATCTTGATTTCTTACTTTTTTATGAGTTATCAGCTACATCACAAATACTTTTCCTTCTTATACTTGTCAGTATAATTTCCTAGTGAATCTGACTTATTTCCTTATCCTTCAGTGTTTAACTATAATTTTTCCTTGTCTCCCAGTCATTGGAGTGTAGTTTATAATGCCACCCTTTTCAGCTAAACAAACTGTATGTCCACACTCCATTCTCCATGAGTATTAGTTTAATTTTCTTCTTTTGCAAATATGGCTAATCTCTTTTCCATTCGAGGCCTTATCTGAAGTCCATAGAAGAAAATGTGGGAGTCTTTCCAATCTTTTAACATATGCACAAGATGCAGAGATATTTTCTTCTCACTGCTGTAGCATTGAACAGATTCATGATCTAAGAGTACCCTGGTAGCATTTGGCAGCAGATTTGAACACTTCTTGCTAAAAAAAATGTTAAAATATTTTTGTAGATTGGGTGATCCAGATCTAAGGGGCCTTGTCTGCAATCATGCCAACAAAGTTATGCGTGACAAAGTTGAACATGACTTTTCTTCCGTTTCAGCCATTGTTACAGCTTCAAATGAAAGAGGTAAAAGAGCACTTATAGCTATGATATGCAGAATAAATTATTGGTAAATGAAGTCAAACAGAAAAGCTCAGAGGCTGGTTTGGAATCAGCTGTCAAAAGGCATGGTGCCAGCTGCTTTGCATGAGCCATTATTATTCCTTATTTCAGGAGACAGTCTTCGACATTGCAAAGTCTCTCCAGTCTTTGCTCTGACTTTAATGTTAATTTTTTTTTTTTTTTTTTTTTTTTTTTTGACTATACCCTAGATGGCTGTGTTTGATTTAGGGAACACTACTTTTACAAACCCTAAGTGAACCTGGCCAAAAGCCAGGTGGCGTGTGAGGACATAAGTGAAGTGACAGAGACCACTTATTTTTTGCTTCCCAAAATGCCCATAGTATTCCAATGATATTGTCAACAACTGACAGTCTCTGTTTGTGCTGTGCTCACAGCAGGTCCTTGCTCCAGTGACTCCACTGCTTGTTCACCACTGATGAACAGCAAACACAAGAGAAAAGGCTTGTTTTATCTTTTGAGGGACTTCCTTGCCTGTAAATTGTATGCCTGATTCTGGTTTTCTTTTCATGTCCATTGTAGTCTAATTGCTCTTTCAGATGGCATTTTTCAGTCTCTTCCAGAATGTTACTTTGGTTCACCACTTAAAACTGACTAGCTTTAACTGACCAACCTGAATTCTCAAACATTAGCTGTAATGCACTCATCTATAATATTTTACAGGTGTTCCTAAAAAATGACAGAATAGATAAGTACGGCCATTTTAAACACCACTAACAACAAAGTACAAGCAGTAACTTTTTTTTATTTTTTTACATCTATTACGGTTCTTTTTCTGACAACATAGCACCAGAGATCAAAGACCTTTCAAAAGCTATTTAAAAATAAATCTTCCTCAAAACACTCAGAATAGGGATTGATGTTTATCATTATATTATTTTGCTGACATTGGCATAAAGAGGTATTTAACCTAAGCCCACAGTGAAATCAAAAACAGAACCAAGACTGGAATTTCCAAATTTTTCACTGGCTGTCCAGTAGTAATATTTATCTCTCTCTAGGAAGAAGGAGCTGAGGTGCATTCTAAAGCAACCAGAACCAGGTGTACAGAAGTGTAGTTCAACAGAGCACCAGGGCTTCTGATGAAATATTTAAAATTCTGAGACATATAAACACTTTTCTGTAAAATATTTGACAGCTGACTAAATTTCAAGTGCACTTACATTTGTGGCAGAATATCTAAACTGCATTAGACCAGATCCATGGCAGGGGTCCAAACCAAAGTTGACCTGATCAAAGTATGTCTTTCATATAATGTCTCAGCAAGGAAAAACAAAACAAAACAAAACAAAACAACAACAACAAAAAACTTAGTGATTTTGTTCTTAAAAAGGATTTTTATAGTTCTTGCTTTGTATCAGAAGTTTAGCTCTTTTGATATATTTTTCAAATTCACACAACTACTCGATCAGAAAATTCTCAGTCATTTCTGCTGAAATGATTGTGAGCAATGAGATCCTATCGTGTTGTAATATGTACATGTTACACCTGCATAGTGCAAGTGGACATTGTAGAGTCCTTTTTTACATTTTGTTATTTATTGTAGATTTTTCATATAAATCATGCATTTTTTCTGTACTTGGATAGTTTTTGGCTGATTTTCTTTAGAAAGAGTTTTAAAGGAAATTCAAAGCTAATGATGTGTTGTTGTGGGGAACTCTACTACCACACTGGAAATCTGCTCTTACAAAATCAAACATATGGTAACATTGCACCATATGTTAACTTTTATATTTAGTAAATGCATAAATATGATATAACCTTTAAAAAATTCATTTTATTTTATTTTGACTGATAGGGCTTCATTTTCAAATGAAATTATATGCACTCCTTCCAAAATGTGTCATATTGTTGCATTTCCTGAAAAATTAATGGAACTTATTAGTACAATGTGAAAAATATTTCCTGTAATTTGTGTGCACATGCCCCAACTAAGCTTGAGCAGTGATGCATACAAGGAGAAATGCAGCTGCTGAAATGTGTACATCTAGTACGTATGTCTGTAACTGTAGGTTCTTGATGACTGTGTGATAAAGATTTATGTGAGAACTACAGTGTGTGAAAGCCCAATTTGAAAGTCTGGTCTTTTTTTTTTCTGTATTTTTTTCTTTTTGAGCTTATGAACACATTAAATCATATTAACATTTGCCTCACTGTAACGCTTCCTGTTAACTTTCCCCCCTACCTGTGAATTTTGTTTTGTTTTCTCTTTCCACTGTCGCACTTATGGAGACACTTTGGCTGTGTCACACTAGTCCACTTTTGTAGCTTTCCTAAGGCTTAAGGAGCCAAATACAATTCAATGTATTTTAGCTTTAACTCCTCTGTGTGCATTCTTGGGGAAATTAGCATTCCAAGAAAATCCAAAAATTGCATGCCCTCTATTGAGGAATGAATCATCAAGACCAGTCAAGGCCAAATTCATTAAAAGTGATGGGTTACGTACATCAAGCAAAATAATTCTCATTCTCAACCATAAAACCACACAATGATTCCTTACTCATTTACTTAACTTGTGTAGTGGTTCACACAATAAATGCTTTAGCACATAGCAAATTTCCTATTGTGCAGACTCCAAACATAAGCGCTCCCTGTGGCTTTCTTCAAAAAATGTTAACCAGATTAGAAGAGGAAAAATTTCATCTCCTCTCTAACAAGCCCTTATACCATCCTTCAGAGTACTTTGCTTAAATGATGAGACATTTTTCATCTTTTTTTTAGTAACTATCTTTGCAACAATATCTGAGCTATCACCTGCTTTGAACTTTCTTCTACCAAGTCACTGCTTGACTTCTGTTTTTATCTGAATATTGGAACAAGTATGGAACATAAAAATATATTGCTGGAGAACATGGAGGATCAGATGGGGAGTGGAATGACCAAAAATGATATGCAACCTTTTTGACAACCTTTAGATCTGTGCAGTGTTTAAAGAGGTAACAAGTAAATTGCAGAACATTTGTATATGTTGTGCTGCTTTATAGTTAGGCTGTAAATTTTGTAATAACTTAGATTATTATTATTGACTGACTGCAAATATTTGTTATCTTTTTTGTATCATGTCATTTCTAAGTGAATCTTCCTCAGGAAGAGCATCTTTCAACATCAATCTTTTTACACAACAGTATTATTTTCTGACATAAGTAATTCTACATGTTCTGGAGCAATAGGGCACAATCCATTCTTTAGCCTCATCATGCTTTCCAAGGGTGTACGTTCCCTATTTGCATAATTTTCCTTGTGCTTTGAGGACTCAGAATGTAAGGTGGTACAGAAAGGTAGAAGTATGAGTGATGTCATGTGCTAACTTCAGGTAAGCCTGTATGGCTGTGAAAGTGTATGTTTGCAATCTGTGGAAGCAGCAGTTTGTGCTTACAGAAGGTGATCCTGAAAAAAATAATCAGTGGGGATGGTTTTCCTTTTTTTTTTTTCTTTTTTTTTTCTTTCTTTTTTTTTTTTTTTTTTCCTAGCAGAGATGGAAAATGGATAAGCTCAGTGAAATACACTGATTTTTAAATGTACCTTTTCAAATCAGGGAGCTCTGTCAGTCATTAGATACACTGTGCTTACTATAGTAATCCTCATCTGCAGGTACAGAATGATAATACGCAGGAACTAGTCAATCAGCTGTAACTGTCATTTAGTTGTAAAGATCTGAGAGATTGAAATATTTTTATTTCTTGGACTCAGGTAACATAATTCAGATGTAACCTGTACTTGTCAAATTCTGCTTTACTTTCATTTTACTTCTGAAAACAACTATTTTTACATACCTTCAGTGAGCCACATCCACTAGCTTGAGCAGCAGAGATGGATAGCCTGAGGTTGTCCTGCAAGCTTTCATTTTATCATTGTACAGGCACAGCACAGCATGCCAAGTACAACCAGTGTAAGGAGGTTTCTAGCATCTCCATCATGCAGTAAGCTCCTGTCAGCAAAAAGATCCTGTGCGTTGATACACTCGTTAAATTTGACAAAGAACATAGATCGTGTAAATCATGCTGTTTTCATTGATTATAGTCTGAGAGTGCATTAACCCTCCTTAAGGCTCCAGAAATCACTTTCATAAGTGTGAGTAGAACAAGAAACATGCTTAGTGAAGCTTTTCATGGATTATTTTTTTTGTTAGAGGATAAAGTGTTTTCACACATTAAAATGATACTTATACTTGGAATTTTTTTTTTTTTTTTTTTTTAATGCCTTCATTGAGCACTTGTTTACTATAACCCCTGGAATGTTAATTTTCACTTACATTTGACAGGGGCATACTGACAAGAATCTTGAAACACGTCTAGTGTTATGCCAACTATATTAATTAAAACAGTGCTCTGGGTGCAGAGAATTTTCTGCATAGGAAAGAGAGATCCAAGTTTTGAATTACAAAGTGATTCCCACAATTTAGATTTATCGTTGCAAGGGCTTGATTTCACTTGAGAGTTTTTCGAAAATTAGTTTTTGTTCTCTCTTTTTTTTTCTTTTATTTTTCTTTTGTTTTGTTTTTGTTTTTGTAGTTGGACTTCTCTGTTTTAATATATTTCTGAGAGTTGTTGTTGTCATCAGCCGTCCCATCACATCCCATCCCCTCCTCTTCCTGCCCCATCGAAAAATGATACTCCCTTTCTGCTTGGGGAAATAAGTGATTTACTCAATGTTTGAGCTTCAGGGCCAGTGCCTAATTTTCTTTTTATCACATTCTTAGTTCTGTAGTAAGCAATTTCCTTTGGCTTCAATGAACAGAAATTCTTTGGATATCATAATTATAAACTGTACATTATGACTTCCTACAGTTATTTTTAAAGAGAGAGATTATAGCATGTAGTTTTGGACTGCTTTTATTTTATTGTCTGTGAGTTTATTAATGTTTGTATATGTAGAGACTTCAACTGATAGACTATCAACTAGAAAAGGGCCAAACATTATATATACAGGAATCCAAAAGCACAGCATAAAGTTGCCGAAGTGAAATTGCCAGTGTACCTTAATCACATTTTTATCATCTTATACTTCACTCAGAGGAACATATTTTCAGCCAAGTTTTATATGAAATGGATCAAGGCGTCTCACAGTTCTGCAAGACTAATATATACAGTACAAATTATCCTTTAGCAATTCAGAAGTCTATGTTGCTTCTTAAACATTGTGCTAAATTGTTTCTTCTTTCACTAGCAGTCTGCACTAATAAATACGAGGCTGGATTTGCAGGCAGGGGTGGAATCACTTTGTGCTGCAGTGCCATCAGCCTGTCTGCAGATTGACTACAGCAGTGGAAATTCTTCACTGGGAAGGTCTTGTATGACTGCTTTTGCCAGTTTGATTCTGCAGGCAGCACTGTATAAAACACCTGCATCCAGTCCCTGTAATCCAACCCACTCCTTATTTCTCCTGACTTTTGGGGAAAGTGTCCCATGAACAAAACAATTTGCCTCAGGCAAGGAAATCCTTTAATACAGCACACAAAACCGTGGTGCGTCCTCATTATCCCTACCACTGATCTTAAGGAGAAGCAAAGAAAGGGGATTTTGATGGAGCTTCCCGTTGTGATGGGTATTCATTGGTGATGTTTTAGCTCTTCAAGGATGGGGAGCAGAGAGGACACCTGGTCCTGGTAGTGAACTCTGTATGCTGTTTTTCCCCACTCCACTTTCACTTCATGGTGCATCCTTCATGGTTCGGATTCATCTCACAGCTTTTCAGCATCTTGAGTCTGACATGTTTGTCTTAGAGTCCCTGTATAGGCAGCAGGAAGAAATGGCTGCATCGTCTAAGCAGTTCAACTGACCTGTTGTGGAAATTTACTGCCACAGTCAGAAGTTCAGTTTTGATACCTGTCTTCCCACCACTTCAATCTTTCATTTCATTACCTGGGTGAGATGCAGGTGATGTGCTTGCATCAGCTGCCATCTGTCTAATTTGGGGAGCCAAAACATGAATTCTGTAAGAGCTTCAGAGAGGCATAGGAGGACTTTTTGGGACTGAGAAGAAGTTGTCCCCCTAAGTAGCAGGGGAACATTACACCTCAGGTGCCACTTTTCTTTGGACAAGACATAAAAAGAGCAGTCTTAAAATCCTGTCTTGTATAATTGAGGCACAACAACAATGCAGTGAAGTCACTGCAAACCTTCTCAGTTCATCCAAATTACTTGTCCATCTGGTAAAGATATTTATAAATTGTGGAATTTTATACTGCATTAAAAGGTATTCCTGAGCAATGTCCCATTTTCTCTACAGAAGTGGCTTTGTTTCACTGGTAATTTACATTTCTGCTAATTAAGTGTGTAAGGCCTGAAGTCTTCTTTCATGGATACCCTTCAAAATGGCTGCTGCAGTCAAAGGGCACTGAACATAGAGTAAGGGCAGAATCTAGTCAATATTTGGAAAGCACTTTGGAGTACTTAGGCATGAAAGAGTAAATTATATATATAAATATAAAATAAAAATAAATAAATAAATAAATAAAAATATAAAATATATATATTAGGTAAATACGATTTTTATTCTGAGTTAAATCCTGAAAACTGTACTTCAAATGTTTGTAATTTCTGAGCTGAGGTAGATATGTGTGTGTGAAAAGATTTTATTTGGACTAAGTTGCTTGCTTGCTTGTTGATCCTAAATGAAATGAAGATGTTTTTGTTTTGCTTGGCTGAGGAAAAATTAGCAACAACCCTTCGTACCTGTAGTCTCCTTGTTTCTGATGGAAAAGTGCAGACCAGCGCAGAAGAGAAAAACAAATTTGAGTTTGTTGATAGTAAAGAAGGAACAAATGGCTCATATTCTGACATTTGCTAACATACAGATGCCTTTTAAAAACATGTTGTTGTTGCATAAGACAGATGTAAACCTGACAGCTTTCATTCTTTCCTGGGAACTGGTGCATCTCAGTAGTGAGACCACATTACATCCATGCCCAGCAGTGATACTACACACTGGGAATGGCTGTTTATTTGTGCAAAACTTGCATATTAAATAGTTGATGTCAATGCTGTAGTAGTTGTCTACTGGAAAAGTGGAATGTATTATTGTAAAAAAAAAAAAAAAAAAAAAAGGTAACTCAGAGTAGAGCAGAGTTGCCGAATCCTTCCTCTCCCCTTGTCTCCACATCACAGCTCTCAGCAAGGGCTGGTAAGTTGGTGAGTTGAAGACAATTAACAAGTCCACAAACATACTGAAAAGCACAATGCCTTCTTCTCTTTTCCAGGCTTCTTCTACTATCTTTACGTATCTCTCCTTTTTACACTGTCTGCAGTGAGTATATCATTTATTGGTTAATAAGTTGTCTGACAAGATAGCTACTTTGTACCTAATTGTTCAGTTTATTTATGTATTATTGATGAGCCCAGACTTGAACTCTGCTTTCCTTAGAGGCCACTTGATAAATCTGTTGGCTAATCCTATCTTAGACACTGAGTTACCTGCTGTAGCATAATACATGGCGTTGCTTTTACTTTGTATTCTTAAAAAGAGGTGGTTATACATTTCCAATGAGCTGTGTTTAAAAGTAAGAAATAAAATCAGATACATAATTCACATTACTTTCTGTGTTAACAAAAGATCTCCAGTGATGCACTGTAATGCATGAAATACTTGCACAGCTTTTAAATCAATGTTCTGACTATTCCAGCTTGTAAGGGCTCACATAGCTAAAAGAACTTCTGAACTGCAAAATCTTGATTATGACTTAAACTGTTAGACATGTCAAAACACTTACAAAACTGTGTATTACTAATATGATCTGAAAATATTGCAAAATTAATCACATTGTGCTCTACTCTCCAAGGCAATAGTTACTATTGCAAATGAATGAATAAAATACCAAATTAATTTTCTATCAAAACATGAATCTAATGATGGCACATTTTTGTACACTGTTATTATTTCTGAACATTTGACGTGTAGGCGCTGACATAAGGGAATGTTGGGAGCATGAAAAGAACCGTAGAGTGCAGGAAGAAACAGTATTGTAACAGTGATATTCTATGACTAGTGATTTATGAATTCAACTATTAAGACTCCAGAGCCTCTGCAAAACTCTGGAGCCTTTTAATACTTGTCTGAGATGAGTATCACAGAACAGATTGTTGCTGACACCAAAAGGCACTGTGTGCTGAATGCATGAGCCTATTTAATGAATTCCCTAAAAATAAGAAAAAGGCAAGCTGTACCTCAGGTAGAGCTTAATTGGCCAGGCTTGATTCACGGATGTTTCTCTTGACGTTTGTCTTGAAATCAATTGAATTACACCAAGTTTTGGTATGATTTTTTTGGTTTGATTTTTGTGTGGTCCTGTGTGGAACCAGGAGTTGGACTTCATGTTCCTTGTGGGTCTCTTCCAACCTAAGATAGTTTATTACTCTATGATTCTATGATACCAGCATAGACTCCAATGACTACCCTGGTACAGGCCCCATTTATGAAAAGATGCTCTGTTCTGAATGATGTTCTTATCATTCCATCAGCAGATACAAGATCATTTCAACTGGTGCTTTGTGTGCTTTTTAATATGGGAAGGAAGGAGCAAATACGTTTTTGGTAATGTTTATGTAGCTGTTGTGTTTCTGCTGGAGAATTATATCTGCAAATCAGGGCATGATTTGTCCATTTGATTTTCTCTGTTCTCTTTATTTTGATGTAATAACTACAAAATTAAGTTACTTTTATTTTGGAAAGTTTAGCTTGGAAATTAGCTTGACCATGTGAAGAAAATTTCTGAGTAGAGTCATAATCTCAAGCACAACCATTTTCAGTGGGTTTCTCCCAATGATATTGTTTGTGTGCATTTCAGTCTTCCAAATACAAAGAACATTTTAAAACAAAATTATTCAAGCCATTTATTTCAAGTGTAATGTGCACTCATTTAATGGTTTTTAGGCATAGAAGATTATGATAATTTTCATCACAGATTTTATCAAATTAGGAGGACAGTGTATTAAAAATTCAGTAGCTTATACAGAGAGGTGAGAGAATGTAATATGGGGCACTAAAAACACAAGGCAGATTTTCTATGACATTAATGTTATAGAGTACTTCTGTTGATTAATAAAATCGGTAAAGAGTCTGACTAGGCTATGAGACTGCTGAAGTTAAACAACAATTATTGTACAATTGGGTAAAACAGAAGCAGATATTGTGATGCTGTGGGGAAAATGAAACATCAAAAGCTAATAAAAAGCCATTTTATATCATAAAAGCATAAGAACAGCTCCATCAAGCTTTAATCACATTGTTATATTATGCATTTATTTTAAAATTATGTCAGCTCATTAACAGTGGTTATAACAAAGATTGTTATAATTCTTGTAAGATTAGCAAATACTAAGTTTTGCTTCTATTTCAGTGCACTGAATGCAGAGGCTGTGCGAACTGTAGGATTATCCTTCTAAAAGCATCCCTGCTGTGTTCTAAGGATTTTGTTGCTATATCAGTGTTGTGGTCCACTTTGAAAATGCTTACTTTTCAGGAACTGGTAGTTTTAAAGCAAACCTTGCCACCCCAAGTAAGAGGGGGGCAGCAGAGCACATGGCCTCCTCATCCATAGCTCTTCTTGTACCTGTAGGAATGCGGAGTAGTATTGTCCCTCTGAGCAATGGCATGTGCTGAATGACTGTGAGTGATGATAGCTCTGCTGCAGCTTGGCCTCCCAGCAAGGAGCCCATGCTGGAGCTCCTTTCACCATCAGCAGTGAAAATGAACCTCTTCCCTCATGTATGTGCATGGCCCTTTCCAGTGTAATGGAGCTGAAACTGTTGTGCTGCAGTCAGGGAATTAAAAAATACAAGACAGGACATTTTGAAATGACATAGTATTATTAATACTAATTTGACAAAGCCATCATTACCATTTTCACCTTTTTATTAAAGAAAAAAAATAAAAAATCCTTTAAAAAAAAATCTTCTTGGGGCCAAGATGTTATTTCTGTACAGAACTGGAAAGACCTAACAAATAAATCCTGTGAGTGGGAGCACTCAGCTAGATACTAGAGAAATGAATTCAAATCTACATCATCAAGTGTATTTGGAGAGTTCATGGGCATAAGAATTGATGCTGTCCTCCATGTGTCTATCCTAAGACTATGTGGCCATGGTGGTGAATTGATATATGTGGGAATAGCAGAGCAGGACTCAGCCAGGGCTTCCCACAGTGCTGCTGCGTGCTTGACCTGTCATATCTTTCTGGAAGAGGACTATTTCATTTTTGCGTGTAAAAAGTGTTTAAAAGTCTCAGTTTCATTGTAAGATTCATCCTGGAAATCTCAAGAAATTTTGGTGATTTGAGAAAGGATGTGGCAATGACTTGGGCCAAAATCCTTGCAGCTTAGGTCTTCACCGTTTGTCAGAGATCATGCTATCTACCCTCCCTGTGATTTTCCATGCTACTGTGTATGTCAGGTGAAACTTTCATAGGTTTCCTTTATTAAGGGCTGGGAAAAACAGTGTGTTCTAAATAATGTGTTGGGAGGAAGAGGCTGATACATACCCACGATCTGGATGAGCCCTGTGGTGAAACTGTGCTGAAAGAAATATCTGGGAATAGAGAACACATATTCAAACATTCATTTTGCATAGCACATGAAGTGGTGAAAAATGTATCAGTGAAGTAGCATGCACCTAAGTGGTTACAAATGAGGAAATGTTTGGGGAAAAAAAAAAAAAAAAAAAAAACACATCAGAGAAAGTTGAAGTAACTTAAAATAATGTTCCTAAAGAAGAGGACAGAATATCTATGTGAGTGTGTTCAGAAGTGTTACTAGAAGGTAAGAGTCATTAGTCTCAGCAGAATGGAAGGATAGAAAAAGGTCTGAAAATAAAACAGTAAAATTTCTGAAGAGTTTGAAACAAAAGGGGAACATGCATGGAAACACCATTGCTGGAACTGCATCCAAGGCAGAAGTTGACAATAAGGCTTCACAGATTCTGTGTGAAACCTATTCTGGGGATGGATTTGCCTGTCCAGGGAGCTTTCTTCCAGCACCAACGGGACTGTGTCTTGCTGATACGCATGGCATCTTGGAAAGGCTGCAGCCATGGTGCTGATAATGCCAGGTTTAAGTAACTTTTGCTATCTGATTTGCTGTGAGGAACGTACAACAGTAATAGATTCAGAGCATTCTGGTCACAAAAAACAGCAGCCTGTGCTAGCACTGTTTCTGCAAGTGGGAAGGAAGAGGAGATGGAATATTTGTTGTCTTTAAGAGATTTTGGTAGCAGGGTGACAGATACAGCTGTAGCTTTTTATTTTAATTCTTTACTGAAATTAATGGAGCTCCTCGTATACCAGAGTAACTGTGAATAGAAGCAGAACTGTCCACATAGCTGGAACAATAGCTGTTTTGGTGAACTATGATCATTTATCAGCCCTACAACACGTTATAGTTGTCATGAGAAGTCCTTGTTATTTAACAGATGTCTGTGTTTTGCTAAACCCTTGCAATTAGTCATTTTTGTTATCACCCTCTCCAGATCTCAATTAGTTGTACCTAATAAGACCTTATCACACTGTGCTAAATAATTTGGTTTACCAGAAATTTTAGCTGATTTGTCCCATTTGTGTTTGGCACATACTTCACCATTTTACGTGTGTTCCTGTACATTTCTGAGATATTGGGCCCTATCTCATCACAAATTTGAATAGGTGCTTGATTTTAAGTAGTCTCACAATCTCATTCCCCTTAATGGGATGATTTTAATGCACATTATGCACAAGTTCAAGTGACCTTCTACATTGGTCTAGAGTACTGAAGTTCTTCTTACCTGATGAAGCCTTTCTTTAACTTTTTAAAATTACATTTATAAGTATGCTATGGTTTTCCTTACTCTTAAATATGAGGCATAGCAGTATGTAGGCAAGATTTTCTAGTTACCAGACAATTGTTACCTTCAGTTTACTTCTAATGTCCTTCTGCCGTAGGGTTTTCAGAGTAATGGTAGATTTTTGCTTGTGCTTTTGTTGTTATTGTTGTTGTAGCCCATTTTATTTCTAAGTTTCTGCTGTGTAGAAGCAGATGTACTTTCCCACAGGAACTATATATACACTCCATTCGCTCTATAAATAACATAGTGGGTCAAATTCTGTCCATGGGTCCCTGAACACAGCTCCCACTGTAGTCATGCAAGGGAATGGTTTTGTCCTATTTGTGCAAAACTCATTCGCTAAGGTCTGTGGAGCCTCTCTTCTGGCATACTGCAGCACAGGGGGCTCTGCATGTGGATGTATAAAACCTGACTTTTTCTTTTGTCATCTGTTTGCTTTCTGTAGATCCTTTTTATTAAGCTTTTCTGTGCTTTATTATATAATTCATCATTTGAAATGACAAGACAAAGTTGAATATCAACAAAAAAATGACTCTAGAAACTCGGAATTAAGAAGGGCCCTATTATCTTACTACTGTGGTTTAAACCAGCAGGCAGCTTAATGCCATGCAGCCACTCTCACTCTCTCTGCAAGTGGGATGGGAGAGAGAATCAGAGAGGTAAAAGTATAAGAGCTCATGGGTTGAGATAAGGACAGTTTATTAGGTAAAGCAAAAGCCACATGCACACAAGCAAAGCCAAACCAGGACTCCATTTGCTGCTTCCCATTGGCAGGCAGGTGTTCAGCCACTTGGGAAGACAAATGCCATCACTCCCACCATCCCCCCCTTCCTCCTTCTTTACTCCAGCCTTTATTGCCAAGCATGATGCCCTATGGTATGAGACATCCCTCTGGCCAGCCTGGGCCAGCTACCCTGGCTGTGTCCTCTCCCAGCTCGTGGTACACGCCCAGCCTCCTCACTGGCAGGGCAGCATGAGGAGCTGGAAAGGCCTTGGCTCTGTGTAGACACTGGTCTGCAACAGCAAAAACATCAGTCTGTTATCAACACCATTTTTTCTCAAAAATCCAAAACACAGCATTGTGTGAGAATCTATGATAAAAATTAACAGCCAAAACTCTGACACTTGCCATTCTACCCGATCCATTTCCTATCCAAATAGCAATGGCAAAATTCCCCTCACCTTCCATGATGCAGGACGAGACCTTGCCAAGAAATTGGCCAGGTGCATTGGGCTTGGAAAATATTATAAGCCTAGCAGGTTAAACAAATTTTCTCAGCTACTGTGGTCAGAAAAAGAAAGGTCTAATCGTAGTTATTCAAACCTTTCCACCTTATCACCTTATTTTCCCAGTGGGTGGCTACATCTATAATTTAGTGTGGATTGAGTAAAATAATAACAAAAGCATTTGCCACTTTGATCTCAGTATGTTTATTTAATGAGTGCTCAATATGCAAGAGATAGTTTAGCATAGGAGTCCAGACTACAGTGCGTTATGTGGTCGGGTTTTATTTTTATTTTACTTTTTTTTTTTTTTTTTAATTTTATTTAACACCCAAGGTTAAAAGGAGCAAGAACCCAGCTGAGTGAGTTCAGAGTTCATCTCTGCATGCTCACTGTCTTCTATTTAAATGTGCACAAAGGACTAATACAGTACCCGCTCTCCCCTGGGCTGTCTTTGATACGTTCTGCTGTGCCCAGACTCTGCCACTCCTCCTATCAGTCTGATCCTACTTCTATTAGCCCGCTGTGCTCAGCACTGTAACCTCATTCAGCTAGTGCTCTGCATGAAGGCTAACAACTTCAAGGCTCTGTCAGGCATTGACACATGCAGGCTCCAAGCGGGAAGCTAAACACCCCCCTTCACCTCCTCTCCCCTTCCACATTAACCTCTATTAAGTGCAGGAAAAACACAAATGCTGTAGTGCCATCATTCAGGTTTTAACTACCAGTGTATATTTAGATATTCAGTCAGTTTGCCACCTCTGAGAACGTACTCTGGAAACCCTCTGGTTCTTTCTCATTCTCACAACCAGATCAATAAATAGTGAGTTAGCTTGGGGAACACAATGATAGAAGATCTGGGGTAGGTATTTATGGCATAGAGATAAAATTCTGAAAGAAAACTTTGACAGGGCTGCCTATACTTTTTGAAATGATAGTGTGTCTTATAAATGGAAAATGAGACAAAAATGGTCTAATTTTAGGAGAATCAAGCAGAGTATTTTCAAATCATCTCCACTTTGAAAGGCAGGCTGTAGAAAAGACACAGTGCAGTGCTAGTCTGCTATCAAGCTTTGATCCAAGCACTGAATCCTACGTGTATCAAAGTCCTTTGGGTGCTTAGGGCAGAGAGAGTTTTGTCACTGTTGATGTTTTTCCTAAGTACAGACGTCTGACAGCCTTTCTCTGAGACGCAGCACCCTCGCTTCCAGCCCTGTGGCACACTGCCCATGCCCACCCAACTCACGGCTCACTCCCACTCCCCAGGGAGCCATCGAGATGGGGACAGATTCCTTCCCACCTCCACCTGGGAGCAGAAAGCACCTGCTCTCATTTTAGCTCTCTGAAGCTTTGTCTAAACAGGGCCTACAGTCATGTCTTTAATCTTTCATGAAGGGCAGATGCTCCTGGCAGATGACACTTCCCATACAATAAAAAAGTAAGTGACGTGTCTGAGGCAACAGGGTGCCTGTCCTTTCACAAGAGTAACAGGAGTACGGGTGACAATATGTCTAACCCACGCATCACCATACTTGGATTAATTAAACATATCATTCCCCACGTTCTTGGTTTAGACTGTTTGGGTAAAATGTAAGAAAATGAAAATGTAGGATTTATAAATCATTTTCCTAATACTTTACTCTTGAAAACCTGTTACAGAATTAAAGTGAATAAAAATAACAATCCTGAGATATGCCATCTCCTCTCTAATGCTTGGCATTCCTAGCTTTCCATGACCTGGAGGACCCTTAGTGTTCCAGGTGGGACAGGACTTCTCCATGATGTGCCAGTCTGCAGTAATCACATGCCTTGGGCCATACAGGAACATCCAGCTCTGTGAATTCAATTTCTTTTTGCAATGGTCCTCCATTCAGGCATTCTCACGCGATGTCATAGTCCTCCAGTAATCTTCACTTTTGAAAAACAGTCCTGGAAGGAGGAAAGGAAGACAGCAGAGCAGACACAATCAAAGTCGATAGTACTAGATTGTTTTTTGACAATTTTCCCGTGATAGTCCTTCAGCAAGGTGTCAGGCTCCTTTCCCAGAAAGGGTGCCTGTCTGGAATGCATTACTGCAACCTGTCTTGGGCAAATTTAAACATGCATTCAGTTCAGAATACAAAATGGAGTTCAGGAGACAAAATGGAGTTTCAATTTCATACAGGCATGCTGTTCTCCCAAACTGTATCAAGAAAGGGGTTTTCCATCATGCAGTATTGTTTACAGAACATAACTGTTTTTACCTTTAATAGTTGCCATAACAAGATCAACTGTTTCTTTAGCATAGCCATTTAATGATTTATATTGGATCCCATCATTATTTTAGTCTCTTTTCAGGAGCTCTTAGTAAAATAAAACGTCATTCTGTCACTGAGCAACCTGACACAATGTCCACTCTTGGCATTCGGTTTAAAATGAACGAAATTGCTTAGTTTTAAAGCTTTTTTGGGATTAGTGGTTTTTAGATAATGTAAGTTATAAATGGTATCTATAACCTGTAAGCACTAAAATCACTAAATCACTAGAAATGAATAATCTTTTTCTACAGTGTACTTCCAACATTTTTGTAAAATAAAATACAGTATTGTAGCTCTGACAGAGCAAGGGAAGCTACAGTTAGAGGGTATAGCTGAAGTTTACAATAAAATATAGCTTCCAGTTCCAATCTAAAGTAGAAGACATTTGTAGTCAGATTGTGATTATTAACACAGCAACATCCTTTGAAGAAATTGAGTAGTCTAGTCCAAGTGGCTTTACACAGCAAATGAACCTTTAAAATACAACAGCTTTCACCAATTCTATGATTTCTCCCCTTGCTTCTTCTCCTTTAATCTTTCCATTTCAGGATCTCTCCATTGAGATGCACTTGTACAAAAAATAATGTCCCACGCTGCTCCCCCCAACCCATCCCCAAGCTTGTTTTGGCTTCAAAAACCGTATGTGCTAGTGTTCATCATGCTTCCCTGCCTACATCGCAGTTGGACAAGATATAGTACTATAACATTGTGATGCTTTTTGGTGTAACTAGGAGAAACTCAGGTCAGCATCAGTTCAAGGATCCATGTCCTTGACATTTTTTTCTCTTCTCTTGGCTACTTTAACTATGCCTGCAGAATGTAGGGCAGATATATGTACGTATACAAAGAGAAAGCAAATATGCAATTCCCTCAGAAGACAAAAGCTGTGAATGAAAAAGAAGCAAAATAAATACTCACTTCTCCCAACAACAGTAAAGAAGTTTGTGGTTGCAAGAAGCCAGAGAGAAAAAGACAGGTGAAAATCCACTCTCCTTGTAATCCAGATAGCACATATAACCCTGGCAATGACGATAGTTACCTGGCATAGAAAAAGGTAGCCTGTGGGGACAACAGGATACCTAGTTAGGCTGGAAGCCCATGCCAAACCTGTGCATCCCTGTGGCCATTGTCAGCTCAACTAGGTACATGACATTAGTGCAGGTATACCTATGTATTTATAATCACAGTATATGCACATACAGGTAGCAGTAAAGATACATGTTCTGCTTCCAGCTATTGTCTTTGGCTTTCAGCCCCTTCCATTTTTTTTCTGCCCTGTCTTCCTTTTTTGTCTTCCAAATTCCTCTGTATATGTAGGCTATGATGAAGATTCTTTAAATTGGTATCAACATGAGTAATTTTGTTCTCTATTTTTGTGCAGCCTTGTTGTAGTGTCTGTGTGACATAATCACATATAAACAAAGAATGAAAAATACAGAAATGCTGAACGATTTGTCTGCCACGTAAGTGGAAAAGTGAAAGCAGGCTTCATGGCCATTGCTACATCCTACAACTAATGCTATGCCACACTAATGGGAAAGTAAAGCCACCTTTGGATCCTTTGGTAAAACCATGCCTGATAAAACAGCCTTAGCACTCTGGACATTTGTTGAACTCTGTCATAATTCTTGCATCAGTAGCAGTCAAGCATGTTTATGTATGTTCCTAACTTATATGAGTAAATTGCATTTTATAACAGTGCTTGAATATTTTGTGCATGTTTTTGCTTGCTGAATGTTGTAACTTGTCTTAAAAAGGATTATTCTACAGGAGATTCTAACTGGCAATGCCACAGTGTTGCCTGAATGTTTTATTTATAATAATAATTTAAATAAAGAATATGACGCAATTCTGAATATAAACGGCTCCAAGATATATATTGTTTCATATTACAATGCAGTCATATTCTTAGTTTGCTCTCACCCAAACTTCTCATGCAGTTACACTTTAATATGAAAAGAAATGTTGTCAAGAGTAGTTATTATCACACATCAGAATATTGTATTAGCATTCACTTTTAATAGATTAAAATGAAAGATTTTGAAGTCTGCCCTTAATGATACTGAAGGATCTTGGAGACACATTGGGAAAGCTTTAGATGAAATGTCACATGATATATATACATCATACATAGGTTCAAAAAAGACAGTTCGTTTAACTGCCTTCCTTTGTGTTTCATCTGTTGTGTGTGGGTGAATCATCCACAGGTTAAGTGATGCTTGTGCAATTTGTTTGCTTAAAATCAAGCACAGTGAATGGTGGGGAAGTTTAGGAAATACAAGGTTCTTGTAGACCTGGGATGATGAGTAAAATAAGACAATTTTGGAGGCACAGAGTGTAACCTGGAAGAATAAAATGTGGTTGAAGACATCTTTGGGTCATATCTGCTGATCTGTTGACTTGCTGTCTATCTGGATAAGCTGCTTGAACTGCTGTTGAATAAGACTATACAGAGCTGAATACCAACCACGTAGACCTCTCATGAGTTATAAAAAGGTAAAATAATTTAATATTGGAAAGAGTATTCATTTCTGATGTTTAGGGACCTGTTTTGGAAGCTTCTGATACACCTTGGGCAAGTAAATTGTAGGACTTTCCAGATGATCATGCTGTTGGCATTTTTTTCAGAGTTTATTGTTTCAGTGGGGACTAGTCATATTTTTGGGGAGGAGAGAAGGGAGCATGGATACCGTGCACTGCATCAGTGTCTCTGAACTTCTCTTGTGTCTCTTCTGTCATTGAAGGCTTGCGTACCTTTTTTTTTTTTTTCCCCACTGGGGTGGGGTGTATGGGTCATCTGTATTCCACACTTCTTTGGAAGAGATGATGAATAAACAATTCAGCATTGAAGTGAACTTTTTTTTTTTTTTTTTTTTTTTCAGCTTTGGTTTACATAAATCATAATTTCCCTATTTTATAAACATTTTAGTAAACATTGAGAATTTACAGGAGGTGTCTCCTGAACACCTGCTGTAGAAAGCGTATGTGTATATGCTTTGTCATTCAAGTTTACAGTTGGCTTGCATGCTCATGTTTGATGTCTTAAGGACCACCAAGGAGCCATGCACCACACTGCACTAGTCTGAGGGCAGATAATAATTTATATAACTGTACATCTAGTATAAGTACTAACATGACAACAGTGTTAGTGTTAGCTAATACGTTACAGCCCGCATCCTGCAAATATAAACACTACAGAAAATACATATTCCATCAAATCTTATTGAACTGTGCAACCTATTACAAAGTTTTGCACATACTTCTAAGAAACAAAGGCTAAATATTGCAGTGACTTAACTCAATGTTTGAATATTGAAGAAATTAAGTAATAAACCAAAAAGCTGCTGGGTATTATTATATATTAAAAAATCACTCGGATTTTACAGACATTATGCATCAATATATTTTTCTGAGAATTTACCCTAACAAATTGATCTGAAATGTTGTAGAAGGTCATTTCTTGTTTAAGGTCAAGCCAAAAGGTCAGGAAGTTTAACTGTAGGTACAGATTTTGTCTTTCACTTTCATTGGTACATGCTTACTAAGTCCAAAGACCATAGTAGAACTGAATAACTTCAGAGCTAAATAAAGGGCCACAAGCAAAGAAATGAAAGGCAGAGATCCAAGATTGACCAAGATTGCACTTGTGCTTGTAGTAGCAAGACACTGATCAAGTAGGAAGCTGATCTCAGAACAACACACAGAATGATGAAAACTTCCAAGATTCGTGTAAAAATGGCATTAGGTAAATTTTTCTGTGAAAGCAGCTTTGGTGATTGTAAGCTTGGGAGCAAGGACAGCTGACCAAACATCCAAAACAAGGAAATCCCTGAAAAATTAGTATGCTTTAGTAAGATTCTTTTCTCAAATCACAGGCTCGGGTGTTACAGAAGGCAAAATAAATTGAAACAACCCTGGACTGCATCTAGCCAATATGCAGTGAAGGAAAGAAATTTATTCATGTTCATTGCAGCTAAGCATATGCAACATCGTATTTGAATTATAGCAATGTTTGTTGTGCAGTGTAGCAAGTACATGACTATAATGAGGGAAATTCAAAATGTGAGTCTTCAGAAATCATGGTCTCCAGGGCAGATAGGATTGCCATAACTAGCCAACTTAACTACACTGTCCAAAGGATTTCTAATATATGTGATGTTGGAATGTATCTTTTCTGAAAAAAATATCTAATTTTATTTTAAAATCTAAAAGAAATGATGATTTTGTTGTTGATAAAATGATTAATTACCTTCTTTTTACAAGTAGGAATTTGTACCTTATTTCAGATCTGAATTTCTGTAACTTCCATTTCTCAATGCTAGATCTCATTATACCACTGTCAGGAAGGCTGACATCTTGCTATAAGATATCTTTCTGGGGTGTAAGTACCAATCGCAGTGATCAAAACACCTTTCAGCCTTTCGTCTGACAAGCAGAGTATGTTGAGCTCCCGTAGACCTAACACTGGGGCACTTGGTTTCCAAACGCAGGAAGTGAAATGTCTCTTCAGAATTTCATCTTTCAATTTGAGTAGAAGAAACAAAGCATTGACTTTTTTCCATCATTCAAACAATCCAAACACTAAAAAATGCTCTCCTAAATTCCACCCTGAATTTGAATAAATAATAACATTCTTGAGAAAGCTGAAAGAAATGGTAGGTGTAAACAAGAAATAATGAATTTACTAAAAGATCATCACTCCCTATCTTTAAGGCCTATTCCAACTATCTTTGTTCCATCAAACTTTGGAAATACTGTACTTCCTATGGCAGATATGAGCCTGTAATCCTTTTCCTCACATGAAAATAGGGATTCTGACAGATAGGCTGTGACTATTAAATAACTCTGGCCAGGAAGGGCAGACCAGCAGCTGCTGTGCCAGGAGCTGGCACTTGTTCACTTTTACCGCTGCTGTTACAAGGCTTGTAGCCTCTGGCAGAAGAAGAGGACGAACAGCTGGAAGCTGAAACCTTTTCAGCTGCCTCAGCAAAAAATGCTATCTGCCAAAGCCACACTTTGACTTTGCCACCTTGGTGTAGCTGAATATACTGCACGTTGAAGGTAGCATATCCTGAGAAGCTCAGCGTGGATTGAGAAGTGTCCACAGGAATTTCACTGCCACCTTCCGTAGGAGTAAAGCAAGCTCAGTCGGTGTTGGGGATTTTTTAAAAATGCTTCTGCGTCATCAAAATGATGGCTCATTTCCAAAATATGTCACTCTAAGCATTCACAGAAGGGGTCAGGTGAAAGTTATTTCAAACAGACCTCGTAACAGCTGGATATTTGTGGTTGATGGCTGAGGATGGGGATTCCTGCTGTTGTTCATTTCTACTTGAAAGGTTTGAAAAGATTTCCCCTACCTGCTGAACGGGCACTGGCACTATAGTTACCCTGTTGGCACTGCTACTTGAGTGAGTCTGATGGAAGTTCTGTGGGGACATTTTCCAGATTACATAAGAAAACATGAGTTTTATACTTCTTTGTATTGATACAGGATAAGGCTTCAATTCTGACAGTTTTTCTCCATCTAGACCCTCAGTTTTTAATCAAATCCTTTCTATCACATTTCTGTTATTTCTTAACTGTGGTTGAGGGGAGAAAAAGAACCAGAAATTGCTTTGTGTACATTTCCAAGAATGGTGTTTTTCATTTGTTGAAGGGTATTTTTGCAGTTCTGATTATGAAAGTTTATTTTATTCACACATCAAGCAAACTATCCTTTTAAGCCATACAGTCAGGAGGTATACTATTTCATACATTCAGATGTCTGAAAGCTGTCTGGAAATATATTTGCTAGTTTCTGATATGGGAACATTTCAATGGGAGGGGGTTTAATTTGTTTTGACATTTCAACTCTTGTTCTGCTCAAAAGCTAAAGTTGGAATCCATTAAGATACATTTTAGTGCAGTTTCTATTCTCATCTTCCTTTTCTCAGTAACTGTGCAATTCACTTAGTACTTCATTACAACCAACAGCAATATGTATACATGGTGCACAAAATGAGCCATTTTGTTTTAAAACAGATTGCAGATGAAAGGAAACCATTCATTTCTTGCTTGCTAGCTGTAATTACTAGAGCGCTAATTACTCCAAATCACTGACATCCAGGGTCAATAAGGATGACAACAGGAACATCAAAGACAAGATGCACACACGCAATTACAAGTCTCTAAAACCAGGCTGTAATATTAGTTTATGGCTACTGTTTTTTTTCAGTCAATGCTGAAAAATATTCAAGTTTGCTGAATGTTTACTATTATTTCCTTTGCAGTTTGACGGTGAGAACATGTATATGAGTATGACAGAGCCAAGCCAGGACTATGTGCCAGCCAGCCAGGTGGGTTAATTAATCTTCTCTGCCTTGTTTCAAATTGTAATTAAACAAATTCAAAGAGTTGCATTGCAAATGAGTGGCACTATCAGTAACTGCTGCAATCAGGAATAATCATAATTTATAAACAAAGCATTTAAGCCTTGTTTCCAGTTAATGAGATAGAGCTGATAAAACACCAGAGTTGGCGTTTGTTGAAAGATACTACCTTGTTTCCTCTCCAGAATGCAAGCAGCTGTTTTGCCAGCATGATCTTTCCTAAACAGTTGTTTTACCTTCAGGAAATAAAATCTTTACAGGTGCAGGTTATTTGTTTATCTGACTGCAGACAAGTTAATCATTATAAGCTACACATGTCACAAATAGCTTTAATTATCACTCTTAGGCCAGTTGTAGTTGAAGAATTGCATTTTTAACGCTAATCGTATGGCTGAGAAACATTGCCAATGTTACACCATTAGCAACGGGGTTAGGGAAATGATTCAGTCTCATGTAGCTTGCAGCCCAAAAGGTTTAATGTGATGTGGATTCTTTATGGGTATCTTTTATTCCTTTCCCTTTAGGGGAACCATACACGCTTAATTCTGATGTTAGATGCATGTTTCAAAATCATTTCAGAAACACTTCCACTTGAACCCTAAATTGCTATGGCTTTCTAAGATGGAAAGATTTAAATTATTTCTTAAAAATAAGAATTAATTCTGTAGTAGCAAGTGATGTTGATAGCAGTGTGGATAAATTACATTGTGTAATAGAAATTGCCCTGAATAATTGGACTTGTGGTCTAGGTCATGCAATGTCTCAGGCCCAGCAGTGGCTGGTCTAATATACCTCTTTCTGGAAGGACTGGTGGGGTTATATGACTCTCTCTCATTAGGTGGAAAATCAGTTTGCCTGCACAGTAAAAGTGTGTAGATAAGCTGTGTGTAAATTCAGAGTTTAGGAATTCCAATTTTAGCTCTGGAAAGTGACAGTATGTTCAAATCCAAAAGTCCTTATAAAGTAGGGTTCTTCAGATAGTTGTGACAGGCTACTTAATTGTAGCGTGTAGTACGCCAGTACATTTGGGGCCAGGGAAGCTGGAGGCTGTGTGAGATGAACTACACTGTTCAATCAAAAAGGCTGTTTTCAAAATGTTCCACCATGTTGCTTCCCAGTCTTCTGTTGAAGTTATTGTTGAAATACCTTTAGAGACCAACTATACTTGTATTTAGGATTTGTGTGTGATTGAACTTATTCAGCTAAGAACCCTCGAAGATCCAGAGGTAGTTTAGAACAGAACTGTTTGATTAAAAAATGAAAAATTATATTATTAATTTTTCTCTAACCATTAATCCAAAAACTGTACTGACAAGTTTTAGTATTACTATTAGATTAAAGCAGCCTAGTATCATCTCATTTATGCCTTAAGGGTTTTGAAGTGCAAGGGCTAATTGAATTTGTTTGAAACAGTAGAAATACAAACTCTGTGAATGATTGCTGTTATAAAGCAGCTGCTACCTTTCAGAGAATCATTATGTCTGTCTTAAATAGTTTTGAATAAAGAATTGCAAATCCACATTATACATCAGAATTATTTTTCTTCTGTTGATATTTTTGTACTGTGTATGCCTGTAGTTTAAATAATTTAAATGGCACATTGAAAAATTAAGAGTATAAGTTTTAATCTTTTATGCAGTTTCTACATGTGCTAACAAGGCCCAAATCCTTAGAGATATTTATGCATCTAACACTCACTTATTTCAATGGAAGTAAGGTGCTTAAACTACCTCTAAAGATCCAGGGCTAGAATTTTAAGTGCAAATTATTTTGTCTTCAAGGAAAAAATCTATCAGTTGTGACATTTCCAAATTCAAAGATGACAGAAAACTCTGATTAGTTACTAAGGAGTAGAACTAATAATGGGCTTATATAGTTATAAACTCACTATGGCAAAGCCTAGCTTTCGGGTGTCCAGCTCCCGGGTAGAATTCAAACCACAGATGTAGGTGTCTGAACTCTCTGTCCTTTGCTGGGGATCCATACAGCAACAGCTTCCATGACAGCCAGGCATAGTATTTGTTACAAGCATACTCCAGTCAAATAGCGTCCTATGCCTGTTTGAAGGAAGCCATCAGCCTTCAGCTGTTGCACCCTCCTTTCTTTCCCTTACAGTGGTTCTCTCTTGATGCTGCAGTAGTCTTACACTGATATTTGGACTGTGTAAGAAACCTTCCTGAACCTCTTCCTAATATACATAGTATATCTATAGTATATCTATGGTATATCATAGTATATCTGCTAGTAATTCCCTGAAGGAACTGAGAAATTCTCCATTGACTGTACTGAGTAAGGTCTTTACTAGCTGTAATGTGGTGCACTTCCTATCTCAGATGAAAACATTTAGTGGTCACCCAGATTTGGTGAACTAACATTTCAACAGTCATTCTGCTGTTAAATCCAGATTATTTTGCAGGAATAAGGTATTCACTGCCATGAAAATAAAGCATGCAAGATTGCATAGATTACAGGAGAGGGAGAAGAAGAAGAAAGGATGTAACTGTACATTCTGGTCCCTGTTTTCAGGACTGTTTGTTCATTTTCCACTCACTGTTACTGGATGATAAAAAAAAGAAAAAAGTCCTGTAAGAAGAGATGAAAAAAATTCTCTTCCAGATAAAACTCTAGTCACTAAATCCATAGAGTTTTCTGCTTCCATTTTCCATCTGTGCTCATGAGCCTTCCAGTCACGTTATTCAGGGAGAAGACTGCAAGCTCCCTCCTGTCCCCAGCAGCTCAGCTATTCCCCTGTGAGGTCAGAGATGAGAGTTTGAATCCCGTCAGAATGAGGAATGAATTAAATTCTCCACTTCCCTCAATGGATGCACATCTGTTAACGAAAGTGGGAATCCCACATGTTAGGAGAGGCATGGCCCTATCAGAACCTTTTATTCAAGCTTGGATCGTGTTGACTTGGGTCAGGTGTGAGCATCATTTTCTAATTCCAGAGTCTTACCCAGCGTATTTTGGAGGTAGGATGGCAGACTTGGTCATGGTGTAGAACACCAGAGACTAAGGGGTTTCCATTAAGCTGTCTTCAGGGTTATATGACTATAGAGGCCGGATTTTGGGGGTCCTGGTGCATGTTGACATGCTCACCTCCTTTCTTTGGATCTAATCCTGAGAAGTGAGCTTTGCTTGCTTTGCCTTCTCCTTCTAACTTCCTAGAATCCAGCATTTCAAGAAATATGAGGACTGTAAAATGAAGTGTCTTGCAGAATAAAATAAAATTTAGACATAAGAAATGTTTCAATTGCTCTGAAAAAGCTGAACTTTGCACTTCAGTTCTTTTTGTTTATTGCAAAGTGTTCATACCCAGAAAAACATCACCTTCTATTATTTTAAGGATTTTAATCCATTTATTGCCTTTAGGCTATCATAAATATAAGCTCAGCTATTGGACAGAAAAAATATAGTTTTCTTCCTTTTGCTATATAACATCAAACATCTGCATAGCTTGGTAATCCAAGACAAGTCGCCTCACAGCATCCCTCAACAATTATCATTTCTGTTCAATTTTCAAATCAGTACATGCTTTGGGACTTATAGACTAAGTTGCTAAGTAGCAACATATGGCTCACTACTGTTCCTGTGATGTTGCTGCAAGCAAACAGCATAATTCCATACTTGAAATGATTTTTACAGAAAGCCAGTGCTGGAACTGAGCCAGAAGTGTAAGTATACTGTAAAAATTAATGATATTCTTTTAGGCTGTCCCAAAAGGCTGTTTGGCAATGTTGTCTCTGTGTACATTTTATATATACATGTAAGTACTGTATTTTTGGTTATGATATATGTAGCATAGGACTCTGCACTGCAGGCATCTCCTAAATGAGTTATGCCAGCCATATTAGCAAACATACACAGTAAAACTACATGACATTTTCACTACTAATTGCACTTCAATCTAAAAATATTTATCATTTTAAAATAAAACTATGTCAGCTGCTCTGCATTTCAAATTCTTAGAAATATATTGTTTTCTCCCCACACCTATAATTGGAATTTTGAAGATGAATTGTTTTTCATGTAACTTCTCCTCCTGTAATTTGTGGGCCACGTAAAACACAGAATAAAATTATATTGTTTATTTTACATTTCTTCCTAGTCACAATACAGAATGTAATTCAGGATTTGTTGTACAGAGCCTCGACACTTCTCTAAACCTTCCTGAGGCCTGATAAATGTTAAGACGTAATCCAAAGGGAACGGAGGAGAACTAGCCAGTGATTTGGGGCAGCATCTGCATTGCTCCTGTGGGAAGTTAGGAGATACCTGATGCAGAGGGGAGCATGCTGCTTGCACAGTGAGGATATTTTCCTCCCTCCCAGAAGTGTGACAGGGAGACCTATGTATGATAT